>NC_136070.1:1079191042-1080403542 GCF_964261635.1 Lissotriton helveticus | reverse complement strand
CTTGTGATTTCCAGCACACGTCCTCACATATTGGCAAAATTCTGAGTTGCCCGACGCGTTTCTGGGGGAACCTCCCCCCCTCTTCAGGGGCTGCTTCCTTCGGATCCTCGATGCTGTACCACGTGATTTGGTGACGTTTTATAATTACAAGCCCTCCAGGTGGGCGTGTGTTTTCATCCACCGTCAACCCAGCATTATGTGACTTGGAGTCATTCTCGTGGTGCATGTAAGTTCGTAGACTTTTGAGTAAAGTCGAGGGTCTAGGGTTCATCTCGCATATAATTAATACCTTGAGTAGGCTGCTTATGCGTTTCAGTGCGCTGTGCGTTAAAGAAGAGTCCTGCACTCGTGAGGCTTCCAATAGAGTTTGGAAACCTGAGCTTCATCCTGCTGCTCGAATCTTCCAATCAGCAGGCGATGGTGCTCCCTCCACGGCCAGGCAGCCGTGTAGTATGTGGAGAGCAAAATGCCTGAGCATTTGAGTGGCACTCTGCGGGGCTCAGCCCTCCGGGCTTGTGACTTCCAGCACACGTCCTCACATATTGGCAAAATTCTGAGTTGCCCGACGCGTTTCTGGGGGAACCTCCCCCCCTCTTCAGGGGCTGCTTCCTTCGGATCCTCGATGCTGTACCACGTGATTTCGTGACGTTTTATAATTACAAGCCCTCCAGGTGGGCGTGTGTTTTCATCCACCGTCAACCCAGCATTATGTGACTTGGAGTCATTCTCGTGGTGCATGTAAGTTCGTAGACTTTTGAGTAAAGTCGAGGGTCTAGGGTTCATCTCGCATATAATTAATACCTTGAGTAGGCTGCCTATGCGTTTCAGTGCGCTGTGCGTTAAAGAAGAGTCCTGCACTCGTGAGGCTTCCAATAGAGTTTGGAAACCTGAGCTTCATCCTGCTGCTCGAATCTTCCAATCAGCAGGCGATGGTGCTCCCTCCACGGCCAGGCAGCCGTGTAGTATGTGGAGAGCAAAATGCCTGAGCATTTGAGGGGCACTCTGCGGGGCTCTGCCCTCCGGGCTTGTGACTTCCAGCACACGTCCTCACATATTGGCAAAATTCTGAGTTGCCCGATGCGTTTCTGGGGGAACCTCCCCCTCTTCAGGGGCTGCTTCCTTCGGATCCTCGATGCTGTACCACGTGATTTCGTGACGTTTTATAATTACAAGCCCTCCAGGTGGGCGTGTGTTTTCATCCACCGTCAACCCAGCATTATGGGACTTGGAGTCATTCTCGTGGTGCATGTAAGTTCGTAGACTTTTGAGTAAAGTCGAGGGTCTAGGGTTCATCTCGCATATAATTAATACCTTGAGTAGGCTGCCTATGCGTTTCAGTGCGCTGTGCGTTAAAGAAGAGTCCTGCACTCGTGAGGCTTCCAATAGAGTTTGGAAACCTGAGCTTCATCCTGCTGCTCGAATCTTCCAATCAGCAGGCGATGGTGCTCCCTCCACGGCCAGGCAGCCGTGTAGTATGTGGAGAGCAAAATGCCTGAGCATTTGAGGGGCACTCTGCGGGGCTCTGCCCTCTGGGCTTGTGACTTCCAGCACACGTCCTCACATATTGGCAAAATTCTGAGTTGCCCGACGTGTTTCTGGGGGAACCTCCCCCCTCTTCAGGGGCTGCTTCCTTCGGATCCTCGATGCTGTACCACGTGATTTCGTGACGTTTTATAATTACAAGCCCTCCAGGTGGGCATGTGTTTTCATCCACCGTCAACCCAGCATTATGGGACTTGGAGTCATTCTCGTGGTGCATGTAAGTTCGTAGACTTTTGAGTAAAGTCGAGGGTCTAGGGTTCATCTCGCATATAATTAATACCTTGAGTAGGCTGCCTATGCGTTTCCGTGCGCTGTGCGTTAAAGAAGAGTCCTGCACTCGTGAGGCTTCCAATAGAGTTTGGAAACCTGAGCTTCATCCTGCTGCTCGAATCTTCCAATCAGCAGGCGATGGTGCTCCCTCCACGGCCAGGCAGCCGTGTAGTATGTGGAGAGCAAAATGCCTGAGCATTTGAGGGGCACTCTGCGGGGCTCTGCACTCCGGGCTTGTGACTTCCAGCACACGTCCTCACATATTGGCAAAATTCTGAGTTGCCCGACGCGTTTCTGGGAGAACCTCCCCCCTCTTCAGGGGCTTCTTCCTTCGGATCCTCGATGCTGTACCACGTGATTTCGTGACGTTTTATAATTACAAGCCCTCCAGGTGGGCGTGTGTTTTCATCCACCGTCAACCCAGCATTATGAGACTTGGAGTCATTCTCGTGGTGCATGTAAGTTCGTAGACTTTTGAGTAAAGTCGAGGGTCTAGGGTTCATCTCGCATATAATTAATACCTTGAGTGGGCTGCCTATGCGTTTCAGTGCGCTGTGCGTTAAAGAAGAGTCCTGCACTCGTGAGGCTTCCAATAGAGTTTGGAAACCTGAGCTTCATCCTGCTGCTCGAATCTTCCAATCAGCAGGCGATGGTGCTCCCTCCGTGGCCAGGCAGCCGTGTAGTATGTGGAGAGCAAAATGCCTGAGCATTTGAGGGGCACTCTGCGGGGCTCTGCCCTCCGGGCTTGTGACTTCCAGCACACGTCCTCACATATTGGCAAAATTCTGAGTTGCCCGACGCATTTCTGGGGGAACCTCCCCCCCTCTTCAGGGGCTGCTTCCTTCGGATCCTCGATGCTGTACCACGTGATTTCGTGACGTTTTATAATTACAAGCCCTCCAGGTGGGCGTGTGTTTTCATCCACCGTCAACCCAGCATTATGGGACTTGCAGTCATTCTCGTGGTGCATGTAAGTTCGTAGACTTTTGAGTAAAGTCGAGGGTCTAGGGTTCATCTCGCATATAATTAATACCTTGAGTAGGCTGCCTATGCGTGTCCGTGCGCTGTGCGTTAAAGAAGAGTCCTGCACTTGTGAGGCTTCCAATAGAGTTTGGAAACCTGAGCTTCATCCTGCTGCTCGAATCTTCCAATCAGCAGGCGATGGTGCTCCCTCCACGGCCAGGCAGCCGTGTAGTATGTGGAGAGCAAAATGCCTGAGCATTTGAGGGGCACTCTGCGGGGCTCTGCCCTCCGGGCTTGTGACTTCCAGCACACGTCCTCACATATTGGCAAAATTCTGAGTTGCCCGACGCGTTTCTGGGGGAACCTCCCCCCCTCTTCAGGGGCTGCTTCCTTCGGATCCTCGATGCTGTACCACGTGATTTCGTGACGTTTTATAATTACAAGCCCTCCAGGTGGGTGTGTGTTTTCATCCACCGTCAACCCAGCATTATGGGACTTGGAGTCATTCTCGTGGTGCATGTAAGTTCGTAGACTTTTGAGTAAAGTCTAGGGTCTAGGGTTCATCTCGCATATAATTAATACCTTGAGTAGGCTGCCTATGCGTTTCAGTGCGCTGTGCGTTAAAGAAGAGTCCTGCACTCGTGAGGCTTCCAATAGAGTTTGGAAACCTGAGCTTCATCCTGCTGCTCGAATCTTCCAATCAGCAGGCGATGGTGCTCCCTCCACGGCCAGGCAGCCGTGTAGTATGTGGAGAGCAAAATGCCTGAGCATTTGAGGGGCACTCTGCGGGGCTCTGCCCTCCGGGCTTGTGACTTCCAGCACACGTCCTCACATATTGGCAAAATTCTGAGTTGCCCGACGCGTTTCTGGGGGAACCTCCCCCCCTCTTCAGGGGCTGCTTCCTTCGGATCCTCGATGCTGTACCACGTGATTTCGTGACGTTTTATAATTACAAGCCCTCCAGGTGGACCACCGTCAACCCAGCATTATGGGACTTGGAGTCATTCTCGTGGTGCATGTAAGTTCGTAGACTTTTGAGTAAAGTCGAGGGTCTAGGGTTCATCTCGCATATAATTAATACCTTGAGTAGGCTGCCTATGCGTTTCAGTGCGCTGTGCGTTAAAGAAGACTCCTGCACTCGTGAGGCTTCCAATAGAGTTTGGAAACCTGAGCTTCATCCTGCTGTTCGAATCTTCCAATCAGCAGGCGATGGTGCTCCCTCCACGGCCAGGCAGCCGTGTAGTATGTGGAGAGCAAAATGCCTGAGCATTTGAGGGGCACTCTGCGGGGCTCTGCACTCCGGGCTTGTGACTTCCAGCACACGTCCTCACATATTGGCAAAATTCTGAGTTGCCCGACGCGTTTCTGGGGGAACCTCCCCCCCTCTTCAGGGGCTGCTTCCTTCGGATCCTCGATGCTGTACCACGTGATTTCGTGACGTTTTATAATTACAAGCCCTCCAGGTGGGTGGGTGTTTTCATCCACCGTCAACCCAGCATTATGGGACTTGGAGTCATTCTCGTGGTGCATGTAAGTTCGTAGACTTTTGAGTAAAGTCTAGGGTCTAGGGTTCATCTCGCATATAATTAATACCTTGAGTAGGCTGCCTATGCGTTTCAGTGCGCTGTGCGTTAAAGAAGAGTCCTGCACTCGTGAGGCTTCCAATAGAGTTTGGAAACCTGAGCTTCATCCTGCTGCTCGAATCTTCCAATCAGCAGGCGATGGTGCTCCCTCCACGGCCAGGCAGCCGTGTAGTATGTGGAGAGCAAAATGCCTGAGCATTTGAGGGGCACTCTGCGGGGCTCTGCCCTCCGGGCTTGTGACTTCCAGCACACGTCCTCACATATTGGCAAAATTCTGAGTTGCCCGACGCGTTTCTGGGGGAACCTCCCCCCCTCTTCAGGGGCTGCTTCCTTCGGATCCTCGATGCTGTACCACGTGATTTCGTGACGTTTTATAATTACAAGCCCTCCAGGTGGACCACCGTCAACCCAGCATTATGGGACTTGGAGTCATTCTCGTGGTGCATGTAAGTTCGTAGACTTTTGAGTAAAGTCGAGGGTCTAGGGTTCATCTCGCATATAATTAATACCTTGAGTAGGCTGCCTATGCGTTTCAGTGCGCTGTGCGTTAAAGAAGACTCCTGCACTCGTGAGGCTTCCAATAGAGTTTGGAAACCTGAGCTTCATCCTGCTGTTCGAATCTTCCAATCAGCAGGCGATGGTGCTCCCTCCACGGCCAGGCAGCCATGTAGTATGTGGAGAGCAAAATGCCTGAGCATTTGAGGGGCACTCTGCGGGGCTCTGCACTCCGGGCTTGTGACTTCCAGCACACGTCCCCACATATTGGCAAAATTCTGAGTTGCCCGACGCGTTTCTGGGGGAACCTCCCCCCTCTTCAGGGGCTGCTTCCTTCGGATCCTCGATGCTGTACCACGTGATTTTGTGACGTTTTATAATTACAAGCCCTCCAGGTGGGCGTGTGTTTTCATCCACCGTCAACCCAGCATTATGGGACTTGGAGTCATTCTCGTGGTGCATGTAAGTTCGTAGACTTTTGAGTAAAGTCGAGGGTCTAGGGTTCATCTCGCATATAATTAATACCTTGAGTAGGCTGCCTATGCGTTTCAGTGCGCTGTGCGTTAAAGAAGAGTCCTGCACTCGTGAGGCTTCCAATAGAGTTTGGAAACCTGAGCTTCATCCTGCTGCTCGAATCTTCCAATCAGCAGGCGATGGTGCTCCCTCCACGGCCAGGCAGCCGTGTAGTATGTGGAGAGCAAAATGCCTGAGCATTTGAGGGGCACTCTGCGGGGCTCTGCCCTCCGGGCTTGTGACTTCCAGCACACGTCCTCACATATTGGCAAAATTCTGAGTTGCCCGACGCGTTTCTGGGGGAACCTCCCCCCCTCTTCAGGGGCTGCTTCCTTCGGATCCTCGATGCTGTACCACGTGATTTCGTGACGTTTTATAATTACAAGCCCTCCAGGTGGGCGTGTGTTTTCATCCACCGTCAACCCAGCATTATGGGACTTGCAGTCATTCTCGTGGTGCATGTAAGTTCGTAGACTTTTGAGTAAAGTCGAGGGTCTAGGGTTCATCTCGCATATAATTAATACCTTGAGTAGGCTGCCTATGCGTTTCCGTGCGCTGTGCGTTAAAGAAGAGTCCTGCACTCGTGAGGCTTCCAATAGAGTTTGGAAACCTGAGCTTCATCCTGCTGCTCGAATCTTCCAATCAGCAGGCGATGGTGCTCCCTCCACGGCCAGGCAGCCGTGTAGTATGTGGAGAGCAAAATGCCTGAGCATTTGAGGGGCACTCTGCGGGGCTCTGCCCTCCGGGCTTGTGACTTCCAGCACACGTCCTCACATATTGGCAAAATTCTGAGTTGCCCGACGCGTTTCTGGGGGAACCTCCCCCCCTCTTCAGGGGCTGCTTCCTTCGGATCCTCGATGCTGTACCACGTGATTTCGTGACGTTTTATAATTACAAGCCCTCCAGGTGGGCGTGTGTTTTCATCCACCGTCAACCCAGCATTATGGGACTTGGAGTCATTCTCGTGGTGCATGTAAGTTCGTAGACTTTTGAGTAAAGTCGAGGGTCTAGGGTTCATCTCGCATATAATTAATACCTTGAGTAGGCTGCCTATGCGTTTCAGTGCGCTGTGCGTTAAAGAAGAGTCCTGCACTCGTAAGGCTTCCAATAGAGTTTGGAAACCTGAGCTTCATCCTGCTGCTTGAATCTTCCAATCAGCAGGCGATGGTGCTCCCTCCACGGCCAGGCAGCCGTGTAGTATGTGGAGAGCAAAATGCCTGAGCATTTGAGGGGCACTCTGCGGGGCTCTGCCCTCCGGGCTTGTGACTTCCAGCACACGTCCTCACATATTGGCAAAATTCTGAGTTGCCCGACGCGTTTCTGGGGGAACCTCCCCCCCTCTTCAGGGGCTGCTTCCTTCGGATCCTCGATGCTGTACCACGTGATTTCGTGACGTTTTATAATTACAAGCCCTCCAGGTGGGCGTGTGTTTTCATCCACCGTCAACCCAGCATTATGGGACTTGGAGTCATTCTCGTGGTGCATGTAAGTTCGTAGACTTTTGAGTAAAGTCGAGGGTCTAGGGTTCATCTCGCATATAATTAATACCTTGAGTAGGCTGCCTATGCGTTTCAGTGCGCTGTGCGTTAAAGAAGACTCCTGCACTCGTGAGGCTTCCAATAGAGTTTGGAAACCTGAGCTTCATCCTGCTGCTCGAATCTTCCAATCAGCAGGCGATGGTGCTCCCTCCACGGCCAGGCAGCCGTGTAGTATGTGGAGAGCAAAATGCCTGAGCATTTGAGGGGCACTCTGCGGGGCTCTGCCCTCCGGGCTTGTGACTTCCAGCACACGTCCTCACATATTGGCAAAATTCTGAGTTGCCCGACGCGTTTCTGGGGGAACCTCCCCCCTCTTCAGGGGCTGCTTCCTTCGGATCCTCGATGCTGTACCACGTGATTTCGTGACGTTTTATAATTACAAGCCCTCCAGGTTGGCGTGTGTTTTCATCCACCGTCAACCCAGCATTATGGGACTTGCAGTCATTCTCGTGGTGCATGTAAGTTCGTAGACTTTTGAGTAAATTCGAGGGTCTAGGGTTCATCTCGCATATAATTAATACCTTGAGTAGGCTGCCTATGCGTTTCCGTGCGCTATGCGTTAAAGAAGAGTCCTGCACTCGTGAGGCTTCCAATAGAGTTTGGAAACCTGAGCTTCATCCTGCTGCTCGAATCTTCCAATCAGCAGGCGATGGTGCTCCCTCCACGGCCAGGCAGCCGTGTAGTATGTGGAGAGCAAAATGCCTGAGCATTTGAGGGGCACTCTGCGGGGCTCTGCCCTCCGGGCTTGTGACTTCCAGCACACGTCCTCACATATTGGCAAAATTCTGAGTTGCCCGACGCGTTTCTGGGGGAACCTCCCCCCTCTTCAGGGGCTGCTTCCTTCGGATCCTCGATGCTGTACCACGTGATTTTGTGACGTTTTATAATTACAAGCCCTCCAGGTGGGCGTGTGTTTTCATCCACCGTCAACCCAGCATTATGGGACTTGCAGTCATTCTCGTGGTGCATGTAAGTTCGTAGACTTTTGAGTAAAGTCGAGGGTCTAGGGTTCATCTCGCATATAATTAATACCTTGAGTAGGCTGCCTATGCGTTTCAGTGCGCTGTGCGTTAAAGAAGACTCCTGCACTCGTGAGGCTTCCAATAGAGTTTGGAAACCTGAGCTTCATCCTGCTGCTCGAATCTTCCAATCAGCAGGCGATGGTGCTCCCTCCACGGCCAGGCAGCCGTGTAGTATGTGGAGAGCAAAATGCCTGAGCATTTGAGGGGCACTCTGCGGGGCTCTGCACTCCGGGCTTGTGACTTCCAGCACACGTCCTCACATATTGGCAAAATTCTGAGTTGCCCGACGCGTTTCTGGGGGAACCTCCCCCCTCTTCAGGGGCTGCTTCCTTCGGATCCTCGATGCTGTACCACGTGATTTCGTGACGTTTTATAATTACAAGCCCTCCAGGTGGGCGTGTGTTTTCATCCACCGTCAACCCAGCATTATGGGACTTGGAGTAATTCTCGTGGTGCATGTAAGTTCGTAGACTTTTGAGTAAAGTCGAGGGTCTAGGGTTCATCTCGCATATAATTAATACCTTGAGTAGGCTGCCTATGCGTTTCAGTGCGCTGTGCGTTAAAGAAGAGTTCTGCACTCGTGAGGCTTCCAATAGAGTTTGGAAACCTGAGCTTCATCCTGCTGCTCGAATCTTCCAATCAGCAGGCGATGGTGCTCCCTCCGTGGCCAGGCAGCCGTGTAGTATGTGGAGAGCAAAATGCCTGAGCATTTGAGGGGCACTCTGCGGGGCTCTGCCCTCCGGGCTTGTGACTTCCAGCACACGTCCTCACATATTGGCAAAATTCTGAGTTGCCCGACGCATTTCTGGGGGAACCTCCCCCCCTCTTCAGGGGCTGCTTCCTTCGGATCCTCGATGCTGTACCACGTGATTTCGTGACGTTTTATAATTACAAGCCCTCCAGGTGGGCGTGTGTTTTCATCCACCGTCAACCCAGCATTATGGGACTTGCAGTCATTCTCGTGGTGCATGTAAGTTCGTAGACTTTTGAGTAAAGTCGAGGGTCTAGGGTTCATCTCGCATATAATTAATACCTTGAGTAGGCTGCCTATGCGTGTCCGTGCGCTGTGCGTTAAAGAAGAGTCCTGCACTTGTGAGGCTTCCAATAGAGTTTGGAAACCTGAGCTTCATCCTGCTGCTCGAATCTTCCAATCAGCAGGCGATGGTGCTCCCTCCACGGCCAGGCAGCCGTGTAGTATGTGGAGAGCAAAATGCCTGAGCATTTGAGGGGCACTCTGCGGGGCTCTGCCCTCCGGGCTTGTGACTTCCAGCACACGTCCTCACATATTGGCAAAATTCTGAGTTGCCCGACGCGTTTCTGGGGGAACCTCCCCCCCTCTTCAGGGGCTGCTTCCTTCGGATCCTCGATGCTGTACCACGTGATTTCGTGACGTTTTATAATTACAAGCCCTCCAGGTGGGTGTGTGTTTTCATCCACCGTCAACCCAGCATTATGGGACTTGGAGTCATTCTCGTGGTGCATGTAAGTTCGTAGACTTTTGAGTAAAGTCTAGGGTCTAGGGTTCATCTCGCATATAATTAATACCTTGAGTAGGCTGCCTATGCGTTTCAGTGCGCTGTGCGTTAAAGAAGAGTCCTGCACTCGTGAGGCTTCCAATAGAGTTTGGAAACCTGAGCTTCATCCTGCTGCTCGAATCTTCCAATCAGCAGGCGATGGTGCTCCCTCCACGGCCAGGCAGCCGTGTAGTATGTGGAGAGCAAAATGCCTGAGCATTTGAGGGGCACTCTGCGGGGCTCTGCCCTCCGGGCTTGTGACTTCCAGCACACGTCCTCACATATTGGCAAAATTCTGAGTTGCCCGACGCGTTTCTGGGGGAACCTCCCCCCCTCTTCAGGGGCTGCTTCCTTCGGATCCTCGATGCTGTACCACGTGATTTCGTGACGTTTTATAATTACAAGCCCTCCAGGTGGACCACCGTCAACCCAGCATTATGGGACTTGGAGTCATTCTCGTGGTGCATGTAAGTTCGTAGACTTTTGAGTAAAGTCGAGGGTCTAGGGTTCATCTCGCATATAATTAATACCTTGAGTAGGCTGCCTATGCGTTTCAGTGCGCTGTGCGTTAAAGAAGACTCCTGCACTCGTGAGGCTTCCAATAGAGTTTGGAAACCTGAGCTTCATCCTGCTGTTCGAATCTTCCAATCAGCAGGCGATGGTGCTCCCTCCACGGCCAGGCAGCCGTGTAGTATGTGGAGAGCAAAATGCCTGAGCATTTGAGGGGCACTCTGCGGGGCTCTGCACTCCGGGCTTGTGACTTCCAGCACACGTCCTCACATATTGGCAAAATTCTGAGTTGCCCGACGCGTTTCTGGGGGAACCTCCCCCCCTCTTCAGGGGCTGCTTCCTTCGGATCCTCGATGCTGTACCACGTGATTTCGTGACGTTTTATAATTACAAGCCCTCCAGGTGGGTGGGTGTTTTCATCCACCGTCAACCCAGCATTATGGGACTTGGAGTCATTCTCGTGGTGCATGTAAGTTCGTAGACTTTTGAGTAAAGTCTAGGGTCTAGGGTTCATCTCGCATATAATTAATACCTTGAGTAGGCTGCCTATGCGTTTCAGTGCGCTGTGCGTTAAAGAAGAGTCCTGCACTCGTGAGGCTTCCAATAGAGTTTGGAAACCTGAGCTTCATCCTGCTGCTCGAATCTTCCAATCAGCAGGCGATGGTGCTCCCTCCACGGCCAGGCAGCCGTGTAGTATGTGGAGAGCAAAATGCCTGAGCATTTGAGGCGCACTCTGCGGGGCTCTGCCCTCCGGGCTTGTGACTTCCAGCACACGTCCTCACATATTGGCAAAATTCTGAGTTGCCCGACGCGTTTCTGGGGGAACCTCCCCCCCTCTTCAGGGGCTGCTTCCTTCGGATCCTCGATGCTGTACCACGTGATTTCGTGACGTTTTATAATTACAAGCCCTCCAGGTGGACCACCGTCAACCCAGCATTATGGGACTTGGAGTCATTCTCGTGGTGCATGTAAGTTCGTAGACTTTTGAGTAAAGTCGAGGGTCTAGGGTTCATCTCGCATATAATTAATACCTTGAGTAGGCTGCCTATGCGTTTCAGTGCGCTGTGCGTTAAAGAAGACTCCTGCACTCGTGAGGCTTCCAATAGAGTTTGGAAACCTGATCTTCATCCTGCTGTTCGAATCTTCCAATCAGCAGGCGATGGTGCTCCCTCCACGGCCAGGCAGCCGTGTAGTATGTGGAGAGCAAAATGCCTGAGCATTTGAGGGGCACTCTGCGGGGCTCTGCACTCCGGGCTTGTGACTTCCAGCACACGTCCTCACATATTGGCAAAATTCTGAGTTGCCCGACGCGTTTCTGGGGGAACCTCCCCCCTCTTCAGGGGCTGCTTCCTTCGGATCCTCGATGCTGTACCACGTGATTTTGTGACGTTTTATAATTACAAGCCCTCCAGGTGGGCGTGTGTTTTCATCCACCGTCAACCCAGCATTATGGGACTTGGAGTCATTCTCGTGGTGCATGTAAGTTCGTAGACTTTTGAGTAAAGTCGAGGGTCTAGGGTTCATCTCGCATATAATTAATACCTTGAGTAGGCTGCCTATGCGTTTCAGTGCGCTGTGCGTTAAAGAAGAGTCCTGCACTCGTGAGGCTTCCAATAGAGTTTGGAAACCTGAGCTTCATCCTGCTGCTCGAATCTTCCAATCAGCAGGCGATGGTGCTCCCTCCACGGCCAGGCAGCCGTGTAGTATGTGGAGAGCAAAATGCCTGAGCATTTGAGGGGCACTCTGCGGGGCTCTGCCCTCCGGGCTTGTGACTTCCAGCACACGTCCTCACATATTGGCAAAATTCTGAGTTGCCCGACGCGTTTCTGGGGGAACCTCCCCCCCTCTTCAGGGGCTGCTTCCTTCGGATCCTCGATGCTGTACCACGTGATTTCGTGACGTTTTATAATTACAAGCCCTCCAGGTGGGCGTGTGTTTTCATCCACCGTCAACCCAGCATTATGGGACTTGCAGTCATTCTCGTGGTGCATGTAAGTTCGTAGACTTTTGAGTAAAGTCGAGGGTCTAGGGTTCATCTCGCATATAATTAATACCTTGAGTAGGCTGCCTATGCGTTTCCGTGCGCTGTGCGTTAAAGAAGAGTCCTGCACTCGTGAGGCTTCCAATAGAGTTTGGAAACCTGAGCTTCATCCTGCTGCTCGAATCTTCCAATCAGCAGGCGATGGTGCTCCCTCCACGGCCAGGCAGCCGTGTAGTATGTGGAGAGCAAAATGCCTGAGCATTTGAGGGGCACTCTGCGGGGCTCTGCCCTCCGGGCTTGTGACTTCCAGCACACGTCCTCACATATTGGCAAAATTCTGAGTTGCCCGACGCGTTTCTGGGGGAACCTCCCCCCCTCTTCAGGGGCTGCTTCCTTCGGATCCTCGATGCTGTACCACGTGATTTCGTGACGTTTTATAATTACAAGCCCTCCAGGTGGGCGTGTGTTTTCATCCACCGTCAACCCAGCATTATGGGACTTGGAGTCATTCTCGTGGTGCATGTAAGTTCGTAGACTTTTGAGTAAAGTCGAGGGTCTAGGGTTCATCTCGCATATAATTAATACCTTGAGTAGGCTGCCTATGCGTTTCAGTGCGCTGTGCGTTAAAGAAGAGTCCTGCACTCGTAAGGCTTCCAATAGAGTTTGGAAACCTGAGCTTCATCCTGCTGCTTGAATCTTCCAATCAGCAGGCGATGGTGCTCCCTCCACGGCCAGGCAGCCGTGTAGTATGTGGAGAGCAAAATGCCTGAGCATTTGAGGGGCACTCTGCGGGGCTCTGCCCTCCGGGCTTGTGACTTCCAGCACACGTCCTCACATATTGGCAAAATTCTGAGTTGCCCGACGCGTTTCTGGGGGAACCTCCCCCCCTCTTCAGGGGCTGCTTCCTTCGGATCCTCGATGCTGTACCACGTGATTTCGTGACGTTTTATAATTACAAGCCCTCCAGGTGGGCGTGTGTTTTCATCCACCGTCAACCCAGCATTATGGGACTTGGAGTCATTCTCGTGGTGCATGTAAGTTCGTAGACTTTTGAGTAAAGTCGAGGGTCTAGGGTTCATCTCGCATATAATTAATACCTTGAGTAGGCTGCCTATGCGTTTCAGTGCGCTGTGCGTTAAAGAAGACTCCTGCACTCGTGAGGCTTCCAATAGAGTTTGGAAACCTGAGCTTCATCCTGCTGCTCGAATCTTCCAATCAGCAGGCGATGGTGCTCCCTCCACGGCCAGGCAGCCGTGTAGTATGTGGAGAGCAAAATGCCTGAGCATTTGAGGGGCACTCTGCGGGGCTCTGCCCTCCGGGCTTGTGACTTCCAGCACACGTCCTCACATATTGGCAAAATTCTGAGTTGCCCGACGCGTTTCTGGGGGAACCTCCCCCCTCTTCAGGGGCTGCTTCCTTCGGATCCTCGATGCTGTACCACGTGATTTCGTGACGTTTTATAATTACAAGCCCTCCAGGTTGGCGTGTGTTTTCATCCACCGTCAACCCAGCATTATGGGACTTGCAGTCATTCTCGTGGTGCATGTAAGTTCGTAGACTTTTGAGTAAATTCGAGGGTCTAGGGTTCATCTCGCATATAATTAATACCTTGAGTAGGCTGCCTATGCGTTTCCGTGCGCTATGCGTTAAAGAAGAGTCCTGCACTCGTGAGGCTTCCAATAGAGTTTGGAAACCTGAGCTTCATCCTGCTGCTCGAATCTTCCAATCAGCAGGCGATGGTGCTCCCTCCACGGCCAGGCAGCCGTGTAGTATGTGGAGAGCAAAATGCCTGAGCATTTGAGGGGCACTCTGCGGGGCTCTGCCCTCCGGGCTTGTGACTTCCAGCACACGTCCTCACATATTGGCAAAATTCTGAGTTGCCCGACGCGTTTCTGGGGGAACCTCCCCCCTCTTCAGGGGCTGCTTCCTTCGGATCCTCGATGCTGTACCACGTGATTTTGTGACGTTTTATAATTACAAGCCCTCCAGGTGGGCGTGTGTTTTCATCCACCGTCAACCCAGCATTATGGGACTTGCAGTCATTCTCGTGGTGCATGTAAGTTCGTAGACTTTTGAGTAAAGTCGAGGGTCTAGGGTTCATCTCGCATATAATTAATACCTTGAGTAGGCTGCCTATGCGTTTCAGTGCGCTGTGCGTTAAAGAAGACTCCTGCACTCGTGAGGCTTCCAATAGAGTTTGGAAACCTGAGCTTCATCCTGCTGCTCGAATCTTCCAATCAGCAGGCGATGGTGCTCCCTCCACGGCCAGGCAGCCGTGTAGTATGTGGAGAGCAAAATGCCTGAGCATTTGAGGGGCACTCTGCGGGGCTCTGCACTCCGGGCTTGTGACTTCCAGCACACGTCCTCACATATTGGCAAAATTCTGAGTTGCCCGACGCGTTTCTGGGGGAACCTCCCCCCTCTTCAGGGGCTGCTTCCTTCGGATCCTCGATGCTGTACCACGTGATTTCGTGACGTTTTATAATTACAAGCCCTCCAGGTGGGCGTGTGTTTTCATCCACCGTCAACCCAGCATTATGGGACTTGGAGTAATTCTCGTGGTGCATGTAAGTTCGTAGACTTTTGAGTAAAGTCGAGGGTCTAGGGTTCATCTCGCATATAATTAATACCTTGAGTAGGCTGCCTATGCGTTTCAGTGCGCTGTGCGTTAAAGAAGAGTCCTGCACTCGTGAGGCTTCCAATAGAGTTTGGAAACCTGAGCTTCATCCTGCTGCTCGAATCTTCCAATCAGCAGGCGATGGTGCTCCCTCCACGGCCAGGCAGCCGTGTAGTATGTGGAGAGCAAAATGCCTGAGCATTTGAGGGGCACTCTGCAGGGCTCTGCCCTCCGGGCTTGTGACTTCCAGCACACGTCCTCACATATTGGCAAAATTCTGAGTTGCCCGACGCGTTTCTGGGGGAACCTCCCCCCCTCTTCAGGGGCTGCTTCCTTCGGATCCTCGATGATGTACCACGTGATTTTGTGACGTTTTATAATTACAAGCCCTCCAGGTGGGCGTGTGTTTTCATCCACCGTCAACCCAGCATTATGGGACTTGCAGTCATTCTCGTGGTGCATGTAAGTTCGTAGACTTTTGAGTAAAGTCGAGGGTCTAGGGTTCATCTCGCATATAATTAATACCTTGAGTAGGCTGCCTATGCGTTTCAGTGCGCTGTGCGTTAAAGAAGACTCCTGCACTCGTGAGGCTTCCAATAGAGTTTGGAAACCTGAGCTTCATCCTGCTGCTCGAATCTTCCAATCAGCAGGCGATGGTGCTCCCTCCACGGCCAGGCAGCCGTGTAGTATGTGGAGAGCAAAATGCCTGAGCATTTGAGGGGCACTCTGCGGGGCTCTGCCCTCCGGGCTTGTGACTTCCAGCACACGTCCTCACATATTGGCAAAATTCTGAGTTGCCCGACGCGTTTCTGGGGGAACCTCCCCCCCTCTTCAGGGGCTGCTTCCTTCGGATCCTCGATGCTGTACCACGTGATTTCGTGACGTTTTATAATTACAAGCCCTCCAGGTGGGCGTGTGTTTTCATCCACCGTCAACCCAGCATTATGGGACTTGGAGTCATTCTCGTGGTGCATGTAAGTTCGTAGACTTTTGAGTAAAGTCGAGGGTCTAGGGTTCATCTCGCATATAATTAATACCTTGAGTAGGCTGCCTATGCGTTTCAGTGCGCTGTGCGTTAAAGAAGAGTCCTGCACTCGTAAGGCTTCCAATAGAGTTTGGAAACCTGAGCTTCATCCTGCTGCTTGAATCTTCCAATCAGCAGGCGATGGTGCTCCCTCCACGGCCAGGCAGCCGTGTAGTATGTGGAGAGCAAAATGCCTGAGCATTTGAGGGGCACTCTGCGGGGCTCTGCCCTCCGGGCTTGTGACTTCCAGCACACGTCCTCACATATTGGCAAAATTCTGAGTTGCCCGACGCGTTTCTGGGGGAACCTCCCCCCCTCTTCAGGGGCTGCTTCCTTCGGATCCTCGATGCTGTACCACGTGATTTCGTGACGTTTTATAATTACAAGCCCTCCAGGTGGGCGTGTGTTTTCATCCACCGTCAACCCAGCATTATGGGACTTGGAGTCATTCTCGTGGTGCATGTAAGTTCGTAGACTTTTGAGTAAAGTCGAGGGTCTAGGGTTCATCTCGCATATAATTAATACCTTGAGTAGGCTGCCTATGCGTTTCAGTGCGCTGTGTGTTAAAGAAGACTCCTGCACTCGTGAGGCTTCCAATAGAGTTTGGAAACCTGAGCTTCATCCTGCTGCTCGAATCTTCCAATCAGCAGGCGATGGTGCTCCCTCCACGGCCAGGCAGCCGTGTAGTATGTGGAGAGCAAAATGCCTGAGCATTTGAGGGGCACTCTGCGGGGCTCTGCCCTCCGGACTTGTGACTTCCAGCACACGTCCTCACATATTGGCAAAATTCTGAGTTGCCCGACGCGTTTCTGGGGGAACCTCCCCCCCTCTTCAGGGGCTGCTTCCTTCGGATCCTCGATGCTGTACCACGTGATTTCGTGACGTTTTATAACTACAAGCCCTCCAGGTGGGCGTGTGTTTTCATCCACCGTCAACCCAGCATTATGGGACTTGCAGTCATTCTCGTGGTGCATGTAAGTTCGTAGACTTTTGAGTAAAGTCGAGGGTCTAGGGTTCATCTCGCATATAATTAATACCTTGAGTAGGCTGCCTATGCGTTTCCGTGCGCTGTGCGTTAAAGAAGAGTCCTGCACTCGTGAGGCTTCCAATAGAGTTTGGAAACCTGAGCTTCATCCTGCTGCTCGAATCTTCCAATCAGCAGGCGATGGTGCTCCCTCCACGGCCAGGCAGCCGTGTAGTATGTGGAGAGCAAAATGCCTGAGCATTTGAGGGGCACTCTGCGGGGCTCTGCCCTCCGGGCTTGTGACTTCCAGCACACGTCCTCACATATTGGCAAAATTCTGAGTTGCCCGACGCGTTTCTGGGGGAACCTCCCCCCCTCTTCAGGGGCTGCTTCCTTCGGATCCTCGATGCTGTACCACGTGATTTCGTGATGTTTTATAATTACAAGCCCTCCAGGTGGGCGTGTGTTTTCATCCACCGTCAACCCAGCATTATGGGACTTGCAGTCATTCTCGTGGTGCATGTAAGTTCGTAGACTTTTGAGTAAAGTCGAGGGTCTAGGGTTCATCTCGCATATAATTAATACCTTGAGTAGGCTGCCTATGCGTTTCAGTGCGCTGTGCGTTAAAGAAGACTCCTGCACTCGTGAGGCTTCCAATAGAGTTTGGAAACCTGAGCTTCATCCTGCTGCTCGAATCTTCCAATCAGCAGGCGATGGTGCTCCCTCCACGGCCAGGCAGCCGTGTAGTATGTGGAGAGCAAAATGCCTGAGCATTTGAGGGGCACTCTGCGGGGCTCTGCCCTCCGGGCTTGTGACTTCCAGCACACGTCCTCACATATTGGCAAAATTCTGAGTTGCCCGACGCGTTTCTGGGGGAACCTCCCCCCCTCTTCAGGGGCTGCTTCCTTCGGATCCTCGATGCTGTACCACGTGATTTCGTGACGTTTTATAATTACAAGCCCTCCAGGTGGGCGTGTGTTTTCATCCACCGTCAACCCAGCATTATGGGACTTGGAGTCATTCTCGTGGTGCATGTAAGTTCGTAGACTTTTGAGTAAAGTCGAGGGTCTAGGGTTCATCTCGCATATAATTAATACCTTGAGTAGGCTGCCTATGCGTTTCAGTGCGCTGTGCGTTAAAGAAGAGTCCTGCACTCGTAAGGCTTCCAATAGAGTTTGGAAACCTGAGCTTCATCCTGCTGCTTGAATCTTCCAATCAGCAGGCGATGGTGCTCCCTCCACGGCCAGGCAGCCGTGTAGTATGTGGAGAGCAAAATGCCTGAGCATTTGAGGGGCACTCTGCGGGGCTCTGCCCTCCGGGCTTGTGACTTCCAGCACACGTCCTCACATATTGGCAAAATTCTGAGTTGCCCGACGCGTTTCTGGGGGAACCTCCCCCCCCTCTTCAGGGGCTGCTTCCTTCGGATCCTCGATGCTGTACCACGTGATTTCGTGACGTTTTATAACTACAAGCCCTCCAGGTGGGCGTGTGTTTTCATCCACCGTCAACCCAGCATTATGGGACTTGCAGTCATTCTCGTGGTGCATGTAAGTTCGTAGACTTTTGAGTAAAGTCGAGGGTCTAGGGTTCATCTCGCATATAATTAATACCTTGAGTAGGCTGCCTATGCGTTTCCGTGCGCTGTGCGTTAAAGAAGAGTCCTGCACTCGTGAGGCTTCCAATAGAGTTTGGAAACCTGAGCTTCATCCTGCTGCTCGAATCTTCCAATCAGCAGGCGATGGTGCTCCCTCCACGGCCAGGCAGCCGTGTAGTATGTGGAGAGCAAAATGCCTGAGCATTTGAGGGGCACTCTGCGGGGCTCTGCCCTCCGGGCTTGTGACTTCCAGCACACGTCCTCACATATTGGCAAAATTCTGAGTTGCCCGACGCGTTTCTGGGGGAACCTCCCCCCCTCTTCAGGGGCTGCTTCCTTCGGATCCTCGATGCTGTACCACGTGATTTCGTGATGTTTTATAATTACAAGCCCTCCAGGTGGGCGTGTGTTTTCATCCACCGTCAACCCAGCATTATGGGACTTGCAGTCATTCTCGTGGTGCATGTAAGTTCGTAGACTTTTGAGTAAAGTCGAGGGTCTAGGGTTCATCTCGCATATAATTAATACCTTGAGTAGGCTGCCTATGCGTTTCAGTGCGCTGTGCGTTAAAGAAGACTCCTGCACTCGTGAGGCTTCCAATAGAGTTTGGAAACCTGAGCTTCATCCTGCTGCTCGAATCTTCCAATCAGCAGGCGATGGTGCTCCCTCCACGGCCAGGCAGCCGTGTAGTATGTGGAGAGCAAAAGGCCTGAGCATTTGAGGGGCACTCTGCGGGGCTCTGCCCTCCGGGCTTGTGACTTCCAGCACACGTCCTCACATATTGGCAAAATTCTGAGTTGCCCGACGCGTTTCTGGGGGAACCTCCCCCCCTCTTCAGGGGCTGCTTCCTTCGGATCCTCGATGCTGTACCACGTGATTTCGTGACGTTTTATAATTACAAGCCCTCCAGGTGGGCGTGTGTTTTCATCCACCGTCAACCCAGCATTATGGGACTTGGAGTCATTCTCGTGGTGCATGTAAGTTCGTAGACTTTTGAGTAAAGTCGAGGGTCTAGGGTTCATCTCGCATATAATTAATACCTTGAGTAGGCTGCCTATGCGTTTCAGTGCGCTGTGCGTTAAAGAAGAGTCCTGCACTCGTAAGGCTTCCAATAGAGTTTGGAAACCTGAGCTTCATCCTGCTGCTTGAATCTTCCAATCAGCAGGCGATGGTGCTCCCTCCACGGCCAGGCAGCCGTGTAGTATGTGGAGAGCAAAATGCCTGAGCATTTGAGGGGCACTCTGCGGGGCTCTGCCCTCCGGGCTTGTGACTTCCAGCACACGTCCTCACATATTGGCAAAATTCTGAGTTGCCCGACCCGTTTCTGGGGGAACCTCCCCCCCCTCTTCAGGGGCTGCTTCCTTCGGATCCTCGATGCTGTACCACGTGATTTCGTGACGTTTTATAATTACAAGCCCTCCAGGTGGGCGTGTGTTTTCATCCACCGTCAACCCAGCATTATGGGACTTGGAGTCATTCTTGTGGTGCATGTAAGTTCGTAGACTTTTGAGTAAAGTCGAGGGTCTAGGGTTCATCTCGCATATAATTAATACCTTGAGTAGGCTGCCTATGCGTTTCAGTGCGCTGTGCGCTAAAGAAGACTCCTGCACTCGTGAGGCTTCCAATAGAGTTTGGAAACCTGAGCTTCATCCTGCTGCTCGAATCTTCCAATCAGCAGGCGATGGTGCTCCCTCCACGGCAAGGCAGCCGTGTAGTATGTGGAGAGCAAAATGCCTGAGCATTTGAGGGGCACTCTGCGGGGCTCTGCCCTCCGGGCTTGTGACTTCCAGCACACGTCCTCACATATTGGCAAAATTCTGAGTTGCCCGACGCGTTTCTGGGGGAACCTCCCCCCCTCTTCAGGGGCTGCTTCCTTCGGATCCTCGATGCTGTACCACGTGATTTCGTGATGTTTTATAATTACAAGCCCTCCAGGTGGGCGTGTGTTTTCATCCACCGTCAACCCAGCATTATGGGACTTGCAGTCATTCTCGTGGTGCATGTAAGTTCGTAGACTTTTGAGTAAAGTCGAGGGTCTAGGGTTCATCTCGCATATAATTAATACCTTGAGTAGGCTGCCTATGCGTTTCAGTGCGCTGTGCGTTAAAGAAGACTCCTGCACTCGTGAGGCTTCCAATAGAGTTTGGAAACCTGAGCTTCATCCTGCTGCTCGAATCTTCCAATCAGCAGGCGATGGTGCTCCCTCCACGGCCAGGCAGCCGTGTAGTATGTGGAGAGCAAAATGCCTGAGCATTTGAGGGGCACTCTGCGGGGCTCTGCCCTCCGGGCTTGTGACTTCCAGCACACGTCCTCACATATTGGCAAAATTCTGAGTTGCCCGACGCGTTTCTGGGGGAACCTCCCCCCCTCTTCAGGGGCTGCTTCCTTCGGATCCTCGATGCTGTACCACGTGATTTCGTGACGTTTTATAATTACAAGCCCTCCAGGTGGGCGTGTGTTTTCATCCACCGTCAACCCAGCATTATGGGACTTGGAGTCATTCTCGTGGTGCATGTAAGTTCGTAGACTTTTGAGTAAAGTCGAGGGTCTAGGGTTCATCTCGCATATAATTAATACCTTGAGTAGGCTGCCTATGCGTTTCAGTGCGCTGTGCGTTAAAGAAGAGTCCTGCACTCGTAAGGCTTCCAATAGAGTTTGGAAACCTGAGCTTCATCCTGCTGCTTGAATCTTCCAATCAGCAGGCGATGGTGCTCCCTCCACGGCCAGGCAGCCGTGTAGTATGTGGAGAGCAAAATGCCTGAGCATTTGAGGGGCACTCTGCGGGGCTCTGCCCTCCGGGCTTGTGACTTCCAGCACACGTCCTCACATATTGGCAAAATTCTGAGTTGCCCGACGCGTTTCTGGGGGAACCTCCCCCCCCTCTTCAGGGGCTGCTTCCTTCGGATCCTCGATGCTGTACCACGTGATTTCGTGACGTTTTATAACTACAAGCCCTCCAGGTGGGCGTGTGTTTTCATCCACCGTCAACCCAGCATTATGGGACTTGCAGTCATTCTCGTGGTGCATGTAAGTTCGTAGACTTTTGAGTAAAGTCGAGGGTCTAGGGTTCATCTCGCATATAATTAATACCTTGAGTAGGCTGCCTATGCGTTTCCGTGCGCTGTGCGTTAAAGAAGAGTCCTGCACTCGTGAGGCTTCCAATAGAGTTTGGAAACCTGAGCTTCATCCTGCTGCTCGAATCTTCCAATCAGCAGGCGATGGTGCTCCCTCCACGGCCAGGCAGCCGTGTAGTATGTGGAGAGCAAAATGCCTGAGCATTTGAGGGGCACTCTGCGGGGCTCTGCCCTCCGGGCTTGTGACTTCCAGCACACGTCCTCACATATTGGCAAAATTCTGAGTTGCCCGACGCGTTTCTGGGGGAACCTCCCCCCCTCTTCAGGGGCTGCTTCCTTCGGATCCTCGATGCTGTACCACGTGATTTCGTGATGTTTTATAATTACAAGCCCTCCAGGTGGGCGTGTGTTTTCATCCACCGTCAACCCAGCATTATGGGACTTGCAGTCATTCTCGTGGTGCATGTAAGTTCGTAGACTTTTGAGTAAAGTCGAGGGTCTAGGGTTCATCTCGCATATAATTAATACCTTGAGTAGGCTGCCTATGCGTTTCAGTGCGCTGTGCGTTAAAGAAGACTCCTGCACTCGTGAGGCTTCCAATAGAGTTTGGAAACCTGAGCTTCATCCTGCTGCTCGAATCTTCCAATCAGCAGGCGATGGTGCTCCCTCCACGGCCAGGCAGCCGTGTAGTATGTGGAGAGCAAAAGGCCTGAGCATTTGAGGGGCACTCTGCGGGGCTCTGCCCTCCGGGCTTGTGACTTCCAGCACACGTCCTCACATATTGGCAAAATTCTGAGTTGCCCGACGCGTTTCTGGGGGAACCTCCCCCCCTCTTCAGGGGCTGCTTCCTTCGGATCCTCGATGCTGTACCACGTGATTTCGTGACGTTTTATAATTACAAGCCCTCCAGGTGGGCGTGTGTTTTCATCCACCGTCAACCCAGCATTATGGGACTTGGAGTCATTCTCGTGGTGCATGTAAGTTCGTAGACTTTTGAGTAAAGTCGAGGGTCTAGGGTTCATCTCGCATATAATTAATACCTTGAGTAGGCTGCCTATGCGTTTCAGTGCGCTGTGCGTTAAAGAAGAGTCCTGCACTCGTAAGGCTTCCAATAGAGTTTGGAAACCTGAGCTTCATCCTGCTGCTTGAATCTTCCAATCAGCAGGCGATGGTGCTCCCTCCACGGCCAGGCAGCCGTGTAGTATGTGGAGAGCAAAATGCCTGAGCATTTGAGGGGCACTCTGCGGGGCTCTGCCCTCCGGGCTTGTGACTTCCAGCACACGTCCTCACATATTGGCAAAATTCTGAGTTGCCCGACCCGTTTCTGGGGGAACCTCCCCCCCCTCTTCAGGGGCTGCTTCCTTCGGATCCTCGATGCTGTACCACGTGATTTCGTGACGTTTTATAATTACAAGCCCTCCAGGTGGGCGTGTGTTTTCATCCACCGTCAACCCAGCATTATGGGACTTGGAGTCATTCTTGTGGTGCATGTAAGTTCGTAGACTTTTGAGTAAAGTCGAGGGTCTAGGGTTCATCTCGCATATAATTAATACCTTGAGTAGGCTGCCTATGCGTTTCAGTGCGCTGTGCGCTAAAGAAGACTCCTGCACTCGTGAGGCTTCCAATAGAGTTTGGAAACCTGAGCTTCATCCTGCTGCTCGAATCTTCCAATCAGCAGGCGATGGTGCTCCCTCCACGGCAAGGCAGCCGTGTAGTATGTGGAGAGCAAAATGCCTGAGCATTTGAGGGGCACTCTGCGGGGCTCTGCACTCCGGGCTTGTGACTTCCAGCACACGTCCTCACATATTGGCAAAATTCTGAGTTGCCCGACGCGTTTCTGGGGGAACCTCCCCCCCTCTTCAGGGGCTGCTTCCTTCGGATCCTCGATGCTGTACCACGTGATTTCGTGACGTTTTATAATTACAAGCCCTCCAGGTGGGCGTGTGTTTTCATCCACCGTCAACCCAGCATTATGGGACTTGGAGTCATTCTCGTGGTGCATGTAAGTTCGTAGACTTTTGAGTAAAGTCGAGGGTCTAGGGTTCATCTCGCATATAATTAATACCTTGAGTAGGCTGCCTATGCGTTTCAGTGCGCTGTGCGTTAAAGAAGACTCCTGCACTCGTGAGGCTTCCAATAGAGTTTGGAAACCTGAGCTTCATCCTGCTGCTCGAATCTTCCAATCAGCAGGCGATGGTGCTCCCTCCACGGCCAGGCAGCCGTGTAGTATGTGGAGAGCAAAATGCCTGAGCATTTGAGGGGCACTCTGCGGGGCTCTGCCCTCCGGACTTGTGACTTCCAGCACACGTCCTCACATATTGGCAAAATTCTGAGTTGCCCGACGCGTTTCTGGGGGAACCTCCCCCCCTCTTCAGGGGCTGCTTCCTTCGGATCCTCGATGCTGTACCACGTGATTTCGTGACGTTTTATAATTACAAGCCCTCCAGGTGGGCGTGTGTTTTCATCCACCGTCAACCCAGCATTATGGGACTTGCAGTCATTCTCGTGGTGCATGTAAGTTCGTAGACTTTTGAGTAAAGTCGAGGGTCTAGGGTTCATCTCGCACATAATTAATACCTTGAGTAGGCTGCCTATGCGTTTCCGTGCGCTGTGCGTTAAAGAAGAGTCCTGCACTCGTGAGGCTTCCAATAGAGTTTGGAAACCTGAGCTTCATCCTGCTGCTCGAATCTTCCAATCAGCAGGCGATGGTGCTCCCTCCACGGCCAGGCAGCCGTGTAGTATGTGGAGAGCAAAATGCCTGAGCATTTGAGGGGCACTCTGCGGGGCTCTGCCCTCCGGGCTTGTGACTTCCAGCACACGTCCTCACATATTGGCAAAATTCTGAGTTGCCCGACGCGTTTCTGGGGGAACCTCCCCCCCTCTTCAGGGGCTGCTTCCTTCGGATCCTCGATGCTGTACCACGTGATTTCGTGGCGTTTTATAATTACAAGCCCTCCAGGTGGGCGTGTGTTTTCATCCACCGTCAACCCAGCATTATGGGACTTGCAGTCATTCTCGTGGTGCATGTAAGTTCGTAGACTTTTGAGTAAAGTCGAGGGTCTAGGGTTCATCTCGCATATAATTAATACCTTTAGTAGGCTGCCTATGCGTTTCAGTGCGCTGTGCGTTAAAGAAGACTCCTGCACTCGTGAGGCTTCCAATAGAGTTTGGAAACCTGAGCTTCATCCTGCTGCTCGAATCTTCCAATCAGCAGGCGATGGTGCTCCCTCCACGGCCAGGCAGCCGTGTAGTATGTGGAGAGCAAAATGCCTGAGCATTTGAGGGGCACTCTGCGGGGCTCTGCCCTCCGGGCTTGTGACTTCCAGCACACGTCCTCACATATTGGCAAAATTCTGAGTTGCCCGACGCGTTTCTGGGGGAACCTCCCCCCCTCTTCAGGGGCTGCTTCCTTCGGATCCTCGATGCTGTACCACGTGATTTCGTGACGTTTTATAATTACAAGCCCTCCAGGTGGGCGTGTGTTTTCATCCACCGTCAACCCAGCATTATGGGACTTGGAGTCATTCTCGTGGTGCATGTAAGTTCGTAGACTTTTGAGTAAAGTCGAGGGTCTAGGGTTCATCTCGCATATAATTAATACCTTGAGTAGGCTGCCTATGCGTTTCAGTGCGCTGTGCGTTAAAGAAGAGTCCTGCACTCGTAAGGCTTCCAATAGAGTTTGGAAACCTGAGCTTCATCCTGCTGCTTGAATCTTCCAATCAGCAGGCGATGGTGCTCCCTCCACGGCCAGGCAGCCGTGTAGTATGTGGAGAGCAAAATGCCTGAGCATTTGAGGGGCACTCTGCGGGGCTCTGCCCTCCGGGCTTGTGACTTCCAGCACACGTCCTCACATATTGGCAAAATTCTGAGTTGCCCGACGCGTTTCTGGGGGAACCTCCCCCCCTCTTCAGGGGCTGCTTCCTTCGGATCCTCGATGCTGTACCACGTGATTTCGTGACGTTTTATAATTACAAGCCCTCCAGGTGGGCGTGTGTTTTCATCCACCGTCAACCCAGCATTATGGGACTTGGAGTCATTCTCGTGGTGCATGTAAGTTCGTAGACTTTTGAGTAAAGTCGAGGGTCTAGGGTTCATCTCGCATATAATTAATACCTTGAGTAGGCTGCCTATGCGTTTCAGTGCGCTGTGCGCTAAAGAAGACTCCTGCACTCGTGAGGCTTCCAATAGAGTTTGGAAACCTGAGCTTCATCCTGCTGCTCGAATCTTCCAATCAGCAGGCGATGGTGCTCCCTCCACGGCCAGGCAGCCGTGTAGTATGTGGAGAGCAAAATGCCTGAGCATTTGAGGGGCACTCTGCGGGGCTCTGCACTCCGGGCTTGTGACTTCCAGCACACGTCCTCACATAGTGGCAAAATTCTGAGTTGCCCGACGCGTTTCTGGGGGAACCTCCCCCCTCTTCAGGGGCTGCTTCCTTCGGATCCTCGATGCTGTACCACGTGATTTCGTGACGTTTTATAATTACAAGCCCTCCAGGTGGGCGTGTGTTTTCATTCACCGTCAACCCAGCATTATGGGACTTGGAGTCATTCTCGTGGTGCATGTAAGTTCGTAGACTTTTGAGTAAAGTCGAGGGTCTAGGGTTCATCTCGCATATAATTAATACCTTGAGTAGGCTGCCTATGCGTTTCAGTGCGCTGTGCGTTAAAGAAGAGTCCTGCACTTGTGAGGCTTCCAATAGAGTTTGGAATCCTGAGCTTCATCCTGCTGCTCGAATCTTCCAATCAGCAGGCGATGGTGCTCCCTCCACGGCCAGGCAGCCGTGTAGTATGTGGAGAGCAAAATGCCTGAGCATTTGAGGGGCACTCTGCGGGGCTCTGCCCTCCGGGCTTGTGACTTCCAGCACACGTCCTCACATATTGGCAAAATTCTGAGTTGCCCGACGCGTTTCTGGGGGAACCTCCCCCCCTCTTCAGGAGCTGCTTCCTCGATGCTGTACCACGTGATTTCGTGACGTTTTATAATTACAAGCCCTCCAGGTGGGTGTGTGTTTTCATCCACCGTCAACCCAGCATTATGGGACTTGGAGTCATTCTCGTGGTGCATGTAAGTTCGTAGACTTTTGAGTAAAGTCGAGGGTCTAGGGTTCATCTCGCATATAATTAATACCTTGAGTAGGCTGCCTATGCGTTTCCGTGCGCTAAAGAAGAGTCCTGCACTCGTGAGGCTTCCAATAGAGTTTGGAAACCTGAGCTTCATCCTGCTGCTCTAATCTTCCAATCAGCAGGCGATGGTGCTCCCTCCACGGCCAGGCAGCCGTGTAGTATGTGGAGAGCAAAATGCCTGAGCATTTGAGGGGCACTCTGCGGGGCTCTGCCCTCCGGGCTTGTGACTTCCAGCACACGTCCTCACATATTGGCAAAATTCTGAGTTGCCCGACGCGTTTCTGGGGGAACCTCCCCCCCTCTTCAGGGGCTGCTTCCTTCGGATCCTCGATGCTGTACCACGTGATTTTGTGACGTTTTATAATTACAAGCCCTCCAGGTGGGCGTGTGTTTTCATCCACCGTCAACCCAGCATTATGGGACTTGGAGTCATTCTCGTGGTGCATGTAAGTTCGTAGACTTTTGAGTAAAGTCTAGGGTCTAGGGTTCATCTCGCATATAATTAATACCTTGAGTAGGCTGCCTATGCGTTTCAGTGCGCTGTGCGTTAAAGAAGAGTCCTGCACTCGTGAGGCTTCCAATAGAGTTTGGAAACCTGAGCTTCATCCTGCTGCTCGAATCTTCCAATCAGCAGGCGATGGTGCTCCCTCCACGGCCAGGCAGCCGTGTAGTATGTGGAGAGCAAAATGCCTGAGCATTTGAGGGGCACTCTGCGGGGCTCTGCCCTCCGGGCTTGTGACTTCCAGCACACGTCCTCACATATTGGCAAAATTCTGAGTTGCCCGACGCGTTTCTGGGGGAACCTCCCCCCCTCTTCAGGGGCTGCTTCCTTCGGATCCTCGATGCTGTACCACGTGATTGCGTGACGTTTTATAATTACAAGCCCTCCAGGTGGGCGTGTGTTTTCATCCACCGTCAACCCAGCATTATGGGACTTGGAGTCATTCTCGTGGTGCATGTAAGTTCGTAGACTTTTGAGTAAAGTCGAGGGTCTAGGGTTCATCTCGCATATAATTAATACCTTGAGTAGGCTGCCTATGCGTTTCAGTACGCTATGCGTTAAAGAAGAGTCCTGCACTCGTGAGGCTTCCAATAGAGTTTGGAAACCTGAGCTTCATCCTGCTGCTCGAATCTTCCAATCAGCAGGCGATGGTGCTCCCTCCACGGCCAGGCAGCCGTGTAGTATGTGGAGAGCAAAATGCCAGAGCATTTGAGGGGCACTCTGCGGGGCTCTGCCCTCCGGGCTTGTGACTTCCAGCACACGTCCTCACATATTGGCAAAATTCTGAGTTGCCCGACGCGTTTCTGGGGGAACCTCCCCCCCTCTTCAGGGGCTGCTTCCTTCGGATCCTCGATGCTGTACCACGTGATTTCGTGACGTTTTATAATTACAAGCCCTCCAGGTGGGCGTGTGTTTTCATCCACCGTCAACCCAGCATTATGGGACTTGGAGTCATTCTCGTGGTGCATGTAAGTTCGTAGACTTTTGAGTAAAGTCGAGGGTCTAGGGTTCATCTCGCATATAATTAATACCTTGAGTAGGCTGCCTATGCGTTTCAGTGCGCTGTGCGCTAAAGAAGACTCCTGCACTCGTGAGGCTTCCAATAGAGTTTGGAAACCTGAGCTTCATCCTGCTGCTCGAATCTTCCAATCAGCAGGCGATGGTGCTCCCTCCACGGCCAGGCAGCCGTGTAGTATGTGGAGAGCAAAATGCCTGAGCATTTGAGGGGCACTCTGCGGGGCTCTGCACTCCGGGCTTGTGACTTCCAGCACACGTCCTCACATAGTGGCAAAATTCTGAGTTGCCCGACGCGTTTCTGGGGGAACCTCCCCCCTCTTCAGGGGCTGCTTCCTTCGGATCCTCGATGCTGTACCACGTGATTTCGTGACGTTTTATAATTACAAGCCCTCCAGGTGGGCGTGTGTTTTCATTCACCGTCAACCCAGCATTATGGGACTTGGAGTCATTCTCGTGGTGCATGTAAGTTCGTAGACTTTTGAGTAAAGTCGAGGGTCTAGGGTTCATCTCGCATATAATTAATACCTTGAGTAGGCTGCCTATGCGTTTCAGTGCGCTGTGCGTTAAAGAAGAGTCCTGCACTTGTGAGGCTTCCAATAGAGTTTGGAATCCTGAGCTTCATCCTGCTGCTCGAATCTTCCAATCAGCAGGCGATGGTGCTCCCTCCACGGCCAGGCAGCCGTGTAGTATGTGGAGAGCAAAATGCCTGAGCATTTGAGGGGCACTCTGCGGGGCTCTGCCCTCCGGGCTTGTGACTTCCAGCACACGTCCTCACATATTGGCAAAATTCTGAGTTGCCCGACGCGTTTCTGGGGGAACCTCCCCCCCTCTTCAGGAGCTGCTTCCTCGATGCTGTACCACGTGATTTCGTGACGTTTTATAATTACAAGCCCTCCAGGTGGGTGTGTGTTTTCATCCACCGTCAACCCAGCATTATGGGACTTGGAGTCATTCTCGTGGTGCATGTAAGTTCGTAGACTTTTGAGTAAAGTCGAGGGTCTAGGGTTCATCTCGCATATAATTAATACCTTGAGTAGGCTGCCTATGCGTTTCCGTGCGCTAAAGAAGAGTCCTGCACTCGTGAGGCTTCCAATAGAGTTTGGAAACCTGAGCTTCATCCTGCTGCTCTAATCTTCCAATCAGCAGGCGATGGTGCTCCCTCCACGGCCAGGCAGCCGTGTAGTATGTGGAGAGCAAAATGCCTGAGCATTTGAGGGGCACTCTGCGGGGCTCTGCCCTCCGGGCTTGTGACTTCCAGCACACGTCCTCACATATTGGCAAAATTCTGAGTTGCCCGACGCGTTTCTGGGGGAACCTCCCCCCCTCTTCAGGGGCTGCTTCCTTCGGATCCTCGATGCTGTACCACGTGATTTTGTGACGTTTTATAATTACAAGCCCTCCAGGTGGGCGTGTGTTTTCATCCACCGTCAACCCAGCATTATGGGACTTGGAGTCATTCTCGTGGTGCATGTAAGTTCGTAGACTTTTGAGTAAAGTCTAGGGTCTAGGGTTCATCTCGCATATAATTAATACCTTGAGTAGGCTGCCTATGCGTTTCAGTGCGCTGTGCGTTAAAGAAGAGTCCTGCACTCGTGAGGCTTCCAATAGAGTTTGGAAACCTGAGCTTCATCCTGCTGCTCGAATCTTCCAATCAGCAGGCGATGGTGCTCCCTCCACGGCCAGGCAGCCGTGTAGTATGTGGAGAGCAAAATGCCTGAGCATTTGAGGGGCACTCTGCGGGGCTCTGCCCTCCGGGCTTGTGACTTCCAGCACACGTCCTCACATATTGGCAAAATTCTGAGTTGCCCGACGCGTTTCTGGGGGAACCTCCCCCCCTCTTCAGGGGCTGCTTCCTTCGGATCCTCGATGCTGTACCACGTGATTGCGTGACGTTTTATAATTACAAGCCCTCCAGGTGGGCGTGTGTTTTCATCCACCGTCAACCCAGCATTATGGGACTTGGAGTCATTCTCGTGGTGCATGTAAGTTCGTAGACTTTTGAGTAAAGTCGAGGGTCTAGGGTTCATCTCGCATATAATTAATACCTTGAGTAGGCTGCCTATGCGTTTCAGTACGCTATGCGTTAAAGAAGAGTCCTGCACTCGTGAGGCTTCCAATAGAGTTTGGAAACCTGAGCTTCATCCTGCTGCTCGAATCTTCCAATCAGCAGGCGATGGTGCTCCCTCCACGGCCAGGCAGCCGTGTAGTATGTGGAGAGCAAAATGCCAGAGCATTTGAGGGGCACTCTGCGGGGCTCTGCCCTCCGGGCTTGTGACTTCCAGCACACGTCCTCACATATTGGCAAAATTCTGAGTTGCCCGACGCGTTTCTGGGGGAACCTCCCCCCCTCTTCAGGGGCTGCTTCCTTCGGATCCTCGAGGGCTTGTAATTATAAAACGTCACGAAATCACGTGGTACAGCATCGAGGATCCGAAGGAAGCAGCCCCTGAAGAGGGGGGGAGGTTCCCCCAGAAACGCGTCGGGCAACTCAGAATTTTGCCAATATGTGAGGACGTGTGCTGGAAGTCACAAGCCCGGAGGGCAGAGCCCCGCAGAGTGCCCCTCAAATGCTCAGGCATTTTGCTCTCCATATATATATATATATATATATATATATATATATATATATATTTCTTTTTGAACACTGACGAAGCTTGTGGTAGCGAAACGCGTCTGTCTGGGGTGAGGGGGGTTTGCCAAAAATAAAATCTTTAACATCGGATTACCAGTGTGCTTGCCATTTTCTGACGGAGGAAGGTCAGACTGTGTTCGAATATATATATATATATATATATATATATATATATATATATATATATATCTCTCAAACACCAAAGTTGTTCCTTCTGAAGTGCAGGGACCCAAGAAGGGTGGCGTACACGCTGGCAGAGCGTACCGGCTATCAATATCCAAAAACACAATCCAATAATGTACGCTCTGAGCACAGAAGGTAGGACACCAGTCACTAGTCCAAGTTCATTACACAACGCGTTTCGACTGTGAACAATCTTGATGATGTGTAAAGTGTACATCAACACCAGTAGCTGATAAAGTTTCAACAGGTACAGAAAATAGAAAAAGGACTGTGTTAGTTGCCCAATTCATGGCGGGCATGATGTAGTGGTAAACAAGCATGTTATTTGGCACAGAATATACGGAATAAACAGGAAGGCGTGCGCAAATCATATCTACAGTATTTTACAGGGAACGCATTAGACGTAGTGAATATACATGCATAACGGCTTAGAGGGCAAGTGCGCAAATCGCCGTGATCCTACCACATTGCTCTGCATAAAGCTATACATAAAGTAAGCACAGTCACAATGCATATGTGATAATGTCCAAATAATATAAAACATACTGAATAAACAGGTATGCGTGCGCACATCATATCTCCAGTATTGTACCAGGAACGCAATGAGCGTAGTGAATATGTATGTATAACAGCATTGAGGGCAAGTGCGCTAATCGCCGTGATCCAACCACATAGTTATGCATGAAGTTACACATAGAGTAAACAGATTAACATTGTATATGCGACAATGTTCAAATATTATAAACATAATGGTGTATAAACGTACTGTACAAAAGGTACTACAGTTGCACCGCACGCCAAAATCAAGCCATAGTGAATTTTCTGTACACCAAAGAGGCCTAAGACAGACCAAATTACTCAATACTACGTAGCAATGGTGGGCAAGTACCCACCAAAACAGCAGGTAACCAAAATAGAAAAAGAGCAAGCATCAGCGCAAGTGCGCCTGTCGTCCAAGTCAGACCAAGGTGATCAAATGGAGAGGACGGTCCTGGTCAAAGTCATAATGACCCACGGGTGTGAAATGCGTAGAACTACACAATTTAGGGCAAGTGCCCGAACACTACTGGCATCAGACCAGGGATAAAACAAGTTACTTGTGCACCTATCAGTTACCTGCTGGTGAAGAATCTACTCTGACGAAGTGAAAGGTGTGAAGCGTGTGATGGGGTGAACGGGTGGTTGGGGAAAAGGGTAGGTTGCCCGTGTGGGTGAGTAAAAGTGAGTGGGCCCCTTCCTTTTCGCCTGCAAAGGAAACAAGAAGACATAGGTTATAATCAAGTGACCGAATCTTATAAACAGAAACAACATCACATTCAATTTTAAAACATATAAAAACTATTCCTGACACACACCCTGGCAAGGAGGAAACAGAAACAAAGAAAAGAAGCCTCCTAGCTCATGTGGGGACCTACAAGTAAAAACAGTATAGCTGAAGCGTAAACAATCAAAATTGCAAGAAGGAATTAGGACCCTACTCAGAAAGATATATTTCAACTATTTTTGTGTGACCCAGTTTCTGAAAGTTTATGTAGCAGGCATCATGTGGGCCTGAATTAGCAGAAAATAGGTAATAGTATTCAAAGTTTTCCCAAACAGGGTACCCCAAACTATGACTAGCTCAGCCCCCAAAAATGCTTTAGGTGACACTGAGTATAGCAGTTTTATTCAGGCCAGAAACTCAGTCCCTAATCCCATTGTAGTCAGCTCAGTGGTACTTGACAATTCCTCATCCATGTTCAAACCCCCCGGGCTCTTGGTTTGGAAATCGATAATATATCTTGATTTCCGTTGCCTGAGTGTGAACACTCTGTCCCCTCCTCTTGTTTTGGGGGATTTTCTCTAGAATCAGACAGCTTAGTTCTGCTACATTGGCGAAATGTTTGTCGTGGAAGTGACGTGCCACTGGGTACTTGGGGTCATTGTTTGTGATGGCTCTAAGATGCTCCAAACCCCTTTTCTTAGCTTTACAAGTGATGCTCCCAATGTACCAGAGCTTGCAGGTACATTCAATGGCATAGATGATAAAGCTTGTGCTGCATGTGAGAAACTGTGTGATACTTTTAGTAACTCCCCTGTCCTCCAGAACTCCCCTAAACTTGCTGTGTCTACACGCCTTACAATGGCCACAAGGAAAAAATCCTATCAGGCCATAGTTGGCAGTTGTGGGGTAGTCAGTAATGTCATTTTTGACCACTAAGCTACGGATGTTTCTATCGCACCTGTATGTTATATTGGGTCTCTCAGTTATGGTTTCACCTATGACACCGTCGGTTTTTAAGATATCCCAGTGTTTGGCAAGAATACGTTTGATTTTCTGTGAGTCAGAGTTATATGTAAGAATCATGCGTGTGCTTTCACCATCTCCATCATCGTCTGCCTTAGGCTTATCTCTCAGGGTGAGTGTTCTGTCTACACCTTCCGCTCTGTCCTTGGCTTTGTTTAAGACCCAGTTAGGATAGCCTCTGGTTTTAAACCTGCTGATAATAGTCTTTCTCTCCTCGATGTAGGCTGCAGTGTAGTCACAGTTCATTTTGGCCCTCAGCAGCTCTCCATAGGGTATACTCCATTTGAGTGCCCCAGGATGACTGCTGAGGGCATGCAGGACACTGTTACCTGCCATAGCCTTCCGAAAGAGGGAAGTGCATATCGTCCCCTGTTTGATCTCAAGACAGACATCCAGATACTCTGCTTTGTCGGCAGTGATACTGCCAGTGAGGAGGTTGTTGTACCTGTTGGTGTTTAATTTCTCAATGAACTCCCCAGCCTCACCCTTGGAGCCCATCCAAATGATGAACAAATCATCTATGTAGTGTAGACAGATGATGACTTGTTCCAGCTGGTCTTTGACGGTGACACTAGCAAAGATTTCCTCCTCCCAGTAGCCCATGAACAGATTGGCAAAACTGGGAGAAAAACAAGAATCCATTGCAGTACCTGTGACCTGCCTGCAGAGGGCTCCATTGAATGAAAAAATGTTGTTTTTGAGTCAAAAAGCTATCATCTCTAAGATCATGCGACTGTGTGTCTCCAGCGTGTGTAATAATCCGGGCTACATTGTCTCAGCTTCTTTGCTCAGAGTTGGCAAGTCTGCATCTTGCCTGCCTTGGTGCCCCCAACATGGTATCTATCTATTTTTTTGCTGCGGAGCAGTGCATATTCTGTGGCGTCCCAGCCTAGCACCCTGAACTGGTGGCGTACTGTGGTAAGTTGACGCCAGATTTTTCAGGAGCCGGACCTCTTGTGTTGTTTCGAGAGGTCGTCTCCCCCATCCTTTAGCTCCTGACATTTGGCTCTTCAGCCAGTGTTTAGTTTGGCCACAATGGCAATAAATTCTCACCTCTGCACTGATTTGAGAACATTTCAAAGTGTAGCTATCTGTGGGACAGAGTCCTTGTTCCCCGCCAAGTACACCTTGATGCACTTGTGTATGGATTTAATAATGTCTGTGTATTTTAAAAGATTATCATTGAGATGCTAGTGACTCTGTCATAGGGGCCCTTTGGGGGTCACGTAATGTGAGAATTACAGAGGCATGGTCCAAGAAATATAGCCTCCAGTCCCAAGTCTTTGAGCCAGGCCCCACCCACCCCCGGAGAAGGCTCCGGTTTGACCCACCCTCTGAGCCGATCAGTCAAGAGAGGGATCCATCACCATGTGGAAATCCCCCCTATTAAGGATCTCTGTACCTGGGGTTAGGATGGCCTGGGTGATTGCCTCAGGCAGGAAGTGTTCTTGATTATCGTTTGGGACATAAACATTACAAAGCGTAAAGGTGTGGTCATGGTGCTCTATGCACATGGCTAGTATCATTCCAGGATTCTCTGCAATAGTAGATCACAGCTTGCCATTGAAGTTGAAGGCCAAATAAATAGACACCCACACCTTTTTGCCAGGCCCTGATGATAGGAGTTGACCAATAGACCAGCAGCTGCGGAGGCTGATCAAATCTTTTTTCAAGAGGTGGGTTTCTTGGAGGACACAAATGTCACATTCTGAATTTTTGAGCATGCGTAGGATCGCATCACATTTCACAGGGGAGTTAAGACCTCGAGCATTAAGACTCAGGACTTTCAGTGGTCTGAGAGCGGAGACTCGCTGATGACCTCTGGAGGAATCTCTGCTGTAGACAGGGATTCCTAGATGGGCATGATGCGGGCAGGTGTTTATAATATGAACGCATTTAGGTAATGTGGTGGTGTAAATCAAAACTGTCCTCCAAAGCCCAACAACAAAACTGAACATAAACACACTCCCCACTTTTGGAGTATACAATACCAAACGTGGGCCGTCTAGTTGCCCACCTTGTCCATGATCCATCCGAGTCCCCTGCAAGACCTCTGGCCCAATCCCCCTCTGTTGTGGAGCTGTATGTTGTCCACAATGCCCGATCAACCTGCTTCATGAGATCATCAGCTGGTACGAGTTCAGCAGTCCTCAGTTTGTAATTTGTCATGGACCGCCTCTGTTGTATTCCTTCCTCTGTAGGCTGTGTCACTGGCTTCTTGCGTATTATCATGGTCAATCCACCTACTCACTGCTTGTGGTGCTGCTGGTCTGGCTGGGAGGCCCCCTCTGCCAGCTCCGGGACGGACGCTGCCTCTGCTAGAGGGGGAACCGCCTGGTGCTCTCCATTCCATGTGAAAAGAAGGCGGAAAGGGTATGTCCATCAGTATTTCCCATTCTTGCTCTGTAAGATGGTAATAATGGGCTTAAGTTTTTGGCTACATTGTAGGGGTCCCAACACCAAGTCCTGATAGAGGTGAATTGTGGATCCCTCAAATTGGATAGAGCCCGTTCGGCGGGCCTCCTCCATGAGAGCCTCCTTTTGGCTGAAATAATGTAATCATGTCAGGATGTCTGGGGATGTGATCCCAGTACCTGCGATTCTAGTGGTTTTGTGGGTTCTGTTTAGTTGTATGTCTACTACAGCCAGATCAGGCAAGACATGGTTAAATAGGCGTTCACATACATCTCAATATATCCTTTCTTTGCTCCCTGGGGGACACTCTGTAAGCGGATGTTGGACATTGGGATCTATTCCCCAAATCCTCGATGTGCGCCTGCAGTGTGATATTGTGGGCCCGCAACTCCACCAGTTTGCGCCGGACGGCATCTAGCATTGGTGCCAGTCTCCAGAGAGGAGACTCGCTGCCCCAAATCCACCGCGGAGTGGAAGTCCTTTAAGACCTATGAGAACTTCTCCTTCATCTGTGATATGTCCTGGCAGAGTGTGGCCAATAAGACCTCCATAAAAGCTCTAGTCAGGTGCAGCTTCTCTTGCGCCCGCAAGGTCCTTTGAAGGGATGGTTCCATGCTTTCCCCCCTTTCAGGTCTACGTTCATGATATGCCTCTGTTTGCTTGGATTTGGCCAGCATGAGTGTGGAGTCCTTTCTGACTTATGGGATGCCATGATGGGGGACTCTTTGAACTGTTGCCCCCCCCTGTGGCAGATCGCTTCTCTGCAGGGGGGAGGTATCACCTGAGCCTCCAGTTGACCACCTGCCGGCACAACAAAAGGCACCTTTTCACCTCTCTACTCCTCGGGCCATCCCCAAGCACCACCAGCCACCCTGGAAGGCACATCGTCCAACTCTTTGGCCAGCCATGGCGATGGATTCCCCTCTGTGTGTCCTCTGTGTGTCCTGCAAGTCAGCAAACCTCTTCAGTCATGGGATGGAGGCACACAGCTGACAGAGGAAGGCAGGGAGGCCTCAGGATTCTGTATGTCCCTAACCAGGGTTGGGGACCCCGGCATGTACCGACTCAGTGCGGTCAGGTGCAGGACAAAGAGACTAGTTCTCTGGGTCCCAGAAGGGCAGGCCTCCACTCTGGTCCAGCATACCAAGCAGCCCCAGGGACCCCACATCTCTCTCTTGGTGCTCCACAGGCCTCGAGTGCACCAGTAGATGTCTGCCCCAGCTGAAGAACCGCTGTACGTACACTGGTATTTACGACCTCAAAGATGGGGAGCTTGTGGATTGTGGCTAATGTATGCATAACCATGGCATAGGAAGTATTCTCCTCAGTGGCAGGGCCAGGGGGTTAGAGGAGCCCAAACTCTGGGAAGGTGTCAAGGCCACTAGCTTCCTGCAGGTCGTTATACCAATTCTCCTCATGACAGGTTTGGCATATGGCATCACTATCTGAATCTGCGCTGAACATGATTGGCTCAGAAGGTGAACTACTTCGGAGTGAGATCGAAATGCAGGATGCCGCCTGTGCCATCTTACTGGTGTGTGAGTGGCGGGGAAGGGGGCCGAGTCTCATTTAGATTTCATATGTTTTTTTCATCAACTTACCCGAAGATTTGTATGGAGACTGACCTTAGAACTACTCTAGCAACTTCGAGATCTCGAACAGGACCAGGGCTGAACTTTCCACTTGTGCCAATCCCATCGCAGAATCTTCTAGTTCTTGGTGATGTAGAGTTTTGCCTTTTGGTCTCATATGTCCTTCAGGTTCATCGACACACTGTCACTGCAGGCCTTGGAGTCATGGCCCGACCTCAGGCAAATTTGGTGAGAATCTATCACAGACATTTGTTTGTGATAGCCCTTAAAGGGCTTAAAACCTGTCATTTTGGGTGTGGCATGTCCCTTTGATGGAGCGAGATTTGGAAATACTTTTAATTTCAGCTCGTTAAGTCACACTTCCATAATAAGAAATAATTTTATTAATGATTTGTGCTGTGTGTGTATTAATTCAACCTAGTTTAAAGTTGCATTTACACAGAACACGTGGGAAACTAACATGTGTGCTCATAAACGTGCATTATTGTGCATCTTTCTGTTTGTGAAAAATAATAATCTAAATTTGTCTATTTGTTATGTCAATAACTAATTGCGGCTGTTTTAAAAGTGACATGTGCTTATTTTGCTTTCCTTCTCTATGTGACGTCACTCTATTCTTTAAAGGTGCATAAAGAATTTTGTTGGATTTAATGAAGAATGGTAGATATAATTGCTGCTTTATTTGTTCTCTTCAGCTAGGTAATTTAGACTAATGGGTTAATCATTAGCAATGGTGGGTGGCAACTGAACGAACTATATTACTCGCATTAATTATTCTTTTGTGTTTGTTTTTATGATAGTTTCTAAAAGAGGCTTTGGGCCTAGTGAATATTCACGTTTTACTAAAATCTGCTTGGAACCAGAGAGAGTCCATGTTGGCAGCGATTTCCTCCGGCCTGAAACAAAATTGTTGTGTTGAGCTGACAAGCCTTTAGACGAGCAAGGCCAAGGCCAGGAACCGGCAAGAAGGTCTGAAACATGTTACGTATCTGAGGAAGCCAAAAACATTTCCTTGTTTCAAATGTTGCAACTGGAGGAAGCTGCGTTGTTCGAAAACTATAGACAATGGTCTCTAAGAACGTGATGGAACTGTGATTCTGAAAATGCGGTGACACGTCGCCTGTCACCTTTTGACCAATGGGACTCCGATTTCAGCAGAAAAATATGCTCTTTCCTAGATTAGCTTAGCGTAGAAAGGTATAAAAACCCGTTCCCCGTGAAAGAGTTGCGCTGCTGCCTTTACTGACCTTTGGATGAGGGTGTCGTGCAGACGAACTTCTCTTGGAGCACGTAAGAGCCCTTAAAGACTTTACTCTTTATTTCCATTTATTTAGTTTAGTTAGGGACTTAGGTTTTGAAATGCCAAACTGAAAATTTCAATTGCAAAAATAATTTATAAAACTCATAAAACTGTCATAATTATATGCAATGATTCTAATAAATAAAAATGCATTAATAAAGATTTCAAATATAAATTTCAAATAAGTAGCTAATAAAATCTTACTTTGAAAATCAAGCTGGACTTGTTAATTTCATAAGTTTAGGTTACTATTAGCAAGATTTATCGCCATAAGTGGCTTAATAATCAGTGAGGTAGGTTTGTTAAGTATAATGATTTTCATTTACCGCGGTTGTATATAAATGTATATAATTTGTGAATAGGTTAATTAAGCCACATGATTCAGTTGGTCAATATATGTCATGTTTGATTTATGGGCCTTGTGTTTGAATAGTGATTTTTTGTGTATATTGTGAAGATGGTAGCATAGTTTATGACATATTTCATATACGCCGTTGTATCAATTCCCTGGTAGCAGATTTGATGGTTGCTATGGTAACCAACATATTATTCGGTAGTTATATAGGATCAATGTCTAACATATGTTGAGTTCGTTCTCGTGTTATACGTAAGCTGTACCGGTACAAAATAGTGTGATGAGAAGGTAGTCACACAGCACATTTGATCTGTTTCAGAATAGTGGTATCGACGTGTATCACAAGTGTTGTCGCCGTGCAACACAAGTTAGGGAAATTAGGTGTGAAAATATGCATAGTGAGGGTTATCTAAGAAATTGAGCAGCATGAGTATAGGGACAATGAGCCCGTTCTAAAACTCACTGTGATAAAGTACTAATATATATTCAAGCTTGAGTGAAGGGTAAAATAACGTGGCTTATTTTACTAACGGTGCATGATATCTATAAACAGGTGAGAGTCCTGTAAAGATTTCATGCCTGTATGGTAAGGGATACTTTCTGTTTGAAAGTGCGTAATTGTTTTTGTAATTCCGTTCGAGTCAAACTTTGAATAGCTACTTTAATGTGCTTTCAGAGGGAAACGCGTTCGCTATTACTTGTTTGAAGGGTAGAGTAAAAGGATTACTTTATCGGCGAATGTATATTCTGTGAGAATAGCGCCGTCTATTCCACGCAAAAGAATTCTTGTATGATTGAAATTCTATCACTTTATTAGAGAAACAGACTGATGAGTCTTTCTTGTCGTTGTTAAATTAATTATCAGTGAAAAAGGCGTTTTAAAATGGCGCTGTGAAAAGTTTTTGTGAAGGAGGGGTGAGCGCAGAGAGCAAGACATAAAAAATCGCAGCAGCTGTGTACGTCACACGGTTCGCGCAGTGATTGGATAACAAACATCACAGGCTGTGTTCTGATTGGCTCTTGTGACTCTGACTAGCTGTAAGCTGATTGGTTCTTTGAGAAAACACCATTTCTATTGGTTAAACAAGGTAGTGACGTAGCTTTACCGTGATTGGCTTGTTGATGTGTTTCGCGCACGGATTGTTTGGTGTAACGGAACATCCAGGAAATAATTTACGATCATTTCCTTTAAGCGGATTTGATTCGGAAAAATTAGTTATTATTTTAAACATGTTGAGAAAAAGCCCACAATGGTTCAAAGGTTTAAAATTTTTATCTCACCTGACAAGAAAATAAAAACACGAGGTGGTAAATTACTTCATAAATACAAAACACCTGCAGCGTATATGGAAGGTGAATATGGTTATCATACAGTTTTGTGGTTTGATGTTTGGAAACATTATACAAAGGACGACGGCGTTTTGATTTGGCCTAACGATGGTTCTTTTAACATGAGAATTTTAAGAAATTTAAGAGAAAGGATGTCAGCTCTTGTACCGAAGCCTAGACCAACACAATTTGAAGCTTTAGTTGAGTGGGAAGATGGTTCAACTTCAGAGGGAAGCGAGTGGGATTAAAAGACCTTTAAAAACACCGAGTTACAGAAGAGAAACGCATGAGGATAGAATGCGGATGTGGAGACAAGGAGACATGTGCGATGGTCTCTATTTAATTAGGGAAATGGTTTTAGGGTCTCCAGGTGAAAAAAGAGCTGAAAAGAAAAATAATATTGTCACAGAAAGTGAATCTGAGGATGCAATTTTAGAAGAAATTTTTACTTCTAATAAAAAGAATGAACCTTTGAAACATACTCATTCATGGTCTACTCCGATGGTTTCTACTGAAACTATACCAAGTGCACCTATAATAAATGAATCACCCAAATTATATCCAAATAATTCTGATTCTTTTGAAACTCCAGAAAGATTAGAAACAGGAATAAACACTAGTGTTTACAGTGGAAGCAGACAGTTTTCTATAACTCCGAAAGAAAGGGAGGCTCCTAGGAGTTTAATGAGAACTGACAGAAATGAAGAAATTGTAAATACTTCAGAATATTTACGATCAAAAGAAGAATTAATTCGACAGATAACAAAGAGCATGGAAGCAGTAACAGTTCCAGTAACGATTGGTCCTGTTCAACCTGTTTTCGAACAGAGAGAAAATAACAAGACAGGATTAACAATTACTTTAAATACAGAAATTCAAAAGATTGCTGAAAAATTTTATTCAGATTTATCTGAAATTAATCGTGAGAAAATAAGAATACCTGATTTAACTTTTAATGAAGGTTCTTATGATAAATCACCAATGGGTGCAGAATCAGATGCTGAGTCTTCTGAAAGAAGAGGGTCAAATTCAAAACTTGATGTAGCAAAATTAAAAGCAAATTTGGAAGAATTTATAATTGGCACAATTGGTCCTGACAGTCTAAAATTTTATCGTGATGATGAACTCCTATTCATTTGTAAGAGCATTCAATGGAAAACAAAGAATAAATATGATCAGTTAGAAGAACTGGCAGGTGAATTGGATATCGATTTGAGCAAACAAAAAAATTTCGGAAAACACTACAGATTGGATTTTACAGAGAAGGACATTGAAAACTTTAACACAATGGGAAGAATAATGCATATAAAAGATTTGATTGTTTACATAAAAAAGTTAGGTGAATTGAGTAAATGGAGAGTAAAATGGACTAAAAAGAAGGAAGATGAAAAGTTGGAAAAATTATCTAAACAATTTCCAATGGGAGAAACACATTGTTGTCCCATCAGATCTTTGGACAGAATGCAAAATTGCTGTGGGTTGGCCAAAAGAGGAACCGGAGTGAATTAAAGAAACAGGTGCTCCAGCTCCAATAGTTATGGACTTTTACGAAAAAGTGATTTACTGGTTAAAACAGAAAATTGACCCAAAAGAAGTTGATTGGGTAAAAATAGACAGAACAAATCAGGAACCAAAGGAATCAGTTCATTCATTTTATGAAAGATTATTATTGGTTTTTAAACAATATAGTGGTTATGAAAAATTAGATGAAAAGGATATGAGTCATTTTATCTACAGATTTGTTTATGGTCTTAGACCAGAAGTTGGAGAAATGATCAGGAATAATATTGTCGGTTGGCAATCGCTTTCAGTTGATGATATTTTGAGAAAAGCTAAATACTGTAGTGACGAGTTAGAAGTCAAACAGAAAAAGTTAAAAGAGAAGGCGATGTGGGCACAAGTGAAGGTGGCTGAACAGCAAATAGCTAGTCTTGAAAATAAAAATACAAATTTTGTTCAGAATCAGAACCAGAATCAGGGTCAAGGAAAATTTAAAGGTAATAATAATAAACCAAGGTATAATGCTAAAGTTGAGGAATTAAAACAAAAATTACCTTGTTTTAATTGTGGCGAGATTGGTCACTGGAAAAGTGATTGTAAAAACCCACCCAGAAATTTTAAAAATCCATTGTTAAACCCACAGACACAGAATGATGTTGATCTGCAGCAACAGCTACAGCTACAGCGTCAACTGAATGACCTGAGTCTTCAGCGACAGCATCAATTAACTCAACAGCAGAATCAATTTCCACAACCCCCATTTCCTAATTGTGGGGGAAATCAAAAATATAATCCAGGTGTGGGATTTGGAGGAGAAGATCAGGTAATAAGGACTCAAAGACAAAATGTACAAAATGTTTCAGGTCAATTTTTGTTAACAGAAAACCAAGGAAGTGATTCTGATGACTGCTTCTGACGGTGCCCGAGAGAGGGGGAAGAGTGTGTAATTGGAGCCACTCTTGAGGTTGACCAGTCTGGTCCATTTGTAAATGGGAAAGTAAATGATGTAGATATTACTTTTCTTGTGGACACTGTGCTACCCGTTCTACTGTCAGATCAGTGGAAATTGAAAACCTACCTCTCTCTGGGGATACCATCCAAGTAGTCGGAGTAAGTAATCAACAAATTAAAACGGATCTAACTGATCCAGTGCAGGTCGAAATTGGGAGTTTTAAAGACAAACACAGATTTGTAGTTTGCAACAGTAGTCCAGTAAACTTACTGGGGAGAGATATATTATGCAAGATGAATTGTAGAATATATTGCTCTCCTGACGGAATCGAATTACAAACAATGGAGGAAGATGGACTGTATAAAATGACAATGTTGTTGGTAGAGGCAGAAGAAACAAAATTGTTTCCTGCATTCAAAATGGAAAATTTACCAGAAGAACTAAAGGAGACAGTTAAGACTGAAATTTGGGATTTAACAGGAAATGAGATGGGTCTGATGAAACATATCGATGCAGTTAAAATTTCTGTGAAGCAGGGAATAGAATTTCCAAACATTCCTCAATATAAGATGAAAGCAGAAACAATTGAGGGTGTCATTCCTGTGATTGAAAAATTCATTAAACAAGGTGTTTTAAAAGAAATAGAGAGCAGTCCTTGTAATTCACCGATTATGGGAATCAAAAAGTCTAATGGAACATATAGAATTGTTCAAGATTTGAGAAAGATTAACGAAATTGTGGTTCCTTGCTGTCCAGTTGTTCCAAACCCAGCAGTTATCCTTTATCAGATTCCACATGATGCAGAGTGGTATACTGTCATTGATCTTTGCAATGCGTTATTTACTGTTCCATTGCATCCAGAGAGCCAGGAAATCTTTGCTTTCAGGTTCCAGAATAGACCCTCGCATGGTGTAGAATTCCTCAAGGGTATACAGAAAGTCCTTCTATCTTTAATGAGTTGTTGAAAAGATCGTTAGAGGATCTAAGTCTACCTGGCAGATCGACATTAGTACAGTATATTGACGATTTGTTGATTGCAGCAAAACCAGAGAAAAATGTGTAACAGATACAATCACTCTTTTGAATCATCTGGCAGATGAAGGACAAAGTGTCTCCTGCGAAATTGCAATTTTGTAAACAAGAAGTAAAATATCTTGGTCATAGAATTGCAAAAGGAATGAGACAGGTGACAATTGAGAGAATCAAAATGATTCAAGCAATGCAACCTCCAAGAACACAAAGACAGGTCAGGATGTTTCTAGGAATGGTTGGTTATTGTCGTCAATGGATAAGTGGATTTTCGGTAATTGCGAAGCCACTACAGAAATTAACAAAATCAGATGTAAAAGATCCAATTGTTCTTACTGAAACTGAGTTGGAAGCTTTTGAAAAATTAAAAAGAAGTCTGTGTGAAGCTCCAGCTCTGGGCATGCCACATTACGAAAAGGGATTTGAGCTGTACTGCAGTGAAAGGGAAGGTTGTGCATGGTCTGTGTTAATACAGAGACATGGAAATCTGAGAAAACCTATTGCTTACTTTTCAGCAGTTCTTGATCCAGTTGCAAAAGCCTTACCAGGTTGCTTAAAAGCAGTAGCAGCAACAAGTGTAAGCCTTGAGCAGAGCGAAGGAATCATAATGGGGTTCCCCTGTAAAAGTCTATGTTCCCCATTCAGTTGAGATTCTTTTAACAAGGAGTAAAACTCAACATTTAACAAGCAACAGATTGACAAAATACGAGAAAATTATTCTGGGAGCAGATAATGTGTCAATAGCAAGGTGTGTGAATTTAAATCCCTCCACACTGTTACCTGATACTGAAATTACTGATGAGAATAATGTAGAGCATGAGTGCTTGGATGTTATGGAATACTGTACAAAGCCAAGGCAAGACATTAAAGACGAACCTTTGCCTGAATCAGATTTTGTCTACTTTGTGGATGGCTCCTGTCTGAGATCAGAGGGAAATGTTTTGAAAGCAGCATACTCAGTCTGGACAGTGGCAGATGTTGAAGAAGCATCATGTCTTGAAGGAATTCGTTCAGCACAAGTGGCTGAATTGATTGCTTTAATTCGTGCTTGCGAATTGGGTAAGGATTTGAGAGTTACAATAATCACCGACAGTCAATACGGATATAGAGTTGTACATGATTATGGACAACTCTGGTCTCAGAGAGGCTATTTAACATCAGCAGGATCACCAATTAAAAATGCAGTGTTCATTAAAATATTAATTGATGGCATAAAGTTGCCAAAAGAAATTGCTGTCATAAAGTGTGCAGCACATAGAAAAGGTGAGGATTTCATTACCAAAGGCAATGCTTATGAAGATGAAGTTGCAAAGTATTGCGCAAGGAATAATTATGCACTAAATCTGGGGAAAAACAGAGATTAGGTTTCGAATTCACTGATGCTAACATCAATTGTTGAGACATGGCAGGAAATTAGAGATTTACAAAATGAAGCTGATGATGAAGAGAAAAATACATGGTTAAAAGCAGAATGTAGGCAGCAAGATGAGGATGGAATTTGGACTTACAAAGATGGCAGAGTAGTTTTACCTAATTGCATGATTGCTGACATGGCTAGATTGTACCATGGCCCTGGCCATATTGGAAGAGATTCGATGATTAGACTTTTTAAGGAAACTTGGTGTAATACCAAGTTCAGAACAATTGCTGAATCACTTTGTCAAAGGTGTTTGATCTGCCAACAAATGAACCCTAACAGGAAATCAGATGTGGGAACGGGAACCATAGGTCGGGAGGGTGGTCCTTTCACCAGGTTACAAATGGATTTCATAGAGATGCCTAGACATAACAGATTAAAATATGTCTTAGTGATTGTCTGTCTATTTTCAAGATGGGTAGAAGCATTCCCCACATGTCACAATGATTCAATTACTGTAGCAAAATTACTGTTACGAGAGATAATCCCTAGGTATGGATTTCCTGTAACTATTGAGAGTGATAGAGGAGGACATTTTGATAGCAGATTGTTGAGTTTGATCTGTGAAGCATTAAACATTGAGCAGAAGTTACATTGTGCATACAGCCAGAAGCTTCTGGAATAGTTGAACAGATTAATGGGACAATAAAAAACAGAATTGGAAAAATGTGTCTAGATACAGGTATAAAGTGGACAGATGCTCTTCCACTTGTTCTGATGTCTCTGAGAAGTACACCTGATAAAAAGACAGGTTTGAGTCCACATGATATTATCATGGGCAGAGTTATGAGACAAGCATTTGTACCTGTAGGAAAGCTGTTAAGCATTAATGACAGTGCAATTTTGGAATATTGTAAACAGTTGTCTGACGTCGTGGCTTCTGTGTCTAATCAGGTTGGAACTGAAGTACAGTCGAAAGACAAAGTGTTAACGCATGATCTGAGACCTGGAGATTGGGTCAGAACAAAAGTTCATCGAAGAAGAAATTGTCTGGTACCGAGGTGGCAGAAGCCTAGGCAGGTAATTCTTGTTACAACAAATGCAGTGAAGTGTAGAGGAATAAAGAGGTGGATTCATCAGAGTCACACTATTCCGATACCTACACCTGAAAACTCTGATGAAGAGAGTGATACAACAGCTGATTCAGATTCTGAGGTAGAAGGTGAAGAAGTTCCAGATTCTGAAGATCGACAGAGAGGTCGACAGAGAGGTCGACATCTGGAAAAAGTGTCTGTGAATGGAAATCTGAACAGAAAAGATTTGGAAATCATTGAAATAGACTCTGGAAAAGATGAAGATCTGCTAGAAGACAATGAAGCAGATGGAATAAGGATAACTGATAAAATCGAAGAAAAAGAAGTTGAAACTGCAGAAATATCTGACCAGGAGAGTATCGAAAAGCAGAAAACGAGCTCTGTAAGAAGGAACGGAAAACCAGAAACTGGGAAGTTGAAGGTAATTGAAGAAGAGAGTGAAAATGAATTACCAAGTACCAGTAATGGAAAACAGAGTATAGTTCCTAACAGAGTGAGACTGCCGATTAGAAAAGTTCCTGAGTCAAGAATTGAAATTTCTGACAGTGATTCTGGAGAAAGCGATGAAGATTGTCAAAGAGAAAGTGTGAGAAAGAGATCTTGGAAAACAGAATCAAATTTGGCTGAACCAAAAAGGAAGATTCTGAGAAAAGGAGAAACCTGGCCAAATGAAAACGGAGGATTAAGAGTCAGGTTAATTAAAAGATCGAAAGAGCAGGTGAATGAGATTACTAGTCAAGAGGATCCTGAAAAGAAAGCAGAAAAAGGAAGGAAAATTGAAGTAGTGAGTAGAAAGACAAAGAGAGTTTTGAGACCTAATCAAAAATATAGATCTCCTGAATGGACATATTTAATTATACCTCCTGTTATTGAAATTAATAGCAGTAGTCAAGAAGAAGTTGAGGAAATTAGTGACAATGATTGAAATACTTATCTGATAAAACATTTTTGGTGTCTGTTTTTGGCAAAAGGCTGAAGAAATTGTGTTAGGTGACACAAGGTTGAAGAAATTATGTGTAGTCGGAAAATAACTTGTGACATAAGGTCGAAGAAAAGTTGTTAGAGGGATAAAAAAAAAAAAGATTTAAAAAAGGGGGGTGTTAGTTTAGATTTTACATATTTTAAAATGTTGTTTTCTTTTTCTTTACTTCTTTGAAAATAAGACTAGCTAGAATGCCTTATGTTATGGAACGTAATACTTCGAAATGTTCCATTTTTAAGAAATGCTGTAAGATGACACTGGTGTGTGTGCTCATATTAATTCTGCTCTGGTTGGTTTTGGCTGTTGTTGTTCCTTTTGAGATCAATAAGGAGATGTATAAGGTCAATATGACAAGCAAAGCTTCGATTAGTCAAAACAAATATAGTGCAACAGGCAAAGCTAACAAAGTTATTGATCACAAACCTGAAGTTCATCAGGATAGGTCTATTAGTGATTTTTCAAGCAATACATTTTCAAGGCTTCTGGGAGAATATGTTAAAGTCATGGATGTCAAAGATTGTTATATCTGCGTAAAGTTGCCTGCTTCTGTTTCTGAGGGAGTGACGTACAATATGCTTCCTCTTACATATGGTATCACCTGCAGTGTAATAGCTAGTTTATGTTATCAGACTGGTCGCTTGGAATATTATTATTCCAATTTTGATGAAATTTTTGCTAATCTGAAAATTGAAAGTGCTTTGAATAAACATAAAAGAGCTAAACAGATTAGGGAATTCTTTTTAGTTACTAATGAACTCACCTATGAGTATGCTTACAGAAATAATTTAACTTGCAAATTGAGAGCTGAGGAAAAGACTTTCCTGAACTTAGTTGAGGAGAGAAGGGCGATTTATAAAAGAAATGAAATGGTCAAACAGACCAAATCCAAATTCTGGCAGAAGGAGGATGAGAAGCTTAATGGCAAAACTTTTGATAATGTTGCAATTCACATAGACAAACCAGTTAGTGGTAAATTTTGCATTAGAAAAGATAATACTTTATTTGATAATTTCTTTGTAGGTGCTAGCAATTGTGAAGATACTTACCAATCATGGGGGGTTGGGGATTCAAAGGTGGCAAAGATCCAATTTTTCCTGGAATTTACTTTATCTGTGGTGACAAAGCTTATTATAATCTTCCTGATCATTGGTACGGGACATGTTTTGTTGGACTTGTTTTCCCAAAGATGTTTCATGTTGACAGAAATGCTGAAGGATCATTTGAAATCAGTAACCATGCAAATAGATATAAAAGAGAAAGCTTTTCGGAAATTTTGGGAGATATTTTTGAGGCAGTAATACCTTTAGTAGGTATAACTCTAAATGCAGGAAGAATCAGAAATTTATCCACTATTGTTGACAGATTGTCAACTGACACAGCGGGTGGTTTCCAGCTAGTGGATGTTGAAGTCATTGCAGTTAGATCTATGGTGATGCAAAATCTCCTTGCATTAGACATACTCCTGGCAAAAGAGGGAGGAGTCTGTGGTATTTTACATGTCCAGCACTGCTATACCTACATCCCGGATGAAAGTAAGAATATTGAAATGTATATCAAGAACATCACAGAAATGCATTCAGAAATAGTTCCCTTAGAAGAGGATGATTTTTCAGAACGACTTTCAAAAAGATTTCAGGCTATCAAAACCTGGTTTCAAGATATTGGTGGTTCAGTTCTTGGCAAGATCCTAACATCTTTGTTTGTAATAATATTTGTGATAGTTTTGACAAAAATTAGTTGCATGTTACACAAGAGAAAGAAACACATGAGAGAAAAGAAAATAATCTATAATATCAAAAAGGAACAGGAGAGGGAAATTGAGCTGGAGGAGTTCCGTAGAGCTCAATATGACAGTTGCAAAGATTTTGCTGAAACAAGACTTTAGAAATACTAATACAAGTGAATTCGAACCATTTTCGTTTAAAAAAATAATAATTCTAAATTTTGGGTGTGGTGTGGTGATTTGGTAATCACCAGATGAGGGAGTTGATGGAGCGAGATTTGGAAATAATTTTAATTTCAGCTCGTGAAGTCACACTTCCATAATAAGAAATAATTTTATTAATGATTTGTGCTGTGTGTGTATTAATTCAACCTAGTTTAAAGTTGCATTTACACAGAACACGTGGGAAACTAACATGTGTGCTCATAAACGTGCATTATTGTGCATCTTTCTGTTTGTGAAAAATAATAATCTAAATTTGTCTATTTGTTATGTCAATAACTAATTGCGGCTGTTTTAAAAGTGACATGTGCCTATTTTGCTTTCCTTGGCTATGTGACGTCACTCCATTCTTTACAGGTGCATAAAGAATTTTGTTGGATTTATTGAAGAATGGTAGATATAATTGCTGCTTTATTTGTTCGCTTCAGCTAGGTAATTTAGACTAATGGGTTAATCATTAGCAATGGTGGGTGGCAACAGAACGAACTATATTACTCGCATTAATTATTCTTTTGTGTTTGTTTTTATGATAGTTTCTAAAAGAGGCTTTGGGCCTAGTGAATATTCACGTTTTACTAAAATCTGCTTGGAACCAGAGAGAGTCCATGTTGGCAGCGATTTCCTCCGTCCTGAAACAAAATTGTTGTGTTGAGCTGACAAGCCTTTAGTCGAGCAAGGCTCTTCCCTAGATTAGCTTAGCGTAGAAAGGTATAAAAACCCATTCCCCGTGGAAGGGTTGCGCTGCTGCCTTTACTGACCTTTGGATGAGGGTGTCGTGCAGACGAACTTCTCTTGGAGCACGTAAGAGCCCTTAAAGACTTTACTCTTTATTTCCATTTATTTAGTTTAGTTAGGGACTTAGGTTTTGAAATGCCAAACTGAAAATTTCAATTGCAAAAATAATTTATAAAACTCATAAAACTGTCATAATTATATGCAATGATTCTAATAAATAAAAATGCATTAGTTGAGATTTCAAATATAAATTTCAAATAAGTAGCTAATAAAATCTTACTTTGAAAATCAAGCTGGACTTGTTAATTTCATAAGTTTAGGTTACTATTAGCAAGATTTATCGCCATTAGTGGCTTAATAATCAGTGAGGTAGGTTTGTTAAGTATAATGATTTTCATTTACCGCGGTTGTATATAAATGTATATAATTTGTGAATAGGTTAATTAAGCCACATGATTCAGTTGGTCAATATATGTCATGTTTGATTTATGGGCCTTGTGTTTGAATAGTGATTTTTAGTGTATATTGTGAAGATGGTAGCATAGTTTATGACATATTTCCTATAGGCCGCTGGATCACCTTACACACTGTAAAACGTTTTTGAGATAGAAATAATGGTCTCAAAGAGTAGCGTGGCAAGAAAGGAACTGACATCAACACATGGGAGTGACACCTGTATAGGCTTAACATGCTATTTCCGGAGCCTAATGGCATCAGTGCTGAGCTGCATTGCGCCACCTACATGCACACAGAGGTACTGCTGAAAAGTTTCCAGATCCAGTCTGACGCCTGGGTAATATTTAAAAGGTGAGAAATCTGGAGCTAGAAGTCTCTATAAGGTTATTCTTTTTTTATTGTTTGTTTACTATGTTGGAGTGCTAATTCGGGAAGTGTAAAACCTATCTTTATATGCAATGTTGCATCTTTGCATTGTGCTCCCAATATACAGTGAATCAAACCTGGTGATCAGTGACAAGAGAGAAAAGGTTTCCATACACAAACCAATGAAGTGTTTGCAGGCCCAGAACACTGCACTGATTACGTTTTTATCTGAAAATGTGCACTTGCTGGTTTGGATAGACTTTGGCTGGCATTTGCAAAAATCTTGACTGGCTCTTCAATGTTATGTGCCCTCTGGGTGAGGATACGCCTAGTTCAGCTATGCCGAAACTCACAGTGATCTCAGTACACAGCGACAAAAAGAAGAAGGCATTTATTTTTTTAACTTCTTCACTTCATGGTGCACCAAAGCTGTCCTAGCAATCTTAACTTCATTGAAATTCAGATCCTTTTTAAGTCAATTTTTAATCCATATCTTGACATTGCCTGATAGGATGTCTCCTATCAGATTAGCAATTTCAGTGCAAATCATTGCACGGTTGGTGGTCGTGGTGTAAACAAGTTAAAGGGGATTTCTGTGTTACAAATAAAGATACTGATGGAGCAGGTTTACGCAAAAATGAAACCTGCTCGAATCTATACCCCAATAATACGTAATAACATTAAGTAGACAAAGTAAAACTAATGCACACCAACATAAACACAAGGGAACTGCTTTGCACATGCCTGAACTAACGTGTAATGACATCGTATTGTAATAACCTTTGTGCCTTGGAAGAAAATAAAGAAGTTGCACGAATAGGCCGCATGTGCATTATTATTTTTGCATGTTGCATCCTGCTTTAAAGTATTAATTAATGCTGCTTTTGCACTAAGCTTATGCTAGGTAACATTAATGGGGAATAGTGAATTGTGGGTGGTAAACAGTGAAGGTTACATTACCATATAATTAATAAATGCTCATTTTAATCTACTTTAGTGTGCTGAATGAAGCCTCCATTTTCCTAACTTGACCAAAGTGGGAGGGGGAAAGCTCCGAAGAGTGATTCCGTTTCGTCACGAGGCAAGCAAGATGTGCTGTGCACCGCAGATGACATGAAAGAGTGAAGGCCAGAGTGTCAAATGTCTGCCAACTACTGTACCCGAACGTGGGACCAGAGATATTCTCTGCGAATAACTTTCATTAATGAATGAAGAATGTAAAATGTGTAACTTATGTGAGGAACGTGCAAATAAACTAAGATTCAGACCATGGGAACTATCATCCACAGTAAAGTTGTTGAATAAAGGTGAAGTCAAGGTGGTGTGACAACGCCACCTCCCCAGCCTACCTATCCCTGTGCGAGTTCGATTGTAGAATGCAACATTTGTGGGATGGACATGTCAATCTTAGACTATAACTAATGTGCCTTTAGGGGTGTGGTTTAGAGCTTAGACTGACAGGAGAGAAGAGGGGAGATGCATCGCTGTCCATCGGTTTGCAGGGAGGCTTAGCTGTTCCTGACCTGTCCTGTTCCTGTCCTTATACCTTTTGTTCCCTGATTCCTTATTGGGGAACCCCCATCATCTCCTGGGTCCAGGGGGTGGTTTTCCTACAAACCAATAGGTTTGTATTTAGCCTATCTCATTCTGAGAATCTAAGAGTCAATGTATGATGTCTGAATCTTTTGTCTCTCCACCTATCCACTCCGTCAATAATATAATGATATACATTATTTTAGATGAACCTGTTGTCTCTTCATCTAACCCTCTGTTAGGTAAATTATGTTTGGCAAAACTATTTGCTGAAACTTTTGTCTCTTACTCTATCCACTCCTTCATTGCTTAATGTCATTGCGTAATGAGTCTGTATATACATGTAATTTCTCCTTTCATGAGATTCAATGTTTGTAATTGTGACCTAATGCAACTGAGCATTGACCTTTAAAATTGAGATACAATTCATTATTCCCCTCACCGCGAGTCTGTAATTAATTGACTAAGGGCCATATGTATCAACATACCCTTTTGCGATTTCGTAATAGCGATTTTTAAGGAATCGCTATTTAGAAATCGCAAAATGGTATGTATGTAGAAAATCACTATTTTTTAGTGATTCCTTAAAATTCCTTAATTGCGATTAGCAAATTGCTAATCGCAATTAAGGAATACTTTCCCATTCATTTCTATGGGCCAGGAGGCCCATAGGAATGAATGTGAAATTATTCTCAATTTGCGATTCACAATTTGCTAATCGCAAATAGAGAATAATTTCAAGGGTGCTGGGGTGTCCAAAGGACACCCTGTTGCACCCCTGAAATAAGCATGGGTGCACATGTGGTGCACATACATGCCCTAAGGGCATGTATGTGCATCACATGGCATTTGAAATTTTTTAAAAATGGCACTTTTCAAGAAAATCGCAAATTACCACCAACTTGAAGTTGGTGGTAATTTGAGATTCCTTAGGGACAATTAGCAATTTTTTTTTGCATCATACATTGCATTTAAGGAATCGCAAATTTTGCGATTCCTTAAATGCAATCGCAAAATAAGGAATCGCAAATTTAGCGATTCCTTATTTTGAACCACATTTTGCTTAATACATTCCATTTAGCAAATTCGCATTCGCAAAGGCCGAAATTCTGCGAATTTCGGCCTTTGCGAATGCGAATTTGCTGGATACATATGGCCCTAAATGGTTGGTAAGCTAGTAATTATCATTGCCATCAACTTTTCAAGTAATTGGTCCATCGAACAAGTAGAAGGAAAGTTGATATCAAGATTAGTTATTTAACAGATGTCCCAATGGGACCTATAAAAAGAAATATTTCATGGAACGAACAAATTGACCTCAGTGCATCAGGTATAATGGGTGAATGTGTATGGGCCATTGTAGTGATGCTGTTGAGTACCGATCCCTGATAAATTATTGGTATTGGCGCTGGATCAATATCTAGCATAAGTTCATTAGTTATTGTTATTAGCTGTTTCGTATGGACTACATGTTCGGTCGCTTAGCTGTGTGGAATAGCTAGCATGCATGGAATGTTTATGTTCAGTTGGAAGACAGTTTGACAGTGGACACAAAGGGAAGCTGTGTCTACCAATGCTCCTCAGCTTCAATAAACACGCATTACTCATACAGCTGAATCTGAGTGTTTATTGCACAACACTGATGACGAGGGCTGAAGAGCAACGAGAACATACGCAGGATTAATATTTTTAGTCATTTGAGGATTATGTGGATTACTTGTACTATACAACGCTAAACTATTTGGGTGCCTGGAGAGTTTTGGATCGTCTGTTTTTAAGGATTCAGCAGCCATGTTGTGTGCTATCCTATGGTCAGGTCACACTTTTCTTATTAAATAATCGTTACCTTGAGCGCTTATACTTAGTGTGTGCTGGCCACCTTAACTGCTGCTCCAGCGTGTGTTCAGGCAGCATCCTCCATCACTCGAGTTTCAAGTTTAAAATTTGTATAGCGCACTACTCACCCAGAGGGTCTCAAGGCGCTTGAGGGAGGGGGTACTTTACTTATCGAATATCCAAGTTTTTAGTTGTTTTCTGAAGGAGAGGTGGTACTGTGTAAGGCGGAGGTGGGTGGGGAGGGAATTCCAGGTCTTGGCCGCTAAGTAGGAGAAGGATCTTCCCCCCATGGTGGATCTTTGGATGCGTGGAATTGCGGCGAGGGCTTGATTGGCCGATCGTAGTTGGCGGGTTGGGGTGTAAAAGGACAGGCGCGTGTTGAGGAATTCTGATCCTAGGTCGTAGAGGGCTTTGTGTGCGTGGGTGAGGAGGCGGAACGTTATTCTCTTGTTGACAGGGAGCCAGTGGAGGTCTTTCAGGTGACCGGAAATGTGAGCTTGGCGGGGGATGTCTAGGATGAGTCTGGCCGAGGCGTTTTGAATGCGTTGGAGTTTGTTTTGTAGATTGGCTGTGGTTCCGGCGTAAAGGGTGTTTCCGTACTCCAGTCGGCTTGTGACCAGTGCATGGGTGACCGTCTTTCTTGTTTCGATGGGGATCCAACGGAAGATTTTTTTGAGCATACGTCTGGTCATTGAGAGGGAGGAGTACAGGATGAAGCCCAGGTTACGTGCGTGGTCTGTCGGTATGGGTGCGGTTCCCAGGGCCGGTGGCCACCATGAGTCGTCCCAGGCGGAGGGGGATGGTCCTAAGATGAGGACTTCCGTTTTGTCCGAGTTCAGTTTTAAACGACTGTTCTTCATCCATTCGGCTACTTCTTTCATCCCTTCGTGTCGGTTGGTTTTGGCGGTGTTTGGGTCTTTGGTGAGGGAGAGGATCAACTGGGTGTCGTCTGCGTAGGAGATGATGTTGAGGTTGTGTTGGCGCGCGATGGATGCGAGGGGGCTCATGTATACGTTGAAGAGGGTGGGACTCAGTGATGATCCTTGTGGTACGCCGCAGGCGACTTCGGTGGCCTCTGATCTAAAAAGGGGGAGTCGGACTCTCTGCGTTCTTCCGGCGAGGAACGAGATGATCCAGTCCAGTGCTTTTCCTTGTATTCCGACGTTGCTGAGGCGTTGTATAAGGGTGCTATGACAGACTGTGTCGAAGGCTGCGGAGAGGTCAAGTAGGATGAGGGCAGCTGTTTCTCCGTTGTCCAGTAGAGTTCGAATGTCGTCAGTTGCTGCGATGAGGGCGGTCACGGTGCTGTGTTTGGCTCTGAAGCCGGACTGAGAAGGGTCGAGGGCTTTGTTGGATTCGAGGAAGGCGGGGAGCTGATTGTTGACGGCTTTTTCGATGACTTTTGCAGGGAATGGGAGGAGCGAAATGGGGCGGTAGTTCTTAAGTTCAGTGGGGTCTGCTGTGGGTTTCTTCAGGAGGGCGCTGAGTTCGGCATGTTTCTAGCTTTCCGGGAAGGTAGCGGAGTTGAGGGAGCAGTTGATGACGTCTCGGAGATGGGGTGCGATAATGGAGTCTGCTTTGTTGAAAATGTGGTGGGGGCATGGGTCGGTTGGCGATCCTGAGTGGATGGTGTTCATTAGGCGGATGGTGTCTTCAGTGGTGATTGGGTTCCAGGCGCAAAGGTTGTTGGAGGAGGATTTTAGTTCGGAGGTGGGTGGGGTGGACTGGTCTCCAAAGCTGTTATGTATGTCAGCGATTTTGTTGTGGAAGAACGAGGCTAGAGAGTCGCAGAGGTCTTGGGAGGGAGTGATGTCGTTGGTGCCGGCGGTGGGGTTGGTAAACTCTTTAACTATGTTGAATAGTTCTTTGCTGTTGTGGGCGTTGTTGTTGAGTCGATCCTTGAATGCTGATTTCTTGGTGGATCGGATCAGTTGGTGGTGTTTTCGGGTGGCGTTCTTGAGGGTGGTTAGGTTGTCAGTGGTTGGGTTTTTTCGCCAGGCTTGCTCGAGGGTGCGACAGATCTTCTTGGATTTCCTAAGGTCATCATTGAACCAGGGGGCTTTTTTGCTACCTTGTTTGGTTTGATTGTTTTTCAAGGGTGCTAATTCGTCAGCGCGGTGGGAGATCCATTGTGTGAGGTTGGTGGCTGCTTGGTTTGGGTCCGATGAATTGGCAGGAGGGTTTTGGTGGAGCGATGTGAAGAGCTGGTTGGTGGTGATTTTGTTCCAGTTTCTGCGGGGAATTGGTTGTGGGTGATTGTAGGTCGTGGTCTTTTTGTAGTTGAAGTGAACGCAGCTGTGGTCCGTCCAATGGAGAGCTGTGGTGTGATTGAAGGAGATGTGCTTGCTGGAGGTGAAGATTGGGTCGAGCGTGTGCCCGGCATGGTGGGTGGGGGTGTCAACAAGTTGTTTGAGTCCGAGATTGGCGAGGTTGTCCAGAAGGGTGGTGGTGTTGCTGTCGTTGTTCTTTTCCAGGTGGAAGTTGAGGTCTCCCAGTAGAGTGTAGTCCTCAGAGGGGAGGGCGTGTGGGCTGATGAAGTCCGTGATGTCTTCGCTGAAATGTGTGCGGGGTCCTGGTGGTCTGTAGATTAGGGTGCCTCTGAGTGTGGTCTTGGGGTCGGTGTGGATCTGGAAGTGAAGGTGTTTGGCGGCTGCGAGGTTATCGTCGGAACTGGTCGTGATGCGGATGGTGTTCTTGTGGACGATGGCGATGCCTCCTCCTGTTTGGTTGGTGCGGTCTTTTCGGATGATCTTGAAGCCGTCCGGGATGGCTATGGCGATGTCGGGTGCTGATGAGGCGTTCATCCAGGTTTCTGTAAGAAAGGCGACATCCGGCGATGTGGTGTCGAGTAGGTTCCAAAGTTCAATGGCGTGTCTGTGGACCGAGGGGGTGTTGAGCAGGATGCACTTCAGGTGGTTGTTGTCGGAGTTCTGTTTGGAGATTGTGGATTTGGTGTGGGTTCTGATGCAGTCGAACTTGCAGGAGTGGCAGGTGAAGGGTCCATGGGTGGGTCCTGGGGCGGCTTGGTAGCAGTTAGGGAGTCGGCCGGGGTTGAGTGCTGAGAGGGTAGCGGCGTCGTACGTAATGCGGGTGGAGTGGGTTTTGCGGGGGCCTGGGGATCTGGCGCTGGGCGCGGTCCAGGCACGGACGGGCGTAGACAGGCTTACCTTTGGCGCACCTTCGGCGCGCATAGGGCATGAAGCTTGTGTGTTCCAGGCAGCATCCGCCATCGCTCGAGCAGGCACCTGAGTGTGCAGAGGTGTCTCTGTCATTGCGGCAGCTATGCAGAAATTCTGAGCTGTGCTTAATGCACGGGCAGGAAGTGAGGCCATCACATGGGGTTATGTTGGGTAACATCGCATGGCAGCCATATTGTCTTTAGCCGGATTATCGAAAATGCATAATGGAGGCTACTTTTCGGAATTGCGCAGTTTCACTTTAACGCTTTTTGTCACAGGATTTATGGTGTCCAACTGAATTTTTTTGGGGTGATATTGGGACCAACATTATTGTGAGTTTTTCTTTATAATTCTTTTCCTCTCCTCTTTTATTTTCTTCTGCAGTGCTTAATTTGTGCCTGTGCGAAGCACCAGCACTTATTTCTTAGGTTCTTAGGGCCGGGTCTACACTCTCTAGTCTACTCTACACGCAATATTGGTAATGTAATAACTGGCTGCGTGCAGCTCACTAAGTTGAGAGTACTGTCTAAATCTTTCCTGTGAAGAGCTAATATCGCACATGACTGCATGCACACAAAATATTTCACATGGGATGTTGGCAGCCCGGCCGACTGCCCGCCTAATTGTGTGCCACACATTTACCGCCAGAAAGTAAAACTGCCTGGGTGGTCCCTGCCTTGCGGTAGCATAGGTCCCGTCACACGTCACATCTCATTTTGCAATTGTTCATTGGTAGCACCCTAGCCAAGTGCACTACCAATGAACAATTGCAAAATATAATATTAGCCTGGCTTGGCCCCTCCTTGGCGAATCGTAAAGTGCGTGGCAAGAGTCAGACTAATCAGCAGTGTTTTCGTCTGCGGCCCGCCCAGCACACTCCAGCTACAACATTAATTAATTATCCGACGATGGAAGCAACCAGTAATCATGCAGCAGACATACCTAGCAAATTATTTAAAACTAAAAATGCCGTTGCGGTAAGTAATGACTTTGAGCAATGATTCTAATAATAGTTTGTACAAGTGTTCAAAGCTGTATTTGTCTAAAACAACAGTTGATGGACAGAATGCAGAACAATGTCATACATTCACCCCAGTACAGAGATCTGGGCCTAAATCCATCGTTTTTTTGCACTCCACACCACCCCAGTTCAGACATGGCCATATGCAAATCAGCCTTGACCCTGTACCTCCTGGGAACAGTCCAGCCTAAACTGCCAAGCCACGTCTTCCCTGGACTGGAATCAAGCATCCTAGGACCGGTTTCTGGCTATCAGCCGTCTTCAGCCAGGATAGCTTGACTCCAGTGGCGTGGAGAGCACAGGACTCATGTCTGAGCATACCCGTCCCACTCGGGTGACAAATGCAAAAACAACAGTTGATGGACAGAATGCAGAACATTGTCATACATTCACCCCAGTACAGAGATCTGGTCCTAAATCCATCGTTTTGTTGCTCACCACGCCATCCCAGTTCAGACGTGGCCATATGCAAATCAGCCTTGACCTGTGCCTCATGGGAACAGTCCAGCCCGAACTGCCAATCCATGTCTTGCCTGGACCGGAATCAAGCATCCTAGGAACGGTTTCTGGATATCAGCTGTCTTCAGTCAGGATAGCTTGACTCCAGTGGCGTGGAGAGCACGGGACTGACGGCTGAGCATACCCGTCCCACTCGGGGTGACAAATGCAAAAACAACAGGGAGGACCTGACTTGGCAGTTCGGGCTGGACTGTTCCCATGAAGCACAGGGTCAAGACTGATTTGCATATGGCTGGGTTCAAACTGGAATGGCATGGTAGCAAAAAAACGATGCATTTAGGCCCAGATCTCTGTACTGGGGTGAATGTATGACATTGTTCTGCATTCTGTCCATCAATAGTTGTTTTTGCATTTATCACCCCGAGTGGGACGGGTATGCCTAGATGCAGGTCCCGTGCTCTCCATGCCACTGGAATCAAGCTATCCTGCCTGAAGAGGGGTAAAACCCCGAAACCGGTCCTAGGATGCTTGTTTCCAGTCCAGGAAGAATCTGGCTTGGCAGTTCGGGCTGGACTGTTCCCGAGGCACAGGGTCAAGAATATTTGCATATGGCTGGGTTAAAACTGGAATGGCATGGTGAGCAAAAAAACGATGCATTTAGGCCCAGATCTCTGTACTGGGGTGAATGTATGACATTGTTCTGCATTCTGTCCATCAATTGTTGTTTTTGCATTTGTCACCCCGAGTGGAACGGGTATGCCTAAACCTAGACGTAGGTCCCATGCTCTCCATGCCACTGGAATCAAGCTATCCTGGCTGAAGAGGGGTGAAACCCCGAAACCTGTCCTAGGATGCTTGTTTCCAGTCCAGGGAGGACCTGGCTTGGCAGTTCGGGCTGGACTGTTCCCATGAGGCACAGGGTCAAGACTGATTTGCATATGGCTGGGTTGAAACTGGAATGGCATGGTGAGCAAAAAAACAATGGATTGAGGCCCAGATCTCTGTACTGGGGTGAATGTATGGTATTGTTCTGCATTCTGTCCATCAATTGTTGTTTTTGTATTTGTCTACAAAGCATTGAAATAGCTCTGTATGCTAAATAATGTTTTATAGTGTGGGGCCCAAGGCTGCAGTTCTTCGTTCACTACTGCTGGCTTTTAACTTTTTGTGGAAAAATAAATCTTACTTTATAGTTAAAAGCCAGCAGCAGTCTTGCGGGCCCCACACTATAAAACGTTATTTAGCACAAAGAGTCATTTCAATGTGTTGTAGAGCAAATACAGCAAAGCAGTAAGAAAATATTTGAGTAAAAGACCTGCTAGTCAATGGGCACATGCCGAAATGATCATTAAGATGATTGAATTAATTCTTGAGAATAACGGATTCCTATTCGATTATAAATGGTACAGACAAAAACAGGGCGTGGCTATGGGCTCCAGGTTCTCTCTTTCTTATGCCAAACTCTTCATGGGTGGGTTTGAGGAGGAGTGAATCTGGGACTCAAAAGGTACCCCATGGAATGAATCCATTATTTTTTGGGGGCTCTATATAGACGACTGCATCATGATCTGGTCTGGGAGTATGACAAGTCTGACCCAATTTTGTGAACAGCTGAACTCCAATGATATGGGCATCCACTTCACGCATAATCTGAGCACCTCAAAAATAGAATTTTTGGATTTGACCCTTTTTATAGAGGACAACCAAATACTGAGTAGACTATTTAACAAACCAACCTCATGTAACGCAATACTGCATGCCAGCAGCTCACACCCTAAACACTAAATTGAATCCATACCTTATGGAGAACTAACTAGGGTGAGGAGGAATTGTAGCAAGGACAACAACTTCATTGCTTGTAAGGATAATATGAAGCAAAGATTATAAGCAAGAGGATACAAGACACACATAATCAAAGAAGCGGAACGCAAGGGTGGGAGAATTGAAAGAAATGACACTCTAAAAGACAAACCACATAAACACCAAACCCTGGCACAGGTCAGACTTATAACAAACTATAATGAGGCAGCAATAACACTCAGGAACAGCATGAAAAAACATTGGAAGATATTAAGCAGTGACAAATCTTTGAACAAATACATCTCTAAACGTCCCTTGATAACGTATAGACGTAGCAAAAACATCAAGACCTGGATCAGCCCTAGTTATCCGAAATAGATTGAGAGACTACCTAATTGGCTTGCACAAAGGTGTGTGGGATTCCACAGCTATGGAGACTGTAAAATATGCCCCTTAGCTATGAATAATACCAAAACATTTCACAGCCACCTGGGGAAGGAATATGAGATCCGGCAAATGATGCATTGTAATAGTCGCTACGTAATCTACATGATCAAATGCAAATGTGGCCGTTTCTATATAGGAAGCACTATCAGGGCACTAAAAGATAGGATATATGAACACCTGAGGGCTATAAAACATAAGGACACCCGATATGTAACTGCGTCACACATAAATGAATGCCACGCTCAAGGTACTAAAAAAACGATTGCATTTTGTGGAATTGACCAAGTGAAACTGGACCAAAGAGGTGGCAACCAAGAATTACACCTAAGACGTAGAGAGGCCTTATGGATTATGAAGCTTCAAGCAGTTGAGTACGGGATGAATTCTGGTCACAAATTACATTACTTCCTAGGTGATTAAGCAACTGGGCCATAACATTGCTAAGACAACTACTGCAATACAAGAATGAAATGACTTTAATCTTACACACATAGTTTAATGACTACATGACATCCATCAGATTCAGTGACTGATGTTGAGTAGAACTGTACCAAGCAATTACTTACTGGTGTGAGACAAATGATAACCTGTCCTAATTTTGACTGTTGTATTATGCATAATAATTTTGGAGTCTAAACATGTGATTGTTGAGTTTGACATGGAGAAATATAACCTCATAGCTTTATAGTATAACGATTATATGAAATTCATCTTATCTAGCGACCCATGACCCTGTAACCAGGTAGGTCGCCCCCTCAGCCACCACACAGTCCTCCTGTGTGGCTACCCCCGCTGCTGCCGCCACTCGCTGTGCCCCGCTGTCCCCCGGTTCGTACTGGGTGTTCCCCGCATTTTTCTGCATTGTTGCTCGTTTTTGCTTTTTTTCTGTTGTTTCTGGCTTTTTGTTATTTCTGTGCCCTCTGTGTATTGCCTGTATTTGCCTGTTTTCTGCCCCCTTCTGCCCCTTCTCCCTGCCTGTATTTGCCTGTTTTTCTGCCCCCTTCCTTTGCGTGCCACCCGTCGCCCTCTCCCGCAGCTGCATCCCCTGCGGCCCCGCCCCCCTGGTTCCCCATTCGCCATCCCGCTCCCGCCTCCCAGCTGCTCTTCCCTCCCTCTTCCCCTCATATGGAGGCTGCGCAGCGGCCGCGCCGAAGGCGCGCCAAAGGCAAGTTCGTCTGCGCCCGTCCACGCCTGGACCGCGCCCAGCACCAGAACCCCTGGACCCCGCACCCCCCGCAACGCCAGACTGCACTACAACTTCAGCACCCTCCACCCACTCAACACCGGACGAGACCACCCCCGCTACCGGGCTGCCCCGAAGCGCACCCAAGGGTCCTTCGCCTGCCGGAACTGCAGATTCACCAGCATCCAGCCCACCAAACCACCAACCAGAGAACCCAACCACCTCTGCTGCATCCTCCTCAACACTCGCTCCGCTCGCAAACACGCCATCGAACTCTGGGATCTCCTGGACTCTACAACCCCGACGTCGCCTTCCTGACGGAAACCTGGCTGAACGCCACCTCAGCACCAGACATCGCCATAGCCATCCCACAGGGCTACAAGATCTCCCGCAGAGACCGCACCAACGGAGTGGGAGGGGGAATCGCCATCATCCACAAGGACACCCTCAGAGTCTCGACCAACACTGACGACACCCTCACCACCGCCGAGCGCATGCACTTCCAGATCCACACCGACCCTAACACCACCCTCAGAGGAACACTCGTCTACAGACCACCCGGACCACGACCACAATTCAGGGACACCATCGCCGACCTCGTCAGCACCCACGCCCTCGCCTCCATTGACTACATCCTCCTCGGGGACTTGAACTTTCACCTCGAGAACAACAACTACGCCAACTCCACCGCCCTGATCGCCAACCTCGGACTCAAACAGCTTGTGACAACATCCACCACGCCGCTGGCCACACGCTGGACCCCATCGTCTCCACAAGCCCCCACGTCTCCTTCAACCACACCAACGAACCCCACTGGACCGACCACAGATGCGTCCACTTCACCTTCAGAAAACCCACCACACACCACAGCACCCAACAGCTGCCACGCCGCTGCTGGGGCAAGGTCACCAAGGAACAACTAACGACCACCCTCGCCCTGAAACCACCCGCCGACCCAGACACCACCGCGACCAACCTTAAACAGTGGATCAACGACTGCGTCAACACCCTCGCCCCTCTCAAGACCTCCACAACCAACCACACCAACAAGAAAGCCGCCTGGTTCACCGAAGACCTCCGGATCTCCAAGCGCACCTTTCGGAAGCTGGAGAAGAAATGGCTCCAGGACCGAACACCAGACAGCCACACAGCCCACAAGAACGCCACCCGCAGACACCACCAACTCATCAGGACCACCAAGAGGACCGCCTTCAAGGACCGCTTAGACAACACGCACACAACACCAAAGAGCTCTTCAGCATAGTGAAAGAACTCTCCAACCCCAGCTCCAACACCAACGATATCCAACCATCACAAGACCTGTGCGACTCCCTGGCCACCTTCTTTCACCGCAAATCACCGACATCCACGACAGCTTCAACTCCGACACCCCCGCACCCACCACCGAGCCCACCACCCCTGCGACCACCACCCGCACCATTCGCCTGACCGCCTGGTCCAACATCAGTGACGAAGACACCATCAAAACCATGAACTCCATCCACTCCGGATCCCCATCCGACCCCTACCCTCACCACGTCTTCAACAAAGCCAGCACTACCATCGCGCCCCACCTCCGGAAAACAATCAACAGGTCCTTCGAGACAGCAACCTTCCCTGAAAGCTGGAAGCACGCCGAGATCAACGCCCTTCTGAAGAAGCCCAAGGCAGACCCCAAGGACCTCAAGAACTTCCGGCCCATCTCCGTGCTCCTGTTCCCGGCAAAAGTGACAGAGAAGATTGTCAACAAACAGCTTACCCGCTACCTCGAAGACAACAACATCCTGGACCCCTCCAAATCCGGTTTCCGCAGCAACCACAGCACCGAGACCGCCCTCTTCGCCGCCACTGACGACATCAGGATCCTGATGGTCAGAGGAGAAACAGGCGCCCTCATCCTCCTGGACCTATCAGCAGCCTTTGACACAGTCTGCCACCGCACCCTATCAGCTCGCCTCCATGACGCCGGAATCCATGAGAAGGCCCTGGCATGGACCACCTCCTTCCTCTCCGGCAGAACCCAGAGCATCCGCCTCCCGCCCTTCCGCTCGAAAACCACCTAGATCATCTGCGGCGTCCCACAGGGGTCCTCCCTCAGCCCGACGCTGTTCAATATCTACATGGCACCGCTCGCCCACATCGCACGACAACATAACCTCAGCATCATCTCCTACGCCGATGACACCCAGCTGATCAAATTGCTCACCGAAGACCCCCACACCGCCAAAGCCAAAATCCACAGAGGAATGAAGGCCGTAGCCGACTGGATAAAGGACAGCAGACTGAAGCTGAATTCAAACAAGACGGAGGTCCTCATCCTCGGACCCACCCCATCAGCCTGGGACGACTCTTGGTGGCCCACATCGCTAGGCACAGCCCCGGAGCCCACAGACCACGCACGCAACCTGGGGGACATCCTCGACTCCACCCTCTCCATGACCAGGCAAGTCAAGGCCGTCTCCACATCCTGCTTCTAAACCCTCCGAATGCTACGCAGGATCTTCAAATGGATCCCTCCCGACACGAGTACCAGCATACTCGACTACGGGAACGCCCTCTACTCAGGAACTGAGACGACTACAACGAATCCAGAACGCACCGGCACGACTGATCCTCGACGTCCCCCGACGCAGCCACATCACACCCACCTGAGAGGCCCGTCAACAAGAGGATCACATTCAAGCTCCTCATCCACGCACAGAAAGCACTACACAACACCGAACCTTTATACCTCAACAACCGTCTCAGCTTCCACACCCCTACCCGAAGCCTTCGCTCAGCCAACCTCACCCTCGCCACAGTTCCTCGTGTCCGGAAAACCACCGCCGGCGGCAGATCCTTCTCCTACCTCGCCGCCAAGACCTGGAACGCTCTCCCTACCAGCCTACGACAGACCCAGGACCTGCTGGCCTTCAGAAGACTTCTCAAGACCTGGCTCTTTGATCAGTAGCAGCCCCCCCCCACCCACCCCCCCCCCCGCCAGCACCTTGAGACCCTCATGGGTATGTAGCGCGCTTTACAAATGCAGTGATTGATTGATTGATAGTGACTGATGATTAGTAGAACTGTACCAAGCAAGCACTTACTGGTGTGAGAAAAATGTTAACCTGTCCTATTTTGGACTGCTGTATGATGCATAATATTTTGGAGTCTAAACATGTGACTGTTGAGTTTGACATTGAGATATATAACCTCGTACCTTTGCGCGATTTTTACGCGTTACTTTGATACCAGGACTAAATAATATTGGTCTCACTGTGCACACCATCTTAAATATATATTTTAATTATTTATTTATTTATGAGATTTGTTGAGCGCACAAATACCCTGAGGTGTCTCGGCGCTAGGATAGAGCAATAACTGGATAGATGATCATTGATTAAAAAGCCAAGTTTTTACTTGTTTGCGGAAGGATATTAAAATTGTGGTGCTTTTTATTTGGTTTAGCAATGAATTCCAAAGTTTGGCGGTGGTAATTGAGAAAGAGATGTCGCCCCAGGTAGATTTCTAAGTTTTTGTAATCTCAAGGAGATTGGCCGTGGAGGATCGTAGTGTACGTGATGGTCTATAGGGGCATAGGAATTGCTTCAGGAAGGCAGGTCCTGTTGTATGAATGGTTTTGAAAGCTATGCATAAGGCTTTAAATGTAATTCTGTGTCTCTAACTAATGAAGTTGTCGAATGGTTTTAGAAATTGGCTTGAACTTGGGTATTCCTGTAATTAGTCTGGCAGCTGCGTTCTGTACCAGCTGAAGTTTATTTAGTACCTTTTCTTGCACATTGACCAGGAGTGCGTTACAGTAGTCAATGCGGGACATGACCAGGGTGCTAACTAAGGTTTTTATAGTACTTGTGGGAAGGTATGGCAGGATTTTCCTGATCATTCTTATTGTAAAAAAAGAGGAAGAAACCACTGTGTTTGCATGCTGTACAAATGCCAATTTATTGTCAAAAATCACCCCTAGATTTCTAACATTGGTAACAGGGGTGGGAGGAGGTCCAAGATCTTGTGGCCACCAGATGGGGACCATGTGGGGGTGAGATTGCCGAAAACCATTACCTCGGTTTTATCCGAGTTTAGCTTAAGGCAATTCTCATTCATCCATTTGCTGATTGCAAGCATTCCCTGTAGGAAGTTGGCGGCTACTTTCAGTCCGTTGTTGTTAATCGCCAGGACAAGCTGTGTATCGTCAGCGTATGATGTTACCGCTAGACGATGAGCTTTAATGATCCTCGCCAAGTCCGCCACGTAGATATTAAAGAGTGTCGGACTTAGCAAGGATCCCTGGGGGACGCCACAGGGAAGAGCAGATGGAGAGGATGAAAAACTACCCAGGGCCACAGACTGTTCCTGGTTGGCAAGGAAGAAGGGAGATGGCACTATTAGATATTCCTGTTTCCATGACACGATCGATCAAGGTGGTATGATCGACCGTGTCGAAGGCCGCGGAGAGGTCAAGCATATAAGCACCGCAGCACCTCCACCGTCCAGAATCATCCTGATTTCTTCGGCTGCTTTAATCAAGGTGGTTTCTGTGCCATGTCCCTTCCTGAATCCAAATTGTGAGTCGTCCAAGCAGTTGTTACGATCAATGAATTCAGAGATCTGGGCATTCATAATTTTTTTCACGATTTTTGCTGGAAAAGGTAGCTGGTGACGTTTGCGGGGTCAAGCGTAGTTTTTTTGATGAGTGGTTCAATTACTGTTTTTCTCCAGATAGAGGGAAAAACACCTGAAGTGAACATGGCATTAAAAATGTCTGTGAGTGTGTGACTAATGATTTCGGGAGATATTTTAAGTATTGAGGGGGGGGCAGGGATCATCAGGGGAGCCTGAGTTGATAGTTATATGAAGTTTGGAAACTAGTTCCGGGGATACCGGATCACTGACAAAATCTCGACCAAGAAAATATCGACCTACAGAAATATCGATGCAGAAATATCAAAGGCAAGAATATCGACATCCTATCTACAACATGGTAAGTACAAAAATATCGAAAAAAATATATAGATGTTAAATATATCGATGTTAAAAATATCATTTTTTTTCTGTAAAAATATAAATGTAAAATAAAGTAAATAACACTAATAAATAAAATAAACATAGTTAAAAATATCTAATGTTTAAAATTAATAAATACATATATAATAATAATACATTAATTAAACATATACAGAAAATATATAATATATACATACTTAACAATAAGTTGTAATAATTATTTTAATAATTTATAAATTCATTCAAAATATTATAAATTACAAATACATTTACAAACATAAAACAAAAACATAAATAAAAAATAAAGAATTATGTTTAATAAATACAAATATTTAAATATACTTTCAATATTTCTAAAATTAATTATATACTACATGATCTAAATTTATACAAAAAATTAAATAGCTAAATAAATAAAAATACTATTCATAATCCATATGTTAAAAAAATACAGTAATAAAAATGTTGGATAGCATAGAACTTAAAATTACCATTCCCACTCCACAGAGCGCAACAGTATAGAAACCGTTGGATAGCGTAGGGGTAAAAATTACTATTCCAACTCCAGAGAGTGCAACAGTAGGGAAAACATTGGATAGCGTAGAAGTAAAAATTACTATTCCAACTCCAAAAAGTGCAGCAGTAGGGAAAGCGTTGGATAGCGTAGGGGTAAAAATTACTATTCCAACTCCAGAGAGTGCAACAGTAGGGAAAGCGTTGGATAGCGTAGGGGTAAAAATAACTATTCCCACTCCAGAGAGTGCAACAGTAGGGAAAGCGTTGGAGAGCGTAGAGGTAAAAATTACTATTCCCACTTCAGAGAGTGCAACAGTAGGGAAAGCGTTGGATAGCGTAGGGGTAAACATTACTATTCCCACTCCAGAGAGTGCAACAGTAGGGAAAGCATTGGATAGCGGAAGGGTAAAATTTACTATTCCCACTCCAGAGAGTGCAAAAGTAGGGAAAGCGTTGGATAGCGTAGGGGTAAAAATAACTATTCCCACTCCAGAGAGTGCAACAGTAGGGAAAGCGTTGGATAGCGTAGAGGTAAAAATTACTATTCCCACTCCAGAGAGTGCAACAGTAGGGAAAGCGTTGGATAGCGTAGGGGTAAACATTACTATTCCCACTCCAGAGAGTGCAACAGTAGGGAAAGCATTGGATAGCGGAAGGGTAAAATTTACTATTCCCACTCCAGAGAGTGCAACAGTAGGGAAAGCGCTGGATAGCATAGAGGTAAAAATGACTATTCCCACTCCAGAGAGTGCAACAGTAGGGAAAGCGTTGGATAGCGTAGAGGTAAAAATTACTATTCCCACTCCAGAGTGTGCAAAAGTAGGGAAAGCATTGGATAGCGTAGGGGTAAAAATTACTATTCCCACTCCAGAGAGTGCAACAGTAGGGAAAGCATTGGATAGTGCAGAAGTTAAATATAACATACTTATAAATATTTGTTGTAAATAAAATAATAAAATTTTTTATTTTTAAATAACTCTAAATCATTTGCAAATACCCATTAATAATTACTAAAAACATAATTACAATTGAATAATTAATTAACAATAAAATAACAATAAATACCAATCAACAGTAATTAATAAATATAAATTACCAAATAGTTAACAATTAAAAATATCAATTACCAATTTAAAAAAATTAATTACCAATCAAAATAATTAATTACCAATTAAAAAATGTAATTGCCAATTACAAACCTTAATTACCAATTAAAAAAATTAGTTGCCGAATATAAAATGTAATTACCAATTATAAACCTTAATTACCAATTAAAAAAAATAATTACCAATTAATTAGAAATAAAATAATCAAAACCAACAAATAATTAATTACTTAATTACAATTTAAAATAATTAATTACCAATAAAAAAAATTAATTACCAAATATAAAATGTAATTACCAATTACAAACCTTAATTACCAATTAAAAAATTGAATTACCAATTGAAATAATTACCAATTAAAATAATTAATTACCAATTAATTAGAAATAAAATAATTATCAATACCAATAACAAATAATGAATTACTTAATTACAATTAAATTACTTCCCACCCAATTCCCCTATAAACCCACAACCCGCTACAAAACAAAAGCAAAAATTAATTAAAATTAATTTACAATTACTAAAAATTAATAATTAATTTACTATAATTAAATTACTTCCCACCCTATTCCCCTACAAACCCACAACCCGCTCCAGTACCAAAACATAAAATTCAATTAAAAATAACATTTTTAATATATAAAACATAGTACACATATAATTTAAAACAAATAAAATACTTAACAAAAACATTTAGCACATACATATAAAATATATAACAACAAACTAATATCGATATTAGTAACATCGAAATTAGTGACAACGATATATTTGATATCAATATTATTAACTTCGATATAAAAAAAATCGATATTACTTACCTTAGGGTTGATTTTCTGTCCAACGATATTCTTCACCTCGATATTCTTCCCCTTCGATATTTTTGACTTAATATTACTGTAGGTCGATATTAGGGAATCGATATTTTGACTGTGCACCGGGGATACCTGGTCAAAAGTCTGAAAAGTCGGTTTATTTTTGTTAACTACTATGGAGCTTACGGAATCAGGAGATTTTTTATTACCGGATGATGAAAGAATCTTGTTAGTGGAGGGGGTGGTATATTTATTGCATTCGGAGTAAATATCGCAGACTTTTTCTTGAAAGTAAGTTGCTAGGGAGTCACACATTGATTGGGTGGCATCTCTCGTGATGGGTTTATCGTATCCCGATCAGTGTGTGACAACCTGGTATAGTTGTTTGACTGAATCCTGTGCTGAGTTAATTTGATTGTTATAGAATTTGCTTTTTTCAGAAATGATCATTTGTTTATATTTGGTTAATTTTTGTTTGTAGCAGGATTTTTCATCTGGGTCATAGTTTTTGCGCCATTTACGTTCTTGCCGTCTGCAGCTTTGTTTTTCAAGCCTAAGGCTCTCATTAAACCAGGGAGCCGAATTAGATATTCTGTTGGTAGATCTTTTTTTAGTGGGGACTGTGGTGTCCAGTATGTTCCGAAGCCAATTGGTGTATGTAATGGCTGCTATTTCTGGGTCTGAGGTGTAAACTTTCTGCGTAGTAAGTAATTTATGGTAACATTCAGCCAGATCAATACTCTTCCAAGCTTTAAATATATTGGGATTGGAGGATATAGTAGGAAGAGAAGTGGGGGTAGCGATGTTAAAGAGTATTACAGAATGGTCAGTCCAAGTTAGTGGAAGGGTTTTCTCTATGGAAAGAGAGTTAAGGTTTGAAAATATTCCATCCAGCGTATGACCTGCGGAATGAGCAGCAGAGTGGACTAATTGTGTTAGGCCTACTGCTTCCATTTCTGTCAGAAGGACCGTAGTATCTGAGATATCAAGGGCTTCCAAGTGGAAGTTAAAATCTCCCAAGATGGCGGTTATTTTCCCCTGCTATAGGTTCTAAAAGATGGCTCAAAGATGATAAGAACGCCATACGTGGACCAGGGGGGCAGTATAAAAGAATGCCTCTGAATGAACTGGAATAGGGGGTGAAGAAGGTGAAGTTGATTGCTTCACATGTAGTAGTAGGTATGGGCTCTATTCGAAGTGTATAATTGTTGCGATGTATTATGGCTATGCCTCCTCCTTTTTTTAAGATCCTATCATATCTGGTATTCGTATAACCTTCGGGAGAAGCTGTAGTAAAGTATGGACCACAAGAAGGGTCTCCCCATGTTTCCGTGAGAAGGAGGATATCTAAGTTCCAGTTTTCTATGATGTTGGCAATCTCGTATTTATGTTTCGGTAGTGATCTTACATTAATAAGTGCTGCTCGAACAATTTTAGGTCCTTTATTTTGTTTGTCTTTAGTGGGGCATTGTAGGTGAGGGGTTTTTTCATTAAAAGAAGAGGGCAAGTAGGGCATGTAAAAGGGGAATAATTTAATTGGCCTAATTCAATGGGATTGCATTTATGAGAAGACGTATTGAAGGCTTTTAAATGCTCAGGTTTGTAGGTGAGCTTATAAGGTTGATGATCTTGTATAGAACCGGCAGGGGGGGGAGGCCCTAGGCCCGGTGCGGACGGGCGTAGACGGGCTTGCCTTTGACGCGCCCACTGAGCACGTCCACTGCGTGTGACTGGTGGCGTGGTAATTATGTAGAGGTTTGGCGGCAGACTAGCCTGCTAACCTTCGCACTGAGGGGACCGGAAGTGAGTCAACTTGCCGGTATTGGCTTCCCTCCACTCAAACTGCGGGCAGCGGTGGACCGGGGGAGTCAATAATTAAGTGCCAAACACAAAAATATACAGTTTTAAATCACTATACAATATATATTAAAAACACCTAATTGAAGCAAACATGCGTCGGGAGCGAGATTACGAGGCTCCTAACATGTGGCTTTGCGTGTTGGAATTAAAATCACCAGGCGGTCGGCTCTATCCACAATACGATCGCCCCTCCCGTTTCCTTCCTTTTCTCATAATATTCCCCTTCCACAGGAATATTTATTTTTGTATTCCTAAAAATTTTGATTAACTTCTGATTAAGATAGAATACTATGCAGACGTTCAGGATTGGCACGATAGACCTATGACGTTTTTTCACTATAAGTAACCAATATACCTATTTTGATTCCCATCACTCTCTATCTTGCCGCACTAATAGACATTGTTTACACTAAGATGGCGACCACATATCCTGTATGGAGTTGACAAAATTCCTAGTACGGCAGATATATACGCTATTAAACTCCCTGAATGGAATTTTGATCGGATATACTTTATATTCTAAACACATGCGCTGTGGGATGATGGAAGAGTTAATATACTCTGTTCGTTCTGGATAGTCACCCAACATGGCAATGTATGCTGTTGATCGTGACGTCCAGATGCGCATTCTAGTTGTCCGGACTCTAGATATTTACTGAGCACTTACGGGATCCGCACACACACGACGGCCATACGGAGGTGCCGACGGATGCTCTTGCAGAGAATTACAGCTAGATAAAGGTACATTTCGACAGAGATAACTGCTTGCTACCTTAATATATGACATAGGTATACTAGATATTGATAGAATTCCCTGTTTTGTCTGTTTTCGTGTCCTTATAGCGCAATTGGTGGACATGATACGGGTCTGTCCGGACCAGGAACACGTACCGGACCAGGCTTTCTATGTAAGTGAGATCTGCACAGCATAAGATTAATTCAGATGGGCATGTGGGATTCACTCATCAGGACAATAATAGATTGACTAGGAGTTCATTGGCACATAATTGAGCCTGCGGATTTTGTTTTAACTCATGTGGAGCTGTATAACCAAGTGACTTGAACTATTAACACCCGGTTTTGAGTACAGACATCTAGATTTATGCGTCGAAGGATATAACAATTCCTTTATAACCACGTCCTGATTAAATACTTATGGCCAATGGTGGTCTGGCCATACATTTCTGGTGCATACTAGATAAACATATAGTTTATGTATTTTGATAAAGTCCTACGAAAGGGACTTACATGAGCCGCCTATTCTAAAACGAACTCAATATATCGTTTCAGTTATAACTATTTTTCAAAACTCGCTCGAGAATTACCAGCAATTTGCCCAGCCATATTGAGGCTGGGACGGAAATATAACCAGCCAGAAGGCATGTTTTCTACCTCTGGATGCTGACCTGTTGTTATTTGGAAATAATTTGTATTTAGTTACAAATGGATATTGTCATCTATTTTAGGCATTCATCACTGTTTGGATAACTGAAAGGTAGGCCTGGGGTTTGCCTCAGTATTTGCACCATGTTGGAATAAGCACATGGGGGTTTTTGCACTTATATTATTAATTCAGTATCCCACACCACCCTTTTCTATTCCCACACTATCCAATATACACATCGCTCATTTCTGTTCTTCTATCACGGACACTACCATTATTGGTTAGCCTGTTATGTCAAATACCGAAATGGGTCAAGGGATCTTTTTGATGATCCATTCTCTATCTTACCCTCACTCTCTAATGTCCGCTGCACAAATGATTGGCAGGGACTACCTATGTAACTGGCATGGGTGAAAGCTATACTATATGTACTGTAACATTAATGCCCGATGTAACCTGGGCTTACACTGTGCTATCTGTATATGTTTTCCAGCCCTGAGGAAGTCGCGGGTATCTTGTCCCGAGCGAAGAAACACGTGTTGGCTGGAGCCTGAACAAGAAAGAGACATTAAAAACATATATGATGTTAATGTATTTGTCGTAAAATTTGAAGTCATTAACTTGTCAAAATCTGTATGTTGGTATGCTAGGGTCTGAAACAGACAAAATGTGGTCCTACTGTTGCACCCAAACTCAGAAAATCTCCTCCAACCATAAGCATAAACCATTACACTTCAAGTTTCACCACAGGACATATCTCACTCTATTAGATATTGCTAGATATGATATTTCTAAAACTGACTGCTGCCTCAAGTGCCGCGCTCCTAAGACTGACTGCGCACCTCACATGGACGTGCCCTATTATCTCCTATAACTGGGTCAAGGTTTATTCACACATAGCGATGATGTTAGACAGTGACATACAACCTGACCTTGTGGTGGTGCTCCAAGGATATACTGCTGACATACCTAAGGCGTAACGTAGGCTCACCTCCATATCGCTTTTATTAGCAAAGAAAATTGCCCAACACTGGAAGGATACAAAGCACCCATCACCCGCTGCATGATTTCAGCTAATGGCTAACGGCGACAGATTGAGCACAGACTACGCTTCCTTTCAACCACAGGCGAGCCCCATTGATACAACCCCTGCGCGATTACCCGCAGACACTGGCCAGACCCCAATAGTCGACACCACAGCCCCCAAACTGGTGCCCTTCCTGTTGGGCCCCTGCAGCGTATTGTCAGAATCTACATTTCATTATGGTATATGCCCTGAGCTGGGTACCAGCCCCAGTGGAGTGAACCCCTTCCCAAACCACAGCCAGGCTCAACATGTAGTTCCAGAATTGCATGCCTTGAAGTGATGGAATATCTGCAATTTGTGCAACTTGTTTAATGATAACAATGTATGGTGCTCATTGGCAAATGCACTTTCTTTTTTTTTTGTTATGTTATCTGAAAAACTGAATTAAAACATGTTTTAAAAAAATATATATATATAGAAATGTACAGCTCACCTAAGTGGCAATGGTTACACTGCAGTCAGAAACAGATATGCTGATGAAGCTGCACAGTATTGTGCACTTGTGGCCTCCACATTTAACGGGGCTTACACAAATGAATCTGAAGACAACACTGTCTTTTCAATGTTGTCAGAAGCTGACACATGTGACGAGCTCAAGAGATTGCAGAAAACTTGAGAGAGATGAGGTTTTGTGTGGACTACAGAGGCCTCAATGCAGTCATTAAGACTGATGACCATCCCATTCCATGGGCAGATGAGCTTATAGATACTTTGGCCTCAGCCACGTTTTTGAGGACATTTGACCTGACTGCTGTAAAATCAGACTAGCTGAGGATGCCAAGCCAAAAAACAGCACTGTCAACCCCCAGTGGGTATTATCAATTTATTGTGATGCGCTTTGGTCTGAAAAATGCACCTGCCACATTTTAGAGGTTGGTGAAAAAACTCCTAACATGTCTGGAAGCCTATAGTGTAGCATATCTAATGATATTGCTGTCTTTAGTGCCACCTGGGAGGATCACCTGGTCCACCTCAGGAATGTTCTAGAGGCCCTGCAAACGGTAGGCCTCACTATCAAGGCCACCAAGTGCCAGATAGGGCAGAGCAAGGTTGTGTGCTTGGGCCACCTGGTAGGTGGAGGCCATGTTTGGGCCTGACTAGGTAATACAGAAGATTTGTCAAGGGATATGGGTCCATTGTGACTCCCCTTAATGATCTCACATCCAAGGATATGCCAAAGAATGTCCAGTCAACAGTAAGCTGTCAACTGGCATTTTATGACCTGAAGAAGGCCATGTGCACTGCTCCCATTCTGCAAAGTCCTGACTACTCTAAAACTTTAATCGCCCAGACAGATGCATCTGAGATAGGGGTAGGGGCTGGGTTATCACAACTAAATGCAGAGGGTCAGGATCAACCAGTAGCTTTTATCAACAGAAGTGTGACTCCCAGGGAGAAAAGTTGGTCAGCAATTGAGAGGGAGGCCTTTACTGTAGTCTGGGTCTTGAAGAAGCTGAAGCCATACCCGTTTGGCACTCACTTCATTGTTCATATTTGTTTATTTGCAAAATGTTATATAGCGCTGGCTAGACCCGGAGGTATCAGAACGCTTTACATGAGGGTTACATGTAGTGTAGCTCCTATTTTCCCAATAGGCTCTGCGCATTGGAATAGTGCCTACAGCAGTAAAGGCCTAGGCCAGACGTTAACTAGGTCTACTACTGTCGATACTAGACTTAATTTTTGGGTTTGCCAGCTAAGCTCAGAGTTCGCTAGAAACTTTCTCGAATGTTCAAGGAAGGATTAACTCCCCTGATTAGACAAGAAGGGATTTAGTTTCTGACAACCATAGAACATGACAACTTTGCTCTCCCCTAATCAAGAGTCAATCTCGAGAGTCGTGTGAGCACAAGGCAATTATTTTACTCAGTCAGTACGTGCATTCTTAGTCTCATCAGAATGTAGAGAAAAGGAAGAGACGGGCGTGTTCAATAAAAGATGTTATTTATTGATCAGTCTCTTTTCTCGTACAAGAGAAATGGATCGATATTATTGCAATACTTATAGTTAAGTAAAGTGCATACATTAGAAGCAATAGTATAAAATAATACTGTAAAAACATTGATATGGTTTCTGAGCCATATGATGTTTAAAATGATTAAAATATATTTACATACACATATACATTTGACTAAACGTACTTAACTGGTGTTTCTAAATACGCCTACCCCGTGTACCTGACCTAAGTCTAATGCGTGGGCGGGAATAGAAAGTTACAGTTTAGTTTAAGTTTGTTTTTGCCAAGTGAATAACTAAAGAATTCTCTAGGAGGGGTTATTCAGTTCTGTGCCTGGAATTTAGGATGAATGAGGAATGGTATCTCTTTCTCTGCTCTCGATATTCCAGGCTGCCTGCGAGGGCTGCCCAGAAGCGCCGGTGCTGGGTCTCTCGGCTTGAGATAGCAGCGCATCTCTCAGCGCGTCAGGAAGGCGGGGCTGCTGCCTGCGGGGTCTGCTTCTGCTCTCGGCTTCGGCAAGTATGGCTGCTCCGTCTTGTCACCACGCGTGTGTTTGCATAGGGCAAGGTCGGCAATATTTATACCTTAAAGGTGCCGAGATTGACGTAAGGATGGACATAGGTACGTCAATAAAGATGTCATACGACTTGCTCGTTAGCACATTCTTTACTAAAGTTCTCTGTGAAATCAAAACAATGGCCGCACGGATTATCCAGGTTGTCATAGGTTTGATTTGTTATGAGAACGTCGTATGCCTTATCAGGGGCTGGAGGAATGTCGCTTGTCTAATTAGATCTCAAGCGTTATGACCTAATCAGATAACACGTTCCTGTGCCGTAGTGTGACTGCGTCAGATAACGGTATCTGCATCATGGGGGATTTCTTGCCTCATGGGCTGACTGTTAGTTAACTAGCTAGTAAGTTTAACCAGAATAGGGTCAGGAATAGGGGGATCGAATCAGAACCTATAGAAATACACGACACCCACTCCACGCTAACTATGGTCATATCTACTAATCTATGCATAGTATAACATAGTACAACATACTATAGAGTATAGTGTATACCTTACCACCCCAAAATACATAAATGCATTTCGAAATTTTCAAATATACTGAAAAATTGCAGTCATATATATTGTATGCACTTAAGCTATGAATTAGATGCAAAAGTGAACACGCATTGTTATGCATTAATGATTGTTGGTATATGAGAAATACACATGAAATGGCTCTTAATATGGCTATACAGAAAAAAAGTCGAAACCATTTCATCACATAAAATCTATTGCGAACATACCAGCGGGCAGCTAAAGTCTATAAAGTCTATAAAGTATCTAAAATAGAAATCTTAGTTCTCTAGGAATAGTTTCTTACTTTAAGCAGAAGATCAGTGTCCCGGGAAAAAATATGTAGAAAAATATTTTAAGGGGCATGCTGAAAAAATTGCTGTCCGTGAACTGGATTGTAATTGTTCATGTGACTTTATTTTTAAAGTTGAAGGCCGAATTCAGGGAACGCCGTGTGCGAGTTTACTCAAAAGTCTCTATTTCTGTTCTGGAGAGAACATCATATCATTCAGGCTTTCGAAAAAACTGTCAACAGCTTCATGGGAAAGTTCCTCTAAGTCGGAAATAGGGGTAACCATGCATTCATGCGCATGATTGTCTCCATTGACATTCTGATTTGCATTGCTGACAGAAGGTCGTACCTGTTCGATGCTGCTTTCATCTTGAACTTCACTACTCTTCAATCGCAGTGGTGAAGATTCCAGGAATGCCGTCATCAGAATTGGCAGCCTTTGAGGGCAGCACAGTGCGTGAACCTTGGTAGGAACCAACAGTGTATCTGCATCCACCGGCGCATCCGATTGTAGCGTCAGACAGGTGTCTAACACGCATTCTTCTCCGCATAGCAGACACCTTAGTACAGGTAAAACACACCTTTGCCACATTGGTCGAAATGATAGAAACCAAGTCATGTTTAGGTCTCTAAGCCGGGATAGTCCCAGGATTTTTGATATCCGGTCCCGGTATCCAATGGCTAGGATCGTATCTTCCATTGTCGCGAGAGTTTGATCTGTGACATGGGTTGCCATAACGAAAAATAAGGACTAGGAATAGGATTCCTGCAATTAGTCCTAGGATCAGGGGAAGTCCGCCAAAAATCGAATGGACGAAGTCTGGAAAAATACCCAGTATGGCTTTGAATGGTGTTAATGCCATCGAAAATACTGTCTTAAATACCTTTGAGACCCCTGTGGTATCAGAAATATTTAAGATTTCGCTCAGGATTTCCGCGAAATGTACGGGGGAATTAGTTGATAATAATGTATGTATCTCTGCAGTCGTCCTTGCGACTTGTAGATCATACGTTTCTTTAGATGACGTGAGCCTTGTAGGCATCTGAAGAAGCACTGTTTTCATTCTGCTTAAAGTGTCTATTCGAATAGAAGTAATTTTCAAACTGGGCCATGCCCTTGCCTCCCTGTCTGGAAAGGAGCTGGGAAACAAAGAACGTCCACAGCACTTGACCTTCGCCGTCGTAGTGACGAGATAAGGAGTCCCGGGCATAAGACTACAGCATCTGCGGTCTACAATAAGAATGTAACTCCCATTATAGAGTCTTTGAAAGAATGGTTCTATTTCAGTTGCAGGTGCGCCTTGCTGGTGACATGAAAGGTTGTATGAATTCCCTTCACAGGCTCCGTGCAAACTAATACCGTTACACAGAAGCGTGCCGCTTAGTGACATAGCACAATTGTTGCCACTAAGAAACACTTTCTGTCCTTTGTTACTGACACATGCATGTGAATAGGGCAGGTTCCATGTTGTTTTAAGGTACCCCTTTCCCAATTTCTCGTACATGCCAGCCTGTATATATTTTTGGCAGTATTGAAACCTGAAGGTTGAGATTGGAATATTTATGATTCCGTGGATTATCCATTCACTGACAGGTCGTTCTGACATTGTCAACGGTAATCTTTCTAGTTTTTCAATGCTCAAGATTGTATAATCAGCACCCTTCTGAGCCATACCGATTTGTCTATCAGTAAGGTTAAAGATTTGGAATAGTGACGTTGTGTTGATTAAACGCCAAGGCACATAGCCTGAACGCAGATTTTGTAACGTCCAGCCAAGCTGTACAATAGAACGCAATTGTGACTGACCATGTTGTAATAACAGTAAGTCTTGCGATAATATATCGATTGCTGAAGACACAATGCTGTCCAATGAAAAAATTCTGGAGGACAGAGTCATTAACCCATTGTCCACTACAGAAAGTGATTTTTCCAAATTAATACGGTCAATTTCCCGTATTCTTTCTGCTGTTTCAATTTGAGTAACCTTCCAGGCCTCATTGTATGCTGCATATACAGAGGCTGCTATGAAACGCTTTTGACGCTGTTTGCGTGGTCCCATTATGAAATCACGCAAGTCAGCACCATCAGTAAGTAAAGTTAGGTGTTGCTTAATTTCAGGCAGTGTGGAAGTTTGTAGCCATTGAAGGCATAATTTGCCCACACTGTAGGTTGTTATTATCCCTGGGTGATGTCTTTGGGGATATCTAGGGTCTGGCCTGGTCATTTTGAAACCCTGTGTTTTATTCAGGAATCTATCTTGACAGTTATTTGTATCTGTGGGCCAGATCAACCATTGTTTCCAATCAGGATGTGTTCTGTTTTGGTTAAGTATATGGTTTATGTCTATTTCTTCATCTGTTTCAGAGTTATTGCTAAACATTGTTGGCTTTGGAATAGACAGGTTATTTAAATCTTTGATTTTGGCTAAGCCAAGACAGGTGGTTTGTTGAACGGTGTCATTTAAAAATATCATTTGTTCTGGGATCATGCAGGCTCTAAACAAAGCTTCTAAACCCTGTACTTGCCATTCTTTTGTGCCCCAAACACTTTTCAAATCAACATGTTTGTCCCAATAATCAAATCCAAAAGTATTCATTTTTTCAAAGAAAGAATCTGAATATATCAATTTTGTGTTGGTTATCATGGTTTTCATCCCTGTCTTGTTTGACAATTTGTAATAAAATGTTTCAGCATTAGTTATGTTAAAACCTGAAAAATATGAATATTTGCCATACACGGTTCTAGAGCTCCCTTTTGGAGGTGTAGCACAATGTTCCCATTGATTAAAATTTAAAACATTTCTAGGTTGTGCAGATTTATGCAAGAAATGGTTACCATAATGGTTATAGCAGTACATGCTGTCATAATTTGTAGAACCCTGCAAATAATCATGTTTTGTAAATTTAGCAGACATTACTAAGTCAGACATCATATTGTTTATACTTTCAAAGTCCCAATCATCAGCAAATGAGTTTGGTTTTGCAAAGTCACTCAAGGAGATCTTGATTTGGTGTGGATATTTCAGGATCTCGACCGGACCATAAATTTCATAGTCAGTGTTGTCCCAGGCTACCCCACCAGATATTGGAATTGCTGTGAAGTTGGCTGAAGAAAGTTCTGAAGAAAGTTCTCTTTTCTCGACGTGTGAAGATGTGTGTGGTTTGAGGACCAAGTTGATGTTCTGACTTGCTGTGTCCATTTTAGCATATTTTCCCTCAATGAAGCGTCCCAAGGTAAATACCATGATGAGCCAAAGTATGAGGATAAATGCACCAAAACCCACCCAAAATTCAATCCATGGAGAAACTAGATATGTTTCTTTCAGTTGTTTCAAAAGTTCCTTAGCTTTGTCTTTAAAGGATTTTGATGATGGCTGTGTCTTTTGTTCGCTGAAGCCGTCAGAGGAATCATTGAAGATGATGAAGTCACCGGAAGCAGTTCTGTCAATTGTTCCAATTGGTTCAGGATTTTTGTTTCTCGCATTTTCACTTGGTACTTCTGTATAGATTGGTGTGTCTCTGCTAAATGTCTTTATTTGGGTTTTCAGAGGTCTAAGTTCTATTGCATTGTTGCATAGTCCTTGTTGTTCTTCCGTAGGCGTTTCGAATGTGATGAGCCTCTTTGATAGGACCTCTGTACTGGTAGCAAACCTTGGTGTTCTGCTACTTATTGGGAGTCCACTTGGCCTACTGTTTGTTATCGGCCACATGTTGTGGTTTTACCAGGTCGATGGATACAACTCGGTTCTCCTTTTTTCCAGCAAGTGGCGGTAGTACAACTGATCTTGTCCCGTTGACAGACAATACAGGAACTGCTTTTCTGTAAGAAGGCCCAAATTCCTTCTTTACCGCGATCTTCTCCCTGACTAGATCCCCGACTTTTGGAATCCAGACAGGTCTTGCTGGGACAGGTGGTGATTCTTCAGTGGTCGTTGGCTGTTCTTTCAACTGTATGTTGCTCAGGTCTTTTCTTGTTTTGTTTAAGTCCTGCAAAATAGCCAAACGGTCTTTGACATCAAAGCTTTTTTCTGTTACCACTGAAGTCTGACTATCAAGGTCAGAGATCAACATCCTAGTTCCGAATAATAATTCGTACGGACTGAATCCCTTCAGAGAATTTCTTGGCAAGTTATTAAGACTACGTTGGACACTTATTAGATGTTTGACCCACCCAGCTCCCGAACCTAATATCCTTTCTATTATAGATTGCTTTCTGTCTTGGTTTTTTCTTTACACCATCCCATACCCTCAGGAAGGAAGTGAGAAGATTCCCGCTGGGCTGTGCTCATTTGGCCATTCTTTCCCCCCCCAGGCTGGATTGCCTGAGAAAAGGAAAAAAATTGGTCGAACGTAGCATGCTCTTAGCGTATATGCCATTTAGACTCGCAAATCTTGTATAACAGTCCGGACGTCAGCCGAGTGTTGTGGATCTACATTATAAGTGGGAACTAGCCTGTATATGTTAATCGCAAGCCATTCTTTTTAGTGGTGATGTTATCTGCCTTGATACGACGAGGTATTAAACTGCTTCTCTCCCCACTGCGATCTCTGTTGCAGTTTGGGCAGTTTTTTACAAACATGGTGTAGTGCAGGCTCATGCCTGGCCACCAGTACCGTGATTGTAATTCTTCCAGAGAATCCTTTAATTTAAGGTGTCTGAGACCCTCGCCCATGTGTGCGTCTGCGATTAACAAGTTTCTCCTGTCCATGTTTGGAATCACTCTATCCCCCACTCCAGGGATTCGAGCAAAAGGAATGGAGTTTGCATCTATGATGTATGTGTAATTGAGTGGATAGTTGATCGGTAACGCCGAGCAGTCGCCTTTTGATGACGTTTTTACTGCCAGCAATGTTTCGCCGTCAATGTATTTTAATGTACGCTTTTTTCGATCTACGGGAGCCGGTTTACTGGCTGCCGCTGCGGCTGTTTCAGCCAATGAATTCCCTACAACGTGAACGCCATCACGCTGGTGACTCAGTGAGTGTGTCACGTGAGTCTTTGGTAGTTCTTTTTTCAAAAGAGCTACCTGTTCCCAGAGCAGTCTCTGCTTTATTGGTGCATCCGTGTCATCTTTGTAATCGTTCTGAATCCAGGTCTGCAAATCCTTGTTATATGCTTTGACGCAGAAATATGAATCTGACACTATAAGCGTCGGGAATTCGCGATCCGCATTATCTAGCGCCATTTTCAAAGCTAATATTTCAGTTTGTAGTTCTGAATTAGTTTCTACTGAGTGTGATTTTGTTAATAGAGGTCTTAGTTTACCTCCGTGCCACACTTCTTTTGTAATCTCACATGTGGGATTGTATGCATGTTCTCCCCAAACGGAGGGTTGAGCATGTCCGTCTGTATAGATTACACAGGCGTAATGTCGTAGAGGCAGAATGTCGATTGGCAGAGGATACGTTTTTTCATATTTTAGATTTTTTAATTCTTCTAGTTCTGGATCAAAGAAGTAATATACTTTGTCCGTTGTGATTGAATTTACCCATTGTAACCATTCTGGATCCAATGTTGTTGTTGGTAAATTACACAGTGTTGTTAATGCCTCAAAAGCTGATTCTGCTGTTCTGACTGTGATATGTCTACCGTCAGCTATGTCTTTTTCTCTAGCTATTGCGGTTTGAACTGCTTGAACAATTTTTCCTTTATTGTAGATTCTCTGTTCAGCTTTTGTGTACAAATGTGATTTGAATGCAATTGGTACCGTATCTCCCTCATTAGAGGTTAGGTATGTGAATCCGTATCTCCCTGGGATGACTCGGATCACAAGGTTGCGTGTATTATCACGGGTTTCTAATTTTGTTTTAATTAGCATGTCTGTTTGTAAGGATCTCAAAATTTCTGTGTGTGCTTGAGTCCAACTGGATCTTTTAAAGTCTGGTTTAATTAGATCGTAAAGGGGTTTGACCCTTTCTGCGTAATTTGCAATGTAAGTTCTTCCGAAATTTAGGAAGCCTAGAATTGACTGTAGGTTTTTTAGTGTTTTAGGAGCTTGGATTACGGCACATTTCTCTAGGAAATTGTCTGCCAGGCTTTTGCCTTCACTTGATAACTCATATCCTAAGAATAGGACCGTCAGATGGGCAATTCTGGACTTTTTGAAGTTGAATTTGTAACCCTCTGCAGCGAAACCAAGTATTATGGTGTTCACTCTTTTCAAGTGAGTTTCCAAGTCATCATCTGTTAAGTAAATGTCATCGACATAAGATAATGCTTCATCATCATATAGTTGTAGTAATTCTGTTACTCTCGCTGAGAATACCCCCGGGCTGTTCTTGTACCCCTGGGCTAACCGACAGAATTGTTTTTGAGTGCCATTTACTGAGAATGCAGTTAAATATCTGCTCTCTGGTGCTATGTTTTGACAAAAGAATCCGTTGGAGATGTCCAAGGTTGTTTTGTATTTTTTGCGCACTATGTTATTCATTAGTGCAGCACTGTGTGAGTTTTGCACTGCAAAAGTTTTGCAACATGTGTTAAGGTGTCGGTAATCCAAAACTAGACGGTACGAATTGTCTGGTTTGGAGACCGGAAATAAAGGATTGTTCATTTGTGAGGTGCAAGTTTCAATCACCCCTTGGTATTCTAGCTGATCTAGTATTTCATTTACTTGTTTTTTAGCTTCTTGCTTAATTGGGTACTGCCTTTGTGCAGTAGGTTGTGATTTTAACTGGACTTTGTGAGGAGGAGAATCCTCATCCCATCCTACATGATTTTTATATAAAGCAGGTGCTAAGGCCACTGCCCACTTTCTAGCAAGTGTATATTTTTTATGAATCGGTATTTGATTCGAGAAGGCAGGCATAATTACTTCTTCGCCATGAGGGCACTCCCTGACAAACTCTGGTGGCCAGTCTTTTTCAGCTAGAAGGATGTCATAGCCCTTGGATAGGTTATCCCAAAATAGTCCCCTTATTTTCCTAGTCTTATCTCCCTCTATACGTAATGTTATCTCGTATATTTTGTGGGGCTTGCTAACTCTGGTATCTGCAGTTTCCACTTGAAGGTATTCATTCGTGTCCACTGTCTCCAGATGATTCATAAGGACTTTGCGAGCTATGCTCACCTCTGCTGCGCTGTCTAGCATTGTCTGAGCCCATTCTCCGTTTTTCAGTTGTGTCCTCAGTATTCTCGGCATTGTTAACTACCTTGATACTGGCTACCTTCTTTTTTGGAAATTGTGATTTCTTTTTCAGTTGAGCAGGTTCCTTGTCTTTGGACTTGGCGTGCTCTTCTGATCGTCCTCTTCTTTCCGATTTCTGCGAGGAATTCTGAAAAGATTGAGAGGGACGTGTATCAATGTCTTGATATCTATCAGGTTTTTTAATATTATCCCTATTTCTAAGGTTATATCTATTCCCAGAGGGTTCACTCTGAGGTGACCTTTGTCTCGGGTTCGGAGATTTCTCTCTTCGCCTAGGAGACCTTCCTCTGGACTGGAATTTCTTTTCTTTAGGATTGGATTGTTTATTTCCATCCCAGTTCTTTTTTGGTGAATTATTATTAAAAAATATTTTTTCTGGACTTGTAGTCAGTTGCGGTTTTACTGGTATTCCACCTAGACTATCTCTGCCTAGTTCTTCATAGGATTTTTCTATGATTCTGGCAATTTCAGCTGGTTGGTCTGCTATATCTGTCTCTTTTAACCTCTGGCGGATCGCCACGTTTGCTGCTTCACCCTTTATGTTGGCTAGTAATATAGCCGAGACCTGCTTGAAGTCTTTCAGTAATTTCATACCGAGAGTTAAAGCAGGTTCTGGACCGTATTCATCTTGAATTTGTTTTAGCACATCTGGTATCACCGAAATGGATGGGACACCGTGCGTTTTTGTATAGATGGAAGCAAAGACTGTACCCCAAGTGTCACAGTCCTCAATGTGTGGTGCGATTCCCATTGGGAGACATATAGTCAGAATCCTGTGTTTTTCTAATGGGGTGGTGTCAGGAAACACCGCCTCTATTTGGGTAATTTTCTGTGCCAACCAGAATGGTATTTGTTCCCGTTTAGCTGGAACTTTACCTAGGCAGGATTGGATGTTCTGTGGTGTGATTTTATTTGTGTTCCCCTGGTGAGGGGTCAGCTGTGGAATTTTAATCGCTGGCTGAATTGTTGAAGTCCGCATTACATACTGAACTAATTGTCTATGAATTTTTAGTAGTTGTTTTAGCTGTATTAATAGCTCTGCTGCAGGCATTCTTTCGATGTCTGGATGTGGTGTGTATCCGGCTAGGACCGGCCACGTTGCTCCTGGTCTTCCTAAAGGACCGAGCCTTGTAATGTGATTGTTATGTATTAGGGCGCCATCAAATAAGAGCAAATGCTCTTGGAATTTGAGTGGTACTTCCACCTCCTCGAAAGGAGTGTACGTTTCAGGAGGTTCCTCTACTTTGTAATAGTGGAAGTACTTTGTTACAGCATTTGCTGCTGGAAAATGTATCCATGTATAGTATACCTCTGTCTGCCGATATTCGTGTGCCTCAATTACGAATATGACTGTGCCACCTCTAGGTGTCAGTCCATTTTCTATAAGTTTTAAGGTTATAGATCTCCTTTTAATGACCGGAATAAGTATTATATCCGCGTCTGCTGCTTGCATGGTAGCATCAGCATCTGCTATTTCAGTAGCTAATCTAATTGCCTCTCTTTCTCCATCGCTGTCTCCCATTTTACTGACAGGATGGTATTATTTTTGTTTGCAGATCAGGTTTCTTTATGGAAACAGAGATTAGATGCACAATATTTTGGAACTGTTTTATCCTTCAACGTTGACTAGACCAAGAACCATACATAGGAGTTCCCTCCTGCGAGGTTTTGGAGGATATAATGACCTTTCACCCACTCCAGACGTCTTTGGAGTATTTGGGAAAAGGGGTCTGAGTGAGAAAGCACGACTGAGTTACTCTAAATGTCTTACGTTAGTTTTATCGCCCTTTCCAAACGCGTTGGGCGCCATGTAGTGTAGCTCCTATTTTCCCAATAGGCTCTGCGCATTGGAATAGTGCCTACAGCAGTAAAGGCCTAGGCCAGACGTTAACTAGGTCTACTACTGTCGATACTAGACTTAATTTTTGGGTTTGCCAGCTAAGCTCAGAGTTCGCTAGAAACTTTCTCGAATGTTCAAGGAAGGATTAACTCCCCTGATTAGACAAGAAGGGATTTAGTTTCTGACAACCATAGAACATGACAACTTTGCTCTCCCCTAATCAAGAGTCAATCTCGAGAGTCGTGTGAGCACAAGGCAATTATTTTACTCAGTCAGTACGTGCATTCTTAGTCTCATCAGAATGTAGAGAAAAGGAAGAGACGGGCGTGTTCAATAAAAGATGTTATTTATTGATCAGTCTCTTTTCTCGTACAAGAGAAATGGATCGATATTATTGCAATACTTATAGTTAAGTAAAGTGCATACATTAGAAGCAATAGTATAAAATAATACTGTAAAAACATTGATATGGTTTCTGAGCCATATGATGTTTAAAATGATTAAAATATATTTACATACACATATACATTTGACTAAACGTACTTAACTGGTGTTTCTAAATACGCCTACCCCGTGTACCTGACCTAAGTCTAATGCGTGGGCGGGAATAGAAAGTTACAGTTTAGTTTAAGTTTGTTTTTGCCAAGTGAATAACTAAAGAATTCTCTAGGAGGGGTTATTCAGTTCTGTACCTGGAATTTAGGATGAATGAGGAATGGTATCTCTTTCTCTGCTCTCGATATTCCAGGCTGCCTGCGAGGGCTGCCCAGAAGCGCCGGTGCTGGGTCTCTCGGCTTGAGATAGCAGCGCGTCTCTCAGCGCGTCAGGAAGGCGGGGCTGCTGCCTGCGGGGTCTGCTTCTGCTCTCGGCTTCGGCAAGTATGGCTGCTCCGTCTTGTCACCACGCGTGTGTTTGCATAGGGCAAGGTCGGCAATATTTATACCTTAAAGGTGCCGAGATTGACGTAAGGATGGACATAGGTACGTCAATAAAGATGTCATACGACTTGCTCGTTAGCACATTCTTTACTAAAGTTCTCTGTGAAATCAAAACAATGGCCGCACGGATTATCCAGGTTGTCATAGGTTTGATTTGTTATGAGAACGTCGTATGCCTTATCAGGGGCTGGAGGAATGTCGCTTGTCTAATTAGATCTCAAGCGTTATGACCTAATCAGATAACACGTTCCTGTGCCGTAGTGTGACTGCGTCAGATAACGGTATCTGCATCATGGGGGATTTCTTGCCTCATGGGCTGACTGTTAGTTAACTAGCTAGTAAGTTTAACCAGAATAGGGTCAGGAATAGGGGGATCGAATCAGAACCTATAGAAATACACGACAACATAATTACATCAATTACAGGAACAAAGTATAAACATAGGAGAAAAACATGAGATTACACAATAATATAAGTTGTTAGCGTGTAACATAGTCAAGACACATGTCTTGTAGGGAATGAAAGGTAGAGGGGGAATGGTAAACAGGGGTAAGGAATGCAGATAGTCAGGCAGACCGGCAAGGGGGAAAAGTACTTCAGGGGGGACAAGGCAGTCAAAGGGCAAGAAAGACAAAATCGACCTGAGTATCAGTGAGAGTATACGAAGGGAGGGCTGTGGGAGACCATGGGGGGGAGGGGGTGGGGGGGGGGGTTGAATATAAGAAAGGGTCAATCTGGCGAACAACGAGCAGACCAGTAGCAAAGAGGATAGGTCAAAGTCGCCATGATGAAGGACCCAACATAAGCCGATTACATTATCCCAAAAAGGCGGGATATACAAAAACCAATAAAGGTAGCAGACTACATGGTTCCACCCAGGGCTGGAGAAGGGGAGGCAGCCAAAGAATCATGGAGGGAAGGAAACACAATGGGTAGACGAGGAAAACAATGTCCAATGTTCGGCTGGGTAAGTGACGGCCAAGTGGGTGAACCAGAGCCAAACTCCTCTATAGCTGTATAAGACAGCTCCAACGGGCATCGGCCAAGGTTGCTCCGGCTCCTCGGTAATAACAGACAGTTATGGTTTCCGCCCACGGGGCATTATCAAAGTTCCATCGAAAGCACCGGTCCTGTTGTTACTGGGAAGCACCATCCATCTCGTCTTCCAGCTCACCCCCAGGTCAAGAGTGGTGAGAGGAGAGGTGGAAGGGACAGCTTCAAAGTCTGCGGATGCCATATGCATCATGGTTTGACTGCTGCGTGGGTCGCCGCCAAGCTGTGCTGTGCCAACAGGCTGCCGGATTACGGTCCTTTTGTAACTCAGCCTAGGCTCTTACACACCTAAGATGGTGGTCTTCGGGTTGTCTTCAGGTGGTCTTCTGAGAGCCAATTCCATTTCCACTCTGTGTTGGCGTCGCAATGGAGTCCAGACACTGTGTTCTTTTTTTTTTCTTCTTCAGGCCATCAGTTTGCCAACCAGGTAAAGTTGCTGATGCTGTCCTTGGTATGAGGAAACTTCGTGTGACTCAAGATGGAGTCTGCAGTCCCAGCCGTCAACTGTTCTGAGCTTGGAGGTGGCCGTACAGTTCGGCAGTACATGATACTTCTTACAGACCACAAGCCACTCTTTTGGCACAAACAGAGGAAGGGTGAAAACCCCAAACATTTGAGGTGGCCCTTTTCCTTACAGGGATGGACTTTACAGTGGAACATAGACCTGGGAGTAACCATGCCAATGCAGGTGGACTCTCCAGATATTTCCACTTAGAAAATGAAGACTCAACTGGACAAGGTTAGTCTCATCTATTTTTGTATGGGGGGAGAGAGGGTGGTTGTGTAGGAAAGTAGGATCTGCTTTCATGGTTACCCCCTAGTATATAGTACCTAGGTACCCAGGGCATAGATACACCAGGGGTCTCCCACGGCTGAAACATGAAAGCAGATCCTACTTTCCTACACAACACACACCCTCAAATGAAAGGAGAGGAGACTAACCTTGCCCAGTTTAGTCTTAATTTTCTAAGTGGAAATATATGGATAGTCCATCTGCATTGGCATGGTTGCTTTCAGGTCTATGTTCCACTGTAAAGTCCATCCCCTGTAGGTAAATGGACCATCTCAAAAGTTTGGGGGTTTCACCCTTCATCTGTTTAAGCCATAAGAGGGGCCTGTGGTCTGTCGACCAATGAAGCGAGGGCCAAACAGGTATGACCTCAGCTTCTTCAAGGCCTAGACAGACCACAAGCCCCTCTTATGGCTTACACAGATGAAGGGTTGGCCTAACGGCTAGGGCAGTCGACTTCGAATCTGGGGAACTGGGTTCAAGTCTCGGCAATGACACTGAACATCCTGTGATTCTTGGCAAATCACTTAATCTTCCCGTGCCTAACAAATATGAATGTGTCCTCATGTAATGCAACTGGTGCTACGTAAAGCGCTATGATACCCGACTCGGGTCAAGTTCGCACTATATAAAACTCTATAAAATGTTTTTTTAAAAGGGTAAAACCCCAGACTTTTGAGGTGGTCCATTTCCCTACTCTGTGGGTGCCCCACTCACCTCCATGGGGTCTAGAGGCGCTCCAGGGGGAGATAGGGTTCCAAATATGAGGTGTAAGGAATCATAATATTCCCTCATATGAGCAATCGATGCACTGGCTCTCAGAAACACAGGTGTCGGGTGGAAGGAGACAAGGGAGAGTCCGAGAATGCCACGACTTTAACCGCCCCTTCCCTTTTGACGTCCTTGGAGAACGACATCCCCATGACCGCTTCGGCTCCTAGATCGACCCCGCAAATGTTCTTCTTGGGATGACAAAGACAGAGGCTTGGAAGCCTCCATGGATCACGATACGCACACCGCCATCAACTTCAAATGCCTTCCTTCAACAACTTTAGTTTTAGCTTCTGGCAGGAACCACAATCCTCAGCATTTTGGTGCTCACCTAGACACCACAAACAAATTGTATGTGGGTCCGTTCCCAACATATGTCAGCTACAAGACCCGCAAGGTTTGAAACCTGTTGACATTTGACAAAGGCACACTGATCCACCAATACCAGGTGTTGAAGTAAGTTGAGAAAAAACGACCTGAGGAACCGCTTCTCTGGATCCACATTCCAGCGCGGAAAAGAAGAAACTGACGTCCCCGCGCCGGAGGGGACTTATATGTCTCCACTGACGACAAGACCGAAGTCAACGTCACCGCGGAGCCGTACGATGTCGTCCCCTGGCACGCAGAGGTACTACTGAAAAATGTCAGAGTCCAGACTGGCGCCTAGGGAGAATTCAAAAGTTAAGGAATCTGCAGCTAGATGTCTCTACCAGATACATGAGTTTGCCTTATGAAAATAATCCTGTGAGAGATCCTATGGATATAGGACCTCTTCTTTGTCCTGAAGAAGTCTCCATGTTTGGGACAAAACACGTTGGCTGAGTCCTTGTTCCTTTTGTGTGCTGTGATAAGCCTTCCTTTGGAACACATGGTGAATTATGGTCTTGTGTGACTGTGCATCTACTTTAATTTTAGGCCTAGAAGGCAATGTATACTTTAGTGACTCAACTATAGTGCTCCTTCTGCCTGTTTGTAAGACTTTGCCAGATCATATGTTACATCTGACAAAAGATTAAGCAAATGTTTTGTGTCTTGTACATATGATTTGATACGCGTGACAAGGGGACGCAAAAAACAATCAGTGTATTTGGACAGGGGTTCTAAGAGGGAACCTATGCCCGACACGGTAGGCCTGCCAGGAGGTGTGTGGTATGCCTCCTTACAGAACACATGAAGGGAATTGACCTAGGAATGCATCACCCATGGGAACAATGGTTGCATACTAATTGCAATAGCGACAATGTGATATACCTGATCAAATGTCCATGCAAGCTGATGTATATTGGCATGACTGTCAGGAAAGTTAAAGTGCGCATAAGCGAACATAGAAGCACGATAAGACAGGCAATCACAGCCGCGAAACTGAGGGCCCATTATCTAGAGAAAAACACAGTGATGTCGACATGAAATGGACAGTCATTGAGAAGGTGAAAGGTTATGGTAATCTGACCAGTAGGCTGCTTGAGCGCGAACAACAGTGGGTGTATCGTTTGAAAACCCATTTGATTGGCTTAATTGACTCCATACCTTGGAATCAATTAAACAGGAAATGACCACAGTCTATACGCTGGGGGTCAGTATTTCAACTCTTTGGCTCTGAAGCTGTTTCCAGCGACACCCTACCAGGGTTGTCTAAAAGACTATGTGCCTTTACAGTTCCATTCTATCCACAATGGATCAAATATTATACTTAGTTTTTGGTTAACTTCCCATCTGGTTGGAGCGTAATAACACCAAGGCGTGTAAGCTTACGCATTTGAGATTTTTTATAAACACTCCGTTTGTTTTTCAGCCATATCACCATTAAACTTAACGGGACACAAGGTGGTTTATTATAATCTGCCTTTGGTGTTATGACATCAACCAGAATTAATGTTGGCACTCCTTAAGAGATTTCCAAGGCCCGAGATATATAAATTACAAAATCTTTATTATTACACAAAAATGTAACTGCCCTTGCTCTCTCAAATTTGTTCTGATGTACAGCAGTATAATGGGACTACAATTCCCAGCAATCTTAGTGAATACACGATGTGCAACAGACGCGCCACACGTCCTCCTAGCAGCAAGCACGCCCAGTGAGCGGGCTCACATGAGTGCTTCCGCGTCTTTGCGACCGCTTTTAAACACCGCTCCCGGTCTTCTCTGAGCAAAAGCCCGGGGACCCACATCAATTAGGTGAGGTGACGGAGCGGGGCAGGACCCTTGGAGTTGTAATTAGTCTTGGGTTTTTAACATCCCGACTACAGGTACGTGCACTAGATGCTTCCAACTTGGAACTCATTCTAATAACAGTAATTTGGCATTTTTTTCTCTGTTTCTCGCGTGCTGATGCTGGGTTTCCTTCATTCTATTGGGCAATTATCAATACCACAAGGTAGCGTTTGACTACAGGGCTACCCCAGAAAACCACGAGGTCACAAGAGTGATGTTTGTTTAATCCGGCAATGGGGTAAGGGGTGCAGGTTGAATGAATACTATGTATGCTAATCACGGCAAATGATAGCAGCACTCTGCTGTTTGGTTTGAGTGACACGGGTTGTTGTTTTTTTCACAACAATCACACACACAAGTATGTGGATAATGACAGCATGCAACGGATGTCGCCACTGCACTGCTATTTGCCACCTAGGCGAGTGTGGTAAGGCTTAACAGTATTACTTTACACCTACCAAATAGGTATGATGGAGGAGGTGTTGTGTTTATCTGTTGATTATTACTACAAGGGTCTCCGGCAAGCACATCTCACATGGGAAGCAACAATTGATCAAACAATGATACACTATGATCCCCTCTTCATTGTGTTCTTCTGTTCACACATGGAGCATCAGACAAGATAAATAATCTTCACGAATAGGTGAGGAGCAACTACCCGCCCTCACATAAATAGCAGTATAGGGAAATTCCTTCATCTGCCATTATCTTTTCCAGGGAGGTTGTTGCATCTGCCCTGAAGAAAGTCCTGCACCCAACTGGTCATTATAGGATTGAAACATGTTGGCACTATGGTCTTAGGACCATAATCTCCCAATTGACCCTTCTACTCACATTTTAATATCCCAGAACAGATCCAAAAATAAAGGGAAACCGGGATCGGACTGTGGATTTTTAATCTTTAACTTTCCCTGGCCAAAACTATCACTAAGAGCTCCCTGGAATATGGTCGAGCCCACCCTGACTTCTAAGCGTCAGGGTGACCCGATGATGAAGCATGACACCACTAGGGTGTGTGAGGGCCAATAAGAAAAAAAGGAATTGCTTCCTTCCCCACTCCTTAGTGGGTTAAAATCATAGCTTCACATAGGGACTTTCCATCACTGTCTTGGACTAGCCTCAGGTGACCTGTACTCAATCATCCCGGTCACCTTCTACCCTCTGTCATTCCATACTTAATTCTTCTTGAACTGGCCTCATTGTGACACCGTACTGAGGAACTATAGGTATACATAAACCCATGCAAACAAAGAATGGTTTTAGTTTCCCAACAGTAATATTGATCTGAATGTGAACATAAGCAGCTAGATCCACCAGTTTGTTTCCCTTTTTCAGTTCAGGGAGTGTTGTTGTGATGTATGACAAGTAGCCGAGGAGTAACTTTGAAGATTCTATATTAGTCTTAGTTGCGGGAGAATATCCAAGTACAACAGCGCCACCAGGAGGGTGGGGCTGTTGTACACAGAACATCTTGGAAGGAACTGAACAGTAAAGAAAGCAGCGAGGATGAATAAATAGATACACAAGAAATATCACCCATCCGCCCCGATTATAACAAGAGAATAAAATGTAGAAAATGTTATCTAGAACGTCACAAGGAACTAGACAGCTGACTGGGAAAAACAGAAAAGCACTAAATGAGAAACTGATACACACAAAGACACGTGAAAACACAGCAGACATGGGTGTAAAACACCAGACCATACATCCCAAAACAGGGCAAAAAATTGTAACATGTAGCCACGGATGACACGCACCCCCAGAATTCGATCCCTAATGCAAGGGGAACAAGAGAAAACTGTAGAGACAGGAGAACTGCACCCCATCCAGAAATCCCGCCTGTGAAGAATTGAAAAGTAAACAGTAAAAATCGGACCAGAACCCATCTTGGCACCCCATATGTAAGGGTCAATAAATTACGGAAATTAGACTATAACCCAGAAACCTAACCCTCGTATAAGGGTTTATAGTGTACATCGGTGAAATGGGACATGCACCCATTTAGGCATCCCTCATGTAAGGGTCAGTAAAGTTACCTGTAGAAATGGGACTATAGCCCATCTAATCTTAATGTAAAGGTGTATAACCTATAAGCTGGGAATTGGTGAAAACCACCCGCTCAGACCCTAGGACTACCCTAATGTAAGGGTACCTAGACTAACCACAGGAATGGGCACTACACACCTATCAAAATTGTGCTCCAAAGAAACTTGGTTGCATCCCCCTGTGGGCACACCTTTGTGAATCAAACTGCGATACTTTTGTGTTAGTATTAAAGCATCAAACTCCTTAGGTATTTCTTCAATCCTTTACATTTTATTTATTCCGTTGAAATTCATCTTCATTTCAAATAATCATTGTTCTTCATTTATTGCATTCTCAAAATACATTTAAATTCGTGCTGTATTCCAATGCATTTCGAGCAAAGAGCTCTTCATCAGGGAGCAAAATCTACAATTTAAACCATAATGCACTGAAAAAATAATAATCCATATCAGAATTTCACATATTACCATTCTTTGCAACATGCTCCCTCAAGGTAATTAACAACGTGCGAAGGTGGCTATGCTATATTTAAAACACAGTGTGTTATACGGGAGTATTTTTAAGTATGTTATCGTGCTCAAACGTGGTTATGTGTGAAGTTTTTAGTTTTTACTCATGTTCAATACCGTTCAACTATGCCTCCGAACGTACTGTAAAAAATTGAGAAACCAGGTGTAAGCCACATGTTGAAGCGATCCATGACATTCATGGCGAGTGTTAACAAATAATAATAATAATTCAGTCAGCCGCGCTGATAACGAGCGCTTAAATTAATGTTAGTACACTTATGTGTATGCTGTCCCTGTAGGACGGTTCCCGAGGGTTCCGTTATGACCAGCAATACTTTCGAGCGGCAATGTGTTCAGTCAATGTTACGTTCAGAGTATGCAAGTAACATTCAATATTGTAACCCGTACGCGTAATGACGTCGAAAGATGCGGAAAGTGAAAACGGACTAGATCTGCGAACATTATATGGCAGCCATGTTTTAGTGTGGTTTATGAGAAGTGTGTAAACACAAAGGACGCTATACCTAGCACTATTATCTTCACGGATTCAAATAAAAACAATGGTGCAAAGAAAACAAAGTGCATGTCTGAACTTGTTCAATCATGACATTAATAAGAAACGTTAAAATTCCTGACATGTTCAATACAATGAGCAACTATTACAGTTCCTGGGGGCAGAACCATGTGCATGTTACTAAAGGTAACACGCAAATTCGATGCGTTCATTGAGACCGTATGTTATGTTATGTTATGTTATGTTATGTTATTTTATTTTATAAAGCGCACAGATGCCGCAGCCAAGAGGCGTCCCGGCGCTTAGAGAATGGTGAAAAACACAACACAGAAATTAACAAAACCAGAAAAAAACTAAATAGTAGAAAATAAGAAAGTCTTCAAGGCCTTTCTAAAGGGAAGCAGATCAGGGATGGAGCGAAGGGGGGCAGGCAGAGAGTTCCAAAGAGCTGCAGCCATCACAGCGAACGAACGTCCGCCAATCCTTGCTTTTTTAAAACGTGGCACTACAGCAAGGTTAGTCCCCGAAGATCGAAGGACTCTAGAAGGCACATAGTGACAGATTGTTTGTGAAAGAATAGGGGGAGAAGCTACCTTCAGGATTTTAAAAGTTAAACAAAGAGTTTTAAATTTAATTCTTTGCCCAACGGGCAGCCAGTGAAGATCCTGGATAGTACGGCGTACAGAAACAAACTTGGGAAGGCCAACCAACATCCTGGCGGCCGCATTTTGCACCCACTGCAGGCGAGCTAATTCTGCTTGATTAGCGCCCAGGAACAGAGAGCTGGCATAGTCTAGTCTAGCCAGGACCGTAGCCTGGACAATAATCTGCCTCGTGTCAGCATCGAAAAACTTAAAAATAGGTCGCAGACACCGCAGGGCGCCGAAACAAGTACCGGCCACCCGTTTAGTGTGGGTGGTGAATGAGAGTTTGTCATCCAACCACACCCCAAGGTTCCTGACTTCAGCCACTGGAGTGGGAACAGGGCCCAATTCAGATGGCCACCACTGATCGCCCCAAAGCTCGCTTTCCCTACCAAAAATAATAACCTCGGTTTTAGAGGCATTCAGTTGGAGGCGATTGTTCGCCATCCAGCCCGCCACAGCTTTTAATGCGGACTGAAACGAGGCAGCATCCATGTTGGACTCCCCATTAAGTGCCACCGCCAGCTGCGTGTCATCGGCGTATGACACCATGGAGAGACCAAAACTAAGTGCTACCTCTGCCAACGGTTGCACATATAAATTAAATAGGGTAGGGCTTAGGGCCGATCCCTGCGGGACACCCTGCGAGATCGGACGAGGAGCAGAAACAAAAGGGGGAGTGGACACTTTGAAAGTTCGATCAGTGAGGAAAGATCGAAACCACTCGAGCGCTCTCTCTCCAACACCGGCCTCCTCAAGGCGGTGAAGGAGGATCTGATGGGACACCGTGTCAAATGCGGCACTGAGATCCAATAGGATCAGTGCCGCCGTCTGACCTTGGTCCAACATCTTCCTGATGTTTTCCACCACCGCTAGAAGGGCCGTTTCGGTACTATGACCCGCACGGAACCCATTCTGTGAGTTATCCAGAATCTTCGCATCCTGCAGATGGAGTGACAGGATGCGATTGGCATGAGACTCTGCTAATTTCGCTAGCCATGGAAGCAGGGAAATAGGCCGGTAATGTTCCGATTTAGTGGGATCAAGGGCCGGCTTTTTTAGAATGGGAATGATGGTAGCCTGCTTCCAAGCACTAGGCACACAGCCGGTGTTAAAGGACAGCTCAATAAGACTGTGCATGACCGGATAGCAGCACTCCGCAAGTTCCTGGAATTGGATGGGTATCATGGGGTCATCAGGTGAACCGGATTTAACCTTCGTTGTCAAGGTTATAAACTCGGCTAGAGTAGGACTGGGAATAGTCAGCAGTGGTGTAGAGGCCTTAGGTACGATGTTATTCTCCTCGATGGAAGGCTGGGAGAATGACCTATAAATGGCCTCGACTTTTTCAATAAAAAATGACGCCAAATCCTCACAATGCTCTAGGGAGGCTACCAGCGTAGTGGATTGATTTTGTTTACTTGTAAGGTCCTTACAGACCCTAAAGATAACTTTTGTGGGGTTCGAACTGCTTTTTATCTCCCGAGAGTAAAAGGCCGCCCTAGCGGAACAGATGGCCCGGTGGTACACTCTAGTACAGGCCCTATAGGCCGACTTGAGGTCCACGTCATAAGTTTTGCGCCATGCACGTTCAGCTTTTTTACAGGTAGCCTTGAGCAGTCTAAGAGATTCATCGTACCATGGGCTGGAGGGGCTAGATCTAGTCTTGCTCCACCTAGCTGGTATTAACACATCTAGGGAGTTATTGAGCCACTACATGGTCTATACGATTGCACTACACACCTATAGCACAATTAAGAGAAATGTAACATTCCAATTAGCAAATGTAGCGTAAGGTGTAAAGTGAACTGAAACACACAATAAGCATGTCAAATACGCAAAAGTAATGCACAACCAGTAAAATCATACAAAGTCGCAGCCTCACGTAACACAGTCTGTAGAATATGGAGTTCTCTGCTTGCTGTACCTCCATAAGGCTTGACGTAAAACAAATGTAGTAAATTGACATTACAAAGAAAACAAATATGCAAGTAATGAACATTAATCCAAAATCAACAGTAAGTCAGGCACAGGTAAAGAACAAGGACTTAAAACGATGACTTAATGGCCAGAAAACCCTTCTCCGGGGAGCGACCTCTCGCGAGAGTAATACCACTCTGGGCATACTCTAGTCTCGTGCACCGCAGAAGTAGGATGATTCTCCCAAGTGTAGTGCCCCCAAAAGGAATGTACTGAAGAAATTTCCACATTACTTAGCTGGAAACAAGAACAATCCCAAATAAAGAAAGCTTCTCAAACTCGGGTGCTTGAATGAAGTTGTCTGTAGAAACCACAGGAGTTACAGGGTGCAGAGTTTGCTAAAAACCTCAAATGTCTGTTACTGAGCTGTGTGATTATCCACAACAAAATGCAATGTCAAACATTGAAAATAAAACCAAATTAAAAGATAAATGGGTGGCCACCAGACTGCCGGGCCCCGGGGGAAGCAAAGTCGCAGACTAGTCTTCCCCCGGGGTCTTTCGCGCAGGGGATAGGACAGGCAGGGGAAGGGGAGGAGGTAGGTGGGGGGGTATAAGGCACAGGGGAGGAAAGGGACTTCCTCTTCCTGTTGCCTCGCACCATCAGGAGGGTTTAGCTAAGGAGCTTTTATCAAACAACAGTGGTCCCCAGCATTGGACGCATTCAACACAAAATGAAATATAGACAGAGTCAATCCATATTTTAGAAAGACATATCCAGCCGGATAGGGGTCTTTCAGAGTTTTTACTCAAGATTTATGTATAAAATCACATGAGATACCTTCCAACTGTCCGCCAGTGTGGACCACAAGCCTGTGTCCAATACCAACAGAACAGGTACAAAGGGTTGAAATACACAGCAAAGAAGGGCTTTTAAGGCAGAACAAGTACTCTAACAACAATACAATTGTACAGAGTATCACAGTTAAGCACTACACATACTATAGTAATCACAGTTAGTTTTCGTGCTTATAAGGTCGACGGCGTTTCGGACCCTTAAAAGATCACAGGGTCCATCATCAGGACATTTACAATGAAAAGCCTTAGCGTTTTTAGCCTCTAAAATGCCTAGAAAAGGGGGGAAAAGGAAATATTTCACATTAAGTCCACATAAGCACTATTCACAAAGGTATACACGTAACATATACGGAGCCAGTGAGCAATCCAACAATAGTAGGGTCTACTAGATTGATAAACAAGCTGTGGTGGTGTGCACAAGTGGGGGACTTGATGGTGTACGTCGCGATTTGTGGCAACAAGGTGACGATAGGGCGGGAAAGAACTTGTGCCATTACGGTAGTGAAGAATGCTAAGTGAGGCGGACTGCGTGGTCGCGTCCGTCGTGACCTAAAGCAATACCGCAGTGATTTCAGGATTGCGTGGGGGAGTCCGTCGTGACTAAAAACAGAATAGGTTCCGGAGGTCAATGCGATGCTTACCGGAAAGCCTCACGGGGTAGAGGCTCGATCCGGAGGGAGCGGAAACAAACAGCAACCACCCTAAATAAACGAAAAAGTTACCAAGGATCAGACTATGAATCCCTGGGCCAGCGAGTCAGGGGCTTGAAGTATAGTGGGACGGGGATTTGTTCTTACCACAATCGGGTGGCGGGAGCCGCGGTGCTCGGTGGTGAACGTCGGCTGCCAGGAGACCTGAGGGTTAAAAGGGGAATTTAGCTAAGGTTGGCGATGACCGGCGGGGCCCGAAAATCACGGAACTCGACTGAGGAAACTTACCGGATTAGTCGGTAGAGAATCACTCTTCCTGGCGTGCTCGAGGTAGAATGGCAGGGCTGGTTATTTAAACGAGTGTGATAGGTCAAAAGGAACCATAAAAATAAAGGAAGGACTCTCATAGGCGCCATCTTAGGTCAGTGCAGGGGTGGGTGAGGGAGTGAGTGAAGACAATTGAAGGACTATGCACAATAGTCTACGAGGTGACGTGAGGGATAAGTGGCATGCTTAAAAACAAGCATATAAACAATACAGTTAAGATTCATATTTACAACAGATTATACGTATGGCTTCTTACAGCACCACTTTCTATATAAGGGCAGTCCATTCATCTTGAAGATTTAAACCGGAGTTAAAACTGTCAGTCTTTAAGATCCATTTCAGTTCCTCTCTGTTAAGGAGGCGGGTGAGATCACCACCCCTAGGTGGTATGATGATTTGGGAAATTACTGTCCAACGAATATCATTCTCCGAATGTCCTTTCTCCAGGAAATGTTCCACCAACGGGGCATTGGGTGTTTTACATCGAATCCGGCTGCGGTGTTGGGATATCCTCAGCTTAACCTTCTGTTTTGTTTGGCCCACATATATCATGTTGCATGGACAGAGAATGGCATACACAATGTTCTGGCTATTGCAGTTAGTAAACGTTTTTAGTACATTTCTCACATTTTTATACACAAATTCCTTGCCATCCACTGAAAAGTCACATACAACGCAGGACCCACAGCAAGAGTGACCAAGCAGTGGGGGTAATTGCCAATGATCGTGAAGGGTTGTGTTTCTAACAGATGGTAATGCAGCCCTGACTAATTGGTCTCTAAGATTTTTATTTTTCTTGAAGGCAAAGAGGGGAGTATCCCAGTTCAATAACCCTGAATTCAGGATGTGCCAGTTCTTTTTGACACATTTTTTTACCTGGTTGGAAATTGGGGAGTAGGTAGTAACACATACCAATTTATCAGCCGGTTGTTTAGGTTTGGGTTCAAGGAGGGTTTCCCAAGGGCAGTACCATGCTCTTTTCATAGAGTTCTTAATCAAGCGCCTTGGGTACCCTCTAAACCTAAGTTTCTCAGATAATGTTTGTGCCTCAGAAAAATAGTCTTCCTTTTTATAGCAATTTCTCCTCAGCCGCAGGAACTGTGAGTATGGCAGACTGTCCCTTAGAGCCCTAGGGTGACAGCTGTCATAGCGTAGTAAAGTATTTCTCTCCGTTGGTTTACGGAACAGGGAAGTATAGAGAATGCCCTCTTGATGTTGAATGTTTAAATCAAGAAAAGAAATACAATTTGAGTTGTGAGTGATGGTGAAAGTCAGACCATTACAATTGTGATTTAGCCAGTGTAAGAGACCTTGGAGCTCAGAGATGGTACCACCCCAGATTAAAAAGATATCGTCTATATATCTCTTCCACGTGTTTAATCCTGGGTAAAAGGGGTTAGTGGGAGACAAGATGGTATTAGTCTCCAGCCAATCCATGTACAGTATTGCCAGGGTGGGGGCAAAAATAGCCCCCATGGATGTCCCCCTTACCTGTTGGTAGTACTGGGAATCGTACATGAAGAAGTTTCGGGTTAAACAGATTTCTAAGAGTTGTATGATGAATAAAGTGGGAACTCTGTGGGGACAAGGTCTGGTATCAAGAAGACTTTCCATCACCAGCAGGGAGTCTCTCTGGGGTATGTTCGTATATAAAGACTCGACGTCTAAAGTACACAAGGTCTCTATTTCTGGGTCAAATGCATGGTTCTCTATGATGTTTATCATGTGCATACTATCTCTAATGTAGCACTGAGTTGTTGGTACAAAGTCCTTTAGGAAATAGTTGACGTAATGGCCCAGTGGTTCTAATACCGAACCACAGCCTGACACTATCGGCCTACCAGGGGGGTTTTCAAGTCTTTTATGGATGTTAGGTAAAGTGTAGATCACTGGTATTCTTGGGTTGGCGGTGTTCAAAAAGTTGTACTCATGTTGGCTAATGATGCCATTGGACATAGCATCTGTGGTAAGGTGCTTGATTAGAGTTTGTATTTCTTTAGTAGGATTACAAGGTAGCTTACAATAGTGGTCAGTATTCGAGACCTGACGTAGTAATTCCTCTTTGTATTTATCAATGTCCTGTAGGACAATGCCACCCCCCTTGTCCGCCGGTTTAATTATCAGCTGATTGTTGTTTTTCAGAGTGGAAATGGCGTTCTTCTCTTCAATTGGGATGTTAAATGGTATGAAGAGATGGGATTTCTCTAAATCGGCGATCTCTTTGAGAATAACCTTCTCAAACGTGACAATTTCTTTGGGTATCATACCGGTGGCGGGTGAGAAGGTGGATGGTGGTCTGAAGGGTGTTACAGTATTTTTGGGTACAGATGGATTAAGTTCAAAGAAAGAGCGTAGTCTTAGTTTACGGAAGAAGGACATCAGTTCAGATTGCAGGTCCCAAAAATTTGGGTAGGTAGCGGGGACAAAGGATAATCCCCTTTGAAGGAGTGATGATTCACTGTCAGTAAGTAAGTGATTAGAAATGTTAAAAATAGGTATGGGGTTGGGAGCACGGTCAGAGTTTACCATTGGTAGAATTTGTGTCTGGTCTGGCGTTCCCCGGGGGGATTGTGCCATCTCTGCTGTTGTTTGACCCTTCCTCTCTTTTGTGGTTCCGAGTTGCCTCTGGATAAAAAATGAGAGGGATTGCGTTGTTGGCCACTGCCTCCTTCTCCAGGATCAGAGCCGTCAGAGGATTCTGCTGAAGAATCCGTAAATCCTACTACTGTATTCCTTTTATTGAAGCGGCCCCAGGGTCTAGGGGTTTGCTGGTGTGGATTAAAGTTACGGTTAAGATAAAAATCTTTCTGTAGGTACGGATAAGCACGTTCCAGGGAGAAGAATTTAATGTCCTTCTTTACTTTATTAGATTTCTTGTTTTGTTCTATCCGGTAGAACTCAGCTACTGTTTTGTCAACTTTTTCTAGTAGGGACTTTGTATCAACAATGGTTTTGTCGTCTTTGATCTGTTTGTCTAGATCTTTGATAATCTCATCGAGTTTAGTGAGTTCCTCAACCGCAGTTTCGATACCAAGTACTAGCCAGTGGCGGGAGCAGGTAGTGCCAATTCCGCTAAAGCCAGTGATGTATTTGGGGTTGTCGGTAAACACTCCTGGAATATTTTTCACTTGTAAGCCAAGAGGAATGGTATTGGATTTAAGATATTGTGTCAACATAAGCATCATTAATTCCAAACGGGCATGTTTTTTCTTATGCCTAGAAAAGGGGGGAAAAGGAAATATTTCACATTAAGTCCACATAGGCACTATTCACAAAGGTATACACGTAACATATACGGAGCCAGTGAGCAATCCAACAATAGTAGGGTGTACTAGATTGATAAACAAGCCGTGGTGGTGTGCACAAGTGGGGGACTTGATGGTGTACGTCGCGATTTGTGGCAACAAGGTGACGATAGGGCGGGAAAGAACTTGTGCCATTACGGTAGTGAAGATCTAGAAAAACATAAGAAAAAACATGCCCGTTTGGAATTAATGATGCTTATGTTGACACAATATCTTAAATCCAATACCATTCCTCTTGGCTTACAAGTGAAAAATATTCCGGGAGTGTTTACCGACAACCCCAAATACATCACTGGCTTTAGCGGAATTGGCACTACCTGCTCCCGCCACTGGCTAGTACTTGGTATCGAAACTGCGGTTGAGGAACTCACTAAACTCGATGAGATTATCAAAGATCTAGACAAACAGATCAAAGACGACAAAACCATTGTTGATACAAAGTCCCTACTAGAAAAAGTTGACAAAACAGTAGCTGAGTTCTACCGGAGAGAACAAAACAAGAAATCTAATAAAGTAAAGAAGGACATTAAATTCTTCTCCCTGGAACGTGCTTATCCGTACCTACAGAAAGATTTTTATCTTAACCGTAACTTTAATCCACACCAGCAAACCCCTAGACCCTGGGGCCGCTTCAATAAAAGGAATACAGTAGTAGGATTTACGGATTCTTCAGCAGAATCCTCTGACGGCTCTGATCCTGGAGAAGGAGGCAGTGGCCAACAACGCAATCCCTCTCATTTTTTATCCAGAGGCAACTCGGAACCACAAAAGAGAGGAAGGGTCAAACAACAGCAGAGATGGCACAATCCCCCCGGGGAACGCCAGACCAGACACAAATTCTACCAATGGTAAACTCTGACCGTGCTCCCAACCCCATACCTATTTTTAACATTTCTAATCACTTACTTACTGACAGTGAATCATTACTCCTTCAAAGGGGATTATCCTTTGTCCCCGCTACCTACCCAAAAAAATTTTGGGACCTGCAATCTGAACTGATGTCCTTCTTCCGTAAAATAAGACTACGCTCTTTCTTTGAACTTAATCCATCTGAACCCAAAAATACTGTAACACCCTTCAGACCACCATCCACCTTCTCACCCGCCACCGGTATGATACCCAAAGAAATTGTCACGTTTGAGAAGGTTATTCTCAAAGAGATCGCCGATTTAGAGAAATCCCATCTCTTCATACCATTTAACATCCCAATTGAAGAGAAGAACGCCATTTCCACTCTGAAAAACAACAATCAGCTGATAACTAAACCGGCGGACAAGGGGGGTGGCATTGTCCTACAGGACATTGATAAATACAAAGAGGAATTACTACATCAGGTCTCGAATACTGACCACTATTGTAAGCTACCTTGTAATCCTACTAAAGAAATACAAACTCTAATCAAGCACCTTACCACAGATGCTATGTCCAATGGCATCATTAGCCAACATGAGTACAACTTTTTGAACACCGCCAACCCAAGAATACCAGTGATCTACACTTTACCTAACATCCATAAAAGACTTGAAAACCCCCCTGGTAGGCCGATAGTGTCAGGCTGTGGTTCGGTATTAGAACCACTGGGCCATTACGTCAACTATTTCCTAAAGGACTTTGTACCAACAACTCAGTGCTACATTAGAGATAGTATGCACATGATAAACATCATAGAGAACCATGCATTTGACCCAGAAATAGAGACCTTGTGTACTTTAGACGTCGAGTCTTTATATACGAACATACCCCAGAGAGACTCCCTGCTGGTGATGGAAAGTCTTCTTGATACCAGACCTTGTCCCCACAGAGTTCCCACTTTATTCATCATACAACTCTTAGAAATCTGTTTAACCCGAAACTTCTTCATGTACGATTCCCAGTACTACCAACAGGTAAGGGGGACATCCATGGGGGCTATTTTTGCCCCCACCCTGGCAATACTGTACATGGATTGGCTGGAGACTAATACCATCTTGTCTCCCACTAACCCCTTTTACCCAGGATTAAACACGTGGAAGAGATATATAGATGATATCTTTTTAATCTGGGGTGGTACCATCTCTGAGCTCCAAGGTCTCTTACACTGGCTAAATCACAATTGTAATGGTCTGACTTTCACCATCACTCACAACTCAAATTGTATTTCTTTTCTTGATTTAAACATTCAACATCAAGAGGGCATTCTCTATACTTCCCTGTTCCGTAAACCAACGGAGAGAAATACTTTACTACGCTATGACAGCTGTCACCCTAGGGCTCTAAGGGACAGTCTGCCATACTCACAGTTCCTGCGGCTGAGGAGAAATTGCTATAAAAAGGAAGACTATTTTTCTGAGGCACAAACATTATCTGAGAAACTTAGGTTTAGAGGGTACCCAAGGCGCTTGATTAAGAACTCTATGAAAAGAGCATGGTACTGCCCTTGGGAAACCCTCCTTGAACCCAAACCTAAACAACCGGCTGATAAATTGGTATGTGTTACTACCTACTCCCCAATTTCCAACCAGGTAAAAAAATGTGTCAAAAAGAACTGGCACATCCTGAATTCAGGGTTATTGAACTGGGATACTCCCCTCTTTGCCTTCAATAAAAATAAAAATCTTAGAGACCAATTAGTCAGGGCTGCATTACCATCTGTTAGAAACACAACCCTTCACGATCATTGGCAATTACCCCCACTGCTTGGTCACTCTCGCTGTGGGTCCTGCGTTGTATGTGACTTTTCAGTGGATGGCAAGGAATTTGTGTATAAAAATGTGAGAAATGTACTAAAAACGTTTACTAACTGCAATAGCCAGAACATTGTGTATGCCATTCTCTGTCCATGCAACATGATATATGTGGGCCAAACAAAACAGAAGGTTAAGCTGAGGATATCCCAACACTGCAGCCGGATTCGATGTAAAACACCCAATGCCCCGTTGGTGGAACATTTCCTGGAGAAAGGACATTCGGAGAATGATATTCGTTGGACAGTAATTTCCCAAATCATCATACCACCTAGGGGTGGTGATCTCACCCGCCTCCTTAACAGAGAGGAACTGAAATGGATCTTAAAGACTGACAGTTTTAACTCCGGTTTAAATCTTCAAGATGAATGGACTGCCCTTATATAGAAAGTGGTGCTGTAAGAAGCCATACGTATAATCTGTTGTAAATATGAATCTTAACTGTATTGTTTATATGCTTGTTTTTAAGCATGCCACTTATCCCTCACGTCACCTCGTAGACTATTGTGCATAGTCCTTCAATTGTCTTCACTCACTCCCTCACCCACCCCTGCACTGACCTAAGATGGCGCCTATGAGAGTCCTTCCTTTATTTTTATGGTTCCTTTTGACCTATCACACTCGTTTAAATAACCAGCCCTGCCATTCTACCTCGAGCACGCCAGGAAGAGTGATTCTCTACCGACTAATCCGGTAAGTTTCCTCAGTCGAGTTCCGTGATTTTCGGGCCCCGCCGGTCATCGCCAACCTTAGCTAAATTCCCCTTTTAACCCTCAGGTCTCCTGGCAGCCGACGTTCACCACCGAGCACCGCGGCTCCCGCCACCCGATTGTGGTAAGAACGAATCCCCGTCCCACTATACTTCAAGCCCCTGACTCGCTGGCCCAGGGATTCATAGTCTGATCCTTGGTAACTTTTTCGTTTATTTAGGGTGGTTGCTGTTTGTTTCCGCTCCCTCCGGATCGAGCCTCTACCCCGTGAGGCTTTCCGGTAAGCATCGCATTGACCTCCAGAACCTATTCTGTTTTTAGTCACGACGGACTCCCCCACGCAATCCTGAAATCACTGCGGTATTGCTTTAAGTCACGACGGATGCGACCACGCAGTCCGCCTCACTTAGCATTCTTCACTACCGTAATGGCACAAGTTCTTTCCCGCCCTATCGTCACCTTGTTGCCACAAATCGCGACGTACACCATCAAGTCCCCCACTTGTGCACACCACCACAGCTTGTTTATCAATCTAGTACACCCTACTATTGTTGGATTGCTCACTGGCTCCGTATATGTTAGGTGTATACCTTTGTGAATAGTGCTTATGTGGACTTAATGTGAAATATTTCCTTTTCCCCCCTTTTCTAGGCATTTTAGAGGCTAAAAACGCTAAGGCTTTTCATTGTAAATGTCCTGATGATGGACCCTGTGATCTTTTAAGGGTCCGAAACGCCGTCGACCTTATAAGCACGAAAACTAACTGTGATTACTATAGTATGTGTAGTGCTTAACTGTGATACTCTGTATAATTGTATTGTTGTTAGAGTACTTGTTCTGCCTTAAAAGCCCTTCTTTGCTGTGTATTTCAACCCTTTGTACCTGTTCTGTTGGTATTGGACACAGGCTTGTGGTCCACACTGGCGGACAGTTGGAAGGTATCTCGTGTGATTTTATACATAAATCTTGAGTAAAAACTCTGAAAGACCCCTATCCGGCTGGATATGTCTTTCTAAAATATAGATTGACTCTGTCTATATTTCATTTTGTGTTGAATGCGTCCAATGCTGGGGACCACTGTTGTTTGATAAAAGTATGCTCCCCGAGGTCCCTGCTGAATAATATTGGGGTCCCTTGTTGTTGCTGTACTAGCTAAGGAGCTTAGCGTAGTTTTTCCATAACAATAAAAAAGTGGTAGTTTAGCTAGTTTAGGGGCTGTGACGTCGGGGACTGTCTGCCGGCAGTCGAGGTTTTCTGCATCCGCCTTTAGCGTGAATTTTTCCAGCATGTCGGGCGTCTCGGCCGAGTAGGTTCGGGCGGCCCTGTTGCTGGCCCGCGCGGGCCGTGAGGACCTTCTCCAGCCTGGCGTTTGGGGACAGGCATGGGTGGTGGCCACACGCGCGGCCTCGGCCGGGGTCGCGGCTGCAGTCCTGGCCTGCCAGGAGGACCCCCTGCCGAGTCACGATCAGGAGGCAGGGCGGAGGGGGGGCGGAGCAGTCCGGGACTCAGCGCAGGGCGGGAAGCGCAAGAGCCTGCCCCCGCGAGCCTTCCCCCCTCTGCATTTCCTCCCTGGGGCCTCCGGGGCTGCAATTGGGGGTGGTGACCTTCCCCCCACGCGACCAGTGGATGCTCCTCAACCCGGGGGAGGGGAGAGAGTGGCTGGGCCCTGTGACTTGTCCATTGGGGGTGGGGGAGAGGGTGTAGGACAGGAGGTGCTGTTGTCTGGGGGTGGGGGGTCGTCTGTGGTCCCGCTGCTGAGCTCCCGGGTGAGGCAGGCACTGAGGAGGCAGGAGATGATCAAGGGGCTGTCGGCCCCATTGATCTATCTACAAGTTCCAGGGCGAACACCCCTGCCCCTTTGGGGTGGGAGGTGGTAGTGCAGGCGGGGGGCTGGGGAAGCCTGATTTGTCTGGGGCCTTGGGGATGGGGGGGTGGTTCCTGGGTCATGGGCAAGGTGGATTTCTTCCGCCAGGTGGGGGTTTTCGGGGTTACTGCCCGCCCCGCCCCCCCCCCCCCCGATTTGGGGGGCCATGTTATGGGAGGACAGGGCCCGGGAGCAGAGGCTTATGGAACAGATTCAGGAGGCAAGGTGGGCCGAGCAGACCATGGCCCGGGTGGGTGCAGTGTGGGGGAACGACGTAAAGGTGCCGCCTACCCCGACCTCTGAGGAGGAAAGGGCGGCGGAGCTGGAGGAGGTGCAGAGGCGCGGGAAGGGTAAGAAGGCGACAGTTGAGGACCCTAGGAGCAGGATGGCAGGAGTAGGGACGGCCAAGACGGCTTTGAGGCCCAATGGTGCTGGGGCCCTATGAGGCTGGAGCGACCTGAAGGGTGGGCGGGGAACCAAGCCGGCGGCTGTCGGCAGAGCCCAGGGGGTGCCTGGTGGGGCGCAAGATGGCCCTGAGACGCAGGCCTGAAGCAGTAGGGCGGTCTGCGGCGGCTGTCCCTCCACCGAGGGCTCGGGCGCCGGCGGTGCGGGTGTCGCATGTGTCACGTGAGACGGTTGGTGTACAGAAATGTGTGAAGAGAGCGGTGAGGGATGTGTTGAGTGTGCCTGTGGAAGTGGAGCCTGTGCTGGAATTGGACTATGACGATGAGAGTGAGGAGCTTGAGGAGGGGGAGGTGCGGGATGACTCAGCCGGCCCGCGGGGCGTGGTGGACAACAGCGACATTGGTGTTTTGCAGGCCCCGGCGACGACGGCGAGCAGGGACAAGGCAGTGGCGGCGAAGACTTCGACCCCCAGAGGACGGCCCCGGGAGCGGCTTCCCACGGTCACAGGTGAGGGGTCCTGGTGGGTGGCCTGGGAAGATGGCACAAACGAGGGAACGAAGAGGACTTGTAGGTCGGTGGGTGTGGGTGACGGGTCAATCAGGGAGCCGGAGAAACCAGAGGGCGGTCCATCTATGGAGGGTAAGAAGGTGGATGGTAAGTCGGTGGCTACGGCCGAGGTGCAGACGGACAAGGGGGACGGTTAGGAGGAAAAGGGGGTGAAGCTGCCGAAGAAACTCCCCTACATGGGTTTGGCGATGCCCTTGGGGTCGCATTTGTCGGAGAAGGTCAGACGCGGATTTGGAAACACGAATTTGTAGATGTGTTTAAGCTGCTGCATAGGGAGGTTCAGGCTAAAGAGGGCTCGAAGGAGGAGGAGTGGGAGCTGACGAGGCGGCCCAGGGTGCCAGTGACTATGGAGAACTGGACTTAGGCATTCTTGATTTATGCCAGTATTTATTGTGAGAGGTATTTGGATCGGGCTATTGCATTGTTTAAGTACATGGACATCATTCGCAAGGCCCAGATGCAGTTTGGGGGTTTCGCCTGGTTGAGTTATGATGAGGAATTCAGGGCGAGGGATAGTGCGGATCCGGAGAAGAATTGGGGGGAGGTGGACCAGGAACTCTGGGTGCAGTGGATGGCATCCACGCACTCCACTGCGTCCACACACACGGCCAGCGGGTTGCCGGTAGTGTATCGGTCCTTTCCGCAGCGTCCCGCCCACGTCGGGGGGAAGTGCGGTGCCTAATACCCTCATCTCTGGTCAGCCCAACAAACCAGGGGGATATTCGACGGGGGCCTGTTGGAGCTACAACAGGGGGTACTGCTCGAGATACCCCTGTAAGTTTAAACATGAGTGCTCCAAATGCGGCGGGAAAAACGCCCTCACTCAATGACGTACGCTTGTCACCCCCTCGGAACAGTGGCGGAACGCCAAGGGCTGGGCAGAAGGGCGCCTACACCGGTTAGGGTGGAGGCGATGGCCCCGTGGCTCTCATGTTACCCGGATCAGGAGGCGGCGTCGCGGCTTTTCTGGGGTTTCACGGAGGGCTTTAATGTAGGTTATCAAGGTCCCCGGGTGCGTCGGTGGGCGGACAATTTGCGGTCAGTGAAGGAACTGCCAGGAGTGGTATCCCACAAGTTGTTGAAAGAGGTTGAGGAAGGAAGGGTAGCCGGCCCGTTTACTGACTGGCCTTTGGAAGATCTGATCATTTCTCCGCTGGGGGTGGTGCAGAAGAAAGAAGAGGGGGAGTTTCGGATGATTCACCATCTCTCGTGGCCGGAGGGCCAGTCAGTGAACGACTTTATTGCGGAGGAGGATTCGAGGGTGCTCTTTGCTTCTGTGGATGACGCGATCCGTTTGGTGAGGGTGTGCGGGACGGGGGCTGAATTGGTGAAATGCGACATCAAGTCGGCTTTCCGTCTGCTGCCTATACATCCGGTGGATTTCTCGCTCCTGGGAATGCAGTGTGGAGGGGCCATCCTCGTAGACAAGGTTTTGCCCATGGGGTGCGCCATCACTTGTGCCTTGTTTGAACTCTTTAGTACTTTTCTGAAATGGGCAACTCACTATTTGGATGATTTCCTCTTCCTGGGGAGGGCGGATTCTGGTGATTGCGGCAGGGCCCTGTCGCGGTTCCAGGAGATGGCTTTCCATTTCGGTGTTCCTTTGGCGCCAGAAAAAACGGCTGGTCCTAGCTGTTGCCTGACGTTTCTGGGAATTGAGTTGGACTCTGTACAGTGGCTGGCGCGCCTTCCGGGGGCCAAGGTGGCTGAAATTCTGTCATGTCTACGGTGGGCGATCGAGGAGAAACAAATCTCTTTGAGAGCAGTGCAGAAACTGTTGGGTTTCCTGAACTTTGCGTGTAGAGTGGTACGAGCAGGGCGGACATTCTGTACACCACAGAATCAGGATTTCCATGGGGGTGCGGGCTGATTTGAGGACCTGGATAACATTTTTGACTGATTTCAACGGAGTGTCCCTGGATTTTGATGAGGAAAGGGCGGTTTGGCAATGTCAAATTTTCTCTGATGCAGCTGGGTCAGCGGGGTTTGGCATCTTCTGGGACGGGAGGTGGTGCGCTGAGAGTTGGCCTGCTCATTGGTTGAAACAGGGGAGGAGCATTGCCTTCCTGGAATTCTTTCTGTTGCTGGTGGCGCTGGAGATTTGGGGGAGTGAATTTCGGAACAGATCAGTACTCTTCCACGTCGACAACATGACGGTGGTGGAACTGGTGAACCGCCAGAGAGCCAGGGACCTGAGTGTGCTGTGTTTGTTGCAGAGATTCATGCTGGCTTGCCTGCGGCTAATGTGGTGTTTAGGGCTAAGCATGTCCCTGGGGCGAATAATGACATTGCGGATGCTTTGTCTCGTTCGCAGTGGCAGCGGTTCTGGCACCTGGCACCGGGAGCGGATATGTGCAAGACCGAGCTGCCGGACGGGATCTGGGCCTTGGGGGAGTGAGGATGATTGGCCTGGTGGAGCGTTCAGTTGCTGATACCACGAGGAAGACATATCGGCTGGCATGGTCAGAGTTTGGTGCATTCATGGGGTGGAGTCAGGAGTCAAGTCTGTGTGACCGGTCAGAGGTGGAACAGGGCGTTAAGCGTTTTGTGCTGTGCTGTATAAATAAGGGATTGACTGCGGCTACGATATCTGGAAAACTGGCAGGGATCTCCTTTTATTGTACTTTGTTTCTGGGGTTTGATCTGACGAAAGATGTGATTGTGAGCAGGATGCTCCGAGGATGGGGTAGGGAATGCAGGGGGGTAGACTGCGTAAGGCAGTTACATTTGATCTGTTGGTTCGGCTGGTTGGGGCGTTGCCGGAATGTTGCTATGATTTTTTGAAGCTGGGATTTTCCGTTTGTGTATGGTGTGGATGTTTTTTGGTGCGTTTCGGGTGTCTGAATTGTTGGGTACGCGGACGATGGCTGGTAGGGTGTTTGAGGAGATTCGTGTGGAAGGGGGCGCCTGAGGATTTGGTTGGGGTGCTCGAAGACTGATCAGATGGGATGGGGTAAGTGGGTGTGGCTGAATGAGGCGGATGGTGGAATAGTATGCCCGGTGGCCGCGTGGCGGGTTTTCCTGGTGGCTGCGCGTGTGACGCTAGGTGAAATCTTCTGTCATGCATCGGGTGCACGAGTGACTGCTGGCCAGTTGTTGGCGGTGTTGTGCATGGCTTTGCGAAGGCTAGGTTTGGATGCTTCTGGTTTCGGGACCCACTCCTTTCGTATCGGGGCTGCGACAGCTGCGGCCCGCTTGGGGTGGTCCTGGGACAGGATTAGGAGGATTGGAAGATGGAAGTCGCGCTGTTGCGAGCGGTATGTGAGGAAGTAAGGCGGTTGTAGGTAGTCGGTTGGCTGGGACGTTGGTTTGTGTTTTGGTGCTAACATATTTTTCTTTCGTAGGTTGGACCAGGGTCTAAGACGGTGACCTGGATTGTGGGGCACTCCTTCGTGCACTGGGCATCTAAATACGTGGAACAGCAAGTGTACGGCCGTAACCTGGGACTGAAAGCACAATTCCATGAGGTACACTGGTGGGGAAAAGGAGGCATGCGATGGGGGGGGCACTACTGCCCTGGCTCGCAAAAATGGTCCCGCAAAAAGGGTGCCCGGACCTGTTGATTATTCATCTGGGAGAGAACGATCTGGTGCAGCTGTCAGGTTTGGCGCTTGTGCAGCTGATGCAGAGCGATCTGGAGGTATTGAAGTCAAGGCATGCAGGGACTTGCATTGCCTGGACGGAGTTGGTGCCCAGGAAAGTGTGGAGGGGGCAAGGAATCACGGGGCAATTGAGAAAGCACGGAGGAAACTCAACAGGGCAATGAGACTTTTTTGCAGTGACAAAGACATTAAAGTGATCTCGCACGGAGGCATTAGACTGGAGGAGCCTTTAGTTTTCACTGCACTTTAGTGCACCTGTCTCGTTTGGGGAATGCGTATTACATGATGGAGATGAGAGATGTGGTGAGCAAGTTGTGGAATGAGGCGATATGGTGTTGCAGGGAGTAAGTGCGGATGGGGAGCTGGTTGCGTGGAACGGCGGACCCGTGGGGGGGGGGGGGGGCAGGGAACCGCCCTACAGGGGGTTCCCTGGTTGGCGGTACTTTGAAGGGAGAGGGGGGTCAAGAGCGGGCACACCCATCCCTTGGGGGGGGGGGGGGGGAGTTTGAATGGCAGATAGAGGCATGACTGGAAGGTCACAGGATCTGGCAGGATGACAGGTGATTGATGGATATGAATAAGGACGGTATGGGGCATGGAGTGCTTCGGAGAATGTAGAACGGGTGAAGTGTGTGATAAGTGAAGTGTTCTGAGGGTTTTGAAATTATTTACTGTTGATGTTTTACTGTTTGTAAGATTACGCAGCCTGGTCTAATAAATGGCCTTTTACGCTTAACACTGCGTGGTCTGTTTATTGCGCGAACTGGTACATTACCAAACCGTTCATTTTCTCCAGTATGAAACCTGTACCCCAGGATCCTGTGGCATGCCCGTTTGGTTTTAAAATTCCTTATTCCCTTACCCACAATGCTCGCAGGCCGGCTGAACAGGCTAAGAAACACGACATGTAGTCCAGCCAATAACCTAACTTCTGGATTTGCGTGCTGCCGAAACTCCAAAATGGTGGCATGCTGATCAGACGCTTGCCAGATGGCTCCAGGTGCTTGCCTGCTAGCACACTTGAGCAACATGTATTGGTGCCTAGCAATAGAGATGTCACAAAAGTCCCTGCAGCACCTCCACACAACCCCCATGGAACAGGTAAGCTGCACGCGTTTGACGAGCTCATGCTACTGATTTAAAACTACACAGTAACGGTTTAACTGCCATTGCTCCAAAAACGTCATGGGGAAAAAAACCTCACCACTATGTTTGTATCACAGTTGATGGCTCCCTATGCCCACGAAACCAATTTGCCAAAAGATATTGTGTGCGATCCAGTAGGTGTCACATGCGCATTGTAGACGGTAAAAAGAAACACGCCCATGAAACATTAAGGGCAGAGACCAAACCGTCAGTAGCTACGTTACTAGAACCCAGAGCTGACAGAAACATTGAATCTGTACCAAAGCAGTGTGTGCAGCCATTGCCTTTTCAGACCTCATGTATTGATGACAGTGAATGATGGGAAATCCTTAGATGATGGAACTTTTCCTTTAAAATTCCACCCATTTCTGTTGACAGCAACTTGCAGTAAATTCCACTGTGATGGTGAATGTTCCATAGATCAGAAGGGTGGAAGTGCTTAAGCTCGCACCAGTTATCCAGTTGCATGAAATCCAAAAATGTTAGGCAAATGATGCATGTCCAGGCCGGGTCTGTCCGGTGACAAGGACACTGGTGGGGCTTCTAGGCCTGGTACTTCAGCCTTGAGGCTAGTTACTGAGATGATGTTTCTTTCTTTAGTTGTTCAATCTTCTTTCCAGTGACCACTTCTGAAAAACCACTTGTACGCATGGGTCTGTCTCCAGATCAACAAAATTATGTTGTGATGTATGACAAGTAGCTGAGGAGTCACTTTGAAGATTCGTTATTAGTCTTAGTTGCAGGATGATATCCAAGTACAACAGCCCCACCAGGAGCAGCCTGCCTGCTGTTCAGCCCATACTCCAACTGTCAAACCTCACCAAACATTCCATTCATCTCCATCACACCAACATTCAACACAGAACACTCACACTGGCTGAGCAGCTGGGAGCCAAGATAACAGGGAAGATGCATGAATACCTAATGAGGATATAACAAGTGTCTTTTCTAAACTGTAGCAATGCAGGCAACTAAGAAACTCACATCCCTACAGGGTAAAAGGACATCAATTCACACAATGAGCACAAGAAACAGCGAGGTTAGCACCAGGGTGTCCTCAGAACTCGGTCTCAGGTCTGCTGGGAAGTTGGAGATCTCAGGAACCTATCATTTGGGTATGTTCCCTGCTTTCTTAAACATGTGGCCAGTAACTCCTTTCTTCTCTTTTAAGTATGTGGTCAGTGCTGTATTTAGGTTAAAGAGTAGTGCCTGTAACGGACAATGCAGTCCTGCATAGCCGAGACTGTAAAATCACTAATCTCGGTCCAGACCAGATCCTTATCCCACTTTTCATTTATCTAGGTGTAAAAAGTATTTCGGAAGCGGCCCATTTGAAACGATTAACATAGTGGATCTGCATCTGGTCAACCCTCGAGCTACCAGCAGATAGGGACTCCCTCGGGGATCTGATTGAAAACATGCAGTGCCTTGAAGGTTCCCTGGATGTGCTTCGTTTTTAACTGGTTCAAGAAGCTAGGCCTTCTTAAATTGTGAGAGGACACGAGGAAAATCTGCAAGTCAGAGATGCCCCTTTTGAAGTCAACATACTGGGCTTAATGTGCATGAGCAGCAATATATGAAGGAAACATATGGGCAACTATCAAAACAGTTTCTTGATTTTAAAAAAGATGCCACATTTCGAAGTATTCATGGACACCATTCCCTTTGAAGGCATTTACTAGCAAGTGGGAAAAAGGTCAGGCTACCAACATGTGCCCAGCCTGTAACCTGGACCCCGAAACAAAGGAACATATTTAATTATTATGCCTAGGGTGTAACGGCTCTTGCCGAAGGTGGATACGCGTGATGTGCCAGAATTTGGAGATTACTTGGTATCTAGATGCACAGCAAATTTTCAAAACTGATACTTCTGGTTAAATTGTATTTTCAGTTAGCTGCTTCCTATTAAATGTTTAGTTTAAACGAGCAAAGTAGCTGGTGTCCTCTTTCTAAACTGTGGTATCCTAAAAATACAGGCTCCCTTATCTAACTTAGAACTCTTTAGCCACATTTTTCGACAGCGGCATGCTTTTAATCCATGTTGTTGTGGCGTTAGTCTCTTTGATCCTGCTGTCCTATTTAACAAATCAGTCTTCACGGCTGCTGCAATCCTTTTCATATGTCCAAAAATAGGTTGTAACAAGTTTCTGCAAGTACTTGTATCTATCAATTTCTGTGCTGTATTGTCCACTTTGTTTGGTTTTTTGGGTCATGCTACTGATGTTCTGGCAACTCTGCACCTTATGAATTTTTATCTTTATTTGGATGTAATATTTGTAACTAGTCGGTCAGAACAGTTTCCAAATTTTATGTGGAGCATTCTGTATATATGCAGTGGATGTAGTACTTACCTTTTTTCGGCTACTTTGAGATTATTCGCTGCAAAGTCCAATACCTGATGAACAAGTTACTTACCTTCTGTAACGCTTTTCCTGGTGGATACAGAATCTGCCTGTGAATTCCTCACTTTTTGAATTAACCCGGCGCCAGCATTCCGCAGAAACTTTTTTCCTAGCTCTCCCACGTCGATGAGGATGTCGCAAAGGCTCGGGTCGCGACTCCGTTTGAGGTCATCGGAGCCACAAATAGACCGTTTCAGCGTGCGGACGTCAGTTCCACCCATTTTTTCTGTGCCTCCGAGGCGAACGGGTGGACCAACATCATAATTGAAATATACACAGTATACAATAAAAACATTGATACACAGTATAAAGAATCAACGGAAAAGCAAAAAACAAACAAGGCATTTCTTATGAACGAAATAAGGAATTTAAAATACACAAGAAAACAGCCATGTTAAATAAATCATAAAACCTTTGGTATACGAAGGTGGACAACGGGGAGGCGGGTGGGTCAGTGAGGAATCCACAGGCAGATACTGTATCCATCAGAAAAAGAGTTACCGAAGGTAAGTAACTTGTTCTTCTGATGGCTACATCTGCCTATGGATTCCTCACCTTTTGAATAGAATCCAACAGCAGTCCCACTCCCGGAGGAGGGTGTCCATCAACCTATACCAAAAACTCTTGAAGCACAGAGGCCGTCCCTCCTAACCTCAGAATCCAAGCAGTAATGCTTGGCAAAGGTATGGAGGGAGGCCCAAGTTGCTGCCTTACAGATATCAACAACAGGAACACCTCTAGACAGAGCAGACGAAGAAGATTTAGCTCTGGTGGAATGAGCTCTGATACCTTCAGGTGGTTCCTTCTTGGCCAAGGAGTAGCAGATCTTGATGCACAAGATGATCCACCTGGAGAGAGTCCACCTGTGCACAGCCTTGCCTTTCATTCGCCCAACATAGCCCACAAAGAGCTGATCGTCCTGCCTCAGATTCTTGGCTCTGTCCAAATAGAAACTGACATCCCTCTTAAGATCCAAACGATGAAGTCTCTCCTCCTCCTTGGAAGGGGGAGGATAGAAGGTACGTAAAGTAATGGATTGCCCAAGATGGAAAGAAGTAACCACGTTAGGTAGGAAAGCACCCTCGTCCCGAGAACCATCTTTTCTGCATGAATGGTCAAAAACAGGGGTTTGGAACTAAGAGCCTGAAACTCACTTACCCTCCTAGCCGAGGTAATAGCGATCAGAGAGACAGTTTTGAAAGAAGCCTCAACTGACAACTATGATGAGGATCAAAAGGAGAACCCGTTAGAAATGTAAGAACAAGATTTAAATCCCACTGAGGCATAATGAAAAGAGTGGAAGGAAACCTATTAGTAAGGCCCTTAAGGAACCTCATAACAATGGGAGACTTAAACAAAGACAGCTGGTCCGCCAAACATAGGAAAGCAGACAAATATTCCTTTACTGTAGACACAGCGGAGCCCTGCTGGGCCAAAGGAAGGGAAAACTCAAGAATGTTAACCAAACCGGCTTTCAAAGGATCAATAGACTTCTCTCCACACCATTTAACAAATTTAGATCACCTAGAGGAATAAACAGATTTGGTGGAGTGTCCCCTGGATGACAAAATAACATCCACCATATCCGGTGGGAGAGAGAAAAAACTCAGGTTGCCCCGTTCAATCTCCAGGCTTGAAGGTGCAAGCTCTGGAGGTGGGGGTGTAGAACCCGCCCCTGCGACTGCGAGAGGAGGTCTGCCCTGAGAGGGAGATGGAGCGGAGGGTGCGATGATAGGTGAAGTAGATCTGTGTACCACACCCTTCTTGGCCAATTCGGAGCGATCAATATGACTTGGGCCCGGTCTTGGCGAATCTTCCTAAGAACGCGAGGAATCAAGGGTATGGGGGAAACGCGTAAAGGAGCTGTGAACTCCAATCCAACTGAAACTCGTCCCCCAAAGCTCCCTGCATCGGAAACGGGAGACTGCAGAACGACGGGCAGTGCGCGTTCTCGCGAGTGGCAAAGAGGTCCAACCGAGGAAATTCCCACATCTTGAAGACATGATGAACTACCTCTGATGAAGCCGCCACTCGTGATCGGCTGAGTAATGCCGACTGAGACTGTCCGCACGTACATTCAGCACATCGGCCAAATGATATGCAAACACACAAATCTGACAGCCCTGAGCCCAGGACCAGAGTCGCAGAGCCTCTCTTCAGAGATGAAACAACACTACTGTTAGAACCGGGAGTCTCTGGTTGGCAAAGGTAAGTACCTTGGCCCAAGTAGGGACCCCTAGCTCCGGTCAGGGCAACGGAATAACCCTCTGAGATAACCCCTGCTCACCCTCTAGGTAGCATGGCGCGAGCAGTCTAGGCTAAACTCGGAGACAATGTGGATAACATTTGCACTTAACACAACAACAATCCCCAATCCACCACAAACTGAGACCACACAGGTAAGTATATTTTTATAAAAATATATAACTTTATCTAGTTTCAGCAAGGTAAATCAAGCAGTTGCACGATAATCACTTCATTATAAAAGGGAGGCACTTAATCTTAATTGGTCTTTCTTAATTTCAGGAAGTTCTCAAAACAAATGTCTCTAGTCTCTTCAAGTCAGCACAAAGATATGCCAATGATTTTGTGATCAAAAACGCTCTCAAAAATGATGAGCAATCAATGCCAGCGTAAAACAACTATCCCCCAAGGGTCCCCTGGCTTCAGGGACCACAAGCGCTTCTTGCGCGGCTCACCCGGTATCCTGGGCGAGGGGGGACTTCTTTCCTTGTGCTTGTGGTGACGCGGGTCCCCCAGGGGCACCTCGCGGGTGCCGGCTCCGTGTTGCTCCCGCCCGGCCGGTCTCAGGACGCTCTCCGCCCGCTCTGGATCCTCCAAAGAGCAGCGGGGAGCAGAGACGGCAGGCCAGGGGCTGGAGCACTTGCGGAGATCCCTCGGCGAGGTCAGGTCACTTCTTCCCGGGCCCGGCGGTGATCTCGCTGATTCCTCGGCTTCCTCGCGAAGGCAGCCAATCCCCTCGCGGCTCCTCAGGCGAGCCTCCACAGCACCCGGGAGTCAGCCAATGGCAGTGCGGCTCCCGGGACAGTAAACAATGACGCTCCGCGACTCCGGCCAATCTCGGCCCACTACTGCTGATGACGCTGCGCCGCACGGGCCAATCCCGTCGCGGCGTTAGTGAGGGGGCTCGGCTCCCTCCACCAATGGGAGCGCGGCGGCTTCGTTCTTCGCCGCGGCAGCGCCTGGACCTCTAGGCAAGTTACGGGGGGGGGTTCCTGGCCCCGGGCCGCGGTGGTGATTTGGCGGCAAAGGGTTTTCAAGGGCGCTGGTCCCGATGAGACCCCCCTCTCGACCTCTCCACCACGTTGGAGCGGATTTCACGAGGGGAGGCGCCACAAGCCTCCAACCCTCATAGGAAATGTGCCGATGAGCACACCGATCCCTTCCTCACGCTCCGCAGTCGAGTACACCACGCCCCCGGTCCACAACAGCACGATCTTGCAGCTGTTTTCTGGCAAAGCTTTAGGAACCTTTAGCCCTGGGTTCCCAGCAGGAGGCCAGCTCTTCTCAGGCCCTTGGAGATTCAGTAAAGACACAGCACACAGCAGAGTCTTGGTAGGTTCAAGCAGGCAGGGTCACAGCCCGCAGCAAAGTCCCTTTCCCCTCTTCAGCTTTCAGTGGCCACAGCAGAACAGGTCAGCCCTTAGAGCACACAGCAAGGCAATCTTCCTTTAGTTCTCTCGCCGTCCTCCTTCCAGCAGAGGGTCCGTCTTGGTTGTAGAATTTCAGAATCTAATCTTCTGCAGACAGGGGTCCTTTCCTTATACCCCCAATGTCTTTGAAGTTCTTGGTGCATGGAGGCCCTGGGTCCAGTCTAAACCAGTTCTGGGGGTTGCGGAGCACTGAGGTGTCTCTGGCTTTCTTCTTCCTGTCAGCTTCAGGGCCAGGGGGGTCAGTTGACCACCAGGAGAGAGCGAATGTGGGGGAGGTAGGCAGGCACAGCCCAGCACTTATCTGGCATTCCTTCCTCCCTCCTCCCAAGCAGGCAGATGTGCCCTTTCATCCCCGGGATGGCTCCGACCCTCTCCTCTGGGGCTCTGCAGCCCCTTCCTGTCACATCCAGACCAGGCAGACATTCCACAAACCCAGGCACACAGAAAAAGGTTTAGACAAGAGAACAGCCACTTTCTAAGAGGGCTATTCTCCAACACAGGATTTAAAAACACCCTTCACTAAAAGATGTGTCATTAAATTCTGAGTCCAGGGATATCTTTCACTTATGTCCCATCTTGTTCCTATGGGGAGATAGGCTGGGATCCAATGGGACCAGCCTCCCCAGGCTACCCTAGGGAGCCCTACAGCCCTACAGCAGTGAGCACACAAAGTGGCTGCTGCTCTCTACCAGAGCATGTTACCTGCACTAGTACACGCTCTACCCTATCCATTCACTGCACCCTACCCAGGGGGGTACCTGGAGCCTTCCATAGGGGTGGCTGATGTGCACAGACAGGGGAGGGTTAAGCCCAGCCAGTGGGGACACTGGCCGGGCTGACAGGGCAGTCACTGACTGCATACAGGCTCTGCGCTGGCAGGCCTGAGTCACCATTTTAAAGCTACTCATGTGGGTGGCGCAATCCGCGCTGCAGGCCCACTAGTAGCATTTGTCATCACCGGCCCTGGCACACACAGTGCACTTTACTAGGGACTTCGTGGTGCTACAAATATGCCAATCAGGTATATTCATTCAATATCACAATTTACAGAGGGAGCACTTACCCTCTGACACTGATCAGCAGTGGCAGAGGGTCCAAAGCATCTAAACCAGCAAAAACGAAATCCAGCACAGCATCAAAACACATGAGTCAGAGGCAAAAAGATGGGGGAAGAACCACGCCAAAAGGTGTCAGGTCTAACACGTGTCCCCTCCAGCTGAAAGTGGGGAGAACTACCCAACCTCTTGGGAGTCCTCATCACTAAGGCGGAAGAATCTGGACAGACCGTCAGCATTGGCGTGTTCTGTACCAGGGCGGTGCTCCACCGTAAAGTCCATCCCCTGTAGGGAAATGGACCACCTCAACAATTTTGGATTCTCACCCCTCATCTGCATTAACCATCTGAGGGGCCTGTGGTCGGTCTGAACACGGAAGTGAGTCCCAAACAGGTAGGGCCTCAGTTTCTTCAGAGCCCAGACCACAGCGAAAGCTTCTCTTTCAATGGCACTCCATTTCTGTTCCCTGGGGATTAGCCTCCGGCTAATGAAAGCCACAGGTTGGTCTCCTCCCTCATCATTGATCTGTGAGAGCACTGCTCCCACGCCTTGCTCTGAAGCGTCAGTTTGCACAATGAACTCACTTGAAAAGTCAGGTGCCTTAAGCACCGGTGCTGTGCACATGGCAGTTTTGAGGGTGTCAAAAGCAGTTTGACAGGCCTCAGTCCAATTCACTTTCCTGGGCTGATTCCTAGATGTCAGCTCTGTCAAAGGGGCCACAATGGTGCCATAGCCTTTGACAAACCGTCTGTAATACCCGGTGAGACCTAGAAAGGCTCTCACCTCAGTCTGGGTCTTGGGGGGTTCCCAAGCCAGAATGGTATCAATCTTCGCCTGTAGGGGCGCCACCTTGCCGCTCCCCACCTGGTGTCCCAAGTACACCACAGATCCCTGCCCTATCTGGCATTTACTGGCCTTGATAGTGAGGCCTGCCTTCTGCAGAGCCTTCAACACTTCAGTGAGGTGTTGCAGGTGTTCCTCCCAAGTGGAGCTGAACACCGCAATGTCATCCAGGTAGGCGGCGCTGAATTGCTCCAGCCCTGCCAGTACCTGGTTGACCAACCTCTGAAATGTGGCGGGGGCATTTTTCAACCCAAAGGGCATGACACGAAACTGGAAGTGTCCTTCTGGCGTTGAAAATGCTGACCTCTCCTTTGCCCCGTCAGTTAAGGCAATCTGCCAGTACCCTGAAGTCAAATCAAACGTACTCAGGTACTGGGCAGCTCCCAACCGATCCACCAGCTCATCAGCTCTGGGGATGGGGTGCGCGTCAGTCTTCGTGACCGCATTGAGCCCACGGTAGTCCACGCAGAACCGAAGTTCTGGGGGGCCACCGGGGGTAGCAGCTTTCTTAGGCACTAAGACCACTGGGCTAGCCCAGGGGCTGCTGGAGGGCTCAATAACCCCAAGCGCCAACATCTTGGAAACTTCTTCCTTGATGCTAGCTCTGACCTTGTCAGCCACCCTGTAAAACTTCTGTTTCACAGGCATGCTGTCTCCAGTGTCCACGTCGTGGACGCACCACTTGGTGACACCTGGGGTCAGGGAGAACAGTGGGGCGAACTGACCCAAGACTTGGCGACAGTCCTCCTGCTGTTCTGGGGTCAGGGTGGGGGAGAGGACCACACCATCCACCGACCCATCTTGCTCCTTGACTGCCAGGAGGTCAGGGAGAGGATCACTATCCTCCTCCCCTCCAACATCTGTAGCCATGAGCATAGTCACTTCAGTCCTCTCAAAGTGGGGTTTGAGGCGGTTCACATGTAGCACTCTCAGGGGCTGCCTGGGAGTCTTCAGGTTAACCAAATAGGTAACCTCGCTCTTGCGCTCTACCACCTCATATGGGCCAGACCACTTGTCACGGAGCGCACAAGGCTCCACTGGCGCCATCACCCACACCTTCTGTCCAGGTTGGAACTCAACCAGAGAAGTATTCTGGTCATACCACCTCTTCATTTCCTCCTGGCTAGCCTCCAGGTTCTCTTGAGCGAGCTTCCTGAAGCGCTTAGTCTGGTTGCGAATGGCCAGCACATAGCTGAACACATCCTGAGGGGTTTTCCCACGGGATTTCTCCCACCCCTCCTTCACCAGAGCCAGAGGCCCTCTGACAGGGTGGCCATACAGCAACTCAAAGGGACTGAACCCTAATGATTTCTGAGGCACCTCCCTGTAGGCAAACAACAGGCATGGCAACAAGACATCCCATTTCCGCCTCATGGGCTCTTCCAGGCCCATAATCATGCCCTTCAATGTGCGGTTGAATCTCTCAACCAAACCATTTCCTTGAGGGTGGTAAGGAGTGGTGAATTTGTAAGTCACCCCACACTCACTCCACAGGGACTTCATATATTTAGAAATGAAGTTTGTCCCGCGGTCCGAAACGACCTCCTTCGGAAATCCCACCCGGGAAAAGATCCCCATCAGGGCACGGCCCACCACTGGGGCGGTGACTGTCCTGAGCGGAAGAGCTTCCGGGTACCGAGTGGCATGGTCCACCAAGACCAGGATAAACCTGTTGCCTAGGGCTGTCTTGGGATCCAGGGGCCCCACGATGTCAATGCCCACCCGCTCAAAAGGGGTGCTCACCACGGGAAAGGGTTGGAGGGGTGCCACGCGCTTCCCTCCACTCTTGCCACTGGCCTGACAAGTCTGACAAGACTTACAAAAGGCAGAGACGTGCGTCTTCATCTGGGGCCAGTAGAAATGGGTGACAAGCCTGTGATAGGTCTTGTCTTGCCCCAGATGTCCTGCGAGAGGCACGTCATGAGCCAGACCCAGTAGGAAGTTCCTGAAGCGCTCCGGTACCACCAGCACACGGGCTGCGCCGGGCTCAGCGAACTTAGGCTCACTATAAAGTAAGTCATCCTCCCAATAGATCAAATGCTCCTTGGACCCCAGGCCTGCGGCCTGGTCAGCAGCCTGCTGCCGCACACCAATGAGAGAAGGGCACTCCTTCTGAGCCTGGCAGAATTCCTCCCTGGAGGGACCACCCTCTTGCTGCCACTGGGACAGCTCAGGCAATTCCCCTAGTTCGGCCACTTGCTCCCCTGTAGGTTCCAGGGCATCCCCTTCCGGGTCTGCCTCCTCCTGGACCGTGGGAACAGTGGGGGCCGGTTTCCCGCGCCCTCTACCCCTTCCTCTCTTGGCAGGTCCCTGGGCCATTGTTCCAGGCTCCAGCTCTGTTAGACCGCCCTCTCTTGCTGTCATTGCACGGGTGGACACACAGATCCACGCAGGCAAACCCAACATCTCCAAGTGAGTCCGGTGCTCCACCTCTTTCCATGGGGAGCTCTCCAGGTCATTACCTAATAGACAATCTACAGGCAAGGCATCACTTACTACAATCTCCAAAATACCGGAGACTCCTCCCCATTCAAATGGAACTTTCGCCAGCCTGCAGTAGCGCACTGAACTGTCAGCTGCCACCACAGGCCGGAGTACCTGGGGAACAATTTGCTCTTCAGACACCCACTGACACCTAACAGATGTCACGCTGGCCCCTGTGTCTCTCAGAGCCTCCACCACCTGTCCATTGATGGTCACCTTCTGCCCGTATTTCTTAGTGTTTTGGGGCAGCAAGGTTTCCTGGGCCATCTCTCGGTCTCCTAAAGAGACAAGGGTCATCACTGCTAACCCTTCCTCCCCACTAGAGATCAAATCCCCTCCCAAAGCTACACTGGCCAATGCCGGTGCTGGAGCACCAGAGGGTGCTGGAGGTTTCTTTGGACATTTGGGGGCAATGTGCCCCACCTGCCCACATGTAAAGCAGGTAGGCGGGGGCCTGTTGTCCTGCTTGCCCTTACGGGGCCAGGACTTCTTAGACTTGGGGGGTTGAGACACCTTCTCCTGGGAACCAGTTTGGGGCCCTTTAGAAGACTCCTTTTGATTACCCGTGTCCCCCCCACTCTTCTGCGGAGGACCCTGTCCACCCTTGGCTGGGGTACTTACCACCCCCTTGTGGACCCTGGTGCTAGTCCACCGGTCCGCCTCTTTAGCAAGCTCACTGGGATCAGTTAACTTACTATCCAAAAGATGCTGGCGCAGCTCTGGGACACACAAACTACTTAAGTGCTCCCTACTAATCAAGTGACACAACCCCACATAATCAGTAACTTTGCTGCCCTTCATCCAACCTTCCAGTGCACGCGTGTACATACTCACACACTCCACCCAAGTACTTGAATCAAGCTTCTTGAAGTTCCTAAACTTCTGGCGGTACTGTTCAGCAGTGAGCCCATACCTGAGGCACAAAGCCTCCTTCATGGCGGAGTAGGACAAAGCATCCTTTGCTTCTAAGGGTGCCAAAACATCCCTCCCAGAGGCCTCAAAATGCTTCCACAATCCTGCTCCCCAATTCTTCTCAGGCACTTCATTCATCCTTAGGGCTAGTTCATACGCTCTAAACCACGCATAAATATCATCACCCCTCTGATAATTCTGTACCAGATCCTTTGGTATGTATACCTTACCCGCCTGTACTGGTTGTGCGCTGCCACCATTAGAACTGGGCACCCTCTCTTTATATTTGATGGCCAATTCCTTCATGCCCCTCTCATGAGCCAAGTCGAGCTTCTTCTCCTCCAAAGCGAGAGCATCCCTTCTCTCCTGCGCCGCTCTCTCCTGCGCCTCTCTCTCAATTTCCAGGCGCAGTTTCTTCTCATCGGCGTCCGTTCTGAGTTTCAAAAGCTCAATCTCATGGGCCCTAGTTCTCTGATTCTCCTCCACTTCCTCTGGAGAAATATTCCTACTGGAGTGGGTGCTGCCGGCCCTAGACGCTGGCTTCGCCACTGGCAATTCACTGGGCCAAAACCCAATCTCCTGTGCGCCACCCTCTTCCATAGGAGCTTCTGGGACACCATGTTTGGCCTCCCACCAGGCCCTCAGAGCTGTCTGTAGCTCTTCCTTATTTGCGCCGCCCCTCACTGGGCATTCAAGCTGTTTGCAGACCTTTCTCAGTTGCTCCTTGTTATAGGTTAACAACTTCTGGATTTCAAATTCCACCTCCACGTCTCCATTCACGCTTGGCGCTTTCCGAGACATGATGCTTCCTACCCCTTTTTCAACTAAAAAGGTTTCACCAAAAAGAAAAAAATCCTGCGCAACCTGTTCCGCTAAACTAGACTAGTGATGTACAAGAAATTACTGCCGGTCAAGTGCAATTATTAGTTCAAAATCCGCACCGCGAGCCACCAATGTTAGAACCGGGAGTCTCTGGTTGGCAAAGGTAAGTACCTTGGCCCAAGTAGGGACCCCTAGCTCCGGTCAGGGCAACGGAATAACCCTCTGAGATAACCCCTGCTCACCCTCTAGGTAGCATGGCGCGAGCAGTCTAGGCTAAACTCGGAGACAATGTGGATAACATTTGCACTTAACACAACAACAATCCCCAATCCACCACAAACTGAGACCACACAGGTAAGTATATTTTTATAAAAATATATAACTTTATCTAGTTTCAGCAAGGTAAATCAAGCAGTTGCACGATAATCACTTCATTATAAAAGGGAGGCACTTAATCTTAATTGGTCTTTCTTAATTTCAGGAAGTTCTCAAAACAAATGTCTCTAGTCTCTTCAAGTCAGCACAAAGATATGCCAACGATTTTGTGATCAAAAACGCTCTCAAAAATGATGAGCAATCAATGCCAGCGTAAAACAACTATCCCCCAAGGGTCCCCTGGCTTCAGGGACCACAAGCGCTTCTTGCGCGGCTCACCCGGTATCCTGGGCGAGGGGGGACTTCTTTCCTTGTGCTTGTGGTGACGCGGGTCCCCCAGGGGCACCTCGCGGGTGCCGGCTCCGTGTTGCTCCCGCCCGGCCGGTCTCAGGACGCTCTCCGCCCGCTCTGGATCCTCCAAAGAGCAGCGGGGAGCAGAGACGGCAGGCCAGGGGCTGGAGCACTTGCGGAGATCCCTCGGCGAGGTCAGGTCACTTCTTCCTGGGCCCGGCGGTGATCTCGCTGATTCCTCGGCTTCCTCGCGAAGGCAGCCAATCCCCTCGCGGCTCCTCAGGCGAGCCTCCACAGCACCCGGGAGTCAGCCAATGGCAGTGCGGCTCCCGGGACAGTAAACAATGACGCTCCGCGACTCCGGCCAATCTCGGCCCACTACTGCTGATGACGCTGCGCCGCACGGGCCAATCCCGTCGCGGCGTTAGTGAGGGGGCTCGGCTCCCTCCACCAATGGGAGCGCGGCGGCTTCGTTCTTCGCCGCGGCAGCGCCTGGACCTCTAGGCAAGTTACGGGGGGGGGTTCCTGGCCCCGGGCCGCGGTGGTGATTTGGCGGCAAAGGGTTTTCAAGGGCGCTGGTCCCGATGAGACCCCCCTCTCGACCTCTCCACCACGTTGGAGCGGATTTCACGAGGGGAGGCGCCACAAGCCTCCAACCCTCATAGGAAATGTGCCGATGAGCACACCGATCCCTTCCTCACGCTCCGCAGTCGAGTACACCACGCCCCCGGTCCACAACAGCACGATCTTGCAGCTGTTTTCTGGCAAAGCTTTAGGAACCTTTAGCCCTGGGTTCCCAGCAGGAGGCCAGCTCTTCTCAGGCCCTTGGAGATTCAGTAAAGACACAGCACACAGCAGAGTCTTGGTAGGTTCAAGCAGGCAGGGTCACAGCCCGCAGCAAAGTCCCTTTCCCCTCTTCAGCTTTCAGTGGCCACAGCAGAACAGGTCAGCCCTTAGAGCACACAGCAAGGCAATCTTCCTTTAGTTCTCTCGCCGTCCTCCTTCCAGCAGAGGGTCCGTCTTGGTTGTAGAATTTCAGAATCTAATCTTCTGCAGACAGGGGTCCTTTCCTTATACCCCCAATGTCTTTGAAGTTCTTGGTGCATGGAGGCCCTGGGTCCAGTCTAAACCAGTTCTGGGGGTTGCGGAGCACTGAGGTGTCTCTGGCTTTCTTCTTCCTGTCAGCTTCAGGGCCAGGGGGGTCAGTTGACCACCAGGAGAGAGCGAATGTGGGGGAGGTAGGCAGGCACAGCCCAGCACTTATCTGGCATTCCTTCCTCCCTCCTCCCAAGCAGGCAGATGTGCCCTTTCATCCCCGGGATGGCTCCGACCCTCTCCTCTGGGGCTCTGCAGCCCCTTCCTGTCACATCCAGACCAGGCAGACATTCCACAAACCCAGGCACACAGAAAAAGGTTTAGACAAGAGAACAGCCACTTTCTAAGAGGGCTATTCTCCAACACAGGATTTAAAAACACCCTTCACTAAAAGATGTGTCATTAAATTCTGAGTCCAGGGATATCTTTCACTTATGTCCCATCTTGTTCCTATGGGGAGATAGGCTGGGATCCAATGGGACCAGCCTCCCCAGGCTACCCTAGGGAGCCCTACAGCCCTACAGCAGTGAGCACACAAAGTGGCTGCTGCTCTCTACCAGAGCATGTTACCTGCACTAGTACACGCTCTACCCTATCCATTCACTGCACCCTACCCAGGGGGGTACCTGGAGCCTTCCATAGGGGTGGCTGATGTGCACAGACAGGGGAGGGTTAAGCCCAGCCAGTGGGGACACTGGCCGGGCTGACAGGGCAGTCACTGACTGCATACAGGCTCTGCGCTGGCAGGCCTGAGTCACCATTTTAAAGCTACTCATGTGGGTGGCGCAATCCGCGCTGCAGGCCCACTAGTAGCATTTGTCATCACCGGCCCTGGCACACACAGTGCACTTTACTAGGGACTTCGTGGTGCTACAAATATGCCAATCAGGTATATTCATTCAATATCACAATTTACAGAGGGAGCACTTACCCTCTGACACTGATCAGCAGTGGCAGAGGGTCCAAAGCATCTAAACCAGCAAAAACGAAATCCAGCACAGCATCAAAACACATGAGTCAGAGGCAAAAAGATGGGGGAAGAACCACGCCAAAAGGTGTCAGGTCTAACAACTACACCTCCCTGTTTGTTGATGTACCACATCAGGGTAGTGTTGTCCATCAGGACATGAACTGACTGACCGCGAAGGGACGGAAGGAAGGCCTTCAGTGCCAAACGAATAGCCCGCAATTCCAGAAGGTTGATGTGAAGCATCCTTTCCTCTGGGGACCAAAGACCTTTGACCTCCAGATCCCCCAGATGAGCACCCCACCCTAGAGTGGAGGCATTCGTGAACACTGTGGCCACCAGTGGAGAAAGCTAAAATGGTTTCCCTAGAGACAAATTGCACTGAACACTCCACCAAGACAGATCTGCTGCAGTTTCTCTGGAGATCCTGACTGATCCCTGCAATCTCCGTTGTGCTGATACCACTGCCTCTGGAGACACCACTGGAGCGCCCTCATGTGCCAGCGTGCATGGTTGACCAGCAGAATGCAGGAAGCAAACAGACCGAGCAGGCGTAGGACGTTCAGGACTGGAACAACCCCTCCATCGTGAAACACGGGAATCATTTCCTGAATGTCGAGAATCCTCTGCGGAGGAAATACTCGACACATCCAGTACTGCCACGATGAACAGGTTGCGCTGTGAGGGCACCAGGTGAGCCTTGGGTACAATTATCGAGAAACCCAAAACGCATAACAGCAGCGCTGTTACCTGCAGATGATGAAGCACCATCTCCGGCAACTTTGCTTTGAGCCAGTCGTCTAGGTATGGGAAAACAGGAATTCCCAACTTTCTGAGAAGAGCTGCCGCCACCGCCATCACCTTTGTGATGACTCGAGGTGCGGAAGTAAGTCCAAATGGGAGGACCGCAAACTGGTAGTGTTGGGACCCTACCGTGAAATGGAGATACTTCCGATGCGACTTCAGGATGGGGATGTGAAAATACGCATTCTGCAAATCGATCGACACCATCCAGTCTCGCTGCTGCAACGCCAGAAGAACCTGAGCTAGGGTCAATATCTTGAATTTCTCCTACTTGAGGTAAAAATTCAAGACCCTGAGATCCAGAATAGGCCTTAACCTACCACCCTTCTTGGAGATCAGAAAATACCGGCAGTAGCATCCCTGACCCCTTCCCTGCTCCAGAACCACCTTTATTGCACCTTTTTGCAATAACAGAAGAACCTCCTGCTGAAGAAGCAACGAATGGTCCTCTGAACACCCGCGCGGGCGAGGGGGAAACTCCCGGAAGAAAAGGGTGTACTCATTTTCCACAAGATTAAAAAGATTAGATGCAGGGGCACTAAGGAGAGGCTAAACACAACAAAGCCTCATTTGCAAGTAAGTGGTCTTTAAAAGACCTGTGAAGTACTTGGGTGCGGCTCGGTGTGTGCCGGGGAAGCTGTCTGAGCCGGGCTGCCACACACGCGGGGGCTGGGAGGGGGTAGACCGAGGGGGTAGTGGGGGACGGGGGAATATGCTGAAGCCCTTTCAGCCAGGGTCTGGGCTGCGTGGGTGCACACTGTGCACACTTACAAGTGCAGGAATGACAAAAATGATTCCTCAAACTGTGACCATGCCACGAACACGTCATTGAAATAGCTCACCCCACAGAGCAAGCACGTGTACCTGGGCATTCAAAATTTTAAATTTTTATGATTTGAGGCGCACAAAACTCAAAGCACAACACATTTTAGGTGGTCACAATTCAGTTAATCACAAGAAGAATCAGGAATCTTGTGCAACTTCACATGAGGCTGCTTTGTGTTACTGCTCAGTCATGGGAGGGCCTCAACCTAGAAATTAATGTTGCTGAACACTTGGTAAGATCACATACAACCCTACTAAGTATTTTCAATTAGTACACGATGTTTCAATTTGTGAGATATGATAATCGTAACTGCAAAGTATATATATTTTTTTTAATGAACCAAATTACGATTTTGACAGCATCGTTTTCACCTGTATATGCCCACAACGTACATAGATACTGAAGGGGAATCATAAATATCCCTGTACTTTTATGGTTCACAACCAAGCATACCTCTCCCCAGGACTGTTGCTGCTTCCCGTGGTACTCATAGTGCGGCCAGCAGGCCTTCCTTGGCCCACTGACCTTGCAGTTAATGTACCCATGGCCCTCCAGAAACCCCCTTTTACCAGTGACAGAAGAGAGTGGAGAGAGAGAGAGTAGAGAGAGAGAGTGGAGAGTGAGAGAGAGAGAGGCGAGAGAGAGGCAAGAGAGAGTGGAGCGAGAGAGTGGAGAGAGAAGAGAGTGGAGAGAGAAGAGAGTGGAGAGAGAAGATAGTGGAGAGAGAGAGGAGAGAAAAGAGAGTGGAGAGAGGAGAGGAGAGTGGAGAGGAGAGAGATGAAGAGAGATAGAGTGGAGAGAGAGAGAGAGAGAGAGTGGAGAGAGTACAGAGAGAAAGAGAGAGTACAGAGAGAGAGTGGAGAGAGAGAGAGAAGAGAGAGAGTGGAGAGAGAGAGAGTGGAGAGAGAGAAAGAGAGATAGAGAGAGTGGAGAGAAGAGAGTGGAGAGTGGAGAGAGAACGAGAGAGAGTGGAGAGAGAGAGTGGAGAGAGAGTGGAGAGAGAGAGAGTAGAGAAAGAGATAGAGAGATAGAGAAAGAGAGTGGCGAGAGAGAGTGGAGCAAGAGAGTGGAGAGAGGAGAGAGTGGGGAGAGAGAAGAGAGTAAAGAGAGTGGAGAGAGAGGAGAGGAGAGAGATGAAGAGAGAGAGAGTGGAGAGAGTGGAGAGAGTGGAGAGAGAGAGAGAGTGGAGAGAGAGAGTGGAGGGAGAGAGTGGAGGGAGAGAGTGGAGGGAGAGAGTGGAGGGAGAGAGTGGAGGGAGAGAGTGGAGAGGAGTGGAGGGAGAGAGAGAGAGAGTGGAGGGAGAGAGTGGAGGGAGAGAGTGGAGAGAGAGAAAGGAGAGAGAGTGGAGAGAGGGAGAGAGAGTGGAGAGAGGGAGAGAGAGTGGAGAGAGGGAGAGAGAGAAGAGAGAGAAAAGAGAGAGTGGAGAGAGAGAGAGAGAGAGAGAGAGGGAGTGGAGAGAGAGAGAGAAAGAGAGTGGAGGGAGAGAGGAGAGAGAGAGAGTGGAGAGGAGAGTGGAGAGTGGAGAGAGAGGAGAGAGACAGAGAGGAGAGAGAGAAAGAGATAAATAGAGAGAGTGGAGAGAGAGAGAGAGTGAAGAGAGAGGAGAGAGAAGAGAGTGGAGAGAGAAGGGAGTGGTGAGAGAAGAGAGTGGAGAGAGAAGAGAGTGGAGAGAGAAGAGAGTGGAGAGAAAAGAGTGGAGAGAAGGGAGAGTGGAGAGAAAAGAGAGTGGAGAGAAAAGAGAGTGGAGAGAAAAGAGAGTGGAGAGAAAAGAGAGTGGAGAGAAAAGAGAGTGGAGAGAAAAGAGAGGAGAGAGAAAAGAGAGGAGAGAGAAAAGAGAGGAGAGAAGAGAGTGGAGAGGAGAGAGATGAGAGAGAGTGGAGAGAGTGGGGAGAGAGAGAGAGAGAGAGAGAGAAAGAGATAGAGATAGAGAGAGTGGAGAGAGAGAGTGGAGATGAGAGAGAGATGAAGAAAGAGAGAGGAGCGAAGGAAGAGTGGAGAGAGAGGGGGAGAGAGAGTGTAGAGAGACAGAGTGAGAGATTGGTGAGAGAGAGTAGAGAGAGACTGACTAAGAGAGAGATAATGACTGACAGAGAGAGAGACTGGCTGACAGAGAGACTGATAGAGAGAGACAGACTGACTAAAAGAGAGAGACTGACTCACTGCAAGAGTGATTGCCTAATAGAGAGACTGACTGAGAGAGAGACAGACCGAGAGAGAGACAGACCGAGAGAGAGACTGACAGAGAGAGAGACTTACTGACAGAGAGAGAGAGAGACTTACGGACAGAGAGAGACTGGCTGACTGCCAGAGAGAGAGACTAGGAGAGACTGAGTGACAGAGAGAGAGACTGATTGAGAGAGACTGACACAGAGAGTGACTGATAGAGAGTAACTGACTGACAGACTAGCTGACTGACTAAGAGAGACTGACTGACAAAGAGAGAGATTGCCTGATTGAGAGAGACTGACTAACAGAGACAGACTGACTAAGAGAGAGACTGACTGACTGAGAGACTGATTGACTGACAAAGAGACTGACTGACTGAGGGCGAGAGACTGACAGACAGAGAGAGAGACTGACGACTAAGAGAGAGAGACTGACTGCCTAAGAGTGAGAATGACAGAGAGAGATACTGACTGACTAGGAGAGAGAGACAGAGAGAGAGACTGACTGAGAAAGACTGACAGAGACTGACACAGAGAGACTGATTGAGAGAGAGTAACTAACAGAGAGAGACTGACTGACAGAGAGAGACTGACTGAGAAAGACAGAGACTGACATATAGTGACTGATAGAGAGAGTAACTGACTGACAGAGAGGCTGACAGACTAGCTGACTGACTAAGAGAGACTGACTGACAGAGAGAGAGACTGACTGAGAGAGACTGACTGACAGACAGATTGACTAAGAGAGAGACTGACAGAGAGACTGATTGTCTGACAAAGAGAGGCTGACTAACCGAGGGAAAGAGACTGACAGACACAGAGAGAGAGACTGACTAAGAGATAGAGACTGACTGACTAAGAGAGACTGACAGAGAGAGACTGACTGACAGAGAGAGTGACGGATAGAGAGAGTAACTGACAGAGAGAGAGACCAACAGACAGACTAGCTGACTGACTTAGAGAGACTGACTGAGAGAGAGAGACTGACAGAGAGAGAGAGAGCGAGAGAGACTTACTGACTGACAGAGAGAGAGACTGACTGACTGGGAGAGACAGAGAGAGAGACCGGCCTCAGCAGTCACGGAGTTTGCTCCAGGAATAAAAAGTAAACCCTTGGAAGTCCTCTTGACTTTCTGCAGTTTTTGGTCCTTGCCTTTCCGCCATTGCGTTTGCAAGACATTGCAGGCTATTGCGGGGTTAAGGATGGGCCAAAAGGAACCCTGTGATGGATTTGAGGTAAAGTGTGTATAAAGCTATGCAATGCCTGTTAAGATTGCATTGTCTACTTTTTAGGTCGAAGCCTGCTAGCAGCGCATGCGCTGTAGCAGGCCAAGAGATATTGTCAGGAGGGGTTTTCAATACGGCATGAAGCCACGCCCCTTTTTTCCATTGGCAGGCCTCTCGAAACGGAGGCCTGCCATTGGAAAAACCTCCTGTTTTGCAGATTTGTCTGCTCTGGATACCGCCTCTCGAGGACTCCATGACTTGCCTTACGGTATCACGACAATATTTCTTGAAATATCGCCTTGGCAACCATGAGGCAGGTCAGGGAGTCCTGGAGGGGCGGGATTCAGTATCCTGTTTCCGCCCCCTTTTTTTTTTTGCGTTTGTGCCGTCATTTTGTTGTTCTTCTAACGCGTCTGCTTGTGTTTCTCGGTTTGGGTGTTTCTATTTGTTTCTACGAGTGTCTCCTGTGTGCTTCTGTGTGTCTCTTTTCCTGTGTCTGAGTGTGTGTTCGTGTGTGTGAATTACTATGTCTGTGCTTCCCCGGTTTCCATCTGTCACAGCAAACTTCGGGAACTTGGTACAGGAGCAGTCCTAGCAGACGGAGTCCTGGGCTGGAACAGCGGGACTGCAGCTGAAGAGAGAGGCTGAAGCGCCGGAGAAGCTGCACCTGGAGTTCGGTCAGCAGTGACTGGAGCGCCTTGGAAGTGTGGAGCAGGAGCAGCGGCAGCTGCCAAACAGGAGGCGCTGAAGCCGGAAGGGCTGAGAGAGGTGGTGAAGCATCAAAGAGCACGACCAGGGACCCTGGAGCCCAACGGAGGCAGCCGGACCGGAGCAGGATGAGGGGCCTCTGGATCTGCGCGCTCCTGCTGCTCGCGTCCCTCCTGCCCGACCCGGCACATGGATCGCCCCAGAGCACTGAAGGTGAGGACAGCGCCGAGGCGAGGGAGTGATGTTTCGGGGCGCTCCTGGGTCAGGGGAACCACACTTCGAGCACTGCTAGCCACCCGGCAGCCCAGGGTGTAAATGGGGGAGCGCCCGGGGTTCATAACTTTTTCGTGTTTCATGGTATCGGGGAGTGGAGCGCAGTCCCTTTGCAGATACAGGTGCATGCTGCTTTGCTGTTGAGGTACAGACATATAGTTGAATCATTAAGCAGCCCCACCAGCCTACGAAATACACGGTGCGCACCTGCCATGGAGAAATATATATATTGTGTATATCGCACTATTTGACGCTTCACGTGTTATTTTTATGTTGTTTTTTTAACATCACAAAGAGGTGTCTGTGGGGAAGAAGTGCTCTAGCATCATTGTTTGAAATATTCACAAGCGGTCGGTAGTTGAGGGCTCACGCATACCATGCTGGGTCCACGTTTGCCGGACTGTGTAAGCACGCCGGCTTATTTGCCTTTGTTATGTTCAACAGGCTGTGTCAGCATATACATTGGATCTTGGTGGCACATTCACCACGGGGAGATATGACGCTTTGGATTGGTAGTTGCCCTGCTTTAGTTCAGAGGGCCAGCTGGGCATGGGGCACATAGTCTCGGGTGTCTCATTGGCTCTGATGACACTTTGGCTCAGTTGGTGCGGCACAAGGGTGAATAATGTTCACTAATGTATAGTGTATCTGCACCAGTGCGCAGCGTGTCACGTGGGCTAGTGTAAGGAAGCTAATGCTGCTAGAACTGTAAAATATGCCAAACAATTAAGGTTCAGTGGACTCCTCGGGCCCAGTGCAACTCCTGTACAAAGGGAAGCTGCGCTGCTGGCTGACACAGTGCAGGTGAAAATCATATTCCGTCCGTCAAATCATTCTTTAGCCCTACAAAGTAGTGGGGTGGTCATCCAACGTGATGTCATGTGTGATGAATTTTTGATAAAGTTTGATAAGTGTTGAATTATTGAATTGCTAGTTATAATATTGTCATGTTTATTTGAATGTTTTATGGTAATAAACATGGCCTTTTTTCACCCACAACACTGGTTGTCGAATCACTGATTTGTGGGTCTGGATGGGAGCGGGACTGGGAGCAAACTGGGGTTCCAGGTCCTATAACCTGATAACCTAGTTGCTGACCTGTCACATAGCCGATGGGTTCATTCAGGTAACGCATGGCCTGGTAACATAGTTACCTTTATTGAGGTAACTTGGGCGCATAGCCAATAAACCTTTTTGTGCAACCTGTACCTGGCAACATAGCTAGCCACCTTCTTTACGTAATGTGTAGCCTGGTAACACAGCTAGCTTCCTAGTTCATGTGACTTGTAGCCTGCTAAGTTAGCAGACCAAATAGATCATGAAACCTCCAACCTGGTAACGTAGCTGGCCACCTTCATCAGACAACCTGTAGAGTAGTGACATAGCTGATTACTTTATATAGGCAACCTGCAGTCGGATAATATAGCTGATGACCAGGTAACTTGTAGTCTCATAATGTAGCTGGAGACCTGCTGAAGGTAGCCTTTTTCCCAGTAAAGTAGCTGATTATGTTCAAGTAACCTTTGACCTTGGAGCATAGTTGAGTGCCTTCTTCGGTCAGTACCACATGAGGCATTAAAAAAAAAAAAATGTTGATCCACTTGAGCTACAAACAAAATAGGTTTCTTGTTCAAGTATGCAAATTATGCAGCAGATGGAGGATTATGTGGTAAACACTTAGCTATGTTGATAAAGCTGTGACCATAGAAATTCATAATCCCAGCGGCCCTAGCTATGAGAAACATACATGTTATTGATCCAGTCCACAATTGATTCACTTCCTACAAATAGTCTTGATACTTGGCCACAGTGGAATTGGAGCTCAGCTGAGAATGGGTTTGTAGGTCAAATGGTATGAGCTGCTGAACAGCACGACAGCACCACTGCTTAAGTTCCAGCTCTTTGAAAGTGTGATCTTGAGGGAGCTTTCAGAAGACTTCTGGACCTCCTACAGAAAGACAACAGACATCAGGATAAAGCTCTTATGTATAGTTTTTATTAGGGGTAGAGAAGGTGGTCAAGGAGTGTTTCGCAAAGGAGGTTTGCATTTTAAGATACTGCTTTAACACACAATTTGCCTCCGATTTCTTTATTCATGTAACCTTTGTAGCTTCCAAAGAGCCATGAGTGAGGTGGATATTGCATGTGCTCAGCCAAACTGAAGAAGTCTACCCATGTTATAAATGCACACATGCTTGTGTATGCATACGTATGGATTAGTTAATATCATGGGTTTGTTGTAAAGTGAATTTTGCGTAATTTGCATGGTAAATACTGATTGGCAAATGCTATAGTTTAAAAGTGTCCAGTGTTGAACCACAAGGGCCAGATCCATGCCAGATTTCTGGACAACCATAGGCTATGTGATTGATTCCAATTTAGGCTTATTGAATGAATTATTATCCTAAATGGATATACTGAGAATCTGGTATGGTTCCAGTGTTCATGGACCAACATTGGACACCTGTGTCCTCGGTCCTTTGTAATTCATAATGAATGCATAAGTAAGTAGTCTAGACCTATCTTTTAGTATTCACAACTAGGGGTACAAAGTGGTTGTGCAATAAATACAGACTTAGCACACCATTAGTAATCACGCACTTCAAGCTTGGAGTGTGTATACATTATGCAAAACACATGCAGGGTGAATTTTGGGTAGAAGGCTGCTTTCCACCTAGAGGAAGGGAGATGTTCACATTTCGCTAACCAGTGTTTACAATATTGAAGTAAACTGTTCAAAGCGTTGGGAAACATGCAGTGGTGACATTCAAACATTTATTTTTCCTTAATAAGGTCTTTGCAAATTATTGCAAACGTCTTTGTAGAATCAGCCTAATAAAGATGCAAGTCACTATAAAGGGAGATATGGTAAATTGTATACAATGGAATAAATTACATTAACGTATAGCTTGCTGACAGTTTAAACTTTAACGGAGCACTCATTGACCTGTTATTTGTCTAAGTTCAGAGGTTGTTGACTTAAAATGAACAAGGCTAGTTCGTCTTTTCGTATTGGAGACATCCACATGCCGGGCCTGTGACTGTCGCACAAGGACTCACACCCGGTCCACACTCAGCGCTCTGCCTACGCCGGGCCTATGACTCTGTCTCACAAGGACTCACACCAGGTACCACACTCAGCGCTCTGCCTGTGCCGGACCAGTGACTGAGTCTCACAGGGATTCTGGAACCACACTCAGCGCTCAACCTGCGCAGGGCCTATGGATGCCTCTCGCAAGGACTCACACCAGGAGCCACACTCAGCGCTCTGCCTGCACAGAGCCTATGGTTGTGTCTCACAAGGACTCACACCAGGAACCACACTCCGCGCTCTGCCTGCACCGAGCCTATGGGTGTATCTCACAAGGACTCACACCAGGAACCACACTCTCTGCCTGCATCGGGTCTGTTGCGGTTTCTCACAGGGACTCTGGAACCACACTCAGTGCTCTGCCTGCCCCAGGCCTGTGACTCTGTCTCACCAGGACTCACACCCAGAGCCACACTCGGCGCTATGCCTGCGCCAGCCTGTGACTCTGTCGCATAAGGACTCACACCAGGTACCACACTCAGCGCCCTGCCTGCAATAGGTCTCGCATTTTCAAAAGTTTAAGCTATTGGCATTCTTCATGATAATGCCTTTTTTTCTGTTTTAAAAAACAAACACATAAATAAATGGCATTATCATTTACAATGCCAAAAGCTCAAACTTTCACAAATGTGAGACCTATTGCATTTTAAATGCTTGTTTAAACAGGGTTGATTTATTTTACTCTCGTCCCGCCCCACCCCTACCAGTCCTGCCCTCGGCCACAAACTACACTGTCATTTTGGCCCCCAACAGAAAGTTTGTCAGTACCCATGCATTAGTGGATTTCAAAGCCATACTTGAAGAGGAGAAACCCTTTTTAGCACACTGCTCTAGCTTTTTTTAATCCCTGTCACCAGGAGTCTGGGGAAAAGAACCTGTTGATTGTTTCAAACAAGAAGCCTGCACCACCCAGCTGTCTGACAAAGGATGACTCGAAAGAAATGCAGGATCATTTGGAGCAGGTCTGTACCTTCTTGCTATGGACCTTGAAACCGCAGGTGCTGAGAGAGGCTTCCTCCACACCTCCAAAATGGCAAAAGAGGCTCAACTACAGAGGAAGGAGAGTGTAAAACCTCTATTAAAATATTCGGCCTAAAATCAGCAGTGGGAAGCTGAAGATCCAAAAGTTCAGCGGCCTTTCTAATTACCGCATGATAAGGCGCAACATCCTGCAAGGGTAATGATTTTGTAGATGAAAGTTCCCATTCCAGGGTAGTATCCAATCCACTTGCCTCCTGAAGGTCTTCAAACTCCTCTTCCTCAATCTCGCCTTCCTCAGCCTCTTCCAGCTGATATTCCTCTTCTTCGAGAAGCCTTTGAGCCTCTCTCCTAGACCTTATCTTCAGGACACGATTCAGTGTTGACGGAGCCACAAATGGCGCTGGTGAAACAGGCACCAGCGTCGAAGCCACTGCTTCCGACGCGGGCAATGGCGACGACCTGAGTCGAGAAGAAGAGCGACCTCCAGAAGGAGGCGGAGAATGACAGACCGGCGTCGAGAACCTCAGAGCCAGAAAATGCCAGGAAGGAGCCGTCGGCATAAAAGGCATGAATGGTGCCTGGGCATAATGCTGTGGAATGCAAAAGCAAGCGGAGCCACGGCGACCGAAGGCGCACCGGTAGTGTAGGCTACCTTGTCAAACACGCCTTACATCATGTTAAGGAACTGCAATGTATCCGGTCCAGGCCCAGGCCCAGGAAAGGATGGGAACAGAGCCGAATCCAGATCCTCATGAGGCTGTGTAGGCGCTGGTGAAGTGGGGCCTAAGACTGGAGTAGCTGGTACAGGCACAGTAGAAACCCTCGGCGCCGGCGAAGAGTTCAGCCCAGGAGTACCCTTCGTCGATGAACGCGCCGGAGTCTTTGGAGGAGAAAGAGAAATCACATCTCTAATGCGATGTTTCATAGCCAGTGAGGGCGATCTCGAAGCCCTACCCTTCGACAAATGACGTCGAGAACCATGTCTCCTCCTCTTCTTGTGTTTCTTAGACTTCGAAGCATGCGAAGTCGACGACCTAGACTTCGATCTTTTCCGACCTCATTTCTCCTTCTTTGCCTTCGCCATGAACAACTTGGCCTCATGCTCCTTCAAGGTCTTTGGGTTCATCTTCCGACAGCTGGTACAACTATCGACATCATGGTCTGAAGGTAAACATCCTTTACAACGCAACTTTTACAACGCACTACCTTTACAACGCAACTTTTATAACACAAGTACTTTTACAACGCATGTTTTTACAACGCATGTGCCTTTACAACGCAAGTGCCTTTACAACGCAAGTGCCTTTACAACGCAAGTGCCTTTACAACGCAAATGCCTTTAGAAAGTAAATATTAAGTGATATTGTTTTATTTTTTGTTATTAGTAAAATAAATAGATTGATTTTGAAGTTAATTATTAAAAAATTAAAATAGAATTATTACATTATTTTATAAAAGGATTAAAATGAATGTAAATGGAGTATGTTTTTTTAAATTAATACTCAGGTGTAAATAAAAATAATTAAATTTAGGGATTATATCTAAAAAATAATACTCAGGTATGAATGTATATATTAATTGGGAATATATTGTAATTAAATTAATATTCAGGTATTTATTAAAAAGTTATAAATTTAAAGGATTATATTATAAAAAAATACTCATGTTTTAATGTATAATTTATTTAATTATGAAATTATTAATTAAATATTTAACGTATTTAATTATAATTAATAAATAAATGTAATAAAAAAAATAATGAGGGTACATAAACTATTGTTATTAAAAAATATTTTACATTTTTTATTTAATTTGTATAAAATTACAATTTTGAAAAACTAAAAACATTTTTTGGAGCCTTTAGGAATTTTTTACATAATTAAATATGTTGAAAATGTATGTACTTTTATATTACTAAAAAGATTTTCCCACGCTTCACCATTGAAAGTAATGGGAACATTTGTCCTTTTATTTTTAGAATTGAAGCAATGGGTCCAGCGGAACGACTTTTGAAGTAAAGAAAAAGGATGAATTGAGAAGTTAAGAAAAGAAATGGAATAAGTAAAGAGGTAAGAAGAATAAAACAGTATTTTACATGTTTAAACATTAATTTTTAGGATTGTGTTTAAATTAAAAGATACATGTTTGTCATTTTTTGATTTTTATTACAAATATATTTATAAGAAGTAAAAATAACAAGTAAATGTATACATATTTTTGCAAATGTAAATAAATAATATATATCATTAAAAAAAAGGTTTATTAAAATATTATGATATTAAATAGTCCTTTTTCAATGTTTGCAGGCTCAGATGACGTCGACGCGTTCACGTTCACGTAAGCGGCCATTTTGAAGAGCATCGATGGAGGAAGCAGCAGGAAGCTGATCTGCGCTCAGGTAGGAAACACTTTTTTACTTTATTTAAACATATTAGAACGAAAATAAGTACATATATATTGTAAAGAGAGGATAAGGAGAGGTTGCGGTTTATAAAAAGAATGTTATTTATGTGAAAACAGCATGTCGCCGATAATGTTAGTAGAATATGACTATGTTGGGTCGTTAGAAATAATAGGGAAATGTTATTTGTTGTATTTAATGTTAAATATAGATAATGATGAAATAAAAATGTTATATGACTAATGTTTTTGAAACGCAACTGTATATTTGAAAATGCATGGTTTAGAAATATGTTTTTGACTTTTAATAGCATAGAAAGGTAGAAATAGAATACAATGAGTTAGTAAAAAAGCTTCTTTGATTTACAAGTTGATTTTGGTTGAGTTTTATTTAATTAAATATTGATTTTTATCGTTTTGGATCTTTTTGAATATAATAAAGGTGAAATAGTGAGAAAATTGTTTGGTAGGAGGTAGAAGTTTTGTATTATGCATAATTTTAAAAGTGTTACAAACTAGCAAGGGACATATAGTGAGAATATGTTTTGCTACGAGGTAGAAATTGTACAATTATTTCTGTAATAGTATATGTTTTGAATAAATGGTGTTAGGTATATAATAAAGGTGAAATAGTGAGAAAATTGTTCGGTAGGAAGTAGAAGTTTTGTATTAGGCATACTTTTAAACGTGTTACAAACTAGCAAGGGACATATAGTGAGAATATGTTTTGCTAGGAGGTAAGGTGAAAGATTTTAATAGCAAATAATATTGCTTTTGAAAAGTGCTTTTCCATGGATAATTTTCAATATCCAGAAGGAATTTTGATAATTTAGATTTAATGGACTGTTTGTTTCCTAAGAAAATTTAAAATTTGAAATTGGATTTCCAGAAATAATTATAAAAATTATGAAGGAATTAGACAAATTAAAAAAAATAGAACATTCAAAAATTTTTGGAGGGCATTCAGTTTTGAAAAACTTTGCATATTCCTGTACAACAAAATGCAAGATATTTTGACAAAGTGGAAAATGGATTTTTGGTTCATCTAAGTTTTAAAATTTTAGAGTTTATTACACATGGTGTTTGTTAAAAATTTCTATTCCCACTTTTTTACTTTCAAAAAAGTTCCAAATGTTAAATTATTTATTTTTTGTTTTTTAAACAAACAATTTTTTTTTCTGAATATGTTTTCCAAATGAATATTATAAAACAAATGGCTTGTAAAGAAGCTTTTTCTAAAAGATAATATATTTTGAAAGAAACAAAAATATTCCATTTTATATTAATAAATGCATTTTAAAATATAAGTCATTAATTTGAATGGTTTGATTGATGAACAGGAGTAAATTTGGGGATTTTTGTGTTTATTAACACTGCATCAAATGGTTTTAATATGGGCAAAAATAGATGAAAAGAAAAAAAATAAGTAATTAGAGGTGGGGTGACCCAACATAAAATTTGAAAAAATGATTTAGAAAAATTAAAATGCCAATTGAATTTTGTATTAGGATAAATTTAGGTCAAAGCAGGAAAGTAAGTTATATTTTAGAAATGGAGAATGTTAGCAACATTTTCTAGGTAGTCTAGAGCCACACACAACGAAAACTGTTGTAGTACACCCAATAGTCTCTCAGACATTTCCCTTGATTTGGTAGAAATTCGTGGGTTTAGGCTACCAGTTAATGTTTGAGAAATTCTCAATTCTTGAAAACTTTGCTCCTTCTTCAAAGTTTCAAGAAAAGAGTAGAAGTTAGGGTGTGGTTTGCCAATTGTATGGTTGAAGGAGTTATGCCATCCCTCTATGGCATTATTTGTTTTTGCTTCTCCCTCTAAACAGCTCGTGTAACAGTTCCACCACTCCACATGGTAACGTGGCTTCCTCCTGCGACCTGATCTGCTTAGGTGTCCAATCCATGTGTCTTCAAAATAATTTAGAATGGGTGCCAATTTGTCTTCATTTTGATTAAAATATTCTGATTCAGTAATAGCAGTGTAGCACTCGTCTACACTTTCGGGAGGAACAAAACAAAGAACAGTTAATTTTTTTAATTCAAACTGTAGTTTGCTATCAGATGAGTAATCGGTAACCAGGGATGTTTTTTGTAGTTTACGCCAAAATGCCTGGGAAAAATGGAAAAAACATCCCTGAATTAGGGTATCCATGTACGTTTTAGTGATCACATTGATCATAGTCAATTCATAATCAACAATAATTTTCTTAGGAATTTTTTTGGTAATGTTTTTAATAACTGATAATAATTCAGTATAGGTTGCAGATTGCTTATCTGGTAGCAAACTATATACTAAGGGGATCACATTATTGTTAATTTTTCCATGAATTGTATAAATTTGGGTGAATGGATGGGGTGTACTTTTAAACGTATGAGTAATCAACAAAGACCACCTGAAAATAAATCAGTAGATATTCCGATGTTGTTGGAATACACTCAGTGTGTTAAAATACCCCTCACACACCAAAAGGGCCCTTGGTGTCATGCTTCATCATCGGGGTCTTCCCGCCCCCGCTGCGGGACGGGGCAGTGCTGCGACAAGCGGCTACGCCGGAGCACCTTTTAGATGTGAGTGCTATGTGAGTGATAATGAGGTGAGTGTCAGTGGTGTCAGGAGTGATATAGGTGAGTTTAAAAGATACCTGGCCTGGTGTTAGAAAAAACTGTTTAATAGGCACTGGCTGGTATCGTTAAAAAGGGTGAGGCGGAGGGCAAGAGCGGGTTACTAGTCTTGCTCTCCTGTGTGGGTCAACATGTTTCGGGGCGACATGCCCCTTCGTCAGGACCGGGTATATAGATCCCCCTGTCACTCACTAATGTGCTCCCACAGATGGAGAGTGTTATGTATTATCAATGTGTATAGATAGACTTAATAGATACACGTGAAAAAGCTAGGTCAGAAATACTGATGATATAAGCCTGAAAGGATAAGAACACAGGTTTTAGAAAGAGCGCGGATCCCAATGCGCTTTACTAGAGAGTACCTGTAAGGAAAGAAAATACAAAAAAAGGGAACAAAACACACTTATAGGCTTTTACATGGCACGCCAAAGATTTCTTGGGGGGACCAGGTTGCCGAATATGGATAGAAAATACAAAAAGGGAAAAACACACTTATAGGCTTTTACATGGCACGCCAAAGATTTCTTGGGGGGACCAGGTTGCCAAATATGGTGATAGTGGGAAGGAATAGACACAACTGTATACACACACAACATAGTAGAGCACCACACACTAGCAGTGAGATGCATATTCACCCAGATACATACTTTTGAAATGAGGAGGCAATGCCCCATGAGCCAAGCTGGGCGAAGGGTACAGAGGGTCCAACTGTGGGAAGGAATGGAGAAAAGGCAGAGATAGTATTGCCAGGACCTAGAGTAGCTACATACACTAAATTGATTAGAGTAGTGTATTCCAGGTCAGTTCTATCGGCTATGCCGTACTTACTCAACCCCCACACCTCAGTGCTTCCTCCTTCGTCAGTGGCTTCCGTGATAATGGTAAGCCAGGGCGGGGCGGGTCTTTTAATAGTCTGGCAGAGGCTTGTTGATTGAGCCCTGATTGTTAAACTCGATTCCGATGTGAGCGTTCGGTCGAGTAGTTAGGGCTGGTAACCAGGGTGGCCATTGTTAAATGTCCGAGGACGACTGGGCGGAGGTGAGTTTAAGGGATCACTCATAGGATCTGTATGTCCTATTATAATGTTGGATCGGGGTAGGCAGATGGTGTTAATAAGTAGGTAATATACACCCTTTGTCCGCGCTGGTGAGTGTAACGGCGTCTGCGCCGACACAGGGGCGCATGCGCGGTGAAGTTCAGTGTTGAGTATTCACTTGGCGCATGCGCGGTGATGCTTAGTTTAGAGTTCTTTCAGCGCATGCGCGGGGAAGAAGCGTTCCTTCGCGCTACTCGTTCATGAAGATTATGGATCCATGGGAGATTCCCTGGTGTTGTTCAAAAGCAGGGGGAAGTGGGACATATAAGCTGCTTTTGAGAAAACCACTAGAGACACACTAAGCAGCTCTTGTTCTTGTTGAATGGAAGTAGAACAAGGGGAAAGTATCTGTTTTTTAGTCTTTGCAGGCGTTATTCAACACTATGAAATACATATTAACAAGTCATGTTCCACTGTGCCAGCGTTATTCAACACTATGAAATACATATTAACAAGTCATGTTCCACTGTGCCAGCGTTATTCAACACTATGAAATACATATTAACAAGTCATGTTCCACTGTGCCAGCCTGCAGGTTATTGGGTTGGCTGGAAAAGGAAAGCAGCTCTTGTTCTTATTGAATAGCAGCAGAACAAGGGGAAAATCTGATTTACAGTCATTGCAGACGTTTATACAACACCTTAAGAAAAATATAAATAGATACATATTTACAAGTCATGTTCTCCTGCACCAGCCTGCAGGTCATTGAGTTGGCTGGAAGGAGAAAGTGGTATTGTGCTTTACATTGACACTGTATTCATGTCCCGATCTGTAAACAGGCGCTCTCATGGTACCTGGGTGGATCATACCTTAAATTGGGACCAGGGAATATCGTCATTCAACCCTGTTAGGTGGGTGCCCAAGCGGTAGACCCAACGTTGTTCCTTAACAAGAAGGTCCTTGTCATTTCTGTAGGCTTCTATGACTGTCCATTTTAGGTCATCCACACTGTGACCCATTGTGGCATAGTGGGTGGCCATTCTTGTGGTAGTTTTTTTGCAACGTACGTTGCTGCGATGTTCGCCCATTCGTATTTTGACCGGCCTTGTGGTCATGCCAATATATTCTTTCTTGCACGGGCAGGTGATCAGATAGACCAAGTTCCGGCTGTGTACTGACAAGATGTGCATGAGCCACACGGATGGTGCCCGCCAATAGTTGAGAGTTTAGAGGGTCCCTCGTTAGTGAGTTGTTTTGGTCTCGTGTGGACCAGCAAATCCTTCAGGTTCTTACCTCGCCTGTGTGCAAACATGGGTTTCGGGAAATCTAATTTCCCGCATGCACATCTTGTCAGTACACAAAAAAAAGTCGGAATATAACTTTTTCCAACCAGTCTACATGGGAACAACGTTCCTTTACTAACTGCAACAGCCGGAACTTGGTCTATCTGATCACCTGCCCGTGCAAGAAAGAATATATTGGCATGACCACAAGGCCGGTCAAAATACGAATGGGCGAACATCGCAGCAACGTACGTTGCAAAAAAACTACCACAAGAATGGCCACCCACTATGCCACAATGGGTCACAGTGTGGATGACCTAAAATGGACAGTCATAGAAGCCTACAGAAATGACAAGGACCTTCTTGTTAAGGAACAACGTTGGGTCTACCGCTTGGGCACCCACCTAACAGGGTTGAATGACGATATTCCCTGGTCCCAATTTAAGGTATGATCCACCCAGGTACCATGAGAGCGCCTGTTTACAGATCGGGACATGAATACAGTGTCAATGTAAAGCACAATACCACTTTCTCCTTCCAGCCAACTCAATGACCTGCAGGCTGGTGCAGGAGAACATGACTTGTAAATATGTATCTATTTATATTTTTCTTAAGGTGTTGTATAAACGTCTGCAATGACTGTAAATCAGATTTTCCCCTTGTTCTGCTGCTATTCAATAAGAACAAGAGCTGCTTTCCTTTTCCAGCCAACCCAATAACCTGCAGGCTGGCACAGTGGAACATGACTTGTTAATATGTATTTCATAGTGTTGAATAACGCTGGCACAGTGGAACATGACTTGTTAATATGTATTTCATAGTGTTGAATAACGCCTGCAAAGACTAAAAAACAGATACTTTCCCCTTGTTCTACTGCCATTCAACAAGAACAAGAGCTGCTTAGTGTGTCTCTAGTGGTTTTCTCAAAAGCAGCTTATATGTCCCACTTCCCCCTGCTTTTGAACAACACCAGGGAATCTCCCATGGATCCATAATCTTCATGAACGAGTAGCGCGAAGGAACGCTTCTTCCCCGCGCATGCGCTGAAAGAACTCTAAACTAAGCATCACCGCGCATGCGCCAAGTGAATACTCAACACTGAACTTCACCGCACATGCGCCCCTGTGTCGGCGCAGACGCCGTTACACTCACCAGCGCGGACAAAGGGTGTATATTACCTACTTATTAACACCATCTGCCTACCGCGATCCAACATTATAATAGGACATACAGATCCTATGAGTGATCCCTTAAACTCACCTCCGCCCAGTCGTCCTCGGACATTTAACAATGGCCACCCTGGTTACCAGCCCTAACTACTCGACCGAACGCTCACATCGGAATCGAGTTTAACAATCAGGGCTCAATCAACAAGCCTCTGCCAGACTATAAAAAGACCCGCCCCGCCCTGGCTTACCATTATCACGGAAGCCACTGACGAAGGAGGAAGCACTGAGGTGTGGGGGTTGAGTAAGTACGGCATAGCCGATAGAACTGACCTGGAATACACTACTCTAATCAATTTAGTGTATGTAGCTACTCTAGGTCCTGGCAATACTATCTCTGCCTTTTCTCCATTCCTTCCCACAGTTGGACCCTCTGTACCCTTCGCCCAGCTTGGCTCATGGGGCATTGCCTCCTCATTTCAAAAGTATGTATCTGGGTGAATATGCATCTCACTGCTAGTGTGTGGTGCTCTACTATGTTGTGTGTGTATACAGTTGTGTCTATTCCTTCCCACTATCACCATATTTGGCAACCTGGTCCCCCCAAGAAATCTTTGGCGTGCCATGTAAAAGCCTATAAGTGTGTTTTTCCCTTTTTGTATTTTCTATCCATACTCGGCAACCTGGTCCCCCCAAGAAATCTTTGGCGTGCCATGTAAAAGCCTATAAGTGTGTTTTGTTCCCTTTTTTTGTATTTTCTTTCCTTACAGGTACTCTCTAGTAAAGCGCATTGGGATCCGCACTCTTTCTAAAACCTGTGTTCTTATCCTTTCAGGCTTATATCATCAGTATTTCTGACCTAGCTTTTTCACGTGTATCTATTAAGTCTATCTATACACATTGATAATACATAACACTCTCCATCTGTGGGAGCACATTAGTGAGTGACAGGGGGATCTATATACCCGGTCCTGACGAAGGGGCATGTCGCCCCGAAACATGTTGACCCACACAGGAGAGCAAGACTAGTAACCCGCTCTTGCCCTCCGCCTCACCCTTTTTAACGATACCAGCCAGTGCCTATTAAACAGTTTTTTCTAACACCAGGCCAGGTATCTTTTAAACTCACCTATATCACTCCTGACCCCACTGACACTCACCTCATTATCACTCACATAGCACTCACATCTAAAAGGTGCTCCGGCGTAGCCGCTTGTCGCAGCACTGCCCCGTCCCGCAGCGGGGGCGGGAAGACCCCGATGATGAAGCATGACACCAAGGGCCCTTTTGGTGTGTGAGGGGTATTTTAACACACTGAGTGTATTCCAACAACATCGGAATATCTACTGATTTATTTTCAGGTGGTCTTTGTTGATTACTCATACTTTCATAAGAGGAGGATTAGCCCACCGCGGTGCCGAGTTGCACCACCTCTTCACTCCCTTTTTTGATATCCCATAGTACTTTTAAACGTCCCATCCATCATCCAAATTTCACAATTTTCTAACTTCACAAGGTTACGGGGTGTACTAAAAATAATAATACGTTTTTGAGGGTTTTTGTTATCATGCAAAAGGAATGGTTCATTAGCAAAAGAAATAGTCAGCTCCTCAGGAATTACAATATCAGAAAAGGTTTGAGGAGTTGTAGTATTTATATTACTTGCCTGCCTTTGTCTTTGTATAATTCTTCTCAAATTAGGAATAATAGGCATATTACTAGCAACATGACTGAGAACATGCTGTGCAACCTCTCTTAAAATTGTTCCTGTAGAATCATTGGAGGTGGATGCAATTTCTTTCATTTCGTTTAAGGTTTCCCTTACTTCAATCTCCATTGCAGAGGCAGAGTGGTTATGATCAGTTGTTTTTATTATGATATCATCAAGGGTAACCGCTCTGCCGCTGCAACAGGATGAATAGTATTGCACACACCTCCAATGATTCTGTGGAAAACTTATCCTTTCTTTACAATATATATATCCTGCATGTGTTAATAGACGGTTTCCTTTCCTAGATTTCATATATGATGCTGTTGCCTGAGTTGACATTTTCTGTGGGGGAAAAATAGATACATTTTAATATGTTTTTTTCACTTAATAAATACAAATCTACACTATCTCTCATTTTTCTTACCGCAGCATCTACCTGGAGTTACAGTAGTAAATCCTGCCCCTACACTATCCCACACTTTCCCTTCTGCAGTACCTTTCTGGAGTTAGAATAGTAAATCCTGCCCCTACACTATCTCTATTTTTCCTACTGCAGCACCTTCCTGGAGTTAGAGTACTAAATCCTGCCCCTACACTATCCTACACTTTCCCTACTGCTGCACCTTCCTGGAGTTAGAACAGTAAATCCTGCGCTTTCACTATCCCACACTTTCCTTACTTTAGCACCTTCCTGGAGTTAGAATAGTAAATCTTGCCCTTACACTATCCCACATTTTCTCTACAGCAGCATCTTTTTACAGTAATAATAATACAGTTCTGTCAATTTATTACTATATATGCTTGTAATTTTTATTTGAATTACCTTCAGAGTCTGGTGTGTTTTCCTTGTTTTGTTGTGAGATTCACTTGGTTTTGAATATCTTTTGGTCTTTAAAGAGTTTTTGTGTATTCTGCAAACAGAAAAAATATGAGTATGTATTTTTTTTGTTTTAATTTTTGGTGACAATTGAAAATGTTTACATTTCTCTTCAAAGGTTTAATTTTTCTAAAATCCTGCCCCTACACTATCCCACATTTTCCCTACTGCAGCATATTCTTAGAGTTACATTAGTAAATCCTGCCCCTACACTTTACAACACTTTCTCTACTCCAGCACCTTCCTGGAGTTAGATTAGTAATTCTTACCCCTATACTATCCCATACTTTCCCTACTGCTGCACCTTCCTAGAGTTAGAATAGTAATTCTTACCCCTACTCTATCCCATACTTTCCCTACTGCTGCACATTCCAGGAGTTAGAATAGTAATTCTTACCCCTACACTATCCTAACCTTTCCCTACTGCTGCACATTACTGGAGTGAGAATAGTAATTGTTACCCCTACACCATCACACACTTTCCCTACTGCTGCACTTACCTGGAGAGTTAGAATAGTAATTGATACCCCTACACCATCCCACACTTTCCCTACTGCTGCACCTACCTGGAGTTAGAATAGTAATTGATACCCCTACACCATCCTACACTTTCACTACTGCTGCACCTACTTGGAGTTAGAGTAATAATGGATACCCCTACACCATCCCATACTTTCCCTACTGCTGCACTTACCTGGAGTTAGAATAGTAATTGATACCCCTACACCATCCCACACTTTCCCTACTGTTGCACCTACCTGGAGTTAGAATAGTAATTCTTACCCCTACACTATCCTACACTTTCCCTACTGTTGCACTTACCTGGAGTTAGAATACTAATTGATACCCCTACACCATCCGACACTTTCCCTACTGTTGCACTTACCTGGAGTTAGAATAGTAATTGATACCCCTACACCATCACACACTTTCCCTACTGCTGCACCTACCTGGAGTTAGAATAGAAATTGATACCCCTACACAATCCCACACTTTCCCTACTGCTGCACCTACCTGGAGTTAGAATAGTAATTTATACCCCTACACCATCCCACACTTTCCCTACTACTGCACCTTCCTGTAGTTAGAATAATAATTCTTACCCCTACTCTCTCCCATATTTTCTCTCCTGCTGCACCTTCCTGGAGTTAGAATAGTAAATCTTACCCCTATGCTTGAAATTCTTTATTTGATTTACCTTCAGAGTCTGGTGTGTTTTCTTTGTTTGGTTCTCAGATTCCCTTGGATTTGATTTTCTTTTGGTCTTTGAAGAGTTGTTTGATAACCTGCAAACAGAAGAAAATATGATGATGTATTTTTTGATTTAAATGTTTGATGAAAAATGGAAAATGTCTACATTTCTGTTCAAAAGCTTAATGTTTCTAACATCCTGCCTCTACACCATCCCACACTTTCCCTACTGCTGCACTTACCTGGAGTTAGAATGTTAATTGATACCCCTACACCATCCTATATTTTCCCTACTGCTGCACTTACCTGGAGTTCGAATAGTAATTGATACCCCTACACTATCCCACACTTTCCCTACTGCTGCACCTACCTGGAGTTAGAATAGTAATTGATACCCCTACACCATCCCACACTTTCCCTACTGTTGCACCTACCTGGAGTTAGAATAGTAATTCTTAACCCTACACTATCCTACACTTTCCCTACTGTTGCACTTACCTGGAGTGAGAATAGTAATTGATACCCCTACACTATCCCACACTTTCCCTACTGCTGCACCTTCCTGGAGTTAGAATAGTATTTCTTACCCCTACTCTCTCCTATATTTTCTCTCCTGCTGCACCTTCCTGGAGTTAGAATAGTAAATCTTACCCCTATGCTTGAAATTCTTTATTTGATTTACCTTCAGAGTCTGGTGTGTTTTCTTTGTTTGGTTCTCAGATTCCCTTGGATTTGATTTTCTTTTGGTCTTTGAAGAGTTGTTTGATAATCAGCCAAAAAAAAATGATTATGTATTTTTTGATTTAAATGTTTGATGAAAAATGGAAAATGTCTACATTTCTGTTCAAAAGCTTAATGTTTCTACCTCTACACCATCCCACACTTTCCCTACTGCTGCACTTACCTGGAGTTAGAATAGTAATTGATACCCCTACACTATCCCACACTTTCCCTACTGCTGCACCTACCTGGAGTTAGAATAGTAATTGATACCCCTACACCATCCCATACTTTCCCTACTGCTGCACTTACCTGGAGTTAGAATAGTAATTGATACTCCTACACCATCCCACACTTTCCCTACTGTTGAACCTACCTGGAGTTAGAATAGTAATGCTTACCCCTACACTATCCTACACTTTCCCTACTGTTGCACTTACCTGGAGTTAGAATAGTAATTGATACCCCTACACTATCCTACACTTTCCCTACTGCTGCACCTACCTGGAGGTAGAATAGAAAATAATACCCCTTTACCATCATACACTTTCCCTTTGTCTGCACGTACCTGGAGTTAGAGTAGTAATTGATATCCTATACTATAGAACACTTACCTTTTCGTTTGGTTTCTTTCTTTGTGCTCTTGTTTATTCTCTGCTTTTTGTTTTCTTGGTTGGTTTTGAGTTGTTGCCCCTTTGGGATTCTGATTGATACTTGCTGATAAGAAGATTAATGTGAATTTCTAAAAAAATAAATAAGGAAAAGGAAATGTTATTTAAATGTAAATTGTTTCTGATGCAGTTAAAAATGACAACAATATTGTGTATAATTTACATTTGTCTTTACTGTGCGTTTTATACCATACTAACCTTTTCCTGTTATAGCATTTTTCAGATGTTGGAATAGTATTTTATTCTCCTACACCATCCCACACTTTCCCTACTGTTGCAACTACCTGGAGTTAGAATAGAAATTGATACACCTACATCATCCTACACTTTACCCACTGCTGCACCAACCTGGAGTTAGAATAGTATTTGATACCCCTACACCATCTTACCCTTTTCATTATGCTGCACCTTCCGGGAGTTATAATAGTAAATATAACCCCTATAACATCCCACACTTTGCCTACTGCAGCATCTTCCAGAAATTAGATTAGTCATTTTTACTCCTACAATATCCCACACTTTGTTGACTACTACACGTTTTTAAAGTAAGAATAGTATTTGTTACCATGACACTATTCCACACTATTTCTACTGCTACACCTTCCTGGAGTAATAATAATTATTCTTACCCCTACACTATTTCACACTTTCCTTTGTGTTGCACTTTTATTGACTTCTCTAAATTATTGTTATGTCTACACTTTTTATTCTTTATGAATCTCTTCTTTATTAACGACTAAATATAAAAAATCAGTAATGTAAATAATAAAATATTTACCTTCTTTAAAAGTTGACGTTTCAATTTTCCAAGTAGAGAGTAGCTGTTTATTTTATCAAAATAGAATTTCTCTGTATAAATCAAATTAAATATATATGGATTTAAAAATTTATTTCCGTTTCATTTGTTTAGAATTGTGAATTTTAAACAAATCGAAAAGTACCTTCAAAATAATCTTGAAGAAGAGTGTTGCTTCTGTAGCAAAATCCAATTTTTGTAAACTGGCCTTTTTCGTAGCAGTTTATAGTAGTTCGACTAATAAAAAAAAGGTAATATTTTGTGATGTGTGGAAAATAATATATGTTTATTTCATTGAATTTTTTTAGATAATACACACTTTTATTTAGAATTTAGTATGCTTTATATGTGTATGGTATTTTATTTATGGATATATGTATCCATAATTATAGTAATATCTTGGTGCTATATTATTATCTTTAAATAAGAAAAACAAATTTAATAGGGGCAGGCTTTTAATTGTTTCTAGAAAACATTGCAGACATTACTTTTAGTAACTCACTTGTGTTACGAGAAATAATGCTCCTGATATATATTCGGATATTATCTTCATAAACAGGAGGGTCAGCTTTTGGCGTCTGGTCACTCTGGGAGTTGATAATCAACTGTTTTAAAAATGGTGTCTGGCTCGTATTTATACGTTTTTGACAGTGTCATTGTTTTTTTTAAGAAACACAGCGTTGGCATTCTTTTTTCAAGTACGAATTACTTCTGTGGAAAGTTATAATTTAAAACTTCATATAAAGAGTTATTGTTTTCGCTTATTCGTTCCGTTTTGGCATCCATTTTGGAAGTAGTGTTGTGGTATTATTTTCATGGAAAGAGTTGTAGGACATATTTAGGAACTACACATTTTAAAATGGCGACTATGTGTATGTATAATGTTTATATTTACGAATAATTATTTTCTTTCATAATAATATATTGTAAATTAATTATATATTTAAATTAGTTGCTTGTGTTAAATTTTTTAATAGTTATGAATACATGAGAAATTATTTTTAATACTCGGGTATTAATTTTAGTACTCGAGTATTAATTCTAATAAAATCGTTGCATTTCTTTAAATTAACGTTCAGTTTTTCTCTACATTTTAAGACACTTCCCCAACCAAAACCCCCTAATTTCCCTGCATCCCGTGCCAGGTTTTATTTAAAAAAAAATATATATATATATAATGTTTATATTTACGAATAATAATTTTATTTTGTAGTCTTATATTATAAGTTTCAAATATATTTAAAATCGTTGCCTGTGTAAAAAATGTTAATATTTACGAATACATGAGTATTCATTTTTAATACTCTGGTATTAATTTTAATACATTTTTTCATTTCGTAATATAGGCGTTCAGTTTTTACCCACATTTTAATACACTTCTCCACCCAAAACCCCTAATTTCCCTGCATCCAGTGCCAGGTTTTATTTTACAAAAAAAAAAATATATATTATAATTTTGGTATTTTTGCGTTGTAGAGGTATGCGTTGTAAATGATTTCGTTGTAATAGCACTTTACTATTAATATTAATATATCGCGTTGTAACAGTATTCGTTGTAAAAACATGCGTTGTAAAAGTATTTGCGTTGTAAATAATGCGTTGTAAAGCCATACGTTGTAATAGTATGCGTTGTAACGTCATACATCCTGGTCTGAAGATAGGCACCACAAACAGTCATCGTGAGGGTCCATGATCGACATATGACCCCGGCATTCTCTACAAGGTTTAAACCCGGACTTCTTCAATGTCATCGCAAAGGAAACAGCAGAAACAAAGTTACTATCAAAAAATCAATGGAGAGTCCCCGAAAATTGTTATGAGTCGTCGGCGCGGAAAAAAGTCAACTGACGTCAGCACGTCGACGAGTCTATTTGTGGCTCCGATTAAGTCAGACGGAGTCGCTGGCGGAGCAGGGTCTTTGTGACGTCCTCGAAGTGGGAGAGCTAGGAAAAAAGGTTTCTGCGGAATGCGGACGCAGGGGTAATTCAAAAGGTGAGGAATCCACAGGCAGATGTATCCATCAAAATAATGTAACAAGTACTGGATTTTATGATTGCTTGTTTTATATTTATACTAATAATTTTAAAATTATTTTAGCATGGTATTTCTTTTGCACGCTTTTATAGTTATGGCAACCTAATAGAGTATTTTGATTGATTGCTGTCCTGCATGAAATGAAGAAACTCTCAGTGGGGAGAATGAACTGGTATGTTGAAGTAAGAATCCTCTAGGCCTACTTATACCAGGCCATCTCAAATTTGACTAAGGTCAGGATGTCTTGAAGCCCCTTTCTTCAAGCTTCCATTGAATATGTGAAGATCCATGTTGTGAATCCCACACTCTCAACTTCTTTTGCACAAGATGATCGTGGAATAAATTCCTTTTCCCTTCTAAGCTAGGGTATCTTCTCCAAAGGTTTTACTCAGAAGCAAGTTCATAAGGTCTGCCTGTAGTGCTCAAAGACACTTTAGGTTATTTTTTGGGGGGCCGTATGCCAATCTTTTCTTGAATTCTACTATGTCTCTGAAGCAGACAATAGTGAGACCTACTTGTCTGTTATGCCTTGCCAGTCCACTGCGAAGACCTGTACCTACACATCACCAACAGGGTAAATAGAAGGAGCCCTCTGTCATGTTTGTGTTGGTTAGTCACTTGATGTACATACATGCATGCATGCATGCATGCATGCATGCAGGAGAGGTGTATGTTGCTGTATCATTTCTTGTTTCAAGTCAACACTTGAGGGGTTTTCATTTCATTTAGGCTTTCGTCCCATAGATGATCCATAACCGGGGATGACCATAATGCCCCCAGCTAACTTTTTCTTTTAAGTTGAACACAAAACAGGGTTCTTAATTGCAAAAGATTGGAATGCTCAATTGGTTTCTGATATTCTTTCTATGAGGCCATAGAAACAACCTAAATAGCTGACTGGAGAGTTTCAATAAAGAGAGTAAATCTGTCTCTGCGTTTATTTGGTACAGCACACTGCTAACCAAAAAGTTTTGGGGGGACAAAAACAAAACAGGAGAGTGAACAGGAAAAATTAGAAAAAAATAAAACAGAGCAATCATAAGACAACCCAGAGGATTTGGAAAACAATGCGCTGCGAGGGCTTTTCAAAATATGAGGCGGCTTTCTATGTTGTTTATGTTCTCAGGGGTTTGGTTTCTGAGCTTCGAGAACAGACAACCAAAACGAGCAACCACCAAAGCATTCTTTGTAGATGCATGCTCTTCAAACAACGAGCCAGCTGCAGAGCATAGATTGTGTGAAGTGCATCTCTCAAGAAGATTAGAGAACTCTGACTTTTCAGCATCCATGAAGACCCACATCATTGTGAATAACGTAATAGTCTCATTCAGGGCCATCATTTGGTTGCAAAGAAGGCGTTTTGATTTGTCCAGCAACAACTCACTGGCCTTCCTCTTTTTTCTTCTTCTTCGCCTTAGCCTTCTCTACTAGCTGTGGAGAGAGCTAAAGTTTGAGCAGAGTTTGCGCATGAGGCGGCAGCGATACAGAGAGCAGTAAAGACATACAAAGGACCAGGCCCAGGAAAGCATTAACAAAACACTTGCACAATACCCGTTAGAGTTGGGAATGCCTATATGTACTACCAGGATGGGCAACGGATACATAGGTACACCCATATATCGCTGTTTATTTCTGTGTCTGGGAGTGCAACTATATATTCAACTCAGATGTGCCTATGGCATCCTGAGCTTTGGGATTCACCCAGAATCTGCCCTACAGGGTGGAATGCGATTCTGCGTGACAACACTTGTAGGCTTCTGCAATGGGATTATTGCAGCTATAGACCTATCGTTTAGTGCAGACGGGTCTGTTGCCAACAAGACTGCTCATGGGATCCTGACAGGGCATCACTGTTGGTCATGGTCTGAAGCATAGCTGAAGAGACCGCCACCTTACGTGATGCCGATAGTGGGCACAGAATGACTTTGGGCTAAAGGATCCTTTGGAAGAAGTAGCCACAGAGGACTTCTTCTCTGTTGATAGGACAATCGGATGACGAGTAAAGTAAAAAGTTTGTTAAGCAGCTGGGTAGATGGCGAAGATATTGGTGACTGTGTGGACAGATCATAATGCAGAGAAAGAGCAGCTGATGAACCAGTGGAGATCCATAAGTGTGTTACCTATGAGCAGATAGAAAGGATGTATGTGTCTGACTGTACACAGTCTGTCAGCAAGACTTTGTGAAGAAATCAATTTTAGTTTTTTTTGTTTTTGTAAAGAATGGTAGTGGAAATGATGTAGACTCTTCACCTGATAATATGAAGGATGAAGCTCAAACGTCTCTCACAGTTCCTAAGTCTTTGCAGAGAACATTCAACATGTTGCTTTTCGTTAGATCATTAACCAGGTAGACACCTTAGCTACACTGCTAGCATTCATTGGTACCAAGAATCTTAATTTCACACATGTCACATGGCACGAATAGCACTTCTGGAAAGCAAAAGCCATCTCATACATTCTGCCAGACGTTAAAGGCCTCCTTGTGCTCAACCCTTGCACTAACAAAGGAGAAAAGGGCCTAATCCATCCCTTCTTCTCTAAAAAGAAGAGTATCTAGAATGAGAACCCCACTGTATTCCCTTAGCCTGAAGTGCTGTAGGCAATCTAGACTATAGAATCCTCTGAGGGCAGTAGAGCTCTGAACCTCTCCAATTAACTGGCCAGAGTTTGTCACATAAGGTGGATAGACTGAACACAGATCAATGCTAAATTGAGTGTTTCTGTGCTCACTCTGCTGTTTTACAAAAGGGGAAAATTGCAGCACATTAATCTATGAGGAAAAGCACCTCTATACGTACAACGTAAATGAAAGTAATACAAACAAAACATGACATAGGACTCCAGGTTTGTACAACAGATTTAACCACCTTACTCTAAGAAACATCCGTATAAAGCATCACTTTCTCAGTGCAAGCCATCAAACTCTGGAACTCTTCACCAGCCAAGATTCAAAGCATTAATGAGCATATGCACTTCATAAAGAGGTGAAGCGAAAAAGTTACCATCTGTGTGTAGCATGAATGGCTGTAGAACACACAGTCTGCATACACCTTGATATCACAAGTTGGGTAACGTTTGCAAGTTGTTTTTCTTTGAGGAAGCCTTGCTTACAAGATGTTTGCTTCTTAACTATGTTTATGGTTTTCATGTTGATTTTGTAACAATTAAACAGACGCTTGACTAAGTATTACATGGTTCGCATTGTCAAACAAGTTACTTATTTTGGTAATGGCTTATCTGGTAGAGACTATGTAGCTGCAGATTGCTTACCTTAGAATTATCCCAAGGCGTCAGACTGAATCTGAACATTTTTGATGAGCAATACCCTTGCATGCCGGAAAGTGTCATCGATCAGCTCCGTGTGGTGTCATCATCAGGAAGTGACGTGCACAGTGAACAGACCTCACACCAGCGAGCTGTCGTAATTTCCTATTTGGGACTTTCCATGCCAGAAGCACAGAGCAATGAAGAGCACTGACCACTGGAAGATAGTTGGGTCAATAAGGAATCTGCGAATAGATAGTCTCCACCAGATAAGGCATTACAGAAGGTAAGTACCTTGTTCATCTGATACAATTCTAGCCATAGATTCCTTACTTCAGAGAAGATATTCAAGCTCTACATCCCTGGACGGGAGGCAACTGGACGAGCGGTGGCAATATTCAGCTTCCCCGATAGCCGCAGAGTGATGAGTCGATCGATTGTACAAGGACACTCAACCAACCCCCTCAAGGATCTTACTAACAACTAAGAAGACCCCCCTCAGTCGTGCCTGCAAGGAAACATAAATGTAGTAAAGGCCACAAATACAAAGAATGAAGCCTTAGAGAACTTTAGCATGTTGAATAAATCTAGCAATAAATCCCCCTCAGCATCTCTCCTTAGCTTAGACCAAAACCAGTTGTCCGTTAGCAACAATTCAATCAGCTATCATAAGGAGACAGGTCGTTTAATCCAACAAGCTCGGTTTACAAAGCCCGCTACCAGAGAGGATGGACTGCTATCATCAAAAGCCTATAGCAGGAGCAAACTTCTCTGAAGCAAATTCACACTTCAAAGAGCCCCACCCAGAGGTACCGGCTACAGTGACAGGGAATAAATTCTCCCCATCAAGCTCAAATGTTTTAATTTCCTCTACTCAGAATAATGAGCTCTCGAAACCTGGATCCCTATTGACAACAGACGACCCCCCCAGCTTTACTGCCAAAAATCGAAGTCCACCTTACACTAATCAATAATGTATTGATTTCAATGGCAAATGCGGCCCTTACGCATGCGGAGAAACTTGATACACAAATAACAATACTACACTCAGTAGCAGGATTAATATCAGGTCTCAATACAAAGCTCGAATATCTGAATTCGCTGATTAACAGGGCCCAGAGTTACGCGGTCTCATCCACCAATCTAGAAAAATTGAGATACAACTCCATTCAACAGAAATTAAAAAGACTGCCCCAAATAATGAGCTCCCTAGTGAATGACCTCAAAACAGAGGCAGCAAGAGGGTCATACAGACAAATTATGTGTTCTGATCAATAGGGAAAAGACAAAACCCAAAATTTCCCCTATCCACTGTCGCCTTTTCCGCATAACAGGAACACTATGTCCCCTGGGAAAACTCGAATATGTATGCATAAACCAGGATAAATTCCCTGTTAATGGCCAATGGTACACAAGATGGGCCGGAAAGACCAAAGAAAATGGACAAAGTTTAGGGGAAAGACAAATTCAATTCAATAAACAAAAACACAGCTTTGGGCCCTAAAGATGACACAAAGCACAACAAAGGAATTCCCCTCCAACAAAAAACGAGCTCAGAATCAATAATTAGTCCTTTGGACCTCCAGCCCTGATCAAGGAAAAATAAGAAAAAAACTAAGCAAAGTAAACAAATCAAACAAGGTCAAACAAACCACAGATGGGCTTCTAACGCAATGGCTCCTGACCAATACAAAGGTAAACATTGGGCCTACGGTTTCCCCCCTCAAGTCGGTCCCATAAGGCTCAGGAAAAAGGGCTACAGGAGCGACCGTCAATGGATAAAACAAACAATCATGCCCCCACACAAAGCTCATGCAGCCTGGCAGTAAAGCAAAACATGAAAGAACAAGTGCCATGTTTAACATCACAGGTACATGAAGATTAATCACCTGTTGAAGGCAAACGGTATAAGACCAAAGAATTCCACAAACTCAACACTGATGATCTCTCACATGCAAGAGACCCTTATGGAAAAACTCTCCAACCTGATAAAACTTTCGGGATGCCCAAGGGCGATTCGCCAAATCAGACCCATCAAAGAACAGGAATCGAAGTGGACAACCCGATCGCCTATAACACCAACCAAAAAACAACTACAAATTGCCTAACAAATCAACACGACTGCAAACCAAAAGCAGCGGTCAAAGAAATCTCTACACAGACACATCAAAGAGCCATGACATCCTCCAGCCCAGATGATATAAATGCATCCATGGGAAGCTTCGAACCCTGGGATGAACATGGCATCAAAGACTACAGCAAACCAGGACGGCTTGGATGTAAGTCCTCACGGTACAACTCCCACTTCAGACCAGCATGAATCCCTTCCCTTCACAATCCCTACATATCGCAGGGGAAGTGGGACATTCTCAACAGAGGAAACATCTTGAGGCTCAGCTCAATTGTGCCAGGACTGGAAAATATTGAAACCTCAGACATCAATAGAGTGGCTTTCCTTGCTCCAGAACTCGGTGATAAGAATGAGGTCATAGAAGTGACCTTCTCTAACCAGGAAATGGCAAGAGCACGAAGGGAAAATAAAAACCGCCCGGACGACTGGGGGATCCAGGTGAGAAATCCAGTAAAAACTAAATACCCGACAATCCTGAAATGAGTTGATAAAGCACAGCCACGGGATCATGAAAGAAAACCTCAAAGCAAAGAGGAGAAAGAGTGAGATAAATCTCACAACCGGCTCCATTTTGCACGGTATCAAAGTGGGCCCAAGAGCCAGACAGTAGAGTAACAGCCCTTTACAAATCATAATGGACCCAGAGGAGGGAAAACGAACATGCCTGGCCAAGACAGTGAACATCAAAGACTAGTCCTGGGTACAGAGGGCTTTAAACTCTTGCTCCTAACAAACAGGGTCTTTCTGTTGACAAGAACAACTTATCCTTTAAATAAAAAAATCTGCTCTCGGAATACCCGGGGTTTACTCAATAACGAAGATAAAAAGGACGCACTACAATCATTGAAGGACTATGACATTATAGAGGTGCAAGAAACTTGGGGTTTGAGCTCATCCCACTGGGCAGACTACACAGCCTATGAATTGCTTGCCACACCTTCACAAGGGGGGGGGGGCATGCCTCAGGAGGCGTGACCATTTACATCAAAAACAATCTGACAATCCTGGTATCCCTAGTATACAAAGGAAATGGTGACTTTAAACTCCTCAAAACAAGGCTCCAAAATTCTGATACACTAAGTCAGGATCAGCGGCAAATGATCTTAGTCTGTATTTACCTTCACCCATCTAAGCCAAGAAGAGAAACCTCGTTAAACAGAATGCTGCCAATAATCAGCGATTATATTCTGAACACCCGGACGATCAATGGCTAATCATGGGTGATTTTAACGCAAACTAATGGAATCAGATTTAAACTCCTCCCTAGTAGCTTTGAATGACTCAATCAGGGCCATTCCAGAAATAAGCGGCCAGTACAAGTGAAAGGACAACCACGGACTCGAATTGTCAGCCTATTTCAACCAACTGGGCCTCAGAGTCTTAAATGGAAGATCAGCCTCTTACTCACCGGCAGCGTATACCCACTTCTCCCACTCTAACCTGGCCACTTAAGACTATATTTGGATGTTGATTGTGCATTTTCACGCAGCTCAAGACTTTGCTGTCACTCCGTCACTGGCAAGTGACCATGTCATCATCTCCTGCAACATTCTATCATCGCAATGCCATCACCCAACAGACCAATTGATCGGTGAGGAAGCCAATCTGGAGCCAATCAGGAAAATACGGTGGTCGATCGAACACAAAGAAAAAATAGATGAAGAAGTAGAATTAATCCTGTCCAGAGCATCTGAGGGAAATGGTAATCTAATCCTGACAATATATTGGGAACATCTTCTGGGAGAGATCAGGGATAAACTCAGAGGGACGAAGAGAAATCCGTCCACATCATACTCAAGAGACGATCGCCTCAAAAAACAAAAAGAGATAACGGCATATAAACTAAACTATGCAAAATATCACCAATGAGATCTCTGAATATAGATTAGCCCAGGAAAAGGTGGCAGCAATCAGTCATAGTTACAGGAAAGCAAGATTCGCTCGCCAAAGAAGGCTGAAGAATCTCACTGGATCAAAGCACATGAAATAATAAAGTCTCAGGACCAGAAGAGATTCTGGAAGTGCATGAACAGCTGCTTCAAATCAAATATGCAACTCTCTGTCACAAACATCTCGACCAAAGTGTGGGAAAACCACATAAACGCTCTCTACGTGGACTCGCCAAGAGAAGACAGCCCAAGTCACAAACCGGTTACTTTCCTTAAAATACGACCTCGCTCCGAGCCACTTTATGCATCAAACGACCTAATGAAAAGACAACAGATATGGTTGTGCATATTAAAAATAAAATGCGCCCTGGCGGGGCACCAGGCCCAAACAACATACTCCCAATAGTATACAAGGGAACAGCCTTTAAATGGGCAACCATTATGGCACCATTATTTACGGTCTATAGAGCAGGAAGGCACATTCCAGAGACATGGACGAATTCCCTTTTAGTACCAATACATAAAAAAGGGACACGTTCAAACCCAGAAAACTATCGCATGATTGCCCTCTTGGATGTCGATGGGAAATGTTATGCCAAACTGCTTTTAAAAGAACTGACTGCCTGGGTTGAAGCACTAAATCTGATCCTGTTTACGCAAACTGGCTTCTAAAAGGGCTCTAGCATTGAAAACAACTTGATCTGTGTGTCATCCTTAATAGAAACAACACCGGACAAGAAAGGAAAGTCACTCTACGTAGCTTATATCGATTTTCAAACAGCCTTCAATAGCATGGCCCTTTCAAGACTGTGGACGAAATTAAAAAACTGGAGCATGAACAACTCACTGTTAAACGCGCTAGTGGCTCTATATTCTGAAACCTGGGTCAAAAAAAGAGTACCTGCCGACTGGTCAACAACCAAGAAGATACAAACAAACAAGGGACTAAAACAAGGCTCTAAAATCTCCCCAATGCTTTTTAATTTGTATTTAGCCGACCTTTGATTTCCTGCCACAGGCTCAAGCTGTCCCTCCTCAACTCGCCGGATTTAAAATCTAATCGTTGCAATACGCAGACAACACCATCCTGTTAGATCAAACTCCGATTGGCCTACAGCGACTTCTAACTGCATTGTCGTCATATTGCAAAGCCAATAAATTGAAAATAAATACAACAAAGACGATGATAATCTCTAGGCAAACGAAGAGAAGAGGTTTATGGCAAGTCGACGGTCAATCCATCGAAACAGTCTCAACTTAAGTACCTTGGGGTATGGATCGACCATAAAAGAAGGCAGTCCACACACATCATAGCAATGCACAAGCTGGCGCAATCCCTGGAGGTCGCCTTCGGTAGAGCAAGGAAATCTATGTGCCCACCTATCCTCACACCTTTAATCCAAGCAATGGGGGCAACATTCCTACCGTCTGTTTCCCATGGCGCTATTGTCTTTAAATACAAGATGTCACTGTGGCTGGACAGAGCACAATCTGCCTGCTTCCATAAAGTTTTTCTTTTACCCTCTTCCACTTCGCATGTGCAAATCCGTAAGGAATTCAACTTGACGTCTCAAAAGTTGATACTTAAAGCACGATTCATAGCATTCTGTCTAAAGGCCAAACAAGCATGGGAGAACTCATTCAAAAATTACATCTGGCTAATGATAATAAACCCGGGCCAACCTGGCATAATTACCTTACGCATTCTATTGAATCATTGGAAGCCAGCGAAATATGGGCCACTCCCATAACCATACCGGCGGCAGCAAAACTCTTAATGTCAGGGGTCAACGATACAGCAAGCTTAAAAAATCTGAAGCATGGAAGCTGGGCTTTAAATCTATACAACAGCAGAGGCTTACCACACTATCTGTCATCTCCCATAAAGCCAATAATGAAGCGCCAACTGATGAGGCTAAGATTCAGCTTGATCCCTCAATTGGCATACAAGTATGGGCAAGGCAACAAAGAAATCTCATCCACACAGTGCTGTGCCCATGGGCGAGAAGAAGAAACCTTAACTCATATATTATGTATTTGCGAAACACTGCGCCCTTTAAGAACCTATTGGCTTCGACCCATCTGGCGCATTTTAAACATTCGGACTTGCCAGGATGCCCTGGTGGATTGCTTGAAGGGTGATTCAGCACAGTTGTCGGCGCGCTTTTTGGAATTTCTAATGACCGTAAAGGACATTTTGGCCTCCAAAAACTCAAAGAATCACGAAGCTCATAAACCACTATCTGTTTTTAATTATTTTTAATGTAAAGGCTAAAAACGTTTAATATCGAAGCTCATGCATTTTTGTTCTGTATCTTAGTATTTGTGATTGCAATGATTTTAATTAATTGTGCAATACAAATTCTTTTCCCTGGAGGTGGATCTGGCAAACTGTTTCACACCAAAATATATTGCAGGACCGAACAAGCAAAGTGCCAGTCTAGACAGACCTGACTATGCAAGCAATAGTTCTTTCTGAATGTATGCAGGACCGGAACAATGCATGCTAATGCAGTGGTCACTGCCTTAGCTCTGGTAGAAAGAGCACACAAATCTTCAGGGGTTGCTTCTTGGCCAATGTGTTTCAGATTTTAATACAAAGCACAATCCATCGGGAGATGGCCCATTTCTGCAAGGCCTTCTCCTTCTTTGCTCCAACATCCCACGAAGAGTTGGTTGTCCACCCAGAACTCTTTCGTGCATTCAAGGTAAAATGACAGCGCTTATTTGGGTGCAGTCGGTGGAGTCGCTCCTCTTCCTTAGATGAATATGGCAAAGCATAAAAGGTAGGAAGGTAGATGGGTTGGCAGACATTAAGGGCATTGACCACCTTTGGAAGGAAGCTCTGGTGAGAAGGACCAGCTTGTCCGGGAAGGTATTGAGGTAGGGAGGCTTAGATAAAGCCTGGAGCTCAGTGACCATCCGGGTGGATGTTATGGCCACTAGGAAGGTAGTCTTGATGGTAAGGAACCAGAGAGGACAGTTGTGCAGTGGCTCAAAACGTGAGTACTAGAATGAGGTCGCACAGAGACATGGTGAAGGGTGAAAGTGGGAACATGTGTTGAACACCTTTCAAAAACCTAGTTTCAACAGGGGATTTGAACAGGGATAAGTGATCTGGCAACCGCAAAAAGGCTAAGATGGCAAAAAGATAGCTTTTTAAGATGCCCAAAGCAGAGCCCTGCAGGGCAAGAGAAAGAATAAAAAGAAGGACCTGAGAAATGGGAGCAGAAAGGGAGGTCAACTTGTTTTTCTGCACACCATGCTACAAGCTTGCCCCAACAGGCGTATACTGTTTTGGAGGAGAGACACCAGATTGCCAAGATACTATTGTATACTTTGGGTGGAAGGTTAAAAGCGGTCAACTGCTGCAGCTCCATCTCCACGCATGAAGGCAGAGCGGTGCTAAAATTGTGCAGAGAACTCTCCCCGCTGCTACAACAGAAGATCCACCAGAAGGGGTAGTCTGAGTGGAGGGTAGATTGCCATGCTGAATGGATCGGGATATCAAATTCTCCGGGCCCTTTCCGAAGCCACAAGGATGACTTGGGCATTGTCGTTTCTGATCTTCTTCAGAACACTGGGCAGGAAAGGTATAAGTGGAAAGGCATATAGGAGGCCTGAGATCCACTCCAGATGAAACCCTTCTCCAAGCGAGAACTGCCTTGGAAACTCCAGTGCACAAACCTGCTGACATTGCGCGTTCTTGGCAGTGGTGAACAGATCTAATCAAGGTACTCCCCACTGCTGAAACATAACTGCACTACCTCCAGATGGAAACACCATATGATCTACTAGGCATCTTCGGCTGCTTTTGTCTGTCCTGGCGTTCAGACTCACTAGGTGCACTGCCCTGACATTCCCGCCATGTCCAGAGGTGCAGGGCCTCCCGACACAGGGTCCACAACCCCACCCCCTCCTGTTTGTTGCAGTACCACATGGGGGCTGTATAGTCCATGAACAGCTACACTAGCCTTCCCCTGATGAAAGGTAGAAAGGCTTTCAACGCCAGCTGGATCACTCGGTGCAACAGTAGGTTGATGTGGAGTCTGGGTTCCACTGGAGATCAAAGACCTCTGATCTCCACTTCTCCCAGATGACTGCCCAAACCCACAAGTGATGCATCTGTCACTACTGTAAGATCTTAGAGTTTAGATTCTTGAGGCGGAAGCCGGGAATCAGGGAACGCGCATAGCACTTTATTCGTAAGAACATTGTACTTACTACTTGTGCAGATCTAATTTTTAAAAACTGTTACTTTTTTACTCTGTTGCTTTTTACCTGGTGCATTTACTCCCCCCGGGGGTCTCGCAGTGCAGGCGGCCGATTTAGGGCCGACACTGACGCGGGATTCTCTGACGGGGGCGCCATCTTTGGGGCAGTCCAGGTTGGCGGGCTAGTCTTGCAGGCTGGTCGGGCCTGGGGGTTACAAAATGAACCTTAAAACGAGCACGCGCACAGTGGGCGGGCCGATGGCGCGCCAGAGGCAAGCCCATCTGCGCCTGTATGCGGCCGGACAGGGCCAGGGGCTATAACCCCTGCTCAAAAATCTGGCGATCTACTTAAATATTCACGCAAGGCCCTCCTGTCTCTCCCCCATAACAATTGTGCTCCTACCACCCCCCTAAACTGTGATTGAGCCATTCTACTTCGATATGTGCAGTTTTCCTTCTATACCCTATAAATCCAATGTAAGGAACCTCGTTATGGATAGTGCTAATACATATTGCACGACTACTAACAATACAAAACCCTCAGAACTCACCTTCTTTAGTCTTGATTGTCGATCACTCTCGAAACATAAGAATGACATCTATGACCTGCTTTCGGGCTCCCAACCCTATGCAATCTTTCTTACCGAAACGAGGCTGAATGACAGCTCAGGTCGATATCGCTAGTGCTCTTCCTCCTAATTACACCTTTTTGGGGAAAAATCGGGTGGGTAAAGAAGGAGGTGGGATTGCAATTATATACAAGAACAAATACAAATGTAAATGGAGCAATCTTGATTATTCTGAATGTGAAGCTGGCTTATTTAAACTGTGCCTTTCACCTAACTTCATTCTTTCCGGTGTATTGATATATCGCCCTCCAGAACCAGCCAGTTTATGGGCAGCCTCCCTTCCCGACTATATTGCCCCGCTCTTGCTTCAAGCCTCCAACTTTATAGTAGTGGGTGATTTGAACCTTCATTTAAATGACATCTCTCAATCAACCAATGCTAATTTTATTGCGGACTTAGCAGCCTTAAATGTCATTCTTCATAATTTGGGTCCCACCCATAAGGCAGGGAATCTGCTCGGTCCAATTTTTTCTAACATGGACACTGTCCTATGTAAACCGGCCGTCCCTGTACTCTGGTCTGACCACTTTTTGGTCGAATTTCAAATCAAATGTCAGCAGCATTTGAAAAACTTACCATCTGGGCTAACAAAAGGCAGAAATTGGAAAAACCTGCACATAAAGAAATTCAATCTACTTCTTGAGAAAACGAGACCGGTAGATTCAATTACTACCTTGGAGGAAGAAACGGTCATCCATTCCTGGCTCAGTTCAACCATTGATTCATGTCTTCCCTTTTCAATAAGGAAATATAACAATCATTATCTTCCTGCCCCATGGTTTTCTGAAACCCTCCAAAAAGAAAAAACGAAGTGCAAAAATTTAGAGAGGCAGTGGCGCAAATATTATGACCCTAAAATTAAACTATTGTATAAGTCAGCTTTGAATAAGTACCATCTACTTTGTCGCAATGCTCGGGAAGAACATGCAAACTGTACGATCCAAGAAGCTCAATATTGTCCAAAAACACTTTTTAAAGTAGTTAAAGAGCTTTCTGGGGCCTCATGTCAGCCAAAGCCCCCCTGCCTGGATGTCAAACATTGCGATGATTTAGCTGATTTCTTTGTTACAAAAATCAGCACTATCTATGCTGACTTTGATAGGCAGTTGTCGGAAGTCTCTCCCCTCCCTAATCAATCCTCCCTCAGAGATATGGATGTTTCTAACAACAGTGCTGCTTTGGATCAATTGTCCCAATTGGATATTACCTCCTTTTGTAATATTTTGAGCAGTATCAAATCAGGTTCTCCCAATGATTTGTTTCCCCCCTCAGTTCTTCAAACTCTAAGTTTTCCGTCACTTAATTTAATCATGGAATTATTAAATACCTCCTTATTGGAGGACAAAGTTGCAGCAACTTGGAAACACACCATGATTATGCCTCTATTGAAAAAAGCGAATCTGGACTTGGGAATACCATCTAACTTCTGCCCTATCTCCCTTCTCCCAATCTTTTCGAAAAACTTAGAGAAGCATATCAATGTCCAGCTTGCGGAATTTATTGAGACACACAATCTTCTGCATAACTCCCAGTCTGGCTTTCGCCCAGGCTTCTCTACTGAGTCTACATTACTGGGCGTCACTGATAACATTCGCCGTCAAGCGGATAGATGTGAAACTGTGGCATTTATTCTCCTTGATTTAAGTGCCGCATTTGACACTGTTTCTCACCCTATCCTCTTGAAAACCCTCCAATCCTGTGGTATCACGGGTTCGGCCCTCGAGTGGCTATCCAGTTTCTTGACAAATAGGACCTTTCAAGTTTTCTCTGCCTCCTCCAAATCTGGAGTTCATGTGTCTCAATCCGGAGTTCCGCAGGGATCTAGATTGAGCCGTCTGCTCTTTAATATTTACGTCAGCCCCTAAGCTGCTATTGCGGAACAAGCTGGGCTCACGGTGTATTCTTACGCCGATGACACCCAGCTTATTTATCCACTTTCGACCAAATCAAACAACAACACCTCTTTGCTGAGATCCGGATTGATAAACATCGCAGATTGGATGCATAACAACAAACTAAAACTAAACGGTGATAAAACCGAGCCCCTCCTTTTCGGCAAAAATAAAACCCTCTGGGGCCCTCAGCATTGGCCTTCTCAGATGGGGCCACCCCCGACTCCTGTACAATCTGTCCGGAATCTTTGATTTATGGTTGATGACCAACTAACCATGAGGCAACAAGCTAGTAAGGTAGCCTCGGTTTGCTTTGTCATCCGGAAATGGCTGAAAAAAATCCTGTGGATGCTTCCTTTGCCCACTCAAAGAACGGTAGTTCAAGCTCTTATAAGATCTAGACTGGACTAAGGTAACGTTCTGTACCTGGGAGTGGGCAAGGAAGTGCTACACAGGTTACAGGTGGTACAAAACGCTGCAGCCAGAATGCTTTGCAATCTTTCTACAAGAACATCTGCCTCAGCCGCATTACGTGATCTCCACTGGCTGAAAATGAGGAATCGCGTTAAGTTTAAAACTCTATGCTATTTGCACAGGATCAACGCTGGAGTAGCGCCTCACTATCTTCAGGCCTTAGTGCATCAATACCGACCTACGCGCTCCCTTTGTTCCGCTAATCAGCACAAGTTTCAAATTCCGAGGATTAAAAGAACCAGAATGGGTGGACGCTCATTTTCCCATCTGGCTCCAGTACTTTGGAATTCTATGCCTTTTTTGCTTCGCATTGAGCCACTGCATCAGAAGTTCCGCAAGGACTTAAAAACTTGGCTTTTTAATCAATAGTTTCTCCATCTGCACTGAGCTATCTGTTCTTTTCATCTTTTGCGTTCCTAGCGCTGGGAAATCTATGGGTAGCTGTTGCGCTGAATAAATGTAATTAATAATAATAATCTGGTTGGGGAAGGGAGAGGGGTCTGCTGCTGACTCAATTGCGGCTTGTTGAACACTACTGCAGATCTTTTGCGGGTCCCTCTGAGATCTGGACCATGTCAGAGAGATTCCCCGGATGCTGCGCCCACAGGTCCTTCAGGTCCCACTGCAGAGACCACATATGCCGGCGGGCATGTGTCAAAAGCAAGAGGCCACGAGGCCAAGCAGCCTCAGTCCAAATCACCAAAACTCAGGATGGAGGCTGACACATTAATATCATAGCCTGAATATCCTGGACTCACCGTTAAGGGGGATAAGCAATGTAAGAAAGTAGGATCTGCTTTGATAGTTACCCCCACTTGTTGCTGGTATCAGTGGTTTTTTTTTACTAGTCTGACTGGGATCATGATAATGAGGGGGCCCCAGTCACTGTGCTTCCTCCCTAAATTGACCATAGTAAGTAATTCTGTACATCCACAATTGGCTACTGGTGTACCCATGTAAGTCGCTAGTGTAGGGTGTTAAGGTACCCAGGGCATAGGAATACCAGGAGTCTCCCATGGGCTGCAGCATGTGTTTATGCCACCTATGAGAGACCACTCAAACTGTGACTAAAGGCCTGACATTGCAACCTGCGGAGTTGGTGCTTGCACTCTAACAACAGAAACGTTTCCTCATATCGGAGGTCACTACACTTAAAAACGATAAGCAACCCGAATGGCAGGCCTTTCAATCTTGAAAGCAGGGGGCTTAGTTATAAGTGTGAGGGTGCCCCTCCATGAGCAGGACACACCCGGAGTCGATTCTTTAGGCTTTGTAAATGTGGTCAGCCGTTTTGATACATATAGTGGACATCAGTTATTATGAGATGTCTAACTATACAGTGACAAACACAAGGAGATGATGGACGGACCGCTGACATTTCTCAGACACTCACCCTCAGTGACAGATCTGGGTTGAATCAATCATCGTTCTTTAGCTCACTTCGCCACAGTCCACCCGATCTGCCAAGACAGGTCTTCACTTGACCGGAAACGAGCTTCCTGGGACCCGTTTCAGGGTATCACCCCTCATTAGCCAGGCTAGCTTGAATCCAGTTGCAAAGTGAGGAAGGGACCCACGTCTGGGCATACCCTGCCAACTTAGGGCGAAAATGCAAGCACAAGGTAATGATGGACGGAGACATTCACCTCCAGTCACGGATCTCGGTTGAATCCATCATCGTTCTTTAGCTCACTTCACCACCCCAGCTCAGACCCAGCCATATGCATATCAGTCTTGACGCTGTGCCTCATGGGAACAGTCCAGCCCAAACTTCCAAGCCACTAACTTTATATTTGCTGCCCCAAACCTGGTCATTTTGGTATCAAACATTTCAGAATCACACCTAATCACCGATTCCAGTGTTGGACATATTACCCCCATCTACTGGGGTGTCTCTTGGGGTACCCCCTGACCGCAAAGTTCGAACAGGGAAAGGTAGAATAGGTTTCTTGTCACAGGGAGGTGTGGCCACTTCCCAGACAGGACTGAGTGTATGGGGCGGGGTTGGTAGCCCTTGCCAGTGCCACCAGACTGCTTTGAAGGGCACATTTGGTGTCCTACTTGCATTCTCCAGTTTGAACCAGTTCAGGGAGCCCTTGGCTCACAATCCGGTGCCAAATTGGACAAAGGACATGGGAGTATCCTCCCCTCTGTCCAGCCCTTCCTCTGGGAGGGACCCCTGAGTTGTCCTAACCCCCTTCCTAGGGTATTTAAGGGCTTACTTGTGGGTGGATCCTCAGATTCGTCATGGGACAAGACTTAAGCCTGAAACCACGTCACTCTTCGATCGTCTGGATACTTGGAATTCGCCTGGAACCAAGAATGCATCAAGTAAGACTCCGGCTGCTCCTGGTCTCGCTGTTCTGCAAGTCTTCTTCGTTGTCTGTGTCTGCGCTTCTTCCAGGTACTTTAACAAGCATGTGGGCATCAAGGACACCCAAAGTGATCTCCCTTGGAGTGAAGGAGTCACTCCCCTGCAACTGCAGGCACCACAGCGAAGATGACCATTCTGCTGTTCCTGATGTCCTACGGACTTCGAAAGGCTTAGAAATACATGTGTAGTTCTAAAACTCCCTCGAGGCCGGACCGGTCCTCTTTGCAATTTTGAGGCCAGTATCCCTTGTTATAACAGCTGGGACCAAACCTCTGTGCACCATGTCGACTTGCCGTTGTCAAGACTTGTTGGCTCTGCACACCAGAAATCTTTGGGATACAAGAAGCTCCAGCCTCCAGCATTTTTTCCGGCCAAGGACAGTGTCTTCACTGCATCCTCTGCACCATGGGCCTTCCTTCTTGGCGAGCTGCTAGAGGTCCTCTTGTAACTCTTTTGCCTTTGGCCTGTGGGTCCTCCTGAGGGTCTTCTGCTTCAGTGGGCTCCCCTGCTTGCTTGGGCCTGCTCTGACTATCCTGCTTCTGGTGAGTCCCTTGAACCTTGCTGGTCCCACTGTTGCTCCTTCTTTGTTCTCCGGGCCAGTTGCAGCTGCCAAGGCTTGTTGGTGCTCCTGCCGGACACCGACCACCTGATTCTCGACTTCCAACACAGGACAGCTTGTGCATTGCTCCTGGTCCTCACAGCTGCTTCAACAAGGGCACCGTCATCATTTCTGAGCCGTCCGACATCGGTGAGCATTGCTCTTCCGTGCCTTCTGGTCACCTCCGAGTAGCATAGACTCTGTCCCCTCTGCTTACATGTTCTTCATTTCACGAATCCACCCTTGGATTCCACCAGACCCCTGCACAGTCGCCTTCAGTGGCATCTTTACTGAGGTCCGCCACTGTGGTCTCCGGCAGTTTTCTGCATCACTTCACACCAATGCACCCGGCTTCCCTGGTGTAGGCATCTGGTTCCTGGGGTATCCATGGGTGGGGTGACTTGGAAACCTTCCGTCTTCCAAGGGGTTCCTTCAGGGTCCACTGGGAAGGGTAATTTTTCTCCAAAACTGCAACTGCGACTTTCCTGTTGACTTCTATTGGACACACAGCTGTGTTTCCACTCTGCACACAGCCTCCGTGAGGTTCCTGGGTACTTAAATTGGGTGGTTCCTGGGGTCCCCAGCTCCTCTGAGTCACCTGGTTAAGTCAGGACTTCGGTCGCAGTTCGCATTCCACTTTCTTAAACTGTTTGGTCTCCCCCTGGAGACCACTGTATTTTGTGCACCTTACCTTATTGCAATTGAAGTATTATTGTGATTATTGTGTATATATATCTCCGGTAGGCGATATACCAATGTGTTAAGTGTTGTGCAATAAATAGACATCTTTTTATGAATACACTGTGAGGTTCTTTTTCATTCTAACCTACACTATGTGATTAAACTGGTAAAACAAGCAGCTTGCCACTCCTTCAAGATCAGCCTGAAGGCTGCTCTAGACAGCTACCACTTTGAGAGCTTTCAAAAGGTTTTCAAAGACCACTAAAATCACCATAACGGTTGCCTGGATTAGTTCAAGGTGCTTCACTTAAATAAGTGTGCACCATATACTAAGCCAGCCTCCTACAAGCATGAAACTGAGTCCAGAACAGCTCGAATGAAAGGGAGCGTCTGTAAGGGAGTAAGGTGTGACTTTGGCAAACTGACAGTGAACCCCAGCGAGTGCAGGACGTTCACCACAGTCTGGAGGTAGGAGACAACTACCTTTGGAGAGCCAGCCTTTAAAAGCCAGTTGTCGACAGATGGGAAGACTGGTACTCCTTACCTTCGCAGATGAGCTGCAACCACCGCCATCACCTTAGTGAACACGCATGTTGTGCTGGTAATGCCTAAAGGGAGCACAAAAGTGCCTGTGGCCCTCTGTGAACCACAGGTGATGCCTGTGGGCAGGCAAGAAAGGAATGTGGAAGTATGCATCCTGCAAACCAACTAATTTCCCGGGTCGAAGGCAGACAGAACATGAGCGAGTGTGAACATTTTGAATTTCTCCTTTTAGGAAAAAAAAATTGGGAAGGCACAAGACTAGGATAGGACACAGGCCTCTGTTTTTGAGCATTTGATATTGTCGGGAATAACAATCAAAACCTTTTCTGGGGTTGGCGCCCCCTCTCTATGGCTTCCTTGGCCAACAGCCACCACTTCATGGTGGAGTACGGAGAGATGATCCTCCATTAGCCTGTTGCAAGTAGGTGGCATGGGTGGAAGGGTAATCATGAAGGGGAGGGAGTAGCCCCTTTGTACAATCGGATTTTATTGACTCCCAGTGGTGCAACTGATGTTGTACTCTGTTTCCCACTGGCTGCCCATGGTGGTTGGACTGGCCTGACCCACGGGATCGGGATGTACAGAGTCCTGGGTCATGCAGGGGTTGAGGAGTTTGCATGCAGTGGTGACTGGGAGGGTAAAGACGCGTCTGGAAGACAGACTGGGGTTTGTGGGGAGCCAGGGAAAAGCGCAAGCACCTGGCCGTAGCTCTGCTCTCCTAGAAGCACTCCAGCGCTTTGTCCAACCTGTCTCCAAAGAGATAGGTGCCATCAAACAGCATGTCCATATGTGAAGCTTGGGCATCCCCTGAGGCCACAGACCAAGAAACAGCCCTGCCTAGCGAGTCGGTCGTCTCCAGCACTCATTGGATTGTGAACTTTGTTGCATCTCTCCAGTCTGCCATAGCTTGGTAAAGTATGGCCCAGGCCTCCTCGGGGAGCCTGAGCAGCACTTGGAGCGACCAATCCCTAAGTGAATGGGAGTAACAGTCCAAAAGGAAAACAAATTGGGAAGGCACAGGACTAGGATAGGACACAGGCCTCTGTTTTTGAGCATCCGATATGTTCACAGATCGCAGTGCCAGGCTGGCAGAAAAAAACATTTTCTTGCTTAAGATGTCCAGCCTCTTGAATTCCCTATCCTGGGGGGCGGTAGGGAATGCACCTGGATTTAAACGGGAAGTGGAGGCTTGAACTACCAAGCTCTCGGTGGTAGTGTGTTGAGTGAGGAAACAGGGGTCCCCTGGGATGAGGCAAAGGCGGCGGGCAATTGTCTTGTTCCAGGAGCCCCTATGCAAGACTTGGACCAGGTTCTGAACAAGACGTCTGTAGGAGTTTCATTAAATGGGAGAAAAGGTTCTGAAGGGGTAACTCCTGGCTGAAGTACCTCAGTCAAGACGTTAGTCTAGACTGCCTCTGAGAGCAGGCTAAGGGACAGGACCTCTGCCGCCCTTCTCACCACTATAGCAAAAGAGGCTCTCTCCTCCGTAGCCACGGTAGGAGGAGAGGCCAAGTCAGTATGTGGGGAAGTGTCCAGTTCACTGGTGTATGAGAGTTCCTCACACCAGTCCATGTTGGGGTCTAGGGGCTGGTATTCTTCAGGGTCCAGTGGCCCCTTTCAATTTTCCCCAGTCCAAGCCCATAAGAAGGTTCCATGATGAAATATCGATTACTAAAACATCGACCTACAAAAATATCGCCACAAATACATCGTCTACAAAAATATCGTCACCATATACTTAAAGAAGGATTTACACAAATAGATATTTTTTTATCGACTACATAAATATCGACTACTACATTATCGACAATATTTAAAATAACATTACCTTCTACACTAATATCGACAACACTAATATCGACTACCTTTCTACTTATATTAATATAAAAAAAATATCGTCATTTTCTTTATAACCCTATATACACATTACCTTTCTGTTATTCACTTTTTCATAGTTATTTAAATTCAAAAAAAGCTTTTCTAACATATATGTATATACAATATGTATTATTTATTTATATATATTAAGAAAAAATACATTAGTAATATAAAGTATGTATGACGTTACAACGCATACTTTTACAACGCATACCTTTACAAGGACATTTTTACAACGCAAAAACCATTACAACGCATGTATTTACAACGCATGTTTTCACAACACAGGTACCTTTACAACGCATACCATTACAACGTAAGTATTAGTAAATATATAATAATTTTTTTAATATAAATTAATTAAAATGAATAGATTTTAATTAAATTTAATTTAATGTTTTAATTTCATTTAATTTATTTAATTAATATATTAATTTTTCTTTTTTTTACCCTGTACCCCAAAAACACAAAACTGAGCCTGAACCCTAAAAATACCCCTTTACCCAAAAACTAAAAACTGACCCTGACCCCTTAAAATACCCCTTTACCCGAAAAGTAAAAACTGACCCTGAACCCTAAAAATACCCCTTTACCCAAAAACTGAAAAATGACCCTGAACCCTAAAAATACCCCTTTACCCGAAAAGTAAAAACTGACCCTGAACCCTAAAAATACCCCTTTACCCACAAACTGAAAAATGACCCTGAACCCTAAAAATACCCCTTTAACAGAAAACTGAAAACTGACCCTGAACCCTAAAAATACCCCTTTACCCAAAAACAGAAAACTGACCCTGAACCCTAAAAATACCCCTCTACCCAAAAACTGAAAACTGACCCTGAACCCTAAAAATACCCCTTTACCCACAAACTGAAAACTGACCCTGAACGCTAAAAATACCCCTTTACCCAAAAACTGAAAACTGACCCTGAACCCTAAAAATACCCCTTTACCCAAAAACAGAAAACTGACCCTGAACCCTAAAAATACCCCTCTACCCAAAAACTGAAAACTGACCCTGAACCCTAAAAATACCTTTACCCAAAAACTGAAAATTGACCCTGAACCCTAAAAATACCCCTTTACCCAAAAACTGAAAACTGACCCTGAACCCTAAAAATACCCCTCTACCCAAAAACGTTAAACTGACCCTGAACCCTAAAAATACCCCTTTATCCAAAAACTGAAAACTGACCCTGAACCCTAAAAATACCCCTTTACCCAAAAACTCGAAACTGACCCTGAACCCTAAAAATACCCCTTTACCCAAAAACTGAAAACTGACCCTGAACCCTAAAAATACCCCTTTACCCAAAAACGTTAAACTGACCCTGAACCCTAAAAATACCCCTTTACCCAAAAACAGAAAACGGACCCTGAACCCAAAAAATATCCCTTAAAAAACCCCAAACATATTACATTTTAAATATAATTATATACTTACCAATACTTACGTTGTAATGATATGCGTTGTAAAGGTACCTACGTTGTAAAAACATGCCTTGTAAATACATGCATTGTAATGGTTTCTGCATTGTAAAAGTTTGGTTGTAATGGTAGTGCGTTGTAAAAGTTGCATTGTAAAGGTTGTATACCAATATAAACATTACCAAACACTATCATACACTCTTATCGGATTACTTTAAATCACATTTCACTAATTTTAACATTGTAAAAAATATTTACCATTAAAATAAAACACACAATACATTTGGTAATAAAAATCGAAAACAATTATTGATGCTACTAACTCTTTACAAAATAACGGCTTTCAAATTCAAACTAATGTTGTCAGCCAATGAATTTAAAATATATTTAATTGAACCAATCAAATATAACCATTAATTAACTCACTACTATAAATACAATTACAAACTTAACTTAAATTACCATTTTTTGGCCAAACTTGGAGGAAAACGGTTACCTTGCTGAAAAGAAGAGAATACACACCTACTACAACGACTACAACACAGCATACTACAACTCAAGTAAGTCAAGTCCCATTTCATTTATCATACAAACCTGTCGAAAAGTAGCTAAACTCCCTAAACTAAAAACATGGTCTTTATATTTGTTTAAATATAACTACAACATCCTATCAACAACCACCACAAGATAATAATTAAATGAAATTATGAACTGCCTTATCCATGTCTACTTAGAAACCTTTTAAATAATTTTTAAAAGTTGCAAAGTAAAGTTGCAAAAGACTTGATATGTTATTACCTACTAATATATCCTAATACAATAAATAACACAAATAAACTTTCTTTTACAGAATATACAAACTTCATCTACCAATCTACAACTAAACTAACAACATCTTCTACTACATTAAGTAAGTATACCCACTGTGTCTATTAATAATCAGAAAGAAAAAAAAAACAACTATAAAACTAAATCTTTTTTTGTATTATTCTTTACCACAACTACAGAACATTAAAGAGTGAAAATCTACATATAAGAACAGAAAACAAAATTAGCAGGAAAACAACATTGTAAGTACGTTTTTGCACTTTTTCCTTTTAACGTACACATCTCAAGAAATGTTCATCACTTTTACTAAAAAAACATATATATGTCTTCACAGATCTACCTTAGACATGGCAACAGGAGCTACTTTTATTACTACTCAAAAAGGGAAAATAATGCTGAGCTACATGGGTTACACCTACACCCAAGAAAGAATAAAAGGGAATAAAACTTACTGGAAATGTAGTAAATATTACTCAACTGCATGCTATGGTAGAGCAAAGACTGTTGATAACAATGTTGTAAATGTACATGAGCATAACCACCCACCCAATGTAACAGAAGTCGAAGTAAGAGAAGCACTAGAGACATTGAGAGAAGCTAGTACAGGCTCACAAGAAACAAGCACCACTATTTTGAAAAATGTTTTAAGCAAGGTGCCAGAACATGTCACAGGACAGTTACCTTCAATACCCAACTTGAAAAGATTAATTGCTAAAACAAAACGAGATTCTGATCCAACTCCACCAGCACCTGAAATTTTTCAAGACATTAAAATATATCCTGAATATACTATTACACACAATGAAGATAAATTCTTAATGTATGATAACCACAGTCATGATAAAAGAATTTTACTTTTTGCAACAAATAGCAATTTGCAAAAACTAAAATCGTGTGAAACCTGGATGATGGACGGAACTTTTAAAGTATGTCCCAAACCTTTCTATCAACTTTACACCATCCATGGTGAATACCAAGAAACAAATATCCCTTTAATTTATACACTGCTGCCAAATAAAACAAATGCTACCTACGTAGAAATTTTAACAACTATCAAAGATTTTACTGATAATTACTATCCACAAAGAATAATAATAGACTTTGAAATAGCCATGATTCAAGCTATACTTAAAATATATCCTCACACATCTATACAAGGGTGTTATCACTACAACCAAAGTATATGGAGGCACTTACAAAAATCTACTTTAAGCATTGAATATTCAACAAACAGTAACTTTGCTTATCAGATTAAAAAGTTAATTGCATTTGCATTTGTACCAACAACAGAAGTTGCTAACTGTTACAATTTACTACTTGACAGCCCTTTCTACCGCACCAATGAGAAAAAATTAACTCCCTTCTTAGACTATTTTGAAGATACCTGGGTGGGAAGATTACATCGTTCTGGCCACCGCAGACAACCTAAATTCCAAATTCCATGGTGGAATGTGTATGCTAGTACTATGGCACAGAAAGCCAAAACTAACAACGCGGTCGAAGGATGGCATAATGCCTTCCAAGCCACAATAGGAAGAACACAACCCACACTTCATAAACTAATCCAAAGCATCAAAAAAGAGCAAAGCTACCAAGAACTAAGAATAGAGCAATCTCTATCTAAAATCGGCCCTAAACTAAGTAAACAAACATTAAATATGTACGAATACCTACAGCAAAAAATAAGAATGTACCCAAGTATCGAAGGTCTTGAATACTTAGAACTAATAGCAAAATCTATCCTTTAACAAGCAACACATAAAAACATTTCAAACAATAAATAAAACAAACTTTTTATAATGTAGTTAAATTATGTCATGTAAAAATAAATGTAATCTATTATTACAAGACATAATAAAACGACATTGAAAAAAATTGCACAATATAGCACAATCCACCCTAAACAAAAATATAATAATAACTTAACTGTTCTGCAGCTGTAGAATGTGTTCCAAGAAGATGGTTTCAAGACAAATAGAACCAAAATCAATCCACATGTTTTAAAAAAATTCCCACTATTGCAAAAAATACAACTGTTTTATAAGGGTCCCACGTAGCAATCCTCTGGAGAACGGAACCATAAAAAACTCGAAAAATAATCACGATAAAAACGCTCCAAAATCCCGAAAAATCAAGAAATTTAGTGAAACATTTACCTGTATTTTACAAAAAATACGAGATAAAATCCATCTGCTCACCAAAACGAACACCTGTAAATAAACACAAACAAAACCCACCCACAATAAATACGAAAGCCACAAAGCCTAAACATAACATATAAAACATAGGAAAACACCTGAACTAATTCATTTACACAATACATAAACCTTAATTTCATAAGAAATATCTAAGAAAGTACGTTATCAATAACGACCTTAAATAACACGTATTTTTCACATAAACTGTAAAGTACAACACATAGCAACACGTACACACTACAACTAGCTCTATAATGTCTTAAAATGTAGTTAAAATTAATGTAAAATAAACTTACATTCACCAACACGAAGCAGCTCCCAACCGCGAGGTTCCGTTTTCTGAAATGACCCAAACAACGATGTCGATGGACTAAAAAGTGAAGTTCAAAAAACAAAATGGCAGCACAATAAAAATAAAAATAGGACTAAATCCCCATTATTAAAAATAAACAATAGAGATGAATAGCAATTTATTTTCCATGTTTTGTAATAATTTACTTATTGTTTGTAAATAAACATATGATTAATGTAAAATATACAATAATATATTTAATATATTTATATATTAATTAATTATTATATATTAAAAATATGTGATTGTTAAAAAATATTTTTTATATGTATAAAACTGAGCACTATTTTATGTACATACTTTAGAAAAATACAATTACATGTAAATTAACATTAAATTTAAAAAAATAAATTTAACATTTAATATACTAATTAATGTAATATAACAATGTATATATGACTAAAATTGCAATGTAAGATGTAAACAAATAATTGAAAAATGTGTATTAAACTTATGTAAATGTTTGCATCAACAAATGAAACTATGAATAAAAAAAAATGTGTACAAAACTATATTACTATTGTACTTAATAAATGTTGACACTTGTGATATGTATGTAAAAATGTTGAAAATATTCATATTAGTTTATTTATAAAAATAATATTACAACATTATAATAATTCAAAAAAATAAAAAAATAATATTTTAAAACAATTTTTATAAATAAAAAAATATAAAACATAACTCATAGAAAATACTTAACAGTAAGCAACAATAAATAACTATTTTAACTCCAATCATACATAAGTCAGATAAAGTGCTGGACAGGAAACCATAATAAATAACTATTCTAACTCCAATCCTACATAAGTCAGAGAAACTGCTGGACAGTAAACCATAATATTTGTGATATTATAAAACATAAACATCACTTTATATATATTAATAACAACTCTTATCTATTATACTACAAAATAGACTATTAAATTACAATCACACAATATGTTTTTTTGAACATAACAATAACAAATTTTTTAACCAAAATTTAAATTTCAAATTTCGAATTTTGTATAAATGTTTACATAATTTTCACAATTTTATGATTTTTAACCCAAACTTTGTTTTTTTGTTTTTCGAATCATTCTTAGCATATATTATAAGAAATACACAAACATAAAAAATTTACACACTTGACTTATTTTAATATAATTAAAAAAAAATTCTAAATTCAAATTTAAATATTGAAATTTCAAATTTCGAATATTTTATAAATTTTTACATAATTTTCACAATTTTATAATTTTTAACTCAAACTTTGTTTTTTTGTATTTCGAATCACTTAGCATATATTCTAACAAATACACAAACATAAAATATTACACACGACTTATTTTAATATAATTTAAAAATCAATTTTCTAATTTCAAATTTCAAAATTAAATATTGAAATTTCAAATTTCGTATTTTTTATAGCAATTTTTTTTTTTATTAAACACTATATAAATAAAACCCACACTTAATTACAAAATTATTATATAATACATTCAATTTCAATTAAATATAATATTTTTTCGTATTTCAATTTATAATTTTTTTAATTAAATTTAAATGTTATTAAACATATTTTAATATACTACCCACCCTTATCCCCTATATCACCAACAATCCGCTACTAAATCTTTTTAAAAACCCATTAAATAAATAATTTTGTTATTTAAATTAAATTTCAAATTTCGCCATTCAAAAAAAAAATATAAATTAAAATTTTCTATTTTTTTACCATTCTATACATATTATTTACACTACTTTTTTAAATTACTACCCACCCTTATCCCCTATAATACCAATAACCCGCTCCTAAAATATTTACAAACATTTAATTTTTTTTTACATTTTGATCCCTATAATAATAAAAATAGACATTTAATTAATAATATTTAAACATAAAACAAATTTTTCTACACTTATATAACACATTCAATTATTTTGTCGATATTATATTCAACGATATTTCTCTAAACGATATTCTTTACAACGATATTTTATTTTGACGATATTTTTGTCATTATACAAAATCGATATTTACAACAACGATATTTACTTCAACAATATTTTTTAAATTCGATATTCTTACCTCGATATTTATGCTAGTCGATATTATCCCGTCGATATTCCTGCTTTATACCCATAAGAATAGGGCTCAGGTATGGAGGGTATGGTTTCAGTTGGCTTTAGGAGACGCCCTCCGGCTCCGTGTCAGAGTCAGGGATGAGAAAGGGGGGGCACCGCCGGCACAGGGAGTGTCGATATCAGGACCAGCATTGGGGAGGATCAAGAAGGTATGACCTGCACTGGTGCGGATCCATTCATGGATCCAAGGAGCCTGAGTTGCGCAGGGGCGGACCCACCGGTGGGGAACCAGTGGGGGCATGTCCCAAACCCTGGGGCTCTAAAGTGTTCCAGTAGGGACAGCTGCCCAAATATGAAGTGCATGGCCTCAAATAATTCTTGGAGCTGGGCGGGGGTCGCTCCAGCTCCTGGAAATTCAGGGAAGCATGGAGACTGCCCAGGCTCAACCACGTATAGCGGTCTCAAATGAGGACGCTCCCTCATCGGATGACTGACGGATGATGTGATGTCAAAGACCTCTTTAACTACTTCCTCTTTTTTTCTTGTGGGACTTACCGGAGTGTGATAACTCTGATGAAGATCGTTGGCTCCCCCACCGATCCTTGGACTTTGCTCTTGATCGAGACTGCTGCACCATCTCATGTAGAATGGCAAGGAGCTTGAGGAATAGTTCCCTCAAGGCCTTGGGGTTCATGACGCAACAATCAACGCAGATCTTAGCATTGTGGTCGCACTCAAGACACCAGAGACAGACGAGTTGTGGGTCGGTCACTGACATTTGTCGGTGACAGGCGCCGCAGGACTTGAAACCAGCCTTCCTAGTAGACATTCCTGCCACACTAGGAGACCAATCTCAAAAACGTCGTCAAAACATCGTAAAAAGCGCAGTCAAAAAATGACCAGGGGTAGCTCTTGGAAACTGCGCTGACTGGAGCGGAAAGAAAAGAACAGACATTCATGAGCTGGGCTGGCGCTTATATAGGCACCTTGCATGTCACTTCTGGTGAGGATGACTCCATGCGAAACTGAACAACACCATCTACCAGTATCAAACACCTTGTCTTGATAAATCTGTAATGTTGCCAGTAAAAGATTTATTATAACATGCACCCAGAGGGCAACTTAGAGGCACTATCTAGTGTGCTGGCTGACTGGTATCACTCCCCTTAACGCCCCTAAATTTAGTTTTTAGGTGGCCCCTTGATACCAGCAACTCAGATTAGTCTGTCTAAAAGGACAAGGATGAGCCAATGACCTGAGAACTGTGCACCTACCTTGGTGCAAAACCCTGCCCGACTGCTTATCTCCTGATAATCACCAACAGCAACTTGTCCAAAGGTGGAACAGCCTCCCCAAACCCTTGGAGTTCTGCCCAGCACTCTCTAGACCCCACAACATCTTGCTTGGAGGAGAAACTCCCCTGCACCAGCAGACAAAGACTGCAGCTGGCCGGTACACAGTTCTGTTGAACCCCTGGCCCACAGAGGGAGCAGCACCCCAGCAAGAGGTATTTGTGCTCCAAGAAGTTAGATCTGTTTTTCTGCCAAGTTTGAAGATGCCAGGACACCCAGGAGCCGTCCTGCACCAATACCCAGGATACCGGACCCAGTGGCAAGCACCAAGGCTTGTGTTCAATCATGGCCGCCAAAACTTACCTGTCTAGGAACTACAAGAGATGTTAGATCAACACAGAGTGGCCCTGTGGTGTTCCTTTTCCCTCTCATGCAGGAACATCCAGAACCATGAGAGCCTCTAACTCACCGACCTGCGGGACAAAACACCACTGCACCTAACCTCCAGAATCCAGGCTCACCTAAAACAACGGTGTCTCTGTGGTCCCGAGACCCTCAAGAGAGCCCCCCTTCAGTTCTGCTGAACTGGTCCTCCCCGCCCACCCCATGCAGCCTTTTCTTACAGGTACTTTACTCCGCTGACTTTAGCATGTAGCATTCAAGGCTACTACCGCGGAAAGCACCTCTGCACCCAGACACCCCAGAGCAGATAAACTTGAACTCTTGGTGCTTTTGTGCACCCCATCGTACCTTAGGAGTAGAAGAACAGTCCTGTACATGTGTCAATGCACTGAATGTTTATTGCATAGGATAACATTACCGCATTGGAGGCTCATGCCTCTGACATCTATCATTTTCTACAGATTTTACGGTAAGATTTGACAATGTACTTACCCGATTCCAATGATCCCGGTCTAAAATTATATAAAAATATGTTATTTTTCTAAATTGGTCTCAAGTTTCTTCTTTAGTGTGCGTCTCATTTATTGACTCTGTGTACAACAAATGCGCAGCACTAGCATCGGATAAGCCTCAAGAGCTCGCCCATACTACAACAAAAGAGAGCATTTGGGATTATTAATTTAAGCCCTGTAAGTCAATAAGAGTTGTCTAGACTTTCTACATAGTGTACCTCATTTTGGCGCGCTACATATTAAGACAGCTAGCTACACTGGGTATGAGAACACTGTTCAAGTTGATCCCGGCGAGTGGATGGGGAGCGGGGTAGGGGTTATCCTAGAGGTTAAGAAATAGAGAATCTAGGAGTTGTTTTCTGTCCTGCCTCTGTGCTCTGGTGCATTAGGAGTTTCTCCACCTCAACCGCTGATACGTAGATAGCACTAGTATGCAGAGCATGGGCTATCTACAGCCACACATTCTGCAAAACAATTGTTATTTCCAAGGTAACTACATAGTCCTACAAGATAGAACCTTTAAAATTCACTACAAGTATGATCTAAAGTCCACAGATATGGAACAGCGCAACCAGCCCACAACTTTCTATTTTCAGATAAGTTATAGAGGGCTGACCCTCATCTAACCAGGATATTAAATTCATATACAACCCTCCTCGCTTGCACGAATCCTAATATCGTAACACTCAGAGGTTGGGCAGGAGAATGTAGTTCATGTAGATTGTATAATATTAATTCCATTGAACTGCCTGAGCCTCTTACACTCGCGTAAGATAATTGTGCGGTGTCATGTCCAACAAAGCAGTACAAAAGGGGGTGATGATGGACGGAGCATCTGAACCAATCAAACACTCACACCCAGTCAACAGATCTGGGTTTAATCCATCACCGTTCTTTAGCCCACTCTGCCACCCCAGTTCAGACATGGCCATATGCAAATCAGTCTGACCCTGTGCCTCATGGGAACAGTCCAGCCCGAACTGCCAAGCCATGCCTTCCCTGGACCGGAATCAAGCTTCCTAGGACCGGGTTCTGGCATTCCAGCCGTATTCAGCCAGGTTTGCTTGAATCCAGTGGCAAAGTGAGGAAGGGGCTCACGTCTGAGCATACCCTGCCAACTTATGGCGAACAAAGCGGTACAAAAGGGGGTGGTGATAGACGGAGCATCTGAACCAATCAAACACTCACACCCAGTCAACAGATCTGGCATTAATCCATTACCGTTCTTTAGCCCACTCTGCCACCCCAGTTCAGACATGGCCATATGCAAATCAGTCTGACCCTGTGCCTCATAGTCCAGCCCGAACTGCCAAGCCTTGCCTTCCCTGGACCGGAATCAAGCTTCCTAGGACCGGGTTCTGGCCTTCCAGCCGTATTCAGCCAGGCTTGCTTTAATCCAGTGGCAAAGTGAGGAAGGGGCTCACGTCTGAGCATACCCTGCCAACTTATGGCGAACAAAGCGGTACAAAAGGGAGTGGTGATGGACGGAGCATCTGAACCAATCAAACACTCACACCCAGTCAACAGATCTGGGTTTAATCCATCACCGTTCTTTAGCCCCCTCCCCCGCCCCAAGAGAGGCGCTGTGCCCACCCAGCGCTGTATGGAAGGAGAGGACTGCCTGCTGTGAGCACTGCTAATGGGGATCAGGAGGTAATGAGCGCAGTGCCTGCTGAAGGATTAGTTACTTAACTGTAATCCTAGTTCTCTACCAGGGGTATACTCAAAGTCATAAGCACTGAATAATCTCCGCCCATGAGCGGGAACCCGGAACACATAATACAATATATATATATATATATATATATATATATATATATATATATATATATATATATATATATATATATATATATATATATATATATATATATATATGTGTAAATATATAACAATAGTACATAGTACTAAACAAATTATACACATATGTATAAACCAATAATATGCAGCCCAACATAACCCATAGGCTAATAAAGCCATCATTACATATTTTCTGCAGTATGAAAATAAACTATATAACCAATGCAATAAACAGGCAAGAGCCTAAAAAGCATTCCATAAATCAGCAAAAAACCTTTTATTTTCATCAAAGAATTTGTAATAAAAGGAAATTAGCCTAAGAAGGCTGCATGCAGAAAAACTATCCCTGTACAGAAAATCAGACTGACACCTCGCCTTTAAGGCCTCAGAGAATCTGAACACTTTGCCTTTAAGGCCTCCAGGGGAACTCTGTTCCCATCATGCACCACAGGTTCATGATGGGAACATCGGTACAGTAAACTTAGCAGGAATCTGCATCCAGAAACACAATATTACTATATTCAAAAAACCATAAAGCTACTGCTCGCCCGGGGAGGCGGGAGGGTGCTTATGACTTTAATGAGTATACCCCTGGAAGAGAACTAGGATTACAGGTAAGTAACTAATCCTTCTCTTCCAGGGGATACTCATTAATAGTCATAAGCACTGAATAGAGTAGCAAGCTCATACCCACAAAACGCAGGCGAACAGAAAAAATAATAACACCAGCTGTAACACACAGATCTCAGCTAGAATTAGCAAATACATTTCTGAGATGCTTGCCCAACTTGTGCATCTGCCTGTGTGTCTGAGTCAAGGCAATAATGGCGAGTAAAAGTATGCACTGAACGCCAAGTAGCTGACTTACAAATTTCTGCCATAGAAACATTTCTAAGGAGAGCTACGGTAGAAGTTTTCCCTCTTGTAGAATGCGCCCTTGGTCTTCCTGACAAAGACCTATTTGACAACTGATAAGTTAGAAGAATACAAGAAACAATCCATCTAGCAATGGACCTCTTAGATGCTGCAGAGCCTGTATTAATAGGACCATAGTTAATGAACAAACGGTCTGATTGTCTCAAAGTCTTTGTTCTATCCAAGTAAAACTTAAGGACCCTCTTCAGATCTAAGGAGTGAAGAGCCCTTTCAGCAGGACCGGTAGGATTTGGAAAAAAGGTAGGCAAGGTTATGGCCTGATTAATATGAAAATCTGACACTACCTTGGGCAGAAAAGCAGGATGCGTCCTGAGTACCACTTTATTAGAATGAAACACAGTAAACGGTTCTTTGCAACACAGAGCCTGAATCTCGCTCACTCTAGGAGCAGAAGTAATAGCTACCAGGAACGCTACCTTCCAAGTTAAGTGTTGCAGGGAAGTCTTATGTATAGGTTCAGAAGGAGCACCCATTAACTTAGTTAACACCACATTAAGCTCCCACGGTGGAGAAGGGGACCGGACTGGCGGATACACCTTTCTCAAACCTTCCAGAAAATCCTTTACTACAGGCATCCTAAAGAAGGAGGCCTGAGTAGATGATTTTCTGTAGGCTGTGATCGCAGCAAGGTGGACTTTAATAGAATTAAATTGAAGACCAGATCTTGCTAAATGTAAGAGATAGGGCAACATCACCTGTTCCTGACCATAGATAGGATCAAAACCATTACTCTCACACCACAGATAAAATCGTTTCCACTTAAATCCATAGGATTTCCTTGTAGAAGGCCGTTTCACCTCCTTAAGGATGTGCATACAGTCAGGATTCAACTGCAAGTGTCCATACTGGATGACTTCAGGAGCCGTGCTGCCAGGCACAGTGAGGACAGACTGGGGTGGAACACTCTCCCCTTCTGCTTGGACAGAAGATCCGGGCGACACGGCAATCTCCTGTGTGGCACTTCCGACAACTGAAGGAAATCTGGAAACCACCATTGGCATTGCCACTCGGGAGCAATCAGAATCATCCTGGAGTCGGTTCTGTACATCCTTTTGATTACTGTTGGTATCAACGGGGTCAGTGGAAAGGCGTACAGTAAGTTCTGACACAAGTCTATCAAAAGGGCATTCCCTTAAGAACCGTTCTGGGGAAACCTGGACGCGAAGACGGGGCATTTTGCGTTTTCCGCGTCTGCGAACAGATCGATATCCGGAAAATACTGTTTGTGACTTCCTCGTTGAGAACCCAATCGTGAGCCTCGACGAAGTCTCTGCTTAGGAAATCCGCCTGCGAGTTGAGAGTTCCCGGCAGATGCACAGCTATTATCAACAAGTCTCTTGCCAGTAACCAATTCCAGATGGTCTGGGCTTCTATGGACAGAGTCCTGGACCGGGTACCCCCCTGCTTGTTTAAATAATACATTGTCGTTGTATTGTCTGTTTGCACCAGGAGGGACCGAGACTGGAATGATGGAAACAGGAACTTGAGGGCTAGATGAACAGCCCGTAACTCCAGCAGGTTGATGTGATAGCCCTTCTCGGAGTCGGGCCACAGCCCTTGTACTTGCAGAGGGCCCATATGAGCACCCCAACCCTGGAGTGAAGCGTCTGTGATCAGAGTCTGAACAGGAGGGTCTTGATGAAACGGAACACCTCTCATCAAGTGTGATCTCTTCATCCACCACCTGATGTCCTTGGCGGACTGATGAAGAATTCGATCCTTCCAGCATCCCGTCCCCGGACTCCACTGATCCTCTAGATACTGTTGCAGAGGACGCATGTGCAATCTTGCGTTTGGAACTATGAAGATGCACTATGCCATCGATCCCAGAAGAGAAGATACTTGACGAACTGTCGGATAAGTGGATTGACGAAGCAGTTGACACTTTGACCTGATTGATAACCACCTCTCCTCCGAAGGACACACGTTTTCTCTTTGTGTCCAGAAGAGTTCCCAGGTAGTGGATCCGCTGAGTAGGGTTCATAATCGATTTCTTGAAATTGACCTGGAGACCCAACTTGTGGATGAGATGAAGACATATGGACAGATGATCTTCCAACAGAGATGGGGACAAACTTTTTAGGAGCCAGTCGTCCAAGTAAGGATAAATGAAAATTTTCTGCTTCTGAAGGAAGGCAGCAACCACCGCCATACACTTGGAAAACGTTCGGGGAGCTGACTTTAGCCCGAATGGAAGTACTGCATACTGGTAGTGATGAACAGACACTTGAAACCTGAGAAATCTGCTATGCCTTTTGGAGATTGGAACATGAAAATATGCATCCTTCAGGTCGATGGAACACATCCAGTCCCCCTGATGTAACTGAGGGAATATTTGATGGAGCGCTAACATTCAAAACTTCTCCTTTCGAATGAATCTGTTCAACAGTCTCAGATCCAGTATGGGCCTGAATTCTGCTTTGGGACCTTTCTTTTTCACCAGGAAAAAACGGGAGTACAGACCTTGGTTTCGCTGTGGACGAGGAACTTTCTCTATGGCTTTCTTGCACGGGAAGGATGTCTGCTTCTTTTTGCAAAAGCTTTAGATTGTGATGAAACATTGTCTTCGGACTGATAATGGGAGGAGGTTTCTTGAATTTTAGGAGGTAGCCATTTTGGATAATGCCGATGACCCACCTGTCCTTCGTTAATCTTCTCCACTCGTCCAAGTATGACGCAATGCTTCCTCCTACCGGAGTGGACCACGGCTGCGGAGGAAGTTTCTTCTCATTGCTTCTGAGGCTGTTTTGCAGCAGAGGACTGTTGTCTGTTTCCTCCCCTGCCTCGCCCAGGTCTGCGCTGTTGAAACGGAGACCTCTGTTGGTTCTGGCCTTGATTTTGCGAAGACCAGTTCGACGATTGCCCACGTTGCTGAAACGACCTCTTGTCGTAAGGACGAAAATTACGACGGCGGAAGTCTTTCTTCTTCTCCAGGCCCACTGCCTTCAGAGTGTCCAGCTCCGACTTCATCTTGGCCATCTCATCATCCGCAGGAGATCCAAATAATGTCGACCCGTTGAAGGGTAGATTAACTATTTTTCTTTGGGCATCCGGCTTAAGACCCGTGAGACGCAGCCAAGCCGATCTTCTGGAGAATATGCCGTGGGCATAACAGTGCGCTGCAAGATCAGCCGAATCCGCAGCCGCACTTATACTTTGGTTTGCCACCAATCCACCTTCTTCAACAATCTCCAGGAAATCTTTCTGATCTTCCTTTGGAAGTTTTTCCGCAAACCTCGCCATAGAGTCCCATAACAGGCGATCATAGCGACCCAGCAACGCCGCAGCACTGGCCACTCATGACAGAACCAGCTGTGTTACACATCCTTCGGCCCAAGGAATCCATATTTTTACTGTCTTTCTCCGGTGGAGCAGATGACAGACGTAGCAGAATGGGCCTTCCTGGCTGCCGCCACTATGAGAGAATCTGGTGGCGGATCTGTGCGCAGGAACAGGGGGTCTTGATCAGATGCCTCATATTTTTTCGCAATTCTTGAGGGCCCTGATCCCACTGTCGCTGGTGTCAAGAATGTCTTCATTGCCGGTTCCAACAAACCAGGCACCAGTGGAAGAAGAGGCCTAGCAGAGGACTTATGATGTAAAGTTTCAAATATGACAGAAGACTTCACCAGAGGCACTGTCATAGTAATGTTGAATTTGCTCGCCCCACGACACAATACTTCATTGAAGGTTCCTAAATCATCCAAAGGCAAAACCCTAGACGGTGGCGTTGATGAGATCGTGGGCGAATAGTCTCTGTAAGAAGACCTTGTTGGAGAGGAAGAAGCAGGAGATCTATGTCTTCTCTCCGGGGTAGTAGATCGATGCCTACTGCGCTCCCTAGAGCGCGAACGCCTTCGCACTGGAGATCTGGATCTCCTTGGAGACCCACAAGCCGGTGGTTTTGAAGCCTCCATAGTAAGTGGTCTTTGATTAGCCCTTGGCTGCATTTTCCAATGACGGATGCTCTCTAGCCATCTTGGAGACATACGTGCAGGTGGTGTTTTATGCACTGGAGAGCCCTCCGGGGAAACCTGCCCAATTTGCATTCCCAGTGAAGAGGAAGAAGCAGATGAGGAAGTACTCCGAATTGAATGTGGAGACCCAGAAGCTGGAGCCTGCACCTCTCAGGGAACCAAGAGTCTTTCTCCTGACGCTGACTTTGACATCAAGTCAGAATGCGCCACCACTGAAAAATCTTGGTGTGGAGAGGCTCCAACCACTGGAGATCTGTCCACCGATGCCCTTGACTGCAGGCCATGTGAAGCAGACCTTGGAGGGTTATCCAGCACCCTCGACGCTGATTCAGACCTCGACAAAGACCTATGAGAGGTCCGAGAGGTTGATTTAGAATGCCTCGACGTAGACTGTGAGACAGGTAGCTTAGACCTCGATGTCGACTTCCTCGACGTAGGACATTTTCTCGACGCCGATTGGACTCTCAAGCCCAAGGCATGCCTCGACGTCGAACTATGTCTTCTCTTTTCAGGTCTCAACGTTGTACCTTCATCTCTGGACGTCGAGCTGAACTTTTCTCTCGACGTCGATCTCACTCTTCCTCTCGACGTCGACCGCACTCTCTATCTCGACGTCGAACGCCTTGCTCTCGACATCGTCCTCACAGCAACCGACACCAGATGTCTCGACGTCGATACACTTCGACGGCGACCTCGATCTCCGCTTCGACGCCGACTTATGCCTCACCGGTGAGGTCTTCGACGTCGATGCAGTTATCTCTGGTCTCGACGTCGACGGTGATCTTGATTTCGACGTCGCACTTACTTTCTTCGATGTCGACGCTTCCTGATGTCGTTTTTTCTTGCTTTTACCTTCAGGAGAAGCAGATCTTCGACGTTTTGAATGAGAAGGGGACCTTCCAGATGACAAAACACTCTTTGCCCCCTTTTCACGACGTCCTTCTCTCTCCATAAGCCCCAAAAGCCGAACCTTTTCTCTTTCCTTCAAAGTTCTGCTAGAAAGCTTGAAGCAATGGTAACATTTTTCCACATCATGTGTGGAAGGTAGACAAACCACACAAACAGAATGAGGATCTGTTTTGGACACCTTCTTCCCACAGGAAGGACACTTATAGAATAAAGGTGGCATAACTGACTAAATTTTTTGAAGATTTAGTCAGAAAAGGTAGAAAAACACCACCAATAGCCAATACTGTCAAAAAAGACAGGAAAAAACCGAATTCTGACTGAAAACAGTCAAATTTAGCCGAGCTCAAGTTCCTCACAGAACAAGCCGGAAACAAGCATTTACAATGCAACGGTTTCGCCTTAGGAGAAGTTAGAGCTATTGGCATTGCAAATGACAAAATTTGTATTTATGTGTTGGTTTTGAAAACAGATAAATAAATGGCATTGTCATTTACATTGCCAATAGCTTAATCTCTCGCAAATGTGAGAACTATTGTACCCTACGGACGAGCTCAGCAGACAGCAATTACTACCACCCACACACACACCCAGAGCCACACACACACACCCAGAGCTAGCCACACACAGGTGGACGAAAAATGGGATTAGTCGCTGCCCAAGGGAAGCCTATATCTCTGCCAAGCCAAGACCATCAAGATGGGTTGTCCCTAGATCCGTTAGGACAGCCATCCCTCCATAATTGTATTGCATTTGATCTAATTCCTAGTTCATGAACAGGTTCAGGTGTCCTCTCACCATGAGGGGGCCTTTAGCCCATTCCAATGTAAGGTCTAGTCCTCAGAAAAAGAATTGCTCCTGGCCCTGGTTCAGTGAGTAAAGTGACACAAGTGAGAGGGATTGATTTCTATTGATACCCCACAATCCCACCTATTTCCCCTCCTTTTTCTTCCAGTGGTCTTTAACTTTGAACAACACCCTCCTCAAATAAGAATTACCACACCTGCTGTCTTCCTTGTGGATGAAGAAAAGAAGTGGGAGGAGAAGGTCTTCGACCTGGGGCGAGCCTAGTCAGTGGGGATATAGAAGGCCCATGTCCATATTTAGTAGTGCGAGTTCATACAGAAGCCATTAATACTTTGCAGGGATATTTACTCATATTACTTTAGGTGGTTATGATCAATTGTGTCATGTAGATCTATAAGTGAGCTGCAGGTAGTCTCTCAAAGCACTTCTGTGTGGTGGGCTTCTGGAGAGGTCAGGTGTGTAAATGTGGAATGACCCCCCTATAGTGAAGTCTGTAAAACAGATAGTGGTCCCATTGAAGACTGTATTAGGTGGTCTGGTTTGGCAATGGGAAGCATCTGATTTCTTTTTATTGAAATGCTGCTGGAGTAAATCTTTAAGTGTGCCTTTACTTTTATTTCTGGCAACCACCATGGTTGGTCTGTGGCACGGGCCCCTCTTAAACTGCTAGACAGCATGTCTGGATCTGTTTCAAGCCTTGTCAGCCCAGGGGAGGTAGTCCTGAAGGGCTCAAAACAGTGGGCGCTCAGACCAAGCAGCGTTCCAACAGGAGGAAGGACACACACACTAAAAGTGTTTGTGGTGAACATTCAAATCCGTGCCTGGATGTCCCCCTCTCAGCATGCATGCTAATTAGCAGGGCCCAATCCAGTTCCTCCCCAGTGGTTGCCACCTTCAGCTCCAGGGCTCAGGGCAACGTCTTAACTGCACCAGTCTCAATGTTTGTCCATTTAGGCCCACTTTGCTAGTCGTTTTACACCAAGCAATCCACAGAGACTGCTCCACCTGTGTTAGGGGCCCAGGACTCACCAGCAAATATGTTCTTTCATGCGGGGTTGGCTCACCACGGGTCCCCCGCAGCACCACCAGTCCAAAACACAGGATTACCGAACTGTTATATTTTTGTGAAAATTCTCGCTGAACAAAACGCCAGAGTATTGTGGTGCATTTCCGCCTGTTCCACGTTAGCACAATTCAGCTTCCTGCTTAAAAATGTAGCTTGGGAGATGAGCATGTGTGAGGCCACATGGTTAAAGTTTCTGCCTCCGCACAATCAAGGGGCATTTAAAGTGAGCCACGGCAGAGCAGAGACTTGCTCGTCTCATACTGTTACCTTGTGCCCACGGCCACACGGCTGCAAGATCCTACATAACCACTCGTGCAAATTGCACCATATATAGTGTTTTACACCCCACGTTTGGAGTGGGATGAGCACGTAGATTTAGAAGGATGCATGGCAGCAATATACTCAGGTACTGCTTTTACCGGCGTGCATTTCTTAGCGCGCTTAAGGTGTTAAATGCCATTTACACGGTTAAATTATATACTGACATGCTTTTAGTTCAAAGATGTATTTCTCTTTAGCACGTTTATGCCGCCTGGACGAATGTCGTCATGTATACGTGGTGCCTGCTAAACTTTCCGGCAGGGCTTTAAACACCATCGCATTAAAATTAAAGATGAACGCAGCCTATCACTTCTTTCAAGCTAGGCTTCCCTGTCAGCCTTTAAGCAAACATCTAATAATCATGTTTGTCCTCTTATGGGAGATATTCACAAGCTGTAACTCGTCCAGACATCACCTAGGTTTCGTGTGTGTATGTTTAAAGTGTCTGATGATCCGAAAGTTCCAGAAAAATGTATTATTTATCGAAGCAAACATTGCGGGAGGTTTCTAGGCAAACAAGACCATCCATTTGCCTTTCAATGGCTGCATGGAATACCGCAATGCATGTGTAGGGGGAATTAGAATAGGAGGGGATGGGGTGGGGGATGGGTGGGGGTCTCTGGTACGTTGATTTGTGGTAATTCTTGCAAATGTAAGGTCTAACTAGTCAGGGTATGCAGGGAGCGAGACTCCACTGTCCCTCCTGCCTTCGTGGTCTGCTGCAGTGATACCCTGCACTGAGCGTTCAGTAAAATCATGTGTTGGACACCAAAAATATCACCTGTGCCTCAATGAAGCTGGAACTTACACAGCACCAATTAGGAATTCACCAGTGCGATCTCCACTTGTCCAAGCTAATTTAATATTTAACAACTTTAATTTCTTCTATCGCCTCTAGTGAAATACTCCCCCCCCCCCCCCCCCCATATCCACTTCTCTTTTCCAACTGCAGTGCTTTGCCTTACAAAGAAGGGGATGCATGTATTTTTGTCAAATTGCTACTCTTTCTCGGAATATTTGCTCCAATTAAAGCCAGCTTTATTGTTTAAATCTTTTTTATTAAATTTCAAAAATCTCAAAAATATAGCAGAGCAAGGGCAACGTAGGCCCAAAGTGGCTTGGATACTAAATTCAATAAGTCGAAGTATAAGAATGAAATGCCTGAACATGAAATTAAACTTACTCTAAACCCCCGACCCCTCCCTTCCCTCGTCCCACTCACCGACTGTCTTCTGGCGGGCGGGGCTCTCCTCCTCACACGGGAGCCTTGCTCCCTGCAGCACTCCTCCGGCGGTCGCTTTGGGGCCGCGGGCGGGGTTCCTCTCCTCCTGGGCTCTCCTAGATGCAGCAGGGCTCCCTCGCATCACGGGAGCCCTGCAAACCGGCCGCCATGCTTCTTTCTTCCCCCCGGGCTGCGGGGGCGGGCACTTCCGGCCGGCCAACCACTTCCGGGTCGCTGCGGGCAGCGCAGCGGCCCTTCTCCTTAGGTAGGCAGGCGGGGGCTGATTTTTACGGGCAAATGCCGGGTGTAACCACAAACGGTCCAGATGCCGGGTGGGCGAGGGGGGGCGGGAACGGCAAGGCACGCCCACGGACTTCCAGTGTGACACGGACAGCGGGAGGGGGTGGGAACAGGCACAAGGACAGGTGGAAGGGGGTGGCAGGAAGGCTAGAAAAACAAAGCAATGACCTGTACTTCGTAAAAAATAAAAAACGAAACTCCGCCCACCGCTGCATTACTACACAGAGGGAACGCCCAGGGAAAAAATCGCGGGAACGCCCCCGAATCTGGTCCGGCCTTGACGGACAGATCTCTGTTCCAATGGCTAGCCTCCATTTATGGAGCTAGCCAATGAAACAGAGGGCGTATTCCAAGAGTCCCTTACTGAAGACTACAGATTTCTCTGGAGGCGGAGCTAAGAGCTCCGCCCTCCAGCGAAACCTAAAAAGAACTGACCTAACTGTCACCTGTGGTGCATGATGGGAACAGAGTTCCCCTGGAGGCCTTAAAGGCAAAGTGTTCAGATTCTCTGAGGCCTTAAAGGCGACGTGTCAGTCTGATTTTCTGTACAGGGATAGTTTTTCTGTATGCAGCCTTCTTAGGCTAATTGCCTTTTATTACAAATTCTTTGATGAAAATAAAAGGTTTTTTGCTGATTATGGAATGCTTTTTAGGCTCATGCCTGTTTATTGCATTGTTTATATAGTTTATTTTCATACTGCAGAAAATATGTAATGATGGCTTTAATAGCCTATGGGTTATGTTGGGCTGCATATTATTGGTTTATACATATATGTGTATAATTTGTTTATGACTATGTACAATTGTTATATATTTACACACACACACATATATATATATATTTATGTATATGTATATATATATGTATATATATATATATATATATATATATATATATATATATATATATATATATATATATATATATATATATTACCTACTGGCGATAGACTGTAGGTATATATAGTTAAGATTGTTTTCCATAGGGAAATCGCAACATTCTATTGGGAATAACTTTGGCGCCGGTTGAGGAATCTTCCTGAAATTTTCCTTAACTTTGCCTCGCGGCGCTCTGCTCCTTCCCTGGAAGTTTGCGGGGGATTCGTCAAGCGGGGGCCAAGATAAAAGGGGGGTCCAAAACGTGTTTTCCCCATGTTAATTTCCATATGGCGGTTGGACTCACTTTTAGCCCGAACGGCTGAATGGTTTTCCACCAAACTTGGCAAAATTGTAGGGACTGGTAGCCCGATGTGCCTTTGCTATGTCTCAAGATATGTGCTCCAGCGGTTTTTACGAAAATTAACTTTGAAAAAATATATATTGGGCTACATTGGGCTATATATATGTTAGAGCCCAAATGTAGCCCAATGTAGCCTAATGTAGCCCAAAGATGGCCACCAGAGACAAAAAAAACGAATGTAGCCCAAATATCAGCCAGATGTAGCCCAACTATAGCCCAATGACAGAATGTCTCAGAGTGTTCTAAAGAACAACTAGAACGCTAACAGTCTTACTTATGACAAAAGTATGGCACACCTGAAGTCATCTTGATTGGAATAAAGTGGTAACACTTAATACATTTAATTTGAAAAGGAACAAAATGAGGGGTTTCATTTTGCCATAGAAATTATATATACTCTGAAATAACCATAGGTTACACACCAGTTATAGTTAGGAATTAGCATTTAAAAAACCTTTGAAATTCACTGAAAAAACCATAGGTTTAACACCAGTTATAGTTAGCTGGAAATTTTACTCGCATAAAACCATTGAAAATCCCACGTTATAGTTAGTTGGACTCACTATAACTTGCACGTCTGCAATGCACTGCTGATGACGTCACATATTACATCCCTCATGCATATATTTGAATATTTAAACATTACTCGCTAATATATGTATTCACTAAGATACACTTAAGCCAGTTAACCAATCAATTTTTTTTAAAACACTGAAAAAAACATAGGTTTCAGGCCTTATATAGTTAGGAATCAGCATTTAAAAAACCTTTCAAATTCACTGAAAAAACCATAGGTTTCAGGCCTTATATAATTAGGAATTAGCATTTAAAAAAAACCTTTGAAATTCACTGAAAAAACTATAAGTTTTAGTGGTGTTATAGTTAGCTGGACATTTTACTCATACAAAACCAATGAAATTGCTCCTATATAGTTAGTTGCACTAACTATATTTCGCGCACCCGCAATCCACTGCTGATGATGTCACATATTAGATCATTCATGACATGGTCAGTGACATCACTGATGACATCTCAAATGACATCACTGATGATATCATCCACGTGACAATCACATACACCTTTTCATACACTATTACAATTTTTCATCACTGTTTGTAAAATACAGAGTATCATATTTAAATCCATTGTCACAGCAATACAACTATCTAAAAATCCACTCAGTGATTCATAGATGTATACACACATCTAATCACTTACCTATGGATTCACTCCTCCACTCAGTGATTCATAGATGTATACACACATCTAATCACTTACCTATGGATTCACTCCTCAATGAACAATAGAACACTATCAAAAATACTTATACATCTATATCGACATTAAACAACAGCACGCATCCTATTCACATATGAAGTCATCCTACTCACTTATGCAAACAATGGATCATACTTACATATTTACTTAGCAAAACACTTATACAAACACCACTTCTTCTATTCATTTAGATAGTAAGTCATACTTAGTGAATTATAAAATCATTATTACAAGTATACAGTTATCCATACAGTCACTCACACAATCATTGTGTCTTATGTATACTTATTTATATACAACAACTGACACATACACTGCCTTTTTTTTTTCTAGTTTGTTGGACCTGTACCTTTGAGAAATATATTTGCTCATCACCACACCCATAAAGAGATTCCCTCACCCAAACTGTTAGAACATGTAGTTTTAACTTCATATATCTACTGAATCAACTATTCACACATCTTTGGACAGTCACAACCCCCCCACCGAACCACACACACACTTTCACACTCCCATACAAATACTCAGTTAACTAATCAATAACTAATATAGACTTTCACATAGCTAGTAACCAACTGTAGAATCAGTTTACACAACAACTGACAGTGATACAGATATTCACACAGTTTAGTCACTATCCACTATATTTAGGGAGACATTATAAATTGGTCAAGTAAACAGTCAATTACACTGCTACTAAATCCTACATCCAAATATTTATTTATATATATATCCACTCATTCTTCAATGTAAGTTGCTATATATATAATGCATATTTAAATAACGAAGCAAACCACATTCACTGGATGATGTCATCAGTGATGTCATTTGAGATGTCATCAGTGATGTCACTGACCATGTCATGAATGATCTACTATGTGACATCATCAGCAGTGGATTGCGGGTGCGCGAAATATAGTTAGTACAACTAACTATATAGGAGCAATTTCATTGGTTTTGTATGAGTAAAATGTCCAGCTAACTATAACACCACTAAAACTTATAGTTTTTTGAGTGAATTTCAAAGGTTTTTTAAAAACTAATTCCTAACTATATAACTCCTGAAACCTATGGTTTTTTCAGTGTATATATATATATATATATATATATTGTATTATGTGTTCCGGTTTCCCGTTCATGGGCGGAGATTATTCAGTGCTTATGACTATTAATGAGTATCCCCTGGAAGAGAATGATAAGCTACAAGGCTCCTGCCACTGTCCCCCAGCGCTGTACTAGTGAAGCGCTGTGTAGCCTCTAAGCGCTGTTTGCGAAAACCATCGCCGCGGCCCAGGACCTCGCCGAACTACTGCCATGCCCCACCCCCCGCACGCTGTACCTTCTAAGCGATGGGGTCCTCTAAGCGCTAATTGCTGCAGATCACCGCCGCTGGCCCGGTACCTCCATGTGAGAGCTTTGCATTCAGGAAGCATGCGAACTCCCCAAACCGCCGCCGCGGCCCAGGCGCCCTGTGAAAGGAATCCACTGTGTGCTCGCAAATCACCGCCGCGTCCCCCCCCTGCGCTGCTGGAGAAGAAGCACTTAGTCAGACCTTGCCGCCTCGGTCCCCGATGTGAAGGGAGGGTCGCTGCAGGTGTTGGGGAGGCCGCGCCAGGCTTCGGAGCAGCAGAGGAGTGTTGCGGGGCAACCGGGCGCCGGCAACGTCATAGGCTGCGCCCGGTGAGCCGCGCTGCCTGTGGACGAGGCTGCTGCGCCTCCCTGAAGGCCGCGCCCTGATTGGTGACACCTGTCTGAACTAAGAATAGATAAAGAGTCTTGGTTTATAAAACAACCTGTTGTGGTGTCATTCTATTGCGTGCGAGTTACTGTCTCAGTGAGAGAGTGTGCTGCACCACAGCTTTACACATTGCCTGCGGGTGCCTTCCTGCCTCGCACCAAGGTACTGTCGGAATTGGTGACCCCAATTCTAACAAAAGCTCTCAAATTTGGCCCTATTTTTTGTCAGCCAGTAATAGAATACCTACATAAATAAAGATCATGGTGGAGTAACATAGCATCAAGCAACATTTAATAGCCACAGACTTTTAGGTCCTAGTGAACCCTTTGTGAATTGATAGTGGATTGGTAAGTGATATGTAATGTGGCCCTAAAAAATGGTGGACAGCGTGTGCCTTCATGGACAAGTTACTTACCTTCGGCAATGCTGTATTTGGTAGACATACTCTAGCAGAAGATTCCTTACCTTTGAATTTCCCAGGCGTCAGTCTGTATTCTGAAGATTTTTCTTCAAGCAGTACTCCTGCGCATCATTAGGAGGCATCAGTTGACTCCGCGTGAAGTCGCTGGTGTCGTCTATGCTGTAGTGACGTTTGCATCACCTATGTAGCAACCACCTTGGCATGCTGATGTCTGTTACTTTTCACGAGTTTCAACGGAGCAATGAAGTGCACCAATATTGGTGTGTTTTAACAATTAGGGTCCTGAAAGGAATCAGCCCTCATCCCGGATATCCGTCTGCAGTGCAGGGAGGATCAGAGGATTGGTAAGGAATCTGAGGTTAGATCATGTGTCTACAAATTAAGGCGTTACCAAAGGTAATTAACTTGTCCATCTGATAGACATCTAGCCGCAGGCTCCTTAGCTTTGAATAGATACTCGAGCATAACCATCTCCAAAGAAGGGACTGCGGACTAGTTGAGACCAGAAAGTCCTGCAAGACAGACTGACCAAAGAGTCCTTCCCTGCAGACTTGAGTGTCAAGGAAAACAGAACAGGGTGGCTGGACAGGGAGGTTAACAAAAACAAATTTCAAGTCACGTAGTCAATATATACCACGTGACCACCGGGTAGAAATCCCAAACTAAATTTATTTTCTTTTAACTCAAATTGTTAAGAATTCAAAAACACGGACACAGACAAAACAACTATTACAACAGTGAGGTCAGTAATGACGCTATATACAAATATACAGGTTTTACAAATTTACAACACTTGCAAAGATGAGTCAAGCAAGACAAATGAGCAGGACACACCAAAACAATGCAAAATTCAGTGAGCAGCATCAGTTGCCATTATATACAGTGCAAAAACTTCCGAGTGTAAGGCGAATATGTGACCAGTCCATAAGAGTATAAGACCATGGGACAGGCGGGGAAGATGGAATGCAGTGCCTGCCTGTCAACCAAACCTGTGGCTAATTGTTTATAACGGGTTTGCCCGGCTAGGATCCACAGTGACTAATTAGTCACTGTGGATCCTAGCCGGGCAAACCCGTTATAAACAATTAGCCACAGGTTTGGTTGACAGGCAGGCACTGCATTCCATCTTCCCCGCCTGTCCCATGGTCTTATACTCTTATGGACTGGTCAACTTCCGAGTGTAAGGCGAATATGTGACCAGTCCATAAGAGTATAAGACCATGGGACAGGCGGGGAAGATGGAATGCAGTGCCTGCCTGTCAACCAAACCTGTGGCTAATTGTTTATAACGGGTTTGCCCGGCTAGGATCCACAGTGACTAATTAGTCACTGTGGATCCTAGCCGGGCAAACCCGTTATAAACAATTAGCCACAGGTTTGGTTGACAGGCAGGCACTGCATTCCATCTTCCCCGCCTGTCCCATGGTCTTATACTCTTATGGACTGGTCACATATTCGCCTTACACTCGGAAGTTTTTGCACTGTATATAATGGCAACTGATGCTGCTCACTGAATTTTGCATTGTTTTGGTGTGTCCTGCTCATTTGTCTTGCTTGACTCATCTTTGCAAGTGTTGTAAATTTGTAAAACCTGTATATTTGTATATAGCGTCATTACTGACCTCACTGTTGTAATAGTTGTTTTGTCTGTGTCCGTGTTTTTGAATTCTTAACAATTTGAGTTAAAAGAAAATAAATTTAGTTTGGGATTTCTACCCGGTGGTCACGTGGTATATATTGACTACGTGACTTGAAATTTGTTTTTGTTAACCTCCCTGTCCAGCCACCCTGTTCTGTTTTCCTTGTTGCTGAGATCCGGGTTGGGCAGCCGTTGGATCCAAAACCTTCACTGTTCTACAGACTTGAGTGTCAAGGCAGTAATGCTTGGTAAATGTGTGCACGGATTCCCACGTTGCTGCCTGACAAAAGTCGAGGACTGGAACGCCACGTTTCAGAGCTATGGTAGCAACCTTATCGCCAGTGAAATGAGCTCTTAAGCCTTCAGGAGGCTTTCTTTGCCAGAGCTTAGCAAATCTTGATGCAGAGGGTGACCCATCATGCGATAGTCCTCTTTTGAACCACACAGACCTTTCTTGGCCTCAACATAACCCACAAGAGTTGGTTGTCTACCTGGAATTCTTTAGTGCAGTCATTGTAAAACGACAACGCTCTTTTTGGGTCCAAGCAGAGGAGTGGCTCATCTTCCTTAAAGGGATGCGGTAGAGCATAGAAAGTGGGTAAGGTCACAGACTGCCCACATGGAATGGTGTTAACATTTTCGTAAGGAAAGAGGCCTTAGTGCAAAGCACCAACTTGTCAGGGAATAGTGTCAGTTAAGGCGGCTTGGATGACAAAGCCTGCAATTCGCTCACCCACCTGGCGGATGTGATTGCCACTATAAAAGCTGTTTTGATGGTAAGCAGCCGGAGGGGGCAATTGTGCAGAGGCTCAAATGGAGCGCATATTTGGAAGGTGAGAATCAAATTAAGGTCCCACTGAGGAACAATGAAAGGGGAAGGTGGGAACATATGTACAAGTCCTTGGAGGAACGTTTTAACAATGGGAGATTCAAATAATTAGGGTTGGTCAGGCAGCCGCAGAAAGGCAGACAGGGCTGAAAGGTACCCTTTTAGAGTCCCCAGAGCAGAACCCTGCTGGACAAGGGTTAAAATAAAAAGCAAAATATAAGAAAGGGAAGCAGAAAGAGGGTCGATAGACTTTTCTGTACACTATATTACAAATTTGCTCCATCGGCAGACGTAGACCGTCTAGGTGGAGGGACACCTGGCTGCCAAAATAGCATTACAGACTTCAGAAAGAAGGTCGAATGCTATCAACTGCCGTCGCTCAATCTTCACGCAAGAAGTTATAGAGTACACAGGTTCGGGTGAGTTGGAGAATCTCAGGATACCAGACTGTGCCCAGTCCGGAGCCACAAGAATGACTTGGGGCCAGTTGGTCCATTATCTTCCAGACAAACCATGGGTAGGAGTGGTATTAGCGCAAAGGCGTACAGAATCCTGAGCTTCACTCAAGACGAAAAGAGTCTCCGAGCGAGAGCTGCCTTGGATTACTCCCAACATGCAAAACTGCTGACATTGCGAGTTATTGACGAAGGCCAACAGATCTAACCAAGGTTCTCCCTACTGCGGAAAGAGACCTAGCGTCACCTTCAGATGGAGACGCCATCCGTGAACCGCTAGGCATCAACACTGGAGTTAGTCCGCCCTGACGTTCAGTGAACCTGCCAGGTGATGAACCACCAGATATATCCTGCAGTTCCAGCCAAGTCCAGAGACAAAGTGTCTCTTGACAAAGGGTCCGCGACCCCACCCACCCCGTTTGTTGCAGTATCACAAGGCAGTGGTTTTGACCTTGAACACTTGCACTAGCTTCCCATTGATGGTAGGAAGGAAGGCTTTCAATGCCAAACGCACAGCTAGGAGCTCCAGCAAGTTGATGTGGAGTTAGGATTCCGGCAAAGACCAGAGTCCCCTGATCTCAACCTCTCCCGAAGTGATGCATCTGTCACCACTGTGAGATCTGGTTGGGGAAGGGGAAGGGAGAGAGGTCTGCCAGTGACTGAATTGTGGTTTGTCAGAAACCACTGCAATTCCTGTGCTGTCCCTCTGAGATCTGGACCAGATAGGAGAGATTCCCCCGATACTGCGCCCACTGGAATTTCAGGTCACACTGCAGAGCCCACATATGCCACCTGGCATGAGTCACTAAAAGGTTGCAGGAGGCCATGAGGCCCAGCAGTGTCGGAGTCATTCTCACCAAAATACACGATGGAGGCTGAAGCATCGGTATCAGACTGAATATCCTGGACTCGCCGCTCGAGAGGATAAGCCCACAACTACACTGTGCCCAGAACAGCTCAGATGAAAGGAACCGTCCGAGAGGGAGTCCAGTGTAACTTCGACCCGTTGATAGTGAACCCCAGCAAATGCAGAAGTCGCATTCTGGAGGTGGGAGATGACGTACTGGTGCGAGCCTACCTTCAACAGCCAGCAGTCTAGATAGGGAAAGACCGACATCCGTAATCTGCACAGATGAGCTGCGACTGCCGCCATCACCTTGGTGAACACCCGAGGGGCGCTGGTACGGTCAAAGTGAATAATGGAGAACTGAAAATGCTCGTGGCCTACCGTAAACTGAAGGTAGCGCTGATGAGCAGGCAGGACGAGAATGTGGAAATAGGCATCCTGCAAGTCCAACGCTACTATCCAGTTTCCCAGGTCCAGGGCAGACAAGACCTGACCTAATGTGAGCATCTTGAACTTTTCCTTTTTGAGGAAGTAATTGAGGGCTCGAAGACCAAGGATAGGACAAAGGCCTTTGCCCTTTTTCAAGACTAGAAAGTAGCAGGAATAACAACCACTGCTTCTTCTGGTGGCAGAACCCTCTCTATGGGTCTCTTGGCCAAGAGAGTCATGATCCTCTCTCAGCCGGTCAAAAGATTGAGGCATGCGGGACGGGTAGACTCGAAGGGAAGGCAGGAGTCCATTCAGACTATCTGGAGGACACACCTGTATGACGTGATGGTCTGCTAGTGGCGGAGGTGATGTCTGATCCTGCCACCAACTGGCCTCCCATGATTGAGAAGGGGAGGGCTTGGAGGCAAAGACTGCAGGCGGAAGGGGGGTGAACATGACCGGACCTCTGGCTCGCCGACCCATGGGGTGGGAAAAAGCTGTGCCCTCGGCCATATGGAGGTTGTGGAGCTTGCGCGGTCTTGTGGCTGGGATAGGGCTGGCACGGGGGCAAGCCCCTTCCGTAGCCAAGAAAGGGGCAAAATATAGACTGAGGATGTGTGGCCACAGAGACCCAAGCACTTGGCCCTAGTCTGCGAGTCCTTAAAGCACTCCAGCGCCATGTCTGCCTTGTCTCCAAAGAGACAGTGCCATCAAAGGGAATGTCCATGAGAGTAGCCTGGACATCCTAGAAAAGCCAGAAGTTCTCAACCAGGCATAGCGACGACCAGCCACCATCAAAATCGATATGCCCTGTGAGTCAGTTGTGTCGAGACCACAACAAATGGCAAACTTTGCTGCATCTCTCCCATCGGACACTGCTTGGGAGAGGATGGCCTGGGCCTCCTTTGGGACCTGTGGCAACAGCTGCGCAACCGTTTCACACAGGGAATGGAAATAATGGCCCATCAAGCATGCAGTGTTCACCGAACGCTATGAAAGGCTAGTGGAGGAAATAAATGTTCTTACCCCAAATATCCAGACTTTTGGATTCACTGTATGGGGGAGCAGAAGGGAATGTGCCATCCAAGGTAGAGGCTTGAACCATCAAGCTCTGTGGGGTAGAGTGGGTAGTGAGGAGACTCTGGTAGCCCGGAGCAGGGCAGTGGGGGTGGGCAATTGTCCTATTCACAGGAGCCCCAGTGCTGGGCTTAGACCTAGTTCCAAGTAAGACATCAGTAAGCGCCTCATTAAAGGGCACCAAGGGTTCCGAAGAGGAGACATCAGGCTGCAGGACCTCCATGAAGATATTAGTCTTGACCACCACAGAAGGGAGCTGAAGGTCCAGGACCTCAGCCACCCTTAGTAGCACCATAGCAAATGACGCTCCCTCCTCCATAGCCATGTTAGGGGGACAAAGCATGCCAGAATCTAGCCCCTTCGGTGCTCATGACGAGCTCCGCTCGTCATGGCATATATCTCTCAGGTGCTCATGACGAGCTGAGCTCGTCATGACCACACCCGTTTTGGTTGCTTTCCAGCACAGCAGGGGAATAGCTCTAGCAGTCATGTGGATAAAGAGGTGTCCAGTCCACTGGCATCCCCAATTCCTCATACCAGTCCATTTCCTGATAAAGCTGGTCTTCTAAAGGGTCCAGCGACCACATCCAATCTTCACCCACTCCTAGCCCCTCAGAACAGGGCTCAGGAAATGACCTAGGACCTGGAGGTTCTATTGGCGCTGTATCGGTCGACACAGTACCAGCTCTGGGTTGTTTAAGATCAGAATGGGGCTGGCGCTGCCATGGGGCACCAGCAGCACCGTGAGCATCGGCGTCGGGGAAGGTCGCAATGGCACAACTGATTGAAGACAGTATCAACTGCCAACTAGGTCGGGCCGGAGCTGCCAGCACAGAACTCTATGGAGCCCCCTATAACCCCACTGGGCCCGAAGGCGGGTTGGAAGGGACAGGCTGCCCAAAAATGAGGCACATGGCCTCCTAGACCTATGGGAGTCGGGCAGGGGTCGCTCTGGCTCCCAGAAAATCAGGGAAGCGGAGAGCAGACGAGTCTTCAAAGAACGAGGCCTAGAATGCAGAGATTCCTCCAGCGCGTTTCCGAGAGACTAGGAGAGGTCGAAGCGCGCTTCGACTTCTTGTGACCCTTACCAGAGTGCCCTGATTTGGAGTGGGACGAAGAGAACTTGGGACGCCCGGAGCGGCGCCCAGACCTTCCTCTCGACTGTGATCACAAACAAGATCTCCAAGGAGTCACATGACTTGGGCCGAATGTCAGGCCGCAAGTAGCTTTAGGGACCGCTCCCCCAAAGCCTCGGGAGCCATGACCTGACAATCAGAGCATGATTACGAGTCAAGGTCGAGCTTAAGGCACCACAGGAAAGCCAGGGGCAGGATCAGTCATCAACATGGCACGGTGACAGGTATCACACGGTTTGAAACCTAGAAGTCTTTCTAGACAGAATGGAAAAGAACTACACACCCAAAAAGGATCGACAAAAGTAAAAAAAAAAGCCTGGCAAAAAGTGACATAGGGTAGCCCTCTTCACAGATCAGCGCTTGACTGGCGGGAAAAGAACTGAGAGCGCGCCAAGGTGGTGCCTATAGAGGTGGCGTGGATGCCACTACAGCGCAGACAACGGATACGTCATGCGGAGCCAACCGGCGCGCAGGGGTATTACTCGAAGAAAAATCTTCCAGATACAGTCAGACGCCAGGGAAATTCAAAGGTAAGGAATCTACAGCTAGATGTCTCGATCAGATACATGGGTGTGCCAGGTTGCAGAATTCATAACAAACAGGTAGGGAACGAGAGGCACGGGCAACGTCTGGAAAAAGGTAGGAAGTAACTTCTGCAAAGACAATGGAAATTAGTGAGCTTATATGGGACGTGGACTAGTGGTTAAACTGTAAAATTCGAATCCGATCAGAGTATTCATTTCACCTTCCCCGCTGCCCAAATTGTGTGTACCTGAAAAAATGACTATATCAACAACTCCAATGCTTTAACTTCCAAAATAAGGAGCACTGTATCTATAGAGAATTATATTCTTATTATATTATGTATTCATGTTCAAAACGTTTTAGAGAGTGCTCGTCTGATGACTGCAAAATGTATAATGGGACGGCCCTAATAGACTTAAAGAACAAGATTGTCGACAATGTGATAAGATAAGAGAAGGGAAGCACTTAACAGGTTGGGCAAAGTGGCAGCAAAACGGAAAGTATGATGTAGAGATGTAAGTGAATATATGGCAGGCACATCACTTTGTAGGACATGCAGGTGTGATAACGTTGTAGATTTAAGTTGTGAAATGAAGCACTAGTCCAAGTCTTGTAAAAATAAGTGATTGCCCTCCTTAAGTGTACATTTAAAATTGTAGTTGTGTGGCTACAAGGGCGGATGAGAATGAAAGGTAATGCAAACACTGATGCCAGGCACAATGTACTAAGCACTGAGTGTATGTTTGTCAAGAAAGAATAAAACAAAATAACAATAAAAATCTAGCACCCCAGTTTTACGTTCAATAAATTGGATTGTTATGTGGATTCATTCTTACACATTATGGATTTGGCAGATCTTTCTAAACCGTTTTGTAAATTGTGTTTAAAACAAAAACAAACAATTCATGAATATCACACCAAGCTGTAACATACAGTTAAAGTCTTTATTAATAAATGCTTTAACCACTGAAGTGATAAGGATTTAAAAATAAAGCTGCATGCTTTAAAGTGCAATTACACGGAGAAAGTCACTAGGTAAAATGCAACTCTTGGACTGTGTGCACACCTTTGAGATCTGCTTATCTGGGTCACAGAACATTTCGACTTCATGTACTAAAACAGGGGTGGGTGGTTGGCTTCGGCACTCTCCCACACAACCGTGGAAATGTTGGATATTCACTAATAGAGGTAATAAATGAACAGAGAACAATGTAAAGCTGAACAATGCATAATGTTCATGTACTCTCAACGGAGAAAGGACAGAAAGTCATGCCAACGGTGAAAGTAAGATAATATGCCTCCAAGCCACTGGCACAGACACACCCAATGACTTCAAAGTTCTCATTTGTGTAAAGAAACTTAATACTATGAGGGCGTGAACTGCAATAATATGCAAAATGTCTGACATCTAAGAAGTACCATATTGGTATTTTCATGGACACGTTTTCAAGTCTGTTTACACATTTTTCAAAATGAATTCTTTACATTTTTGCCTAACTGGCACTTTTGTGCAAATGATATTCATATTAAATAAAACTAACATATGTTCATTATATACACCTTTACCTGCAAACGTTTTTAAATTAGGACACCGAGCTGTACATTTAAAAAAAAAAAACTCCTTAGAAGTAGATTCTGTTCTGATGCATAAAGCAGGGTCTCGAATACAAGGAGACACATGCTCATGTTCCATCACAATGCGTTCAGGCTTTGACAGAAAAACGATTTCGTCAAATGTGAAAAGCCACCTTTGAATGGCATGTCACCGTTTTCCTCATGAATCTGGACCGGTATGAAAAACACTTGAAGAAACACTTTCAACAGAGTACATTGTGAAAAGTCATTCACAAAAAATCAAATTTGCAGCAACATTAGAACTACTGGGGAGAGAAGCCAAGGGAGTTAGAGCACCCAGTAAGTGTTCATAATTTTGTAGTTTTCCGGGACGAAAATGTATTTCTGATTCAAGTGCTAAAATGAAGTTTGAACAGCACAGTCTGTGGTGTAGTGACATCAGCTACTGCAAGTTCCTGCCCGTCGGTGAGACCCAGTTCTGAAAGAAAAAGTGAAGCATGTTAGGCCTAACCCTCATAAATTCAGGCTGGTCATATAAATCTTTCAACTATAGTCAGTTACAAAATATTTGCTTTTCTAAGACATTCCTATCTTTGATGGCCATCCGGTGTAGAGAAACCAGACACCATCCTTCCAGAAAGCCTGCAAATCACTTTCCATGTTGTAGTTCGATCAGCAGTGAGTGCAAATTGAAAGGTTGTTTGTAATGCTCTTTCAAGTGGATTTTCTATCTAAATGCAGATTCCTCACCTTAGAACAGCAGTCTCCCATGCGCCGCTAGGGAGTGCTATGTAGCTCCCGTCAGGTCTGTAACGCCCACTTCCCTCCTCCCGGAAGTGATGCAGCTGAACCACATATAAGCACCAACCCTGCATGCGAATGTTAATTTTTTATTTTTCCCTTTCCGTACACTCGGACATGGAGTTTGAACAAATGTTAGTACCAGTGTGCTGAATACTAATGTTAATACTCAAAAAGTCGATGTGAAGAACGATCTATTCACGTACAAAAATGAAATGCCATCCTTATTGACAAATTAACCAGTTGTGAACTCCACTTCATCCCCAACTCAGAAATACGTGGTCAGACAGGCCCTGAGATCTAGGCCCGAAACACTGATTGACATATCACAGGTGGGGTTTCATGTAGCCAGCAGACAAATGTGCGAACCGAAAATCCCAGGTCAACCCAACAGATAGGCACAGCAACACGACAATGGTCCGGTGAGAATGTCCCCAATTAAGCACACATGGCCAGAGGGGTGCGCGCATTCCCAAAACACAATAAAGTTAGGTGGAGTGGTGTGGCTCACTGGTTAGAGGCGGCAGACCCGGAAGCAGGAGTCGGCCTGGGACCAGGGTTCAATTCCCGAAGCGGCAGGGTCGTGGACCAGGGTCAGCGGACTCGATAATTCTCGCCTCGGTGCCTACTCTAACCAGAGGTCCCACTCGGCAACTCTGGGCAATAGCTTGCCTAATCTCCACAACGGCCCCATCAACGCCGGGGATGCCTGGCTTCACCTTGGGGACTCCCAGTAGGGACCATCCCACAGGGAAAGCCAGGACGGGTTCCCCAGCGGTATACCGCGCCAGGATACTCCGGTAGTAATTGAGCGCGTTACAAAACAGCTTATAACATAGCTTATAACTTATATAACATACATGAAGTTAGGAACACTTAGCCAATCAGGAAAAGGCACACGCAGTGATCACGAACTCCCCATGCCGGACATCTAGACACGTTATCTACTGGCCGTGTTGTGTCGAGACCCACCTGGATTCCTCATCTAAAACATTAATTTATGGCTCCAAAGATAACGGCCCGCATTCCTTCCCAAAAAAGAACTGGCAGAACCATTTTATTGCATCCAATGAACTGTATAAAAATCTATGTTAGACCGATTGTAAACTGAGACAGTCCTCAGACACTATGCTTGTAACTGTTCTCCCGGCCACACTGTTTAATTGAAGAAACTGTTCCTGTTTTGCCAAATGCCTCGTCTATAGTTTTATCAAGGCACTTTATTTATTTTGAAAGTTTTATAGAGCGCGAACAAGATCCTGGCGGATATCAGAGCACTATACAGTGAGTAAATGTTACTTATACAGTAAATAAGAGCGAATCCAAACATATGTCCAAAGCATTTGTAAAAGCAGCATAGTAAGATGCTCTAACTTGGGACCGTTTTAGAAGTTAAAGTGAGGCCACTGTGCAAAATGGGGATGTGAGGGGCCAGAACGGAATTTGCAGATAGAGTATCCACCAGAAAAACTGTTACCAAAGTTAAGTAGCTTGAGATGGACACCACTGTTTATTACTCAAGTCAGGAAAGGCACCAAAGCATAACCTCCCCAGGTGGAGGGTCTGAGGAGTGGACTCAGACAAAAAAGTACTACAGGACAAAACAAACAAAGTGCCTTTCTGGCTGTCGATGCTTGCATAAGCGCCTATGTCTCAGCCTGGCAGTTAAGGACAGGCACACCACAAACCAACACAGTAGTAGCAGCCTTATCCCTGGTAGATTCAGCTCTCTGACCTTCTGGGTGCCGCTTCTTGGCCAGTGCAAAGCAGATCTTGATGCAGAGAACTATTCACCTAGACATGGTCCTCTAATGCACAACCGTCTATTTCTCCTCAGAGAACCATAAAAACCAGATTGCTCACACAGGGTTCCTTGGTACTATCAAGGTAAAAACTCAAAGCCCTTTTGAGGTCCAACCAACATAGTATCTCTTCCTGTTTTGATGGGTGGGAAGTTCCTTAATGTATGTTTAATTTAATTGAAAATAAGGATGGTGAAAACGCTACTTGTTAATAGGGAGAAATGTCTCAGAAGTAGTTGGGCCAGGCTGCAAAATGTCTGAGAGGACAACTGTTTGGTCTTAACTGATGGTAGCTAGTGTTAAGGAAACTAGCTTCTTGTAAGTTCATGTAAAAAGCATCTGTGTAGTGAAGTGGACTGGGTTGTCCATGATCCCGAATTGGAGCCAAAAAGATAGTGCAGTTTCTGCTGGTCTGTACACCCTGGTAAAGTAAAGTCAGAGTCGGGTATATGATGACCGGCTGCACTTTTGTAATCTCGTAACACATCTGTCGAAATCGACCTGAAGCCAGTTCAGTGCTTGACAGTCAGCACTGGTTTCAGTACTGGGTCCTCTTCCTGCGCCAGTGGCATAGACAATGCAGATGTGGAAGAGACCAGAGCAGGTCCTGGAGAGGAGGTGGAAGCCTGTACTGGTGCCAGAATAGGGCCCAAGGTGGGTCTCACTGGGTCAGATGACACAGAGGGCTGGATCTGCCGTGAGCAGTACCACTTGGGGCCCCTACAGTTTCTTAGGGCCCGAAGGCACTCAAGAGGTAACTGAAAGCATGGCCTCCTTGAAGATTTAAATCTGCTGCGGCATCCTCGATGGCTGGGAAACTCGAGGTGGCAAATCAGCTGAGGGATCTGCTCCATGCCCAGAGATCTCAAAGGTGATCATGATGCCCTTGCGTCTTCTCCTGGGATTTAGAATGGCAAGATAGGGTTAAATATCGCTTTTATTTTTAGGTCGAGCCTATGGCAGAGCACTTGCGCTTCATAGGAAATCGACCTCTTGAAATTACTTCAGCTTCTGTAGAAGCTTGTGCATCTGGTGCTCACACGCGATTGGCATTTGCATCTGGGTTTAGTACGCAATTGGCCAAAGGCGTGTGGTGGTCCCAGCTTCTTGGGAAATGTTCACTCCCAGAGCGTTTTGCTCTCGGGCCCCCGTAGCGGCGCGCAGGCTGCCATCTGTTTTGGGTCAGCTTTCACTTTCACGGCCGCGGGGCTCCGCTTGCTTTCATTGTGGTCCCATTTATCACTTACCTGAGGCTGTCCCCTATGTAATTATTCTGGCAGGAATACCGGAACTTAAGAAAGAGCATAAAGAATCGCAGCTAGAACTATGCAATAAGATTCTGTTTTGGCTGGCTAAAAAGAAGCAATTCCCATATGATAAGGCAGGTGAGATTTTGATGGTAAGGAGGGTTGCTTGGGTGGGCCCCACACATAAGTCCATCCGTGGGGATTGTGTGATTATTAATTTTAGACACCCAGAAATGACCCAAAGACTAGCATTTCAATCCTCGTTCCCTATGGATCATCCCACGACTATCAGAGCCCTCACCCTAGATTTTTTCTACCCATGTTCCCGGAGGGTGGGCATCTCTCAGTTTTCCAATGATTACGAAAGACGGGGTATGAATTCTTATATCACTCCTAATAGCTCCCATCAAAATCTTCCTCTCTTTAGTATCCCTGTATCTAATCGATATGCCCCACTGGAGGACGTAGATTGACTGGGAAGGCTGGATGCCTTAAATACAGGTAGATATTCATTAAGCCCCCTGATACATCCACCCATAATGGTCAGATTAGTATCTCTGGGACTGGAATCAACCTACATAATAGGGATACTCCAATAACTTTGGATGTAATAGGGCATGGTGCAACTGAAGGATTACATCAGTCATCTTTTGCTCTGCCTGTTGGGCCACACAAGGAGAATGAAACTATCAATTCTGTTAGTGAAAATAATATTAGCCCTCCCATTGAACCAGCTACAGTTACAATGATCTCAACTGATAATGGTAGAGGACAGATGACATTTGATAATAAACTTATCCTGTCCTGGAACGTGGCAGGGCTCTCTAATAAATTATCCTGCCCCGATTGGGGACTTTTTATAGATCAGTTTGAGGTCTGCCTGTTCCAGGAGACCTGGGCCAGGGAACATTTCTTTAGGCTGGGCTTTTTGTCAGTCAATAATCTGAATTCGATGTGTGAGACTGGTAGACTGTTTGGGGGTATATCCATCCTGACTGGTTCGCACTTAGGATGCACAGTGCGCAACTAGATACCCCAACCCTAGATCTGCAATGTATTAGACTTTCCTTCTTGTCCAAATTTAGTGTGATCCTTATTAACTTCTATTCCCGTCCCACTAGGATGGGGAAAGAATCACCAACATTGGATATCTTAGATAATTTTATTTCTACAGTACAGGGGGAGAGCACTTTGATTGTTAGCACTTAGATACTTCGGGGTGATATAGCGCTTTACAAGCTTATATTAACATAACATTGTCGCAGGGGATTTCAACTGCCAATATGAGCCACTGCCGGGAATCATAGATTCTATTACTAGCGAGGAGGATTCGCTTTGGTCCATTCCAGATCTTCAAATACCTCTGATTAAGGCATGGACACCACTAGCTCTTCAAATGAATTTTTATCACTATGGCTCACTCTTTGAGAGCCTGTAATGGCCGTGCCCAATCTGACCTGGAGGGTAATGCTACTTTTAACCGCCCGGGTCAGTTTTGCCGCAGAGATTACATCATGGTAGAGGTAAGGATTTGGACTAAGGTCATTGACTTTGTGGTTCTCCCACGTCACGATAGTGACCATAATGCTTTGGTACTTGACATAAGCCTTCCTGAGATGGGTTTAAATATGGGGGATAGAGTGGATAACTGAGGGACACCCCTTCTTTCAAACAACAGAAGAAGGCTTAAATGGCTAACGGTGAAAACGTCACCAGATAAAATGAGTTCCCTTTACCAAGTTGTCCATCAGGTGTTCTTTGAACTAAGTGGTCATTTAGACCATGGGCAGGAATTGTTCTTTAATCAAATTTACAATATGCACACAGGTCTAGTGACTGCCCTCGCTGAATTATTAAATCCACCAATGGTTAAACCCAGGAAGTATAGGATGGCCTCTACTTGGTTCGAATCCAACTGTAAGAAAGCCAAGGGGGAACTCCTGGACTCAATTAAAACCCTGAAAAGACCACTAATAAAATGCAGGAGATTAGAGTACATGAAAGTGCTAACCGAGGCCAAACAGAACTGGGAAAATAGCAAATGGGAAGCCATAAAAAATGCCCTGGGGAGTAGGGATATGAGGGTATTCTGGACAATAGTACGATCTGGCAGTACGGATGGACAAAATGCTGATGATCCAAATATCGCACCGGAGAGATGGGTTGAACAGATGCTGTATGCCCCTCCGGTAGAAGTTAATCCCTTTTATGATCCCTCTGCACAGCCTTTGTCACAGAATACCGATGAGGCATCAAATTGCTTCCCCGATAATCCTCCCTTAGTCTATACCAACAATGAAAAATTAGATACTAAAATAACATTGATGGAGGTCGAACTTGCTGTAAAAAGGCTCCCAGTAGGTAAGGCGCCTGGCCTCGATAAAATCCCTGGAGATCTTTACAAGGACCAAACAGAGATATGGGTGCCATATCTCTGTTAGTTGTTCAACGCTATACTTCAGGGTTCTAAATTACCGGATACCTGGGTGGGTACTGAGATTATACCACTGTTCAAGAAAGGATCCCCACTATTCCGGGCAAACTATCGTCCGATCAGCCTGATCGATGTAAGTAAAAAACTATTTGCACGTATCATTCTCGATCGGCTCCAGATCTGGATGGAGGAACAGCTGATCCTGAGCCCCTATCAGGCCGGTTTTAGGGAAAAGAAATTCACGGTCGACCAGTTACTAAGGCTCCAACTTTTGCATTGGAAAACTGTGAGAGTAGAGGGTGGCAGCCTCTACTTAATTTTTGTTGACCTTAAAACGGCCTTCGACTTCGTACCCCGTCAAATACTTTGGGAAGTATTGGAGGATATGGGGATGCCAGCATATCTTAACATCATTAGGAGACTTAATTCGGATAATTTTTCCCAAGTTAGGAGTGGTAAATGGGGAGGCTTAACATCTAAATTCAAGAGAGGAGTAAGACAGTGGTGTGTGTTGGCACCCACCCTATTTGGTCTCTTCGTCAAAGCACTGATTGCCCACCTCAAGGGGGTTAAAGACATCGATGCCCCAAAACTAAACAAGCATTGGAAATGCAATAGGGCTCGCATTAGGAAAGTTTGACCTATCGGTCTTATAAATGAATTTTTTTTTTATTTATGTGTTATTTTTTAAAATAGCTAAATTAATAGCTTTGTCATTTACAATGCCAATAGTTATAACTTTCGCAAACACCTATAGCATTTGTAATGCAACATGTTTTGTATTTACGTGACTTAGATGTATTGATATTACAAATAACAATGGCTTTTAATTTTTTTAAATAATTAATATTTAAATAATTTATTTTATTTGTAATGGCAATAGCTTAAACTTTTGTAAATAACTTTTGTGAACACTATGTTCAGTGTTTTTTATTGTGACGAAAATCCAAGAAGAGAAGTGAAACATTAACATCTTTTTGTGATTTGTAATAAAGCATGAAAGCTTGAAAACAGCTTGAAACATTGAAAGAACATATTTGAACCAGTGATGCTGTGGTTGCGCTGAGTGATGCTGTGGTTGCGCTGAGTGATGCTGTGGTTGCGCTGAGTGATGCAGTGGTGGTGCTGAGTGATGCAGTGGTGGTGCTGAGTGATGCAGTGGTGGTGCTGAGTGATGCTGTGGTTGCGCTGAGTGGTGTGTGCATCGGTGGAGCTTAGTGGGTGCATTGGTGGAGCTGTGTGGTGGGTGCATTGGTGGAGCTTAGTGGGTGCATCGGTGGAGCTGTGTGGTGGGTGCCTCGGTGGGGCTGTGTGGTGGGTGCATCGGTGAAGCTGTGTGGTGGGTGCATCGGTGGAGCTGTGTGGTGGGTGCTTCGGTGGAGCTGTGTGGTGGGTGCCTCAGTGGAGCTGGGTGGTGGGTGCATAGGTGGAGCTGTGTGGTGGGTGCATAGGTGGAGCTGTGTGGTGGGTGCATAGGTGGAGCTGTATGGTGGGTGCCTCGGTGGAGCTGTGTGGTGGGTGCATCGGTGGAGCTGTGTGGTGGGTGCATCGGTGGAGCTTTGTGGTGGGTGCATCGGTGGAGCTGTGTCGGTGGAGCTGTGTGGTGGGTGAATCGGTGGAGTTGGGTGGTGGGTGCATCGGTGGCTGTGTCAGTGGAGCTGTGTGGTGGCTGCATCGGTGGAGCTGTGGGGTGGGTGCATCGGTGGAGCTGTGGGGTGGGTCGTTCCGTGGAGCTGTGGGGTGGGTGCATCGGTGGAGCTGTGTGGTGGGTGCATCGGTGGAGCTGTGTGGTGGGTGCATCGGTGGAGCTGTGTGGTGGGTGCATCGGTGGTGGAGCTGTGTGGTGGGTGCATCGGTGGAGCTGTGAGGTGGGTGCATCGGTGGAGCTGTGTGGTGGGTGCATCGGTGGAGCTGTGTGGTGGGTGCATCGGTGGAGCTGTGTGGTGGGTGCCTATGTGGAGCTGTGTGGTGGGTGCACCGGTGGAGCTTAGAGGGTGCATTGGTGGAGCTGTGTGGTGGGTGCATTGGTGGAGCATCAGTGGAACTGTGTGGTGGGTGCATCGGTGGAGCTGTGTGGTGGGTGCCTCGGCGGAGCTGAGTGGTGGGTGCATCGGCGGAGTTGGGTGGTGGGTGCATCGGTGGAGCTGTGTGGTGGGTGCATCGGTGGAGCTGTGTGGTGGGTGCTTCGGTGGAGCTGTGTGGTGGGTGCTTCGGTGGAGCTGTGTGGTGGGTGCTTCGGTGGAGCTGTGTGGTGGGTGCTTCGGTGGAGCTGTGTGGTGGGTGCATCTGTGGAGCTGTGTGGTGGGTGCATCTGTGGAGCTGTGTGGTGGGTGCCTTGGTGGAGCTGTATGGTGGGTGCCTTGGTGGAGCTGTATGGAGGGTGCCTCGGTGGAGCTGTGTGGTGGGTGCATCGGTGGAGCTGTGTGGTGGGTGCATCGGTGGAGCTGTGTGGTGGGTGCATCGGTGGAGCTGTGTGGTGGGTGCATCGGTGGAGCTGGGTGGTGGGTGCATCGGTGGAGCTGGGTGGTGGGTGCCTCGGTGGAGCTGTGTGGTGGGTGCCTCGGTGGAGCTGTGTGGTGGGTGCCTCGGTGGAGCTGTGTGGTGGGTGCCTCGGTGGAGCTGTGTGGTGGGTGCCTTGGTGGAGCTGTATGGTGGGTGCCTCGGTGGAGCTGTATGGTGGGTGCCTCGGTGGAACTGTGTGTTGGGTGCATCGGTGGAGCTGTGTCGGTGGAGCTGGCTGGTGGGTGCATCGGTGGAGCTGGGTAGTGGGTGCATCGGTGGAGCTGTGTCGGTGGAGCTGTGTGGTGGCTCCATCGGTGGAGCTGTGTGGTGGGTGCGTCGGTGGAGCTGTGTGGTGGGTGCATCGGTGGAGCTGTGTGGTGGGTACATCGGTGGAGCTGTGTAGGTGGAGCTGTGTGGTGGGTGCATCGGTGGAGCTGTGTGGTGGCTCCATCGGTGGAGCTGTGTGGTGGGTGCGTCGGTGGAGCTGTGTGGTGGGTGCATCGGTGGAGCTGTGTGGTGGGTACATCGGTGGAGCTGTGTAGGTGGAGCTGTGTGGTGGGTGCATCGGTGGAGCTGTGTGGTGGGTGCATTGGTGGAGCTGTGTGGTGGGTGCCTCGGTGGAGCTGTGTGGTGGGTGCCTCGGTGGAGCTGTGTGGTGGATGCATCGGTAGAGCTTAGTGGGTGCATTGGTGGAGCTGTGTGGTGGGTGCATTGGTGGAGCTTAGTTGGAGCATCGGTGGAGCTGTGTGGTGGGTGCATCGGTGGAGCTGTGTGGTGGGTGCCTCGGCGGAGCTGTGTGGTGGGTGCCTCGGTGGAGCTGGGTGGTGGGTGCATCGGTGGAACTGTGTGTTGGGTGCATCGGTGGAGCTGTGTCGGTGGAGCTGGCTGGTGGGTGCATCGGTGGAGCTGGGTAGTGGGTGCATCGGTGGAGCTGTGTCGGTGGAGCTGTGTGGTGGCTGCATCGGTGGAGCTGTGTGGTGGGTGCATCGGTGAAGCTGTGTGGTGGGTTGTTCGGTGGAGCTGTGTGGTGGGTGCCTCGGTGGAGCTGTGTGGTGGGTGCATCGGTGGAGCTGTGTGGTGGGTACATCGGTGGAGCTGTGTAGGTGGAGCTGTGTGGTGGGTGCATCGGTGGAGCTGTGTGGTGGGTGCATTGGTGGAGCTGTGTGGTGGGTGCCTCGGTGGAGCTGAGTGGTGGGTGCCTCGGTGGAGCTGTGTGGTGGGTGCCTCGGTGGAGCTGTGTGGTGGGTGCCTCGGTGGAGCTCTGTGGTGGGTGCCTCGGTGGAGCTGTGTGGTGGGTGCATCGGTAGAGCTTAGTGGGTGCATTGGTGGAGCTGTGTGGTGGGTGCATTGGTGGAGCTTAGTTGGAGCATCGGTGGAGCTGTGTGGTGGGTGCATCAGTGGAGCTGTGTGGTGGGTGCCTCGGTGGAGCTTAGTGGGTGCATCGGTAGAGCTGTGTGGTGGGTGCCTCGGTGGAGCTGTGTGGTGGGTGCCTCGGTGGAGCTGTGTGGTGGGTGCCTCGGTGGAGCTGTGTGGTGGGTGCCTCGGTGGAGCTGTATGGTGGGTGCCTCGGTGGAGCTGTATGGTGGGTGCATCGGTGGAGCTGTGTGGTGGGTGCATCGGTGGAACTGTGTGTTGGGTGCATCGGTGGAGCTGTGTAGGTGGAGCTGGCTGGTGGGTGGAGCTGGGTAGTGGGTGCATCGGTGGAGCTGTGTCGGTGGAGCTGTGTGGTGGCTGCATCGGTGGAGCTGTGTGGTGGGTGCATCGGTGAAACTGTGTGGTGGGTCGTTCGGTGGAGCTGTGTGGTGGGTGCCTCGGTGGAGCTGTGTGGTGGGTACATCGGTGGAGCTGTGTAGGTGGAGCTGTGTGGTGGGTGCATCGGTGGAGCTGTGTGGTGGGTGCATTGGTGGAGCTGTGTGGTGGGTGCCTCGGTGGAGCTGTGTGGTGGGTGCCTCAGTAGAGCTGTGTGGTGGGTGCCTCGGTAGAGCTGTGTGGTGGGTGCCTCGGTAGAGCTGTGTGGTGGGTGCCTCGGTGGAGCTCTGTGGTGCGTGCCTTGGTGGAGCTCTGTGGTGGGTGCCTCGGTGGAGCTCTGTGGTGGGTGCATCGGTGAAGCTGTGTGGTGGGTGCATCGGTAGAGCTTAGTGGGTGCATTGGTGGAGCTGTGTGGTGGGTGCATTGGTGGAGCTTAGTTGGAGCATCGGTGGAGCTGTGTGGTGGGTGCATCAGTGGAGCTGTGTGGTGGGTGCCTCGGCGGAGCTGTGTGGTGGGTTCCTCGGTGGAGCTGTGTGGTGGGTGCATCTGTGGAGCTGTGTGGTGGGTGCATCGGTGGAGCTGTGTGGTGGGTGCATCGGTGGAGCTGTGTGGTGGGTGCATCGGTGGAGCTGTGTGGTGGGTGCATCTGTGGAGCTGTGTGGTGGGTGCATCTGTGGAGCTGTGTGGTGGGTGCCTCGGTGGAGCTGTGTGGTGGGTGCATCGGTGGAGCTGTGTGGTGGGTGCCTTGGTGGAGCTGTGTGGTGGGTGCCTTGGTGGAGCTGTATGGTGGGTGCCTCGGTGGAGCTGTGTGGTGGGTGCATCGGTGGAGCTGTGTGGAGGGTGCATCGGTGGAGCTGTGTCGGTGGAGCTGGGTGCATCGGTAGAGCTGGGTGGTGGGTGCATCGGTGGAGCTGTGTGGTGGCTGCATCGGTGAAGCTGTGTGGTGGGTGCATCGGTGGAGCTTAGTGGGTGCATCGGTAGAGCTGTGTGGTGGGTGCATTGGTGGAGCTTAGTTGGAGCATCGGTGGAGCTGTGTGGTGGGTGCATTGGTGGAACTGTGTGGTGGGTGCATCAGTGGAGCTGTGTGGTGGGTGCCTCGGTGGAGCTCTGTGGTGGGTGCATCGGTGAAGCTGTGTGATGGGTGCATCTGTGGAGCTGTGTGGTGGGTGCATCGGTGGAGCTGTGTGGTGGGTGCATCGGTGGAGCGGTGTGGTGGGTGCCTCGGTGGAGCTCTGTGGTGGGTGCCTCGGTGGAGCTGTGTGGTGGGTGCCTCGGTGAAGCTGTGTGGTGGGTGCATCGGTGGAGCTTAGTGGGTGCATTCGTGGAGCTGTGTGGTGGGTGCATTGGTGGAGATTAGTTGGAGCTGTGTGGTGGGTGCATTGGTGGAGCTGTGTGGTGGGTGCATCAGTGGAGCTGTGTGGTGGGTGCCTCGGCGGAGCTCTGTGGTGGGTGCATCGGTGAAGCTGTGTGATGGGTGCATCGGTGGAGCTTAGTGGGTGTGGTGGGTGCATTGGTGGAGCATCGGTGGAGCTGTGTGGTGGGTGCATTGGTGGAGCTGTGTGGTGGGTGCATCGGTGGAGCTGTGTGGTGGGTGCATCAGTGGAGCTGTGTGGTGGGTGCATCGGTGGAGCTGGGTGGTGGGTGCATCGGTGGAGCTGTGTGGTGGGTGCATCGGTGGAGCTGTGTAGATGGAGCTGTGTGGTGGGTGCATCTGTTGAGCTGTGTAGTGGGTGCCTCGGTGTAGCTGTGTGGTGGGTGCATAGGTGGAGCTGTGTGGTGGGTGCATAGGTGGAGCTGTGTGGTAGGTGCCTCGGTGGAGCTGTGTGGTCGGTGCCTCGGTGGAGCTGTGTGGTGGGTGCCTCGGTGGAGCTGTGTGGTGGGTGCCTCGGTGGAGCTGTGTGGTGGGTGCCTCGGTGGAGCTCTGTGGTGGGTGCCTCGGTGGAGCTCTGTGGTGGGTGCCTCGGTGAAGCTGTGTGGTGGGTGCATCGGTGGAGCTTAGTGGGTGCATTCGTGGAGCTGTGTGGTGGGTGCATTGGTGGAGATTAGTTGGAGCTGTGTGGTGGGTGCATTGGTGGAGCTGTGTGGTGGGTGCATCAGTGGAGCTGTGTGGTGGGTGCCTCGGTGGAGCTCTGTGGTGGGTGCATCGGTGAAGCTGTGTGATGGGTGCATCGGTGGAGCTTAGTGGGTGTGGTGGGTGCATTGGTGGAGCATCGGTGGAGCTGTGTGGTGGGTGCATTGGTGGAGCTGTGTGGTGGGTGCATCGGTGGAGCTGTGTGGTGGGTGCATCAGTGGAGCTGTGTGGTGGGTGCATCGGTGGAGCTGTGTGGTGGGTGCATCGGTGGAGCTGGGTGGTGGGTGCATCGGTGGAGCTGTGTGGTGGGTGCATCGGTGGAGCTGTGTAGATGGAGCTGTGTGGTGGGTGCATCTGTTGAGCTGTGTAGTGGGTGCCTCGGTGTAGCTGTGTGGTGGGTGCATAGGTGGAGCTGTGTGGTGGGTGCATTGGTGGAGCTGTGTGGTAGGTGCCTCGGTGGAGCTGTGTGGTCGGTGCCTCGTTGGAGCTGTGTGGTGGGTGCCTCGGTGGAGCTGTGTGGTGGGTGCCTTGGTGGAGCTGTGTGGTGGGTGCCTCGGTGGAGCTGTGTGGTGGGTGCATCAGTGGAGCTGTGTGGTGGGTGCATCAGTGGAGCTGTGTGGTGGGGGCATCGGTGGAGCTATGTCGGTGGAGCTGTGTGGTTGCATCGGTGGAGCTGGGTGGTGGGTGCATCGGTGGAGCTGTGTGGTGGGTGCATCGGTGGAGCTGTGTGGTGGGTGCCTTGGTGGAGCTGTGTGGTGGGTGCATCGGTGGAGCTGTGTGGTGGGTGCATCGGTGGAGCTGTGTGGTGGGTGCATCGGTGGAGCTGTGTGTTGCGGGCAGCGGTGGAGCTGTGTGTTGCGGGCAGCGGTGGAGCTGTGTGGTGGGGGCATCGGTGGAGCTTTGTGGTGGGTGCATCGGTGGAGCTGTGTCGGTAGAGCTGTGTGGTTGCATCAGTGGAGCTGTGTGGTGGGTGCCTCGGCGGAGCTGTTGGTGGGTGCTTCGGTGGAGCTGTGTGGTGGGTGCATCTGTGTAGCTGTGTGGTGGGTGCATCGGTGGAGCTGTGTAGTGGGTGCCTTGGCGGAGCTGTGCGGTGGGTGCCTCGGCGGAGCTGGGTGCATCTGTGGAGCTGTGTGGTGGGTGCTTCGGTGAAGCTGTGTGGTGGGTGCTTCGGTGGAGCTGTGTGGTGGGTGCTTCGGTGGAGCTGTGTGGTGGGTGCTTCGGTGGAGCTGTGTGGTGGGTTCCTAGGTGGAGCTGTGTGGTGGGTGCCTCGGTGGAGCTGTGTGGTGGGTGCCTCGGTGGAGCTGTATGGTGGGTGCCTCGGTGGAGCTGTATGGTGGGTGCCTCGGTGGAGCTGTGTGGTGGGTGCATCGGTGGAGCTAAGTCGGTGGAGCTGGGTGGTGGGTGCATCGGTGGAGCTGGGTGGTGGGTGCCTCGGTGGAGCTGTGTGGTGGGTGCATCGGTGGAGCTGTGTGGTGGGTGCATCTGTGGAGCTGTGTGGTGGGTGCATCTGTGGAGCTGTGTGGTGGGTGCATCTGTGGAGCTGTGTGGTGGGTGCATCAGTGGAGCTGTGTGGTGGGTGCATCGGTGGAGCTGTGTGGTGGGTGCCTTGGTGGAGCTGTGTGGTGGGTGCCTCGGTGGATCTGTGTGGTGGGTGCATCGGTGGATCTGTGTGGTGGGTGTATCGGTGGAGCTGTGTGGAGGGTGCATCGGTGGAGCTGTGTCGGTGGAGCTGGGTGGATCGGTAGAGCTGGGTGGTGGGTGCATCGGTGGAGCTGTGTGGTGGCTGCATCGGTGGAGCTGTGTGGTGGGTCGTTCTGTGGAGCTGTGTGGTGGGTGCCTCGGTGGAGCTGTGTGGTGGGTGCATCGGTGGAGCTGTGTGGTGGGTGCATCGGTGGAGCTGTGTGGTGGGTGCATCGGTGGAGCTGTGTGGTGGGTGCATCAGTGGAGCTGTGTGGTGGGTGCATCAGTGGAGCTGTGTGGTGGGTGCATCAGTGGAGCTGTGTGGTGGGTGCATCGGTGGAGCTGTGTGGTGGGTGCCTCGGTGGAGCTGTGTGGTGGGTGCATCAGTGGAGCTTAGTGGGTGCATCGGCGGAGCTGTGTGGTGGGTGCATTGGTGGAGCTTAGTTGGAGCATCGGTGGAGCTGTGTGGTGGGTGCATTGGTGGAACTGTGTGGTGGGTGCATCAGTGGAGCTGTGTGGTGGGTGCCTCGGTGGAGCTCTGTGGTGGGTGCATCGGTGAAGCTGTGTGATGGGTGCATCGGTGGAGCTGTGTGGTGGGTGCATCGGTGGAGCTGTGTCGGTGGAGCTGGGTGCATCGGTGGAGCTGGGTGGTGGGTGCATCTGTGGAGCTGTGTGGTGGGTGCATCGGTGGAGCTGTGTGGTGGGTGCATCGGTGGAGCTGTGTGGTGGGTGCATCAGTGGAGCTGTGTGGTGGGTGCATCGGTGGAGCTGTGTGGTGGGTGCATCGGTGGAGCTGTGTGGTGGGTGCATCGGTGGAGCTGTGTGGTGGGTGCATCGGTGGAGCTGTGTGGTGGGTGCCTTGGTGGAGCTGTGTGGTGGGTGCCTTGGTGGAGCTGTGTGGTGGGTGCCTTGGTGGAGCTGTGTGGTGGGTGCCTTGGTGGAGCTGTATGGTGGGTGCCTTGGTGGAGCTGTGTGGTGGGTGCATCGGTGGAGCTGTGTGGAGGGTGCATCGGTGGAGCTGTGTCGGTGGAGCTGGGTGGTGGGTGCATCGGTAGAGCTGGGTGGTGGGTGCATCGGTGGAGCTGTGTGGTGGCTGCATCGGTGGAGCTGTGTGGTGGGTGCATCAGTGGAGCTGTGTGGTGGGTGCATCAGTGGAGCTGTGTGGTGGGTGCATCAGTGGAGCTGTGTGGTGGGTGCATCAGTGGAGCTCTCTGGTGGGTGCCTCGGTGGAGCTCTGTGGTGGGTGCATCGGTGAAGCTGTGTGGTGGGTGCATTGGTGGAGCTTAGTTGGAGCATCGGTGGAGCTGTGTGGTGGGTGCATTGGTGGAACTGTGTGGTGGGTGCATCAGTGGAGCTGTGTGGTGGGTGCCTCGGTGGAGCTCTGTGGTGGGTGCATCGGTGGAGCTGTGTGGTGGGTGCATCTGTGGAGCTGTGTGGTGGGTGCATCAGTGGAGCTGTGTGGTGGGTGCCTCGGTGGAGCTCTGTGGTGGGTGCCTCGGTGAAGCTGTGTGGTGGGTGCATCGGTGGAGCTTAGTGGGTGCATTGGTGGAGCTGTGTGGTGGGTGCATTGGTGGAGCTGTGTGGTGGGTGCATCAGTGGAGCTGTGTGGTGGGTGCATCGGTGGAGCTGTGTGGTGGGTGCCTCGGTGGAGCTGTGTGGTGGGTGCATCGGTGAAGCTGTGTGGTGGGTGCATCGGTGGAGCTTAGTGGGTGCATCGGCAGAGCTGTGTGGTGGGTGCATTGGTGGAGCTTATTTGGAGCATCGGTGGAGCTGTGTGGTGGGTGCATTGGTGGAACTGTGTGGTGGGTGCATCAGTGGAGCTGTGTGGTGGGTGCCTCGGTGGAGCTCTGTGGTGGGTGCATCGGTGAAGCTGTGTGATGGGTGCATCTGTGGAGCTGTGTGGTGGGTGCATCGGTGGAGCTGTGTGGTGGGTGCCTCGGTGGAGCTCTGTGGTGGGTGCCTCGGTGAAGCTGTGTGGTGGCTGCATCGGTGGAGCTTAGTGGGTGCATTGGTGGAGCTGTGTGGTGGGTTCATTGGTGGAGCTTAGTTGGAGCATCGGTGGAGCTGTGTGGTGGGTGCATTGGTGGAGCTGTGTGGTGGGTGCATCAGTGGAGCTGTGTGGTGGGTGCCTCGGTGGAGCTCTGTGGTGGGTGTATCGGTGAAGCTGTGTGATGGGTGCATCGGTGGAGCTGTGTGGTGGGTGCATCGGTGGAGCTGTGTCGGTGGAGCTGGGTGCATCGGTGGAGCTGGGTGGTGGGTGCATCTGTGGAGCTGTGTGGTGGGTGCATCGGTGGAGCTGTGTGGTGGGTGCATAGGTGGAGCTGTGTGGTGGGTGCATCTGTGGAGCTGTGTGGTGGGTGCATCTGTGGAGCTGTGTGGTGGGTGCCTCGGTGGAGCTGTGTAGTGGGTGCCTCGGTGGAGCTGTGTAGTGGGTGCATCGGTGGAGCTGTGTGGTGGGTGCCTTGGTGGAGCTGTGTGGTGGGTGCCTTGGTGGAGCTGTATGGTGGGTGCCTTGGTGGAGCTGTGTGGTGGGTGCATCGGTGGAGCTGTGTGGAGGGTGCATCGGTGGAGCTGTGTCGGTGGAGCTGGGTGGTGGGTGCATCGGTAGAGCTGGGTGGTGGGTGCATCGGTGGAGCTGTGTGGTGGCTGCATCGGTGGAGCTGTGTGGTGGGTGCATCAGTGGAGCTGTGTGGTGGGTGCATCAGTGGAGCTGTGTGGTGGGTGCATCAGTGGAGCTCTCTGGTGGGTGCCTCGGTGGAGCTCTGTGGTGGGTGCATCGGTGAAGCTGTGTGGTGGGTGCATTGGTGGAGCTTAGTTGGAGCATCGGTGGAGCTGTGTGGTGGGTGCATTGGTGGAACTGTCTGGTGGGTGCATCAGTGGAGCTGTGTGGTGGGTACCTCGGTGTAGCTCTGTGGTGGGTGCATCGGTGAAGCTGTGTGATGGGTGCATCTGTGGAGCTGTGTGGTGGGTGCATCAGTGGAGCTGTGTGGTGGGTGCCTCGGTGGAGCTCTGTGGTGGGTGCCTCGGTGAAGCTGTGTGGTGGGTGCATCGGTGGAGCTTCGTGGGTGCATTGGTGGAGCTGTGTGGTGGGTGCATTGGTGGAGCTTAGTTGGAGCATCGGTGGAGCTGTGTGGTGGGTGCATTGGTGGAGCTGTGCGGTGGGTGCATCGGTGAAGCTGTGTGATGGGTGCATCGGTGAAGCTGTGTGATGGGTGCATCGGTGGAGCTTAGTGGGTGTGGTGGGTGCATTGGTGGAGCATCGGTGGAGCTGTGTGGTGGGTGCATTGGTGGAGCTGTGTGGTGGGTGCATCAGTGGAGCTGTGTGGTGGGTGCATTAGTGGAGCTGTGTGGTGGGTGCATCGGTGGAGCTGGGTGGTGGGTGCATCGGTGGAGCTGTGTGGTGGGTGCATCGGTGGAGCTGTGTAGATGCAGCTGTGTGGTGGGTGCATCTGTTGAGCTGTGTAGTGGGTGCCTCGGTGGAGCTGTGTGGTGGGTGCATAGGTGGAGCTGTGTGGTGGGTGCATTGGTGGAGCTGTGTGGTCGGTGCCTCGGTGGAGCTGTGTGGTCGGTGCCTCGGTGGAGCTGTGTGGTCGGTGCCTCGGTGGAGCTGTGTGGTGGGTGCATCAGTGGAGCTGTGTGGTGGGGCATCGGTGGAGCTATGTCGGTGGAGCTGTGTGGTTGCATCGGTGGAGCTGGGTGGTGGGTGCATCGGTGGAGCTGTGTCGGTGGAGCTGGGTGCATCGGTGGAGCTGTGTGATGGGTGCATCTGTAGAGCTGGGTGGTGGGTGAATCGGTGGAGCTGGGTGGTGGGTGCAGCTGTAGAGCTGTGTGGTGGGTGCTTCGGTGGAGCTGTGTCGGTGGAGCTGGGTGCATCGGTGGAGCTGTGTGATGGGTGCATCGGTGGAGCTGTGTGATGGGTGCATCGGTGGAGCTGTGTGGTGGGTGCATCGGTGGAGCTGTGTCGGTGGAGCTGTGTGCATCGGTGGAGCTGGGTGCATCGGTGGAGCTGTGTGGTGGGTGCATCGGTGGAGCTGTGTCGGTGGAGCTGGGTGCATCGGTGGACCTGGGTGGTGGGTGCATCGGTGGAGCTGTGTCGGTGGAGCTGTGTGGTGGCTGCATCGGTGGAGCTGTGTGGTGGGTGCATCGGTGGAGCTGTGTGGTGGGTCGTTCGGTGGAGCTGTGTGGTGGGTGCCTCGGTGGAGCTGTGTGGTGGGTGCTAGGTGCTGAATGCCTGGCGTCTGTGCTGCGTAATCGGCCAGCATCTCGGGGGACGCCAGTGGGCCTCGGGACTACTGCCCTCGAAGGCTTCGCCATGAGGAGCTGATCTAGCGCCCACATTTATGCTCTGCACTGCGGCGGACGCTTGGGGTGCCTCACCACAAATCTACCCAGGACGCGTGCAGGGGGACGAGACGGAGCGCTGCATGCAGTGGTGGGACCTGGCACGCCCCAAAATACACCACGGTGACCCTACCTATCACAAGGGCGTTTTTGGCACTTACTTGGAGTGCGGTGTGGACGGGCTGCCCGCGTTTTTCGCCTACTCCGTTGTGAGGCGCAGTGCGGATGAGAAACGCTCAGCGGCAGAGGAGGGCGCCGGGCTGAGTAAACGCACACCGCCTTCCACGCCACATTTTGAGATGGGTCACTAAAGCCTGCGGGTGTAGAGAATTGGAGACGCTATCGGAACCACCGGAGCAGTCTGAAGCGTGGCCAGCGGCCGGACTACAACGCGGACAACCCTTGACCACGTGCTGTGAGGCCTACCACCCGGCTCCCTAGCAGGCCGTCATGGGAAAAGGCGACAAAACACAGACCAAGCTAGTGTTCGACCAGTGGCGATCGAGGACTCCATCATCACAAGAGCCTGAGCCAACGCAGCAGAAGGAAGGCCTGGAGGGCTCCATATATGAAGACATCAAAGATCTGCTGGTGACCATGGAGAAGGGCCTCCAGGACAGCGTGGCGTCGATAGGCACTAAGACCGATGCCCTCACATACCGCATGGATCGTATGTCAGAGTGTCAGAGAGGGTGGACAAACATGCGGAGCGTCTTGACATGTCCGAGAGGCATCTGACCGAAGTAGAAGAAGCACAGACGGAACTAGATAACTATCGAAAGCAGATCGGGAGACTTCTCCAGGTCATACAAGATAAGTCAGAAGACTTAGAAGCCCGCTCGAGACGCTCCAACATACGCATCACGGGGATTGCAGAGACGACGCAAACCGAAAGAATTTAACTGTTTGTGGAGAAACTGCTGACCACCCTGCTGGGAGACGACATTTTCTCGCCCATGTTCATTGTGGAGAGAGCGCATCGCACGTTAGGCCCGCGCACGCCCCCCCCCCCCCCCCCCCCCCCCCCCCCCCCGAGACCAATCATTGTGAAACTTTTGAATTATCGGGACAGTCACGGCCTTGCGGGTTGCGAGAGAGAAAGGGAAGGTGCAGTTCGAATGTTCTGATATCTCTATATACCCTGACTTTACTGCGAAAGTGCAGGAGGAACGGCGGCGTTTCGCTCCATACAAAAAGCAACTCCGAGACCTCGGGCTTGATTATGCCATGCTTTACCCGGCCAAACTGCGAATCAATAGACAATGACACTCGCACTTCTTCACTGACCCTAGAGAGCTCCAAAAATCCTTGAAGGTATGGACTAAGGAACACAGGACCATCCCCAGGAGACAAGATGGCGACCAGGACAATAACAGCCATTTGGACGAACAGGAGTAGGCTGCATATTTCAAAAGTGGATCTTCCCGCAGGCGGAACGGTGGTACAGTGGATTGTTTAAGCAGGGACTGGAGTCTATTTCTTTCACAGAGAACTCTGCTCGCTATCCAGCAATGAACTAAGAGAAATACTGGGGCCTACCGATGATTCTCCGACCTAAAGCTGGGTGAGATCTTTCCATTACATAGTTGTCAGTTCACCAGCCGGAGCCCTAAACCTGCCGGGAGCAGTAGTGGCTCCCGCATTCAGTACAAGCAACTTTGCTCCTTAGCCCGAACAACTGTTGGGGGGAGTGAAAGTGATGGTTCGGGGTGGGGGGGGGGGGCAATTTAAGGTACACTGTGGTACGCTTTAGGCTCATGTTGACCGATACGACAGGGGTGATGGCGTTAGGGGCGATATTGCGGTGCACTCTGGTGCAGTGCTGTTATTTGCTCTCCTGGCTACCTCTGCCCTTGCGCTGTAAGCACCAATGATTCCACATGGGGACAGTTTGGGGATTCTGGGACTGTTTGCGGGGGGATGTTGTGTCATGCGAGGCCGAGTTGGGGTTGGTCTGCTGTGGGTGGGGGAGGGAAGGTTTTTGAGTAGGGGTGACTGTTACTGTACAAGTGCATACACACTGAGTTCCTCGACAACAGGTTTTAGCACGCCTAATCACACCACAACTCAAGCTTGCGGCGGAGAGGGAGGGAGGGGGAGACATGAACCTCACCCTAGATCCTGCCCTTGATAGGTCTGCGGGCGCATATCGCAGACCTGCGGCGGCAGCCGTCGAACTGCAGAGTGCGATGACTTGCCTGGGCTTGGAAGACGCCTGGCGGTCCCGCAATCCGCTACAGGGGGGCTACACTCACTACTCTGCGTACCATGACACACACACCAGGATTGACTATTGGCTAATCCCTGCCCTCAAGTTAGACATGATAGGTGAGTGTAGTGTACTCCCTAGGACACTCAGACCACTCGCCTGTACTCTTGGGGCTGAATACTAGGAGTACGGCCATCCCGCCATACACTTGGCGGTTCCCGCCATATTCGTTACTAGACCCGGTGTTCAGGGGGGAAATTGCGGAGGCAATTGAGATATTCTTTGACACTAATATAGGTTCGGTGGATAGTTTTCAAACTGTTTGGGAGACCTTTAAGGTGTATATATACGAGGTGTGGTGATCTCAAACATTCAGGTGTACTAAAAGCCATTCGAATACGACTGGCAGAAATTGAGAAACAGCTGGCAGCCCTGGAGAAGAGGCAGGTAGAGAGCGCTAATAGTGAGATGGGCGAAGAAATAAAAACACTTCTGGCGGAATTCCACGACGAGTCTGACAGAGGTCAAACATATGGGAAAATACGCCACTGCTAGGGTATATGGAGAACGTGATCGGCCTAGTGCTCTGTTGGCTAGGGTCATAGGGGGAGGGAGAAAATGACAACAAATAACAGAGTTAAAATCTGACACCGGGGAAACACTAACTGATCCAATCGACATAGCTACCGCATTTAAAACTTACTATGAGAAGCTGTACACTACTGAGGGTGGGGACCTTGCAGACGACATTGAGGACTACTTAGTCCATATTGAGATCCCTGTACTAACGAACGCAGACAGGGAATTCCTTATGCAACCAATTGAACGAGACGAAATCATTGATGCTCTGGCAAGCATGAAGTCTGGGAGCGCCCCGGGGGCAGACGGTTTGACGGCGGGCTTTTACAAAACATTTCAAGATCAGCTAATTCCTCATTTGTCCGCTCTTTTTGACGACATATGTGTTGAGGGTTGCATGCCCGAATCAATGAGGGAGGCTCTGTTTGTCACTATTCCCAAGTCACTATGCCTCCCGGGTAAGCCCAGGGAGGCATGTAGTTCTTATAGGCCCCTGTCTTTGCTGAATGTAGATGCCAAACTTGTTTGCTAAGATTTTGGACACTCGGTTGGCTCTCTTGGCGCCTAGTCTAGTAGCTCCGGAACAAGCTGGTTTCATTCCGAGCAGAAACCTCACGTACAACATCCGAACGGTGTTTGGTACGATGCAACATGTATGCCAAGATAGGAAGGCCATAGCAGTCTTCCTAGACATGGAAAAGGCCTTCGATTCAGTGGAATGGTCATTCATGAGGATGGTTTTACAGCGCATGGGACTCGGACAGCCTTTTCTACAGATGATAGGGGCTCTATTCTGCAGACCGCGGGCTCGAATTAGAATAAATTACCTAGTTACGGACTCCTTTATGATTACTAGAGGAACTAGGCAGGGGTGTCCACTCTCGCCTCTCCTGTATGCTCTGGTGGCAGAGCCTTTGGCTTGCGCTTTAAGGGAATACCATGGCAATGAAGGTGTGTGCTTCCCGAACTACAAGATAGTGGTGTCGATGTACGCGGATGATACCTTGCTCTACATCCGCGACCCAGATAACAACCTGTCTTCGGTTCTAAGGGAAGTAGTCGCTTTGGAGCGTTATCGGGCCTTCGAGTAAATTGGTCGAAGTCGCTTGCATTTCCCTTGACCCCTATCACGCAGCCTACGGACATGGAATACCCACTCACCTGGACCACGAACCCCATTAGATACCTGGGGGTTCATTTGCATACAGCCCCAGAGACCATATTTAGAGCTAACTACGGCACTGCTTTCAGTAGACTGGAGGACGACGTCACTGCCTGGTGCAAACTTCCGCTTTCTCTATTGGGGCGGGTTGCCATTATGAAAATGGCAGTGCTCCCCAGATTTTTGTTTTTATTTATGACTATTCCGATGGTACTTCCTAAAATATTTTTCCAGCGGCTGCAGCAGGTGATGACGAAACTTGCGTGGTCAACCTCGTGCGCAATGGTCACTACTCACCCTACCGTACAAGATGGGGGGTCTCGGAGCGCCGGATCTGGAGCTGTACTATCGAGTAGCGCAGGCCGCACATTTGCACACATGGGTACATGGGAACCGAGACATACCGCACGTTAAAATGGAAACCCTGTTTGCTAGCCCTCTCTCCCTCCCACACACGATTTTTGAACCACCTGATCGCAGGACGGGGAACCTAGACTCACTGGCAGCTACGAATCATGCGTGGCATAGTCTCCTTCAGAAGCAGAGTGGAGTTCTACTGTACTCCCCCATCATGCCCATTGACTGGACTAGGTGGCTGCCTCCGCTGCGTGAGAAGGGAATGGTAGCCGAAATGCTGAACCTCAAATTAGTGACAGCTGGAGACCTGTTTCAGGACGGAGTAGTTAAGACTTGGGAACAGGTGTCGGCTGGTATCGACCGCCATCACTCTTGACGCGCTTCCAATACTTCAGGGTTCGACATGCTCTTTCGGACCTTCTAGGGGGCGACATGGCGGTACCGCCAGAAGTACAAGAACTCACATATGTCGTAAAGGTGACCTCACCACAGAAGCTGCTATCTCACCTATACAGCCTATCGCAATCACACAGGGAACATAAGTACACCAAAGCGCGATTGGCTTGGCAGTCAGACTTACAAACAGTATTAGATGATGACACTTGGACATATTGCTGCACCAACACCAGGAACATTTCACTGAATGGCCGACACAGATTGGTACACTTCAAATTCCTAAATAGGATATATTACACACCGGCTAGGCTTTTCAGATATGGTCTCCGCGCCACAGCGGACTGTGAGAGGTGTCATGCACCAGATGCTGATTTTTTACACCTAGCGTGGCTGTGCCCGGGAATCAGTGACTTCTGGACCAAGATTTTTGAGGAAATCAGCGCTATCACAGAAGTCGCCATTCCCCCAGACCCTTTGATAGCATTATTAGGGTACACCAAACAACTTCCAAGAGCAATCCGCAGACTAGCTGACATGGGGTTTTTAATTGCGCGCAGAGTGGTAGCATGCTGCTGGATGAGGGGTCCAAAGCCGACACCTCAGAGATGGGCACATGACATGTTGCACTGCTGTACGCAATCCGAGAACTATAGTGAACTCCTTCCCCCAACCAGTAGACCCAAGAACTTCTGGGGGCTGTACCATACTTATCTGGCAACACGAGCGAGCAGCACTGCCGAGGTGGAGCCGCAGGGAACCTAAAGCTAACTGCTGGTCTGCCAGACCTGGATGGTTGAGCACTCTTTTGGTTTAGGAGCCGGGCGCTGTGAATTTTGACACTGGAGTTTCCTGGCGCTTCCTGGATAATGTGCAATTGCACACATTCGTACTTCTAACGCCGCCTGCCCTAGAAAGTGGGTTGTTGGCTAAAAGGCTGTGTAACCATTGGAAACTGTGAGGACAGGTGTTCGATGCGAAGGGGATTCACTGCAAAATTGGGGGGTGAGGGAGGGGGGAGGGGTATGTTAGTAGTACTGTAACTTGTATCTGAAAGTTCTATAAATAAAATTTAAAAAAATTAAAAAAAATGTTTGCTGACGATACTCTCCTATTGTCAAAATCGCCAATGGGAATCCAACGCGCCCTAGACAGCTTTGCCAATTTTTATCATAAAAGGGGGTTGGAGATTAACTCACAAAAGACTACGTTTATGGTCTGCAATCCACCAAAGACCAGATGTGCTAATCCCTCCCTGAATGGCATCGCTTTGGATAGGGTAACTGTTTTTGAATACTTGGGTATCACCCTTACCGATAGAATGGATTGGGGCCCACAACTTGTTAAGGCTAAACTTAGACTTGCTCAGACCACAGGTGGTATTTTAAAACTCCACAGGGAATCCACCTCTAAGCCAGTTGGTTCCATCATAGAAATATATAAAGCACAAGCACGGGGAGCAATTTTAGATGGGGCGGAACTGTGGGGTCATCGTCGGGTAGAAGCCAATCTATTTTTAAGATCAGTGCCGGCTCTTCCAACTAGTACCCCTCTTATCCCCATGAGAATGGACATGGGTTTTAGACCAATAGAAGAAGTGGCTCTACGGCCCTTAACCTATTGGCGCAGACTCTGGGTAACCCCTGAGCTGATGCATTTTAGATCTGAAACTGGAGAGCTATTGGGCCTCCCTGGGACTGAGAAATTGCCCTGGTTTGCTTTTATAAAAAAAGAAAGTATGAGAATGAGTTTACCAGGTCTTTGGTCTAATCCTTCAGTAGCCTGTGCTGAGTTGTCGCGCGCTGATTTGGTTAATTTGTATCGCATGAATAGAATCACGGATACCCTTAGTAATTCTGGCCTGGGTTCACTTACCCTCCAGTTTTTTAATATAAAAGACGAATATAAAGTGGAGCCGTTCTTAGACGAGGTCCTACCCAGTGCAGCGAGAAAACTTTATTTGCAATTTAGTTATGGCACACTCCTGCTCAGGGTCTTCTCCTATAAATGGTTGTCCAACAAGTCAGTAGAATGTCCGGCTTGTGGGGCCAAGGAAGAGACTGAGTCCCATGTTTTCTTCTGCCCAAAGTATAAATCCCTACGGCAACGTTGGCTTGTCCAACTTTGCAGAAATCTGGGGTTTAGATCTCATAATGAGGCCCTTAGAATACTTAAGTGTAACACCTCTACTCCTCTTGTATTCTCTGTTTCGCGCTTCATTGATGCTATGTGGCGCAGGAGAAGATCCTTTTTATAAAAAACATTTTTTATATATATGTTCATCTCCCAGAAACTGAACAAGAATTGCAATCCTGTGTCCTTTTTAATGTTTTTATATTTCTTAAACTTTTAATATTTTTATAAATTGATTGATAACTGGATTGTGCTCCTATTTTTAAGAAATTGTAAATATTAGTAATGGTCTTGATTGTATGTATGTATCTTTTATGGTCTATGACCGAAATAAAGATTATTTGACTGACTGTATTGACAAGCTGGCTTGCCGTCTACTTAACCCCATAGGATTCACTCCATGAAGGTTTTTCATGCAACTCTAGGTGAGTGGTTGCATGCAAATGGCACTTATTTTAGAAAACACTAGCTTTTTTACTCATTCCCTCGCAAAACGGTTTGCCCATCCCTCACGTCCTAATGAAGACCCACCCAGATGGTTTTAAGTAACGGGGTCTTGGTTTGAAACGGCAATGCTCTCAAAATTGCCTGTACTTAGTCCTAATCCTATTTGGACATCTACGACTATGCTCTACTTGCCCTAGTTTATAGGGATTTTGTATTCTGTTATACCAGACAGTCAGCACGCTGGCAGCTGAAGCCCTGTGAACTTCAACTTTTATTGTATGTATGCGGTCGCCTCATTTTTACTTTTCACTCTGCATGAGCACTTTCGTTATAATTTGCACAGTTTCATGTACTTGCCCCATAATACATGCATTTGAAGTCATTTTTAGGTCTCGCCTGCCGATGCGCTTGCGCATTCAAGCTGGCGAGAGATAAAGGGGCTTATCCAGAGTTTAACCAAAGTGGCGATTTGATGCAGTGCACGTGCGCTTTTAGGTCAATGTGCAAGCGCAATGAGTTAAAATGCGCGTGCACAGCATCAAATCGCCAGCCATCTGTTCCCCAGCTTGGTGCCCGTCAGCAGCTATTCCCGCTCCGCCCCCTGCTGCATCAAAGCGTGCGCTCTGACTCAGCCATTTCTCCTCCCCTTTCAGTTTCACGGCCGCTAGGCCGTGTCTCCTGTTTTTTTTTTTACTATTCTTGTTTACTCTCCCGTCCTCTTCGCCATTTATCCTCCCCTTTCAGTTTCACGGCCGCTAGGCCGTGTCTCATGTTTTTTTTTTTTTTTTAACTTTTCTTGGTTCCTTTCAGTTTGTATTTCAAATAGAAAAAAATGTAGGATTTAAATAAGTTTGTATAACCTTTTATTTTACATTTCATAGCAAAAATATAACGGACATGCCAATAAAATACTCGTCTCGTGGCAGCCCTACCACTGGCTCTTATTTTAGTCACTCAACCTACCGTGAACATTCTCGAAAAGGGATTAGTTGAGACAGGAACGTTTTTCACCTCCTGCGTATTGTCAGCCTTGGGGGACGCAATCACTGGTTTATTTAAACTTTTTTTCAGGGACATTTTTATGTTAAATATGACATTTATAAAGATACAGAATACTGAAAATGTTTAAGGTAGAATTGTTTAACTTATTTGTAGAGCCTGCTCGGCAGAACGTAATAGAGCTATCATTGGGTGCCTCATGGTTACGGTGATGTGCTGATGCTGTGCTTGCAGTTTTTTTATTCCATATAAAACAAGCATTTGCAATGCAATAGGTCTCGCAGTTACGCGAGTTTAAGCTATTGGCATTGTAAATTACAATGCCTTTTATTTATGTTTTTAAAAAGAAAACAAAAATAAAAGGCATTGTTAAATAGCTCAAACTCTCGTCAATGAGAGACCGATTGCATTGTAAATGGTTGTTTATTTGGTTGTGTTTTCATTTTACTTCAAGTAATGTTTTCTACCATGAAATATTTTCTGTTTGAATTTCCTAGTTACAGACAGGACTATTTTGTTTACTATTTCTAAAAGTAGACATGCTATTCCATAGTGCAAAAAGTAGCATTAGGGAGGAAAGATTAGATAGTTCAAATTACAAGAAAGAAAATCAACCAGGTAAAAAAAGACGCCTTTAGCATGAAGGTGTAGTTGATCCGCAATACCATTTGCATGCCTGTTTGAACTTTCTTTGACATCAGACCTACAATAGTACTAGATAACATGTATATTAGACATAATTTTGCAAGCTCTGAACTAGGCCTCTTTTCTTTTTTTACTTAGTTTTTTATTTTTATTTATGCACGCTTCTCCTAATTATGGATTTTCAAAATAATGGATGCCGTTAGTTACAAATAACTATTTTAGGTTTCTGCAGTACTTGATGATTAATAGAGATTATTATGTAGGTTACCAGGCAAGACTGTCTGTCCACTATGTGACTTCACCCTACCATTCCTTCCAGTAATAGCAGAAGCTCTCCAGTCGATATCCAATGGCATCCTTCCAGATTTCTTACTAATATGTGCAAGGAAAGGCACCACTCTAACCTTGCCTCTTTCTCAGTTTCCAGCATGTGTGTTTGCCACTTGCTCCAATTTGTGCAGCAAAATCTAATTCTGCAAACAAGTTGGATTATATAAAATGCCTCCATTATTGTTTACTCGCATGGGAATGCTTCAGTGGTTTCCAAACGTTAATCCACCACTGAAGATTTTCTTGACAGTGTGTCACTGTAGCTTCACTCACTGAAGTTTCCTCTTGTTTGATTTAGAGTGTCTGCTACTTTGTTGTTTATCAATTATAGACACTGTGCTTGCAAGTTTAATCATGTTTAAAGATGAACATGCTACTTACCTTCAGTAACTCTTTCTTCTACAGGTGGCTTCTTACCTCCACAGATTGAGGCATTTTGTACTTGTTATATCTTAATAAAACCTAATAAATACATTTTCTAAAAAAGCTCTGTCTCGTACAGACTATAGAGGAGCAGATTCTTCACCTTTTGAATATTCCCCCGGCATTGGACTGGATCAGGAAACAATTGGTTGTAATCAGCGTGCACATTCTTAGACTTGGGATCTTAATAATGGATAGAGTCCAATCACAGAACAGAGAAGATGGGAGGGCCGATGATGAATATGTATGTGGCTAGATAGAGTCTTTACCGAAGGTAAATAACTTGTATGTTTGATAGAGAGCTCTAGCTGCAGATTCCTCATCTTTTAAATAGCTACCAAAGTAGTACCTAGTTGAAGGATGGTCCGTGACTAGACTCACACCAGAAAGTACAGCAGAACAGAGAGGCAAAATGATTCTCTTGGCGGACATGGCTGTCCAGGCAAAACTGCTTCGTAAACGTAAGGAGGGACGCCCATGTAGGTGCCTAGCAGATGTAAATGGCGGGGACTATGCATGCCAATGCCGTGGTAGAAGCGATTGGCCGTGGTACAATGAGCACATAGTCCTTCCAGAGGTTGATTTTTGGCTAATGAGTAGCAAATCTTAAAGCAGAGAGTAGCAAATCTTAAAGCAGAGAACAATCCAACCGGAGATGGTTCTCTTTTGCACAGCGTTCCTTTTTTTCACGTCAGTGAACCCCACAAAGAGAGGATTGTCCACATGATGTTCTCCAGTATGATCAATGTTGAAACTAACTGCTATTTGTCGTCCAAACGGTATAGTCTCTCCTCTTTCTTGAAGTGGTGAGGCAGAGCATAGACCACAGGCAAGTTGATTTCCTGACCAACATGGAACAGTGTCACAGCTTTAGGAAGAAAAAAAGATACACATGATTAAAGATTAAGCTTGTTTGGGAAGGCAGTGGTGTATGGCTAGTTGACACACAGACACAATTTCACTCACAAGCCACAGGAATGTTGCGGTGACTAGGAACACTGCCTTAAGGTTGAGAAGCTCAAAGGATAGCTATGAAGCGGCTTGAAGGCAGTGCACATTAGATATGCGAGGACCGAACTGAGGTCCCACTGTAACATGACAGAGGGGCTATGGACAAAAATAATAAACCCTCAGATAACTTTGCATAAAGCGTGTTGGTGTCTGGTTCGCACAGAGCCACAAATCTGTCCCAACGACAGGAGTATACAGTTTCTGTTGAGGGATGTCTCACTGCCAAGAGGATATCAACCACCTACAGAGGAAGGTCAAAGTTGTTCAGCTGTCACTGCTCAATCTCCATGCTTGAAGGTGGAGGTAGGAAAGGTTAACTTGGGACCGGTCAATCCTTATCTTCTTGAGAAGTCGGGCAGGAGTGGTATCAGCAGGAAGGCATATAAGATTCCCAAGTTCCACTTGAGGCAGAACGCGCCCCAGAGTGAGAAATGCCTCAAACTCTGATGAGCTGACATTGTGCTCTTAGTGGTGGTGAATAGCTCAAACCAAGGTTCTTCTCACTCCTGTAAAAACAGACTTTGCTCCCACTCCAGGTAACTGTCACTTGTGATCTGCTAGTCACCAACAACTGAGCTCATCCGCCCTTGCTTTCACAATTCTGCCAGGTGGTTTGTTAGCAAAAAAATGTTGGCGGTCCTGCTTTTTCCAGAGGGGTACGGCCGGGAATCTTGACACTGAGTCAGTGTCTCCATCCGCCCTGTTTTTGCATTACCACATTGCAGTGGAGCAGTGAATGAGGACCTGAACAAGCCTTCCCTTGATGGATGGGAAAGCCTTTCAACGACAAGCAGATGGTCCATAACTCCATAGGTTGAGATGGAGCAAGGACTCCACCGCAGACCAGAGGCTTCTGATCACCACTTCATCCCAGATGGCTGCCTTAAAAGGTAGAAGTGGCCTGCCCAGCTGGAGGACTTTTGTCAATATATTTCTCTTTATCTCCAAGGTGGGAGGCAGGAGGTCAAGGACTTGAGTCGCCCTAAGCAGTTCCACGGTATAGGAAACAGATTCTTCAGTGGCTGGGCCAGGGTGGTGAGAGGAGACCTGCTTCAGGAGAGCTATCATGCAAATTGTCATAATAATTATCCCCATGACATGGCAGAAGAGTCGTGGCATGGCATCATAGAACTCTTCAATCAGTTTTGGAGGGCAGACAGCCACAGAAACTCGGGTTTTGGTATGTGGGCGTTGCAGATTATTTGTCTCATTAAAGGGTACATAATACTGTGATTGGGGTGCTCTCTCCGACACTCGACCTGAAGATATATATAATATATGTGCGTGTGAGATATTACATTTTCTTTACTATGTAGACAGGCTGTTCCGCAATGAGACTCTCACATAGCATATATAATTAATTACGAGATGGTGGATTTGTATATTCTGAGGGTCGGGAAATATTCATATGACATTGATCAGTTTGTTAAAACTGAGTCCAATTATAGTGCACATTTCTGCTTAGGTAATAAATATGGGACTTGATGACTCTTCTCGGTTCTAACTGCAGGCTATTAAACTATTTGAAGAGCTAATGTGGAACACTTTCTATGTTACACCATATGGATAGAATATCAAACTACATAGTCATTACAAATACATCACTGTACACGATTTAGAGGTGAGAATTATTCTCTAAAGAAAATGCAGACGTACTGGTGAGAACTCTGCGGGTAGTTTGAAATGTAACTCAATGTAGCTCTCATGTATAGCCTGTATTTGTCTTTGAAGGCTCTTATTTATATATTGTGTGTACTGTGCATGTTTACAAATGTTTTGTTCACTAATGTTTTTATGTTTGTCCTGTGCTTATGTTTTTGTGTTATGAGAATTCTATTTAGTTGTCCTCTGAGGTCGATATCTTAAGATTTGTAATTTGAGCTTATTTATGTGCCAGCCTATGCAATAGGGGGTATTTCCAGGAAAAGATCCTTGTTAATGGAAGTCATGTTTTAGATGTCATTAATTATTTACATATTGATATGTGTATCAGTCATTTGTAATGTGTGTGTATTTTGTAGGTCTATAATATTTCGTGGAGTGTCATGTTTTATGTTATTTTTTATATAATTGATTTCAGACCTGATGAAGTTCCAGGTGTATATGGAACGAAAAACGTTGGCTGAATTTTAACCTTTCCTATATCGAACAAAAATAATAAAGGAGATACTTTGAAATTCATACTGGAATTGAACTTTTTTCTGATGCACCTCCTATTATATTGTAAGCCACAGAAACTCTGGTTGTGCTGGAACCAGTTGTGGGATTTTCTACAAAATCGACTGACTCCGGTGAATGTGAGCGGTAAGAGGGGGCAGAGTCCAGCTTCGATTTTTTATATTTCTTCTTCGACTTACCACATGATTTAGATCTGGATGAAGACCGACCTCTAGAGCTTTTCGGTCTGCTTACTGGACTAAGAAAAGCAAAGGGTTTTGACTTGGACTAATCCCGCTAAGGAGTCTTCTTAGGTCTGGCGATGTAGTATCGCCTCTGTCAAGATTGCTTTTGGGCTCATCTATGTGCAGTCACTGCAGGCCTTAGCGTTGTGCCTTGAACCAAAACACCAAAAGTATACCTGATAGGGACATTTGTTCAGTCTTTTGGGGTGACATTCCCTTGCACGCTGTAGGATTTTTGACAAATCGAGATGAGAGGAAGCTCCAGATCTGCATCTGGAGGTCAGCACACCAGGATGGTGCTTTTTAGGTCCGTCCTATTCCTATTCCATTCCGCAAGGAATGAACAGGACGAGACTATTGGGGCTAAACTAAGAGCTAAACTAAGCTCTGAAAAATGCGGATTTCCAGAAGTGCATGTGGTCTCGTGAACGCGCTTCTATCCGCCTGCCTCGCATCACCACATGAAAGCCACACTCACTTCAAAGGCTCCGCTCCCCGCCCCCCGCCTGCACTTTGCACTCTCCGACTTCCCCTCCCACCTCCGCTCTTCCCATTCAGGCGCTCGTTACCATTTGCTCCCGCTGGCTCCGGCTCCCCCCCCACCAGGCTCTTGAAGCGCGATGCAGCGCTTCTCTCCCACTCTCACTCCCCTTCTCCCCCGCCCCCATCCGACTTGTTCAACTTGCTGCTGACTTTTAAATTATACATGGCGGTTTCACCTAGCATGACGTGGGTGCCGCCTTTCATTTGTTTTGCACGCCGCTTCATATTAAGAGTGCCACTCCTACCCTCCCAACCCCGTCGGGATTTCATTTGCTTCACATTGAGAGAATTTTTTGCTTCACATTAGGAGCATTTTGCATGCCGCTGCATGCTCATTGAAGTTATTTCCCCACACCCCTGCTGCTTCGCATTTAGAGCCCCCTCCACACGATATGCATGCTTTCCCTTTAGCACTGATACAGTACAACATAGGCAGGAAGTCACGGAAACCATCCCTTGGGCACAGCCATTGCATGTAAACTGCCTCGGATGCGGGAGCAGTACACATTTCCCAAAGTCTTAATCCTAAAAAAAATCTGTACAGTCAGAGCCCAGTACTTTCAAAGAGAGCGCATTGGTGTGATGCTGGCTTACACACGCATCATGCCGAGCTGCACATTTTCTGCTTCTTTTATTGCACTTGCAGAAGTCTGCTGCTCACTTTGTAACTGGTGAGAAAAGTTTTTTTTCTAATCAGAAGACCCCACCACCAGCATTTGCAGCTAAATCATTTACCGTTTATTTGCATAAAAATCGATTTTTGTCCCATCTTCTCCGAGTTTCATCTAACTGCATTGCCGATGGTTTTATCCCACCAGCTCCTCTTCCTTTTTTCCACAAATGTGTTGGATTTGGCCGAGTGTTGGGTAGAGTCAAGAAAACGTGGTTTCAGTCCCAGCTCCGACGCTTGGCTGAACTATGTGATCCTGGGCAAAATCTTCTCCAGGTTATTTGGCAAAACCGGGAGAGATGAGAAACTGACTGAACAGACCATAAAGTGCAATACTTTGTCATTTATTCTGAGAGGTGCCTCACAGAATAAATTATACATGAAGTATTTTACGTGAGATAGACATGTCACCCCCATCATGGGCACCTTTAAACTGGGCAATAGTAGCATTTGTTGTTTAGTGCGCTTGACAACGGCACAATTATGGCAATATGCGCTTTGTGTTTTAGTATTGCTCTGTTATTACACATGTCCCCCCTGGCCTCAACACACGAAGCAGTTGCCTGCATGATGCCGTGCACTTTAAATGATGCTCAGTGCAGGTCTGGTTGTAGTTTCTGTATTTGTGGAACAACTTTTTACTTGAATAATTGCGTTGCTGATGCTTTCAGCCCACCAGCTCCTCTTTCTTTTTTCCACAAATGGGTTGGATTTGTCGGAGTATTGAGTAGTGTCAAGAAAACGATGTTCCCGTCCCGACTCCAACGCTTGACTTAACTATGTGATCCTGGGCAAAACATAATTCTCCTGGTTCTTTAAGAGGCTAGGCCAATATCCGTACTCAGAATGCACTCACATACAAACACACACAGAAACACACACACAAGCTCACAACAACACACACTTAAAAAAGACTTACACTCACACCCACCCACTCACTCACTCTCCCCCCCATCACACACACCCTCACCCTCACACACCCTCACAGCCTCACTCAATCACCCTCACACCCCCTCACCCTCACACACCACTCACCCTCACACACCATCACTCACCATCACAACACCTCAGCCTCACACCCTCACAACACCTCACCCTCACTCACCCTCACTTACCCTCACACCTTCACCCCCTCACACCTCCTCAGCCTCACACCCTCACCTCCTCATCCTCACACCCTCACTCACCCTCGTCCCCCTCACACTCACACCCTCCCCCTCACACCCTCACACCACTCAGCCACCCTCACACACCATCACTCACCCTCACCCACCCTCACTCACCCTCACACCCTCTCACCCTCACACCCTAACCACCCTCCCTCACCCTCCTTCACCCTCACACCTCCTCATCACACACCCTCACACCCTCAACCACCATCACACCCTCAAAGACCCTCACTCACCTTTACACCCTCACAACCCCTCCCCCTCACCCCCTCATCCTCAAACACCCTCACTCACCCTCACACCCTCATCCCCCTCACAAGCCTCACACCCTCACTCACCCTGACACCCCCTCACACCCCCAATCACCCTCACACACACTCAGACAACCTCACACACCCTCACTCACACCCTCACCCAATCACCCTCTCCCAATCACCCTCACACAACATCACTCACCATCACCCCCTCACCCTCACACACCCTCACCCTCACACACCCTCACCTTACAACACCTCACCCTCACATCCTCTCACCCTCACTCACACTCACACCCTAACCACCCTCACTCACCCTCAGATCCTCATTCCCTCACAACCTCAAACACCCTCACTCACCTTCACACCATCACACCCCACACCCTCAAACCCTCACCCCCTCATCCTCACCCTCACACCCTCATCCCCCTCACCCTCACAACCCTCACCCTAACACCCTCAAACACCATCACACACCCTCACATCCACACACCCTCACACCCACACACCCTCACATCCACTCACCCTAACACACCCTCACACCCTCCAACTACAGACTCCAACTCCACCCTCCAACCAACATCACTCAGGGACACCACCACATCACTCAGGGACACCACCACATCACTCGGGAACACCACCACACCACTCGGGAACACCACCACACCACTCGGGAACACCACCACACCACTCGGGAACACCACCACACCACTCGGGAACACCACCACATCACTCGGGAACACCACCACATCACTCGGGAACACCACCACATCACTCGGGAACACCACCACATCACTCGGGAACACCACCACATCACTCGGGAACACCACCACATCACCCGGGGACACCACCACATCACCCGGGGACAACACCACATCACTCGGGGACAACACCACATCACTCGGGGACAACACCACATCACTCAGGGACACCACCACATCACTCAGGGACACCACCACATCACTCAGGGACACCACCACATCCTATAACTATTGACATTATAAATGACAAAGGTATTAATTTTGCTATTTTCTAAAACACAAATAGAAAATTTGACATTTACAATACCAATAGCTCAAAATTTCCTAATGCGAGACAAATTGCATTGAAAATGCTTGTTTATAAAGCCGTGCATATCATCTCCGGTGCGAAATCGCGTCAGCGCAGAGCCACACAGTGGCACCTACTGGCACGCCGAGGTACTACTGTAAAGTTTCTGGATCCATCGGACTCCTGAGGCATATTCAAAAAGTAACAAATCATTTGGTAGAAGTCTCTATCTGAAGAATGTTTTGTTGGACAATCTCAGTGACTTTGTATCCCTGGTTAGGTCTCGGCTGTCGAAAGCAGCGTGCATGCGCTGCTCTCGGCATCCGAAAGCTTCTTGAAATCAATACCGTCGAGGAAGGGGACTTGAAGCCCCGCCCCCACTTCCCATTGGCTCGTGTCATAGCTTAGGCTAAACGCCGGCTTCTCATTGTAAAGGAGGCTTCTTAGTCCCTCCTTGTTGCCGCCTTGTCTCCTTTTTTCCCCGCCTACCAGGATTGGATCTTTTACTGGCGTTAGAACATAGACTCCTTTAATTATTAGGAAAGCACTTTTTTCCGCATTCGTGTCATGTGTTGCAGTAACAATCGTCGACGCTTGTTTTTCCTCTCGCGATGCCTTCCCCCAACCACCATCAGCCCGTCTGAACATTTTATGCTTATGTCGGCACCCACTGGTGGCCTGTGCAGCGGCGTTTCAGGGACACCGCGCTGATTATTTATATACTTCTTAACTTTAACACTGAGCTCAGAGCCCGCTTCAAGGACACAGCGCTCAGTGTTAAAGTTAAGAAATATATAAAGAAACCGAGTAAAGCGTCGTCCATGAAGCGGCGCCGCGCTCAGCTTTAAACTTAAGCATTTGCAATGCAATCGGACCTATTGCATTGCAAATGCTTGTTCTTTTTCTAATATGAGTGCCTACTTCTCCCCTATTCTCACATTTCAAAATCTGTGTTGCATCAGGTACGGTAAGGTGGTAGATTTTTTTTTTAACTGTTTGCTCCTTGTTTTCCTGTGTGTTTACCAGAACTTACTTCCTGCTCTCTTGTAAAGCGCTCTGACATCTAGATACAATGTGTATAGAGGGTTTGGCATGCTGGGAATGATCGCTGGAGGGCAGGCAGAGCTCCTTGTCTTACTCCCAGTGCTTGCTCCCGTGGAACCGGTTCTTACATGAGTCGAGGTCTAATGTACCAGTGGCAAACAGGACAGAAGCTCCGCGGTTTATGTGCCTGCTACATGACTGGCTGCATGACACGCCTGCCCAGGAACACCGCAGAAACAATACGAGTCCCAAACTGCTGACTTGTGGGTTTCCTGCATAATCCAGCCCGGCTGGTTTCTCTGATCTGAGGCCGGGTTCTCTGGGGCGAGCTTGAGGGTGGCGGCAGTCCTAAGCTCAGACTGACCCTTAACCTCTTGTTTTTTATCATTCCTCACCCTTTCTGATGCGGGTGGTCGGAGGGATCCCATTGGATAGAAGATGTGCACTCCAAAGGCCGCCCCACTCTCCAGCACACCCATGTACATTCCTTTATAGTCACCCGCCCGCTTTCCATGTCTCCATCACACTACCCCCCTTTGTTTGTCTGGCTTTGCCCCTCTTAAATATGTCATGTGACTATTTCAAGTTCGTGGATTCAATCTACCTCCAATGGCCCCCCCCCCCATCTTCTTAAATGTGGCTTGGGCAGTTTAGTAGCTGGGAGCCCCCACCCCGCGACTAACAGCGTCGCAATTACATGCTAATAAATGGCTTAAGGAGATAGTGTGTGGGACCAATGGAAATGCCCCAGGGGATAAGCCGCGAGCATGTCGTGAGGTGACACCCCAGTCCCTGTGACATATCGCACTGTGCGGGTCAGGGAGACCTCTTGTCTCAACAACGCCATGCAGACCACCTCCAGCCCCTCTACATCCGAGGGAGTCCTGGGTCCGGTGGAGAGCCCCCAGGGTCACGGCTCTCAGCAGGGCGGCCCTATGCACCTGCTGACTCCTTACTTCATAGACAGCATCCTCGGCTGATCAGAGGGCCATGAGTGTCGGGGCGAGTCGTCCCCAGGAGGGAGTGCTGCTCTTGCGGGGTAGGTGGTATTCGTCTCGTAGCTGGGGGGCTCCAGGGGCTTATTTTAGTGAATTAAACTTATTCCTGAGACTGCACCCAAGAGGTACGAGCTCCCTGCGATAGCAGCCTTCTCCCAGTACGAGAGAAAAACACACAATGAAACATTGTTATCATTCTTTTTTATTACATTTATTATTATCATATTATCGTATTATTATTAGAAACACTAATAATAATAATTTAACATTTAAATATAGCTTTTTGTACAACACATTTGCCTCCTAAGGCGCTATATCAAATGCACTCTTCCAAGCACTGATGTTTTTTTACGAGTATATAAAAAGCTCCAAGTTTCCTGACCTAGTAAACATGGTACGGTCATGTTGTGTCTCTTCCTGCTTGTGCAATAGGCTGTGCCACTTCAACTGGCCTCTTAATCTTTATTTGAGATTGTTTAGTTTCTTTAGCGCGCTGGGCTTGAGGGCAGTGTAAGCGCTCTGGGCCTGTGAAAGCGCGTGAGGATCACACTGTTTTCCCTGCAGCGCATGCAGTACTGCACTTCCCTCGTGGGTTTTGAACAATGAGAGGGGAGAGCTGAGGTGGAAGAAGTGCTCTCCCTCTCCCTGGCGGCTGCTGTGCTAATGAGCCCGTCTTGTGTGCCGGCTGGCATAAGTGAAGAGTGGCTCTGTGGCAGCCGTCCTGCTGCCCTGAATTTGCGGTGTCTCTCTCCCCATGGAGACCAGAACGCGGGGGCTTGGGGTGGGGGAGGGGGTTCCGACCTATGTGCTTTGTGCCTCTATCAGCCACTACAGGGCTGGCCTCGCTTCTCCAGTAAGGGAGAGCCAGCAGCAACATTGAGGGCCACAGCCCAGGGAGGAGCCCTGCGGGCTAGGTGTGGTGACCAGGGCTGAGGAGGAAGGGTAGGGCGATGCCCGCTCAGCCCCTGGTGCTTGTGGAGTGGGGCTGAGCTTCACAGCTTATGTAGTAGTTGCACCGCTGGGTCACGGGCAGCTGCTTGATGTGAGGGGACCTAGGGTGGTCCTCCCAGTGACGGGCATGTATGCCCTTTCGTCCAGATCCATACCTTGAGGGTGCATCCCTCAGTGGTGGCCACCTCTCCTAGGCCTGCTGCAGCTTCACAGCGCGTTCACGTGCAGCTGCATTTTTCTAAAGTTACACTCACGGGGAGATACGCGTGCCTATGGGGGCCTTAATTGGACGTTCAACGGCTGCCCCGATCCCCATTGGAAACTTGACGCACTGATTGCAGTAACCACCGGAAACAGGAACACCATATTTCTTGTATTAGGAGCGCAGAGGCTGCTCCTTGTGTGTTTAGGGCATAACTAACATACTATGTACAAGTGGGAGTCATGTCAGCGCCTTAACTCGAGTTAGCAATAGTTTTGCTGAGTCACGATAACTTCATATCTTGGTGAATACCACCCTAGCTAAGCAAAGTGTTCACCAGTACGATGGAGACATTAGCTCCCTTGGATCATAACTGTGCACATGCCTGCTGAGTAAATGTTTAGGGTTGAATATAGGACCCAGAAGTCCTGAAAACCATAATTTACGGCATTCATAATAACTAGAAGATTAGATAATTGAGGTAAAGCAGGATGGTTCGCCAAGAATCACACAATTCGGCAACTTTGAGGAAGCCAAGCTTAGAAGCTGATTCCTTTGATACTGTAGGGCATGTAATCTAAGATTACAGATACAGGCTGTTTGTGTATTTATCCCTATTTATTGTTGTGTGTTGTAGCGCTGACAACACAAGTGCACAACAGAGAACGTTTTTATTGTAGCAGGAGAGACTCTAAAATCGCCTGTAGACTAGTATGGCGTGTGGTTAGATGAGGTTCAGATTACAGAACCCGTGCATTAAAGGCGAGAAGAGGGCAGTCTTGATCATAGATTTGTATATTTAACTACATGCTGGGAATTTCAGGTTAAATTTGCACAAAATCATACACTTTTTGGTCAAGTACCAAACTGGGATAGGAGTCAAGTTCTGCATGCTCTAAGCCAAGTAAGTAAGGCACTAGATTTTCACACTCTGGATATCTCTTAATCGGTTTGGGACACGTTGCAATACTGCTGCTCCTTTCAGAGAGCCTGTTAACGTCAGCAGAAGTAGTCCACGTCAGTTGAAGACATGACAGTGCTGCCTTGTGATGCTGTTTGGAGAAATTGCACCAACGCGCTTTTTTAAAAAGCAGCAACACTACCCAAAATTAACAAGCATTAAAAATGCTATATGTCTTATCTTTGATTAAGTTAAAGCCATTTGCTTAGCTATACAATACCATTAGCAAAGCAAATGGCTTTAACTTAATCAAAGGCGAGACCTATTACATTTTCAATGCTTGTTTTTGTATGTTAGTAGTTTCAGGATAGTCATCATGTTGCCCTATATTTCCATTGTACAGCCTTACAGTACAATCTCATTACTATCTGTTCTAAAACAATGTTGAGCTTCATTCCTGGGTGCTGAAGCCACTTTTAGCGGATACAATTCTAGGTTTTCGTGCCTGTCACAACTGATCTGGGTCCACAAAAGTGACCTATAATCTAGAGATCTGCATTGTTCTTATGACCTGCTAAGACCCCTGTGGAGAAGGTGCCCCGAACTTCATGTTGAAGATAATGTCCTGAAATTAGCACAGTGGACACGTGACATAGGATGGTTCTAAAGTACAAGTTACTTGCCTTCGGTAACGATATATCTGTAAGAAACAGTAGTTAGTATTAGATTCCTTACCTTAGAATATCCCCAGGCGTCACTGTATCCGGAAATTTTTGCGTAGCAGTACCCTTGCGCGTCGGTAGGCGTCGTCTACGGCTCCGCGTCCGTCGTCGGAATGACGTCGCCGGAGTACTTAGACGCTGCCCTCGCTTGCTGACGTCAGTTCTTATACACAGCTTTTCTGCACCAGAAACGCAGAGCCATGATAAAAACCGACACTGGTGCCATGAAACTAGGACCCTGAAAGGGAATGACCTTAACCCTAGATATTGGTTCGCAGAACGGGGAGGATGGGTGGGTCGGTAAGGAATCTAATACTAACTACTGTTTCTTACAGATATATCGTTACCGAAGGTAAGTAACTTGTGCATCTGAAAGAAACAGGTTAGTATTAGATTCCTTACCTTAGAAGAGATACCGCAGCAATACCAACCCCGGTGGTAGGTCTGCGAACCAATAATCACACCAGAAAGTCCTGGAGGACGGAACGGCCAAAGAAGCCATCCCTCCGGACTTAGTTGTCCAGGCAGTAGTGTCTTGCAAACGTGTGCAGCGAGGCCCACTTAGCTGCCTGACATATGTCCTGCAAGGGGACTCCCCGGCTCAGGGCAGTAGTAGCCGCCATGGCCCGAGTGGAATGGGCCCTCAGCCAAACAGGAGGCTCCTTTTTAGCCAAGGAGTAGCATACTTTGATGCACAAGACGACCCACCAAGAGATGGTCCGCTTGTGCACCGCCCGACCTTTCTTAACGCCCACGTAACCAACAAAGAGTTGGTCATCCACCCGGAACTGGCAAGTGCGATCCAGATAGAAGGAGAGCGCACGTTTTGGGTTCAGACGGTGGAGCCTCTCTTCCTCTTTTGAGGGATGCGGAGGCAGAAAGAAGGTGGGCAAAGTGATGGACTGCCGATGTGGAAGGCTGTGACTACCTTGGGCAGGAAAGAGGGTCTTGTCCGCAACACAACTTTGTCCGGATGGACAGAAAGGAAAGGAGGTTTAGAGGAAAGAGCCTGGAGCTCACTCACTCTCCTGGCAGAGGTGATGAAATGAAATGAAAATGGATTTTGTAAAGCGCACGTAACTGCCCTGAGGCGTCCAAGCACTGAGACTAATACAGGATGCAGTTAGATGAAGTGATGTCCCAATGAAAGTTCTACTTATTGAACAAAAACGTTTTTAATTGCTTGCGAAAAGAGGTGAGTTCTGGATTAGACCTTAGATATTGAGGGAGAGCATTCCACATCTTGGCCACGTTATAGGAAAAAGAGCGGCCACCCGTTCTAGTTCTCTTTATTTTAGGTACCATGGCTAGAGTGGCATAGGCTGAACGCAGCTGTCTGGCAGGATGGTACGGGATGATGAGAGATGAATTAATTGCTGGGCCAGTAGCCCAGAAAGCCTGATGAGCGAGGCAAAGGGACTTAAAACTGATTCTCTCCCTAACGGGGAGTCAGTGTAAGCTTTTTAGCCAAGGCTTAACGGATGACCTGCGGGGGATTTGCAGTAATGTCCGGGCAGCACAGTTTTGGATAGTTTGTAGTTTCCGCAGGGTAGAAACAGGCGCTCCCAGATACAGGGCGTTCCCAAAGTCCAAACGAGATTGGATCAGGCCCTGTATCACGGTTTGCTTTGCATGAAAAGGTAGCAAAGGAAGGATCTTTCTTATAATTCTGAGGAGGCCAAAGCAGGTGGCAGATAATCTGGTTGCCTGATAGTCAAATGACAAAGACCTATCTAACCAGATACCAAGGCTTTTAATAGTATCCTTTGGTGCCGGAGGTGGGCCCAGACATGGTGGCCAGATCGAATCGATGGAAGCAGGAGCAAGCCGACCGAGTAACATGAGCTCCGTCTTGTCTCCATTAAGTTTGAGACAAGACTTGGTCATCCAGCTCTTGACCCTCTCTAGACAGCCTGCCAGGTCAACCCCGGCTGAGGAGCCACACTCTTGGGCCAGAGAGACCACCAGCTGAGTATCATCCGCATATGTAATGATTTTAATCCCTTATGGGCAGACGATCTCAGCTAGCGGTCTCATATAGACGTTAAATATGGCAACCAGGAAAGCAGTCTTCAGAGTAAGAAGGCGGAGAGGACAGTTATGAAGTGGCTCAAAGGGAGCGCACATCAAAAAAGTAAGTACAAGGTTCAAGTCCCACACACGTTTCCTCCTGTTCCATTTGTGATGCCCTTCAAAAACCTATTTACAATGGGGGACTTGAACAAAGATGGCTGATCAGGTAGCCTCAAGAAGGCTGAAAGGGCAGAAAGGTAGCCCTTGATAGTGCCCAGAGCAGAGCCCTGCTGGGCAAGAGAAAGAAGGAAGAGGAGAACCTCAGAAAGGGGTGCAGAGAGAGGATCCACAACCTTTGCTGTGCACCATGCCACAAATGTGTTCCACCTGCAGGCGTATACCGACTTTGTGGAGGGACGCCTGGCTGCCAGAATCACAGTACAAACTTCAGGAGGCAAGTCAAATGGCCTCAACTGTCGCCGCTCAATCTCCAAGCATGGAGGTGGAGACTGGACAGGTTCGGGTGGAGGACCGTCCCCTGCTGCTGCGACAGAAGGTCCTCCTGAAGAGGCAGACGAATCGGGGGATCGACAGACATACTGAGTAGCTCGGGATACCAGTACCTTCGTGCCCAGTCCGGACCCACAAGGATAACTTGGGCCCGGTCGCGCCTGATCTTCAGCACTCTGGGCAGAAGTGGTATAGGCGGAAAGGCGTACAACAGACCGCAGCTCCACTCACGGCGAAAAGCGTCGCTGAGCGAGTGCCGCCTTGGAAATTCCAACGAGCAGAACGGATGACATTGCGCGTTCTCTTCGGTGGCGAATAGATCTAACCAAGGCTCTCCCCACTGCTGAAAGAGGCCTTGCGCCACGTCAGAGTTCAGACGCCATTCGTGATCCATCATGCACCGACGGCGGAGTTCGTCCGCCCTGGCGTTCAGAGAACCTGCCAGGTGTTGAACCACCAGGGTCACGCCCAGATGTTCCAGCCACTGCCAGAGGCGCAGGGACTCCTGGCATAGGGTCCACAACCCCACCCCGCCCTGTTTGTTGTAGTACCACATGCCGGTGGTGTTGTCCGTGAACACCTGCACTACACTCCCCCGGACAGAGGGGAGGAATGCCTTCAGTGCAAGACGGATCACCCGCAGCTCCAGAAGGTTGATGTGGAGCTGGGACTCCGCCGGAGACCAGAGTCCTCTGATCTCTGCCTCTGCCATGTGCCCGCCCCAGCCCTGGAGGGACGCGTTCGTCACAACTACGTGCTCCGGTTGGGGTATGGAGAGGAATCTGCTGCTGACCCAATCGCGGTCCATGAGCCACCACTGCAACTGTTTTGCAGTGCCCTCCGAGATCAAGACATGGTCGGACAAGTTGCCCTGATGCTGGGCCCACTGAAACTTCAGGTCCCACTGCAGAGTCCGCATCCGCCACCTGGCGTGATGCACCAGAAGGATGCAGGAGGCCATCAGCCCCAGAAGCCGCAGCGTCACCCTGACCGAGACTCGGGATAACGTCTGAAAGATCGGAATCATAGCATGAATATCCCGAACCCGCTGTTCGGGAGGATAAACCCAAAACTGCGCTGAGTCTAGAACCGCTCCGATGAAGAGGAGCTTCTGAGAGGGACACAGGTGTGACTTATGCACATTGATGGAGAACCCCAGCAGGTGCAGGAGGTCGGCCATAGTCTGGAGGTGGCTGACTACTGTCTGGGGCGAGCCCGCCTTCAACAACCAGTCGTCGAGGTAGGGGAAGACTGAAACCCCTAACCTGCGCAGATGAGCTGCGACCACCGCCATCACTTTCGTGAACACCCGTGGGGCGCTGGTAAGGCCGAAGGGGAGCACGGTAAACTGAAAGTGCTCGTGGCCTACCGTGAACCGCAGCTAACGCCGGTGGGCCGGCAGGACGGGGATATGAAAATAAGCGTCCTGCAAGTCCAACACTACCATCCAGTCTCCCGGGTCCAGGGCAGCTAGGACCTGAGCTAGCGTAAGCATCTTTAACTTCTCCTGCCGGAGGAAGCCGTTGACGTTCCGTAGGTCCAAGATAGGGCTTAGGCCCCCTTTGCCCTTCTTGGGTACCAGAAAGTAGTGAGAGTAACAACCACACCCTACTTCTGGCCCAGGAACGCGCTCGATGGCCCCCTTGGCCAAGAGGGCCGTAACTTTCTCTCTGAGAAGTGTCAAGTGATCCCCCGACACGCGGTGGTACTGGGGTGGCATGGCTGGAGGGGTCGCCTCGAAGGGGAGGGAGTAGCCCCTTCGGACGATTTGCAGCACCCACCTGTCCGATGTAACAGTGGGTCAGTGGAGGTGGTGATGGCGAACCCTGCCTCCCACTGGTGCCACATGGGCCTGAAAGCTCGGACTAGGAAGGTTTCGAGGCGGATGCTGCAGGGGCAGGTGTGGACTTGGCTGCCCGCGTCAACACCACACTATAAGCAGCCCCCTCCTCCATAGCCACGGTAGGAGGGAAGACAAAACCAGTGTCTGGCGAGGTATCCAGCCCACTGGCGTCCCCTAGCTCACCTGACCAGTCCTGATAAGACTGGCACTCCCGTGCCAGAGGGCCTTCAGACCCCTCCCAATCCCCCTCACCACCCATCTCCTGAAACTCAGGACCAAAGGATGGGGCCAGGTCATAGAAGTAGAAATCTCCCATCAACGTCGGATACGGCGCCGGACCTGAATCAGGGAAGGGATCGGGGACGGCGGCACCGGGGCAGACACCCTAGGGGCCGGTGCCGGTGAGGTCGACCGGTGGCGACCCGGATCCGGATCATGCGGCGCCGGGACCGAAGTCACCGACGGCGTCGGGACCGAAGCACCCGACGGCGTCGGGGCCGAAGCCCCCAACCCGCTGGGACTCCCAGTCGGGGTCGCAGAGCCCGACAGAGGAGTGAGCAACCTCATGGCCGTGAGGCTTGTGCATGGCCGTGGTGCCTCGTGTGAGGAAGGCGCATATCGGAGGTCGTTCCTTCAGCTTTAAGGCCCCCCAGCTGTGGAATTCCCTCCCCTTTGCTTTACGCAGCATCCCTAGCTTGCTCCTGTTCAGGAAAAACCTGAAAACTTGGCTTTTTAATTTGTAGGCTGCTTTTTTTCTGTTTTATTTCTTCTTTTCTGCTTGTTGACTGTTATGTTTTTTATCTGCTGAGTTGTTCTTTGAAAGCGCCGGGACACTCTTGTTGAGTAGCCGTGCGCTATATAAATAAAATTTTAACATAACATAACAGGAAGGCCTCGATCTCCTCCGACGTCGCGTGCTGCCCGGGGACCCTCGGGTATGGAGCAGGCCGCGACGCCCGCGGCTTGCGGTGTCGCCCGAACCCTCGGTTGCATCGCGCGAGCGCCAGGGGGGAGTCGGAAGAGCGATGACGTCTCTTCGACTTCTTGTGCTTACCTGAGGAGCCTGAAGACCGTGGACGACTCCCGGAGCTATGGTGGCTCCGACCCCGCGACCGGTCCCTCGACCTCCTCGCGGACCGGGACCTAGAGCGGCGCAGGGCCGACTGCCGGAGCTCGAGCCACTTGTGGGACCGTTCCCGCCTAGCCTTGGCGCGGAAAAAAGAAGAACTGACGTCAGGGCGCGAGGGCAGCGTCTAAGTACTCCGGCGACGTCATTCCGGCACCCACGACGGACGCGGAGCCGCAGACGACGCCTACCGACGCGCAAGGGTACTGCTACGCAAAAATTTCCGGATCCAGTCTGACGCCTGGGGATATTCTAAGGTAAGGAATCTAATACTAACCTGTTTCTTTCAGATACTGCAAGCACGTACTATAGGATGTCTATCTAATAACGGATTCTGATCCTGAAACTCCAAGTACTCAGTCTTTTTTGGAACAGTACAATGCAAAACAAAAAATATCTCCTTTCAAAGTTGGACGATTTACTGAAGTACTGTCATAAAAATAAAAGTTTGCATCTAAATTCAGAAAAAAAAACTGGTAATTGAAAAATAAATATATAAATCTAAGGGAACTACAGTACGGAAAATGTTACTTGCCCTCGAAGCATCCATTTGTAGTGTTTAGTGTTGTAGATTCACCTGCTCTCAATACTCCTACCATCGAGGTTTCTGCTCAGAAATTCGAAATTTGCTTTCATCTGAATTAGTCTTTCGAGTCACGAGATATAGTGACTACTCCTTTGGCTAGCAATGTGCATGGGCATCAGCTCCATTGTTAAACTGTTTTTTGCACAGTGATGGAGCATTACATAGGGCATGTTAAAAGCCATGCGTTAAAGTGAATAGAAAGTTAAATATGTAAATGAAAGAGGAAAGATTCCATAGCAATCAATCACTAGCTTCCGGGGAGGTAGGTGGGCACATTTGAATCTAAAGCACTACACACTATGTACAGATGCTTACAGGATAAGCAACATGTTTCATTCGTAGCGTGTGTGACTGTAGAAACATATGCTCTGCATAGAAGGTAAATAAGTTCTTAAGCAGTGGTCAGTCAGTGGAGGGTGTAGATGCTTGAAACAAAGTCCTTAAGACCGTATGGCCAACTTAAGCTTATTGTCAAGCTTAGGACATTCAAACAGTAGAGTTTAGTAAAAGTGTGTGGAGCGGACCATGTAGCTGCCTTGCAAATGTCAGCTAAAGGGATTTTACCCAGGAAAGCTACAGTGGCCACTTTCTTACAGGTGGAATGTGGCCTGGGAAGTGCAAGTAACGTTCTTTTTGTTTTGAGGTAGCAGGTTTGGTTGTGCTTGACACTATTTAGCTATACCCACTTTTGACAGAGGGTGAACCTTGGAAGGTTTAGCAAATGCAATGAAAAGTATTTTGCAGAAAAACTTGGTTCCCGTCAATCTAGTACATAGGGGCACATTTTACACCAGAGGTGTGAAGCACCCTTTCCGCTACGAGTCTGGGTGAGGGAAACAGACAGTTTGGTTGAGGTGAAAGGGGGATATTAACTGTGGGAGGAATTTGGGGTTGGTCCTAATGACAACTCATTATGGACCCGAAAGAAAGGCCCTTCTAATGTAAGGGACTGAAGCTTGCAAACACGTCTTAGGGACGTAATAGTGACAAGGAAGGTGACCTTCCAAGAAAAAATCTGTAGTGGGCATGATTGAAGTGGTACTAAAGGAAGGCCCATTAGTCTGGTAAAAATGACATTAAGGTGCCAGACAAGGGCAGGAGGAACTCTTGGTGAGATGACCAGTTTGAGCCCATCCATGAAAGACTTGAGGACCGGGATCCTAAACAAAAAAAAGTGTTCTCCCTTCTGCAACAGCAGCTAAGTTATTTCTGCAGGTGACGGAGATAATAGACAAAATCCTAAACATCAGGTTTGTGAGAGCCCAAGCATTTAGAAATGTAATAGTGAATAAACATTTTCCACTTGGCAGCGCAACAGGCGTGTGTAGTGGGCTTGGGTGCATCTTTGAGACTATCTATACATTCTTGTGGGACATTAAGGTAACCAAATTCTAGGACCTCAGGAGCCAAATTGCTTGGTTGAGCTTCCTGGGGTTTGGGTATTTGATCTTGCCTTGATCCGGAGTAAAAAAGTCCATCCTGTTGAGGTGATTATCACGAGGTATGGCATACATCTTAAGGAGGGTTGAGAATCAGGGTTGTGTAGCCCATGGGGGAGACACCAGGATGAGGGTAAGGGAGGTATGCTGAAGCTTTCTAACCACGTACGGAAGGAGTGGGAGAGGAGGAAAAGCTTAGGCATAGATCCAAGAATAGTGATCTTGTGGCTTGTGCTGCTTCTCATTTGCTAGTGGTGGCAACCATTAGGCGATCAGGGAGGACATGCCCTCTAATGTACAATGGGTTGGAGGGAGGTTTGTATTTTTTTCAATACTGGATGTGACAACCAGGTATTTCACTGGCTCCTTGAACATCCCCTTGAACATGCCCTTCAAAATGTAAAGGAACTGGAACAACTGCTCCATCCTGGGGAGCGGGTCTATCAAGTTATCGTCATCCTCAAGAGTGTGTGCATGTCTACCTTTTGGTATGGTGGTGCACATTGGATGATCCAGTGGTGGGTAGACTGCACACAAATCCTCTCCAGCAGTTCCTGTCGGCACAATGGCCCCAGGCGGAGAATCAATGGGAAGATCTAGTGTTGATACGGGCTAGCACCTGTTGCATTCTGCAGTGTTGGAATCACAACAACCTGTTGCAGTGCCGGCCCTTTATGGACCCCTTTCCGCAGCTGACCATCAACACAGATGCCTCACTCACATGGCTTGTGCTCATTGGGAGAGAATCTCGAACGGTGACATACTCGAGGTCTAGGTGCCCTGGGGGCTCTGTCAGTCTTCCCAGGAGTCATCAGTAGGATGTGGCTAGAGTGGTGCATCAAAGTCTCCTACCGAAGAACAGGGACTGGGACTGCCTGTGGCTGAAATGAACTGTAGTTACCCCTGAGAGGAGCTAGGAGGAGGGGGTGTGGGTGGTGATAGCGGAGTAGGTTTGAACAGAGGTGGAGGGACGGTGGCCTTATCTGTGAGAGACTCCTTGGGAGTAGGAGTGTAGGGTGCTAAAGAAAGATCTGGTGCAAGGAGTGTCCTTGAAGGCAAGCTTGTGTTTCTTGGGCACTGCACTGGGGCCGGTAGAAACCTTACATGTCTTGGGGTGGATGACAATAGTCTTTTGTTGCTTTTTAGCTTGTGCTGCATTTGTTCTAAGATTTGGCTATAGTCAGCTGCTGAAGTCACTGTAGAGGCAGATGGAGTTTTTGGCACAAGAACCGCTGGGTCACCGGCAAGATTTTCGGCTTTGAAGTGGGTTTGGGAGTTTCAGCACTATGGTGTTTCATCGGACTCATGCATATTGCCAACCAAAGGAAGAGCCAGAATACCTTGTGGCTCGATAGACTTCTTTGAAGAAAATTAAGGTACAAAAGTTCGAGCCCAACAGTAGACGGCAGGAGAATGCAGAGCATGTGTGTCTATGGCCAAACATGCTGCAAACAATTATTTCTCCAATTGTTTTGAATTGAGAGTTGAGAATAATATGAACCCAACAAATAACTGTTCATCAACACAGTACTCTTAGTTCAAGCAATGTAAAACTTAAAAACATACAGTGTGGTCCAGCCAGTGTAGCTGTTCCTCCTCGGTGAACGGATGTGGAGGAGAAAAGAATACTAGGAGCATGATGGACTGCCCCTTGTGGAAAGGTGTCAATGCTTGTAAGAAAAAGAACATACCAGTCAAAGAAATCAGCTTCTCAGGGAAAAAGATAGTTTCTGAGGGCAGATCTGACAAGACCTGCAGCACACTGTGATTCACAGTGAAAAGTGTTCATGTTAGTTGCACTTATAAAGCGCACTGTTACCCTGGGGTGTCCCGATGCTAACTCCCTGATTTAGCCTTACTAGGTTCCTAGTGACCCATCTGGCATCTACTTGCTGAAAAGCCAGTTTTCCAAGGCCTTCCTAAAAGCCACTAAATTTGGGGCAGTTCCGATAGTCAGAGGTAGTTCATTCCAAGCCGCCAAGTCATTTTTTAAACCTGGGTAGTACCAAGGATTTGGAAGATCTAAGTGTCCAGTTGGGTACATACCACTTGAACTTCTGAGTGAAGTTTGAAGATTCCAGGATATGTAGAGCCTTGTAAGCAATGCATAGTGCTTTAAATTTTACCCTGCTTTTCACTGGCAACCAATTAAGCTTTGGGATGACATTTTTCACAGAGGTAAACTTGGGTGTGTGTAAAAGTAATCTTGCAACCACATTTTGTAACAACTACAGCATTTTCAGGTGTTGTAGCTGTAGATTCAGTTACAGGCTGTTGCAATAGTCTAGCCTGGCCAGAAATAAGGCAGAAATGATTTTGGGGGAGGAGGAGCTACGCGCGCATCCAGGATGGCCGCGTGAGCACAGGGCTCCCGAGTCCCTCGCAGCCCTCCGCATATATCCTGAAAGATATCCTGACTTTGACCACAGGTTCTTGCAGATGAACCTCAGCTGACATCTTAGCTGCTTTCAAAATTTCATTAGGACTTCGGGAACCGCAGATACGCCGATCGGAGTTTTGGAGGCCCGCCCCACGGCGACACCGGGAGCTGGCACACCAAGACGCCGGGGAGTAATTGAACAACAGCGGCCTGAGGGGTTTCCCCCTGTTGCCCTGAGTTGACTTTCGGTTTCGTTTCTGGGCCGCTGCCTTTTCGGTTTCGTTTCTGGGCCGCTGCCTTCTCTAAAAGCGTGATTGCCTCGCTCCCCCATTGGGGTCCAGCCTAACTCTGCTGCCTGATTATACTCCAACTGTTCTGAGGGTTTGGGTGTTGGGCTGAGCTGCTGCTTCTGCCCCTTCAGCCCATCTTCGTTCTTTGCAGTGGTCTGGGAGTGAGCGGCCATTTTCACCAGGTCTCGAGGGCCCCCTCGGGGCTCACCATTCAACATGACCACCAGGTCTGACAACGAGAAGCGGAAAACTAAAACGCCTCTACGCGGGGGACCGATTCAACCCAACGTCATGGATCGCTATACCCAACCCAAGGGGTCCCCCGGTGGTGCCAGTCGAGTTTTTGAGGGGCCCACTGACGATCCGACTGCGTTGGCCGAATTGGCTTTGCAGGACGTCATGGGCGCCATTGCCAATATGCAGACTTCCATTGGCCAGCAATATGAGGCTCTCGCTCTTAAAATAGACACTGTAGCAGTTGATGTTACTTTGATCAGAGCTGACTTGTCGAAGACCAATGAAAGGGTCAAGTCTCTGGACCTGAAGACTTCTAGCCTCACAACCGATGTCTCTGATCTGCAGACGGAAGTTGGACGCTTGTGTTCCTCCAACGATCTCATGGTCCATCGCCTGGAGGATTTTGAAAATAGGGCCCAGCGCAACAACATACGCCTCATCGGGGTCCCCGAAACTTCTGGTGCCTCGGTGACTGATCTTCTCGTTGAGGACATCGTCTTGAATCACCTGGCCCCCACAGGCCTGAGCAAATTTTTTGCGGTGGAGCGTGCCCATCGATTGGCGGGCGGGAAGCCAAAGTCGGGCGCCACGCCAAGACCTATCATCGCCAGGATCTTCAATTTTAGGGACAGAGACATCATCCTACAGGCCTCGAGAGTAAGTGGCCCAGTAAAATTCGAGAACACGACGGTGAGTTTCTACCCGGACTTCACGCAGCTTGTTCAGTGACAAAGGATGGGTTTCAGGGAGTGAAACGAAGGCTGAGAGACTTGGGCCTGAAATATGCAATGCTCTTTCCATCCAGGCTACGTGTCGAACATGAAGACCGGACTTTCTTCTTTGATCGTCCTGACGGAGTTAGTGACTGGCTGGACACCCTCCCCAAACAGACTGACTCAACCGGGCATCCGGGTGGAGCCGAGGGCGGCGTATCGGAACAAGAGTGACATTATGTTTCCTGATTTCTGAACATTCACGTATTATTCGGCTGTGTTCGATATTTCTTCTATTATTGTGTCTTATTGCTACGTACCCGAGGGAGGCGGGGGGAGTGGGACTCTTTCCTCCTCAGGGGTTTCTTTTCGTAGACTAGTTCAATGATGGGGCGACAGGCACACTGCAAGTTGGGGTGGTTTTTGAGTCTAACGCAGGGGTGCAGGGTGGGGGGTGTTGTAACGGGTTCCTATTGGGGGGAGGCGGGGGGTTCTTGGGTGTTTGTCGGTTTCTTTCAAGGCAACGTATCGTATTTCTTCTTGATTAGGTCATTGTGTTCGTTGTGGGGTGGACTCTGCACTTCTTGCTGGGATGGGGTTAGTGGGATGGGGGTTAGTGGGTTGAAACTAATGTGTTGGAATGTCATTGGGTTGGGGGACAGGATAAAACGGGGTGTGGTGTTGCAGCTTCTGCGGCGCCTCTCCCCCGATATTGTGTTGCTGCAGGAAACGCATCTGGTTGGGAACACGTGCCATGCCATGAATCGGCGAGGGTATCGTCTTGTGGCACACTCTGGCTTCACCTCTGGTTCTAGGGGTGTGGGTATCCTCGTTAGGTCCTCCCTCCCCTTGGCAATCGATGATGTGCTTCTCGATGATAGGGGGCGCTATGCCGCTCTCACTGGTAGATGGGAGGGGAGGACGGTCTCATTTGTCACTGTCTATGTCCCGCCGGGTCTACAGACCTCGACTTTTGCTGATCTTGGGCGTGTAGTACTGGGGCTCCCTGAGGGCCTTTTGGTGATAGGCGGAGACTTCAATTCGGTTGTCTCCGGTGCCATAGATTGCTACCCCCCCAGGGATCTCCCCATGTCGCAATCTTGGTTGAGTGGGTTCCTGGAGACACTTGGTCTGGTGGACTGTTGGAGGTTGCTTCATTCGGATCAGGCGCAATACACCTTTCACTCTGGTGCCCATGGCAGTCTGTCCAGACTCTACTATATTCTGCTGCCGGCGGCGCTGTCCTCCTCCGTAGGTGAGGCACCTCGCTCGGGGCATATCCGACCACTCCCCAGTCTGGCTTAGCATGGAGACTACTATGAGTAATGAGGGACGAGTCGCCCCTATCAACCCCTGGTTTCTTCGCAATCCCAAGACCCGTACCGAATTGGTGAAATCCCTTGATCATTATTTTGTAGAAAATGTGGGGTCTGTGTTATCTGCTGTATCGTTGTGGGAGGCGTTTAAGACTGTGATACGTGGGCAGGCTTTATCTTTGATCGCCACCGCCAAGAAAAGTAAGCATGAAGAGGTGGGCCGTCTGGAGGCGGAGATAACCGCACTGAAGAGTGACTTGGAGCGCGGAGTGTCCCGTGCCAAACTTCATTCCCTCAGCCTCAAACAATTGGATTATAAGGCCCTGGTTACTGATGCTGCGAAGGTCATGAGCAGGGAACAGCAGGGCAGATTGTATGATGTTGGGGATAAGGCAGGTAAATTGATTGCGTGGCTGGATAAGAAAGAAAGGGCGAGTCGTGTAGTTCCTGTGATTGAGAACCTAGACGGAGTGTGCGTGACTGACCCGGCTGCGATTGTTGAATGCTTTGCGGAACACTTCCGAACTGTGTATGCTCCGGTCTCTGACAGACCGGAGGCTGACTCATTTGTTGCTTCGCGATATTACTTTGCCCTGCCTGTCTGCGGCTGACAGGGACCTGATGGACGCGGTACTGTCGGCTGATGAGGTGGCTAAAGCCATTCGTTCAATCCGCTCTGGCAAGGCCATGGGTCTTAATGGTCTGCCCATTAAACTGTATAAATTGTGCCCAGACAAGCTGGCTCCATATCTTAGTGATATGTTTCTAGAGTCCCGCGGCTCTGGCTCCCTCCCACGTGACCAGCGTCTTGCTACTATCGTGGTGATCCACAAGGAAGGGAAGCCACGGGATCGCTGTTCATCTTATAGACCGATCTCGCTTCTAAACGCTGAACCGAAAATTCTAGCTAAGGTATTAGCTAACCGCCTGACGAACGTTATCAGCGCTCTGGTCCATCCGGATCAGTCCGGTTTTATCCCGCACCGTAACATGGCGCTCAACCTGCGGCGCTTGCACGTGTGTTCTCGCGAGGGCGGCGCCTCTTCATGAGCCGGCCATCTTAGCTTCCTTGGATGCTACGATGGCCTTCGATACTCTTGAGTGGCCTTATCTCTGGGCCGCTCTTGTGAAATTCGGATTCGGCCCCGGGTTCATCGGCTGGGTGAAACTTTTGTACGCGGAGCCACTGGCGCAGGTGGTCGTGAATGGTCGGGTCTCAGCGTCTTTTGTTCTCGGGAGGGGCACGCGACAGGGCTGCCCGTTGTCACCATTGCTTTTCGCGCTCGCCCTTGAGCCGCTGGCTGCCTGGTTGCGCTGGGAGCCCTCGCTTAAGGGGATCCAGTTGTCCCCGGACTTCGAGGATCGCGTCTCGCTCTACGCGGATGATATTTTATTGTACCTTACGTCCCCTCGAAAATCTCTGAATGTTTTCTTTGATGTGCTCACTTCGTTTGGGAAAAATTCGGGCCTTGTTATCTACTGGGCTAAATCCTGTGTATACGTGCTCTCGGGCGATCTTCCTCCCCTGCCTCGTAGATGCCCCATTCGGGTCTCTCCAACGGGTTTTAAGTACCTGGGGATTTTTATATCTTTAGACCCTGCGGCTCACTACGAACATAATCTGCTCCCCCCCCTTCAAAGTTGAGACTTGACGTTGTAGGCTGGCGCAGGCTGCCGCTATCACCGCTTGGGCGCGCAGCCCTTTTTAAAATGATGGCCCTGCCGAGGTTTTTGTACGCGCTTCAGAATACGTTCGATGTTATTCCGGCGAGCTACTTTAGAGAGGTTGATAGCCTGCAGAGACGGTTAATTTGGGATGGACGTTCGCGTATTTCCCTCGCTAAAGTCACTCTTCCCTGGTACGATGGGGGTATAGCGTTGCCGGATATTAGGCGTTACTATTGGGCCTCGCAACTGAGTGCGATCAATCATGCGACATATGCGCCTGCTCCTAACCCGGCGTTCGAGATGGATAAGTATTTGCTACCGGGCGGGGACTACAGGAGGGCGCTCTACTCCAAGACGGCGGGCAAGGATTTATCTGGACCTACCAAGATTGCTGTACGCGTGTGGCATGCTGCGAATGCAAATGTGGGTTGGGAAGATCGATTGACTTGTGCGACCCCCTTGTATGCTTCTGAAAGGTTGGGATGTCTCTGTAAAACGAAAGGGTTTGAAAAATGGGATATGATTGGTATTAGATGCGTGGGCGATCTTTGGGTCAAGGGCAAAATCAAGACCTTTGCGGCACTAAAGACAGAATATGAATTGAGTGACAGGGAATTCTTCAGATATACACAGATTCACCATGCCTTGAGTTCAGTTCTCCCTGCGGGTACTGTCGTCCCCGAGTCCTCCCCCCTTGAAGATAGGATCCTTGACGGTCATGTCCCTGACAGTACCATTTCCCTGACATATAAGAAGTTGATCAATACCCGAGTGGATCTGTTAGTGCGTCTCAGGGAGGTCTGGACCTGCGATGGTTTGGAGCTGGACGACAAGGATTGGCAGGCTGCACTATCCTCGCCTAAGGAGGTCGTGATTCCTGCCCGTCTCCGTTTCGTTCAGCTCAAAATCTTACATCGTGTATATATTACTGGTCCGCACTTGATTCGCATGGGTTATTCCTCGGACGGGCTATGTAAGCGTGGTTGTGGGATGCTTGGAACTTTCCTCCATATAGTTTGGGAGTGTCCGGAGGTGGTGCAGTTCTGGAATAATGTGCATGCAGTGATGGGTAGAGTCACGGGGGTGGTGCTGCAGCCCGAGGCCAGGCGCTGCCTGTTGAATGTGTGGGAGCCGAATGATTATAGTGTGGCCCAGACGCAATGGGCGACCCTTGGGAATATGATTGCCAAAAGGGATGTAGCGCAGTTGTGGGGTTCCCAGCGCCCGCCCACGGTATCTGTGTGGAAGGAGAATATGGACTGGTGTATGTTCAGAGAGAAGACTGTATGTGGCGCGGGGCAAACCTAGAAAATGGAATAGTATCTGGAGCCAATCGAATGCATACCGTGGAAATCTATGTGCGCCCCCGTTCGTGGACAATCCCTCTGTCCCTCTGTCCCCCTGATCTGGCATTCCATGTATTATGTGCTTTTGTTATCCTTTGAATTTGTTTCCCCGCTGGCCCCCTCTCCACAATATGTACTATTGATCTGTTATATAATATCGTGCCTAGGTGTCCTCCTATGTGAACACATGTCCATGTATACTGTTTCCTTTTTGCCTTGTATTTTGTTTTTTCTTCTTTTAATAAAAAAATTTACAACAAAAAAAAAGAAATGATTTTGGGGGTATTAGAAGGAATACAATCTAGGATCCTCTTGATCCTTCTGAAAATAAAGAAGGTGGATGATGTAAGGCGTTGACCTGCCTAGAAAAGGAGAGCTTATTATCCACAATCACTCCTAAATGTTTGGCTTTATCCATCGGCCTAGATATGCAGCCCAGCTCTTCCGGCCACCAACTCTGGGACCAAAAAGGGGGATCCTCTCCGAACAGTACCACCTCTGTTTTATTGGAATTACGTTTTAGGCAGTTTCTGCTCATCCATGTTCTGACCACTGCCATACAGTCATGGAATTTTTTGCAGATGGTACTTAGCTGATTTGTGACAATGATTACAATCTGAGTATCGTCAGCATATGAAGTTAGAGCAAAGCCTAAATATTTAATTATCTGCCGATGGAAGAACCCTGGGGGTCTCCACACAGAAGATGAAGGTTAAGACTTGGAAGGTTCTAACTTGAAAGGTTCTTAGGCTACAAATTGCTTCCCATCTTCTAGGAAACATCTCATAAGATTGAGGGCTGGCCCCTGAACACATATGGCTGCTAATCGTTCCACCAAGATTGTGTGGTGGATGGTGTTGAAGGCTGCCAACAGGATCAGGGCTGCCTTACCTCCCACGTCAAACGCTACTCTGATTTCCTCCACAGATTTAATCAGTGCTGACTGTGTGCTATAGCCACCTCTTAAACCTTGTTGTGGGTCGTCCAGCATGGTATGCTCTGTGATGTACTCCGAGATTTGAAGATTCATGGCCTTCTCCAAACGTTTTGCGGGAAAAGGAAGACGAGAATTAGGGCGGAAATTGTTAGTGTCATTGGGGTCGAGGTTAGGTTTCTTTAAAATTGGTAGAATAGAAGCAACTTTGCATATCTTGGGAAAACGGCCAGAGCGGAGAATCGAAATGAAGACTGTAGTAAGGTTTTCTGCAACGACGTCCTGAGCCAGTTTTAAAACTGCCACTGGGCTGAAGGTAAACGCGATTTTGCCTTGAGAATGAGATCTCCCACTTGCCTGACGTCAAGGTCCGCAAATTTAGAAAAACAAGAATGTTCTTGGTTGGCTTTAGGTTCTCGCCAGTCTGGAGTGGAAACACCCTCCTGTGATATCCTAGGTTGGTAAACATCGTTAAAGATATTTTCTACTTTACCCTGAAAGTGTTTCGCGATATCGCACTGTTGCTGTGTGCATACAAATTTCGGTGTGTGAGGTGATGTAAAGGTCATGACTGTTTTAAACAGTTCTTTAGATGAATTCTTGGTGCTCTCGATTTTCTGGGTGAACTACCGTAGGAAGCTAGCTCTGTGTATATACTATACCAAAATGAGGTAGAGTGTGCACAGAGTCCAGTGGAACCCCAAAGGTAGGCAGAGGTAAAAGTAGATAGCAAGCTGAATAAAAATGTTTGTTACAGGTTTGTAAATCATTTCAATACAGTGGAAATTATTGTTACATTACTTTGGATTACTTTATGAATTACTTTTTCTATTCAGTGTGACAGGCCTAAATATCACACTGGGACAGTTCCTTGACAAAAGGTAAGTAAAACAGTTTTTTGTTATTTGAAGTTTTTTAAGTTCTCATACAAAACCAACTCTACACAGAACAATTTAAGAAAAGCAGTCAATGCAATCCTATGGAAACTAATTGAGTTATTGGTTTAAAGGTAAATTAAAGGTGGTGGGAGTTGGTATTCTGGGGTTAGAACCAAGGTTCCCCCAGGGTCAAGGATGCACTCTTGAAACTCTCAGAGGCACTAGGGTGGCTGGGTACAGAGTGCTGAGGCCCAATGTTATCCAATAGAGGATGGGGGCCTCCGGTCAGTGGCTGCTCACAAGCAGGCCACAGGGTTGTGGGAGCAAATCTCCTAGTGTTAGGTTCAGAGCAAAGGGGGACCAGAGTTAGCACCCAAAGTACACCGGCAGCAGCACAGGGGCGGCTGGATGCAGGGTGCTGTTCTGGCGTCGGGTGGCCTGTTTTCAATGGGGATTCTCCGGTTTCAACAGACTGCAGGCTCGGGAAAGAAGATAGTCTAGAGGTGACCACCGGTTGGAGAGGTAAGTTGGGATGCCTGCGGATGCTGGGACACCGTTGGTTGGGCCACCCAAGACCGTGGGACGTCAGATGCAGGGGTGTCTTTAGGCGTCGGGTTTTCCTTCCCAGCTCCGATCGCAGTCAGGGGGATCCTCCAGAGAGATGCTGCTGGCTTCACTTGGAGATTCGAGGCAGGTCAGAGATCACCAGATCTCAGGTCAGGATCACCAGGGAGACCTCCTCGTGGTGTTGGGCCACTCGAACTCGGGCCGTAGGCATCGGGTGCAGACTCGCTGAATTGGCCTGAGCCACAGTCTGTGGGTGAGCAAATCTGGTGATCACGGGAGACAAAGTCTTTGGCTTGGAAGGCAGGGCAGGTCCTTCTGGTTCTTGAGGCTGCTGGCTGCAGGACACACCGGGATATCACTGGAGCAGGTTTGAGGTGGGGAGAGGTCGGTAGGGTTGGGGCCAAGCCAGTGGGCGTCCTCCTCTTAGTTTCAGCATGGCTCTTCCAGTGGGAGGGGGCATATGCCTCACTCTGGTTGGCTGGCTTCCCCCATCTGTAAGATGGCGGGGACTGAGAGTTGGGCTTCACCTCGCCTCCCCTATCCGAGGGGTGGGGTTGGCAAAGGTGGGCACACCTCCCTTCCTGACTTGGTTTTCCCGCAGATTCTCCTGCCCAAAGAGGGGGTCAGACCGGTGGTGGCCAGATGCTGGAAGCAGCCAAGGCCTGGGGAAGCTCACAAAGGTGGCAGGCCTTTGAAGCTTCCCCTTCGTGAACCATGCCCATCCTGGGGGAGGAGGCTTGGCACCTCGACCCCGGATGTGCATGGTTTCAGACCCCCGAGAGCAGCAGGCTTTCAATCCAAGGGTCCAGTAAAACATGTCTGCTGGTGGCAGCTGGTGAGCAGCCAATCAGCCTGGACACTAGTGTTAGGTCGTTTTTCAGGGGGCATCTCTAAGATGCCCTGTGTGTGCATTTTTCATTAAATCCCACACTGGCCTCACTGTGGGTTTAATGTGCTGAGAAGTTTGAGACAAAACTTTCTAGTTTTCAATAAAGCCATTATGGTACTGTGGAGTTTGTAATGACAAACTCCCAGCACCATATACTCTTAATGGCATTACTGCACTTACAATGTCCAAGAACTGGCTTAGACATTGTATGGGGTACAGGACTCATGCACCTGTACCCTCACCACTGGTATAGTGCACCCAGCTAAAGGGGTGGTTGAACTATGCCAGGGCAGTGGGTTGTAGGCATGGCACAGAGGGATGTGTGCCATGTCGATTCTTAGCTTTGTTTTGCACCAAAACACACAGTCTGCAAAGGCAGTGTGTGTGCGAAGGTACATGGCCTCTAAAGGTGGCACAATTAGTGCTGCAGCCCTTAGGGGCCTTCCCTGGCCACAGTGCCCTTGGTATCTGTGGTACCATTTACGAGGGACAAAGAGTGCCAACTGGATTTGGTCTTTAATGCAGTTTAGGGAAAGAACATAGGCCCTGGGTACCTGTTTGGCAGGAACCCAGGGCACATCAGTCAAAGTGCATCAGCAGTTTAGCAAAAGATAGGGGCAGCCATGCAAAAACAAGGCACTTTCTTACAAATACTTTGTCTTTTCAATAGCTGCAAGGGCTTTGTTCTTGTTAAGACAGGATTTATACTTTTCCTTCTCTTTGCAAAAAGAGATTGCAATAAGAAGTACAGTTAGAGGGTGTAGATCTTCAAAGTACAGCTTTGCAGAAGTTCAAAGGAAGCGCATATCAAGAAGGTCAAAGACAAATTAAGGTACCGCTATGGCATATTAAAAGGACACATGTGAAACTCCACAGAAACACATCACAACATGTAAACTGAATAGAGAAGGCTGATCAAGCTAATGAAAGATGGCCAAAAGAGCAAAGGAATAACCTTAAACTGTGCCCATAGTAAAGTCTTGCTGGACAAAAGGCAATACACAGAATAGATGATCAGACAATTGCTCCTGTAGAGGTATGGATTTGCTTCACCAGGCAACAAGTTTAGTCCAACAGCCTGAATATAGACTTGGAGGAAGGGCAGCAAGCAGCCACAATGACATCAACCACTTCCAACAATAGGTCAAAATCTAAGCTGGGTCTGCTCAATCTGAATTCATTGTCTGCTCTGCTGCTGGAGGATACCACCCAGTCGTTGACTGTCAGGGAAACCCTGTGAAGTACAAGTTATTGTCAAAGTCTCAGACCGCTCAAACTAAGACACAAGACCTCACTCTTACGTGCTTATTTCTTTACCACATTGTGTTCGGGTTCCCCATCATTGCCTGGATCATGCTGTCCTTAATGGAGATCAAAAAGGCCTGTAGGGGCCAACACTGAATGCCCTGGACTCGTTTCAAATGTGAAAACGCCTTCAAAACGACAGTGTACAGAGCGGCCCCTTACAAAGGGAATCCAAAGTACCGGCTATATATGGGATTTTAGTTCTCAGATAGAGAAAGCCGTGGGGGACAACAATGACACAGAGCAGTCCGTAGGCGATTGAAATCTAAATGCGACAAGTCTGCCTTCTATAGCCAGTGGTTAAGGTATGGAAACGTAAAGATAGCAACAGCCACCAACATAATTTTAGCAAATACACAAGGGGTAGATAGAAGGTGAAAGTGTTCTGACTTCACTTCAGTGCAAAGATACTTCCTATAGGACACAAGGATTGTTATATAAAGTAATGTGTCGTACAGGTCCAAGGATACCATTCAGGCTTGGAGTCCAGGGCCAACCAAACTAGGGACAGAGTTATTTTGTATTTTTTTGAGAAACAGGTTGAATTTCAAGAAGTCCAAAATCAGTCTCAATTCCAAGTCTTTCTTGTGAACTAAGTGGTATAAAAAGTAGCATCCCATTCTTTACTCCTCCTCAGGTACCACAACGATCGCACCCTAGCTAACATCAGCACCTCCCTTGAGCGAATATCAGCATGATCTGCAAACTTTTGGGTGAAAACTGGAGCAATATAGGGAGGGATGTCCAGGAGGCAAAGGCCATAACCAAACCAAACTATCTGAAAGACCACCGGGTCAAGGTAATTGAGCATCAGCAGGGCAAGCAATGCTGGATTGTGCCATCTACTGGCTCCTATTGATCATTGGAGAAGATATAAAAAAGGTTTAGCTGTGGTGGGATGACAAGAGAAGGAGGAGTTGCACAGATGCTACAGCTGATCTCGACCTCTGGCATAGACACGGACTCTTGAGCCACAAACAGTGAATATAGGTTGTTGGACAGGTTGCAAGGGCTGCCTCTGGCGATATGCAAGGCCCTTTGAACAGCCTCTAAATTTCCAGACTTGCTTGTGGAGTTAGCAACTATGAGAAAGTAAACATAGGAAGGGAGCTGTACCTCAGCAGTTCTTAAAAGTATTCAAGAGTTATATCATCAAAAGTTATGTCCATGAGGGAAGGCTGGACCTCTCAGGAAAACCGCCTGATAATGACAAAGGTGTGATCTTATGGCTAATGTTGTAGAGGGTCTATTAAAGTTAGACAGGATCAAGTAGCATGCCTTTGGGACAACTCCAGCTGTTAACAGGTTTTAGGTCTCGGCTGTCGAAAGCAGCGCATGCGCTGCTCTCGGCAATCGAGAGCTTCTTGGAATCAATACAGATTCCGAAGCTCTCGGGGTGGAGTTGAAGATCCGCCCATCCTTTTAATTGGCCGTCATCCTAAATGCAAAACGCTCGCGTCTGATTGTAAAGTAGGCTTCTTTGTTGACGCCTTGTCTCCTTTTGGCCACACCCACCAGGATTTGATCTTTTACCGGCGGCGACACTCTTTCCCTCATTAGGTGGGACGCACTTTTTTTCACACATTCGGCTTTGGCAAAGCAGCCGCGTGTTTATTTTCCCCATCATGCTTTCACTTAAAGTGAAAGCGCTATGAGAAAATAAACATGCGGCTGCCTTTGCGGCATCACGCTTGTTTGACCATCCATTCTGCTCCCAAGAAAAGAGGTACATTTTGCTTGAGAAAAGAGGTAATCAATCGCATGTTTATTTTCCCATCGCGCTTTCACTTAAAGTGAAAGCACAATGGGAAAATAAACATGCGGCTGCCTTTGATGTATCCCCACGTTCGGCTTTGTCAAAGGCAGCCGCGTGTTTATTTTCCATCGCGCTTTCACTTAAGTGAAAGCCCGATGGAAAATAAACGGCGGCTGCCTGGCGAACGCTTGTTTCCTCATGCAAATATGTCTCTGTCTGGGTAGAAAGAGTAGGATGTGAAGCAGATTCTGAGGCTGGGCTGGAGGTGGTTCAGCCAACCCTCTCAGGGCTCCGCCGGCACTGGAGGCTGCCTGCAGCAGGAAGGATATGAGAGGCACTCCGGTGCATAGCCGGCTGAAAAGCCATTCGCGGGACAGAAATGGACTAAAGAAAAACAATAGCCCTGTCGCACAAAATACTGCCATCGGTGCCACGGCCCACCCCTGTGCACCACCGGGCTCTGCAGTCGTGGCCCCCGCAGAACATCAGAGCACATCCAGGCCAGAGAGGAGAACCCGAAGAGCAACGCCGAGGAGCCGCCCGACAAGGAGGCACTAGACAAAAGCAAGCCGGACTCGCGGCTCATGACAGATGCGAATCCAGATGTGTCTGCTGAGAGGTAGGAGGCGTGCGAGGCTCCGCCGAGAAAGATATACTGCAAAGCTCACCGACAAATAAATCTGCTTTCTGCTGAGGCCCCATCGATTGCGCTTTATGTACATAAAACAGAGTGCAGTTCAATTAAGTCTCTTGTAGGAACCACAGATTACTGGCCATAAAACTCCATAATCTAGCACACTGTCCACAAAGATAGGACATTTGTGTATATTTGTATTGTCTACTATTTTTTCTACATTTTAAAGCGTTGCATGCCTCTAGTCGACTCACCTCCTTCACAGAACTTCACTCAAGAAGCTGGTAAAACAAGGGGGAGAGCAAAAAAAAAGTGAAGTAAACCATGCAATGAAACCCTTTACGTTACAGTGTTGTTCATGCAAAACTGCATTGAATATTTTAGCATTTGTTTATTGGTATTTGTTTATATTATTAATAAAGCGCTGTGTGACTCCATGTGACTTCTTCCGAGTGCTTCACTAAAGAAGGGGATTACACGAGTAGGAGGATGGTGGGGTCTTTAGATAAACCATGCCATAAAGGCATTTTAAGATTCTGGAATTTTCAGATAGGACAGTATTATTCACTTATTTGTATTTATATATTCGGGGCGTAACGTAAAATGATACCACACGCAGAACGTGAAGAGGGGCCCCCGAGTTTCCCTAATCTCACAAATATTCATTGGCCGTGTGCGAAATGCGGCCCCGCTGAAGGGTTTGCGGGCCCTTGAATGATTGTCCCCCCTCTCGCTGCAAAGGACTATATTACGCCCCTGCATTTCTCTATAGAGCTTCCTGTGTTCAGGTGCTAAACATAAGACAGTACCTCAAGAGGGAAAGTTTCAATTGTAGAGAAACCATCCGAGGCTATGAGTACCGAAGCATCTTTCGCATACATTCTAGTTCACCTGTTACAAGTGCTACAACCAACACCCCATCGCCTGACCCGAATAGAAACCATCAGTAATTTTTCACTTCGATTTTCCAATTCTGGTAAAACGTACTTCATGAAAAAAATATATATTTTATGGGTTTTTTGTCTCCCTCAAAAGGTTCAAAGCGGTCAACATCCTCCTCTGTCCCATAGCAAGCACCAACCCCGGTTGAAGTTTTCCTTTAACAAGCTGTGACAGGCCGGCTGCAGTTAGCTAGCCACAGCACCGCTCCTGGAGACTGCTGTCACTGTGCAGCAAGCGCACGCTAACACCCGCCCCCTCCATCCATCCACCAGTGTCAATCCCTCGCATGGCATTGTTCTTGTTCTTAAATGTTTATATCCTGTCACTAGAGCACGAAAGGGAAAGATGGACGGCGCACGTGCCGCGCTCAGGAGCTGGCGCGGTCATCGCGGGCGCTTGGCATCTCTCTTTTGGGCTGCAATTAACCTTGAGAACTGCAAAATGGAGCGTCTTGGCTGGACTTTAACCACGGGTGACTCCACAGTTGGTCTGTTGCATGGGGGGCTCGTGATGAAGAGAGACTGTCAGCAGCGCAGACAGGGAGATGCTGTTATTTAAAAAAACAAATCGCAGGAGGCGCACTCATAATTTCCCCTCACTGGAGTGCCCGAGGGGGGGTGAGTGTATGGGGCATTCTGGAAGGGCCCGCCTCCATTGCTCATCCCTCCCGACCCCTGAGAGCGTTGTTTTTATCTTAGACAATACTGAGTGAATAGCAGCGCAAATGTGTTACCCACCTCTATAGGGCGTTGAGGGACGATAAAAGAACGTCCCCCTAAAAAAAGAAGGAAAATGGCAGCAGGTGTGTCCACAAGAGGTCACGACGCGAGACTGGGAAAAGGTGCATGGAAGTGTACGGAAGGTGTCAGTGAGCAATCGCTTTAAGCAAATCCAGTACAATATAATACATATGACGTACCTCTCACCCAGGAGGCTGCACGCCATTGACTGCTCCAGAGATCCACACTGCCCCAGATGTCGCTATGATCAGGCAGATTTTCTGCATATGGTATGGACGTGTCCAACAATCCAGACGTATTGGGGGGCGATTCTCCGGGATCTGACCCGGATAACGGGGTGAATAATAGCCTTGGATCCTCGCGCTTGTCTACTGGGCTTGATTCCTCGGGATCCGAAACGTAAGATTAGCAGGCGGTTCCTGGTCCTGGGCCTAGTTATAGCCAAGAGGCGTATTGCGAACCCCTGGTTAACTCAGCAAGGACTGCCTACTGACAAAATTGAGGACGGATCTACGGGAGTGGGCTCAGCAGAGGAGGGGCACATACGGAACACCAGAAAAGATGCCAAACTGCCCAATGTGCTAATGGTGTGGGGAGCGATGATACAGGAAATAGCAGGACAGGCCTCCCAAGTCACCATAGACCGTGCAGATGAGACGTCCTCCGTAGGGGGGCAGGACAGGGGAGGGAGACACAGGGTGGCCCCACATGAATAGATCGATACATGTGTGAGAAGTTGGCCTGATATGCAGTGCTCACTGTTCTAATGATCACTATGTATCAGTCCAAACGACCCTTATTGATGATTGGTTGTAAGTCAACCTGATAGACCAGCTATCCTAGTAGCATGGACAAGAGCAGTCTTTAGGCTAAACTCTAGAGGGCGTGTTAAGCCAGCTGTTTCACCATCACATATACCCCTTGAACACCAAGTGAAAGGACACCACACAAGTTGTTATGAAAATAAAGTATATTTATTTATAACAAGACTACCCTGAACCCTTTATGAGTCAGGGAGCTAAGCACAATACAAAACTCAAAGAAATACTGAAAGTCGCACAATTTTACACAAATGCCCGAGGGGCACGAAAAACCATTTACTACAAAAGTGGAATGCGAATTACTAGCAGGTAAGTAACTATTCTCAGAGGCTTTGGGATCGCTAGGACTAGACTACTGAACCTTTAGATTACGAGCAGGAGGCCTAGGGAGATCGGGTGCAGAGTGTGCACTCTCACGCCGGATGTGGAACAAAGTCTATGGAGGCTAGTAAATGCAAAGTTACAGTTATCGGACGAATCCGACTAGATAGGCTGAAAACGAAAAAGGATCTGGACACTTAGATAGTTAAGCTATGCTGGAGCACCGAAATGCTCAGGTTACCTAGCCCAGGGGCTGCGGCTGCATAGGTCTAAAAAGACGTCGGGAATCCTCGTTGCAGTCTATGGAGCCTGAAAGAAGAAGTTGCTGGCAGGCGACCAGTGATGAAGTTCGATGTGATCCAAGCCTGGATCGATGAAGATGGATACCTGTAAGCAGAGGGGACCAAGTCCTGAATCACTAGCCAGTGATTAGGTGGGCACCAGGATGGCACCGGGCGAAGTCACCTCGACCAGGTGAGTGGGCGACACTGGGCTCTGCAGTCTCTCGGACCAGGAGGCGTTGTCGGCATCCAGGATGGAGGTGCGAGCTGTCCCACTAAGGTGTCTGCTGTCGACGTCGCTGGACCCAGGATTGGGGCAACAACTCTTGGCAAATGCAAGCCCACGCGGTGGACTCAAGATGGCGTCTGGAGTGGACCAGGAGGGTCCGGGGTGCTCCTCTGTTGGAGGGGAGGAAGGGCCAGTCTGGAGCAACCAGACCAGCGGTGTTGTCATCGTGGTTCGTCGTCGGAAGGGCCACTAGCCAACGGGCAATTGACCTGGACAACGCGGTGAGCAGCAAAGAGCAGAAGGGCCCCACGCAGATCTCGTGGATGCTGGAGGGCTGGACCTCGGTGCTGGAGCTGCTCAGGGTTGGGGCTTCTCAAACCCCAAAGCACTCACTCGAGGATCCCTCGGCGGTCGTGCTGGGCAAGCGTTGTGCAGTCTTGAAGATGGCCGGTCCCTCGAGGTCTCGTCACACCCACGAATCTCAGCTGGGCTGATGATGCAGGTAGAGGTCAGAGGTGCCAGGGAAGCCGGTTCTCATCGAGCTGGGCAGTCTTGATCCGGAGGAGAGACTTACAGCAAACCGCGATGCTTGGATGGTGCCTGCGGGTGCAGGGTGGCTACTCCTTAGCCAAAAGGGAGAGTCTTCAGAAGTAGTTCACGAGTCCTTTCGTGGAAAGTAGTCAAGATTCAGAATTATCTAATTTGGAAGGGGGCCTGCTCCTACCTTTATTCTCAAAAAGGGGGCTGGCACGCGACTAGGTCCTGCCCATGGGTGGGACCAGGAAGGGGGGTGGTTACACCCCTCTCCCCTGCCGGACTTTCCCCAGCTCAGGGGCTGGTGTGCCCCTGGAACTGGTTCAAACCGGCCTATGCACAGTGAGCACCGAGGTGCCACTTGCAGTCACCTTCCTCTATAGCCCTGCCTACCTGGGATACACATAACCCTGTCTGGGATGGTGCTAGCACCGCCCCTGACAGGAAACCCTTTGTCCAAGCCTCCCGCGCTGGAAGGACTCCCAGCAGCAGGAGGGCAGACTTGTATCTCGGTGGCAGCATCCATTTTGTGGAGCTGAGGCTATGTTCAACTTTAACCGGGGTTACAGGCTACCAACATGTCTTCTCCCTCTAGAGGGGTGGAATGCTACCCCCGTCGCCAGAACTGGCGAGGGGGTAGTATTCCAAAGCGTATGACACCTTACACGACATGTTTAGATAATGTCAGACCAAAGTTACCATAACCGCGAGGATTATAAGGCACTTAAGAGTATATGTTCTGACGCTATCATGGAAACGGCTAAGGGATAGATCCCGAAAGCCGCAGACAGGCTCAGCTCATGCCAGAGCACCATCTCACACGATTCCAAGCACTCTGCCTTCAGGATTGTTAAGGCCTGCCATAGGTGTGACTGATAGGAGATCTGTGTGCCCATTCTAGGGTTTAGATATAGGTATACTATATCTAAAGCAAGGGGTGATTACACCACCTTGCCCCCAGCTGTCAAGCAGCCAGTTGTGTCTGTTTAGTCAGTCAGCTCAGGGGTGGCATAATACATGCTGCAGCCCCTGGGAGACTTCTGGGTGCACCTCTGCCCTGGGTACAGGGACTTGGAGAGGGCCCAGTGCCAATTTAGTACCTGGGTACAATTTGGAATAGAGAGAACAGCTAGGCTGTGGGTCTGATTAGCAGGCCCACAGCCAGGAAAAGTCGTAAACCAGTGAAGCAAAAAGCAAAAATCTGGGTGATCATAGGATTGCAGACCCTACTCTCCTACAACATGGACCTATAATTACATAGACCCAGCAGAGGGGGGAGGGCACTGAGGTGGGGAAGTTGGGATGGGGGAGGATTGGAGGTGGGGGGGTGGGGAGTGATGAGTTTAACACAGTTGGGTTTGATTACGCATATAAAAGACAAACCAAAGAGAATGTTGACAGTGGACTCTCCATGGTTGCAAACTCAGGCATTATTGTTGACATGAATTCTTATTGTGAGGGGGCGTGGCTTGAGTGCCACCGAGTATGGACGCCTGAGCCCGGAGCTCCGGGCCGATCTCGGCTCTTATCCTGGAGCTAGGTCACCCCCGGCGGCGCTCGTGACCCCGCGTGGCGCCCCGGAGCTAAGGAGTGCCTGTGCACTCTCCGACTGCGAGAGGAAGGTCCCGGCGGCGGCGAGAAAGGCAGGAATCGGGACTCCGCCGGAGGGGCCGGCCATTTTGTTTGCGGTCCGGAGCGGCCTAGCAGTTCCCGGCCTCGAGTTATAGAGAGGCTATCGAGGAGCAGGCGGAGACCGGCGCTGCAGCTGGGGGCGCACCCGGCCTGAGTCTCGAGCGGACGCCCTGAAGGAGGTGGCGCCCGCGATCCCCTGGCGACAGCGAGAGTAGCGGCCAATGGGGCTCTGATCGGGGGCCCGGCTGTCCAAGCTGCGGCCTGGGGCAGGCCCAACACCCCTGACTGGTGGCGGAGATGCGGTCGGCGGCGGGGAGTGGCACTCTGATGGGGGCTTAGCCGGCGTTGACCGGCGCACTTCCCGGGACTTCTTGCGGGCTCAGATGGTGCAGCGAAGCAGGTGATCACCGAGAGGAGCCCGGTTTGGAATGGGCGGCGGCGGTGATTGAGTCGGTGGGAAGAGCCCCACACGGCGGGTGGTACCCGTCTAGCGGACTGGCATCGCGGCTCTTGGAGGTTGGTGCTCCCGCGCTCCGAGCAGGATTCTGGAGGGGGCACCCCATCGGGGGACCGGCAGCGGCAGAGCCGAGGGTGATCCTGTTCCTTGCAAGAGGTAGCCCAGGGAACTGGCAGAGACGGGCTGCAGAGTGATAGGGTCTGAGGGAACGCCAATGGTGGTGCCGGGGTGAGGAGCTCAGTGCTTGGGGCCCCAGGCAGCAGAGTGCCATGTTGCACCTTCACACCCTATTGACCACTGAAGGAGAAGGTCTAGGACTACAGCGGACTAACCTTGGGTATAGACGCTCTCAGCGGGATTGCCCTGTATGTGCCGTGGCGCTGCGGAGTGGCACACCGGCTTACTTCTTTACAGCGGGGGAACAGTGGCCATCGGGCGCCTGAAGCGAACCTGGTTGGAGAGTGGTGAGGCCGGCGGCCCTTATATCAATCCCTGGCGCCTGGAGGAGTTGGGCATCTGAGGTAGGAGCAGACGACGAGGCCCAGGGCGGAAGCATGGGGAAGCCGCGCAAGACGCAGGGAACGGCGCCAGCCGACCAAGCTGAAGACCCGCTGGAGACTCCGGAGCAGGGGCAGGGCTCAACCGGGGGCCAGAGCGCAGGGCTGCAACAGCAACAGATGGAGCAGATCCTTAAGGCCATATCGGACACAAGGGAGGCGCTGCGTCAAGACATTGCGCAGGTGTCGACGGGCCTGGGGTTGCTGAGGGCGGACCACGACAAGCTCGCGGATCGGGTCAAGAACACAGAGTTGGTATTGGAAAAGCTGGAGCCGGCCCAAAAGGCGACGGATGCTACGATGGATGACCTCTTGCGTAGAGTATGCCAACTGGAAAGGAGGGCTGAGGATGCGGAAGGGCGCAACAGGCGCAATAACATTAGGGTGGTAGGATTGCCGGAGAAAATCGAGGGGAGTGACATGGTCACATACCTGGAAAAATGGCTGCGGGATGTGGTGGTCCCTGAGGGCCTGACACACTTTTACACACTGGAGAGAGCTCACAGAGTACCGGCCAAACCTCCAGCGCCGGGTCGCCCCCCTCGACCTGTGGTTGCGCGCCTACTGCACTTCAGGGACCGGGATATTATTCTGCGACAGGTCAGGGTGGCTGGCCCGTATAAGGTGGACAACGCTTCGGTCTCTCTTTTCCCCGACTATTCACAGGAGGTTCAGCGGAGCCGCTTTTCCTTCTTGGCGGTCAAGAGAGCCCTTCGCGACTAGGGAGTGCAGTATTCCCTGCTGTTTCCGGCGCGCCTGAGAGTGATGGTGGACGGGACGGCGACCTTTTGTGACACACCGGAGGACGCCTGGCAGTGGCTGGAACGATACAGAGCGGGCGCGGACGGCGCTGGCACCTGGGATGAGACAGCTGAGACGTGTCCGAAGCCGCGCAGGAGCAGGCGCAACCGGAATCGTACACTGAATAGACGATCCCCATCCGCGTCGCAGACAGAGCTGGAGAGACAGGCCGCCCTGCAGGCGGTGTCTGCTATTTCTGGAGTGGCGACGGAGACCCCGATGGTGGAGTCAGGCTCCCGGCAGGGGTCAGATGAGGTGGGATCTAGGGGCTCTGATGAGTGCTCTGAAGGGGACCCAGGAGATCCACCTCAGGTTACCCCACAGACTGCTGATGGATTGCTGGATAATTGACCCTCCTGGATGCTGCGTGATGTACAGTAAGGGGGCATGTTTGGTGTGTGGCATTGTACCGGTGGGAGGCACTGGGGCACATTTGTTGGACGAAGGAAGGAACGCCTGCTCCTGCGCCACAGGGAGATTGCCGGGAACTGGAGGACGCAGGAGGAGGGGGGGAGAACATGAGGGGGGGAGAACATGGGTGGGGGGGGGGGGGTGCTGCTGGGGTGAAGAGGTTAACTTCTCTGAGATCGGCCAACAAGGTGTGATGGGTTGATCGCTGTCCGGCTTGACTGGCGAAGGGTCACCTCCTCTAGCTCACATAGTTTGTGAGTCTCTGGTTGTTATCAGAGTTTCCCCTTTAGCGGGGGTTGGGTTTGGATGGGTAACACTTGTCTGGCGCCTGTTCTGGGGGAGGGTGGGTTGTGGGTTTGTTGGGGTTGTTTCAAGTCGAGGGGGTCTGTCAGTGTGCTCGTTCGGTGGTGCGGGGTTGGGTCCAATTGTCTGATTCCGTATGGCGAGTAGACTTGAATTAAAATGTATTACTTGGAATGTGCGAGGACTCGACACGATGAGGAAGCAATATAAAGTGCATGCATATTTGGTCCGTAGGGGGGTCCAGGTGGCCTTTTTACAGGAAACACATATTACTCAGGCAGAAGGACAGGCGCTGCAGCGAAGATGGAGGGGGCAACTCTTTTATATCACTTATTCTGCTTATGCTAGGGGGACTCTGGTCTGGGTGCGTGCTGGGGTCTAATTTCAGCCCATGACCACGATAGTGGACTCAAAGGGAAGGTTTGTGGCAGTGTTAGGACGTCTAGATGGCCGAGATGTTACGTTTTGCAGTATTTATGCTCCAAATTCTGATCAGGTCGCGTTCTTCTCGAGACTCTCGTGGAGGTTGGCGTCCTTATTGCTGGGCATAGTGTTTATGGGAGGAGATTTCAATTCGGTGGTAGACGTAGAGATGAATCGCTCTCACCCACCGTTGGCACAATCGGTGGTGCGCAGAGTGGCTACGGCGCGACGGAGCTGGCAGGAGGAGTGGGGTCTCGTAGACGCATGGCGGACACACCATCCTACAGATAGGGATTATTCGTTCTATTCCACACCTCACGACCTTCATGTGCGCCTTGATGCCGTCCTCTGCACTCTTGGGGCCCAGAAACTCACATGTCACAGCGAGTACCTGGCGAGAACATCTCGGATCATAACCCCTGTTTGATAACAGTCCTCTGGTCAAGACAGCGGTAGGCGGTCCCTACATGGCGACTGAACCCGATGGCGCTGGAAGACCCGGTGTTTAGTGCGGAGGTCAGGGAGGGCATCGAAAACTACTTTCAGGAGAACTCGGGGACGGCGTCATCTAGGGCGCATGAATGGGACGCCTTCAAGGTTGATACGGGCGTGTGTCTCTCGTCCACAGTGGGGGCACGTCGGACCTTGTTATGCGATATAGAGCACGAGGAGACCGGCCTGCGTCGGGCAGAGGGGGATAGTCATATCGCTGCGGGCAATCAGGAGGAGGTGCTGGCGGCGAGAGAGCGGGTGGCCACAGGTTGAGAGACTCCGATGCTTCGATTACAAAGAATACATGGTTCAATCGCATGCGGAGAGGGACAGGGTGGAACTCTGCTGGCATGGCTGGCCAACCCAAACACCAGGGGCAACCCCATAGTGTCGCTGGCTACATCCTCAGGGGGCCTGGTCTACTCGCAGAAGGAGATCAATGACCAATTCCTGGATTATTACACGACACTATCAGAGCAGGCTGAAGGTGCCACCGGATGGTCTGGATACTTTTTTAGAGGAGGCACAGTTGCCGCGATTAGCCCCGGAACAGAGCGACGCGTTGGGTGCTGCTATCTCCCTGGGGGAGATTAGAGCGGCGATCAAAGATATGGCCAGGAAAAAGACGCCGGGGGCGGAAGGCCTACCGGTGGAATTGTAAACCACATATATTGACCTTCTTGCGCCACAGCTACACCTGATATACGGAGAGGCTTGGGAACTGGGCAGGCTGCCACCATCGGCCAGAGAGGCGATCATAGTGCCGTTATTGAAGAAGGGCGGGTTGCCCACCGCAAGGACAGCTTATCGTCCGCTATCAATGCTTACGGTGGATTATAAGGTGCTGAGTAGGATCTTGGCTACGCGGCTCTCGGATCACATGCGCACATTGGTGCACCCGGACCAGTCGGGCTTCATCCCCACGAGAAACACGGCAACGTGTATACGGCGACTGGTGCGGATCATGGGGGTGGAGGGAGAGGGCCCGCCGGTACTCTCCGTAGACATCGAAAAATCTTTCGTTAGTGTAGAGTGGTCGTATTTGTTTTGGGTACTTCGTAGTTTCGGACTGGGGGATAATTTCATCCGTTGGGACGCAGCTGCTGTACGATTCTGCTACAGCCGGGGTTCGTACGGGCCGCTCTGTATCATCGGCGTGCCCGGTGGAGAGAGGTACCCGACAGGGCTGTTCTCGGTCTCCACTTCTATTCGCGCGGGCGATCGAACCGTTAGCTGTGCGGGCCCGGCAGGGACGACACTATGAGGGAGTGTTGTGGCGTGGTGACATGCATTACATCTCCTTGTACGCCGATGACCTCTTACTATACTTGGCAGACGTGGAGGCGTCGGTACGAGGGGCCCGAACCCTCCTCCAGGAATTTGGCGAGCTATCAGGGCTGCAGGTTAACTGGTCCAAGACCTGTCTATTCCCACTGGCTCCAGATTGCACCCAGCCCTTGATGCTGGAGGATCTGCGCTGGGAACCAGAGTGTCTGCCATATCTGGGCGTCCGTATCCATCATACCCACTTGCACCTCTATGAGGGCAATATAGGTGGAGCACTGAGGGGAATCAGAGGCAGCATGGGGTTTTGGCGCATCCTTCCGCTGTCAATCGCTGGATGAATAGCGTTGCTAAAGATAGTGGTTCTCCCACGGCTTCTATATTTCTTTCGCACACTACCGGTGTGGATACAAACTTCCTTTTTCAGGACACTGCGATCAATGGTGTTAGGGTTTATTTGAAGCTCTGCCAGACGGCGAGTGGCATTGAACACCCTGACACGATCGCGGGAGGAAGGGGGGCTGGCGGTGCCAGATTTCGAATGGTACTACCTGGCAGCACAGCTGCAGGGGCTCACGCAGGCGGTAGCGCGGCAGTTTAGGGGCCCCGACGGACCACAGGGCAGAGTTATCCCGCGCCATGTCCTCTCCTTTATAGTGCTCCAGCAGAAACTCAGGCTGGACCAACTTACTCTAGAAGAGCGTACTCTCCGGCAATGCTGGCTACGTAGCCAGAAACGAGCGGGAACCCCCATCCCGTACGCGCCGGAGATCCCTTTGGGCATGTGTACCGCCATCCCACATGGCGGGGACTGGTCGGCACTAGCGGGCTGGGAAGAGTGTGGAGTCCACGTGATAGGAGACTTATATAGAGATGGTGCCTTGTTGTCATTCCAAGAGCTGCAGAATGCCTTCGATCTGCCAAGGGAAGACTTCCTACTGCATGCTGCTTTAGTGTCGGGAATCCAGAAACAGTGGAAGCTGGGCCTGGTGGAACCTTCCACGTCTATGGGCTGTCAATATGTCACTATGGCTTCTGGCACCTTTAAGGCTATCACCTGCTTATGCAGGAGATTGGCATTGGAGGGACTACCGCCCCATAATAGATTGAAGGGGCATTGGGAAGAGGATCTCGACCGGACGATACCCTAGACGACCTGGTCGCAACTAGTGCGGAGGGCCTGGAAGGGCACGCGCAATGCCCGGTTTCAACTGGTTCAGTATTTCACGCTCCACAGGGCTTACTTGACGCCGGTCAAAATTCAGCAAGTATTCGGCGTAACTCATTCGATGTGTCCCCGATGTAACGCGGAAGGTGCTGATTTTGGTCATGTGTTTTGGTCCTGCGCGGGGTTGGGTACATATTGGGCCGATGTTGTCGCTTGTCTAAACAGGGTTACAGAACGTCAGATTGAAGTGGGGTTGGGAGTTTGCCTTTTACTTTGGTTCCCGCACACACCCGCCACGAAAATCACAAGTACATTTTTAGATCTGGGACTGATTATGGCAAAGAGGGAGCTCACTATGCGCTGGAAGTCTAGAGCAGGACCCGGTTTTCTGAGATGGCAAGGGAGCTTTCAACAGTGGGCGAGCAGTGAAGGAATGCTCAGATTACAATTAGCTAGGCGCACGCCCAATGACAAAGCGCTAGAAGCGGCCAGGGCGTGGGGCGCGTTGGTGATAGAACTCCAGTCAACAGCGGAAGCAGAGGACGGGGATGGGGGGAAGCGCCAACTAGTCAGGAAGTAGCGACTGGGATGGGGAGACCCGGAGAACACAGAGGAGGGGGACACCTAGAGCCTAGACACTCTCCGTTTGTGCTGGCTGCCGCAAGGTGGGTTGGGGGAGAACAGAGCCTGGTATGGAGATATGAAGCGCATCGGATCATTTAGCTGGGATCACTGGACCCCTAATTGTACGTAACCGAGTATACCTTTCGGAAGGAGTTGAGTGCCGGAGCGCAAGGGGTTTATGCCATTTTGCAGGGGGAGTAGAGGAAGCACAGTGACAAGGGGGGAGTGGGGGTAGAGGGGGAGGAGGGGGGGAGTTAGGCGGAACTACGGGATATTGGGTAATGTTGTTTTGCATTCTGAGAATGGGCCATTGCAATGCTGATCCCACTGTACTGCATGATTGTAGGATGCCGAAGAAAAGTTAATAAAAATATGTTTTAAAAAAAATGAATTCCTATTGTGATATTCATCACCTCGGCTGAGGTGACCGAAATGCATACTTGTTTTTTGGGATGCGAGCTGTTGATTTGGAGAAAAACTCAATAAAGAAATTTAAAAAAAACTGAGTGAATAGCTGAGGACTTCCTACACGAGAGTGGGTTTAGTCAGATCTGGTCTTGACGCACAAGTTACTACTTGTGTAACGATATATCTGTAAGAGACATTAGTTAGTATTAGATTCCTTACCTTAGAATATCCCCATGCGTCAGACTGGATCCGGTAATTTTTGCGTAGCAGTACCCTTGCGCGTCGGTAGGAGTCGTCTGCGGCTCCGCGTCCGTCGTCGGCGCCGTGATGACGTCGTCGGAGTACTTAGACGCCGCCTCCGCGTGCTGACGTCAGTTCTTAGACACAGCTTTTCCGCGCCAGAAATGCAGAGCCATGTTAAAAACCAACACTGGTACCATTGAAACTAGGGCCCTGAAAGGGGACAACCCTAACCCTAGATATTGGTTCGCAGAACGGGGAGGATGGGTGGGTCGGTAAGGAATCTAATACTAACTAATGTCTCTTACAGATATATCGTTACACAAGTAGTAACTTGTGCATCTGAAAGAGACACGTTAGTATTAGATTCCTTACCTTAGAATAGATACCCCAGCAATACCAACCCCGGTGGTGGGTCTGCGAACCAATAATCACACCAGAAAGTCCTGGAGGACGAAACGGCCAAAGAAGCCATCCCTCCGGACTTGGCTGTCCAGGCAGTAGTGTCTTGCAAACGTGTGCAGCGATGCCCACGTAGCTGCCTGACAGATGTCTTGTAAGGGCACACCCCTGCCCAGGGCAGTGGTAGTCGCCGTCGCTCGGGTAGAATGAGCCCGCAGTCCAACCGGGGGCTCCTTCCTAGCCAAGGAATAGCATGCCTGGATACACAGGATGATCCACCGGGAGATGGTCCTCTTGTGCACCGCTTTCCCCTTCTTAGCGCCCACGTAACCAACAAAGAGTTGGTCATCCACCCGGAACTGGCGTGTGCGGTCCAAGTAGAATGAGAGCGCACGTTTTGGGTCCAGACGGTGGAGCCGCTCTTCCTCTTTAGAGGGATGCGGTGGCGGGAAGAAGGTTGGCAAGGTGATAGACTGCCCGATGTGAAAGGCCGTGACAACCTTGGGCAGGAAAGAAGGTTTGGTACGAAGCACCACTTTGTCCGGATGGACGGAAAGGAAAGGTGGAGTACAAGAAAGAGCCTGGAGCTCACTCACTCTCCTGGCAGAGGTGATGGCAACCAGGAAAGCAGTCTTCAAAGTCAGAAGGCGAAGAGGACAGTTGTGAAGTGGCTCAAAGGGAGCGCACATCAGGAATGTTAAAACCAGGTTCAAGTCCCACTGAGGCATCACAAACGGAACAGGAGGAAACGTGTGAGTGATGCCCTTAAGAAATCTGTTTACAATAGGGGACTTGAACAAAGAAGGCTGATCAGGTGGCCTGAGAAAGGCTGAAAGGGCAGAAAGGTAGCCCTTGATAGTGCCCAGAGCAGAGCCCTGCTGGGCAAGGGAAAGAAGGAAGAGAAGAACCTCCGAAAGAGGGGCAGAAAGAGGATCCACAGCCTTTGCTGTGCACCATGCCACAAATCTGTTCCACCTGCAGGCGTATACCGACTTTGTGGAGGGACGCCTGGCTGCCAGAATGATGTTACAGACTTCAGGAGGCAAGTCAAAAGGCCTCAACTGTCGCCGCTCAATCTCCAAGCATGGAGGTGGAGACTGGACAGGTTCGGATGGAGGACCGTCCCCTGCTGCTGCGACAGAAGGTCCTCCTGAAGAGGCAGACGAACCGGGGGATCGACTGACAGACTGAGTAGCTCTGGATACCAGTACCTTCGAGCCCAGTCCGGAGCCAAAAGGATGACTTGAGCCCGGTCGCGCTTGATCTTCTTCAGCACTCTGGGTAGAAGTGGTATAGGCGGAAAGGCGTACAACAGACCGCAACTCCACTCACGACGAAAAGCGTCTCCGAGCGAGTGCCGCCGTGGAAATTCCAACGCGCAGAACTGATGACATTGCGCGTTCTCTTCGGTGGCGAATAGATCTAACCAAGGCTCTCCCCATCGCTGAAAGAGGCCTTGCGCCACGTCCGAGTTCAGACGCCATTCGTGATCCATCATGCACCGACGGCTGAGCTCGTCCGCCCTGGCGTTCAGAGAACCTGCCAGGTGTTGAGCCACCAGGGTCACGCCCTGGCGTTCCATCCATTGCCAAAGGCGAAGAGCCTCTTGACAAAGGATCCACGACCCCACCCCGCCTTGTTTGTTGCAGTACCACATGGCGGTGGTGTTGTCCGTGAACACCTGCACTACACTCCCCCGGACAGAGGGGAGGAATGCCTTCAGTGCCAGACGAATTGCCCTGAGCTCCAACAGGTTGATGTGGAGCCGGGTCTCCGCCGGAGACCAGAGGCCTCTGATCTCCGCCTCTCCCAAGTGGCCTCCCCAGCCCTGGAGGGACGCGTCCGTCACAACTACGTGCGCCGGTTGGGGAAGGGAGAGGAATCTGCAGCTGACCCAATCGCGGTCCGTAAGCCACCACTGCAGCTGTCTCGCAGTGCCCTCCGAGATCAGGACGTGGTCGGATAGGTTGCCCTGATGCTGGGCCCACTGAAACTTCAGGTCCCACTGCAGAGCCCGCATCCGCCACCTGGCGTGATGCACCAGTAGGATGCAGGAGGCCATCAGCCCCAGAAGCCGCAGCGTCAACCTGACCGAAACCCGGGATAGCGGCTGAAAGATGGGAATCAGAGCCTGAATATCCCGGACCCGCTGTTCGGGCGGATGAACCCGAAACCGCGCCGAGTCCCGAACCGCTCCGATGAAGAGGAGCTTCTGAGAGGGACACAGGTGTGACTTCGGCACATTGATGGAGAACCCCAGCTGGTGCAGGAGGTCTGCCGTCGTCTGGAGGTGGCCGACGACTGTATGGGGGGAGCCCGCCTTCAACAACCAGTCATCGAGGTAGGGGAAGACTGAAACCCCTAACCTGCGCAGATGAGCTGCGACCACCGCCATCACCTTCGTGAACACCCGTGGGGCGCTGGTAAGGCCGAAGGGGAGCACGGTAAACTGAAAGTGCTCGTGGCCCACCATGAACCGCAGGTAGCGCCGGTGGCCAGGCAGGACGGGGATATGAAAATAAGCGTCCTGCAAGTCCAACGCTACCATCCAGTCTCCTGGGTCCAGGGCAGCCAGGACCTGAGCCAGTGTCAGCATCTTGAACTTCTCTTTCCGGAGGAAGCCGTTGACGTCCTGTAGGTCCAAGATAGGGCGTAGGCCCCCTTTGCCCTTCTTGGGTACCAGAAAGTAGTGGGAGTAGCAACCACACCCTACTTCTGGCCCAGGAACGCGCTCGATGGCCCCCTTGGCCAAGAGGGCCGTAACTTCCTCCTGCAGAAGTCGCAAGTGATCCCCCGATACACGGTGGGTCTGGGGTGGCATGGCTGGAGGAGTCGCCTCGAAGGGGAGGGAGTAGCCCCTTCGGACGATTTGCAGCACCCACCTGTCCGACGTGACAGTGCGCCAGTGGTGATGGCGAACCCTGCCTCCCACTGCCGTCACATGGGCCTGAAAGCACGGACTAGGAGGGTTTTGAGGCGGATGCTGCGGGGGAAGGTGTGGACTGACCTCGCCGCTGCCCCCGACCACCTGGACGGCGGTTCCCACGGCCGCCACCGCGTTGGGTATTGCCCTGCGGCGCGTGGCTGGCGGCATGTGTGGGCGCACCCCTTCCGTGGACACGAAGGAAGTGATAGGCAGCCGATTGCTGGCGCTGGCCCGAGAGGCCTAAGGACTTGGCCGTAGCCCTGGAGTCCTTAAAACGCTCAAGCGCATGGTCTGCCTTGTCGCCAAAGAAGACAAGATATAAAGGTGAGCAACCCAATATTTTATTTATTTTATTTTGAAAGTTTTATATAGCGCGGACAAGATCCTTGCGGATATCAGAGCGCTTTACATAGAGGGAGTACATGAGGGAGCATAGTCAGACGGGTAAATCAGATGAGCAAACAATACATCGTCAGACAAATAAATCGGAAGGAGCAAACAGTACAATCAAGTAAATCATGCATAGGGTGCAATATGATCTAACGATCGGTGCATTAAAGACAAGTAGAAGTATAATACTGCAATAAAAGGCATACATTCACTAGTTGCTAATAGTCTAAAGAGGTCATTTCTTAGGGTGCTATATGAGCTAACGATCGGTGCATTATAAACAAGTAAAAATATAATACTGCAATAAAAGGAGTAGTCTAAAAAGGCCATTTCTTAGGATGCTGTATGAGCTAACTATCGGTGCATTAAAAGCAATTGGAGGTATGATACTGCAATAATAGCAGACATTCGCTAATTAATATTAGCCTAATGAGGCTTTCTTAGGGTGTGTTCAAGTAGTGAGAAAGACTAGTCCAGGATGGCCGACAAAGAGAGAGAGAGAGAGAGAGAGACCAGTCTAAGATGGCAGCCAAAATGTGGGGATTACAGAGTTTGGTTTCCCTTTCTACTCTGGGAATGTCGAGTTAGTCCATCTTCCATGTTGATTGAGGGGGAGAGCAGAGTTCAGCTTCTATGCTGCTAGATGGTGGCTTATCTCAGTTTTGCTGCTCCCTGACCGCGTTGGTATGTAGCTTCATGGTGGGCAGGGGGGCGATTTATGGTTCCAGCTTTATGGCCCCAGCCAGATTAGCCAATGGAGAGTGAAAAAGCCCGCGAAAATACCAGTCACAAAGAAATCAGTATAGAAGTCCGGGCAAAGCGTAAAAAAACTTGCATGAGTGTTTAAGATGATGGGATTGCGAGTAGTTGCCCTTCGAGTCGCCCCTGAAGCTGTTCAAGTAGTTTTGTGTGCTGTATTCCAGGCAGAGAGTGAAAAGACCTGCATGGGTATTTTGGTAAATAGCTCTGCGTGCAGTTACCTTACAAGACACCACTGACGCTGACGCTGCTGCTCACATCAGGCTTCTCCCAAGTTGCGCAGTGGTTGCCCCCAACACACCGGTAAACAGGGCATACCGGCACTGTGAGGGGGGGAGGGGGGAAGCCTCCCGCCAAAATGCTGCCCCAAACCTGAGCCGTTCCAGATGCCCCCGTTCCGTACTCACCGAACCACTGGACGGCAGGGGGGGGGGGGGGAGGCCTCCCGTCGAATCGCTACTGAAGACACACCACAGGGCACACCGGAGCCGCTCCAGACGCCGACCGCTCCGTTCTGAGGGAATCCTTGGAGGGGGGAGCGCTTGTTCACCCGCGCCGGCTCAGCCAGCGCCGACCCCCTTCCTCAGCGTCACCGATCCTATGCTGCCGAGGGTGCCCGCCGATTCAGCCGTGTGTGCCTTTGGGCTTCTAGGGATGGATCAGCAACCGAGCTCCAGTGCCTTCCTCCGCCTTGTAGCGGGGGACCACTTCCAGCCCTCCGGAGTCGTCGAGCTGTCTGGAACAGGCTCCTGGAGTTTCAACCGAGCTCCAGTGCCTTCCTCCGCCTTGTAGCGGGGGACCACTTCCAGCCCTCCGAAGTCGACGAGCTGTCTGGAACAGGCTCCTGGAGTTTCAGCTGCCCCTTTTGAAGCACCGCTCTTATGCCGCCTTGGATCAGTGCAGAGCTGGTGTCAGGGTGGTCCGCGGTGTCGGCTCAGCAGCACCACGTTAGCGATGAGGGTGTCAGAGTCGAGTCCGATCGGGGCATTTCAGGGGTCATTAGTCAATCCAGTTACTCGATCCAGTTACTCTTTCGTTCCGTTCTTCTTTCTCCTTTCGTTCCGTCGTGCTGGTAGGTGCTAACAGGGATAATGCCCGAGTGGGATCCCCAGCACTGGGAGCTCCTCACAGGAGCTCCCTACCAGGAGGCCATCTTTGTCCATGGTTTGTACATAGGTTTTGGAACAACAGCCCCTGCATCCTCGAGTATCACCCCAAATTTGGAAAGAGCTAAAGACACAGCTTTTTAAAGAAACTATAGAACAATGCACTAACAGTCTACTTCTGCTCCCAGACCCACTGAGTGACTATTTTTACCTTTGACAAAATACAGCGCTCTTCTGCCTTACGCTAGAATTGCGATGTACAATTAGGCCATACATACATAAACCATCCTAGTGGTCTTGTTGGCTTCTAGCATTTGCTTACTCTTCCAGAATTCCAAGGCCTTGCTCCAAATTCATTTTCTTTGGCCCGTGCAGGTGGCGGTGCCACCCACTGCTGTGGTGTCAGTTCTTGGAGTTCTGCTCCAGGAGTCTTTTCTTCATTTTCTTGGAACACTTGAAAACGGGGACCAGTTGGGATTTGCTGCGGGGCAGGAAATTGGAGGCATATACCCTTGCGGGCTCGGGCAATACTTGTTATAAGAAATATGGGGCCAGCAAGGGATTTTGTTCTATTCTTATTTATCAGCGTAATTGGAGTCTGTTGTAAAAATCAGAGTTCCTAAATCTAATCTTAGTAGATAGCTGTAATGAATCGATAACTTCAGGCAAATAGTCACATATGATCTATAGATACAATGTTACCACATTAACATAGTAAATAAATGCGAAAAAACCAGGGTTTTATGTTGTCTGAAGATTATTATTTGTTTTCAAGACACAAAGTATATTTTTATAAAAAGGAAGAAAACATATTTATACAATAGGGTACATACAAAAAGTATTAATTAGATATTCAAGGTATAGGTAGTTTCCCCCTTTGATATATCTAGAAAGAAGTCCAGACTGCTAAACACAAGATAACACAATGATTTCAACAAAAAATCTGAAGAAAATCAAAGATGGTACAATGGGTAACACGCAGACTTGGACTGAATAGTCGACGTTTCGGTTTTGTAAGGAATTGTTCATAAGACCATCATCAGGACAAAGAATTTCTACATACAGTAGATGACCCTTTTTACTCGAATAGAGATAACTCGTTCCTCTATTTATACAGAAATAACAGCAATTCCAATGATTTTGACGATGAAGGACAAAGAAATTAATTCTTTTGTATCAGGATTACTCGTGTCATAAGGTGAAGATATTTCAATTATTCGACAAGGTACCCGATAGTTGTTGATCGATGAAGGAACAACCATTCGGTTTTCACGGAGCTGAAAGGAATCCTGATACAAAAGAATTAATTTCTTTGTCCTTCATCGTCAAAATCATTGGAATTGCTGTTATTTCTGTATAAATAGAGGAACGAGTTATCTCTATTCGAGTAAAAAGGGTCATCTACTGTATGTAGAAATTCTTTGTCCTGATGATGGTCTTATGAACAATTCCTTACAAAACCGAAACGTCGACTATTCAGTCCAAGTCTGCGTGTTACCCATTGTACCATCTTTGATTTTCTTCTGATTTTTAGTTGAAATCATTGTGTTATCTTGTGTTTAGCAGTCTGGACTTCTTTCTAGATATATCAAAGGGGGAAACTACCTATACCTTGAATATCTAATTAATACTTTTTGTATGTACCCTATTGTATAAATATGTTTTCTTCCTTTTTATAAAAATATACTTTGTGTCTTGAAAACAAATAATAATCTTCAGACAACATAAAACCCTGGTTTTTCGCATTTATTTACTATGTTAGTGTGGTAACATTGTATCTATAGATCATATGTGACTATTTGCCTGAAGTTATCGATTCATTACAGCTATCTACTAAGATTAGATTTAGGAACTCTGATTTTTACAACAGACTCCAATTACGCTGATAAATAAGAATAGAACAAAATCCCTTGTCGCCAAAGAAGCGACGGCCATCGAACGGCATGTCCATGAGCGTGCTCTGGACATCAGCCGAGAAGTTGGCGGACCTCAGCCAGGCGTGGCGTCTGACCGCCACCGTCGTTGCCATCGCTCTACCCAGCGAGTCAGTGGTATCCAGCCCACACCGGTGGAATACTTGGCTGCATCCCGGCCCTCCACCAGGGCTTGGCCGAGTTTGGCCCGTACCTCCAACGGACACTCTGGCAGCACTTCCGCGACCTTATCCCACACAGAGTGGGTGTAACGTCCCAAGAGGCAGGCGGTGTTAGAAGACCGCAGGCCGAGGCTAAGGGATGAGAAGATCTTCTTCCCATACTGGCCATACCTCTTGGATTCCCGGTCCGGGGGGGCGGACGGGAATGCGGTCTGGGAATTGGAGGCCTGGATGACCAGGCTCTCGGGGGTAGGGTGGGAGGACAGGAAACATGGGTCGCCCGGGGCTGGGCGGTGGCGTCTGGCAACGTTCCTATCTACGGGCGAACCCGTAGCGGGCTTGGACCAAGTGCCCAGCAGAACGTCGGTCAAGGCCTCATTAAAGGGCAGCAGAGGCTCGGCCGAGCTTGACTGCGGTTTAAGGACCTCAGTGAGGAGGTTAGTCCTCACGGCCGCGACGGGGAGCTCAAGGCCCAAGGCCTTGGCAGCCCTCATCAGCACCACACTATAAGTTGCCCCTCCTCCGATGCCACGGAAGGAGGGGAGACAAAACCAGTGTCTGGAGAGGTGTCCAGGGCCACTGGCGTCCCCAAGGTCTCCTGCCCAGTCCTCATGAGACTGACACTCCCTGGTCAGAGGGTCCTCAGACCCCTCCCAGTCCCTCTTCATCACCCATCTCCTGAAATTCAGGGTTCTCATCTAATGGGGCCTGTCGTAGAGATGGAACTCTCCAACCGGCGTCTGGAGCGGGCGCCCATCGGGGCCGTCCCGACGTCGGAACAGGAACGAAGGTGGAACCAGGGACGGCGTCGCCTGAGGCCGGCGCCGGAGGTGACACCTGAGGGTTCGACGCCGGGGAGGTCGTCAGATCCACCAGCGACGAACCAGAGCCCGAAGGAGGACCAGCGGCATCCTGCGGCGCCGGGCCCGAAGGCGTCGGCGGCGTCGGAACAACTGGACCCCTCGGCGCCGAGCCCGAAGGCACCGGCGGCGTCGGGATAACGGGGACCAGTGGCACCGGGGCCGAAGCACCCGACGGCGTCGGGGCCGGAGCCGCCGACCCGCTAGGGCTCCCAGACGGCCCGCTGGGCCCGAAGGCGCCGCGGAGCCCGTCGGAGGAGAGAGTTTCCTCATGGCCATGAGGAAGCGCTCGATCTCCTCCGGCGACGCGTTCAGCCCCAGGGACCGGAGGGTGTGGAGCTGGACGCGGCGCCCGCGACTCCGACGGAGCCGCGTGGGCGGTGTCACCCGAACTCCCGGCCGCATCGCTAGCGAGCGTCGGGGGGGGGGGGGGGGGGGGGGGGGGGGGGGGGGGGAGTCCGAGGAGCGATGAGGCCGCTTGGACTTCTTGTGCCTCTTACCTGACGACGACTTCGACCCGGAGGAGTGCGGCCTACTCTCGGAGCTGAGGTGCTCCGAGCCCGCGACCTGTCCCTCGACCTCCAATGGGATCGGGACCTCTCACGGCGCGGGCCGACTGCCGGAGTTCGAGGCGCCTACGGGACCTCTCCGCGTGGCTTTCGAAGAGAGGGCCCGGCAGTCGGAGCAGGCCTTGTCGTCGTGGTCGACGCCCAAACACGACAAACAGACGCGGTGAGGATCCGTGACCGACATCAGCCGGTCGCAATCGTCACAATGCTTGACGCCGGGCATCCCTAAGGCACCGTATCGGAGCCGAGAGACTCGAAATAGCAATCAAAAAGGATTCAAAAAGCTTGTCAAAAGTGACTAGGTTACTGCTTTTTCCAGATCTGCGCTTGCTGGCGCGGGAAAAAGAAGAACTGACGTCAGCACGAGGAGGCGGCGTCTAAGTACTCCGACGACGTCATCACGGCGCCCACGACGGACGCGGAGCCGCAGACGACGCCTACCGACGCGCAAGGGTAATGGTACGCAAAACTTTCCGGATCCAGTCTGACGCCTGGGGATATTCTAAGGTAAGGAATCTAATACTAACGTGTCTCTTTCAGATCTGATTGTGTTTGTTTTCCTCAGGAAGGAGACAAGGTCGGGCTGGCAGGTCACCAGGCCATGTGCACAGAGAGAAAGTAAAGCGCAGCGCTGGCCTTGCAGAGCCACGCGTTGCTCCGTTATATGGCACCGACCTTACTGTGGTTCACTAGCAACAGAGTGCATCTCTGGGAGTGCAGCCTCGGCCATGCAAGTCCGCCATTACAGTGCAGCACTGCACTACATGAACCATGCTACGGGTGCCCTGCAAGGCCTGGTTGTGCAGTGCGCCTGGTCTCGTGTTTGTTGGCTGCCACCACAGCACGCCATACCTCCACCGGATTCATGATAGCTGAAGCCAGGGCTCTTAAGTGGGATGAAAGAACTAGAGGGTCTCTCCAAAGGGCGTGGCTGATGTAATTAGGGCGTGGCTTAAAAAATAATCTAAAACTTTGTGCTGGTGACTGGTAATTTGCTGCTTCGGTCATTGCATCCAGATATATAATACATGTAACATTCCACCTACAGCAAGACAGGACTATTGGCTTTGCCAGTGGTTGTTAGTTGCATAAGATAAATACTCAACAACTTTATCTTGGTTGTATAGAATATTAAAAATTCGTCAGTGCTAAAATTCTGAGACTAAAAGAACTATAACAAGTCTCTTTCAAGTTGCACTGCTGCAGAGTTTAGATTTATTTGTTCGGTGAGGGCAAAAACGGAAAGCCCGATAGGGACCCGTCTCGGCATGTTTTTTTTTTCTTTTTTAGAACTGCCGGCGCTGCATCAGCAGGACCGGCCCACTTAAAACCCTGGCTGAAGCCCACTACTGTAGGGCACCAATGGTTTTTGCCCCTGCTTCACAACGCAGTAATTCAGTTCCTCGCCGACGCGCCACTGCTGTGAAGCGTTGTTCAAATACACAGTGCAGTCCTATTCACAGGAACTTGCACACGTTCTCTGCACTCAAACATGAAAAGCGAGGGACTTTAGTGGGCACACGGCAAATTGAACTTGTCGAAAAACCCCGGCACTTTCAAAAAAGACAATGGGGCATTTGTCCAAAAAGTGGCAATTTTTCGTTCATTTGTTCCCCGACCTAACACCTAAGCAGTAGAAAGGAGGTATCTGGGTGGTGGGGGTTGGTTGCAGTGTGCATTGTCAGAGGGGGGGGGCGGTGGGTGGGGGGGTGATTCACATTGCAAAGTATTGGCCGTTGTATATTTTCAAGATGGAGAAAGAAGAAAAAAATATTGAAATGGAGAGGTGTAGGTCTTCAGAAATAAGCAGGAGTACCTATCATTCAGAAGGGTGGTTGCATATAAACTATACATGATTTAGCCTATCGACGAGGTATATACGCTGTCATTAGTCATGATTTGTAAAGTGCTGCACGTGTGCTCAAATGTATTTCTGGACAAAACAACCAGTTCCCTTCAAGTCAGGATAACTGATATTTTAACAACCCCTCCACCCTCCCCCGCAGCCCTTGACCCCTGCGCCCTTTGCAGTCTGGGAAGTGGCACACATGTGTCTTACTCTGAAATCTCTTTTCTGCTGTTGCCTATGAAGAGCACCTTTGAGATGAGCCTGGGCCTTAATGTTTGAATAGTACAGGGCTTGGGTGTGAATAGTGGGAGATTTCTTTGGCATGCGAAAATTCACTTCATGCCTTACCCTGAAAAGATTACACTGCAGACTGCAGCATCGAGTCCCTTTTACATGTTATTCACTGTTGTTATCCCTGTTTGAGGTCCCGCTGCCGACCGTTTCAGCTGGATCTTGTTGAAAGGCCGTTTTGTACAATCCCAACACATACTTGGGTCAGCCTACTGCTTCTCATGTTGAGAGTATATTGCTATTCTGAATCAGTGGCGTATGTCTTCGCCGGAAGCACTTTTAGTGTTGTGTATCTCTCTGTCTTCTCGGTCAGTGACTCTGTGTGTTGGCGGTTTTGTATGTATGAGTGACACCACAGGTGTCAATGCAGTTCTATAATATGTCTAATAAATATGTTAGCTTTCACCCACAATAATGCAAAGCATAACTAAACAAGCATTAAAAAAGCAATAGGTCTCGCCTTTCATTAAGTTAAAGCCCTTTGCTTTGCTGTACAATACCATTAGCAAAGCAAATGGCTTTAACTTAATCAAAGGCGAGACCTATTGCATTTTCAATGCTAGTTTCTTAAAGATATGCCCAATTAAACTGATCACAAACCTTCTGTGCATTTAGCGAGAGAGAGTAACTGAATGTTCTTCTAAGTTGCTTTATCATTTACTTTAAGTGCTCATCTGGTATTGTCATCAATCTGTCTGTCCCTAATAAAATCAGCTTGGTGTTGTGAAATGAATGTAGGCCATATGTTTTTAATCCTGACTGCCAGGATCCTGATGGACATCTTGGCATCACTATTTAAAAGGGCAATTGTTCTTTGTGAGCTACAGGACTACAGGTCTTTGCGGGGTGGGGGGGGGGGTTCAATATTAGGTGAAGAATGAACTCCATCAATCTTGGTGTGACTATTTGTTTTTCAGCAAATGAGCTAAAAACATTCGCCAGGAAAGGCGACAAAATATCAGCAAAGACTTTGTAAAAGGAACTCAAGAACCGATCTGGCCCAGGAACTATATTGTTCGGTAGTGATTGGATAGCCTTTTTGACCTCCTCTACCGAATTCAATTATCCCAGTTCCTCTTTCAAGTTGGGAACAATATTTAGAAACTGGATTCGCTATAGAAAGTCCTCTTGCAAGGAAGAGTTGTTCTTTCCCACAGTGGGTAGTATAAAATTGTGAATCCCTACAAACTACTATGCGAAAGATGCACTACCCTCAGTGGGAGCCCAAAGGCCGAATTTAGTCTGTATTTCAGTGATGTATCTAAACTACTGGTGTTGCAAAGGCCAGTATATAAACTGCCATCAGTGTAATGGTGTGGGAGTAAGCAATCTTTCTTCTCATCATGTAGAACAAGCTCAAGGTTTTGGAGAGTATCAGAATCAAAGCTAAAAATGTAGTCCAAACTTTGCTAGAACTGATGCCAAGCTAAACAAGCGAGAAGAAAGTATTCATCAACTGGAGGTTGGGTTTTATTGATTATGTAACAAGACATAGGGGTAGCCCAACCTGAAAATGGAAGTGGATCCTAGATCGGAGTAAGATTCTACGCTTCTGGAGCCATGGGTGCTGCCAATGGCAGCCGGTGGGTGCAGCCAATGGCAGCCGGTGTAGGCTTTAGGTGGAAACCTTGGGGTACAATCCGGCACCTAATTGGGCTGACTTCATGCAGGGTCAATCGGTGCCAAGAGAGACTACTGGAGGAAACCCGGTCTGCGGTCTGGCATCCACTGGACCTACAGACCTACCAGATGGATCCAGGATTAGCTTGAAAAGTTGCAGCATTAAACCTGCAATTTGCTGCAGGTGGTGATGGCCCAGGGAACTGCAGGCTTATCAGATCCAGATTTGTTACTTGGTTCGAGTCAGAGTTGAAAGCCAGACTCAGGTTCTAGAAAGTAGGCTGTGAATTCCCCTTGGAACTGGAACATAGAAAAAGGTTTGTATATTTTTCTTGTAGTTCCTTTTCAACGTGTCCCTCGACTTCAACACGAACAGGAGAGGCATTGAGAAGGGACAGACCCCAATTCTTCTGGTCGGTGGCTGAGTTTCGCTTCCTGCACTGTGGTGGTTTCCAACTGTATCTTGGACCATTTGTCACAGGACTTGGAATCATGTTTGGTGTGGAGATACCAAAGTCGGACATGTCTGAGCTGTAACTGACATTTGTTTGCAACATAGTTTAAATCCTGTTGTTTTATGTGCTACATCCCTGTACACTGCCAAACGGTTTTGACAACAAATTTCATTAAATACAGCAATCAATAGTGGCATAGTCTAGATCCCTATCGAACGGCACAGAAAAAGAAGAATTGATGCCAGCACAGAGGGTAGGCACCTATATGCACTGGATGTCATCATGTCTGCAGGAGGGATAGAGTTACAGAGGTGACTGATGGCACCACTGCACGTGGGCAGGAGCTATCGCAAAGAGTTTCCAAATCCATTCTGCATGGGGAGATTTACATGGTAAGGAATTTGCGATTATAAGTAAATCAAAAAGAATTGTTTTGTGTGCACTACATAAGAGGTATAAAATGATCCTGAGAAAACAGAATACATACATCTAAAGTCATCAGAACAGTGCCATTGCAAATGTATTAAAAACGGTTAACAGCCCTGAATGGCATCAAAAACACGGACAAGAAAATCTCAAATGACCAATAAATAGAGGACCCTTTTATCAGAGATTATGAGCTTACCATGATATAAACTTTATCAGCCAAGTTATTTTTGCTCAGTGTCTATGGTGTCCAGCACACACAGGACCACAACTTTGCAGCTATTGGTTTGGCGAACGATAGAGCTTTGACTATGTTAACAGAAAACTACCTGGCTAAAGCAACATCTCAATTTCAGCTGAAAGTCGGCTAATGCTGAAGTTGGGTATCCTTCTTGTTACATTCTTACTGAACAACAGCATTTGCCTACCTTAATGCAGATCTCTCTTCCCAGTTGCTGGCACATGGCACCCAAGAACAAAGTGAACATTTTCCTGAGACGGTAAAGCTATGTGATGGTCCTAAGACAGATGGCATCAAATAGGCAATCATGCTATCCCTACACAAATTAGGCGCTGATAAAGTACCAAATGCTTAAGATGCAGATCTGTGAAGGTCAGCCAATAGAACATCTCAAACCTTATACACTTTGAAATTGAATGAAAGTCGCATTGGTTCATAAATGAGATCAGTTAAAAGCTATGTAACACAAAGGAAAAAAACAAAGAAAATAACATCCTGGATGATGCTGCATAACAAATATACATCTCCAGAAATGTTCCAGTTTTCAATGAGTTGTAGGAGAAACATGCAAGGGCATGAGAGTTGTGGCTTAATACAACGTACTAGTAACACATTAGCCCTCGCTCTAAGCCACTCGCCTCAATACCTTAAATGTATGTACACTTTCTGCACAGCACCCTAGTCCTTTTATGAGTAGTCCTAGTCTTTCAGTAAAGTACCAATTTTAGCTAAAGACAGTGGTTGTTTGCTTGGAGTATAACAATTTTTAGCGTGTATGCGGAGATAGGTCATATAAGGAATACTTTTTAATAAAACCCAGATGAGACTGTCTAAGTCACCACAGAGTATATACATACTTCCAAACCTTATAGTCACACTTGACAATGTCCCACCCACTTAAGTCTTACACATAACCCCCTCCAACAGACCACAAACTTTGACACGAGACATGTAAAAAAAAGAATGAAAAAACCTAAATAGAGTATTTTAAAAATATAAACTGCTCCATTTTATGCTTCCGGACATAAAGCTTTGTGTTTGTTTCACTTAAATTTTACCTTTCAATGTCTTGGAGAGATTTGGTCTCGTCCGTTCTTCAATTGAAGCTACAGTCTGTAGACAAAAGCAGTTTTTGTAAGCTGAAGTCAAAAGATATCATACACTCACAATATTTTGTTTTGAAAAAAAAAAGATTACTCACAGGTAAATACAATGTTTTGTTCTTTCCTTCCAAGGTTGCTGTGATTGCTGGAGACTTCATTTGTCTAGTGAATGTGAATAAATAGAAGAACGAGATCTAAATAAACATGGCTACATGCAGAGAGAAAATTGCATAAAACAGGTAAAAAAAATAAATCAAAGTGTAAACATGAAACAGTTACTTAAACTAAACATAACCATCATAGGCTAACCACTAGATCTCATCAGAAATAAGTGGGTACCTAAGAGCAACAAACTCCAATTGAAAACAGCTAGTGTGCAAATATTTCTATTAGGACACCTTCCATGAGCTCTAGTAACCTCTATAATGTTGAAATAATCTTAGCACATATCAATGATGCATATTTTGTACATTGTAGTCCCACTGCAAGGGGAATCAATAAAAAGTGAAAGAAAGAAACAACATTACACTACAAGCAAAGGAACAACTTAATGAACACATCTCATCATGGCAGCCTGGCAAGCACTGCTAGAGTAGGAAGCCTACTACTCTCATCGACTAGGTAGAGGATTCAATGCCTACATCCTTGCTGGCTCTCACCAACATTCTGTAGTGATGGGTGTCTGACATTTCCCTTCTTCAGACTAATGCTTCAGATTCACAATTGCACATCGGTTCTGGCTCTGCTTTCCATTCCAGTGGTTAGTCATAGGTCCTTTACGTTTACAGGTTTTCTACTGGAAGTTATCAATTTAGTCACCCGACCTGCTTTGATTTCAGGTGCTTGAGGCACTATCAGTACACAAACACCACCTATATTTCAAACAGATTAGGTAGATTTTAAGAAAGAAAAAAGACTAAGGCTACCAGGGAGGTTGCGATGCACAACCACGGTTTTAGAGAAAAGTAGCCACTGCTTACCAGAATTTCCACATCCACTCATTCCATATACGACAGTCAATTCTTAAAAGCCAACATCAGCTATCTTTTTAGCTACGGGTTGTCGTAATCAGGCAATGAACAGCAATAATGCACAGACCAGTCAGTTATGTTTAAAATAGAAGCAGGAAGCTGACCAAATTTAAACAAAGGAACAATTTCTGAAATTTCAGGTAATAAGGTCAAAATAGGACTCAGTGGCCTTACAAAGTGGGTTCTGCACACAGAGAAGATTAAGAGCTTAACAACTTTCAGTTGAGAAGGCATATCTGCTTCCCCTTAACCCACCATGCAGTATTTTGCAGCACCCTTTCAGCATAAGTAGCTTGATCTGAATTCTCACCAGTGGGCAGCTGGAAAGTACCCGATAAGACCCACTTGCATACATCCACTCAAACTTGATAACATTTTCGTCAGTACCGAGACTGAATGAGCCCACTCAGAAAAGTATACAAATAATGGCGCTTATCTACCCACAGGTGGAGAATGAAATATGAGTTTTAATAGAAGTTTCCTAACTACCTGGTGAGAGCCTGCCATCCTGGACAGTAATGGCGGTTTAAAGTTATCTAAATGTTGAAACACCTCCAATAGTTTATTTGTACTTCAAATAAGTATTGACTGTTGAACATGAATGGCTGTTTGGGGCACAATGCTTGATGAGAGACTTGAGATTCTTGCATAAAGGCTTACTATAGTCAAATCTTATGTACACTAGGCTCCTTTCCACCCCAGTTTGACGATCAAGGGGGCAAGAGAAAAGCGAGTAGATTAAATAAAATTGGTGAAACCATTTAGTGTGGCACTAACGGGAACTTTTACAGTTATTTGAGTCCCCTCAAACTCATTAAATGTCATAAGCTTTAAATGTTTAGTTCATGATACCTACAAATTGTTTGAAAATCCAAGGCAGGAAACAGGCTTTAATACCAGCAATTAAGTTATTAGGGACACAATTACAAACCACCTCCAATTAAGCGCTAGTCTCAAATTTAGTTTACTAAGGCAAGATAAACATTTATCAGAAAAGCCATCCTGAAGTCAGTTGAATACATGTCCCAAGCATATGAGTGACAGTAAAGTCTTGCAATGGAACCGCATGCACTTTTCAGACCACAATATAAAATGTGGTTTGCGATACAGATAAGGCCTAGATATCAGCAGGATGAATACTAAAAAATTACAGACCACCATTTCCTTGCAATATGTCCCTACAAAGGATTTAATACAACCCAATGTGCCATCCATCAATACTGTTATAACACTATGGAGTCAAATGCTCCTAAGTGATTGACTTCTGAAATCACAGATGCCGGAGTCAGCAACAGCCAATTGCCATCCGTCATTTCTTCCATTGGACATTCTTTCCTTGAGTGGTGCATTAGTACGATTGGATCCAATGTAGGAGTTGGTGATAATGAATGCTGGGCTGAAGCACTATGTGAAAGAAAGACTGTAACCAGCCAGTTGTTGACAAGGGTTATGTATACCATACATGGAGGTTTTTAAATCAGGGTTTACTAGTCCATTTTTGGAGAGACTGGTAAAAGATGTCAGAAGAACAGCGCTCAATGCAATAATCTCAGTGTTTTGCGTAGTGAAGACCGAGCAAATGTGACAGTTGGGGGAGATTGGTACAAATGATCAACTAATTCATTTGGGGGAAAAGTTAGCGATCACTGTTACATAGGTGAAGAAATATCTGCTAGATGAGTATCACACTTCCTTGATGCATTTCCAGAGCAGTACTAAGCTTTTACGAACATTTCCGTGATATATTTACAGAAAATAATAAGCTTGCATGGATAATAAATTGGCAGCAATATTTATGTGCAAATGGACTCTTTGGCAGAATCTTGAGACTGTTTAGAACACTTCTTTTGTGTGTGTGTATATATATATATATACAGTAATGATATCCACGATCAAGTGGGCAGGAACACTTACGAAAATGAAGTGGTGGCTAAAGTACAAATGAATTGGACACTTTGTATCTGGATAATGTGACTTGTAACACAAGAATTAACATTTTGCTCATATAGTATTGTGCCAATTAGCTCAAGAACTTTCAACAGTATATGGAGTAAAAATGAGGACTGCCAGTGACACCAAAGGCTTGCCCTTTGCCAGTAAGTCATTCTTGCTCACACACTTCATGTGTGCAGGGAGAATGCCAACTGCATCTTTTACTTGTAGCCAAGTGACAATAATCCCAAAGATTTAAATTTGCATTGGACATTTCATGCTAAGCACTCCTCTCATCTAGAATTAACATGTTGATATGTTTCCATGTTATTTGGAATTATTGACCCTTAACCAGTCTTTGGTATGTCAGTGCAGAGTTTGTCGAAGGTCCAGAAGTGACTTTCTAAAAAGTTCTAGGGATTTCACCACAGACTGGAGTTCGGATTGCTGGCCGTGTGAATTAGTGCTGGAACAAAATGGTGTCTTTAAAGGACAGGTTGAACTCGTCCAAAATTATTTTTCAGAGACTCAAAGTTGTAACATTCAATCTTTTGTCACGAAGTATGAAAATAATGCCCTCATTTCCAACTAAGAGACTAACAAAGTTTGGACTTCTTGTTAGTATCATCAAATTAAAACAAGAAAATGCAAAAAAAATTGATTCATTTAAGACTAGCTCCCATAATATAATGCTGAGCATTCTAAGGAGTAATTTAGTAAATGTATTTTACCTGATAGAATTATAAACAATGTTAACTATTTCTTCCATGTTCACAATGATCGTGTGATATTTTGGGGCTTATGAAAATGCAGGTAGTATATTTCCTCTCTATTGATTAAGAATGCATGAACAATTTTTTAACCATTTTCTCTTGGTAAATATAATTATTAGAATGATTTAAACATTTTGGGACCACATTTGTAATCATCACTGTATATTATATGTTAATGCCAATTTTTGTAATTTTTACTACAAACATTTTTTCGATTTGTTTGTATCTCATGATTTCTTTATGGCTATTACTTAGCACACAGCAGTATATTTAATAATTATTATTTCTGTATGTTCGGGTCCCAACAAAAGTTGCAGTTCATTTGCAAATAGGTCAGACAAGGGAAGGCTTAATAATGCTGCAAGTAAAGCCCACAGCATATATGAGTACCCTCTGTGAACTGAATTTTTCCCAGTCAAAGTGAAAATAATATTTAAAATACAGTGCTTTGAGCAAGTAAAGAGAAGATACAACCCAACTGGTAGAACACTTCATAATTACGTTTCTAACACACTTGCTGATCATGTAATGGCTCAAGAAAAGGAAAAGGTCATTCTGACATTACGTGACCGTTCTGGAACTCAAGTTTTGAACTTACTATGGGAATGAGGGCACATCTCGACTATCTTAGATACAGTAAACACTTAAGACTGTTCCAAAGAGTATTTGAGTGCCAGGTCCCTGCAGTTTTTCTATTTCCCAGAGTTTGCTGTTTTTTAGCAGTTAAACGTTTATTTCAATATTCGTGATAGGACTCACACAGTAAAAACACAATTAACAAGGCATAACAGCGCTTGTTGTGATGATGGAACATAAGGCCAAGCAATTATGATCAATTCATTGACAGCAGAAATGAATAGCGCAAGTCTTAAAAACTCACAATGAATTATTTGTTGTTAAATAATCCAAGACGTCCTGCAATTTTGCAGATGGTGGAAACTGAATATTCTGGGGAAGTTGGCTGCATGCTGGACAATTATCCTAGGGAAAAGAAAACAGGTAAAACAGTGTTTGAGTCACAGTATTGTTTTAATTCTAGGAGTAATACTTAAAAAGCGTACCAATGTAGTCCATAGTCGTAACTTATGTACAATTCAGGAACAATCAAATCCCTTCAAAAAAGTCAAAAAACGTGTTTCACAACCATGAGCTCTGGACCAGAAACCATAAACATCACTTTTAGAAACAATGTCATATTTTTAGAGTTGAACTAAGGTAGGAGGAATAGTATTACAGGAATGGATGATTCCAAGGAAGATTCCTTGGCACCTATTTAAATCTTTGAAAGAATATTGCTAGGCAGTGTGATTAATTACATGGTTTAGTTCACTTGCAAATTAGGATGTGTGAGTGAGATGAGAAACCTAGATCCATAAAAAAATTAATGTTTTTTTTATTTGAAGATTTGCCGGTATCTCTTATTTGGACAGGGCATGGTTTAGTGCTGGAAGGTCAAAATGTGTGGTTTTGCATTACAACCACTCAATGAAGGTCTGTGAATACTAGGGTATCAATTTAACAGCACCATGCAAAGAGGTAGAGCATTCTTCAGAATGAGGCTGCATATTTGTCTTTACCACCACAACGAGGAAGCACCGTATTTTACTTGGCATCGTCTACTCTCCTATATAGAAGAGATAATCATTTCCCACACCACTCGAGACGGTTCATGTCTCATTAAACCTGAGGTAGTCTCTTTAATTTGCAAGCAGTTTCCAGGACTGTAATATTCAATCCAAATGTTACTAAAATCAAACAAGAAAATCGTTAACACACCATAGACATACCTAAACGCGATAACTTATCCTGATACCGGATAACTAGTAACACTAAACATATATTATGATGTTTAAATAAATTAAATTAATACAGGAGTACTCATTCTTTACCATGGCCTACATGATACTTTTTTTCTGGCTGTCTTCAACAGTAAATTCCTTGAGGAATTGAAATGCTAGAGTTACTTGTCTACAACTGTAGTTCTGAAGGTTGCATCCATTACACTGTCAAATGCTGTGTGCGATACCCCATCATAATAGTTGGGCTCAGAAATGCAAGTAGTGTTCCCTGAAAAGTTAAACCTTTTTGCTGCCGTACTTGCCATTAACTAAAATTGGGTTGTCACTGGATAGTGACAGGATCGCTTCCTGCCCCTCTTCTCTATGGGACCCACTTCAAATTATTCTTTTGGTCACTGGATTTGATCTGCAGGAGCAGAGTTATGACTAATGAATCTCTGGTTTCCGAGTATTTATCTGACAGAGCATTGTTTGAAGGCAAAATGGGTATACAGCAGCTACTGAAGTTACACATTTTCCATTCCTTAACACCTTGCTGTAAGTGTAGGTAGATTCCCTCCATGCGCCATGTCCATTCCCTTAACATGGTCCTTTTACTGTCTTTTGGCATTTGATTATGACCAGGAAAAGAGTTTGAGAACAGTAGGATACTCGTTCAGGGCAATCTTAAATGCTGAGAAATTCACATAAATAAATGTATGCAAGTGTTTTTTCTTTGCAGAACTCCTTGCCACTATTTTTCATCCTCCCATACACAAACATTTTAATAAGCTGTAATTGCTAAGACCTTGAAGCAAAGTCAATCAGTGTCCTTATTTGGAAACATTTTAGTCCTAATTATTTTCTAACATGATTTTATTTTTAAAGGGAGCATTACACAGCAATAGGGCAGTACATTAGATCATAAGAAGCTGAACATTCAGAAAGATTAGTAGTGCAGCCGAATAGTAATCAATGAGAAGAGGATCAAACTAAAGAACAAGCTACTGTCGGTAACTATCATTCTGGTGGACACTCTACAGAACTGCCGATTATTCACCTTGTGAATAGTGCCCAATCATCAGACTGGATTTGGAAATTTTAGAGCAGGTCTCATGCAGCTCTGCACAGTCCTTCCTCTCCAGAAGGAACAAGCAGAACCCCTCATAAGCACCAGTCATGGACGGTGACATCAGCTGTTATTCAGGCTGTCCATGCCACCAGATTCAGAGCCCATCGAAATTGGCATAACCAGTATGCAGATCTCTAGATTGGGACGCTTTTTAGATGGAAAAAGTGTCTAGTTCACAGAACAGGGAGGTGGGTAAGGTTGGTGAGGAAATGGCACTGGGGACGATTTCTTCCACACCTAAACCCCTCAGTTGTGGAGTTCCGCAGGGATCGGCCCTCAGCCCCCTTTTGTTCAACATCTACCTGGCCCCTCTCTTTACGCTAATTGCCAACTGGGGTATCAAGGCAATTTCATATGCCGACGATACCCAGTTGGTATTTCCGTACTCGGAGACGTCGCAGGATTCCTTCTCTGATTTTAAAGGCTGTCTCCGGGACATTGCGCACTGGATGAACACCAATAAATTAAAATTAAATGCTAATAAAACCGAAGTCATTTTCTTCGGCAAGGGTCCACCCCCCGCCCCTGAACTCTGGTGGCCGACGGAGTTGGGCCCGCCCCCTTCACCCAGTCACTTGGCAAAAAATCTTGGAGTGAGATGGGATGTTAACATGTCCTTTACATCCCATATTCAACAAGTGGCCGGATGCTGCATGAGCAAGCTGAGAAACCTCCGGAAAATTCTTAGACTCTTACCGGAGAGCTGTAGAAAAACGGTTGTTCACGCAAGTGTCACCTCACGGCTGGACTATGCCAATGGTTTATACCTTGGCCTTCCAAAATACCTGACGCACAAGCTCCAGGTAGTTCAAAATGCGGCTGCGAGACTGTTACTGCGAATTCCTTTCAAGCAGTCAGTCTCTCCGCATCTCCGAACCCTGCATTGGCTATCAGTCGCCAACAGAATAAAATTCAAAGCCCTGACGCTTGCGTTCAGATCTCTGTATGGCTTCTGCCCACAATACCTGAAAAACCGCCTTCCAAGATACGCCCAAAGCCGTGTACTACGGTCCAATGACCGTGTCCAACTGATCGTTCCGCGGGCAAAAAAGGCACGACTAGGAGGTCGGACCTGCTCAGCTAACGTCGCTGCTTTGTGGAACTCCCTGCCACAAGCAATACAACAGGCCCCCTCCGAACCCTGCTTTAAGAAACTGCTAAAGACGTGGCTTTTCACCCAGCCACGTTAACTCTCCTATTCTCTTGCCTCAGGTTACTTGTTGTTCTACTAGCGCCGGGACACCTCCCCGAGAGGTAGCTGTTCGCGCTGTATAAAATCCAGTATTATTATTATTATTAGAATTAGAAAAAGTATCCATTAGAACGTTAGTTACCGAAAGTAAGTAACTAATTATTCTGATGGATACTTCGAACTGCAGATTCCTCACCTTGTGAATAAATACCATAGTAGTACCTCCCAACGTGATGGCTCTGTGAACTGGCTCATACCACAAAGTGCTGAAGGATTGATTAGGCAAAACACCAGTCTCAAATGACAGAATTTTCAAGACAGTAGTGCTTTGTGAACTTGAGTACTGACACCCACGTAGCTGCTTAACAGATCTCAAGGTCAGGCACTATGTGCCTGACCTTGACATCTGCCAACTCAGTGGAAGCAGCTTTAGCCCTAGTGGAAAGAGCCTGTAAGCCTACTGGGGGCTTTTTCTTTGGCAGTGGGTATCAGCTCTTTATGCAGAGAAAATCCATCCGGAGAGGGTCTGTTTTTGCACTGCTTTGCCCTTTTTTGCTCTAGAAACCCCGAAGAGATGATTGTTAACTCAATGTTCCTTGTTATGAAGAATACAGAAACGTAATGCTCTTTTAGGGTCCAAAGGCTGAAGTCTCTCTTCCTCCTTAGAGGGATGAGGCAGAGCAAAGAATGCTGAAAACCTGGCAGATATGAAAAGGAGTGCCTGTTTTCAACAGAAATGAACCTCTGGAACTCAGAACCATCTTATCAGGAAAGAAGGTAGTTTAAGGAGGATTGAATGAAAAAGACGGTCTTTAATGTCAGAAGTCTCAAGGGACAATTGTGCAACAGCTCAAAATGGGTGCACCTCAAGGAAATGAAGATTCAGTTCAAGTCCCACTGGGGAATCACAAAGGGCATTTTGCAAACCTTTCAAAAACGTCATCACAAAGGCTGATCCGGCAACAGCAAGATAGCTGAGAGAGCTGATATATAGCCCTTAACTGTGCCCAAAGCAAGTCCTAGCTGGGATAAGGGCCAGAACAAACCCACAAAGATCAGATGAAAGAGTACTTCTATGAAGGAGTCAGGTGTAACTTCTGCTTAATGATAGTGAACCCCAACAATGTTTGGAGGTTCACCGCTTTCTGGTGGTGGGTGACGACTGCCGAAGGCAAGCTTGCCTTCAACAGTCATTCGGCAAGGTAGTGGAAGACTGGTACCCTTGAGTTCCGAAAATGTGCTATGACCACTGCCATCGTCACCACCTTCATGAATCCCTGAGGGGCACTGGAGAGGCCAAACAAGAGCGCTGCAAAAAGAAAATGCTCCTGACCAACCGTTAACAGGAAGTAGTGTCTGTGAGACTGCAGGATAGACATGTGAAATTAAGCATCCTGCACGTCCAATGTCTCTATCCAATCGCCAGAGTCTAGGGCAGCAGGACATGGGCTAGCATGAACATCTTGAATTTGTCCTAATGCAGGAAGGGAGACAGAGGGCAAATATTTAAAATAGGACAAAGGCCTCTGTCTTTCTTTGTCACAAGGAAGTGGAGGGAGTAACATCCATTTCCTACTTCTGAGGCCAGAACCCTTTCTATGAACAATTTGGTCAAAAGGGCCTGCACTTCCTGGCTTAAGACAGACCGATGGTCCTCTGTCAGCTGCCCTGAAGGCGGAAAAAGTGTGCCACGGTAGAAAGCAATTGAAAGGAATCGCCCGGGTGGACAATTTGGAGGACCCACTTGTCTGTTTTGATGGCCGTCACCCATGGAGGAAATACAGGATCCTGCCACCTACAGGATGGCTATGGCAAGGACACACTAAAGTGGTTTTCCGGCTGGGGCAGCTGAAGAGGGAAGGGACTGAGCCGCATGTTTTCCCTGCTGTCCTCATCTCTGAGAACCGATCCCATTGCTACGATAGGTCTGAAAAGTCTATTGGTCTGGAGGAGCAGCCTGGCACTGACAAATTGTGAAACCTCTACTGTACCTATAGAGAGGGTGAAAATTGTTGATGGAATCACATTGAGGGAGCAGAGAAATAAGAAAAAGGCCGTTGCTCGGCGCTCTTTGAAACGGTTCAGGTCACAGTACTGTTTATCACCATGAAGGCGAGAGCTGTCAATGGTAAATCCATTACAAATTCCTAGACATCCCCAGAGAAGCCTGTAGACTGGGGCGGCTCCTCTGCTGTGGCAGAGGAGCGTCACCCCACTGCTGAAATGCAGCAGAAAGAAGAAAAATAAATTGACAATAAAACTATGTTATTGTCATTATATTTTTCATTTCCAGTGTCACGTAGTCTAGGGTGGGGCAGGGCCTTGAGGCAGCGTCAACAGTAGGGGGGAGGAGGCGTGGTAGGCACTGAAAGTCTGTTTCAGTGTCTTAGGACTACCAAACCGACATGCATACTTCAATATCTCCAGGCTGTTCTTGGAGATATCTACAGTGCTCAGGGGCACAGGCTGCCAGTCCCTGCTGGAGAGTTAACCCGGCCCGCTCTGCCCAATCCTAGGCCTTCTTACATGCTGTGAGTAAAAGCATGAGAGAAGCAATGGGATTGCGTGGGGAGCCTGTGCTCATGAGGACTGCAGTGCAGGGAGCAGAGGAGCCGCGAGGCACAGTGGTGGAGCAGAAGAACGCAGCAGCTGGCAGGAAAAGGTAAGGCATTCCCCCCCCTGCTGCCCCCTCCACAACCTCAGACTAGCAGCAGCCACCGCTGCCTGTGTACATTAGTCATGGAGCCATAGGGCCACACTGTTATCCATTGCACATCCCAAGCAATTAGCTGTATGCAGTCCTCATCTTATCGCAAATCTAACCACATTGTGGCTGTCCTGAATAGCAAGGGATGTCACAAGGTTGTCTGGAAAAACGTGAGCCATGGTGTCCCAAAGGGCATGGGAGTAATGGCTAAGGAGACAGATGGCATTTACTGATCTTAGAGCAAGGCTCACAGAAGAAAAAATCCGCTTGGTAAATAGGTCTATTCTTTTTGACTAATAATCTGGTGGAGTGGTAGAGAATGCATTGAGCTTCACTCTGCTGTTGGAAGCTTGTACCGCCAGTATTTCTGGAGTCAGGTGCTGTTTTAAGAAGGCATGGTCGTCAGGGGCAAGGTGAGGGTGCTAAGCAAACTATTAACAGGGAACCCTTAACAGGGGGTAGCCCAGGTGCTCACAAGAGTGTCAGTAAGCGCTTCGCTGAATGGAAAATAATGACTGTGGGAGCCGGGCCAGGTTGCTAAGCTTCCATCAGTACATCAGTTTTCACTTCCATGGTTGCCAATTGTAAATCCAGCACTTCAGCTGTCCATGGCATCACAACAGCAAATAAAGGTGCTTCCCTCTGTGGCAGGACCTGGGGGAGAGACAAGGCCAGTATTAAGTGAGGTGTAAAGCTCATTGGTATCCAGAAGCTCCTCAAACCAGTTTCTCTCATATTGGGGAACATAAGTGTCCCAGTCATATTGTTATTTTAAGCTGTGCCAAAAAGATAGTAGAAGGTCTGTGTCCTGGTGTGTGGCAATGGCAAGGTAACTGAAACAAAGGGTTTGCAAAGTGGCTGTGTACCAGTTGCACTGGGTGTGACATCGTTCGAGGTTGTGGCAGCTTCAGCTTTGAGTAAGAAAGCGCTATAAGCTGTACATCCTCTTCCGGCATCGATATCGCTATGAGCAGAACTGACAAAGTGAACGGTGCCAGAACCGATACAGGTACCAGAGTTGGTGCTAGACAAGATACGGGTCCAAAAGACACTCACTGCAAAGAGTGGACCGGACCGTGAAACTCCAACTGGAAGCCCCTGCAAATTCCTGACTCAGGAAGGCATGCAAGAGGGAGACTGATCTAGTACCAAATATATGCAAAATAGCCCCCACAAAGGCTTCTACTTGCTGCATTGTTGCCAATGGATCTGGAAACTCAGGGTGCATTAGGATTAAAGTCTGAAATGGCTCAGATGGAGATCGGAAGTGAGACCAGGAGGCATGGTTACATCCTTTCTGGAGTAGGAGACTGGTCGGAGTGAGCCGTTTCCTGTTTGGATTTTTTTTTTCTTCAACTTACCCAAAGATTTCGACAGCAATGATGATCTGCTGTGGAAACTACTTTGGGACCCTACTTTTGAATTGGACCAGTTGCAGCGAGGAGGCTTTTGGAGTTTGGAGGTGTAGGCTTCTTCAGTTTTGCGGTGTAAAGTTTATCCTCATGGTCTCGTATGACCTGTTATCTGGGTGGAATCAATGCATGCCTTGAAGCTGTGATCGGACCTTAGGCACACAAACTTTGTGAGGGCCTTCAAAGACATAATTATTACTATTAGCAGCATTTGTTAAGCACATGGCTACCCAAATTAGGCTTCCCAGAGCTAGCGATCCCTGCTGAAACCATCTCCATTACATTTTGAACAAATAGGCTTCAATTGCTTTCTGAAACTGGAAAGATTTATATCAAATCGAAGACTGACTGGCAGAGAGTTCCATAGTTTGGGGGCCAAGGACCAACCACCACTTCTAGCTCTTGATCCTTTGAACAGTGAGAAGGCCTAGCTTGGTTGACCACAGTTCTTTGCTTACCTTGTAAGGTATTATAAAATGCTGAAGAATCTGTGGGCTTGAATTATAATAATAATAATAATAATAGGGGCATTTGTAAAGCGCTGAGTTACGCACACCGGCGTGTCCCCGCGCTACCAATGAGGGGGCCTCAACAGAGAAATAGGCCTGCCAACGTGGGCCTGCTTATCAGACAAAGAGATGGGTTTTTAATTTAGCTCTGAACCTGGATTCTACTGGTTCCAAGCAAAGAGCCACTGGAAGTTTATTCCAATGGTAAGGTGCTAGGTGCCTGAAAGATCTGCCACCCAAGCGAGCCTTCTTCACCTTGAGGGTCGACAGCAGTCCCCCGCCCGCGGATCTAAGTGCTCTAGCAGGTTCATACGCTTTGATCAAGCTCTGCAGAGGTCGCGGTGCCCTGCCATTCAAGATCCGATGGCAGGTGCAGAGGGCTTTGTACTCAACTCTGCTCCTCACAGGCAGCCAGTGTAGTTTTTGCAAAGCCTGCTTCGAAGGTGCTCTTTTGGGCAACCTAAGGACCAAGCGTGCTGCCGCATTCTGCAGCACTTGGAGACGCCCAACACTTTTACTCGGCGCTCCCAGATACAGCAGGTTCGCATAGTCCATCCTTGCGGTAACCAGAGCATGTACCAAGGTTTGACGAGCTTCCACCGGCAATAAGTCCAGGACTTTCCTCAATCTTTTCAGGATCCCAAAGCATATTCCGACCACACGGTTAATCTGGGGCCCGAAAGTGAGACCCGCGTCAAACCAGACGCCCAGGTTTTTTACCTCCCGACAGGGGGTGGGGGTTGGCCCAAGACAGGATGGCCACCAGGCCGATGACCAGGCCGACTGGGCTCTCCCTACCACCAGCACCTCTGTCTTGCTGCCGTTGAGCTTTAAACAATTCATGGCCATCCAGTCGGCAAGCTCTTTCATGCACGAACGGAATTCATCGGCAGCAAGACAGGGCGCGTGCGACAGGGAGATGGCCAGTTGCGTATCATCTGCATATGATACCAATTGGAGGCCATAACTCTCCACAATGGATGCCACAGGAGCCACGTACAGGTTAAACAGGGTCGGGCTCAGGGACGAGCCCTGAGGCACGCCCTGGCCCAGAGGTACCCCACTTGAGTAACAATCACCCTGTCTCACCTGGAAACTCCTTCCCGTCAGGAATGCCCGAATCCACCTCAGCGCGGTACCAGCAATGCCACCTTTGCTCAGACACTGTAGCAAGGTAGAGTGTGCTACAGTGTCGAACGCCGCACTGAGGTCAAGCAGGATTAAGGCCATAGTATGCCCCTCGTCTACACCCTTCCTCAGATGTTCTGTTGCCATTAGAAGGGCGGACTCAGTGGAGTGACGCGGTCTGAAGCCAAACTGCGTGTCATGTAACAAGCCCCCCTCCTCAACATAACTCATGATTTGAGTGTTTACTACCTTCTCAGCCACTTTGGACAGGAAGGGTAGCAGGGAGATAGGTCTCAGATTTTCCAACACCTCAAAACCAATGTGAGCTTTGTTTCGGAGGGGGAGCACGACCGCTTGTTTCCACCCTGCGGGAAGCATTCCTGACTTAAGAGATATCCAGAACGTGCCTTATATAAGGCTCCAAAACTCCCAGACTGTCCCCCAACCGCTTGGGAGACACCGGGTCCAAAGGGGAGCCAGATTTTACTGAAAGACACGTTCTGACTAGCTCCTCCGGAGGAGGAGTGATAAAATTTGTGAGGAGCCCCGAACTCTCCATGCCATCTGATGTTACTTCAAGCTCAGTCCCCATGGAAGGAAGGGTGGGAAAGGTCGAATACATTTTCTCGACTTTGGTGGAAAAGTAGTTGGCGATGCGATCGCACGTTTCGATCGAACAGTTCTTCGGATCTGCAGACAAGTCAATAGTAGTCAGTGACTTGTAGATGCCGAAGAGCTCTTTAGCTGAATTTTTCGCCCCTAAAATTTGCCCTGCGTAAAAGGACGCCTTTGACTTTTTAATCAGTCTATGATGCAGACGCCTCTTTTCTAGGAACCTTTCCCTGGCCTGAGTATCATACGATACTCTCCATGCTCGTTCAGCACGCTTACAATCTGCCTTAGTCCGCCGCAACTCTCCATTAAACCAAGGAGCAGATCTTTCTTTGCGGCCGGCCGCGGATGTGTGGCAGAGTGGAGCTGTCTGATCTAGCGCGTCTGTAATCCGCCCGTTTAAATTGCGAACGGCAGATTCAATGTCCTCACCTCCAGGCTGGCCTTCCCTTGTCAATGCTTCATTAAAAGCCTCCAAGGAGAATTTGACCCACTTCCTTCTTAGATAGTTCAGGGGTGCCTGACTATGTTTTGTGGGTATGGTGCTATTAATAGCAAATACCACCAAAAAGTGATCTGTCCAGGGGATCGGCTCCACTTTGGAGACCTGAACCCCTTCCCAGTTCGCAAATACCGGGTCCAGCAGATGACCTAGGCGATGCGTAGGAGTTGAGAGCTTGAGTTCAAGCTGCAGGGCTTGAATGTCCCTGCCGAGCTCTTCTGCTCCTTTATCCTCTGAACTATTAAAGTGCATGTTCAGGTCTCCCAATAAGAGAAATTTGTCTCTGCGTAGCGCTGCCTCGGTGACATTTTCAAGCAGACTCTCCCTAAATTTGGTACAGGACCCCGGCGGCCTGTATATAAGCAAGCCTTTTATAGCCATCCCCCCAATCAATTGAAGGGTGAAAGCTCCGGTTTCGCTCTCCGCGACCGGGGTGGACTCCAATGAGCATTCCAGGCTCTTCTTGAAAAGGATTGCTATTCCCCCTCCATTCCCCACAGGTCTATCCTGCCTGACTATGGAATAGTTCGCAGGCATGGCTTCGATGGCCTCTGAGTCGGAAAACTGGTCTAGCCACGTTTCCGTGAGGAACAACAAATCGAATTTTCTCTCCGTGAGCAACTCGAATATGTCGAGTCTATGCTTCCGCAATGAACGCACGTTGAGAAGTCCGCATAACAGCGCGGCATGTTCCCTAGTTGTTGTCGCCGTGGTAGTGAAGCGATAGCGGCATTGGCCACATTCCTCGTCCTCACTTGACATGCCGTGCCTGCGGGAGCAGATGGTCTCCGGGTGAAGGCTAAGGAGCTGCTCCCTATCCCAATAGATCTTACCTCCGGGAGCAGGGGTTGTCGCCCCAGCCCGCAGTCGGCCGCGGACGGGCGCAGACGGGCTCGACTTTGGCGACACTTCGGCGCGCCCGTTGCGCTCGTCCGCTGCGCTTCCGGGTAGACATCCTCCTTATGTAACCCTCAGCCCGTCTGCCTCCCAGCCACTAGACCGCTAACCGGCCCCTCATTATGTTTAGCACAGTGTGCTATGCATTACATGTTGAATTGGACTCTTTTACCTATCGGCAGCCAGTGCAGGGTGGGAAGTGCTGGAAGAGTGGACTGGGATCTAGGTACACTCAGTAACAAACGGGCTGCCACATTCTGGATGATTTGCAGCCTATTGATCATCAAGATGGACATCTGTTTACAGGTTTCCCAGCAAGGTTTGAAGCCTTTGGTTTTGCACACTGGTGAAATTTACACACAAAAAATGGGACCAGGGAGAAGCTCCAGATCTGCATCTAAAGGGAACGATAACACCAAACTGACAGCAAGCATGGATGGTGTCTGTATATCCATAGTACAGGAGAACTGTTCAAAAGGTTTCAGGATCCAGTCTGATGCCTTAGGATCATTCATAAAGTGAGGAATCTGCAGTTGGAAATCTCCATCAGAACAATATTTTTATTTATGGAGTGCAAGGTCCCAGCAGAATCTGAAACTCCTTTCTGTTTCTCTCTTTTAATACAACAGGGGACAGTCACTTAGAAGCCTCAACAGGTACGATCACACAATTTGAAACCATTTGCTTATGCATATCCCACACCTCTTGCCTAATCGAACATGTTACTTATCTTCGGTAACGCCTTATCTAGTAGAGACTATATCTAGCTGCAGATTCCTTAACTTTGAATTTCCCCAGGCGTGAGACTGAATCTGGAAGATTTTTGGTGAGCCGTACCCCTGCACGCTGGTAGGTAGCATCAGTAAGCTCCACGTGGGATCGCCCGCACTGGAGGTGACATCCATGTCACCTATATAGGCGCCAGTTTGAGTTGTTGACATCAGTTACTTTTCACGACTTTACATGCCAGAAGCGAGGAGTCATTAAGTGCACTGACACTGGTGTGTCCAAACCCTAAACATCTGTCCGCAGAGCGAGGAGGATGAGTGGATCGGTAAAGAATCTGCAACTAGATATCGTCTCTACGAGATAGATAGATTACTTAACTCTGAATAGATATCGAGGCAATAACATACCTGGAGGTCGGTCTGAGGACAAATTAGAGTAAGAAGACCTGCAGGGATGCCCGCCCCTGCAGACCTGACTGTCCAGGCAGTAATGCTTCGTAAACGTGTCCAGGGACGCCCATGTTGCTACTTGAATGATGCCCTGGACTGGAACTCCAAGGGCTAACATAGTGGGTGTAACCTTAGCTCTGGTGGAATGAGCTCATAAGCCTTCAGGAGTCAGTGTGTAGCAGATCTTGATGCAGAGAATGACCCATGGAGAGATGGTCCGTTTCTGCACCACCCGACCTTTCTTTTCACCAACATACCCCACGAAGAGTTGGTCGTTCACCCGGAACTCTAGTGTGTGGTTAGCATAGTAAAACAATGCTCTTTTTGGGTCCAGATGTTAGAGTTGCTCCTCTTCTTTAGAGGGATGTGGAGGAACGTAGAAAGTGGGCACATTAAATGATGTTACCACTTTTGGCAGGAAGGAGGCCTTAGTGTGAAGCACAAGTGTGTCAGGAAGGGGTAGGAAGGGAGGCTTGGATGATAAAGCCTGAAACTCACTCACCGTCCGGGACAATGTAACTGCCACAAGAAAGGCTGTTTTGATGGAGAGCAGCCTGAGGGAACAATTGTGTGACTGCTTGAAGGGAGCACACATCAGAATGTGAGAACCAAATTAAGGTCCTACTGAGGCATAATAAAAGGGGAAGGTAGAAACCTATATACAACACATTTTAGAAATCCATTTACAATGGGAGATTTAAATAAGGAGGATTTGTCAGGCAGACTGGACAAGGGTCAAAATAAAAAGTAAAATTATAAGAAAGGGAGGCGGAAAAAGGATCAACAGACTTTTCTGTACAATGTGATACAAACAGTTTCTGTCACTAGGCGTATACGGTCTTGGTGGAGGGACGCATGGCTGCCAGAATAACATTACAAACTTTGGGAGGAAGGTGGAAGCTATCAACTGCCGCAGCTCAATCTCCATGCAAGAAGGCAAAGAGTTATTCGGTTTGGGTGGAGGACCCTCTCCTGCTGCTGTGACAGACGATCCTCCCAAAGGGGCAGCCTGATCAGAGGATTGATGCTCATGTTCAGAAGCTAGGGTATCAGACTCTTCTTGCCCAGTCCAGAGCCACAAGGATAACTTGGGCCCGGTCGTTTCAGAGCTTGATAACTCTGGGCAGGACTTGTATGGGCAGAAAGGCGTTTAGGAGGCTTGAGCTCCAGTCAAGGCAAAAAGCATCTCCAAGCGAGAGCCGCCTTGGAAACGCCAGCGTGCAAAACTGCCGACCTAGCGCGTTTTCAGCAGAGGCTCTCCCCACTGCTGAAAGAGTCCTTGTGCCACCTCTGGATGAAGACGCAATTCGGGAACCGCTAGGCATCGACAGCGGAGTTTTGTTGCCCTGGCGTTCAGGGAGCCTGCAAGATGTTGCTCCATCAGGGATAAGCCCTGTTATTTCATCCATGTCCAGAGAGACCGGGCCTCTTGACAATGGGTCCACAACCCCATCCTGTTTGTTGCAGTACCACATGGCAGTGGTGTTGTCCGTGAACACCTGCACTAGCCTTCCATTGATGGATGGTAGAAAGGCTTTCAATGGCAGTCTGGCTGCACATAGCTCCAGCATATAGATGTGGAGTTTGGATTCCGCCGGAGACCAGAGTCCTCTGAACTCCGCCTCTCCCAGATAGACACCACATCCCAGGAGTGATGCATCTGTCACTACTGTGAGATCTGGTTGGGGAAGGGAGAGGGGTCTGCTTCTGATTCAATCATGGTTCGTTAGCCACCACTGCAGGTCCTTTGCAGTTCCCTCAGAAATCTGGAGACCATGACGGAGAGATTTTTCAGATGCTGTGCCCACTGGAACTTCAGGTCCCACTGCAGAGCCTGGCATGTGTCACTAGCAGGATGCAGGGGACTGTGAGGCCCATCAGCCCCAGAGTCCGTCTCACCGAAACCCAGGACCAAGGTTGAAACATCAGTATCATTTCCTGAATATACAGAACAGCTCTGATGAAAGGGAGCGTCCGAGAGGGAGTCAGATGTGCCTTTGGCATATTGATAGTGAACCCCAGCTAATGCAAGAGGTCCACTATAGTCTGGAGGTGGGAGACGACAGCCAGGGGCAAGATCGCCTTCAGCAGCCAGTCGTCAAGATAGGAGAATGCTGCTGTTTGTGGATTTGTAAAGAACGTCGTCAGGACAATAGGCTTGTTTAGATGCAAATCCTATGGGTATTATTCTAGAATTGGTTTTGAGAACCACACAATTTTCCTTGAACTTTAGAAAATATTATTTAATTGTGAAGGCTTGCATCCTGATAACTATCCTTGGTAATGTATGGGCCAACAACAATTGCTATTTTCCATGTTAAAAACTTCACAGATTTGAATGTTGCCTTCATCAATTGCGCAAGATGTGTTGCGCTGCCAAGATGGAGGAGGAGCATTAATTTAACCTTAATTTGAGGAGAGAGTCTGAAAAGGCATTTACAAAGATGTTTAATCACCCTATTAGACTACAGAGACGATGAACCAGGCTAACTTCTATTTCTTGAGATTACTGCTGAATGCACCATAATGGAAGCATGGATCAAACCCGACTTTGCCAAAAAAAAGAGATGTGGGAATTTGCACTGGCAGTGCCGAGATAGGATGAATATTTGATTTCTGGCGCCATAAACAGAAACGCTTCCATTTCAGTTTATACGGCTTATTAGTGGTATCAGCTCTGGCTTTTGCAAGAATTTCACTACAGTCTTGAGGGATGCTCATGCACGCAAACTCTGTATTCAGAAGCCCACCCGATAAGTTTAAGGAGGTTGTTTCCAGATGAAGTACCTGGTTGTGGTTCACTGTTAGGTAGAGGTTTCAGATGGATGAGAGTCCTTTCAATAGGAGCAACAGCTCTGTGAAACAGTGCTGTCTGGGCCATCTTGGAGCAATCAGTATTATTTGGCACGGTTCCCTCTTCATTTTGCTGATAAGTCTTGGAATGAAGGGTACCAGTGGAAAAGTATAGGCAAAGATCCCTGACCATCTCATCGAAAAAGGCGTTCCCCCACTACCCTATTGTGGATGTCAACCTGGGGAAAATTGACATTTTCTATTCTCTTGCATGGCAAAAAGATCTATTGTCAGCTTGCCCCATCGATGGAAGATCTTGTCTGAAAATCTCTGGTTGAGTTCCCATTCCAATCAGCTTCTGCTCAATGTACCTACCAGAACACTGCTTGTCCCTGGAAGGTGTTCCACGCTTGTTATTTGCTGTTGCAGTGCCCATTTTCAGATTTCTTGCGCTTACTGCGACAGAGTCAGAGATCTTGTGCCCCCTTGTTTGTTTATATAGTGTTGTCTATGTGGATCAACACTGACGAGACTTTTATCCTTGGCGAAAATGCCTGGAGACTTAGTGAAATGGCTTGGAGTTCTAGCAAATTTATATGGATTTTCATTTGTTGGGGAGACCATTTCCCACTTATTCTTAAGTCCTGTAGGTGTGTGCCCCTTCTCTCTAGGGAAGCATCTATGGTAATAATGAATTCAGGTATCTGAGGTAGGAATATTAGTCCCGTCGACAGCTTACCATCTTTTGTCCACCAAGGTAGAGCCGCTGTCATGTTCGGAGTGATCCAGAGTATATCTCCAAAAGACCTCTGCATTTGGGTCCATTGTTTGTTTAACTCTTCCTGTAAAGGCTGCATTATGAGACTGCAAAACGGCACTTGGGGAATGGCAGAGGACATCATCCCTAGAAGTGATTTGAACATGCATACCGAAATAAACTTTTTCAGCAGCCTTTGCACCAGCAGTTGGAGTCTTATTCGCCATTCCTGTGACAAGAATGCCTCATCTCGAATTGTATCCAGAACTGCTACCAGGAAAGTTATCTTCGATTAAGGATTTAGTGAGGATTTCTGATGATTGATGGTAAGATCCAAGTTGTTGAACAGTGGCAGATAAGCCCTTGTTGCTTTTACTGTAGGAGAAGCAGTTTGTGCTTTTATCATCTACTTATCGAGGTATGGAAATACCGGGAAACCCATCTGTTTTAAATGAACTGTCACCGGAGCAAAACATTTTGTAAAAATACAGGAAGCTGATTTGAGCCCAAAAGGGAGAACTCTGAGTAACGAGTGCCGAACACCCTGAATCTCAAGAACTTGTGAAGTTCTGGATGACTGGGGATATGACTGAAGGCATCCTTTACCATGCAAAAAAAATGTTTTCTAAGGAACTTGTTTAGCTTCCGCAGACCCAAAAAGGGTCGCCAGTCTGGTTTCCTTTCTTATTACGAAGAATAGAGTAGTGAAGTCCAATCCTTTCTGGGAGTGGGGCACCTTCTCTGTTGCTTCATTCTGGAGAATAGTACGTACTTTTTGTTGGTGGAGCTACTCCCCTTGGTGGAGTGTTGTGGTGGTCTCTGCGTGAATTATAAGGTATGACAGTGACCGTAGGTGATTAAGTCTAACACCTACTTGTCCGATGTTATGTTTCCACTGGTGTCAAAATTTCTAGATTTTGCCCCGAGTGGTTGGTGGGATGGGAAGGGTGTAACCTTGGCTTTCAACCATCCCTTTCCAATGCTACGCCCAACTGGAGGATCGAGCAGTAGGTTCAGATCTCACCTTTTCTGAGATGTTTTCCTTTTTCTCCTTGTGAGAGTGCTCTCCTGAGGTCCTGTTTTTGAAAACTCATGATGAGCCATTTTTAAGACCTTATTTTGGTGACTCAGATGACCTCTGGTCACGCAACATTTCCCTGTTCCGTGACCTCACTTCAGTATGTGAGGAATTCGCACTATCCTCCTCAGATAACACAGCTTTCTTAGTTTATCATTTTTGGAGCCATAAAAGAAACCTCCCGCTCTATCTTAAAGAGTCTGAGACAAATAAGTATGGCAGATTTTACAATCCTTTACCTTGTGAGAAGGATCTACGCGATGCATAAACTCATTACATGGTTCTTCTGAATGAAGTCTTTATTCCACAAGGTCTGAAGAGTGGATTTATCCACGAGAAGCTGGAATAGCCTTGGACAGCGGGAAGGCCTTCAATGCCAGGGTAAATGGCTCACAACTCCAACAAGTTGATTTTGAGTCAAGTCCTCTGATCTCACCTTTTCTCAGATGACCGTACCAACCCAGCTGAGAAGCATGTGTCACCAAAGTCAGCTCTGAGTGGGGAAGGGAAAGTTCACAGCCATTGGCTGGGTTGAGGTCCAGCAGCCTCCAATTCAGAACCATGGCTGACATCTAACATGTTTCGTTCGTTCTGGGCCTACCGCAACTTCAGATCCCACTGCAATGTTTGAATATGTTACTATGTTACTAACAAAGTGGACAAGCAGGATGGATGAGCTGCACTCACCGAGATCCAGGACCGAGGTGAAACATTGTGATCACAGCCTGGATGTCCTGGACTCATTGCAGCAAGGAAAGACCCTGAACTACAGCTCCTAAAAAGCAAAGCCTTTGTGAAGGACTAATGTGTGACTTTGACACACTGATCAAAAACCTCCAATGATAACACAAGGTTTGCAGGCGTCTGAAGATGGTCAATGACTAATTGTGGCAAGCCTGACATCAACAGCCAGTTGTTGAGGTAGAGAAATCTGGTATCCTAAACTCCGAAGATGTGAAACGACTACCCCCATCACTTTCAGGACACCCAAAGGGTGCTGGTAAGGATTAAGGTGAGAAAGTCAAAATGATAATGCTCCTAGGCGCCGTTGAACTGCAGGTATTATCAGTGGAACTGCACTACAAACACATGAAAGTACAAGTTTAGTAGGTCTAAGGCTACCATGTAGTCAGCTGAACCCAGGGAAGACAGCAAGTGTGCACATTTTGAATTTGTCCTTCCACAAAAAGGCATTCAAAGGGCAAATATTTTTTTTATTATTATTTTTTTTTAAAGGGGGCAAAGGATTCGGTCCTTATTCAGTACAGGGAAACAGTGAGAACCCCATCCTACTTCTGAAGCTGACTCCCACTTGATGGCCTCCGTTGTCCAGTAAAGCTTACAAATCTTGCAGCAAGATGGATAGATGCACCTCTGAAAGTCACTCTGATGTGGGGGGGAAGTGGTTGGTAGGATGGGAAGAAATGGGAGGGCATAAACCTGCTGGATGCTCTGAAAGACTCATCTGTCAGATATGATGGACTGCCATGCTGCAGGAAAGGTCTGTTCCTGCCTACCCATGGAGAGGTTGCGTGCCGCTGAGGGGAAACAAAAGGGGTTTGGGGGCTGACGTCACAGGGGAAGGGGGATAAGAAGAATGCTGTCCCTGGTGAACTGCACAATGTCTGCTTGGACCTTGTCGACAACCACAAAAAGTCTGGGGGGGTAAATGTTGTGGTAGATCCTGGCATTGTCTATACGCCAACCATATGAAGTAGCCCTGGAAGAGTCGAAACTGATCAGGGACCTGTCTGGCGGTGGAAATGAACATGTTGTAGCCCTTCTTTCCTTAAAGTGTTCAAAGGCAGAATCAGCCTTTTGTCAAACAGATGTGACCTATCAAAAGGCATACCCAGGAGAGATGACTGCACATTTCCAGAAAAGCCTGTAGATTGCATTAATGCATGACGATGGGCATCACACTAGTGTTGATTGTTTGCCCCAAGCAGTCGGTAGTGTCCAGTCAGCCCAAATGAAGTATTAGGCTGCATCTTGAACTTCAATAATTTGGATCAAGGAGGCCCTGAACTCTTCAGGGCCTGCTGGCCAGACCTCACTAGCCATGTCTCACTGGCGTAAGTATAGATGCCTAATAGGCAGACTGCATTTATTACCTCAATACTAGACTAGTCAAAAATAATATGCGTCTTCTGTTAAGGAGTCAGTGAGGGCTTCATTGAATGGAAGGAAGGGCTAATTCCAGCCTAGCCCAGGTTGCAAAACTTCTCTGAAGACCTTTGTCTTGACTTCAACAGAAGGCAGTTGTAGGTCCAGGACCTCAGCTAAACAAAGCATGCACAAATGTTTCTGGATCCAGTTTGGCACCTGGAGAATATTCTAAGAGTTAAGAATCTGTGCTTCCCAAACGGTGAGTCGAGCTGATTTCTGGTGGGTCACCAAAATCCACGCAATAAAAAAAGAGGCCTTTAAATCCCGTTTTTGCAGAGTCACATTCCCTGCGCTTCAAAGACAGAGGTCAAATGTCAGGCTATGTCTTCTGAAGCCTATTTTCGAACACAGAGACTACAGTTTACAAATACCTTTCACTTTGCAGTCAGAGAAAGGAAAATAATGTGAATTATGTGATGATCCTGCTGGAGAACATGAAGCGTAAAAGGAAAGCTGGAGCAAGTCAATTTTTGCACACAACAAAATGTAAATCCCTGAAAATTAACTGTACACATTCAGCAGTTAGGAAACCAAAATTAAGCAATTTGTTTGTAATTCTGAAACGTTATGGAAAAAACGATTTAGGTAGGTTCAGAACAAAATAAACACAATTTTCACACATTATCATTTGTGTGTAATATAGGTCTATCTATGTTATGTTATGTTATTAAACTTATAAAGCGCACTGCTACCCTAGGGTGTCCTGGCGCTGAGTCCTAGTTACCTGGGGAAGACCATGAGCTGGTTATTTGGAGAAGAGCCAGGTTTTCAACCGCTTCCGAAAGGAAATGAGGTCTGAGGCATCTCTGAGGTGGAACGGGAGCTCATTTACAGGCTTTGGAGGCACAGTGAAGGAAACTGTATCTGAGCAAATTTAGTGACCATTTCAATAGAAAATGTGCTGTCTGCAAATAATACTGCGCTACCACATGATGCTTTATTATATTAAAGAATCGCCTGCCTCATGTCCATTAAAGCAAGGTGGGTCACGAAAGTGTGTTGTACTAAAAAGTTTGTTGTGGTTCTAAAAGGTTTGGGAAGCACTGGGTTAGAAGAATCCATCAGATAAAGTATTTACTTATAGCAGGGACAGATATATCCTAAGGCAACATTTGAACAAAAGACAGAACAAAGCACAAGCAAACAATTTAAAAATAAAACTAAGGCATGCTGAGATGATTCAAACAGTTACATTTAAAAATGGTACCAGAGAACCAAATAAAAGGGGATTCCCCCAAAAATATTTACTAGGGCATTCTCAATTACAGAATGCCTGTGCAAAATGACTAAATTGCTGGTTAGGTTTCCCACAGTAAGAGAACTGAATAGGATCTCATTGGACTGGCATTGAAAATACACAATATATATTTTGTTACAACAAAATGTACTGCAATGTGGCAGAGTTATTAAAAAGCAAATGTATACATTTCCTTTACTAACCTTTCTTTCTGCTTCAAACGTGTATGTATACAATCCATCTACATCATTGAAAACAAAGTAGTTGTTGAGGGGAATATACGCACTGCAAAGAAGAAGTTCATTAGTTTTCTCACAAATGAAAAGGGTAAAAGTAGAATTGTGGAAAAAGTTAAGGTGTTACCTTGTAGCTATTTTAAATACTTCTGTGGCACATGCAGCTGCAAAGAAAAAATGACAATTTCATGAACAATGTCCTTAAATACTATGCATCACAAGTGTTTAGCATAAGAACACTGTTTTTTATTTAATGAAGTCATTCTACCAAAGAAAGGAAACTATTAGCAAACTTCTTACCATCATGTTTTACTCTTTATCCTAAGCAATACAGATTAAATATTTTTGTGACTGGGTCTTTGCGCGATTCTCTACTAGAGTTTCTTTGCACTTGGATTACTTTACTGCATATTTTTGTAAGCAGAATGTATACCAACTTTTACCACAAATTAAAAAGCAGTGGTAGCCAAGCATCAGTTTACAGTATCAATAAGAATAATGAGGATTCTTCTCTTTTTCAAGTTTACATGCCACTAAGAGAACACCTGGAAAATAAGCGTATAAACTAACAATAATAATTTCGAAATCATATTTATAGCCTGATGAATGAACACACAGTTCTCTTCTATGTGTAAGAGGCTGTCACAAGAGGGCAGTGAATTAATGATTTTCTTATCCCTCATAGCGAATACCAGTATGTTATAGTAAATCTCTCCAAGATAGGGTGCAGGCTGAACACTCATAATCAACATAGATTTAAAGCTGCCTGACCTACAACAGAGTCAGCTTTGGTGTCGTGATTCAAATAATAATATTTAGTAAATGTGGACCAATCTTCATGCAGTAGCCTTACAGATTTCTGAAAGAGAAATGTTCCTCAACCAAGCTGCTTCACCTCTTGTAGAATTCGCTTTTGGTGTACTAGCAACGGCTTGTTAGCCGATTGATAACAACATACAACGCAGGCCACCATCAATATAACAAGGAATAGTGGACACCATTCATGTACAGAGGGGTCCATATTTGACAAATGTGTAGACTTCTGTATGTATTTACTGCTTTCTAAATACAATTTTAGCAATGTTCTTTCATCTCATTAGTGTAGTGTTCTTTCAGCTTGGGTAGAATAGTAGCTGGAAAGTCCTGGCAGAGAGAGAGAGACTGATTTATATGAAAGTCAGAAACCACTTCTGTAAGAAAATATAGGGGAGTTCTTAACACTACCCTAGTGTGATGAAAAACAGTATATGGACCAAGTACTAAGATTACAAATGTTGTACTGGAAGACCGTAAGCATGCAGGGGGGCAGCCTTTTCTTGATCTTCGTAGACTTGCGATCTGCATTCGACTTAGTGCCCAGGGAGAAATTATGGTCAGTATTGGGAGAGCTGGGGGTCCCTGATTATTTGATATGTCTTTTTTTTTCACAACTGCGTTTATTGACCGTTTAGGCATCTTTTTAAACGGCTACATGAAGGCAATTATGCTCAAGTAAGGTATGGTAAGGAGGGTAACCTAACAGCACCTATGCCAATTAATCGCGGTGTACGACAGGGGTACGTGCTCGCGCCAACCTTATTCAGCCTTTATATTAATGGTCTAATCGACGCCCTATCAGCCGAAAAAGATCTTGATGCACCCAAGTTAGCCTCCCGTAGAATCTCGGCAATGATGTTTGCCGACGACACCCTACTGGTTGCCAAATCCCCTATGGGTATACAAAGGGTTCTGGATAAATTTGAGCGGTTCTGCAGTGACAGGGGCTTAGAAATGAATCTGCAGAAAACAAAATTTATGGCATTCAATTGCCCAAAAAGTACAGGCCCGATCCGTCCCTTAACGGCAAACCCCTTGAGAGAGTGTCATCCTTTGTTTATTTAGGCATCACGATTTCCGAATCTATGGATTGGGGGCCCCACAACACTAAGTCCACGTTAAAATTAGCACAATCCTCAGGGGGCATTTTGAGGGTTTTTAACAATTCCAGCAAAAGAACCATAAGCCCCGCAATTGAAATCTACAGGGCGCAGGCAAGAGGAGGGGCACTATACGGGGCAGAGCTTTGGGGCTACCTTAATATGAGAAAGCTAACGCAGGTGGAAAACCAATATCTAAGACACCTATTTAGATTGCCATGTAGTACCCCGCTGGTTCCGTTACACCTTGACACAGGCATAACGGCAATAGCTGAAGTAGCAGGTGTCAAACCTATAATGTATTGGCGCCGCTTGTGGGCAACTCCCGAACTTACATCGTACAGGGAGGAACTATCAGAAGTTTTCAGGGCACGTGGCACTGCAAAGATCCCCTGGTTCTCATACATTAAACTCCTATTAACCAACATGGGTCTAGGGGACTGTTGGTCTTGCCCCGAGTCAGCCTGCCCGTCAATATCTAAGGAGCAACTGAAGGCACTCTACAAAGAGTATAGACTGACCCAACTGCATACACTTACTAGAATTGGGAAACTTTCCTCTGGGTTCCTGGACATTAAAGATACACCTTGCTTTGAGCCGGCAATTGATCTCATAAATCCACCAGCAGCAAGGAAGCTTTATTTACAATTCAGATATGGGGTGCTTCCATTTCGCTGTTTTACATCTAAATGGAGAGATCAATCTATGAGTAACTGTACGGCCTGTGAACACCTTGAAGAATCTGAGCTCCACGTCTTCTTTGGTTGTCCGGGCTATAAGAGAGCAAGGAAGCGCTGGTTGGTTCAGATTTGCAGGAACCTGGGCAGCAGGCGCTGTCACGAAGTCTTCAGGCTACTGAAAACCGACTCGAGCATTCCAATAGTGTATTCTGTAGCAGGTTTCCTGTTCTCAATGTGGTGCACGAGAAGGGTTTACCTGACTTCTAGTAATGATTAATGACAGTTTTGCCCTGAAGCTTTATTTATAGAAATGATCTAATGTCAGTTCTTCCCTGAAGTTTTATTTCTAGCAGAATTGCTTTTCATTGCCAAATTTTTTTTTGCAATAATCCTTGTTTTTACTTGTCTCCACTTTTAGCTAATTTATTTATTTACTGCACTGAGCACTTTCAACAAATTTCCTGTTAAGTTTCGCCTACCTGTACCCTCAAAATCTCATGCATTGCTCAAAATGGAATCACGCTTGTGGCTAGTACCGAGTTTTTATCTTCTTTTTTTTAGGACTATTAGTGCACAATTTAAGAGTCTTAGTTATGTAAATGTTTTCCTGAGTGTGTTCTATTTTTTTCTTTGTCATGTAATTATATATTGTGTGCTGTACTTTTTTAGGTCATTCTGACCGAAATAAAGTCTATTTGAACTGAACTGAGTATATGGTTTATTGCAGATCGAGCCGACAGCTCAATAACTTTTCTAGCAGAAGTAATAGCGACCAGAAACAAAAATCTTCCAGAAAAGATGCTATAAAGATGCCTTTTGGGTCGGCTCAAAAGGGGGAGCCATTCATTCAGATAGCGCATAGTTAAGCTCCCATGGTGGCGAAGGCTGCTGTCTTGAAGGGTAGGTTTTCTTCAGTCCTTCCGAAATTACTTTTACAAATGGGATCATGAAAAAGGATCTTTATTGAAGATTGCTGTAGCTTCGATTTTTCCAGATGCGAAGATAGGTTATGGTTATTTAGTACTGAAGGGGATTCTGCAGGCAACAAATGACGACGTTTCCACTTAACAACTCTAAGATGCTCTTATGGAAGGCCGCTTCACTTCCTTGAGAATGTTCATGTATATCTGAGGTAAACCTAGATGTCTATATTGCAGGACGGCGTGAGCCATGCAGCAAATGTAAGTTATTGTATGTTGGAATGATGCATCTTCCCCACCATTTTTAATAGCAGATTCGGTCTCCATGGGAATTCTGCAATCTGAACAGCGTGGTGGGATGCACTCTGCAGGACCACTGGGTGGATTACAAGCTCTCTGTGGGGATAACAGAAGCAAAGAAGGGTAAGGCAATGCAGAAAGTAACTATTTCAAGGTGTATAGTGCTCTGCATCATAATCTGCTATGCACTGGCAAGAAGCTGCTCCCAGAGGGCTTGAGGGCTTCTTTCACCAGGGTCATGGCTGCTACTACTGCCCTGGCATAAGGGGTGTCTGTCTTCGACATCCGTCAGGATATAAAGTGGGTGGCAGTTCCCACATTCACATAGCACTACTGCCTCAATAGCTAAGTCCGTCGGTGGAGACACTTTGCCCATTCGGTCCTGCAGGACGTTTTGGTCTGTGCCATTCCACAGACCCATCAACGGGGAGGTACTGGTTTGGTAGCTATTCACAAGGTGAAGAATCCGTGGTTAGAAGTATCCATCAGAAGAAAAAGTTGGATCTAAGCAGTGCTTTCGACAGAGTAAACTGAAGTAAATTATGGAAAACCCTGTTAGACCTGGCGCTTGATGATTGGGTTGACTTTTTAACAGCTCTACATTGTGCCTCGATAAGGTATGGACCATGAGGCGAATGCACCGACCCCTTTGATTTGCAACGAGATGTGTGCTATGGTTGTGTCCTGGCACCCATTTTGCTTCTCTTAATAAAAAAATGGTTTGAACACCAGTCTGCAATCTCCAGAGAAGGATATGCCCAAAATAAATTCCACGTCCGTATCGGCCCTGCATTTTCCAGACAATGCTCTCTTAATATAACACATGAACCCCAAATGGCTTGAAGATTCTAACTGATAATTTTGTTAGTTTCAAGATCTAAGTTCTCCATGAAGCCAACATTTCCAAAACGAAATATTTGATATGTGAACCAAGAGTAGCTAAAACTGTCCCTTTCTGTGCTAAGGGAAGGTGCATTGAGCAGGTTGCTAGCTTTCCATACTTAGGAATAATGTTAGTTTCCAAATGTTCGTGGATGCCCTTTATATCTAATAGGTGTAAATGTTTTAAACACTCTGTTAAAGCTCTGTCTGACTTTGTAAAAAGAGTGGTCAACATACCGATCCAGCCTCTTCTAGAAGTCTTTTTACAAACATGCCTACCGATCTTAATGTATGGTATTGAAGTTTGGTGCTACCCTGAAGTTGCCAAGTTACAGGAAGAGGAGAATCAATTCTGCCAGCGTCTGCTTGGCCTTTCCCCATGAGCTCCTCTTTTCTTCCTACACAAGGAACTGGGTATTTCATATGTGTCAGATTTATTTACGGCTGCAATGTTATGGCTGTGGGTCTTAGTTTGAGCAAACAAGCATACCACTCTTAATCAGGAGATTACCACAGACTGTTTAAGCTGCGAGAAAGGTAACACAATCCCTTGGCAAATGTCCAATCTACCAGTAAAGCGATAGGATGGATTGAATTGATTAAATATCTCCATTCCTTAACAAAAGTGGATATTCTTAAGTTAAAAAGCTTTATATGACTTATTGTGAGACATCTAGGGTGAAGGAGGAGAAGGGGAAAAGTCTACTGCTGGACTATGCCTTTGTCCAAAAGTCACTAAACCTTCAACTATACCCGACTTGGGTAAAGAGCCACTGGGATGAATCCCTTCTAGTGAAATGTCAGCTGGGTACTATAAGACTTCAGCTTTGTTTCCCCATGGCCAATATGACAAAGAATTTGTCTAAATCTGCCCCACATTGAGACCTCTAGAACATTTCATTTTTTTGGGTAAATATTATAAATTTCAAATCAAAAAGTTTTTAAAAACCAGTTCTTAAATGATATGGTTTCAGCCAGTGAAAGCCAGCTTTGTATTTCTTGCACATGCTTTTGAATCATTTGGTTTGTTTCTATGTAAGAAAGTTTCTGAAAACGGTACTAAGCAAATGACATTCATTAAATATCTGCGTATTTATGTATATTATTGAACTGGTCTTTGTATGTGATGCATTTATTATAGTTTTTAAATAATTGAATAATGGTCTTTGACTCACTGAACAAGTTACTTACCTCATCTTTTTAACGGATACTCTTTCCAATCACAGATCTCTCACCAACTTTCACACCTTACGATTCTGTGGAATGGACTTTCTCCATATTAATAATGTCACAATTTATAAATCTGCACACTGTTAAATATGAGCGTATGACTGCATGGACAGGGTTCAGAAAGAAACAGACATCAGCACGCAGCAGCGGCGATTATATGTGGCTCCAGCACCACTTCAGAGTGGGAGAGAGTCGACACAGAGTTGTACAACGCCGCAGAGCATGAGTGAATTGCTGAAAAATTCACTGGATCCAGTTTAGAGCATGGAGGTATTCACAAGGTGAGGAATCAGTGGTTGGATTGAGTATCCATCATAACGAGCATTGCGGAAAGTAAATAAGTTGTTTGTTTGTGTGATCTGTCTGAAAATATGACTCTCTACTGCTACCAATCTCTCCCACAATGGATTAGCTGCATTTTGGTGAATGTGAATTCTCAAATTTGTTGCTGAATCTACATGTACGTTTGCTGCTGTGAGACTTTGGAGACTGAAAGAAGCAAATACCTTGACGTCTTTTCCCTGTGATGTTTCTGTGCCAACTAACCCAAAAAGAGTGATTATTGCGTCACCATTTTCACAACCATCTTGCCAAGCTCTCCTGGAAGATAGGTAAGCAGAGTGATATGTTATCCTCCAACAGACTTTTTGTGTGCAGTTTAAAAATGTATCGTTTTGTATGTTAAAAGATGCCGGCCCCAGGATGCTTGTTTACGGTGCAGGTAAGACATGGCTTGGCCGTTTTGGGCTGAACTGTTCCCATGAGCAACAGGGTCAAGTCTGATTTGCATATGGCTGGGTCTGAACTGGGGTGGCGAAGTGAGAAAGAACAAGGACGTAAAAATGTAATCCAAATGCGATTTTTTACGTAGTAATGCTTCGCATCAAGAAAGAAACATACTGCATATATGTACTTGCAATCCATTCCGGGGGATCTCCTTCAAGACTTAAGGTGCTAAGGGGCCAAGGTACAGTAGTTTGAGTTTACCTTGCCCTTGAGAGTCCAGGTGCAGAGGTGCTGGGTGGGTTGGTTGCATTGCGCACTACACGTTAGGCAAAGAGGGGGGCCACCTAGAAACAGGCTGCAGAGGGGGACTTGGAGAGAAGTCCGGAAGCACCGAACGTGGGGGCTCGGTTCTAGAGGGTCCTGGGATCAGGGGAGCAGAGTCGGTGGTCATGGACCTGCTCGGGTGCAGAGGGATTTGGTCAGCAGGGCTCATGTGTCAAAGGCATTCACGGCTCCCGGTTAGACCTTCAGAGGGGAATAAAACAGCACAGCTGGACCACTATCTGTGCTGGCCTCTGCGATGATGATGTCCCTCATCGGCTGGTCGGCTGTCTCGGCATTGGAGTCCAGATTGGACTTCAACAATCTTTGGTTGCTACAAGTGGTCTGGTACCCCGGGTATTGGTGCAGGGCGGCTCCGGTTGGTTCTGGCTTCTTCACACTTAGTGCGGAGACGGATCTGACCTCCTGGAGCACAGTGACCTCCTCCTGGGTAGCTGCTGTGCCGGTGGACCTGCTGGTCAGCAGAATGGTGAACCGGATGTTGCAGTCTGTGCCTGCAGGTTGCAGGGAAGTCTCTCCTCCACTTAAAGGGAGATGCTGACAGACTGGAAGATACCAGTCAGCCAGCACACTAAGAGGCTGGTATCTTTAGGGTGGACCTTTAAGATGCCTCTGGGTGCACATCTTAAAACCACTACAGGCATCATTATGGATTTATTAAGACCAGGTGTTTGATAACAAACACCAAAGGTTTCAGAGAAGCCATCGTGTAGTTGGGGGAACTTGTAATGACCAGCACCCAGTACATATAGTTACGATGGCTCCCTTTTCACTTTTACAATCTAGCAATTAAACTAGACCGCAAAGGGGCATATCTGCTCATGCAGATATGCCTTCATATGTAATATAATGCACTCTGCCTTAGGGCTATAAGGCTTGCGGTAGGGGAAACTAGCATATATTGTGTGCAGTGTCTGTGGACATGGCACACGGTGCATGCCATGTCGGTTTTAAAAACCTTCTGCACTATTTCACGCAGCCCGCAATGGCAGTCTGCATGAGTTTGGTGGTGGGTCCCTTAGAGTGGCACAATTCACGCTGCAGATCTTAGGGACCCTCTCTAGTACCCAGGCTGTAGTTAGCAGGGGTATAATGTACTAAGGGCTTATAGAGGTACTAAAAGTCTTTCTAAATGGGGAACAATTGAACAGTTACCTTGTTTGAGGGAAAAGCACTGGCATCCTGGTTAGCAGGAACCCAGTGCACTTCAGTCAAAATTGCATCACATATCTGGTAAAAGGTGGGTGGTAACCATGTCAAAAGGGGCATTTTTCTATACAACTCCTTGCCCATCCCAAACTAAAGTGAATGAGACTAACCTTTGCCACAAGAGTTTTTATCTTCTACGTGGAAAAACCTAGATAGGCCATCTGCATTGACATGGTCAGCCCCATGTCTGTGCTCCACTGTAAAGTCCATAACCTGTAAGGAGATGGACCAACTCAAAAATGTGGGGGTTTCATCGTTCATTTGCATTGACCATCTGAGAGGCCTGTGGCCAGTTTGTACAAGGAAGTGAGTACCAAATCGGTATTGGCTCAGCTTCTTCAGAGACCAAATTACAGCAAAGGTTTCTCTCTCAATGGCACTCAAAAGCTGTTCTCTGGGGAGCATCCTCCTAATGAAAGCAAGGCTGGTCATGGCCATCATTGTTGGACTGGGACAGGACCTATCCTATCTCATGTTTAGAGAGATCAGTCTGCACTATGAACTGCTTAGAATAACCTGGCGGTTTTAGAATGGGTGCTGAGCACACTGCTTCCTTCCTTTGAATGTCTAAAGCCTTTTGACAGCACACTGTCCAGTTTATATTCTTTGGTTGCTTCCTGGAGGTCAACTATGTAAGGGGTGCCACAATGGTACCATCATCCTTCACAAACCACCTGTATTACCCAATCAAGCCAAGGAATGACCCGACTTGAGTCTGTGTGGTTGGAGCTATCCAGTACATAACTGTCAGGATCTTGGGTTATAAGGGTTAAACTTGGCCTTCACCCACAAGGTGGCCAAAGTACACAACAGAGCCCTGCCCTATCTGGCACTTGCTTGCCTTTATAGTGAGCTCTGCAGAGCCTCAAGGTTCCTTTCCAAGGTGGATCAGGTGATCCTACCAGGTGTAATTATAGACCGCAATATAGTCGAGATAAACTGCGCTAAATGATTCCAACCCAGCCAGAACTTTGTTCACCAACCTCTGGAAGGTGTCAGGGGCATTCTTTAGTGCAAATGGCATAACTGTGAACTGAAAATGCCCATCGGGTGTTGAGAACGCAGATTTGTCCTTTGATCCTTGAGTCAGACCAATTTGCTAGTACCCAGATGTCAAATCAAAGGTACTGAGGAATTTGGATACCCCATACCTGTCAATTAGTACATCTTCCCTTGGGATAGAGTGTACATCTGTCTTTGTGACAGCATTGAAACCCCAATAGTCACTCAAAACCCACACCTTCTGCCATGGTTGGAAATCCACCAGTGCAGCCTTTGGGTCATTCCAGAGCTTTTGGAGCTCTTGGCTGGCCTCAAGGTTTTTGGAAGCTTTTACCATGTACTCCGCCTTCTCAGAACATAGGCCAAGCATACAGTCCACAATGGCTGCTACCCAAACAGGGGTGCTTTGGCAACAGGTCGGGTCTAACAAACTACGATAGAATTAGAACATCCAGGTCTTCAGCTTCTTACGAAAGATGGTTAAAGTTAGGTGCAACTTCTCAAGGACTCATGTAGAGTGTTCCACAACTTAGGGCCCAAGTATAAGGAGGAGCAACCTCCCATACATGCCAAAGAACTGAGCAAAGGGACAAGTTACTCGAACGTAGCGAGGAGGTGGGCTGGTAGGGTACCACCAGTTTATGTAGGTACTGTGGACTAGCTCCTGACCTAGCTTTATGCACGTAGAATAATGCTTTAAACTGTATGCATTTTTTTACTGCGAGCCAATGAAGCTCGCAGAGAAGGCCCAACACAAAGGTGTGTTTTTGAGAGCCAGAATAGAAGCCTGGCAGAAGCGGTCTCAACTGCTTGTAGACGTCTAATAGAGGCCTTGTCTGCCCCTAAATAGAGAATGTTTTCATAGTCCTGTCTTGAAAGGATTAGTACCTGAATAACCGTCCTTTGAGCTGAAAAGGGGAGCATCCCAAAAACATTTCAGCCATTTCAAAACTGCAAAACAGTTGTGGCTACCTTCGCCACTTGAGGCTTCATTGACAGATTCTAATCCAGCCAATAGCCAAGGTTCTTTACCTTGGGGGCCGGTACAGGAAGAGCACCCAAGTTTTCAAGCCTGTGCACTGGGCCCCAAAGCAGGGGGTTCTTACCCAACACCATTTCCTTGGTCTTATTGCCATTGAGTTTGAGCAAGTTGATGTTCATCCATGTAGAGATCAAACCCAGGCAAGAGTTCACGGCCTCAGAGTTGTGGCCCTGAGCAGATAAAAGGGAGAAGATGATTTAAGCGTCATCTGTGTAGGAGAACAGGGTAAGCCCACAGCTTTCCACCAAGTCTGCATGTGGGCGGAAGTAGATATTAAATAGCATCGGCTTAGGGCTGATCCCTGAAGAACTCTAAAGGTAAATGTAAATGTAAATGTAGTTGAGCTTATATAGCGCACAGCTACCCGCAGTGGGTGTCACGGCGCTTGCTTAGGGAACCCTTCCTGGTATTCCCCTGTGAGATAGCAGGGTATCCACAAGGTGAAAGTCAGGCATCCCGCCGCGAGGGGCCGTTGTGGAGATTAAGCAAGCTATTGCCCAGAGTCGCAGAGGAGGCACCGGAGCGAGAATTATCGAGTCCGTGGAATTTTTAGCCCAAGACCCACCGAGGCGGGGAATTGAACCCTGGTCCAGGACCGATCTCAGCTTCCGGGTCTGCTGCCTCTAACCCCTGAGCCACACTTCTCCAAGGTAAGGGTGAGTGTTTAGATGAAGCACTGGCCAATTAGACTTGAAAGGTGTGGTCTTTTATAAAAGAGGTAATCCAGAATAAGGCTCCTCCCTGAAGATCCAAGTTCGACAGTCTCTATGAATGTCAGCAGCCCTATATGCCAAGAACAGATGCATACTGGTAAGTAGCATTTTCCGTTCGAGGCATGTGGGCTGCTGAATTCATATCTTAGCATAGACTGTATAGAAGGTCCTCCTCTAGCGGTGGTCGCCTGTACCAGCTGCAGTGGTTTGAAAAAGAGTTTTAAGGACAGCCTGGCCTACTGCAGCTTGTTGCTTAGCTTGCACATCAACACAGTAGTGTTTAGTGAAGGTGTGTATGGTAGACCATGTAGCTGCCCTACATATGTCTTCTAAGGGAATATTTCCTAGGAAATCCATGGATGCCCCCATTTTGCGCGTTGAGTGGTCTTCTGGGGGAACTGTTAAAGTGCGCTTTGCCTTTTGGTAGCATATTTGAATGCATTTAACTATCCATCTGGCTATTCCTGTCTTAGAAATGGGATTACCCTTATGTTGTGGAGAAAAAGCAACAAAAAGTTGCTTCGTTTTTCCGAATGATTTAGTTCTGTCGACGTAATATAGCGGAGCTCTTTTGACATCTAGTGTGTGTAGGGCTCTTTCAGCTACCGACTTCGGGTTTTGAAAGAAAACTGGCAATTCTATGGACTGATTGATGCGGAAAGTGGATATAACTTTTAGCATGAATTTAGGGTTAGTACGAAGCACCACTTTATTTTGGTATATTTGCATGAAGGGTTCCTGAATGGTTAGTGCCTGTAGCTCACTCACTCGTCTGAGGGAGGTAATGGCAATTAAAAATGCCACTTTCCATGTTATGAATTGTAGTTCACATGAGTGGAGTGGTTCAAAAGGTGGCCCCATGAGTCTGGTTAGTACTACGTTTAAGTTCCAAACTGGTTAAGGTGGATGCTTTGGAGGTATAATTCTTTCAAGTCCTTCCATAAAAGCTTTGATAGGTGGTATTCTGAACAGGGACACGTGTTGCCTGTTTTGAAGATATGCTGCTATAGCAGCAAGGTGTAGCCTTATGGATGAGTATGCTAGATTACATCTTTGAAGATGTAGCAAGTAACAGATTATGTTTTGGATGGAGGCATCTAATGGATTGATTTTCTTGTTATTGCAATAGATTACAAATCTTTTCCAATTAGCTGCGTAGCATGCTCTAGTAGTGGGGCGCCTTGCTTCCTTGATAATGTTCATGCAGTCTGGAGGCAAGTTAAGGTATCCGAACTCTAAGACCTCAGGAGCCAGATCGCTAGGTTCATCTGATTGGGATCTGGATGCCTGATTTCGCCATGGTTCTGTGTTAGCAATTGTGGCGACAGGCGTAGTCTTTGGTGCGGGACTACTGATAGTTCTAGGAGCGTTGTGTACCATGGCTGTCTTGCCCATGTGGGAGCAAACAGGATCATTGTGAGTGACTGTTTTAGTTTGCGTGCAACTAATGGAATCAGTGGGGTTGGCGGAAAAGCGTACGCAAATCTGCCTGACCAGTTCATCCATAATCGCATTGCCCTGTGACAGCGGGTGTGGGAACCTGGCGGCAAAGGATTGGCATTTGTTTTAAATGATGAAGAGGTTTGTCATGTATTGCCTCTGTCTGAGCCTCGAAAGGAGGAGCGGCGAAAGGAGCCCCTAGACTGTTGGAATTGAAGTGCACCCATGGACTTTGCGGTGTCAGTATCTTTCTTCATCTTTTCTAAGATGGTATCAACTGCTGGGCCGAACAAGAAATCCTGGTTAATGGGTTGATTAAGTATGGTAGACTGTACTTCATTTTTAAAACCTGAGATGCGGAGCCAGGCATGCCGGCATAGCAACACACTAGTGTTGACAGCCCGAGCGGCTATATCGGCCGCATCAAGGGCGCATTTTATAGATGAGTTAGTGATGAATTCCCCTTCTTGAATTAAGTCGTTAGCTTTTGCCTTATAAGGTTCTGGTAGGTGTTGTAATAATTCTTCCAGTTCATCATAGTGTGCTCTGGCATAGCGTGCTAAAAGAGCTTGTGTATTTGCGACTCTCCAGGTATTTGCTGCCTGAGAGGCAACTCTCTTTCCTGAGGCTTCTAAGATTTTTGACTCTTTGTCAGGAGGGCGGGCATCACCTGTTTGAGAATTCGCCCTTTTTCTGGCGTTAGAAACAACAAGAGAGTCTAGTGGTAACTTAGACTTGATATAAGAGGGGTCTGTAGGGGCTGGTTTATATTTCTTTTCAATTCTTGGATTGAGGACACGCGCTCTGGCTGGGTCTTTAAAGATGTCTGGTGCGTGCTTAAGTACTCCCTTTAGCATAGGGAGTGTGCGTATACTCTTCTCTGATGTTGGGAAGGTATTAAATAGGAAATTCTCCTCTATAGGGTCAGTGTGCATTGGGGTCATTTTGATCTTCCCATGTGTGATCTTGGTTTCCCTGATCATCAGGGTCTATAAAGTCCTGATGAGGGTCTTTTCCAATGTCCTCTTCCTCATCATAATGTGGAGGTGTAGGAGAATATGGAACATAAGGCATGTCAGGAGTGAAAGGAGGAGGTGTAAAAGGTCTAGACGGGGATGTCCAAAAGTCCTTTTTCTTAGGGGGAACAGGAGAAGGAGCCTCAGTGTCCAGTCTTCTCTTGTTCTTATTGTAGACTGTTATATGTCCTGTATTAGGGTCTATATGCAGTCTATTTTGGTCTGGGCTCACTGGATCAGGATGAAAAAGTTATTCCACTGTCCGTGGCTTCGGCACCGATGTTTTTGGATCGGTCGCTTGCTCGTTTTTATTTTTATCTTGAGCTTTTTTCGGCTCGACGTCTCTTGTCGGCTCGACAGCTGTTTTCGGCTTGACGGCCTTGTAGGACTAGACCACCTTATGTTCGACGGTCTTTTTCGGGTCGACAGCCTTCTTCGGGTCGACGGCCTTCTTCGGGTCGACGGCCTTCTTCGGGTCGACGGCCTTCTTCGGGTCGACGGCCTTCTTCGGGTCGACGGCCTTCTTCGGGTCGACGGCCTTCTTCGGGTCGACGACCTTCTTCGGGTCGACGACCTTCTTCGGGTCGACGACCTTCTTCGGGTCGACAGCCTTTTTCAGTTCGACTGTCTTTTTTGGGTCGGAGGCAGTGTTCGGATCGACGCCCTTTTTCTGGTCGATTCCTTTTTTCGGCTCAATGACCTTTTTTGGGTCGACGGTCTTTTTTGGATCGACGCCCTGGTTTGGGTCGACAGTTTTACTTGGATGGACGCCCTTTTTCTGGTCGACAGTCTTTTTCGGCTCAACGACCTTTTTTGGTTGCCCGGTGTTTTTCAGATCGACGACTTTTCTAGTGTCGTGGCCCGTTTTAGGCTGTGGAACAGTCTTTGAGTCTATGGCCTTTTTAGGAAGGGTCTTGCTCGGTCTCGGGGTACCGGAAGGCTTGGTAATGGTCTTCGGAGCCGAGCCGGAAGGCGGGGCTTCCGAAGCGGTGTTTCGGTCGCAGCTAAGGCCTTTTGGCGATGCTTTGACCGGAGCCTTGTCTGGAGGTGGAGGCAGGGTAGGGCCTTTAGTACTCACAGTTTGCCCCGGTGGGAGGTCTTCATCGGAGTCCGACTGGTCTTCTATGGTGACTAGCTCTAGGTCGGAGTCCGCTGCCTTTGGAAGTTCATGTTCATCGTCGAAAATGTTTTCCCGTTCAGGTGCCTGTCGCAGCATCTCTTGTCGAGCAGCCCTTCGGTTCCTGAGAGTCTTCTTCGACCGGAACTGAGCACAAGCTGGACAATCTTCCTTGTTGTGCTCCGGAGACAGGCACTTGTTGCATACTGTATGCTTATCGCTATGTGGAAACTTGGATCGGCATTGTGGGCATCTTTTAAACGGGGTTCTTTCCATTGGTGGTAGGCCCACGTGGCGTCGAAAAGGCCCAACGGCCTGCGTCGACTACCAGAGATGGATGGAAAGAGTTGTCGAGTCGAAGTGTCGTAATTATTAACTTGACCAAACGTGCGGAGGCCATTTTGTATTTCCTGGCTTCCATTTTGTATGAACATGCGGCCTCGTGGCCAGCATGCCCTTTTGTCCTTTCTCTGTACCAATGATCATTTACCTTGCCCGGCAACAGGCTATTTTTAGCACTGGTCAAGCTCACGCATGCGTACTCGAATATTCGGGTTAATGAGTGGTCACTTCTTAGGAATGTTCTCTGCAACTGACCAGTGGTACTAAACTCCTCCCACTTGTTGGCTGTGTTCCAAAAATGCCCTTATATGTACCTAAACTGTGAAAAGAGTGTACCGCCTATCTTTTATTACTACTAAACTTGTATAAAAGAGGTCGCACACCGATGTTCGGTGTGATACTTCTTGCATTGCCGAAGGGTGCTGTAGGAATGTACCACCACCCCATGGGGTCTTAATAAACTTGTCTTTTGCATTTCCAGTTTCCGTGCCAACTTCTATTCTATGGTGTTCGAGAGTTTTTGCAGAGTATGTAGACCTGACGGAACCCAATACCACAAATTCGCGACCACGAAGGGACTCATCGGCGACTCGGATGCCCGAAGGAGAGGTCGTGACGAAGGATTGGAAACTCGCCATGGACGCGTACGCTGCCACTGAGTGACCAGAGTCTTGGCACCCACGGTGTTTTTCCTTTCCTTCTGACCCGACCTTCCAGGTGGCGCCGGTCCTCGACTGAGATCCTGATCGGTTGAGTTGTCGTGCAGTGCCCATTTGGCTGATTCGATTACGGAACTTGGCAGTTGGAACCTGGACGTTTGAGAATATTTGGTAAGCTTGTGATTGGTAAGGTAGTCTACTGACACTTACTGTGGCTTTTTGGATTTGTTTGAGTTAGCTAACATTTGGACCTATGATTTGAGTTATAAGTGGAGTGCACCTCACATAGACAGGCATGTAGGGATATTTCTCTGACTTTGTATTTGTTTGAACGGCACACCGTGGTGTGTAAGACATATTTAAATGCCATTTTATGTATCATCGCGTTTGTGATATTTTGACATGCCTGTTCTCAGCACACTTCGAGGAATGTGCTATCTTGGAAATGGTACCAATTATCGATTAAATGAATCTCAGCCGGCTCCCCCCGAGGGGACACCTAATCGTGAAATGTATGTAAAATTTGGCCTTCCTCCCATTATGTATAGTACATTATGGCACAAATATACAAAAACCGATCGTGAATTGCAATGGCCTCTACATGGGTCGTTTGATCTGCGAAAGGTTCAATATGTGGAGCAGTGTTTGTTTCAGCGCAGGTCTAGACAGGATATGTTTGATTGTGTGCGTATGTGGGAGAAAGCGGTGCGTGAACGAATGAAGCGTGAACAAGCCTTGGCGGATAAAGAGCAGCGAAAGGCTGCTCGTGATAAAGCTTTACAGTTGCAGGAAAAAGAATTGCAGGAACAGAAAGAGAGAGAGATTCGAGAACGTAATTTACAAGTTAATGGTCAGTTTCCTATTCGACGTCCTCTTTATCCTGTCCTTACTAATGAATCAGATGATTTCTCATTACTAGATCGTTGCCCGCCTCCGTATGTTCCGCCTACGGCCCCGGATGAGGACTCCGACGAGGATAGTCAGGGAGATCAGCGTACCAGGCTAAGTGCTGATCGAGCATCGGAATTACGCGGGTTTGCTCGTAAACTTAATATAAATTCTATAACTATTGCAGAGATTGATGGTCTTATGGGTAAGTGGTCCGATCGAGAACGATTGTATTTTCTGGATCATTTTGGAGATGAAGTTGTCGAACGATTTAGAAAGTATTCATCTGAGTTGGAACCTAAGGATATATCAGTGGGTCGTGATAATTTACGTAAAGGTACTTTTGTTCTTGCGGATGAGCTTTTCCAGCGTTTGGTTAAGCTGCGGGATGAAGCGTCACGACTACGAGCGGCGGAAAAGGCATTGGGTCCCCCTGCGTCTGGATCGACTGAAGTCTCAAATGAGTGTCCTATCTTTGAAACAGATAAGAGCGCTGCAGTCCATGTTATGCGAGAAGCTGCGCCCTAAAGGGCAAGGCACAGACGATGATAAGAGGTCTAAAGATGCGAAGGGTTATTTTGTGTATAATTGGGTTTATACGCCATGGAATAGAACAGATGTTATGACACTTAAAAATGCTTTGCCCGACCCTCGCAAAAATCCGGCAGCTTTCTATGAAGGAGTGGAAGGTGCTATTTCTTCGTGTATTGTGACGTTAGTCGATATTGATCTATTCTTTGGGTTAATATTGCCCCCTGATATGTGGAGAGCTATTCGTAAGTTTGATGATCGAACGATTTTAGGTGCAGATTGGAAGGACTTAGCTCAAGCTGATTTGGATAGGGAACCCGCATGTAAGCCGCGTCGATTGATTTTAGATCTTCCGGCGGCTATTTTGACTAAATTAAAGACGCTTGTTCCCCCTAAGAAAATTGATTGGACAATGTTGGCTTCTTGTAAACAGAAGCCGGATGAATCGGTCTCTGACTTCTTTTCCCGTTTCGAGGAAGCGTTTCATGATTACAGTGGGCAATTATTAACAGAAGACACGGGCAGGCATTTGTTCGTTGATAAGTATGTGGCTAATCTCCTACCGGAGATTGCGCGACGATTAAAGACTAGTGAAAGTTCATGGACCACGGCAACCCCTGCTTCTTTACTGACTATGGCTCAGTATTATGAACGACAGGAATTGGAGGCTAAAGAAAGTAGTGATAAGAAAGGGAAGGATTTGAAGACGAAGGTGATGTTGGCTCAGGTTTATGCTACGCAGCCGAGAGGGAATGATAGGGGTAGACGAGGATCGTATGGTACGTCTTCCACCCGTTCCGACATTTCTGAGGATCAGTGTGCATACTGTAAACAGTTTGGACATTGGGCTTCAGATTGTCCGGTGCTTCGAGAACAGCGTAATCAGCGTGGTCGAGGAAGTGGAAGGTCAAGGAATAGTTATGTAGGACCGAGAGGTGGAGCGAATGATCGCGGTAGGTTGGAAGCGAGGGATCGTGGTCAGGCTGATCATAATACTTTTGATCGACGGAATCAGTATCAGATAGCTGAAGGAGAGTTTACTGAGTCTCAGGATAATAATTATGCATAGGATTGCGTAGGATGGGGTGTGGGATCGGTTGAAGTACCAGTCGATCAAAGGGGTCCATATATATCAGCACATGTTTTGGGTTCTACTGATCAGTTTCTGGTCGATACAGGAGCTACTCGTAGCGCTTTGTCCAAACACTTGGTTCCAAGGGCTCCCCTGTCTGGCGAAACGATTACATCAATAGGGTTCGATGGAACACCTTCTCTTAGCCCATTGTCTCAACCCCTTATATTTCACATTGACAAATTTACTGCCCCATGTCCGTTTTTGTTATCTCCAAACACGCCAGATAATATCGTGGGCCTTGATATGCTTAAACATTTTCGAGCAACTATACGCTGTGCCCCTGAAGGGGTACAGGTTATTTTGAATGAGAATTACCCAGAGGTTGAGAGATTGTGCCTCATGCAGGAGGCCGATGCGTTAGCTTCTCTTCCAAACACTTTATGGGCCACGTCCGATACTGATGTGGGTCAAATGATTATTCCTCCCGTACATATTACTGTAAAGGAGGGAGTGTCTTTGCCCCGCGTACCACAGTATAAGATATGCAGAGAAGGTGAAATAGCTCTGACACATATTGTGAATGACTTGATTGAGGCAGGAGTGGTGGAGGAAGTCCCCTATAATGTTTGTAATAGCCCAATTCTTCCGATACTTAAGAAAGACACAGACACTAAGATCTATCGTTTCATTATTGATTTGAGGGAAATTAATAAGATAGTTGTACCCCAGTACCCGGTGGTGTCTGATATTACCACCTTACTTACTTTAATTCCACCTACCGCCACTACATTCACTGTTATTGACTTAAAGTATGCTTTCTTCTCGATCCCTATTCATCCTGATAGCCGATATTTGTTCGGCTTTACATTAAATAACAAATCATATAGATTTTGTCGAGTTCCTCAAGGCTACACAGAAAGCCCTAGCATTTATAGCCAGGCTTTAAAAAGGCAGCTTGATTTATTTGATTTACAGCCTGGGGTGGCTCTTATTCAATATGTTGACAACATTTTACTTGCAGCAGACACGCAGGAACAATGTGAGGAAAGTACTATCTCCTTACTTTCTTTTCTTGCCAAGAATAATCACAAGGTCTCGAGGAAGAAGTTGCAATATTGTAGACCAAAGGTGACCTACCTCGGTCATCTTTTGTCTAAGGAGGGACGTGCATTGACATCAGACCGAATTCAAGCAATATTAGATACACCAGTCCCTTGCACTCAGAAAGATGTTCGTGCTTTCATAGGTTTGACGTCTTTTTGTAGACAGTGGATATTAGGATTTTCACACATTATAAAGCCTTTGTTAGCTTTGTTGTCCACAACTACACCTATTCCCCTTGAATGGACAGAAGAATGTCAGAATGCCTTTGAACAATTGAGACAAGCTCTTTGTTCTGCACCAGTGTTAGGTACACCAGATTATGCAAAGATCTTTACACTATATGTACATGAGAAGGATGGGTGTGCATTGTCAGTCTTAGTGCAGACACATGGAGATAAACAGAGGCCTTGCGCGTACTTCTCAGCAGTACTCGATCCTGTGGCTCGAGGATTGCCTGGATGTTTTCGAGCAGTCGCAGCAACAGCTGTGGCCATACGACAGAGTGAGGGGATAGTTTTGTCACACAAGCTGTTGGTGTTAGTTTCCCATGCGGTAGATGCTTTATTGAACCAAACGAAAACACAGCATCTAACTAGTGCTCGTTTAACAGGATACGAGCTAACGCTGTTGGCGCCACATATTACACTGAAGAGGTGCGCCACTTTGAACCCTGCTACTTTATTGCCATATCCTGTTGGTGAGACCCAGAGAGAAGAACAACATGATTGTGTTTTTCGGACCGAAGAACAGACAAAGGGTCGTATCGATTTACAGGATACGCCACTTCCAGATGTAGATGGGGAACTGTGGGTTGATGGATCATGTTTGAAGCTGCCAGATGGTACAACTTCTGCAGCCTACGCGATCCCGACACTTAAGACAGTGGTAGAAACAGCACGAATACCGCAGAAATCGGCCCAAGCAGCTGAATTGATAGCTTTAACGAAAGCTTGTGAGTTAAGTGCTGGATTATGCGTGAATATCTATACTGACAGCCGTTACGCTTTTGGAGTAGTGCACGATTTTGGCCTACTCTGGAAGGAACGAGGGTTCCTGACCTTACATGGAGTGCATATCATACATGGAGAATTAGTGCGTGACCTCCTGAATGCACTATTATGTCCAAAGAAAGTAGCGATAATCAAATGTAGTGCACATAAGAAGGTGACAGACAAAATAGGACAAGGAAACGCTTTTGCAGATCGCATAGCAAAAGAGACTGCCATGTTAAAAAATGTCTCTCCCATGTATGTGGTGAAATCACAAGCAGAGCGATGGCATGATGCTAGAGAGGAAATATTGGACATACAGAAATCAGCATCTGAAGCTGAACTTGCAACTTGGGCACAGAGGGAGTGTTGGATGATGAGGGTTGTTGGCGTAGCAAAGATATGGAGAGATGGAAATTGCCTGCTGCTTATTTGCAAGCAATGGTTCAAATGACACATGGGCTGGCACATGTTGGAGCTCTTGCAATTACTAAATTGCTTACACGAGTTTGGGAACATCCTGAGATTGCCAGCACGGCTAAGAGAGTGGTTCAGACCTGTCTGATATGCTTACAGCACAATCCTGCAAAAGGGACTTATACTCCTAAAGGAGGGTTTGTTCCACCTACTGCACCATTCGAAGTATTACAAATGGATTACATCCAGCTTGAGCGTTGTAACAACTTGAAGTACGTCTTAGTGGTGATGTGTGCCTTCAGTAAGTGGATTGAGGCCTTCCCCATGAAGGATAATACTGCGTTGACAACAGCTAAGGTGTTACTCAAAGAGTACTTCCCACGCTATGGTGTTTGTAAATTTTTGTGGAATGATAATGGTCCTCATTTTGTTGGGAAAGTAGTGGAGTATGTCCTGAAAGGATTGGGAATTAAGCAAAGATTCCACGCTGTATTTCACCCGCAGTCAGCAGGTCTTGTGGAAAGGTATAATGCAACTCTGAAATTGAAGCTAGCAAAGATTGTGGCATCCACGTCTTTAAAATGGCCGGACGCTTTGCCTTTAGCATTACTGTCTATTAGATCAGTGCCACATTCCCGATCTGGCCTCACACCCTATGAAGTGGTGTTTGGAAGGCCTATGAACATTTGGGGAGTTCCAAAGCCTCGCTCAATACATGATGTGCCTTGTATAATGATGAACGACTATTTGGCATGATTAACAAATTATTTACTTTCTATTCATCAACAGGTTTGAGAAGCGCTCCCCGACAATTCCATTGGAGAGGCTCATTATCTCAGTCCTGGGGACCATGTAATGGTCCGCGTGTTCGAGAGAGCCAGCAGTTTGGAGCAGAGGTGGCGTGGCCCTGAACAAGTATTGTTGGCAACTCGCACGGCTGTGCGAGTCACGAATAAGAAGCGGTGGGTACATTCCACTCACTGTCGTCGCGTCTCTCCGGACCTGGTGAATCCTGCGGTGCTGTCTGATTATCGAGACATCTTGGATGCAGAGAAGAGCCCAGCTACTACGCCTAATGAGTCGGAGGAAGCCTTCCCGGACCACATTGTTTCTGGTGGAGTGAAGTATAACCTACGTCCAAGGAAATAGTTTTTGTGCGAGACTGGTTGAGTTACCGTTCTGAGGTTTGCGAAAACGGAAGCCGAGAATATCAAGGGGGGGGGGGATCAGTTCTGGCCAGTGTAGCGACACCCGTCTTGAATCTCGGAGAAGAAACCAGCGGCTACCTCGGATCTCAGCACTCAATTTTTATTTTTTAGTTTATTTATTTTGAAACTTGGTTCTTTGAACTATGGCACCTACGACAATGAGGAACAGGAGAATTCTTGGTGCAGTGCTTTTTGTTGTGCCCATAGTGGTAATAGCAGTAATAGCTTGGACTGTAGAACGATTGCTTCCTGCACGAGAATATTTACTGCCTACCACTCCAATCCCATCTGAACATTTCCATTTTACTCTGCCTTATCATGAAGACATAGACGGACTTATTTAAATAACAGTTTCATTCAGATTCTGCATCATACCCACAACATGACGAACACTTCGAACTGTTGGGTATGTGGAATGTTGCTTGGACATCAAAAGAAAGGAGGAACTCCACTTATTCCTCTTCCTTTTTCTCATAATGGTTCTTGCAATGCTTGGTACACTCTTCTTTTTACCCTAAGATGGCCAACAAAAGGTGGACTACTTTTCCGACTTAATAAAATATGTTATAATGATAGAGATGGTTACCCACAGGCAGAAGGAACTAAATTTGAGTGGGAAGAATATCGACCGGACAATGTATCTACGCCTCGTATTTTCACTAATCAACGAATTATAAATATGTCTAGTTTACATGTGATTACTGTAATTGATACCAAAGCTGAATTGTGCATGCGTAATAAGGGTATAATACCGGTCGGGAAAAGTGAATGTAATACTACTCTCACATTTGATACACCGAATGGTATTGCCTTTGTAGCCTCCCGAAATACTTATTTTATTTGTGGAAATAAAGGATATCATCGTCTTCCCACTGGGTGGTTAGGAACTTGCTATATATCTTTTGTACTACCCCCTGTATTTATTGCTCCGCCTATGTACCATAATGATTTAGTACTATATCATGATTTTATATTAAATAGGGTTAAGAGAACATTAGAGACTGAAAAAGTAGACCAAACGGACACTTCCTTACAACAATATGTAGATTTTAATTTAGGCCTGTTTTCCTTTGTTGGTGCTGCTTTAAACAGCAGAAAAATAAGACGGCTAACACGTGTTGTGGAAGCTGTTGCTAATGAAACTGCCTCTGCTTTAGGGAACTTAACTGAGGAGCTCCAAATTACCAGAATTGTAACGCTCCAGAACCGAATGGTTCTGGATGTAGTACTAGCTGATCGTGGGGGTGCATGTCGCATTATCGGAAGTAGCTGTTGTGTCTACGTCCCAGATAATTCGCCTTCTGTATATGATGCTATTTCCAAATTGCATAAAATTGCTGCTGAAATTTACCCCGGAAATGGTACATGGACATTCTCTAATTGGTTCTGGACTTTGCTTAGTACCTAGGGTTGGAAATTACTGACGATCTTATGTATGATTATTGGAATACTCTTTCTCCTTTGTTTATGTATTCAATGTGGCCCTACCTTATGCTCTGTATGTATTACAGCCTGTATTCCATCCAAAAGAGCTATTGCCAAAAATGAGCAACTGATTAACGAAGAAATGATGAAAATAATGATGATTAATATTGATGACGAGTATCCTGATTATTTCCGTTATGAGGTAGCTTCAGCTAAGTGCTAAAAGGGCCGTCTGTCGTAATTTGGCAGCAACTGAGTTAGCATTTAGCTCAGCTACACGAACTTTCATTATTAACTTGACCAAACGTGCGGAGGCCATTTTGTATTTCCTGGCTTCCATTTTGTATGAACATGCGGCCTCGTGGCCAGCATGCCCTTTTGTCCTTTCTCTGTACCAATGATCATTTACCTTGCCCAGCAACAGACTATTTTTAGCACTGGTCAAGCTAACGCATGCGTACTCGAATATTCGGGTTAATGAGTGGTCACTTCTTAGGAATGTTCTCTGCAACTGGCCAGTGATACTAAACTCCTCCCACTTGTTGGCTGTGTTCCAAAAATGCCCTTATATGTACCTAAACTGTGAAAAGAGTGTACCGCCTATCTTTTATTACTACTAAACTTGTATAAAAGAGGTCGCACACCGATGTTCGGTGTGATACTTCTTGCATTGCCGAAGGGTGCTGTAGGAATGTACCACCACCCCATGGGGTCTTAATAAACTTGTCTTTTGCATTTCTAGTTTCCGTGCCAACTTCTATTCTATGGTGTTCGAGAGTTTTTGCAGAGTATGTAGACCTGACGGAACCCAATACCACAGAAGGATACCGAGCAGAAACAATACAGTTGAAATGATGAGGTTTTTGGCCTTAGAAATTAGGAAACTTTCGATCCCGTAGTTGGAGTTGTCGAAGTGCATCCGAACCCAATGGCGGAGAAAAACAATCTGAGGATGGAGAAGATGCCCATGCGCATTGTAGTCTAGGGGAGGAGTCACCTATCTCGTGATACTTCGAAGACTCTTCCAAGACAACAAGGTGCAAACATCCGGACCCAACACTAGGCGGCGATCTATGCTACGATATGAATTCAGCAGCCCACATGCCTCGAACACTTGATTTCAAGTCATAAATGGATTGGTAGTCCAGCTGCTGTTTGGATAAAATAGATGCACTGTTCAAACAGGGAACCCCACTAAAGAGAGGCATCCAATGTATTCCTATTGTTTTTCACACCCAGAGTGACAGATTCAAACTTGTCATCTCCACTTACTCAGCAGCAGCACTGACGCTATGCTCACCCACATTTTATTAGTCATGATGTACTATTTTCATCGCATTACCTCTTTTCAATGGTATGACATACTTGTACAAAATTACTTCAAATATGAACACTTTGCAGTTATTCGTTAATACTATTTTTTCGGCTAAGCTTACTGAACAAACTTCTCAATGTATGCAGTAACAGTCAGTTTTTCTGACATACCATTGGCATGCCTCCAATTCTTTTGTGAAAACGAATTAAAATAAGTTAGTAGTTTTTAAAAAATTTGTCATGATAAAGTTAAGAGGAAATCTGAGGCACTGAAAGAGCAGGAATAATATATGACTAACAGCCTCTGAAACATTTTCCTTAGTAAATCCATTGAGCAGTTTATCAATATACAATGGGTATACATTATATGTATTCTGTGTGAACATCTATATATGTGGTCATATGGAACAGAAATGGATAAGTACAATCTGCAGAAATGTTAACTTGTATTCAATTCTATATGGCAGACGTTTTAACAGTTATTAATTTCTATATGACTCTACGTGGATACGTAGTCTGTGTGTGGACCTGCATGTGGATCACCCAACATGTTTATGAAAGTAAGGGGCACAGAAAGAGCACAAAGAATACTGAGCACAGGAGTGATCTGTGGTAAATCGACCCACTCAAAAACATAAGTCTTCACAATGTTTGTGGAAATACAACAAAATAAAAGACAACTTGATGTGCCTGCGTTGCAGGAAGCTGAATCTCCTTGTGCTTTCATCCAGGACATCTGTTGTGTATGCCAGATGTTACTGACCTTGGAAGTGACAGACAAGAATGTGGGGTAATATCATTAATGATGAAAGCACTACAAAACCTGTACATGATCTCAGTTTTGTGTCCTCTGTGTGGAATTGCATGAAAACCACTTTGAAATTATTATAATAGCTGATGAAATCGTTACTTTTCTACAGCCATTTTGCTTTGCATTTTATGTCCATGTTATACATAACCTATTCTGTTCTCTCGATTCTGGCAGACTCTTTCATGCTTGGCACGGTTAAGCAAGGATTCACAAATGAGTACCTCAGCGTCTAGAAAGACTACATTTCTTGTATCTCTTGTCAAGGTGTTCTTGCCCTCTTCTCAGGAGGTGCCTGTTGATTTTAATTTCAGTTTTTGTCATCTGTATCCTCATTTGAAGCAATGAATGAAGACATCTAAAACAGTCATTCAAATTGGGGAGGAATTAGAACTATATGCTCACTGGTGGCGAGCATGCTGCTGCCTGAGATCACAATTTTGCATTTTGTTTTTCTGAATAAGCTTTTGCAGACTTCCTGAAATGTGTAAGAATGGTTTGTGTTTTCTCTGCCATCTGGAACGCTTCAACAAGCTTTTAATTATGTTAAATAGTGCTTTACTTTTAGCTTTAAGTGCAACCATGAAATATAGGAAAATAAAATTCCAGATATAGAAAAACAGCAATTATCCATATTTAGCCAAAGCGAAAAAACATCAAGAATTGAGTTACTAATGCAAGTTACCAGTTCCATTATTCTACTGAAACATACTCTAACTAGCACAATTCACTTGGGGCAAAAAAAATAATAATCTAAAAACCATTATTCAGTTTGTATGAAAAAAGGGATAGTTTTTAAATTAAATACAAAGTTAAATTCTTTAATCTAATAGGAAAGTTCTTACCTGCTATTACTGCATTTGTTGATGCTACAGCTGGGATAATTCGTTTTACCACTCCTGCAAAAAAATTAAATAATAATAATAAAAACACAAACAGTGAAATAGAAATTCAAATTGTCATTTAAAAAAAGAAGAGGCTGGTAACAAAACCATAACATTACTTGACTTTCCCATCCATCACTTGATAGCCATTTTTGGTACTGTGTTACCCCTCACTGGAGGCAAATCTATATTAGACTACAAATCAGTACATAAAAATCAAAATTTTCACTTGAGAAAGGTTCTAGACATAAATGTAGCAAAAAAACGTTGGGAAGTCGCTAAAGGATGTGAGGTAGAGCTCAATTTACTAGAAGCACTGAGAACGAAACATAAGCAACTTGGAGGGGATTACAAAAATCAAATATTATACAAATAAAACACTTGATCCTAAGTATTTTATTTTTGTTGAGATTATGGATTAATAGAACACCTTATGTATTTGCCCTGCTAGCTTATGCCATCACAGATTTTCAGGCGGTTTTCTTCCTTCAAGCCTGCAAAATACTGGACCTGATAAAAACACCAGAAGAAAATTGTCATGATGTGTAAGCCAATCTATAGCAGTAACCCTCGTCAAAGATTCTGTATGCCTCAGCATACATCTCTATTTTCAATAAACCAGGCACCAGTGCACTCAATGCAACGCGTCCTATGCAAATATTTACCAACAAGTCTTGCAAAAAGTTGCGTCAAAGACTGGAAATCTAACCAAAAATGAAGGAAAGGGAAATGTTGAACATTGCTGGAGATAAGCGAACTGATCTGCTCAAACAAAGACAACTAAAATCAAACTAAAGTAAGTATAACCTGTCTCAGCAGAAAGGAGGTAGGTAGTTTGTTGGAAAAGTCAAAATGCTTTCACAAACATAAGCAAATGGGCAACTTCATGCCACACAAATGGGATTCTCTATGTGGCTTGATGGCCATTCCTCACTGTCCGTTCTAAAACAGTCTATATTTTTCATTATTGTATTAATTTCTAGCAATTTAATCTGTGGGTCAAAATGTACATGTTTAACTTTACATATTTGAATCATGCTCTGTCATTGAGTTGGAAGTCCCACAATAATTTATTTCAAATAACAGTATAAACTTTAAATGCATCTGAAGTGTTCTGAGCATAGTAAGTAAATTAGCACAAACACCATTGGATTATATCCAAATCTCAGCTATAAAGTGTGCAGAACACCAGTCCCTCAGATGGGCGCCATCTCTCAGATTTCATGCAACAGTTTTAAGGATATAGATGGTAAATGATCCTTAGCCCAAGAAGAAGTGAGCACCACATGGGCATCCAGGAACGCTACCAGCCTTAGAGAACTGTATTTACAGCATTGTAATGTACTTGTTTCTACAGCAAAGCACCTTTAGCAGGATATCCTTGAATCAGAAAAGCAAGCAGTACACTATATTCCATAAGAGGTTCACTATACAGAAATACATGTTGAAAGACCTCTTATTCACAGCGGCTTCCATTTCCTTCTCTAGGACGCCCATTGGGATAGACTGCCACACTCCTCTTTGAACCTTCAATTAATATCTGTGCCGTGTGCTCATCAACTGAGGTCACTGGCACTGTTGTAATTAAGTGTGATAAATGTGTTTGCAGCAAACTTACAAGTCTCTTGTTCACTGCATGATGGACATACTGGAGCAGCTTTAGCATGGATGAAGCAAATCAATAGGGTGTCTGACTGACCTTGCTTAGTTGTCATGGGATTCATGGACGTTTGTCAGTAGGGCTAGAATGTCAAATGTCATTAAATAGACAAGCTGAAGAAAATGCGTTTTTGACCATACTGGGTAATATTTGTGACTTGTATCGGCCTGTGCTTTTAATATACTATAACATATGCACATTCCACCTACATCATACTGCACTGTGCCATCAGCTAAAGGAAAATATTACTAACCCAGTTAGCACCTGTCTGTGGTGTGTTGTACTGTAGATTCACATGCTTAGTATGAGTCCGCCATCTAGTGTTGGGCTCGGTAGTGGGCAAATAGTTTTTCTTTGAGACAAGAGATTTGGCGACTCCTCTTGCTTGCAAATGCGCATGGTCCTAGACTCTGTTAGATTGTTTTCTGCTTGGCGGGTGAGGATTGAGTGTACGGATGATGTATCCTAGTGAGAAAATAATGTAATATGTCTATACTTGTAATCCACACAGGTATCCAGGGAGGAGGGTGGGCACATGTGAACCACTACATGCCACAAACAGATGCTCATTGAGTACGTAACATTTTCCGTTTGAGGCGTGTGTGGCTGTAGATACTCACTACGGCCCCTATATGACCCCTTCCTTTGGGAAGTGGGCATTACCTGGTCCCAGAGGTCCACAGTTTTCCATCACAAAGATGGCCACTTGTGAAAAGTTGTAACCGACATCAGGTTGGGCCACCTCATGGGTGGTACTAGCCTGGAGGCGGGCACAGCAACCTGACTAGCTCAATTTCCCTCTTGTCCAGGTGCCAAAGGGGGACGGCTTCCTTTCCTGTGAGGGGAGCCAGATTTGCATTTCAAAGGTGGCAGCTCTTTTAAGCTTGCAGGACTAGGAGCGCCAATCAGCAGGTCATACTGTGGAAGGGTGTGCAACACCCTCCCGGATTTTGTCTTTGACCCCTTGAGAGCAGAGGCTCGCACTCTAGGAGATCAGAAACTTGTCTCTGGTGGAAGACCCGCAGGGACCAGTCAGTCAACACACCAGAGGCTGGTATGTTTTCAGGGGGCACCTTTAAGGTGCCCTCTGAGCGTATGTATTACAAAATCTAACACTGGAATCAGTGTGGCTTTATTAATACGAGAGGCTTGATTCAAAACATCCCTATCTTCAGTGAAGCCATCATGTAGCTGGGGAATTCGTTTTCACCAGTGTCCAGCATACATCTTAAAGTGGCTTCCATGATCACTTGCACTGGTAGTAATGGAACTAACCAGCAGAGGTGGCATATCTGCTCATGAAGGTATGCCCTCACATGTAATATTAAGCACCCTGCCTTAGGGCTGTAACGCTTGCTGTAGGGATGACTTACAAATACCACATGCAGTACTGGGGGACATTTATTTATTTATTTTGAAGGTTTTATATAGCGCGAACAAGATCTTTGCAGATATCAGAGCGCCTTACAGACGAAAAGAACAACGTGTGAGCAAATAGTATTGGGGTGGGGAAGGTACATGTGGGAGCATAGACCACCAGCTACATCAATAATGATACAAGTACAAATACAAGTACAAGTACAAGTAATTGATAGCGTAAACACTCAGGCAGGTCATCAACACGAGTCATGCAAAAATGCAAAAAAGGTCAGTAAAACTGAATGAAACAGCGTCTGTAACTAACATCCCCAGTAATAATTCAAGTGTATTTCGCCATGAGGATAGCTTTTACTTCTTTCTTAAAAAGTATGGTAGAGGAGATGAGCCTGATTTCAGGGGGGAGTGAGTTCCAGATCCTGGGTGCCATTCCAGAGAAGGAGCGTTTATCCGTTTTTTCCTTACGGAATCTTTGGGGCTTTAGCAGGAGATTGTTTGTGCCTCTAGTGATTCTAGAGCCTCCGGAAATCGGCAGCTTTTGGGCGAGGTATCCGGGTGAGCTCATGTGGACAGCCTTGTGCGTGATGCAGGCGATTTTCAAATGAATTCTGGCTTCAAAAGGTAGCCAGTTCAGGGCTCTCAGGTCAGGGGAAATGTGTGAGTGTTTTCTTGATCCGGTGATGAGTCTCGCTGCAGCGTTTAGAGAAGCTCTTATGGGTGCCGTGGTAGTTAGGGGGAGACCGCAGAGGGCGATGCTGCCGTAATCTATTCGAGGGATGACTAAAGCTTGTACCGCAGTTTGGAAATCTTTGGCTGGAAGGAAGGGTTTGAGTTTCCTTAAGGTATTGATCTGGTAGTTCGCCCCTTTAGTTGCTTTGTTGATGTGTTCCTGCATGTTGAGGTTGGTGTCAAGTGTTATGCCTAGAAATTTTGCTGAGTCTACAATGGTGGGATGAACATTGAGTGCGGTTAAGTGTTTAAGCCAGATTTGAGTGGTAGTGATCTTCGCAGGAGGTGAGATCAAGAGGAACTCTGTTTTAAGAGCATTGAGCTTGAGATGATTAGCGGCCAACCATGCTTAGGTGCTTCTGATCGTTGAATTCAAGAGCATAATGTCTTTGGGTGATTGTACTTTGAGATAAAGTTGGGTCTCATCGGCATACATGTGGAATTGAACATTGGATGCTTGTAGCAAGGTGGTGAGAGGTTCCATGACTAGGTTAAACAAAGTTGGGGATAGGGAGGATCACCAGGATGTGTGCCATGTCGTGTTTTCACTTTTGTCTGTACCAAAACACGCGGCCTGCAATGGCAGCCTGGCATGTATTTGGTGAAGAGTTCCTTAGGGTGGCAAATCTGTGCTGCAGTCCTTACGGGCCCTCTTTAGTACCTCAGGCCCTAGGAGCCAGTGCTATCAATTACTAGGGACTTACAGAGCATGCAAAAGTTGTTGCCCATTGGGGGAACAATAGTACAGTTTTGGGGGAGAGATCTGGCACTGGGGACCTGGTTAGAAGGAACCCAGTGCACTTCCAGTCAAAATCACATCAAATACCAGGCAAAAAGTGAGGGTGACCATGTCAAAAAGGGGCACTTTCCTACATGCAGGCACTAGGGTGATGATTTGAATTGTGAAGCCGGGTGCAGTGGCACAGGGGCGAAAAGGTCTAGGAAACCTACTGAACACCGATTATTGCTATATTTTACTACTAAACAGGCAGTCACAAGTACAGTTACCTTGCAGGCACTAGGGTCATGATTTAAATGGTGCTGCAGGTGCAGTGGCACAGGGGGCAAAAGCTCTAGGAAACCAATTGAACACTGCTTGCTTAGTTGTAAAATATAGCAGTAATCAGTCAGGAGTGCTTTTTGGTTCTTTTGTAACCATTGCACTTAAACACATAGCCAAAATCATCACGGTAATAAACGCTGTAACCTATTGGACTTTTCTGTCCACCTACAACTTATGTTACATTCAGCACATGTATATGGCACATTTTCACACTTTTTGTATGGTCCTAAAATGCTTATGAATGTGGAAACACAAGCACCTTGGCAAGTGCATTCTCCGTTCTATAACATTAGCACTTCAGTCGCTGTAAACACAATATAAATACTTACCATATGACATTCTATACCAAGCTTTGGCAAAGCCAACAGGTCTCGCCTTTGCTAATGCTTGTTGCTTACTGGTCAACTTTCAAGTGATTTACGACAGACAACCGTGTTTAATTTCTGAGTTTATGAATGGAGTGCACTACAAGAGTACTGCAACACATAGATCTTACCTTGTGTAAGTCTGTATGTGACTCCTCGAATATTAAATTGAGATGCACGTTCTAATGACTTCTGGAAAATCCACTGTATGTGTTCAGGATCATCTCCATCCAGGGGCACAGCCTCTAATGGGGAATTAAACACAACCTGATCACACCTTTAGAACTGTATCTCCCTGCATTTTTTTTTATTTAATATTTAATGAATTTTAGGACTGAAGATTTTCTAAATAAGAAAATGCATCTTACATGAGCTAGGACATTTAAATACATTATATAGAAGCCAATAATTCCAGCATAAAAACCTGTACTTATTATCCTCACTATATTTGAGCTGTGACATTACATTGATTATTACGGATTAGCATCCACTAAATAACACCTCTGGAAATAGAAAAACAGTCATCATTTAGACTGAACAAGTAACGACCAGTCCTTCAGAGCCATTTATTGAAGTCATCAGCAACGAAGATGTCTTGCGTGTATTTACGGAGTGATTTGCTGGAGTCCGTGGATGAAGGCAGTAAATATAGTTATTATAATGATAATTAATAATAATCTAGCTACATCTAATTATCAATTGAAAACCCCAAAGATATACATTTAAAATAATTTATAGAACATCTTTCAGAAAGATACAACCAGCACCAGACCAGTAATGTTCCCATTATTTTAACAAAGAGACAGACAAAAAAGCGGAGATTACAAATTACAAACTGCATGATAAATATGAAACTTATTACAAATTGATACAGATTTTGTTTATACGCAAATGTGCATACTGTAATATCCCATTACCACTGCTGAAACTGGCCAGGGGTCAATACTCATGAGAGATAAAGCCAACAATGATGATAAATAAAATATTACACTCTTCGAATATGCATACATGGTCTTTGTCACAATTTGTAATGGTTATGTTATTCAAAATAACAAAACAGTTTTGAAAGTTTCCACCAGTCACCAACAATCTGATTCAATAGGAAAGCTACAAACAAGCCTAGAAACCTACATCTGATAGCCACAGGACACGTCTTCAAAGCATTTCTGTAGCTATGGGTTTGTAGGAGAAAAACTGGTGCAAAGAGGGATACCCTGAAAGAGAGCTGTAATTCCTTTATGTAATTTGTGTGAAAATTATCAACTGAATTAATGCTTAAAACAAGGTATTAATCAAGGCCTCCATGGTTGACAGCACTGTGAAGAAAGTAAACTCATATAAAGGGACCGCATACTGGGGGAGAGGGGCAAGTCTGAAAGTCCATTCCAGAAAACTTTCCAGGGCACTTCCATGAAGAAAATCATAAGTAAAAAGGCAGAGAGATTTACATAGTGGGGTGGTACAGCCATTTCACTTGTTCGTTAGAGCGTGTCTGGGTGGGCTGCATGTAAAGCTGATAGCGGTGTCCAATATTGTAACTTCAGGAACGTTCAGAACAAGGGATTAACCCGGGATATTTACCCTGCTGCCAAATTTCAGCTTTTAATATATTCTGATTGAGGACCGATGCCTTATATCAGAAGGAAACTGTTCTTTGATCTCCTGAATAATCAATAAGCCTTGAGAAAGCCCTGGTCTTATTGACCACCCAGGGTGAAACACGTGTCGGCTGTTGCATCTGTATTATTCAAGTATATGTTATGTTATGTTATGTTATGCTCAAACCCTCACTGCACTGTCAACAAAATAACCTGCCCTTCTGCCACATGTGTGATGTGATTTAAGAGTATGAAGCGAGGTCTAGGACTGAGTACATGCAATCATCCATACAATCATTCAACCACCAGCATCTTCCATCACCCATCCTAGAACATTCATCACCTTACAGGAATAATTTCCCCTTTTCTCGGTCATCTCTGTCTCAGCCCCACCAGTTGCTACTAATCTGGCTGTTGATCACCTTTAAGAAAGATCAGAACAGGTACTTGAAATGTTCGCTCTACTATACACAATACACTTAAATGGCGAATCCAACAAGTTAAGTTTTTATTTGGAAGCGATTGCTGGCCTGATGCATAGCTAGCTTTGTTAATGGAAGTGATCTAACTGCAGGATATGTCTCCTTGTAAATAGGAAACAAAACAAATCCTTACACATTACCTAATTTATTTGGGTCATCTCAAATGTAATTTTTGAGTACTGCTTTAAAACAGTAAATGCTGTATAGTGGTGGATGACAACACAGAATGTAATTACCCCATTGAATCCCTTGTCTTAGGCTGAGTTGTTTACTATGTATTGTATAAATATTAATTTGAGGTGAATGTATCGAAAACAAGTGCTGAGTATTTAGTTAGCAGGGACATTAATCGAACTGCTCTTAATCAATAAAGTTGATAAGAAGAATACATACAATTTTTATATATTTTTTGTTCTTTAATAAAGTTCCAGAACATATTCGTTTCTCACCTCCAAAAGGTTGTTCTTTTGGCCACTGTAATATCCTGACATACTCAATACAATGTTCAGGCAGCCTTGGCATAGATGCTATAGTACACATAGGAAAATTAATCTGTAAAAGAAAAATGTTTAGTAAATGAAATACATGAGTTAGAATGTAAGGCCGGTGAATATCAGTGTATCAATTTACCTGAGGTGGATAGAGTTCAAGCGTGCATTCTACACAAGCTGTCATGCCAGGTAGAATAACTCTGGCATTTCCTTTAAATCCTTCAGTTCCTCCGTCAATCAAAGGGACTATGCTACTAGGATCCAAAACGCCATCTTCATAGTTTAAAAGTGACATCTGTTAAAAACGGAAAAAAAAGAAATCTTTTTCTTTAACGGTACCATGACCATTTTCCACTACTAACTTTCTTTTAAACGTAATATACATCTTTATTGAGTTTGGGGTAAGAGTGCATTTGCCCCAATACATCAGCACATACTTAACAGCTCAACTGTTACTTAGTGTGCACAATAAGCTCGACCTCTTATGATCCGTCAAGCAGGAGCGAGATAAAATGTGGGAGGGCGGGCAAAATCGCAAAATCTCCATATATTATTTATAGACTTTTTTGGAACGCAATAGCACGAAACGGCTTAAATGAATTACATCAAATTGGCAAGAAGCTAGATCTTGGTTCCGATAACGTGCTCTTTATGATTGGGAGTAAATTCGTTCAGTAGTTTGAGAAATTAAGGTTCAAAATAATTATATATCTGGACAGTTGGGTTTGCGGGACTTTCACTAGAGTCTCACGAGCAAAACTTAAAAAAATAAAGCGTTACGATTGGCCTAGGGGGCTTTTTGCCTTTGGGCCACCTCGCTTCTGTGGGAGTGAGCTCTCTGACTGGCTGGGTGCAACTTTTTTGGGTGTTTTTTATATATCACAAACTCGGCTCACAATTTTGGGAGCGCTTTATATGAGCCCCAGTTACATTACACAAGGACATACTTATTTTTTGTAGGCATGGGGAGATTCGATCATTTGGCCAGAATCACAGGATGTTGAGCAAATGCTAAGACTCGAACCTGGTTCTCAAGCTTTAAAGTCAGAAGTTCTGGCCATTACACCACATTGTTTCATATTATTTGGGAGACGATCAAAGCAAATGTTGCGGCGGCCATTACAGGACTCTGTGATGTACTCTTCTGTCCTGAAAATGTTGTTTTTTTTTAAATATAGGGGGGCAGGGCGGTACTCCTCCAGATCAAGGGGAAAACAATGGCAGCGCTATTTGTTCTTTAATAAAATGACTCCAGAGTTTGGGGTTGATTTAAGTGTGTATTGGGTGTGAATGGGGCGCCACCTCCGGAGCCATTTTTGGCCCTGGGTACCCCATCTCACAGGGCCCGGTGAATTTCTTGAGGGGGACAGAGTGTGGGTACTCCCCTCCTGGAGCAGATTATTGCCTAGGGAACCCAATCCTCTGGTGAAATTGCATAATTATCAAAGAGAGCAAGCACACAAACCCCCTCCCCTCGAGCATATTGTGGACCTGAGGACCCCATCCCCCAGCATAACTATGAAAGGGAAGGGGCATGGACCCTGCTCAAGCATATTACGGCCCCCGGGGGCTCCATCCCCGTGGCTCTGCATAATTATTAAATGGGAGATGGGGCACATCACAACATCATCTTTGCTGAGCATTGTGGTTTCGTCTGGATAAAGAACCACATCCAGCATCCATCTGTACAATGTTACTAAAGCCCCAAAAGAGAACCAGTGAACACCATTCAGCCTCCCTAAGAAGGCTAAATTGCTGCGCAGATTTGCAGGGTTGGCTCTGATGTTGGCGAAACTTATGATTACACGGCGTTGGAAGTCTACTCTAGCGCAGCGAGTGGGTGATTGGCGTGAAGAAGTGGGGTGATGGGCGGTCGCAGTAAGGGAGGCCTTACACCGTGAGGAATACAGGGGACTGCGAAAGCGCCTGATTTCGCTGGACTGGGCACACCTAGTTGAACAATTAAGGGTTATGGAGCATGAGGAGCCTTCGGGTTCGCAACACAGTAAGAGGGACAGTGGTGTAGTCTTAAAGGAGCTGGCGGATTCATGCTTATCCATGCTCTACCTCAGGGCCTCCCTTCTGTTCCTTGCCCCCCCCCCCCTCCACTTGGGTTTCACCCTCTCCTTTCTCTCCTCTGTGTTTCTCTCCCCGCCCCTTCTCCTTCCCCCCCTTCCCCCTCGGTGTGCGCCCCTTTCTGGGGTTCTCAGGCCTGATACACACTGGACGCAAGAACATTAGTGAGGTGTGTACTCTGTGTTGCAGCACTTAAGTTACTGGTTTGTTGGGGTATAGTTTGGGTAGGGTTATTGAGGGTGGAGGGTGAAACTGGTACGGCACATGGCACCACATATTTGAGTTGTTGTTACCTGACTGGATGTACGGTTCGTACATTTATACTACAAGTCATGCTGTATTTACTGAACGACGCATGTACACCTTATCTTAGCTTGCGGCCAGGATCCGGCCAGCCTTGCTCCTATGCGAGGCCTTCATAACGCTTATGATTTACCGTATACACCTGTGTTCGTATTACTGCGTTCAATCTTACAATGAATACTTACAGAACTGGGTTCAAAACGGTTTCAAAGATGCAAAAGGTGGCACAATCAAGCATAAGTTGCTTTGAGTCATCAGCGTGATGGTGTTCATGTTGAAGGGAATTAATTGGCTGATGAAGCCGCGAAGGCAGCTGTGCAAACGGCTTCCATAGCTGCAATCACTAGTTTCAAAACAAAAATAGACGGCGAAACACTGCTAGCTGTAAATCCCACAAGTGAAGGAAGCGGTGCAGCTTTACCTCAAAACTATCCACTCGAATATTCATACATAATTGATGCCAACTCCATCCCTTTTGCTCGAATCCCTGGAGTGGGGGATAGAGTAATACCAAACAGGAGACGTAGAGGAGCTTTGATACAAGAAGCACAGATGGGACAGGGTCCGATACATCAAGGGAACTCTAAATCCATTCAGGAATTAAAAGAGACTCACTGGTGGCCAGGGATGAATGCCCACATTCACGAGTTTGCATTTAATTGCCATGACTGCAACAGAGATCGCAGCAGAGAACGCCACCAGATCCTTGACTACAGTGTAGCCAGCCAAGTTCAGACACTATTGTTAGATAGCATTAGGCTTGCTACACGCAGACGTCGCTACGGACGAATGCGGTCCCCCAACTATTAGGACAGATTCGTTTGGATGTGGCCTCAGCGTTCGGCTGACGCCCGAACTGTTATAAAAGATTTGCGAGTCTTTATCGGCACATACGCAATCGGCACGCTACATTCTGACCAGGGTCCTGCGTTTAGCTCTCAAGCTTACAAGGAGAACATGGCCAATTTGGGCGCTGCATTGGGGTATTCGAGTCCATTCCATCCTGAGGGAAATTCGGTTGTGGAAAGAAAAAAACGGGACATAATGCAATCTATAAAAGCTAGGGTATTAGGCTCGGGTGACGGGTGGGTCAAACATCTAATAAGTGTCCAACGTAGTTTAAACAATCTGCCAAGAAATTCTCTTGGTGGAATCACTCCATATGAAATCCTTTGTGGTACTAGAATGCTTGTCCAGGACCTCGATCGTCACACTTCAGTGGTGGAACAAAAAACCTTTGATATCAAAGACCGCTTGGCTGTTTTGCAGGACTTAAACGAGAAAAGAAGAAGTCAAAGCAACACAATACAGAAGCCAATGAGCACTGAAGGAGAACCACCTGTCCCAGCAAGGCCTGTCTAAATTCCAAAGATTGGGGATCTAGTCAGAGAAAAGATCGCGGATACGAAGGAATTTGGGCCTTCTTACAGAAAACCAGTACCTGTACTAGCAATCCACGGATCATGAACAGTGTTACTGCCGCCCCTTGCTGGAAGAAAAGAGAAAAGGTTTGTATCCATCGACCTGTTCAAACCGCATCATGTGGCCGATAATAAGTAGTAGGCCCGTGGACTACAAAGATGTAGCAGAAGACCAAACCTTGCAACTATCCAAGAGGTTCAGACTGAGAGACTAATAACATTTGAAGACTCTGCAGCACAAAACAAAGGACTAAGCAATAAAGCAATGGAACTTGTGCCTCTTGAGACCCAAATTACAGTTTGTCAAGACACTCCTGTCTACAATGATGTAGCATCGGACTAAACTAATATAACAAAGGATCCAGTAGCCCCAGCGATTTCAAATTATCCTGATGCAATTCCAACAATTGACAGAACTGCCTCTGGCTATTTCATCAACATTTGATACTTTTTCTGAGGATCCCAGTGAGCCTGAAACAACATCAGCAAATAAAACTTTTAAAGATCAAGTAACATAACTTTTTCAGCAACTTGAAAAAACGTATCTTGTCTCACCATGGGTTGAACTTTGGATTGTGCATGGCGTACTTTTTCTCCTACTTTGGCTAATCATGGTATTAACTTTGGGGCTTCTGATAAATGGAAAATATAGTAAAATGGACACAGCAAGTAAGAACATCAACTTGCTCCTGAAGCCACACAAATCATCTCATTGTGAACAAAGAGACTTGACATCAGTGAACATCACAGCCATCCCTATACCTGGTGGTATAGCATGGGACAGAACGGATGACATTTACGGTCCGGCAGAGCTGCTGAAGATTCTACATCAATTTAAGGTTTCCTTGAGTGACTTTGTTTCACCCAGCACGTTTTCTGATGATTGGGACTTTGAGACTGTTAATAATAGGATTTCAGATTTAGAGATGTCTGCAAAATTTACAAAACATGAATACTTAGAAGGTTCATCAGATTATGCACAATGTATTGTTATAATCATTATGGTCACCATTATTTGCACAAATCTGCAAACCCTAGAAATGTTTCAATCAATGGGAACATTGTCCAATGCCACCAAAAGGCAGCTCAAAAACATTCTATGAAAAATGTCTCAATACCACAAATCCAGAAACGTTTTTCTTTAAAAATGTTAATAAGACAGGAATGAAAAGTATGTTAACAAATATAAAGCAAATTTATTCAGCAGCCTTTTATGCCCAGCTGTCCTCATTAGGTTTTGACTTTTGGAGTGACAACATAGAAACGAAAGACTGGCAAGTGCAGGGAATAGAAGCTTTATTTCAAGCCTGCATTATTCCTGAGCAAATAAATGTTTTTGAATGACACTGTTCAACAGACATCCTGCCTTGGCCTATCCAAGATAAAAGACTTAAACAAACCGTCTATACCTACACTTGATAGTAAAAACACTTCAGAGGGAGGGGGTCGACGTAAAATCTATTTTACTTCAAAACAGAACTGCTCCTGAGTTGAAAAAATGGTAAACATCACTTACAACGAAACTTTTACAACGCACTACCATTACAACGCCTTGCGCTGGGGGGCGCTCTAGGATAGGGAATAGGTTAATTTACTATCCAATAACCTTCCCTAGTGTCCACGGGGAGTGGAGTTGGAATAGTAAATTAAACTATTCACTATCCAGCACCCAAAAGCTCTATGCGTTGTAATGGTATGCGATGTAAAAACCGCGTTGTAAAGGCAGGCGTTGTAATAGCCTGCGTTGTAACATCATACATCCGGAAAAAATGGTTAATCTGGCCCACAGACACAAATAACTCAAGATAGATTCCTGAACAAGACACAAGGGTTTACAGTAACTAGACCAGATTCAAAATATGTCCAGAGACAACATCCAGGGATAGTAACAACATACAGTGTAGGAAACCTATGCCTTGAGTGGCTACAAAAATCTACACTCACAGAGGTTAAACAACACTTATCTTTACTTAAAGATGAGGTTGATTTAAGGAACTTCTTACTAGGTCCTGCGAAACGTCAAAAACGTTTTATACGCAGGTATATATGCCATTTATAATGAAGCTTGGAAAGAGACACAGGCAGGGACTGCAGAAAGAATACGAGAAATTGATCGTATTCATTTAGAGAAAGCACTCTCTGTAGTGGACAATGGGTTAACGACTCGGTCATCCAGAATTTATTCTTTGGACAGCATAGTATTCTCTGCCATTGACATAATGGAACCGGACTTGCTCATGCTACAGCATGGACAGTCACAATTGCGTTCTATAATGCTATTAGGCTGGACGTTGCAAAATCTTAGTTCTGGATATGTACCATGGCGTCTAATCAACACCACGTCATTATTTTCTGTATTTAACCTTACAGATAAACAAATCACTTTGGCACAGAAAGGAGCAGACTATACGGTGCCGAGCATTGAAAAACTGGAAAGATTACCATTAACTGTTTCAGAAAAGCCTGCAACAGAATGGATAATCCACGGGATAATCACTCTGCCTGTCACAATTTTCAACTTTCAATACTGTTTGAAACATATACCAGTTGCCGTGTATGAAAGGTTGGGTAAGGAATACATGAAGTCAACCTGGGAATTACCATACACACACAGATGTTGGAGTGGGGGAAAAGCGGTATTTCTTAGTGGTACACAAAGCAAAAGTGCACTAAGTGGTACACTCATATGCCAGGGTATTAATTTACACGGGCCTGTGAAGGTTCTTCGAACAATTTATCCTGCCACCTGCAAGGTTCTCCAGCAGCAGTGATAGATCCAATTTTTAGGCAGCTTTTTAACGGGAGCTAAATAATGTTGAATGATCACAGCTGAATGATGCCAGGAATAGCCTATCTCGTAACTGTGTCAGCCAGGGTCACTTGTTGTATGCAAGCATTGTTTCCTAAAGCCAAGACAGACAGGGATTCGCTGCTATGGCCTTCACTGAACAGCTCTTCTATTCGAATTGATACTTTAAGCAGAATGAAAGCCATTCTTTTACAAAAAACGGTGCCACTGACCTCGTCCAAAGAGACGTATGAACTGCAAGTTGCAAGGTTCTCTGCAGAGATACATGCTCTTTTATCCACAAACTGTCCAATGCATTTCGTAGAAATGTTGGGTCGTATCTTAAACATTTCTAAGTGGTATTGTACATGTATTTAAGACAGATTGTTCGGGACTGTTAGCACCTTTTGAAGCAGTTCTCTGCATTTTTCCAAACTTCTTGCACTCTGTGTTCGGCGGCCTGCCTCTCATTTTGGGGCTCTTAGCAGGAATACTATTCTTGTTCCTTCTGCTTCAATATGGCAAGTCCGGTCAGCAACAACACCCAGATTACCATAGAGAACACTCTCCTGGCAATGAAGTGTTGTGAGCGCATGATACAGGTCTTGGGCCTGGCTCGTTTAAGAGACCTGAATACCACGTGGTTCCTATCATTCCGACCAATCTGGCAAGATTGCATCTTACCTGTTCTACGATGCCTGCTATGTGGTGAAGAATGCGTGTTGGACATCTGTCTAACACTTCCATCAGCACTGCCAACGGATGTTGATACCCTGCTTGGTTCGGTAACGGCCCATGCATCGTGTTGTACCTAGCGGCTACCAATCCGGATGACGGCGTTCAGTGAGATCTCACAGACGCAATCTGCTGACGGTGAGATCGATAGGCACACAGGTACCACCTTCATCACCCTCTCCGACAAACATTGCTAACGCGACTAACGCGGACGGCTATGCTTCACATTTTTGTGCTATCGGTTTACTTAATGAAGTGGTTCAACTTTCACCTACTGTGGTAAACGCCTTCTTTGCCAGCTTAGAAGATTTGATGTTTTCTCCAAACAACGAGAATGATTTTTGTAGTTAGCACACAGCTTTCTATAGGACTGTATTCGACCTTCACTTTTCAAAACAAAACTTCCAACTTTTAGAACTCTATTTTTCTACGATTTGACTTTTTCAAAATGTAACTTTTTGGCACAAAGTAATCTGCTTAAAGTAGAACTATTTTTAGAGAACAAGAATTCTTTGAGACACTTCCAAATGACACTATTTCACCTTGTCTACAACCTAAACAGTTTATACTCTGTCATGGAATGGTCTCGACTATTCTTCTGTATTTAAGAGTCATTTCATGAATGTTATTTCATGACTCATTCTGATAAGCATATTCCAGTGTAACATTACATGCTTTGAATGAAAATATTGCTTTTTTAAATGCGTACAGCACATATGCTCATCTTTCGTGTACAACCATTTCAAATGCATTTATGTATTTTGGGAGGGATTTTTTACACATCATGCTTTAGGTATGTTTAAAAATGCTTAGAATTTAGTAATATCCAACATAATAAAGTGGAGTGGCTGTTGTGGAGCATTTTAGGATCCAAGCGTAATTTACCGATTTATGCCCTTATATAGGTATAATTCACATTGCCCTTATATAGGCATAGAAATCCTCCCCATATTTAGACATAATCCATCCAGTCCAAATACAGGCATGGCTACTTCCACTAGTTCCAAAAAGCCACAACGATTTCTTGGAAAACTCTGCTTCAGAAGTCAAGGACATCCCCTTACTTGAATATTGATTTGTCCTAGAAATCATGGCGTTTTCAAAGAACTACCATTCCCTTGGGGTTCTTTGGTGACGTTATTATGTCCGACTTTACGTCAAACTAGGTACCTTCAAGGTATAAATATGCCTACACTTGCCCTAGCAAAGACATGGTGGTTCGGAGCAGCTCGACTATCTACTTGCCCGACGCTGCTTGCTACAGCAAGTGCCGAAGGAAGCCGACCCTCCAGCTGACCTACTGACAGAGAAGCTGCCTTTCTCTCACTGAGAATCCAGCTCCAGTGTTTCCAAACTCCCCTTGCGGGGTGTTAGGAAATCGAGTCCGGAGACCGAGATATCAGACCTCCTTCATTCTAAAACCAAGGTACGGAGCAGATTAGACCCTAAGAGAAATCTTGGTTAGATTCTTGGCAAAGAATTAAACCTATGCTACACCACACTTACTTCTTCCCTCGAACTAGACTTAGGTTAGATACATTTGCGGTAGGCGTATTTTAGAAGTACCAGTTGAGTACTTTTTAACCTTTGTTATTTATGTATGTATTTATCTATGGTCTAGGAACCATACAATGCTTTTACAGTATTATTTCACAACACTCTTCATACTGTACGCATTACTTTGCAACCAGTATTACGTTTGTAGCAGTTCATTTTACCTGTCTGAGAAAGAAGACTGTTCAATAAACCTTTTATTGAAAACGCCCGTCTCTCTATTTCTCTGCACCTCTGTTGAAACGAAGCATGCACGATTGACTGAGTAAAATATCTATCTATTGTTTCCACGACTCTGAAGATCAGTTTTATTCTTGGGGAAACAAAGTTGTCATGTTTATGCGGTTGTCAGAAACTTATCCCTTCATGAGTATTCAAGAAAGTTTCTAGTGACCTCTCAGCTAGCTGGCACTCACAATTAAGTCTGATATATTCGATAGAGACCTAGTCCACATAAGTCCTACGTCAAATCTATAGGATATGTTATTCCAATGCGCAGAGCCTATTGGGAATATAGGAACTACACTACAGGGTATTGGATAAAAACAAGAGCAAGACCACTTTGGATTCAGCCAATCACTGAACAAAAATCCCAAACTAACTACATTCTGTTAACTATGGCTAGTTTACTATTACCAGTTTTTATCTCTTATCTCCTACACTGTACTTGTGTTTTATTCATTAGAATTTATTAGAGACAGCGTAACTCAAAAGAATATCCAGGCCACACAGTAACCCAACTGGTGGCTTCCCACTTAAGAGGTCAACCTTGAAAAGTTCATAGAAATAGGATTTAATTAATCAAGGAGGCAAACAAACAGAGCTACAAAATAGATTAAACCCTGTCTACGGTATTCCGCTTTTTAAAATTGTGCTGCACTCTAATCTACTGAACGTTTATGATTGTGAATCAAATTCTCATAATGAAGAGCAAATTAATCATTGAAAAATCATCAGACTGAAAACGAATGTCAGAAACTGAGCACATCATATAACTCCGGCGACATGCTGTTCGCCTAATTAGAGCAAAACAAGAACTAAGCAATACATAGACAATCTGGATTGCAAAATAATTGATAGACGTTTCATAGGAAAACAGTACATCACCTCTCTGGCGTCAAACTGGAAGGCTGTACAGAAGGTATTGCATTTAGATATTGTATGAGCAGTAAGCAAGTAAACAGAACTTATTGTTTCAAAATATACCCAACAGTTTCACACCTAATCACCTCTAAAAGTAGGATTTACTATTAGTAAAGTGAGCAATTATGAAGGCTAGTTTTTGGTTGAGATTCCTCTGGCCATTCTGCAGAGAAAAATGGCAAACTCCAAATACACATTTTTTTCCAGGCAAAATTACATTGGTGAGCATCATCACCAATTAATATCAATTGCAGAAAGCATGAAAAAAATTCATGCAAAATCCTCATATGTGCTGATTTAACTGGACAACAGACTAGAATAGCTCCTACGATAACAATGCAGGTATTGTAATCTACAAAAATATACAAATGTGCAACGTACCCTTCAATCAGACTGATGCATCTTTAGAAAAGTATATTTTTTGCTGTAAAACAAGTAATCAGCATATTCAAATGATTTACAATCACTCTCCTTGTTATAACAATATATAACTTACCAACATGCCATTTATCCATCTTCTAGCAATTATGGAATCCAGCCCACATACGATAATATGAAATTCTAAAAGAGATAAATAGCCTTTATAGCATTTATGTTACCATCTGTGATTTTACAGCAGCAATGTTTTTCTTGAATTAAAAAAAAATACCACCACATAATCTATGGCTGTACTTACGCCGATAAAAGGTATCATCAAAATCTTGTATCTTTTTAAAATGTCTGAACACAAACAAAGTAAAGGAATAAAGAGAACTCTTGAAAGCTGTGAATGGAAAAGAAGAACAGGTTTCTATGCCTTGGTCTACTATAAAGCAATGAAGCACTTGTGTTTTCAGTGATGTAATTCTGGATGTAAACAGTATAATGTAATTTATTTATTTACTCTATTTGTAAAGTGCACTGTCAGGTATCCTGGCACTACCAGACTATAAACAAGTGTTCGAAGCAAACAGCCAACTAAATCTTGGGAAACAGCCAGGATGCCATGAAGATCCTTTATGCGGTCATTTGCAAATATAAATAAAGGCTGCTCCACTCAATAATAATGCTACACTCGTAGGCACTAATAGGCTCTACTCCGAGGCGGGAAGCAGTGGTAGATTTAAAAGAACGTCCTTCAAAATGTTCCATATTTAAAATGTTCCCAACTTGTCATCAGTCAGGCAGTGGTGCCTGTCCAGATCGTCTTGCCACTCACTTGCCACAACTGTCTCAGCAAATGGGACAATCTTACATAAATACTGAAACTAACAGGGTAGGATGCATACAATTAGGGCACTTCAAGAATATTCCAAGTTCATCTTAAATCTCCTTTTTATTGTGCATTTCACAACATTTCGGAGCATTTCTTTGATCAGAATATGCACAGCTGACATGTTTCTTTCTATGAATAAAGCCTTTATCAAGTCAATTATTGTTCATTTAAAAAGACTGCTGTGAACCTTTGTGAAACGTAGACTAATTGAAGAGTGATGAATTGTAAGTCCTTTATTTAAATTCTAGAGCAATACTATTGCCCTTTATGTTTTTAAATACTTCTGCATTGTTGGGTGGCAGCAGTATCACTTTCAACATACATACGTCCCAGCAATGGGGACACAGAAAAATAAAAACGTACTTGGACTGCTCGCTATAGTAACATACAAAACTGTGATTATTTGCAGCCTCATTTTTAGGTCTCGCCAAGCGACGCAGCGCATGCGCTGCACGCTTGCGAGATCTATTGTCGTCGTCTTTGCTTCAAAAGCGGGGTGGAAGTCCACCCATGCTTCTGGTTGGTGAGGGTCAAAAATCCGTGTTTTCATTGGAAGGGAGGCATGTTTTGTTGCCTCCCTGTCTCCTGCGCGCCGTGCCTGCGCGGACAGGAGATGTGCACGCGTACAGCTCGTGGCGTTTCAGCCCAACGCACGCATGGTGTGCTTTCACTTTCTCTCTCTCTCCCTGTCGGCTCCAGATCATCTCGGAAGCTCCTGGGGACCCTGCACAGTGTCAGCAGTCTTGGAGTTGGCTCACTTTTTTGTGATTCTGGTCAAGTCACTAATCCCAGTCTCTTCCACCTTATTGTCTGTCTGTCTGTCTGTGTGTGTCTGGCTTAGTTTTTCTTTTATAAATATCTGCGTAACTTCTGTATTGAACATGTCTTGTTGTTCTCTGTGTTTCTATACAGCCTGTCTTATGTGTGCAAACCAATTTGTGAAGGATGCAGCGTATATTTAAATGCGACAGAATAAAGAGGTGTTAACTCTAGAATGCAAGACTCGTAGATGCGAGATGTTAATTGCAACTGTGATGCATTTCCGCTCCTGTTGCATTGCAGAGAAAGCTCTTATAATAAAGTGTTAAAAAACACATAAAATAAGGCATCTGCAGGTGAGCGCTCTTAAGCACCAAGCTGCCATCATATCAACCACTAAGGTGCTTATTTCCATCAAGATACTATTTAGCACTACGTGCATATTGTAAAGGTAGGATTTTATATATTTTCAATTATAATTGCACCACTACGTTCTTTTTTGCACCAGCAAATATAAATCCCTTTTTCAATAAAATGAAATTGCCATTTCAAAAAGAAATGCAGGAAAACAGCGCACCCTTCCACATATAACCTCTCCCTGGAAATAGTAAGCGCTATATAAATGCAATTAAATGTATGTAATAGGGTAATACCAGTTCGTAATGGAGTACCACCCGCACGATTTATGTACTCTGCCCTAAAACACACGTTTTAACGGAAAAAGTACTGCAGTCTTTTTTTCTAATCCACAAATCAGAATTTCTTGTATTTTAGCCATTAAACTGTGGCTCAATTACACTAAGTTCAGCCAGAGGCTTCTGTATGAAGTATTATTCACCTGTGGACAAAATCAAAAGCTTTATTAAAAAAATGGCTCTTACAACTCACTGAAAGACCCTGCTACTCGCAGGAATGGTATTTCTGCCTAGGGTGCGTGACATGGTAAGTAGTTTGGTCTGGGTTGATTTTTTTTAATCTTGCATTACAAAAAAAATATTTGAAATGCAAGGGGTCCCGCATTGCTGAATGTTTGCGCTATTGCATTATTATTAACACCACCAATAGCTCAACATTTTAGTAATGCGAGACCTATTGCATTGCAAATGCTTGTTAATTCTCAATAGGAAAAGGCTTCAGACGCCTCCACACAACTCTCTACGCCCACTGTGACATGCGGGGGACAGCAGATCAAATCCAACCCTACATGCTTTCTGCCAGGTGGAAAAAGCACAGGGTGGCTCATGGCTATCCTTGAAACTCAATGCCATCATCAGACTCTGAGCTTGCTGAGCGGATGAAGCTTCCCCTGGACCACGAATTAGGGCAGTAACCCTCCTTTGGGCAGAAAGGGATGGCACTCTTATTTTCTGCACCCTTCATAGCCAGCAGTTTGTGGGAGGGCTGGCAACAAGTACTGCATGCAAGAGTTTAGTAGGAACCAAGAGAATTGTCCTCCAACAGCAAGCACACACAGTTTTTTCTCCTCAAGTTGAATTCATCCATTCACAATTTGTTTCAGCCCTAGAGTTAAAAGGACTGTTGCTGTTTTTTTCACTTTGTGATTTGCAAACTGGGAGAACCCTGTAGTACACAAAAGGGCGTAGAAGACAATCAGATTTGATATTGTGTTTCAAATCCAAATGTTAACCAGTTCATCTACAAAACTGCAATATATGGTTAGTTATAATACTTTTAAAAAAATCACTGCACAGATGGACACCAATCTACAAAGTCTTTCCAGATTGGACTTAGTAATCCTTTCTGGCAAGTTCACAGCAATTAATACTCGTCTAGTCTAATGGACTACAAGGAGTAATCACAAATGATGGAATTCCACCTTTTTCAACATTTGCCCAATCTTTTAACAAATCTACAAAATAAAGGAATGGGTGAAATTGGTGACTGCGCTAAACTGCACTCCGACCCTAGTTAACTCAGCTAAATCACTAGGAATTACGTTAGATGAGAACCTCGACATGAAAGACCACATTAACTCAATGGCCAAGAGCGCCCGTTTCCATTTGAACTATTTAAGAAAACTGAAACCCTTTATCTCTGAGGCGGATCTAAAACTGGCCACCCAATCGCTAGTCATCTCGAGGATTGAATATGGTTGCACCACGTTAGCTGGCCTACCCAAAACATCCATAGCACCTCTAAAAGCCTGTCTCAACGCAGCGGCAAGACTCATCACGGGAACGAAGAAATTCGATCATATATCTCCCCACCTGAAAGCCCTAAACTGGCTACCTTATGAGGCCAGAATTCAAATGAAGATGGCCTGTATTACCCACAAAGCGGTTCACTACAACATGCCTAGATATCTAGCCAAGAAAATTAAACTATCGGGAGGTAACAGACCAACTAGAAGCGCTAAAGAGTTGCTATGGCGGCCAGCCTTCTTCCGTAAGAAAAAGACCTACGATCGAGCATTCTCCGGAGCCGCACCCAGAGTCTGGAATTCACTCCCTCCAAACATCAGGAAGATTCAAAATACTGTAACATTCAAACGGGAACTAAAGAGCCACATGATGAGTAAATAACCTACGTAGAGAAAGCTACAGACCATTGGTATGAACATTTACGCCAAAAGAGGGTGTACTCATCATGAATAATTTGAAGATCAATATCTGACAAATGACTGATTCCCGTTCAAGCCTCGGCTGCACACTGTACTGCTACCTCATATTTGTGAACTTATATACTGTATCTCACAGTCTAAACTATATAACCCCTACCTCACTTTATTATCTTTATGGTCATTATTACAAGCTAAACCTACTCAACTCTTAAATGCTAATTATATATGTAATTGTATTGAGAATGTTATGTAACCCTACCTCAACGAGCTTGAAGATATGACTATGACACAAGTTGAGACTAATGCACCTCTCAATGCCTTTTATCTAATAACCCTTATATCATACCGCCTCTACCTCATATCTGTTTTGTTGTTATAATTGGTATGATAATGTCAATCTGTAATCTTTTTATGTTAAGCGCTCTGATACCCACGGGTCTTGTTCGCGCTATACAAAACAATATAAATAAATAAATTAAAAAAGCTGCACAAATCTGTGCAGGGTTTTCAAACAGGGTCACCTTGCTTTCCTCTCACCTGGTGTCTTCGACCACAAATAGAAGTGGCTATCAAACTCTTCTCAATTGCGTGTTTCGTGGCACAATGAAAGTTAACTAATTATAAAGATCACTGAAAAAAGTAATGCAACTGATGAAACGCTGTTGAACCAGAGTGCAATCATTTGCTTAAAAACTGGGATCATAGAAAAACCCACTGCATTCTATTTTATTAGAAAAATACGTGGGTATTTCCTAGCAGGTAAACATACTTTGAACAGATGTAGAAACCCTTTTAAGTTTTAGAGTACATAACAGAAAAATAGGGTTCTTGTTGGTGCAAAGAAAATGTGCTACAGGCTTTGAATCGCCATAACCTAAAGATATGGAGTAAACATATAAAGATGACTAAAATGAAAAAGGAGAAAAAACTTTGGCAGTAAAATTTTATTAGCTTACTGACACTGAAGTGACCCGCTTTGGGTGGATGTGCAATTGATTAAGTAAAACGCCACCCACTCACAGTAACCAATAGAAAATAGCTGAAGCAGGCTGAACCACTGCTCCATTATGTATGCTGTGGTGGGAGGAAGAACAACGTCAAGGACAGTGAAACAGACTACAAAGAGAGACTTCATATGCAAGTACATATATGTATTTTTATTTAGCTCAAGTAGTCTCTACGCAACACTTAATTTACACAGCTTGCGCCAAGTTAAATGATGTTCATTTATATTTCAGTGAACAGTTAAAAGGGGGGGGCTGCAAACACAAGAAATTAATATTCCAGTGCCTACTTACACATTCATTAATATATAAAGACTGTATGGTTTGATAACTTTTCATGTCACCAGGCACTGTGTCCCAAATTTTAGTTCCACATTCATAACTTGACAAACTTTAAGACCACCAGGAAAAAGCTATGCATGCTTCATGAAACAGATGAAGCAAGATCTTTTCCTTTAAAACACAATATGTTTCAACTTGTGATTGCTGTTACAAACAATCTGCTTTTTCAATATCACATATTTAAAACATTTTATAGATTGAAAAAATACTTTAATTTTATGGGTAATGTGAACAGCAAATCAAAAAGGGTTTGGGAGATACCCTAGTACTTGGAAAAGGGATGGGTATAGATACTGAAACAAACACACAGTTCCCTTCTCCTTCTACTCTGAGAACAAGAGGATTGGATCCTCTAATTAGATTAGTTAGTTTGATTAAACACGGCCATACACTAGAATATAATAAGACAAAATTTACCAGGTTGCTAAATTTACAGACAAATATATAAAATCATACATAAAATAATGAATTTCCAAATAAACAGATTCAAAGGAATGTACTAATCAATTCTATTTTATTCAAAAACATGTTTTATACAATTAATATTGACAAAGTTAAAAAACATTAAAATCATATACTAATCATGTTTTTTAAAAGAAAAACACTATGTGCAATGAATACATGAAGAACAACTGTCGACGCAGCATTTCAGTGCTAAGGTGGGTCGTCACCTTCTTCAGGACAATAGTTCAATATTTATAAATCTATTGATATATGTAGAAACTCTTTTATTGAAGTTTTTTTGGACGGGTTTCTCTTCTGGTTTTCTCAGTCTCAAAAGAGCCGGATTATACGCTATAATTTTATTTAGTAGGCCTTAATTTGATTTTATCTCTCACCCTCCTATTTCTATGAATTCCTTCAAGGATTAATGTGATACCTTCATCAATCACCCTTTGATAGGACTATTCGCAAATAACTTTTATACTGTCAGGTCCATCTTGAATCAAAATATTAATCTCAAAATAAAATAAATAAATCCACGAGACTCGAATTGGAAGGCCAGCAAGACGGACGCTTGATTTTTAGCTCTACACCTGAAGAAACTCTGGACCAGAATTAAAATTAACTGGAACTAGCACCCCTAAAGAAGGAAAAAGAGGGTGAATTTAACAAACAAGATTTTATTTTGAGATTAATATTTTGACAAAAATAAAAAGAGTAATCAATAGCACATCAGGACACAATAGGGATAAAAAAGATAGAACAATAATACAATAATGTACCCTCAAATCCAGGGTAGGATGTCCAGTAGTGTCAGGCTAGTATCATCCGGGACACCGTGGATAAAACCTTTCTGGGCGAGATAGGCTGGGGAATTGGCGTAAAGAGCCTTGTGTGTGATGCAAGCTAGCTTAAGTTGGATTCTGGCTTCGAGAGGGAGCCAGTTTAGAGCTTTGAGGTGTGGAGAGTTGTTGAATTTCTTTGCGGCGGTTAGGAGTCAGGCGGCGGCGTTAAGGCAGGCTTTCAATGGTGCCAGAGAGTTCTTGGGTAGACCTACGAGGGTAGAGCAACCATATTCGAGTATGGAGATGACTAATGCCTGGGTTGCCATTTTTAGGTGTGTCAAGGAAAGGTCTCAGGTGTCTTAGGTAGTTCAGGTGAAATCTTGCAGTTTTGGCCATCGAGTTGATATGGGCACGCATATTAAAGCTACAGTTTATGGATATTCCAAGGGATTTAGCAGAATCCACAATGGTAGGAGGGCAGTTTAGCGCTGTGATAGCCTTAATCCATTCGTGAATGTCTGGATTGGTTTTTGGTGGGGAGATGAGAAGAAATTACGTGTTTTTAGCATTTAGTTTGAGCTGGTTAGAGGTGAGCCAGTGAACGGTCAGTCTCTAGGCCTCATTCAGGGAGCAAATGTCATCAGGAGAAGAGATTTTAATGCAGATTTGGGTGTCGTCAGCATACATGTGGTAGGCGATGTTGGCGGTGCGTAGCACAACTGTGAGCGGTTCAAGGTAGAGATTGAAGATGGTTGGGGACAAGATTAATCCTTGGGGGACACCAACCGTAATCGGAGAGGGAGCGGATAAGTTACTGTTGATTAGGATTCTTTGTGAGTGATTCAGGAGGAAGGACCTAAACCATTCAATAACGATGCCGTCCAGTCCCATCCTGAATTTGAGGCGTTCAAGGAGAGTTTCGTAGTTGACCGTATCGAAATATGAGGATAGGTCCAGGAGGATTAGAAGACAGGTTTTACCTTGGTCAAGGGCTTGGAGGACATCATCCACGATGTGGAGGATGGTAATTTCTGTGCTGTGTCCAGGTCTGAACCCGGATTGGAAGTCATCAAGTAGGTGGAACTTGGTGATGTGTTGGCTCAACTGCTGATGTACACATTTCTCCAGGACTTTCGATAGTAGTAGGATGTAGGATATCAGTCTATAGTTGTCCGGGGAAGCGGGATTGAGCGTAGTTTTTTTTCTAAGATGGGGACAACTTGGCCCACTTTAAGTGAATCAGGTATGGAACCCTGTAGAAGGGATGCGTTAATTATAGCAGTCCAAGAGGGGATGATCGCTTGAGAGATGGTGGCTAGGCAGTTGGAGGGGAGAGGATCATTGTAGTGATTGTTCGTGTTTAAGGAGGATAGGAATTTCGAGATAGAGAGTTCATCATAGACTTTAAAGTTGGACCAGTGCGCTAAATTTTTAGGTGAAGACTGGGAGGGCAGCGTGGAAAGACATGGTAGAGCCGGTATTTGAGAGTGCGTTGCGGAATTAAGTTAGTTTCCTAAGGCCGTGACTGTCACAGAAGGAGGAGGAAAATTCCTCGTATGATATTAGCGATTTAGGGTTTACTTTGGAGGTTTTAGCCAGTTTGTTGGATTGGTGTTTGACCAAATCGAAAAGCTTACGAGGTCTGTTCTAGGCGTTCTCTAGTTCTTTTCTGAAAAAGTCTTTTTTTGAGTCACGGATTTTCCCGTTGTAAGCATTTCTGGCCTGGCAGAGAAGTTTTAGATGGGCTGCCGACGGGTGCTGTTTCCAGATACGTTCTGTCTGCCGGAGGGATCTCCTCACATTGTTGAGGGATCCGTTGAACCAGGGGTTTCTATCTTTGATCTGGATTCTTTTTAGTTTTAGAAGAGCAGGGTCATCAAGAATGTTGGACATAGTGGAGTTATAATGATAGGTGAGGTAGTTAACTGTCTTGAGATGAAGGGGGGGGGGGTCAGTCTCACAGCGGACAGTCAATTTCCAGTGATCAAGGTTCTTGGTGGCTCTAACGCAACGTTTGGGAATCACGGGTTCTGGTGTCCAGGTCTTGATGGAGCCTGGCAGGAGGAAAGTGATACCGTGGTGGTCAGACCAGTCACAGGGGTCTATAGAGAAGTTTGTACGCTGATTCCTTAGCGATGATCCAGTCTAGAGTGGCGCCTTTCGAGTGAGTTGGGAGTGAGCAGGCTTGGGTAAGGTCATGGTCGGCCAAGAAGTCTCTGATGGCGTTGACCTAAGGGTCCTTAACCAAACTAACTAATCTAATTAGAGGATCCAATCTTCTTGTTCTCAGAGTAGAAGGAGAAGGGAACTTTGTGTTTGTTTCAGTAATGTGAACAGCATCCATAATGTATGATCTAGCAGGAGCCGACAGTGGATCAGTTTTAATTCAGTACGCATTTTAAAATGATAGTTTCTAAAGCTGCGTTGTCCATCTGACTGACAATTTTAAATTTGAATACTCACTTTATGACTCCCTTTTCAGCTCCTAAAACCTTCACATCCAAAACCCATAAACACAGAAAGGAAGGGAGCAAAATAAAAGTTGAGCAGCAGCACGTAGTCCCGCTTAAAGGGCTGTTTTTAGGTTTCGCCTGCACAGTGCTTGCAAATTCTAATGTATTAAAAAACAAAATCTTAAAAGGGGATTAGAACCCACCCAGTACTTACCTGAACTTACCATTGGCTCATTCCAAAGTCGCTCTAAATGTACACGCTTCTCATTGATCAGCATGTCATCACTTCCTACCTTGCTTGTCCAGGCCATGGTGTTTAGCCCAAGTACAGCTTACGTTCACTGGCTAGTGGCCGGTATCCTTCCCCTGTCTACACACCCTGAAGGCACTTTTTAAACTTCCTTTTTAATTTGCCATCAATTATTCCAAGTGAGTGCATCTGTAAGCCGTCGTCTCTCCTCGTCAGCGCTCTTCCCACATTGTTCCTGCCAGATCGGTTTAAAGCTTGTTAATACTTCTTTTAATTGGTTATGAATGTAATGATTACAGGGTCACTGATGGGGCAATCACTGTCAGGCACATGGTCCAGCAGATCCTGATGCACATCGGAGCGTTTTGCCACTATCAGGAGTACGAACGGTGTAAATACTGCAATGTAGTCTGGGTTTTAGTTTGTTTCTTTCTTTTATTTTTACCACCCGAGATCTTCTGCTTCCTGGTTGGAAAGTATTAGAATCAACATATGGTACATTTGTAGCCCTGGTGGTGTAAAGCAAGGATGAGGAAATAGGAGCAGAAACAAGTGTTTAATGTTTCAATTTCACTTGTTGAATCCTGTGACGGTTTTATATGCCTGTTTATAGCACAACGTGTTTTTACCGTGTCTGTAAAACCCGATATTGACGTAGAGTACTAAATCGTTGTTAGAATTCGTTATATAGACATTTGGTTATTATTTTTTTCGACTTTGTGCCTGAAAATGTGCGTATAGCTGGGCGCGATCTTCCCAGACTAAGTCGCCTGTAGAAGGTGACCTACTCTCCAGCATTTAGTGCAAGTTTTAAGTGTGTAAATACAGCCACGTACTCCATTCACAGATATAAGCCCAGGCAGTTTAGGTCAGTTTGTGTGCCCAAAAAATGTAAAGCGCCTCCATACCGACCCAAACCAGTGTGTTGAAGTGTCTTGAGTTGTAGGTAGTCTAGCCCCACCTTGATCGCCTGCAGCAAACAGGAGTGTGGCCCCCTTCCCTCTTCGCATTTGCCCAATTCTCGCTTTAGAATACCAAATTAATGGAGTGACTGACATTCCTGGGGGTGGGGGTGGGTGAGGGCCGTGGATAATAGAGCAGGCTTCCAAACTGACCCTCTTTTTGCGGGTAAGCCACGAACTCTCCCTTCTCGTAAATGCACAACTTCTTGGTGTATACAGATCTAACAGGCCCAGTGGATATTTTTTCTGCGCTTCTCCATAAACATAACAATGCATTCATTATGTGCATTGTGTTTGCAAAGTGGCACTAGCCTGCAAAATCTCTTGTATTAACATTGACTAAGCCAATAAATTTTGTATAGGCGAAACCTATTGGCTTTCCTATTGCTCGTTTCAATCATGGCTTTAAAGGGTATACTGCAGGGATGGGACGACCACCCCCAGGGAGGTTTAGTGACCGGAGGACACTACAGCTGAATTGTGCCCTGCTCCAGGATGCGAAAGCACAAGATAGCCTTGATGTGGCAGCTCAAGAAACCTCTATCACCACCTGGCGCGCTCAGAACACAGAATGATTGGAACACAGAGGCCCTCAGTGATTGTCAATTAGCTCATTATGGATTGAATCTATTAGATGTTACTCATGTGCTTATACCTTGCTCGAATATAAATTTACCTTGAAAAAACAAAAGACAAAAGGCCTTTGGCATAACAGGAACAGTTGGTTTAATTAAACACTTTGGCCGGGAGAACAATTACAGAAACGGGTCTGAGGACTGTCTCAAAAGTACAATCACTCTGAATGAGTATTTAAACAGTTTTTGGGTGTCAAAGTGCTTCCGACAATCCTTTTTTGGAAAAAGAATGCTGGTTGTGTCTGTGGAGTCATAAATAAAACCCCTGATATCAACTGCAGGTGGACTTCGACATTGCGTGGACACAATGGCGGCCAGTGAGTAACATGTCCGGCATGAGGGGCGTGTGATAACAGCGTGCACTGTGTGCGCTGTATCCTTATTCGCTATGTGTTCCTAACTTCGTGTGCCATCAGACTAAGATGTTTTGGGAATTAGCGCACTCTTCTGGCCGTGTGTGCTGTTTTGGGGCCAATCTCCCTAAATAATTGTGGTGTTGTTGAGCTTATCTGGGGGATTGACCGGAGTTTCCTGTTAGCGAGTTTGTCTTCCCGCTATGTGCCATCCTACTCATGATATGTCAATCAGCAACCTCAGACCTAGGTCACAGAGCCTGCCTGACCACGTATTTCTGATTCGGGGTTGATGCAGAGGTCATGATGGGCTAGTTTGATTATAGTAATGCAATTTCACTTGCGAGTAATCATAAACATTGGCATCAATTTTATCAATAAACAATTTGTTTAATACACATCTGCATTAAACACTGGCCGTTCCACACTAATATACAGTGAACCGACATGATATTTGCGCTGTGTCTGGATGCGGACACGTTTCCCACAAGTTACTGTTGTATGCTCATATGGCTGATACCTGCATTCTGACACAAATATACACATGTGGAGATGTACTTGTTTGCCAATACAAAAATGTGGGAAAAAAGGCTTGAAAGGAGATGGTAAAAGCAATATAGTGACTGGTGGCATTTAATAATTACATTTCATTGTATAGCTATGCACAAATAACGTTAAAAAAATGTATTAAACTATTCCCAATACAATTCCCCGGCAACCACTCCAGGCCTGGTGGTGCACGTGGAGATAGATCCACTGTGCCCCTAAATACCCATTCTCATACAGATAGGTACTGAAGCCATAATCTGCACTCCACACACAATTCCCCAGCATATGTTGAAAGCCAGAAAACTCAGATCCATCATGATGCATCAATTTCACAAACTATGAACCCTATCTGAGAAGGCACTAGGATGGATTAACCAGTTCAAATGTTGTACTGAAGAGCACTGGTCAAAGTCCCTGATACTGGGCCCAGTGCAACTTCAAATTCCATTGCAAAGCCTGCATGTGTAACTGGCATTACTGGCAATGAGGATGCAGGAAACAAAGAGACCAAGAAGATCCTGAGCCACTCTCACCATGGTCCAAAAAAGAGCCTGAAACATCAGTTTCATTGCCAGACACGTTGAGGCAAAGTGAAAGCTCCAAACTTCACTGTGTCCAAGACGCTCCAATTAATGGAAGCCTCTGTAAAGGAGTGAGGTGGGGCTTTGGCTCTTTGACAGTGAATCCCAAAGATGTTGAGCGATTTGCCATTGTCTGGAGGTGGTACATAACTAGCTGTGGCAAGCCCATCTTCAACAGCCAATCGTTGCAGTACAGCAAGACTAGTATCCACAATCTCCGAATATGGCCAACAACCACCAGCATCGTTTTCGTGAACACCCAAGAGGCCCTGTTGAGGCCGCAAGGGAGCACCGCAAACTGAAAAGGATAATGACCTACTCTCAGCAGCAGATAACATCTGTCGGACTGCAGGACAGACACATTAAAAAAATAGGCATCCTGAAGGTCTAAGGGTCCCATCCAGTCATCTGGGTTCAGAACAGTCAAATCTGAGCCAGAATGAGAATTCTGTATTGTCCTTCCACAGAAATGGATTCAGAAGCCAAAGGTCCAGAACAAGCTTCAAGTCTCCGTCCTCCTATGAAACAAGAAAGAGCGTGTGTAACAAGCCCCTCCTCTTTACGAATCTGGCATCCTCCTGATAGCACACCTGTACAGCCACAAACCAAGCTCCTGTAACAGGATAGACAGGTGCTGGACTGAAATTCATTCTGGTTGTTAAAAAAATACGCATCCTGAAGGTCTAAGGGTACCATCCAGTCGTCTGGCTTCAGAACAGACAGAATCTGCACCAGAATGAGAATTCTTAATTGTCCTTCCGCAGAAATGGATTCAGAAGCCAAAGGTCCACAACAGGCTTGAAGTCCCCATCCTCCTTTGAAACAAGGAAAGAGCGTGTGTAACAATCCCCTCCACTTTACGATTCTGGCATCCCCCAAATAGCACACCTGTGCAACAACAAACAAATCTCCTGTAACAGGATGGACAGGTGCTGGACAAATTCATTTTGAGGGTGGAGGAATACAAGAGATACAAAGAAAAGGTAAGCATACACATTTAGAACGATATGCAATACACATCTGTAGGGCATGATGGATTGCCATTCTGGGAGGAAATGTTGAACCCTGCCTCCCACTTTTTGGGAATGCATCACTACAGGCAAACTAAAGTGGTTTGATGATGATTTAGCAGGGAAAGAGGAAAGGGAATATTGATGCCCATGCTGGCCCAACACTGCCTGCCATACCCACATCCACAGGCATACGTGTAATAACCCAGTTAGCAAACAGCATTTACAGATCTCAATGCTAGATTAGCAGAATAAAACATGTGCTTGCACAAAGTTTTAATCCTCTTGGGTTTACTATCTGGATTATGGGTTGAAAATAAGTTTGGATTCACCTTTCTGATCGAGGACTGAATGATAATCTCTGGAGTGGGGTGCTAGGCGAAAAAAGATCACTACTGCCTTGTCTAGGATGTGTGGTCACCAGCCTATTCACAGGTGGGCATGATCAAGGCATCAACTAAGTGACCATCAAAATAACAGTGAGGGCATTCGTAAAAGGATGCAAGGGCTAAGAAGTAGCTGGTCCAGGCTGTCAAGTCATTGTCAGTACATTTGTTTTGGTCACAATGGAGAGTAGCTGTAATTGTAGTGCGTCAGCTGACCTCCGGGCCAGGTCTGAAAAAGACACTCTTCTCTATTGGTGGCACAAGAAGCGAGTCAAGCTCAGTCTTAGGCAAGGTGTCAAGCCTACTGGCATTCTATAAATCAATGTATAAAGCATTGACAGTATAGGGAGTGGGCGAGTAAAACATCCCCATCTTCCACATCCTGAGGTGCTCCGCTCTCTGGCACAGGATCAGAGTCAGAACCAAAAAGATAATGGAGTCTTCGCTGGTAGGTGGGACATGGTAGAAGTACTGGGCGAGGGTCTCACTTCATACTGAAAGGTTGCACTTTTGAGATATCTTAGTGCGACACTGGTCAAGTCGGAGTTGAAATCGCTTCGGGCTCAGACATTGGCATCAAGACTGTATCTTCTTCTGAAACCTTTTGTACAGGCACTGGTGTGGCCAGAACCGTCGGCTGGAAATGTAGTCTCTACAGCCGCTGGTACGGACCAGGTAACAAGGGCCGAGAGAACAAAAGGCACCAGGGATGTAACTGCCTTCAGTAACCAGACTGAAATCCGCTGCTCCATGAGGCATGAAAGCGCGGCAAAGGAAACCAGAAGCACACCAAAAATCTGCATGATAGCCTTGATCTGCTGCAGGAATAGACTATGGCTTGGGATATTTGGGGGTTCATCTGGACAAGCTGAGGAACCTGTTCCTTGGTCAAAGGGATGTAGCCGACATCGTGACTCCTTCGAGCCTTCTCTTTGGAATCAGAATATAACAAAACATATTTATTGTGGGATTAATTGAAATATATATACTTTTTAACTTACAAAAGTTAAAACAGGATTAAAAATATGAAGTGCCAAGCAAAAATAGCAGGAGGCATTATCTTTTTAACAGTGCATGCATTGGTTCCTTATGGCAGTTCGCAATACGATAACCATTTCCTGCGTCCATCTATTTTTGTACTACATAACTTTCAGGTTATGTTATGTTTTTCCTGATGTATTCCCCTCCAGCTATATGATGCTCTATATCCTGATTCTATTTGCTTAGGGCACACAAAGTATTTCTGAAACCCAGCTGTCAGTTTATTAATTCCCCTTCGAGCAGCCTTCTATGGCCTCACTGCCTAACCGTATGTTGATCTTTTGAAAATTTGGGAGCAACTACTATAGTCTTTGGGTCGTCAGTTTCTTAAAGATGCATTTGATGTGACTAGTGAATCCAGTCCTAACTGACAGCTTGCAAAGTTGGTCAGGATTGCTGCGTAGCCTCCTAAGGTGGTATTTCTTGAGCAGAACAATGCTATATCTAAGCCTTATCAATTTTCATTTCAGGGCAAAAGTGAGTGGGTGGGTGTTTTAAATGTGCTTGGCAGTTTGGATGGTCACCGAGTTTTATTGCAAATATCTTAAGTTCCTTTTTATTAGGATCCAACAAATCTAGGCTATTTGATGATATTTTTGCTTGATTAGACAGTACCCTTTACAGTTGTGTGTTAGGGATATTGCTCTCTCATATATCCTTGGTGTCCAAGTTTCGACAGGTCTTTTAAAGTATTTGTGCCTCACTGACATCGCTTGAATGCTCTTCCACGGCAGGTGTTTTAAGGAATCTGTATCAGCTTCCTTTACCTATGCACAGTGTGCTAGAAATCTGGCATTATCAAATCTTGGCATGACAGATTAAACTTGCAACTGATTAGGGCTGATACAGATTAATCAGGACGATTAAAGCAACTTCAGTAACATCAACACTTGGTTTTATCAAGCTAGTGTGTAATTTGATTTCTGAATACAAGCATTCCACATGTTAAAGTCATTATTAGTTTGATTCTTATTACTTTGTAAATTGGCGGGGCCTCTCAGATTGTTTTAGTAGCCTCTGGATGCAAAATTATGTGCAAATGCAGTGTTCTAAAACGTGCTCAAATGAGCTTCATGTCGGCCATTTATCCCTCCATGTAATGTTTAGTTTGAGATTGATGATTTGCCATATATATTTTTAATATTACATATAGCTTACCCAGTTAGCTGCAATTATGTTGGCAAGCGCCAACTGAGGTTTCTCAGATTACACTTATTTTACCATGAGCCAGAACTTCAGTGTTTTTTTACTTTTTATTTTACCACTTTTAGTGTAATCCATTGCCTTGCTTCTGAAAAGGTTTTCTTTTCCCCAAATCATGTTTCTGTAGGTCCTTCTTAATACTTTCCTTTTCATTTTATTGTATTGTTTTTTTGACTTGTTGTAGGTCTGGGTTCTGAAAGCCTTCTCAGTTTCAATTCCACGATGTACTTTCCTCTGGCGTAGGAGACTGGGATGTTTTCCCTGGGTAGGCTAGACTTCTAGGACTCTGAAATAAGAGATAGCAGTGTGGACAAAAGAGGACTTACATCTTTCAGCAGTACTTAAACTCCAGTTTCTCTTGGCTATTTCCTCAACCAGGTATTCCGCTCACTGTATGCCGTTGACCATTTGACCCTTTTAACTGGCTCCATTTCAGCCAGGTTGCCTCGAAGTTTTTGTTGACATAATGTGGCCCTAACTATAGGTAAAAGCGTCTCAGTAGAAAGTGATTGCTGGCCAGGTTGAGGATGACTTGGAACTCACTTATCTTGTGAAACTGTGCAATGGATAGCCACATGTATTCTAGAATAGTTCGTCTTTGATGTGATGTATGGATATATACTGATGGGTAGTTCATCACAGACCTGCCGTTGAGCAATCGCAGGCCTAAGTTGTTCATCGGATTTGCAAAAATATTTCCTTTTTTATCCTTTTTCTGAGATTGAAACTTTACCTGACGAATTTTCAGGAAGGTGTCAAAGTTGTTGCCTCTCTGGTTTTCTCACTTGGAGGAGATTTGATTTAAAGTGTCCTTTTATCAACCAGATGGCATCTATATGGACTGATCTTTTGAAGTGTAATATAGGTAGATAAGCAGAGATGGGTTCCTTCTTTTCGGCAGCATTGGGTATGTATACATGTTGCTGACTAATAAATGTGACTTTCCGGTCCTATATTTTCCACCTAGTTTAACAAAGCTAAAGCCCCCTTTTCCAACAGCAATTATAGAGTCGTAAACCACTATCTATCTTATTGTGAATTTAAATAGCTGCACCCAAACCCTGAGGGGCGCCACCCTGTTCAGATGTCCTAAATGGGAACTAAAACTTTGCAAAGTCTGGGCAGGAGTTAGGAACTTGCAGCCAAGTCCGTTGCAGACATATATATCATGCTTTCCTTTGGAGTTAAGAGTGTCAGGGAAGGGTCTCGCCTCGCTATGCTTGCTCTTAGACCTGTACTTACTGGAAGACAAAGTTGAACTGTTCCACAATGCCCACAAAAACAGTATAGTCCGAGCCAGTGGCTTGGATTAGGGTTGGAACATACACGAAAGGCACAACTTCCTCTGTTCAACGAAACACAGCTTCACCTCTCTGTCTCGGATGGCCTTCTGATGAATAAGGGGGCACTTATTTCAAGACTTAGGAGTAGTGGCTGGAGCAAAGCAACTAAAGACATAGCATATGCTGGTGGGGTGACCAACATCTGCAGTCGCAGCATGGCTAGAAACCGGTTGCTTTGGGTGGGGACCTCGTTCACTAGCACACACATTGAATCACTTGGAAGTCGTAAAAAAACGGACCAGAGTTGGGAGCGGAGCTCCAGATCTGCATAGGAATGTATGGAATGAAAGAAACGGACATCTGTGAGCAGGGGTGGTACTTGTATGCGCATTTGCTTTGTCATTTCCAGGGCAGTGCAGAGTTAGTATGGAGCCAGGGTGTGTCACTAAGTAGAACGCAGGAGCACTGCTAAGGAGAAAGTTTTCCTGATCCAGTCTGCTGCCTGGGCAATATTCCAACGTGACAAATCTGCAGTTAGAAGTATCCATCAGAAATGTTATGTGGGGACAAGTGCTCAACACACTGAAGAGTTTACCAGGGCACAGGCAGGAGGGGCGGGTTTCCAAATACAGGCCACAAGGAATCATGATCTCAGCAGTCAACCAGAAGCTCTGAAAGCTACCACAAACAGAAAAATGCAGAAATAGCCTACCTTTTGATTAATTAGAAATCAAAGTGAAAGGCAGGTTCAATGTGTAGTGGTGGTTATTGATACATATCAATTCAGATGTAGTGATTCCTAAGGTCACAACAGGTGTGAGAACATTTTAGAGAACCCAGTACAATCCCGATGTCTCCAAGTCGTCATAATTATCCTTTCTTTGACATCCCCTAAAAGGGACTAGGCAAGTGTGCCCTCAATGATAATTGGCACTAGAACATTTACATCCAGCTCAGCTGAGCTAGGTTTAAGTGTCCCTTGGAATTTCCATCCTACAGTTTGAGACTCAACCCTGTAGTCACCCCAAAAGCAATTGTAGACTTACCCATAAATCACAACATCACAATGAATAAAAATGATACTGTAGTTTGGAGTGCAAAAATAATCTCAATCTCATGAAGTGACACTTGCTAAAAAGCTTCAAAGTGGAATTTCTTTGTTAGACAATGTTAAAGTCATTACGACTGCTGAGGGGATGAAATAGGATCTAATGAAAGGCACAGCAGCATGGTATTGGGCTATAGATGTATAAAACTATGGGTTGCAGGGGGAGGGATGGGTGCTTGTGTGCGAGTGATTACTAAATCTGAATTGAATAGTCATGACTGTTGATCCTTCATGCTCACAATATGCATGATTACTACTACAGCTAAATGTGTGTGTCTACTAAACCTGAATTAAATCTTTACATTAGTCAGTTGTTTTAAGAATGGGTTTTCAGTGCCCACTGTTGAGGACATGACTATTTGGTTTTGCTAATGGAGAAGTGTGGCTCACTGGTTAGAGGAGGCAGACCCTGAAGCAGAGGTCAGACCCGGGACCAAGGTTCAATTCCCGACGCGGCAGGGTCTTGAGCCCAAATATCCACGGACTCGATAATTCTCGTTTCGGTGCCTACTCAAATCACGGGTTCACACTCTGCAGCTCTGGGCATTAGCCTGCTTAATCTCCACTACGGCCTCCCCGCGGCGGGATGCCTGGCTTTCACCTTGGGGAGGCCAGGACGGGTTCCCAAGGCAAGCGCCGAGATGCCTACGGGTAATCGAGCGCTATATAAGAACGCATAATAATAATAATAATAATAATAATAATAATAATAATAATAATAATAATAATAATAATAACAACAACATAATGTCAGTCTCTTCTTCAGGGGGGCCATTGCATCCAAGACTGCTTTTATCATGGAGGCGTCCACCGCATCACAGAACTCATCTATGACGTGGAAGTATGAGACTTCTTCCTCCTTCGCATAATTGTCTCCATAATCCTCCATGAGACTGGTGAGATATGTTACTCGGCAGTGTAAAAATCTGAATACAGCCATCCACCAGGTAAGAAGAGTGAATAGGCACTGTGGGGGTTAGGTCCCAGGAGTATAATGTAGCTGGCTACAGACTTTGTAAGGTTTACAATATAGGAGAGGGGCAATGCAGCAGGCCACCAGCCTTAAAGGTCCTAGAATGACAGGCTGCAGACCTTGTAAGACATAAAATGTATGGTGAATAGGGGTAATGACGTGGGCTACAGGCCGTGTGAGGCCTTCAAGAAGATAAAGGGTTGTGGGCCCCAGCAGACAACTCGCCTTCAGTATTATACGGGCACTTTATGTAGAAATGGCTGCCTGGGCAGTGCCTAAACTCATGTAGGAGTCACTGCTCCTGAAATATTCCTATCCCACAAGGTGTTCTGGCTCCAGGCTGACAGGAGGCCACTCAGCTAGTTGCTACCGCAGATGCAGGCGCTCAGCAATGTAGGGCAACCGACATGCGCTCCACGGTAGACCGAGAACGAGCATCTGAAATGAGACCCGTAAGGAGCCCTCTAGCAGCTGGCTAACTGCCACGCACCCCTGCCCGAAGCCCTCAAGAATGAGAGAAAGTGATTTGGTGAGCGGTCCGAAGGAGCGGTGAGGCATTCCCGTGGCAGCTTATTCACACGAGGCCTAAGCGCCTCACTTCAAAGAAACAAAGCAGAATGGTGCACAACAAACCGCAATAAAACAAAAGGGGACCAGAGTCCAGATACTTAACTGACACGGACTGAGTGCAGCGAAGTAAGAGGGCATAAGAAGAAGGACAACGCCTTTAAGAGACACTTGAAAAGCCGGATTGGTTATGGACTTGTTGTCTTATGCAACTTAACTTTCCCTGGGGTTTTGAGAAATAAAGTTTCTGTTAACATATTGATGTAGCTGCTGTCTGAATAAAACGAAGGAAGTATAGCATAATCCTCACCTCCGAGTCCATAACAGAATTTAAACTTTCCGTTACGATAGCTAGGAAATGTTTCATTACAGTGAACACTTTCAACAGTATACTTGAGATTAATGGTAACCTGTGAACTAAAGTTGTAACATTAACATGTCAACCAGAATGCTTCACTAAATTTGGAGAAATCTGGCCTGAACATAGACAAAAGGACATTGAAATGAAAGCTAACTAAAGCTTATACATAATGAAATTTTCACACACAAGTATCAAATGAATATAATTATTCTATTTAAATCTAATGGAACGCAAAACTCTTCCAACCACACACCCACAATGTGCAGTGTGCTACCACAGTGAACAAGAGCTTCAGTCCCCCACATAGCTATATTGTAGCGTAATATTTGTATAATGCTAACAACCGCTAAGTGCAATTATAAATGTACTGCTTGCGGAATTCAAACATTCAAGGTATTCATAAACATTCCCAGGAATGCTCACAGAGAGCAGTGTAAAAAAAAAAAAAAAGCACAACCAGAAACTGCATGCAGTTGAAACTTGTTAACTTATTATGTAAAATGCTTGTAAGCAGTGTTCACGGATATTATGCGAATTGTTCAGATAACCATTTGGGTTTCGAAAATACAAACATCTCCCCTAAAGCCAGGAAGAGTTGGGTGTTAGATAAAGACTGCACTCAAACTGGAGCACAAGAGGATGAAGACATGGCAAGGAAAATGATGAATGGCAGGGACTTTTCCAAGCCATGATTGTGAGATGCACACAAGCAGTGTCACTACAATGGGCAATTTTGTGCTAACAGATTGAATTACAAACTAAATTTTACAGATCGAAAGTCCTCTACCAGCTCAAAAAGTAGAAGAAGCCCGAGCATCAGTTCCATGAAGAAAATAAGGGGTTTCACAATTTTTTAGCTTGAAGTCTTCAAAAACTACAACATAGAATGAAAGGCAATACAATAATGAAACAGCATATTTCTGTAATATCTTCAAAGATACTGGTGGCGTGTGTGAAGATTGGGATACAGATCCATACAAATTAAGCAGCAATGTAGAAATAAGTACCCTAGATGTCAGAGAACCAAAAAACACAATATCACACAGTAGCCATGACCTCTTCAAGCAAAAAAATGCCATTTGATTCCCTAACTTGCCAAGTATTTCAGTGAAAGGAAGAAACTTAACTCTGCTATGTCATGGACTAAAAGGGGCATGAATGTTATATGCAATATCTGGGCTTTTTATGATGGGTATCTAAACTATACTGGGGGAATGGATTTTTTTGGCAATTAATGTCTTAACAAAACTGTAACTGTTCTTGTTCAAAAGGATACGGAACAACATTACAATCAGTGATTCTATTGTTAATAAACTCAGCAGCAACGTCCGCCTTGGGTCGGCCCACATCTTTGGCTCTGCAAAATAAAGAATAATAAAACTTTAACAAGACTTTTACCGACAGTTAAGATGGTATCACAATTTTAGTATTAACAGATTTAGGAGAAGTTTTAATTTTAAATTATGCTGATTTGGGGTCAATTGTGCAAACATCCAAATAGTTCTATTTGCTGGAAGGTTGATGCCAATGGGCAAAAAGTGGAATATCAGTAACAGATATTAATGTTAGTATGTTGTACAAAGACAACAATAATGCACATACCAAACAAAAAGACTCCCATAGTGTCTGTAGAGTATTGTCTGAAAGGATTTCCTTTTTGAAAATAAAAAAAACACAATAAGTTTGGTACACAGCTCTGTCATGTTGAGGGAGGCTTTGCAACAAACTTCAAAAGACATTGACAGGAACCGCTGTGACGGAGGTTCCTGCCAATGCTTTAGAAATAAATCGCCAGCTTGGCGGTTTTATCAAAATTTGGCGGGTGGCACCTCAGTCAGGGTGACTGATTAATTTACTCTGTCTCCCCGAAGAAGAATCAGGCTGCCTGACAACTCTTAAATCAGGCCCTTGGTCTTAATTTGGAAAATAATGTCAACGTGTTATAGTTCCAATGTACAGGACCTGAGGCCTACGTTTAATGCTCTCGGTTTCTATAATGTTCTGTAGGCAAAAACAAATTATGTATGACATTCAAGGCTCTATTTTAACATGGGAAATATTTGGCAGATTAGTCCGTTCTTAAAAAATTAAACTTTTAAAAAATATTCACCCCAGTACATCTCAATTTTTTTTAGTTAAATGAAAGAATGTGTTTAAGTTGCTCTCCTAAGATAAGAAAATGTATTCAGGGATATAGATGTATCAAAAGCTGGTAAATAAATTAGGTGTATACCTGCTCTACCACTACGGCTATAAACATGTGCAGGTACATGCAAAAGAGAAAATTGCTCAACAACAAAACCATGTTCATGCTTCTATAAATCCACTCCACAGCTTTTCAACAGCAGTCAGGCAAACAGGCACACATCAATGAACCAACATCCTGCATATGCTTCAACTAAAACACACTCGTCCATGACAGTCTCACACCTCCAAAGTGTGACAAACTGAACAGCAATGAGACACCGTCGAGAGACATCTGCACAGTACTCAGCAGTCTCTGTCAATACAGAACTTGGAGGGTTATTACATGAAGTTGTGGATTTTATGTTCACAGTCCACCAACTTATAGGATGAAATGGCACATGTTTTCGATAACTTGTGACGAAGGTTTGACACAGGTATTATAGCGCTCCATTCCTTGAGGCCCTATTAGAGACTGCAAAGGGTCTCACAGAATACCAAGTGTTGATCAGTTAGTGAAGGGGGTTAGGTTTGGAACAACCCCATTTTTTCAGGCCTTATAAATACCACAGATCCTTTTGGGCACTTAAAAAAACACCTTTCGCTCCCCCTCCTTGTTGATTCATGTGAAATGATACACAAGGCCATACATTTTTACTAATAATCAGGATTAGATTATTAAGGAGAATAGGAAAGGGATTCACAAGTTCTACTGACCGAAAATAATATTTTTCAGATATTAGAATATTCGTAAGATTGAACCCGGGCGTACCAGTATTCATAACAAATAAAATTATCACTGAGACCAATGGCCTACATTTTAAAAATGTACAACCAAAGGACATTAGCATACATATTCAGAGACTGAAACAAATTAGGAGGAGGAGGGAGGCAGGCAACGACGGGAGGTGGGGGGGGGGCGACCGGCCCACGTCCGAAGGGGGGTGGGAGGGACCGGCCTGCCTCCGAAGGGCGGGGGGTGGGACCGGCCCGCCTCCGAAGGGCGGGGGGTGGGACCGGCCCGCCTCCGAAGGGCGGGGGGTAGGACCGGCCCGCCTCCGAAGGGCGGTGGGTGGGACCGGCCCACGTCCGAAGGGCGGTGGGTGGGACCGGCCCACGTCCGAAGGGCGGTGGGTGGGACCGGCCCACGTCCGAAGGGCGGTGGGTGGGACCGGCCCACGTCCGAAGGGCGGTGGGTGGGACCGGCCCACGTCCGAAGGGCGGTGGGTGGGACCGGCCCACGTCCGAAGGGCGGTGGGTGGGACCGGCCCACGTCCGAAGGGCGGTGGGTGGGACCGGCCCACGTCCGAAGGGCGGTGGGTGGGACCGGCCCACGTCCGAAGGGCGGTGGGTGGGACCGGCCCACGTCCGAAGGGCGGTGGGTGGGACCGGCCCACGTCCGAAGGGGGGTGGGTGGGACCGGCCCACGTCCGAAGGGGGGTGGGTGGGACCGGCCCACGTCCGAAGGGGGGTGGGTGGGACCGGCCCACGTCCGAAGGGGGGTGGGTGGGACCGGCCCACGTCCGAAGGGGGGTGGGTGGGACCGGCCCACGTCCGAAGGGGGGTGGGTGGGACCGGCACCGACGGAAGGGGGGTGGGTGGGACCGGCACCGACGGAAGGGGGAGGCGCCAGGCACCGACGGAAGGGGGAGGCGCCAGGCACCGACGGAAGGGGGAGGCGCCAGGCACCGACGGAAGGGGGAGGCGCCAGGCACCGACGGAAGGGGGCGGCGCCAGGCACCGACGGAAGGGGGAGGCGCCAGGCACCGACGGAAGGGGGCGGCGCCAGGCACCGACGGAAGGGGGCGGCGCCAGGCACCGACGGAAGGGGGAGGCGCCAGGCACCGACGGAAGGGGGAGGCGCCAGGCACCGACGGAAGGGGGAGGCGCCAGGCACCAACGGAAGGGGGGGGAGGGCGCCAGGCACCAACGGAAGGGGGGGGAGGGCGCCAGGCACCAACGGAAGGGGGGGGAGGGCGCCAGGCACCAACGGAAGGGGGGGAGGGTGCCAGGCACCAACGGAAGGGGGGAGGGCGCCAGGCACCAACGGTAGGGGGTGGGGCGCCAGGCACCAACGGAAGGGGGTGGGGCGCCAGGCACCAACGGAAGGGGGTGGGGCGCCAGGCACCAACGGAAGGGGGGGGGCGCCAGGCACCAACGGAAGGGGGGGGGCGCCAGGCACCAACGGAAGGGGGTGGGGCGCCAGGCACCAACGGAAGGGGGTGGGGCGCCAGGCTCCAACGGAAGGGGGGGGGGGGCGCCAGGCTCCAACGGAAGGGGGGGCGGCGCCAGGCTCCAACGGAAGGGGGGGCGGCGCCAGGCTCCAACGGAAGGGGGGGCGGCGCCAGGCTCCAACGGAAGGGGGGGCGGCGCCAGGCTCCAACGGAAGGGGGAGGCGCCAGGCACCAACGGAAGAGGGAGGCGGCAGGCACCAACGGAAGGGGGAGGCGGCAGGCACCAACGGAAGGGGGAGGCGGCTGGCACCAACGGAAGGGGGAGGCGGCAGGCACCAACGGAAGGGGGAGGCGGCAGGCACCAACGGAAGGGGGGGGGCACCAGGCCCCAACGGAAGGGGGGGGCACCAGGCCCCAACGGAAGGGGGGGGCGCCAGGCCCCAACGGAAGGGGGGGGCGCCAGGCCCCAACGGAAGGGGGGGTGCGCCAGGCCCCAACGGAAGGGAGGGGCGCCAGGCCCCAACGGAAGGGGGAGGGGCGCCAGGCCCCAACGGAAGGGGGAGCGGCGCCAGGCCCCAACGGAAGGGGGAGCGGCGCCAGGCCCCAACGGAAGGGGGAGGGGCGCCAGGCCCCAACGGAAGGGGGAGGGGCGCCAGGCCCCAACGGAAGGGGGAGGGGCGCCAGGCCCCAACGGAAGGGGGAGGGGCACCAGGCCCCAATGGAAGGGGGGGCACCAGGCCCCAACGGAAGGGGGGGGCACCAGGCCCCAACGGAAGGGGGGGCACCAGGCACCAACGGAAGGGGGGGCACCAGGCACCAACGGAAGGGGGGGCACCAGGCACCAACGGAGGAGGGGCGCCAGGCACCAATGGAAGGGGGGCACCAGGCACCAACGGAAGGGGGAGGGTAGCTGGGAGGCAGGCACCAAGGGAAGGGGGAGGGTGGCTGGGAGGCAGGCACCAACAGAAGGGGGGGTAGCTGGGAGGCCGTCACCAGCGGCAGGTATGGGGGGGGGGTCAGGCAACAAAGGCAGTGGTGGGTGGGGGTCAGGCAAAAAACACAGGGGTGGGGGTCAGGCAACAACGGCAGGGGTGGTGGGGGGTCAGGCAACAACGGCAGGGGTGGGCGGAGGGCCGGCAACAACGGCAGGAGTGGGCGGAGGTTCGGCAACGGAAGGGGGCAAGGCAACAAAAGAATGGGGCAAGGCAACAAAAGAAAGGGGGCAAGGCAACAAAAGAAAGGGGGCAAGGCAACAAAAGAAAGGGGGCAAGGCAACAAAAGAAAGGGGGCAAGGCAACAAAAGAAAGGGGGCAAGGCAACAAAAGAAAGGGGGCAAGGCAACAAAAGAAAGGGGGCAAGGCAACAAAAGACAGGGGGAAAGGCAACAAAAGACATGGGGGAAAGGCAACAAAAGACATGGGGGAAAGGCAAAAAAAGACATGGGGGAAAGGCAACAAACGACAGGGGGCAAGGCAACATCTGAAATAGGCTAGGACGTTTTTGGAATAGTGCACCCACTGTCTGAAGGGAAAACCCTTGTAGTGCCTCTAAGGGGGCAAAAAGAATGGGGATAATGCCTTCCAGTTGTGTACAGACCAAGGGAGCGCGCAGTGGCTCTACTCTTTGAAGCACTAGCAGACGGAGTCAGTCTTCTCACTAAAGAGGCCAGACTCATCCAAAGGCATATCCATTAACAATACCCAACATCTCCCAAGAAGCCAATGCATCTCATCCATGCTCTGCGCCAGAGCACCACACTAGTGCCAACCGCTCTGCCTAAACGGTTGGTTATGTCCAGGCCTGACTGTATGATGTACTTAGCCACATCTAGGCTCTCTTGAAAGGTCTGTGCAAATGTGGCATGAACTTTTTCTTACTCTGCTGGTAATATCTAAGCGACAAGTCCAATAATGCATGGGCGCACATTCCCAGCAAATTGCTGGCGTTGAGTGGCCCAAGGTAGAGGCTAGCGGAAGAAAGCATCTCATTCCAAATGCTTCAATTCTTTTGGACTAATTCTTGGGGCTTGGGTGGGGTCGTAGGAAACGAATTGGAGTTAACCCTGCTTGTGGGCTCTCAGAAGGAGGGTGCTGCATTGGGGAGGCAGGGTCACCCGAGTGGGTATCTAATGACTTGCCACCTGTTTACAGGTGGACAGGAGCAGGGTTTGATGGCCATGAGGGGGTCAGTAAGGGCCTCATTGAAAAGCAGTATGGTATCAAATGAGGACTGCTCGGGTTGTAACGTTTCCGTGAGGATGTTGTTTTTTTATCTCAACAGAAGGAAATTGCAAATCTAAAACTTCAGCCACCTGTCAAATAACCATGGCAAATGAACCAGGCGGAAGGATTAGCGGGAGCAAATCTGCCCCCTGTCAGGGCAAGTGTCCCGTCCTCTGCCCTTTTGTAGGTCCATATGGAAAGTGTCAGTTTACCATCACCAACATCGTCAAAAGTTGGTTGGCTCTGGTCAGAGTCTGATCCATACAGTTGCACTGGTTGGTGGCTCCCAGAGTCAGAATGCATACGGGCCAGGCACGTTGAAACTGTACAGCTAAGGTCAAGGCAGACTCGAGTAAGACAGAAAATCGCCGGTGCTGGTGTTGAAGTGGCAGGTACTGGCATTGATTAGGATATCAGCCATGGAGTTGAAGCAGGTTCAGGAGGCTCAGTCATCGCGGAGGCTGGACTCGTGGCAGTAACCTGACTGGAGGCCTCTGCGGATCCATGAGAGACACAGGCACAAAAGAGAGAGGAGGAAGGGTGTCAAAGATGTGGAGCATGGCCTCTTTAAATGCCTCAATCTATTGCGAATCACTAACTGACCTCAGAGTTTGGGATGCATTTGAATTAGCTACAGAATCGGGTCCTTTACAGGGGACTGGGAGGGGGATCACTGGGGCACCTTGACGGCCTTGCAATTTCTGAGATAGACTGTGGTGAGGCTTGGACTTCTTGTATTTCTTCCTTAACTGAAGACTGGGCCCTGTAAGTGGGAACAGGTTTAGGTCTTTGGCTTTGAGCGGACGCATCTCTTACGCAACTTCCTTCATTACTCGGCAAAGTACATCTTGGCTTTGCATTCCCAGATCGCCTTCGGGTGCATCAGGGTACACTGCTGTCACGATTTGGGTGTCGTGGTCCAACCCAAACACCAGAGACATATCTCATAGGAATCTGTAACAGCCATTTGTTTGTGACAGCCCTTACAAGGGATAAGTGTAATTGTTGTTGAAGAGGACATGCTCCCTTGCACACTGGAAGGAATGTTGAAGGGAAATGCACGCCAAATGACAAGAGGAAGTAGGAGCTACCTCAAGATTAGTGTATGAAGGTGCAGAAAGGAAGTAATGGACATCAATGAACTGGGGTAGTGCTTACGTGTGGCTTCCGTTGTCACTTAAAAGGCTGAGTAGATGAGAAGCCACACAACTCCATCCACCATCATACAGTAGCTATGGTGAGAAAGCTTCCTGATCCAGCCTGGCAATATTCTAAAGAAGATGAATCTGTGGTTAGAAGTATCCATCAGTAAGATATATTCCTGTATTGAAGCGAACGGCAAAGATTGCTAACTAATTATTTCCTAAAGAACCGCTTATCCTTTAATGCAGGGTTTTCCATACTGTGTAGCGTGAGACTAGAAAGGGGCACCACGACAGCAAACAAGGCGACTGTAAATATTTCGAGGGCTGGCTGCAGAGAGAGGGGGTTAAAGCTGAACGTGAAAGTTTAGAGCCATCCCTTTTACATAAATATTTTTTTTTAAATGCACTAAAAGCATTTGAATGAAAATAGAACAAAACATCCAGTCACAGAGCTTAGAAACAAGTTTTGCTTAATTAACCTGGTCCTTGTGGACTCATCTGCCATTTCCTCCGCGAAGGGGGTGGAAAGAAACAGGCGGTAGAAAAGTTTGCTGCACCTTGGCGAGAGGCCATTAATAGCTTCATTGGCACTTCAGCAAGCCCCTTGAGCAGCCCCTTAATCTGCAGCAGGTTTTGAGGAGGGCTTTGTTGCCGACCTGTGTGAAGCTCTGCACAGATGTGATGGTGCTGGAAACTTAACATGTCTAGGGGGAACCTGCATATGGCAGCAAGGACACTTCTGCAATGGTGCGAGTTGGGCCTGAAAGCAGAGCAGTGCTCACTCAGTCAGTGTGGCCGGGGACGGCTCAGCTCACAGGAGGTATGGGCCATGCTGGCACAAAGAGGGGTTCCAGAGTGAAGCACAATACACCACAGCAAGGCAGCTTTCAATTGGAAGCTACCCCTATCTTAATATTAATGTTCCCCTCTTCTGAAATTACACAAAAAGCTCATTTTCAAATAAATTTAAAAAGCAGCAGTGGGAGCCCTGTGAAGACGTTGTTTTGGAGAATAATGAAAAATAATGGTATGTGCGCAAAGTACTCTAGCCGGATAGCCCAGCGAGATAAAAAGTGAAGATATGCAAGTAACGGGTTTCAACGGCAGCAAGTCTGCCTCAGTCTTTCATCATTCCCTGAGTACTTATAACACTGGTTATAGACTGCTTACAAACGGCAGAAGTGCGATGTAACGAGCACTGCAAAATATTATTGTGAGAGGTGTATTTTATGCGGGAATGGGTGAAAAAAAGCAATATGTTCAATGCTTAAGAGGAAGAATCAGACCCCTACTATCCCCCGCCCCCCCGGGAATACGAAGGAAAGGAAATGTTGCATACTCTGGATGGGCCATGAGGTGCACATAACACAAACCTTGTGGTGGTGCCGTGTTGTTAATATCCATATTCATACTGTTAGAGAATCGCTCCACAGGAGATACTTTTTCTTTGCTGCCTGCAATGGTCATGTGAATCAACATAAAACACCTGAGCCATCAGGCTAATAGCTAGGAACACCCAAGAGATTTTGAGAAAGGGGGTGGGGTGATTTGTATCAATGAACTTGCTTAGGGTTGAGGAATAACATGTACATGTGGTGAAAACGACAAAGCGCTAGAAGAGTGCTGAAAACAAACCTGTGTACTAAATTGTTATGGCCTTTGCACCTCGATTGCTGGTCTTGCTCTTAAAACGTACTTTGCCAATAGAATATTTACAGGCACATGCATCAAAGCATTTTCCGATCGCAAACGGTGCGAATCGCAAAAATCGGCCGTTAGCAATCGCAAAAATTGCTTTTGGAATGCATGAAACAAGTAGCCCCTCGCAATTTAAGAAATCGCATAATTTGCGATTTCTTAAATTGCGATTGCATTTAAGGAATAGCAATTTGCGATTCCTTAAATGCAATGCACGAAAGTAAAAAGATTTGCGATTTCGCAATTAAGAATCGCAATTTACCATCACATGTAAGGTGATGGTAAATTGCGATTTTTTTTTAAAAAGCATCAAAGTGCATTTTTTAAAGTCCCATGTTACACACACACATGCCCCTGGGGCATGTGTGTGCGTAACATGGGTGCACGTATCAATTTCAGGGGTGCAACAGGGTGTCCTTTGGACACCCCTGCACCCTTGAAATCGCAATCTCCATTTGCGAATCGCTAATTGCGATTCGCAAAATGAAAATGTCTTCTCATTCATTCCTATGGGCCTCTAGTCCCATAGGAATGAATGGGAAGGGATTCCTTAATTGCGACTCGCAATTTGCGAGTAGCAATTAAGGAATGTTTAGAAATCGCAAATTTTTCTGCAATTCCTACATGCATAGGCATTTGCGAATTCTTAATTGCGATTCCTTAAAAATCGCAATTAAGAAATCGTAATCGACTACAAATGATGCATGTACCCGTTTATAAACAGCTTTACTCCTTTTCCATTAGTAGCGTAACATTTGGAGATGGCATGGTGTATATATTGGGGAGAAAAGACCCAAAGTCAGGTAGGGGTTTCCCTTCCAAGGATGTTGTGTACTTCTGTGGATTTGGCACAATGTGCTGGGGCATTCCCAGGATAACTTATCGTAATACAGTGTCTGGTGCACTTATGTGCAATATTAGGTGTGATAAAGTGCCTCTTTTGACATGGTGAGCCTCCACTTTGTGCCTGGTACTGAAGTGGTTTTGATTGTAGTGCACAGGGCCCTTGCCAACCAGGTCCATTGTGCCAGCGCTTCTTCCCTAACAACTGTTCCAGAATTGGCCCGGCAGCCCCCTGTAAGTCCGTAGTAAATGGTACCTGGACACCAAGGGCATTGGGACTGAAGAGGGTCCCCTAGGGACCCCTCACCTAGGCCAGGCAGACTGCCACTGCAGCATGCATGGCCTGGTGCAGACAAAATGGCAAAGTCGACATGGCACACTGATGGTGTGCCATGCCAACTAGCACTGCCTAAGATATAGGTAAGTCACCCTTCTAGCAGGCCTTACAAGCCCTAAGGCAGGGTGCACTATATCCCAGATGTGGGCATATCTGCACATGCAGATATGCTTCTTCAGTACTAGGATCTATTCCTTAATATTTTAAGTGCCAGGGAAGCCATAGAGAGTATATGGGCTGGAAACTCGACAAATCAAGATCCCCAGCATCATGATGGTGTCACTGAAACCAGAGTGCTCCAACCACTCTCTGGGACCAGAAACAATGCACATCATGGGGGGAGTTGTCACACCTCCTCCCCATTGCTCAAAGGGGAAGCTTCAAAGGCCTGTCGCCTTTGTAATGCGACCCTCAACCTCTGCTACTAGCAGCAGATGGCAGCCCCCAGTTTCCACCCCCACTTTGGGCGGGAAAACTTAAGAGGATAGGGCCCCTGCCAACTCCACCCCTAAGGTGGGGAAGGCGAGGTGAGGCACATCTTTCAGTCCCCGCCATTTTGAAGATGGGGAGACTCCTCCAATCACGAGTGGGACTAAGCCCTTTTCCACAGGAGGGTGGGATAATAGAGGGTGTAGTCACCCCAGGTGAGGTGCCCATTGGCCCAACCTGTTATTCCCTTAAAATGCCTCCTAAATCTAAAGTTTAGGAGGCTCCCACAGACCTTGAAGTTGGATCTGTTACGACCTAAGAAGAAAGAAGACATCCCTGTAGCCGACCCTGCCGAGAATCCTGAAGACAACTGCTTTAGCCCCAGCGTTCCCAGCATATCTCCAGCTTTGAAGAACCTGCAACAAAAAGACGACCTATATTGCAGCCGGAGACTTCAGAAAACCCTTGGAGTGCTGCTGCCCTTTGAAAAAGACTCCAATCTCCTGTGGACAGCAGTCCTGTCCAGAAGAAATCAACTGCAAGGACTCCTGAGCATCTGAAATGGTGAGACCTGACCACTCTGAACCAGAGGCCTATGGCCTGTGTCCAGGTGGCTCACCAGTCCAGTGAAGGTCCCCCCAGCAATCCTAACGTCGAATCCAGCATTGGCTGACCACTCTCGACCTCCACACCACCACCTGCATTGTGAATCCAAAGGGTCCCCTTACTGCAACCGGCCGGTAAGAAAATGATGGGACAGCCAAAAGCACCCCCGCACTTGCAGCCCATGGGGAGCTTGACCAGCGCTGCCCCTGTAAACCCCTCCCACTCCCAAACTTACCTCTGTGGTCGCTGGTTTTCTGCCTGCACCTTCCGGTTCAACGCCTGCAGCCTGTTTTAAAAAAGAAGAATAGCCATAGGACTGCACTGGAAGCCCAGCACTGAATTTGCACCCTGCACCAGCCGCCCCTGTGCCGCTGGTGGTGTAGCTTTGGTGCTTCCTGTTGGCAGACAACAACCTTCCAGTCCTTGGTTTTCATTTGACTCCCTACCACAGAGCTTTCCAAAGTGTGAGCCGCGACACGGTACTGTGTCGCCTCCCCTCTGTGGGTGTGTTACGTGACAATGACACCTGCGGCCAGATTAGGGCGAATGCTCTTGCATTCAGTGACGCAGGTACATTTGCGAACTTTTAAAACTCTGTTTAGGCCCCAGGCGATCGTTTCCGTTTGGTTCCAATATTATATGCATTCTGGGAGTTTGAGTTGTATGACACTGGGGGGTGTCTGCTGCTGTTAATATGCTCTGTAGCGCCTCCCTCCACCCTGGGCCCAGCAGGCATCAGTCTCACCTGCCAAGCACCCGCCTTAGCCAGTGGAACGAGCTGCTGCGAACATGATTCCTGCTCCTTGTCGGACACCTGGCAGTGGCAGCTTCCGAGCAGTTTCGGAAGGAGTCTCTGCTTGACGCACTGGTTCAAGGCGCTGCATCTTATTACTTAAACTCAGGCGTTAGCAGAGAGGCGGGGCTCTGTCCAGCCTCAGGTCCATGGGCTTTTTATCTTATGACCTCCGCATTTATTTACGAAACATTACATAATTGTATTTGTATATTTTGTTGAATTTATTTCTCAGTAGTTGCACTTAATAATTAGATCACAATCAACGGCTCCTTGTAATGCACAAACAGCAGAGGCAATCCTTTTCCAGGGGCGGCTCTCGGCGAAAGGGTGCCACAGAGATATGGGGGAGGGGGATGGGGAAGCGAGAGAGCGCGAGAGAGCGCGAGAGAGAGAGAGAGAGAGAGAGCGCGAGAGAGAGAGAGCGCGAGAGAGAGAGAGAGCGCGAGAGAGAGAGAGAGCGCGCGAGAGAGAGCGCGCGAGAGAGAGAGAAAGCGCGAGAGAGAGTGAGAAAGCGCGAGAGAGAGAGAGAAAGCGCGAGAGAGAGAAAGCGCGAGAGAGAGAAAGCGCGAGAGAGAAAGCGCAAGAGAGCGAGAGCGAGAGAGCGAGAGAGCGAGAGAGAGAGAGAGAGAGAGATACCGAGGGAGAAACACACAGAGAGGGAGAGAGACTGAAGGATGGAGAGAGATGCGAGAGAAAGATAAAGAGAGAGGGGGATAGAGAGGGGGGATAGAGAGGGGGGATAGAGAGGGGGGATAGAGAGGGGGGATAGAGAGGGGGGATAGAGAGGGGGGATAGAGAGGGGGGATAGAGAGGGGGGATAGAGAGGGGGGATAGAGAGGGGGGATAGAGAGGAGGATAGAGAAAGAAAGAGGAGAGAGATAATGAAGGATGGAGGGAGAGGGCGCGAGAGATACTGAGGGAGAGAGCCAGAGAGAGAGAGAAAGAGAGGGGGAGAGAGAGAGAGAGAGACTGCAGGGAGAGGGAGAGGAGGGAGAGAGATAGATAGTAAGGCACGGTGAAGTAAGGATGATGTGCCTTTTGGGGCGCTGCGCGGAGAAAAGCGGCCTAACCTGAGTTCAATGCGCAATGACCGGCTGATAAGTTGCATGATTGGTCCTGAACGGATTTTTGTATAACTCATATTCAGCAAGGCATCAGGTGGACTTTGTGAATGGTTGGCAGTGCGTGTACCCGCCCTTTTTGTGCTGTAAATCACTGGGGCATGTGTCAATGTGTGCATGGTTATATTCTTGTTTCAGGCACACACCTAACCTTGCTTACACTCAGTTTTGCTAGTAACTGTCTTTGTTGGAACCTTCCTGCTTTCTCAAATTTGGCCCACTATTTTTTCAAAATATTCTTGCAGGAGTACCCCCTAAGACCCCCTTTAGGAGGTTCGCGCTCGCTTGCTGCGCTCGCATTACCGTGTCACAAGATGAAGATTGTCGAAAAGGTGTGTCACCGACGTGGAAAGTTTGGAAAGCTGTGTCCTAACAGTATGACAACTTGATTCCATTTGCAGACCTCCGTGCTGAAGAGTTTGCCTTATTCTGTTTCTGATGTAACCAATTAAAGTATTTTATTAAACAACTGTTATATTTTTATTTGGTTACACCTATGCGAATACCTTAATCGGATACATCCTAAAATATTTTCAGGGAGAAAAATAGAAGTACTTCCAAGGTCGACTTACATCCGCACACAAAAAAAATTTAACATAATGGAAAGCAGAGTGTCAAAAAAGTTTGGGAATCACTGCTTTAACGCACTGAATCCCACAGTTAAGCACATTTAACCCTAGCATACAATATCCAGCACATATGGCATTGTGAACAATGGAAGATGTTCGAAAGCTGTTCTCACCAGAACTATAGGGATGAAGATTTGTGTTCACCAATGAACAGTGGTATTACTGCTGTGCGCAGACTAGAGACATCTCCCTAAAGAGCTGACACAGGCTGATACATGTTAAATACCAACATAGACTTTATTGTTCCACAAATACATTGGGGATCTTTGGTTTGGAAGGGACTAATGAATGTGTCTGATGCCACCTGGCAGACTAACTTTATGTACCTAGCATGAATGTGCCCGGTGATATAATACTGGTGCCAGGTTATTCAGATAGAATTCACAATGATTACCGTGGCTTTGGCCCCATCCCTTTATTAGCATTATGGGCTAGTTAGAGATAGTCCAGGCCCAACGAGACTTTTCACTGCTGTAGCACTTCTACTGACTACCTGTGATGGCAGAATTAGAAACGGGCCCAAACAACGAATCAGGGATGTAAAGTGTGGATACAGAAAGAGTACCGATCTCAGACTGCGATTCCTCTGGTGACCAGTTGCATAGCAAATTGATATACTGTACTGTGCAAAAGGCTCACATTGTGATGCTAAAATATTAGTGCACATTAATGGATATAGGATAAAGCTGAAGGATTTTTAAAAGCAGCATATCATTGGATGCTGCACCAAAGACTTGGAAGGTCTGACGCTTTTTCCAATTTTGACACAGAAGAACAAAATCAACGTTTTTGCCTTCCCTTTCATACGCTAGTTGTATTTTGCAAAAAGATACAATACAGGTTCGTCTGGCAGCCTATGTTTATTAGGTTATGCTATATTATTTGCAAAGTGCCTTTGCATCTCAGTAGCCACTTTAAAGCATTAACTAGGCAACAGAAAGCACCACTTCATTGCAGACTAGAAACAGACAGCTGAAATGCAGTTGAATTGAGTGGACTTTATGTCTACTTTCTTGAGGAAACATAGTGTTGAAACAGACAGCAATTTGCAGTCTTCAGAATAACCTGAGGAACTGAAAGGTTGCGTTAATTTTCTGCTACAGACCGGATGGAAATTTAACAGGCTGTAGCAGCCTAGTTACATGCTGCATGGAAGGCTACAAGATCTGACAAAAGTCGGAGTTGTGTTATTAACGGTCACAGCAAGCTATGATGCAATTGATCCCGCCAGGATTATGTCAGCATTACCATATAGAACAGCTTATATACATTAGTCCACCATCAGTGCGTAGGTCACCCAGTCAGAAAAAGAGGTCAGAAACACGTATAAGGAACCCGTGCTATTTCTAACTAGCATAGCCACACAACTAATGCATCACTGAATCACACTGGGTTGGATCTTCACTTTCCCGGATGTCTAACTTTTACTTCGGTATGCTAAGCGACATTCATCCTTGTACACAAGACCCAAACTTTGGACCCATGTTGTTAAACTGGGGCAGATTTCCCATAAGAGGAGTATCTGATATGGGCTTATGCACTTTATTATTTTAATTAATGTGATCAGCAATTAGGCTCAGGATCGGCCCTGGCTGGACACCTACCTTGTTGTCCTTCCCCCTTTACATGCAAGAATAGCTGTAATTTTCTGGCCCTACTGATAGCTGATTCTAACTTGTATCTTTGTTTTAATTGCGGCATTAGCACTGTTTGAGGCTGTAGTGTGATTAAGTGTTCTGATCAACTGATGTCCCAAATTGTTCCGCTCACATTTATTTATTATAGTAATGCGCACATAGGCTCAAGAATGGCATTGTCCGGTGTTTCAGCCTGGAGACCACTATCTCCTAATTTCGAAGTCTAGTCGCTGTTCTCTTCTTGCTCTATTGGTAGCCATTTTTAATCCGCAGTCACATTTTATTACATGCACTTGTACTGTCCAAGATGTGTCATAATTAACTGAAGTTATTTTAAGTTGTTTTATATGCATGGATTTTATGGGAAAAATTTTCTTTTAATTGATGTGACATAGTTGCTGATACGATAAAGCTTACTTACTGTAAAAATGGTGACTTTTGTAGTTTTCTACAGAGTTAGCCTTGCTCATGGCCAGCTAACTTAAAAAAAATCTCTGAAATAATGTTGGCTTGCATGAAGCCATTAAAACAATGAATGTTATAAGACAGGAACAAGGCTTACTTGTCTTGCCTTTGGCCACCAACATAGAGAAACCCAATTGTTCCAAACGGCAACCTAGCTGACTGCATGACAACAGATAATCTGGCCAATTCACATGGGGGTAAGATCAGCATGAGCAGGGCCTTCCTGCATGAAAGAAGAACGTTCCTAAAGTACAAGAAAATACCAAAAAGTGCACTTTAGGTCCAAAAACTCCGAATGGTGCCACCCAAAAAAGTAAATATATACATATTGAATTGTGCTGTTTGGCTCTCTTACAGGGGGGGCCTACATTGAAACCTACAATGCCGATGTAGAGAGGATGCTCTTACTCTGATCACAAGCATTATCTCTTCAACAAGAGAGATGTAGGGACCCATCTCAATTCTGATCATTGGGCATTATTTTAAGAAAAAACTAACTAGATCCTAGAAAAACAATCAGAGTATGGGGATGTAGCTTGGGACACCAATGGCAGGACAGAGAATCTTTCAGCCCATCATGAAAAACACTTCAATGCTATTCTGGAAGGTTTTGTAAAGGAGGCTGTACTGAGAAGCAAGTTATTACTTGCTACACCTTACAAAACTGACAAACGTACTGTTCTGCTTCTACAATTAAATGCATATTTTACTATTAATAAAGAATCTGTCCGTTTACTTAATGCAGTTTTGTTGGACCACAACTACCAACGAAGTTTTTAAGGGAAATTTCATTGCATTTTCAAAAAGAAAACAACATTTTCCAAAACATTCACCTGTACATAATAAGTGTCAGGCCCGTCTTTTTATTGTCAATCCTTCACTATTTGGGCTTCCCCCCTTTGTAACCAGAGAAATGAAAAGGAAATATGGCAGCCATGGAACATGTCTGATACAGTACCTGGATCACAGTGACACAATATGTGAAGTCCCTATGCCCGGCAGACATGTTGCCGGGCGGTTATAATTACTAGAGTTTAAAAAACTTTATTTTTTCACTCACAACCAGAGGAAATGTAAAATTGTGTCCTAAGAGGATTAGTGGGTTTGATGCATTTTATTTGAAATCTAGTGTTGCCACATTAAAAACACATAGGTACTAATGGGATATTCTACTGCGAAGAAACAAAAATACCTGAATAAGAACTGTCTGTTTAAGTTAGAAACATCAATGGTATCCATATCGATAACATGGATTTGCCTGAAGCCAGATAATGCCTGCAAAAACAAAACGTAGAGATAGAAAAATAAGTTGAAGTTTAACTGAACAACGGCAAACAGTTTATAGTTCTCAATACGATGTTAAAATCTCGAAAACAAGCAAAAGGCAGCTCCAAAAGAAGGAACAAGGAGTTGGAAGCAGTCAACTTGAAGGCGTAAGGAACCTAAGAAACAACCCAATACCACCAGAGAAAATTCAAAGATAGGATGACAAAATGTATTGGTTTTGAAATGCTTAAACTGGAAGAAAGCCTGGGAGGATTGTGTGGAGGCAGAGTGAGCTGGGCCATAAAGAGTGTGACTGCGATAGGAGAGCTACGATGTGCAGTGAGGACAATGGTATGGACAAGAGAATGCTAGGATGAGATGGGAAAGTTTCGTTGTCAGCTGACAAGTGACCACAAGCAGCAGATGAACTGTTAACACAACAGGAATGCAGCGACCTATGAATATACAGACAACACACATCCAGGAAACCATTTATGAAACAGACATCTTATGTGTGCAGGTTCACACAATATGCCAGGATATCTACCACACCAGCTATGCAAACTTCTCCTGATACCCGTCATGAGCATGAAATTTCATCCCAAGTGCAATCTTGTCATACACCCTGCCTTCACCAATTCATAGACAGAAGTTATACTGAATACCCATCCGATGAAGACCCACCCCAAACATCACGATCCCTCTCTTGCGCTCCTCCATCTTCTGGTCATATTCACCTGCTCAAATCATCTCTAGATCATTTTCTCACTGCCGCATTCATCCTGGTTTGTACAGAAATCATTTGCTGTATAGCGAAGATTGTACTCTATAAGTTCGGCATGTAGGCCCATGCCAGAAGTGGTCACCCATAAAATGCCCATATTTTTGTATCTGAAAACTACTGGCAAGAGTAAGCACAGGAGCTCCTGCCGCCCATTGCCCAGTTACTGAGGCCATGCAGCTGCTATTGTCATTAAATGCCAAAAGCAATTGTAAATTAGAAGGTAATAGGTGTTTACACAATCAAACGCACAGATGTTGCAATCATGCAGCTGCTATTGCCATTAGAAGCCAAAGGTAATAGTAAATGAGAAGGTAATAGGTGTATACAAAATCATTCGCACAGATATTGCAATTTAATGAAGGAGAATGCTATCATACGCTTAGGAACTGCTAATTTTTCTGAGCACTGCCAACATCAGCCAAATATTGCTAAAACATAGCCAGGTGCATATTGTAAAGCTAGCAAAAGTGCACAGCTTACTGATAGTATGTAACGTATGAATGCCCTAGTAGCAGGTATTTTGAACCATGAAGCGGATATATACATCTGAATGAGTCACCTTTGTGAGGGGCCTCTTATGTGCTGCACTAAGGAATCGGCAATTGAGGTTGTATACGCACTGATGTTTTATGGCATTGCTTGTCTGAAAATTTAATAAAATTGGTTTAAAAAAAAAAAAAAAAACATAGCCAGGTGCATAAATCATGCTTGGTTGCGCCAAACTACATTCTGTAGCAAGTGCATGTACTACAACATATGCACTATAAAACATACATGCACAAGACAAATCATAGGCACAGCCAAATTTGGAGTGCTAGACTAATAAGAGGCTGGTGTCTTTGAAAGGTTGTGGGCATGTTCCAATGATTTTATGCCTTTCTAGTATACTCAACCTACTGCAAATCGACTTAAACATTATGCAGCCCTTCGCAAGGCATTCACCCTGAACACGTTTTAAACAGCTTCCTCAGTGGAGCATAAGTGGCAACAGATCTTTGATTTATTTCAAAGTACGACAGATTTTGTTTTGTGTATAATCTCTTCTCTTAATAGAGTCAAGCAGGACTAATGGCTATATGCTCCATATCCTATGTGTGTGTACAACGAGGGAAAGCACTGACAGGGGAATGGTCAGTGAGCGCCCTTAGAAGATGTGCAATGGAACTAATCCAGCCTGCCACATCCCTAGTACCCAGCCAAAAATCTATTCTAGATGAGGATCTGTGGCAGAATGAAACCTGAATTCCCTGGCTACAAGACAACAGATTCACAAAAGGTTTAATAGCTCATGCTGGCGCATTAATATTAAGCAGCATAGCTCTCGCCCGATTTTGCTTTTTTAGCCCCACTTCCCATAATGTATAGTTCATAATGTAAAGTAAGGTTAAATTCACCAGCCCATATAATTAACTATGGGGGACAACGGATTTCGTCATTACATTAGTGAGAAGTTCAGTACTGTCATAATTTGAATGTGATATGTACTGTAATTGCATTTACATAGCGCTTAATACCCCTGACTAGGTGTTGAAGCACTTTTTCGGTGAGTAGCACGTTACTCCATAACCCATAAAAGGATTGGTGGTGAACTGTGAAATATTAAGTAATTTGAGCGGTGGGTATGTTAGTTTGTTGTTTGGATTGAGAAGGATAGTGGAGGGATAGAAAAAGGTAATGGTTTGCATTTATTTAGCGCTTGCTAACCCTGATGCGGTGTTTAAGAGCTATTAGGTGAGTAGCACGCTACTCTGGAACCCAAACCCAAATATGAGGTACACAAGTATCCCTATGAACAATTACATATTGTCCCCCTTGAGCTGAAATACTGTCAAGATGTTTGGAATGCAACTTTTTGATTAGAATATTTAGCCACCTAGAGTAAGCGGGGAAAAAATATGACTAGCTAAGAGAAAGGCTGCAGGGACGCTCTCGAGCAAGGTGTGTCTTTGTTGATCAACTCCCTCAGTCGGTGTCATCATCTTAAGTGCCAAAGATCTTTGCACACTAATGCCTACCATGCCAATATTTCGTACTTTGTTGTTGTTGCCGTTACCACCCAACCCAATGTCAAGACCACCTTCTTAATGACATTCCCCCATAAAACTCCCATGGCTGCAGTGCCCAGAAGGCACAACGCAACCAACAACAGCCAACGAGGTCATCCACGTGGCTCAAAGCTTGGGGTGGCCAGAGCAGTAATAAGCTACATTTTTAGCCCAAATTAAAATAACAGTTTCCCCCCGTGGAGAAAATCCAACCAGGCCCCATCAGGTCCTCATGCATGGGCTGGCTAGCTGGAGACTACCATCTTGCTAAGCATAGACCTCAGGCAGATTACAACTGCTGGCTGTCAGAGGAACGCTGCACAAGCAGGCACCCAAGTATTCAGTCGCTACTGCACTCTGTTTGGAGGCACCATGCAAAGTTTTTTAGGTTTTTCTTTTACTAGTGAATAACTAAGCTCTTCGGAGTCATAAGTGCTGAAAAAAGGTTTCATCAGAACCCTTTTAATTCACAGCATGTCTTTAACACCCAAATCATTCAAATAAATTTGAGTAAACCGCATTATAAGGCAATATGATCTACGAACCCTAAACACTGTCCTAATGTACCAGAGTTAAGAGGTTGTAAGCAATCTAGCACCAAGACACCAAGAAAAACACCTTATTGGTAAATGGTATCTCACACTTAAGAAAATAGCGGACTAAGTGATCAAGGGAAATTTGCTTTTTTCCACTATTGAATAAGGAGGCTGACGCATACTGAAATGCAGAAACTATGATATAAAACCTTAGTTTATGAAGACGTACAATTCTTGAACCACAAAAAACATACTGAGCTATGTCCATGAAATATCAATGTTAAACCTCGAGCTGCTTTCGAAGTAGCATTTCTAATAACTAGAACAATGCAAAACATGCAACAAAATACAAAAATGCAATGAATTGTGCTTGAAGACATTAATTAGGTCTAGTTACCAAATTTTTTAGTAGTTCACATCCCAATCCTCCGGCCCCAATGACAAGAACTTTGCAGGACTCTAATAAAAATTGGAGAGACTGAAAAAAGAAAAATATATTACAATTCTAAATAAATGAGCATCACAAATGCAATGAAATACAATCTGTTCCTGAACAATTATAAAAGGGTTTAAAAACATTAAAGAGTAATACATTCTGGAAAGACTGCATCCTGGGTGGAGGTGGTAGTAGGTGCAGTTTTCAACAAGCATTCCCCACTTGACTGGGTCAGTGTTGCATGAGGAGGAGACAGGAGGAGTTGGATCAAGGAGAGCAAAAAGCTCATCTCGCCAACCTCTGTATACCCGCTCTCTGAATATTTAAGATAGTACTCTCGGCTGGACCCAGTTGTGGATGTGAACTGTGAGAAGCTGTAATAGACATTACATTACTGAATGTTACAATTTACCCAACCACTACAGGGAAAAAAGGATGATCCGTCAGGAAAGAATCCTAGTTTCCACTGTAGGAAGAAAGTTTTCTTTGTGTGCTTAATCACACAGTATGAATGCACCCGCTTACTTCACTGCCTCCCTAAACATCAAAAGAATATATCGGTGACAAAAATAACATAGAAAACTAAATGGTTGTGCATCAGTTTATAGAACTATGTTACATCAGAGGATGTTCACACAATGACAAACGTCCGTTGTGAGTGGGACAAAAGCCATCAGGAAGGTAATGGATCAACACCTGCCAACATATCTTAGATTTGGGACTAGGGGCAGTGTCTGTATGTTTCTAATCATCAATACAAACAGTAAGTTTTATTTTTAGGTTTTGCCTAGCAAAATGCGTACGAAGTACGCATGCGCTAGGAAAACCTTATGTCTTACAGTGGGGAACAGGGACTCGCCCCCTGCTCCCATTGGCTAGCTCCATAAACGGAGGCTAGCCATTGGCAGACATTGCTGTCCGTCACTCTTTGCCCGTCCGGACGCGAATCGGGGGCGTTCCCGTGCCTTTTTTTTAAGTCCCGCCCCCTTCTTTCATCAGCCGCCCCTTTTTTCGTCACGGCTTTTGTCGCCCGCCCTCCGCCCCTTTTTTCGTCACTGCATTTGTTTGTCGCCCCTCTGCTTTTTGATTACCCTTTCCCGCCCCCCCTCCCGCTGTTCGTTCCTTTCCCGCCCCCCCCTCCCTCCCACTATTTTACTGCTGCTGCTGGGCTTGGAAGGTAGGACACAACCAGAGTAATATTTGCTGTGCTTTTATAGTGCCAAGTATGAGCTGAATTGTATCTTTGCGCTAGTTGGAGAGCTTAGTGGGTTAATGGATATTTCAACTTGCTACCTGGTGGGTCCCTCAGATTTGCTTACAGCAGTTTAGTTAATTTTTTCTGTTGACTTCTGCACTCAAAGTGCCTGTAAAAGCGCCTTGAACCCTCAGCGACCGAGTTGCGCTATCTCAACGATAGACTACTGTTTTAAATATGTGCGTCCTCGTTTATAGATACTACATAAGGTGAAATGTGTGCTTAGCGTTATTAACCCTGCTTTAGCCTTCTCCCACGTGACTGGTGAATGAAAAGCAGGAATCAAACAATGCAAGTTTCCGCATTTATGCGTGGATTATTTCATTTTACCGCCACTTTCTGTTGCTGTTAACGCTGACATTTTTGCGACGTGATGAGGTAATTGATAACGTGCGTTACCACCACGATTACCGCATGTTTAGCGCATTTTCGTGCTAATCTACAGTGAGAAAATTGTTGTAACAAGCGAGGTGACACGTCTCGGTCTCATGTTGTGTGAGTTGGGGCTGGGGGGTGCACATGTCCTGCTTCACATCCAGCATGGACCACTGGAAAACAGTAGGCACTAGTGATACATTCACAAATTCGACGTTTTTACTTCACAAAGCGTGTATTTGTAGAGCGCTAAGTTGACCCCAATGTATCCCCCTAGCGCTATTGACACATTATAGATGTTTAGTGTTTCCTACCTCAAGGGTAGGCATGTTATCGACCTGTTGAGGATAAAATCCTGAGTGGGCTCTTCGGATTCGAAACTGTGGCCATGCATTTGGCCTCATTTCCAGCCAGCACTGAACACTGGACAGCAAAAGGGTCAGTTTCTAATTGTGAATTCACACATTTTGAAATGTATTTGCTTCGCATAATGTGTATTTGTAGAGCGCTGTATTGACCCCAGTTAGGCCTCTTAGCGCTATTGACAACTGGAAGCTGTTTGTTGTTTCCTAACTTAAAGCTGTGCGGTTTATCAACTTCGTAAGGATGAAAGGCTGAGTATCTGTGTATGTGGGAAGCTTTGTGTGGCTGTGTGTGTGGGAGGCTGGGTGGGTGTGTGTGTGGGGGGGGGCTCTGTGTGGGTGTGTGTGTGGGGGGGGGCTCTGCGTGTGTCATTTGCGAGAGATAAAGCTAGTGGCATTGTAAATGACAATGCCATTTATTTATGTTAAAAAAACAAATAAAAATGTCAAGAGCAATGCCAATAGCTCTAACTTTAACAAAGGCAAAACCATTGCATTGTAAATGCTTGTTATCAATGGTTTCTACAAACAATTTGGGAAGCAACAGCCTTCCCACATGCATGCACGAGTCTATATTGAATAAACTTAATATTCAAGAGCAGACACTAAAACGGAAACATTAATAAGTAGCATGACTTATTATAAAGTAACATTGTACAACAGTCTAAATGATAAACAGCAAATTGAAAAGATGCATTAACCTTAATGTTATATGGATAAGTTAATAGATCTAGTATATTTTAATAATTTAATGAAATAATAAATGTATGCAATAAATACATAGAACAATGGCACCGCCATACAACTTAAATGAGAATATTTAAACCAAATGTTTCTCACTTCAGTGCTGGGTTCGAAATCAGGATGTGTGAATGGTCCTGATCGCTCGAGAAATTTCTTAACATGGTTCCAGCGACCTTCCCAGTCTCCTGAGTCCCCACACCCACCATCAACAGCCATTCTGCACAGAATACAATACATTTAGCTGCACAATCTGTAGTAAAATTGAAGTTAACATTTAGTATTCTTCACCAACTGTGGCTTCAGCCATAGGAAAAGAACTACATCACAGACCCAAATATAATACAATGAGAACAGTCAAAGAATATTCCATCATACTGAATGAGTAAGATGAGTCCTCGTAAACATACACATTTAATTACAGTGAGATATAAAATGTTTTACAACTGCTTTACTTTCCCTTATTGTACAATGTTTCAATTACATTTACCAGAGAGTGTATATGAAATGCTTTACATGTTTCATTTAAAATAGTCTATTACTGACTCTTTACAACAGAGCAACAGCTAAGGCATCTTTGGATGCAATATGCATAGGTCAAAGATGACCCTACTTAAAAAAAACTAATTCTTTCTAAATTGAATTCATGTTGCACCCCAAATAGCACTGACCACAATGCTGTAAATACATTTTCTTGTATTGAGCAATTTATTTGCTCATTCTAAGCTGAAGGGTTATGTTTTCTCTCAATTTCCATCTTACATTACAAATCTTGTTTTATATCCTGAAGTAGTGGTTACCAACTCAATAAAGTAATGAAACTGGTATTAAAAAAATGCATAGGCCTCAGGTTTGAATTTTAGAAGTTTCTGAAATATTAAAACAGTAATTACCCAATGTGTATTTTTAACCGACTAGCTTCAGGGAACTACCATAAAGCATTGAGCAGCTTGGAAAACGAGGGTCTTGTGAAGAGTTTTTCAATAATGCCTTGGAAGTCAGCAAACAATGATTTGGGATGGTGTAAAAGCTTAGAACGTCCCTTGGATCTAAACCAACCGGCCCCAGGTTCTGAGGGGTAGGCATAAACAGTCCATAGGCAGGGTGCAGTGTATTTCAAAAGTTGAACATGTACTTTTCAGTTTTTCATGCCCTGGTAGCGTAAAATTTGTTTTTAACATCAAAGCCTATCTCTATAACAATGGGACCCTCGGGCCTACTCTTCAGTACACCCCACTACTTGGGTGTACTACAGAAGGACGCCCTGCTGCCTGAGACATGCATTGTCTGTAGAGAAGTAAACTGGACATGTATACTTTATCCCAGGCTGAAGTGACTCAAGGGGTCCGCTGACTGACTTCTGTTTCTGATCTATAGGGATACAACAAGCTCAAGAGGTCTCCCTGCAACTGCCCAGTTGACTTGCTTTCCTGGAGCTGCCTAAACCTGCTGCTATCTACTGGAATATGTTCCTGAGCCCCAAGAGGTGCCCTTCAGGGCCTGAGCCCTTTGCGTGTAATCATTTGAGCTCGACCTAAAAGAAAAAGAGAACCTTCACGTTCTGGGCTGTTTGGGACTGGGGCCATTCGCTCCAAGATCTTGCCAACCTGTTAACATGAAGTACTGGTGGACCCGACACTTGAAGTCACAGCAACCATCCACGAAGACCGATAATACAAAACATGCACTTCCGACTTGCAGCACCGACAGCTTGCGGTGTCCACCAACACGAATCTCCAGCAACGACTGTCTACCACACCCGGCCTACTCTTCAGGCTTACGCGACGATCATCCTTGGCACTCTCTACCAAGAACTGGGCTCCTAGTGCTAGACTGTAGAAAGTAACTTTTTAAGCTGGACTCACCTGGTCCCTGTATCCGGCCCGCGCTTGGCCTGAAACTGTGATTTTCACCCCGTCTCATCCAACCAGATAACTGCAAGTGGTGCTTTGTGCTTTTAGGCACCATACTTACCTTTAATCTTTGAAATTGAATATTGCAAGGTTCTAATGAGCTCTGTTTTGATCTCAAATAATTTAGCAAATTTTAACTCTATCTTTCTAAATTGGTTTGGAATTTTTCTTGTCTTGTATAAACACCTTACACATTGTCCATAAGTTAAGCCTGACTGCTTTTGTGGCAAGCTGCCAGAGGGTTAATTAAACAGAGGTTATTTTAGTGACTTACGGAGGATGGTTTCATCCCCCTCAACCAACACAATTTTTCACATTATGCCTTTCCACTTAATTTTATAAACCTTTCTAAAACAATATCAGCAATATGCCCTAGTGCAGTGGTTCCCAAACTTTTAACTCCTGAGGACCCCCATTGAGTCACCACTGGAAGCCGGGGACCCCCAAGCAATTTGTAGGATTTAAATTTCAAACATTAAAACAGTAATTCGGCAAAAAAATTAACACACATGTGCACACAAAACAAATACTGAAATTGCTAATGATTTTAGGGGCATATTTACAAGCCCCTATCACCATGGGAACATCACTTTTTGAGACGTTCCCGTGGCGATAGGGGCTTTGCCTTATTTACAAGGCAACGTTAAGCCACTTAACGTGGCTTAATGGTTCCTTGTAAATAAGACACCCTTTCACACAATGCTTAGCGTGAAAGGGTTGGGCAGCAATATGCCCTACTAGTGCATTGCCTCAAACAGACTACATACACCCAGAACTAGCAGAGGACAAAAGATGGCACTTAGAGCTGTTGTTTTAAAGATGAAAATAGAATAGTGACCTTCCACTCTGTTTTACAACAAAACTATTCGATATAGTGCACTAGAACTTATAACAATACATTGTTTACAGAAATGCAATCCAAACCTGGGTTCAATCTGATGCAGTGGAAGGATTGAAGCAATTGTAGCAATGCAATGGCAGGTCATAGTGAAACCATTAGTGCAATGGTAGGTCTCGGTCAGAGAGGGTGCACCATTTTTCTAGACAGCTGCTGAAAACTGCAGCCAACACGGAGGTGATGGTGGCTGTATGCAGCTGATAATCCAGTGATGTCACTGTGCAGAAGTGGGCACGCAAAAGGTAAGCCCATCAGCTCCAGTCAGTGCCTGGACAGCACCCAGCACCAGGAGCCTTGGTCTGCCCCCTAACCACCAGTATACATACTGCCGTGTTCCGCCACACTCTCAACGCCACCCGCCACATCACACAACACGCAAGTAGCATTGACATGCGCCTCCTAAAAAATCTCATGTACTCTCCCACACTCTACATCAACCACTCCCAGACCAGCAGCACCCCACTAGCTCACACAACATAAACCAGGCACTTACTCCCACTCACAGAGACCAACCACCACCCATACAACATGCCACACTCGCATGCATGCTCCTTAACTTCCACTAGCTCACCAAATATGCCACAGAGATATGGGAACTAATGAACAATCACGACCTCACCAAAACATGGCTAAAACCAACCCTTGAACTGGATATCGCTACAGCCATCCCTGCTGGCGAACAAGATGGCCAGGTAAGACTGTCAGCACAAGCCTGGAGTTTGGGTCGCCAACATATTCAAAGATAACATCAGCTGCACAACCTACCTGAACACCCCAACATCTACATCTACAAGATACGCATCACATGGTGGGGGAGGCTGACAGAGTGGATGCCGCTCTGGTGGGGCCATCTGCTGCTGCTGGTGACTGCGCTGGAAGGCTTTTGGAAATGGGACCCAATAGGGATCGCCACTCTGGTCGACGCCTTGAGCCGGACAGTCCTCAAGTCCTTTCAGACTCTGCAAGTTGAAAACCAACTCCATTGTAGACCGTTTAATCGCTATCTTCAGCTCTGCCATGCGCTAACCCCATACATTGTAGCCCTGTCTCACCTACCTGAATTTAACCCTTTGCACGGTAAATGTATTATGGGACAGCTGGGAAACCACAAGATTGCAAAGATATACCAGATGCTTTTCTCCAATTATCCGGACAAATTCCTTGCTCTTCAACAGGCGTGGAAGGCTAATTAGGGAGCTCAGTAAAACAAGGATTGGACAGATGCTTTGTGGGGCCATTGTGAAGCAGCCATTGTAGCTAGACTTAGCATGATCCCGTTTAAATATCGCAATAGGGAATACTTCACCCATGGACAGCTGTTGTGGATGGGGGTGAACGCCTCTCCAACATGTCTTCAATATGCACAGGGATGGAACATTTTAACACACTGTATGGGGCTGCCATGCATTGGACCAGGTCGGGCGCTCGGTGATATCCTGTTTGACTGAGGTCTTGAACTGTTTTGATGGACCACATCCTGGATACACTGGACGGCAATAGATACAAGCTGTCACTACTGTTTCTGGGTCTGACTCTGGCAAAATAGACATAACAAAAAAATGCATGGCCCTGGTGGTGTAGAAGAATTAGATAGATTAGTGTATGAGTATAAGGCTCTGGGCTGTCCACAGAAACGGCCCACGATATGGCCGGCGTACGCAGAATACAGGGGTACGGAGTTGGAACCCGTCTGTTCTATGCGGGAAAAGGTAAATTATGAAATTTGTCTAATTGTGAGATTAGATGAGGTAGGGTGGGAATGGACTAGATGATCTGGTCACTGGACTTGCTCTGTATCATATTGCTAGAATGTGGGTGAGGGAAAGGGTGGGGCAGTATGTGCATGTATTTATTTTAGTAGTTTTATATAGTGCTAGCCTGACCCGAGGGTATCGGAGCGCTTTACAGAGTAAAAATTGCAAAGATAAACTAGACAAGAGAAAGAGATCAAAATAATGCATGGTGATGTTGAGGGGTCAGCTTGGTAGTCTCGCTGACATGATGATGGAGCGCTAGTAAAAAATCTGTTACCCCACTCTGAGTGCTCATATCGACTCCCTGGGGCACGATTGAGGAACAGGATTTTGAGTTGGCTTTTGAATTTTACAAAGGAGGGAATGGTTCTGATGTGGGGGGAATGGAGTTCCAGATTTTGGGCGCGCTTCCGGCGAAGGAACGAGTCGCAGTTTTTATTTTTCGAGTTTTTGGAGGGATGAGAAGGAGGGAGTTTGAGCTTCTGAGGTTCCTGGCCTGACCGGATTTTTTGAGTTTGGCCGCCAGGTATTCGTGTTTGATGGTATGTAGGGCTTTATGAGTGAGGCACACTACTCTGAAGCTGATCCTCATTTCAGCTGGGATCCACTTAAGTTCCCTGAGTGCAGGAGAGATGAGGTCAAATTTCTTGATTCCGGTGACCATTCTGGCTGCCGCATTCAGAGTTGTTTTGATGGGAGCTAGGTGTGACTTTGCAATTCATGAGAGGACTGCGTTCCCATAGTCTAGCCTGGACAGTACCAGTGTTTGAGTGGCCTATTTGAGATCACCACGCGGAATAAAGGGTTTTATTTTGTTCAGGAGTTTAAGGTTAAGGAAGGCGTTCTTAGCCAAATTCTTTTTTTTTTTTTTTTTTTTGAATTTTTTTTTGAATTTTTTTTTTATTGAATTATGCAATAAAATACATAGTAAATATCAACGTAATAAGGTAAATAAGAAAACCTTATTTGCAAAATATTTGAAAAGAATAATGAATTGATAGATTATGAAATTTACTCCTAGTAATAGAGATAAGGAAAAAGTTTAACAGTACATACTCTACAATCTGTTATAAAATAACAATACAAAAGGTATGAATGTATCTTATATGTAAGTAATGGAATGACTAAATAAATATAATCAAGATTAAAAGAAAGAGAAAAAAAAAAGGTGCCAGAGTAACGGAGGGGGGGGCGGGGGGGGAGGGGGAGGGAAGGAAAGAAAAAGAATAAAGAGAATGAAATAGTACAGGAAAAGCATATGAGATAATAAAATTAAGTAGGTAAAGGATGCACATGAGAAGAGGGAGTTGGGTTAGAATCATCGTCCAATGTGGTTTCCAAAAAGGGGGACCAAGTTTGAAGAAAGATGTCAGCTTGGTCCTGAAGATTGTAAATTGTGCGTTCATGTAAGGCTGTCTGCATCATTGCCACCAACCATTCTTCCTGAGAAGGAGCAGATGAAGACTTCCAATGGCGTAAAATGCAAATTTTGGCTGTAGCCAAAGCAGTGTGAAGAAGACGAGTCTGTGGCTTAGAAAGTTTTGGAAAACCACGGAAGTCATGTAAAATAATGGTGGCAGATGTAAGTGGTAAAATTAATGTCATTGTAGAGTTCAAAGTTTTGCCAACAAAGATCCAGAAGGGTCTGTTGCGTGGACATTCGCAAATGATATGGGTTATGTCACAACCAGGATTAGAACATCTCCAGCAAGAAGTATGGGATAATAACCCAGCTTGATGTAATTTAACCGGTGACCAGTGCCAATTGTGAATAATTTTAAAAATACAGAATTTGAGACGCACTTCTCGAACGCCTTTGTGCAACCCCTCCAGAATTTGATCCCATTGAGCATTGGAGTACATAATAGATAAGCGAGATTGCCATTTAGTCCGAAGAGTGTGTGTGAGAGGTTGTGAAAAAAGAGGGAGCAAAAAGGTTTTATAAAGACCAGAGGTTACCCCCTTAAACTTCCCCCATAGTTGCAGATAAGATAATATTGGAGAAACCTGAAGCAACCAAGGTGGAGAGCCTAATTGTTTTTTAAGACATTGTTGAAGTTGAACGTATTTAGAGGAATGTAGGAGTGGAAGATTAAATTCCTCACAAAGTTGGGGAAAAGTTTTAAAATTTCCATCATGTAAGAGTTGATCCAGAGAAGAAATGCCGGCTTCTCTCCACAAAGGCCAGGATAAAGTACGACCATTGATACGAATAGCTGAATTATTCCACAAGGGAGCTTTAATGTGAATTCGCGGATTCGAACTTAATATGCGATGACCCCTCTGCCAAGATCTATGCATGGCTGATAAGATAGGATTTTTAGGATCCAAAGAACTAGTACCAGTACCGTATAAAAGGGATAGTCCTGAATCCTGAGATAGAAGATGACGTTCAATTGATACCCATTGTGGAATGTCTTTAGATTTGGGTAGAAAATATGAGAGTTGAGAAATGTGTAGGGCAAGTGAATAATGTTCAATGGATGGAAGACCCATGCCTCCATATAACTGATGGGCCTTTAATTTAGCAGCAGCAAGGCGCGGTTTAGCTGTGCCCCAAATAAAGAGCTTTATCTTGGAGTCGATTGATCTAAGAGTAACTAAAGGAATTTGGAGGGGAAGCATACCCAAAACATAAATGAATCTTGGTAAAGTAACCATCTTAATAGCTTGAACTCTACCCCATAAAGATAATCCTAGAGCTTTCCACTTATCAAAATCCCTCTGCATTTGGGAAAATAAAGGAGCCAAATTATCCGCAACCATATTTTCCAAACCTCTATTAATCAGAATACCGAGATACTTAAGGTGTGAAGATTGCCAGTGGAAGGGGAATCCAGAAATTGCTGATTTCGTAGTGCCAACTGAAATAGGTAATGCTTCACTTTTGTCCCAATTTATTTTATAACCAGAAAAGGAGGAAAAATCATTAATAATTTGAAGAAGGGCTGGGAGAGATCGGGGGAGGTTAGTAAGAGTAAGAAGAATGTCATCTGCATATAAATAAATTTTAGAATGGCCAATTGGAAGGGGGATACCTGTAATATCATCAGATTGGCGAATTGCAGCAGCAAGAGGTTCCATCGCTAAGAGAAAGAGAAGAGGGGACAATGGGCAACCCTGGCGTGTACCTCTACGAATTGGAAATGGGGTAGATAAGAAACCTCCACAGTTGACTTGAGCTAATGGGCTATCGTATAATAAACGTACTTTATTAATAAATTGGTCACCCAAACCAAATCTATGCATTATTGTAAAGAGATATTCCCATTCAATGCGATCAAATGCTTTCTCAGCATCAAGGGAGAGAGCCAAGGCATCTTCTGGAAGATGTTTAGCAGTCCATAACGTGTGAGCCAATGTACGAAGATGATTTCGGGAAGAACGGCCTGGGACAAAACCCACTTGGGAATTATGTATCAAGGAGGGTAAGACTTTGCGAAGACGGGACGCAAGAATACTAGCTAGAATCTTAATATCCGAATTTAAGAGGGATATAGGGCGATAACTTCCGCATAAAAGAGGGTCTTTGCCTGGCTTGGGTAGAACAGCTATAATTGCTTTATTAGAAAGGGGACCCAAGGAGAATTCTTTGTCAGCCTCTAGAAACGCAGCATGCAAAGTATCTATCATATTCTGACCCGTCCATCTATAAAATTCGGCGGGGAAACCGTCCTCTCCAGGGGCTTTATGATACGGCAGAGCAGTGATAGCCGAAGAAATCTCGTCTCTCGTGATATTACCTTCAAGTAAGGCTCTGCCATCACCCGAAAGCTGCGGAAGATTCACCTTCTCTAGAAAAGTTGACATTTTATCCAGATCAAGCTGATTACTTGGGGTATATAGAGATCTATAAAAGGAGGCAAATTCATTAACTATTTCCTGAGGTCTGGTGAGTATTTCACCCTGGGTCGACTTAATAGCTGGAATAGCCATAGCAGCTTCTCTCTGACGCAATTGTGCAGCCAATAATCGGCCAGCCTTTTCTCCTTGTTCGTAATGTCTCCCTTTCATCTTCTGCAATGCATACTCAGCCTTAGATGTAAAGAGACCATTAAGAGACATGCGTGCTTGTTCCAACAATTTGCGATTCTGTAAAGTAGGATTCGAAATATATAATTGAGAGTAATGTTGAATGTCTCGTTCTAGTTCTGTTTGTTTTGCAATATTATTCTTGTTGATAAGAGCAGCATCCCTCATTAACTGCCCTCTAATAGTGGCTTTTGCTGCTGCCCAAATTGTTCTCTTAGAAGAGACAGAGTCCTCATTATTAGTGAGATAATCTTGGAAATGAGATTGCAAAAGAAGCTTACCCCCAGGTGTCCTATATTTCTGTAAACTCATTCGCCATGGTTTGCGCCCTGGTTTAGATAAACCTAAATCAAGAGATATAAGAACAGGAGAGTGATCAGATAAAGCAGCTTCCAAAATGTTAGAATCTGTGACCAATTGAACCGCTTTATGAGATAACAGAAAATAATCCAAACGGGAAAATGTGCCATGCAAGGAAGAAAAGAATGTATATTCCTTATCATGTGGATGACTGAGACGCCAATGGTCAACCAAACCATTATCAGAAAGTATGTCTTGTAAGATGGCCCTATCTGCTGCATTAACCCTGTCAAACTGACCCGTTTTGTCGAGGATAGGATCTTGAACCAAATTCCAGTCCCCTCCGATGAGATATTGGGAAGCATTGATCTCAGTAAGAAGACGATTCAAGTGGAGGAAAAATTGTTTTTTAGTACCAATCGGAGCATAAATGGATCCAAGACAAATGGAAGAATTCCCAATTCGTAATTTAGCGAAGACATAGCGACCATCTGGATCTGACCATGTCTTGGAAATTGTAATGGGAAGCGATCTCGGGATAAGAATAGCCACTCCACATTTACGGACAGGGTTAGGGTTGGTGGGGTCATTCCTACGTATGCTGCTATGAATGACCTTCCCAACCCAGTCTCTACTGAGTTTGTTAGATTCAATTTCATCCAGGTGCGTTTCCTGCAATAAAGCTATGTCCACATGTTTGGACTGCAAATATGAAAGCACTTTCTTTCTTTTAATGTAATGGGTGAGACCATGTACATTCCATGTAACAACAGATAAAGGATGAGCATGAGTCATAGTGGAAAATATTCAAAGAAATAATAAAGAAGAAGAATGGGGGGGGGGTAGGGCAGAATAGGAGAGGGAGTTACTCTGGTTATTAAGAAAGAAAAGAGGTGATAGTATCAGAAACTTATAAGATAATCGTGCAGAGAAAGTAGGGAATCAAACAGGATAGAGGTATGTGAGTAGTCAAGTAGAAATGAGGCAGATGTTATGTATTTCAAAGAATAAATAGAAATAGAAAAAAGTAGGGGAAAGGGAGATTAGAAGAAGTGGATGTGAGAATAAGATATGAAGAAAAGTTAGGAAACCTAGACTGTGAACCGCGGGCCTGGGCGCACTAGAGCACCGCCGCGGGACAGGACCCCATGCAGGAAAAGAAAAAGTATGGATCAGCGGAGTAGATGATAGTGTAAGGGAAGGAGCCCTGGGGAATGAATTAACAAAGAGATATAGATACAGTAGAATATGATAGAGGAGTGATGAAAACAATCTAAGAATGCCTTCTGTAGTAATTAATCAGCCAAATACTATAATGACTATCTTAGATTATGCCCTGCAGTATCTTGTTACAGCTTATTAACGAAATATGAACAAACAGAACCGTAACATGGGAAAACAGTAAGAATACAGTATGGGAAGAGTGCAATAAATTATGGCAAAATTATGAGGAATTCAAACAACAGCAGCTGTTAACAAAATATGAATGACCGATAAAATGAGCACTCATAATTAAAAGAACTCAAAAGGCATATAGCATATTAGCACTTAATATCCAAGCAAAAGCTAGAGAAATACATATTAAAATGGTATACTATAATGAAGGGTAACGTGTTGCACTAGAGAATAAAATAAGGGGGGGGGGGAATATGCATAATCATAGAATTTGGACGTATAAAGAAAGGGAATACCAATACCTACACTAATCCATTGAGCAACATAGGAATGATAAAACATGCAGAAATAGATAAAGTAATTCCAATACCCCGAAGAGGGATTGAGGATGAAGAAAAAACATGCAATTTACTAAGAACTATGTCTAAGCATATAACAGGCAATTTAATAATAGGTAGATAAAAATCTCATAGCAGAAAAATAATACTGAATATAAGTTATCTAATAGTAATATTGATGAAGAAAAATCAGAATTGAATACAAGATATGGCAAAAGTACAACAAAGCACAGAAACAGACAGTTAAATAATAGTAAACTATTCAGTCAGCATCTGAAGGAGTTTTAAGAGGTGATCTAGATTTGTCTCTCTGCGGCTCCTTTGTATGTGTAGAGACAGAATGCAAAGCTGAGGCCTTATCTTCCTGGGAACGATTGACTCTATTCAAGTCTCTACCCCGTTGTCTGGAGTTACTAGATGCTCGTGGACTTTGCACCGGCAGTTGTGGGGAAAAGGAAGAAGACGGTTGGAACTGTTCACAATGGGAGGACTGCGTATCCATGTCCTGAGATTTGATGTCATCTAAGAATTTTTGTAGAAGTTCAGGGTCATAGAAGTTCTTGGTTTCTCCATTTTTGGTAATACGGAAGCATGCAGGCTCAAACAACCCATACTTAATGTCTAACTGACGTAGTTGAGGCCGCATGGAGAGAAACGCCTTCCGTCTTTCATTCGTCTCTTTAGAAAAATCCGCTGCTACGTGAATATTATGACCCTTAAAAAGAAAAGAGCCTCGTGAGCGAGCTGCAGTCAATATTTGTCGGGTTTGCTCATGACGAAGAAAACAGGCAATAATTGGCCTTGAGCGCGCAGCAGGGTCTGTGCGTAGTGGGCCAATTCTGTGAGCTCGTTGAATTTCAAGAGTTGGAGTAAAGGAAATTCCAGTCATTATTGGAAGGGTATCACAGAGGAATATTTTCGCGTTGTGTCCTTCAATATTTTCTGGAAAGCCAAAGAAGCGGAGATTGCCTCTTCTACTGCGATCTTCTAAGTCAATGATTTTGCTGTGCAAAAAGAGAAGATCTTGGTCTGAGCTTTGGACTGTATCAAGGCGACTCTCCATGGCCATTATTTTAGAGTCAAGACTTTCAATTCTAGTATGAAAAGTTGTAAGGTCTGCTCTAATCGATTTAGTTTCTTCAGCTAGAGATGTAATTGTGATATCCATCCCTTCCAATCGACGATTGACCCCAGAAATCTCCTGCAATATTCGTTGCATGGTGTCTGTTAAAGTCTGGTCACTATGAGAGGGCGCAGCTTGGGGCATATGCGTTGAAGAGGACGAGTTCCCTTTCGTTGGCATAGCAGTAGATTGTTTCAAAACTTCTGTAAAGAGTGGTTGTTTAGGTATTTTACTCCCATTCCTATTAGTAGACATTTGTATATTGCGCTTCATAGACGCTCTACAGTAACGTATTGATGTGGTAACGTGGTGAGAAGCAATTATTAAAAATTCACAATTGACAACAATAAGCAGAAAATAGCAATACAACATATAATGCAATATCTCAAACTGAGCAAGTTCTATATATCATAGGTGAAGGCAATAATAATATTTCATAAAAAATACATGCTGAGGAAAATCGGGGGTCGCCTCAAATATTTAACGATGTTATGAACAATAGCAGGCAAAGTTGTAAAAAAAAATGAAGCAGTTTGTATTTACTTAATATTATGTTGCCTTGACAGAGTGACAAACATATAAACTCTTTTTGGCTGATGAGGTGATGAAACAATCCAATAGATGGTCCGTACAAACTGATATGGTGAAAGGCTAAGATCAGGTAGAAAGGCGTTATCTACTTAAGGAGGTGTAAGCAGAACAATAGTTTGCGAGGGATATAAAGCCACCGTCTTAGCTGATGCTATTTTCTGCAGAATAACCATAAAAGACCATGTACCATTCCTCAAAGATGACACATAATATTGCATACAATATCATGAAAAGTCCTCTTGAATAACTGAATGTAGAAATTTCTCCCTCACATTATATGTCAAACGCTAGTAAAACAATATCAACATATATGATTAACAAATCATAGCTATGAGGAAGAGTTTTGCTTGTTTACTACATTGTTTTCAGATGTATGAAAAGCCTCTTGAAATAATGAGTCGTGTGGTGCGTCCGAAAAAAGTCCCTCTCACATTATATAGCAAAAAGTCAGTAATAACAGAATTGCCATGGAATGAGAAGAAACAGATCGAAATTCACCTCATATCAACATCAAAATAGTCACAGCCAAATGAAGCTCCTCATAAAATTTCAGGAAAACATTATAAGCGAGAAATGACTAATGATTGCAACTATAAACTTCATAATGTTGAGATAATATGTATTAAACTGCAAACCACTGCACCAGTCTTACTTATTAAAGTTTGAAAAATAAAGGACTTCCAGGGATACTGGTAGTATTAATACATTTGGAAGTGCTGTTCTCTGACTTTCCCTTAACAAGGTTTCCAAATGACAATTGAGGAGATTCTGTGGTAAATTATTTTAGAAAGCTGTTGATCTAGCTGGTGACATTCTGAAAATAATTATTCCTCACAAATACAGGAAGTATTGGTTCACGTGGAAAGCTGCTCTTTAATGTTCTTGTAAAGGTTTCCAGAGGTTGTAAATAAGAGTTTAAAGCGCTGGCAATTCATATGTTAATGGCAGCGCAGAAAGGCAGCGGGTGAGGTGCTTCAGCTACTCAGCTGTGCTTCGGTTTTCAAAATGCCAATGAAATAATAATTTTAGTGATAATTAACCCCAGAAAGGGTCATTCAGTCACAGGATTCAGCCACAGTGTAGAAAGGCAAAGACAGTTCTTACTGGCATGAAATTATTAGAGCCCAGAAGAGTGCAGACCTGTATCCGTATGCGAATGTTTTCCAGTCAGAGTGAACCCTAAAAAGGGTTATTCGAGTCTGAAAGTCAGCCACAAGTGTTGCTGCAAAGATGTCTGAGCTTATTGATCTTCTTTTTAAATTCAGAAGGCCTCAATTCAATAACAGCTCCGTGACTGGAAAGTCTTTCATTTACTCTGTGAATAACAACCTTGACACTGACCTTTATCTGTGAAGACCCACTTCACATTTTAAAGTTGAAAACCCGATTTGTCTGCGTCACATATCTCTGCTGTCAAGTTCAAGTGTTCACAGGAAGGCAGGCCTGTGCAAGGCCCGGCAAGTGCTCCTCTCCTCAGGGCTTCCTCATTACGCAAGGCCGGGGATTCCAAATAGGTCATGAGGTCAAAGGCCCGGCGCTCTTCTCCTCAGGCATTCTTCAGCTTGAGAAAAGCCCTCCAAAAAAAAAAGGTCACCAGTCAGAACAAAACACAGAGTTCATGACCGGATAATTTCACCTTCTGGAAAATGTCCATTTATTAGCCCCAGGCTCTCTGTAAATGAGGCTGCCTCTGGATGGGTGCTGTCCCAGAGCGGAGCTCTTCTCTCAGGCGGCCATTCTCCCTCGTGGCCAGACCACGCCCCCCTTAGCCAAATTCTTGATGTGTCTGGTCATGTTTAGTTTCGGGTCTAGTGTGACGCCTAGAGATTTGACAGTCAGCTAGGGTGAGACTCCCGTTGAGCGCATCTACGGTTTTTAGCCATTCAGCAATTTGAGGGTTATCCTCCTTGTTTGAAATGGGAAGAATCTCGGTTTTATCAGGATTTAATTTAAGATGATTCGCAGACAGCCAGTGTTGGACATCATTCAGTACGTCATTGAGTCTTTGAATGTCACTGCTGTAGGAGGTTTTGAGATATATCTGAGTGTCGTCTGCGTAAAGCTGGAAGCGGATGTTGGCTGCTCTGAGTAGTTTGGTGAGGGGTTCCATGTAGATGTTAAAGAGTTGCGGGGAGAGCACTGAGCCTAGAGTGCCTCCCTTGTTGATAGGGTGAGAGTCAGAAGCAAAGTTATTGATTTTTATTTTTTGAGTGCGATTGTGTAGGAATGGGGAAACCATTGGAGGACCTCTTCACAAAGACCGGTTCTTTCTTGGAGAGCCCTAATGAGGAATCTGTGGTCTACTGTGTCAAATGCTGCTGGTAGGTCAAGGAGAATGAGGAGGCAGCATTGATCAGAGTCTAGTGAGTGGTGGATATCGTCTATGATGTAGAGGATCGGGGTTTCTATGCTGCAGCCTTTTCTGAAGCCAGATTGGTGGGAGTCCAAGAGGTTGATGTTATCCAGGTGTTGGGTAAGCTGTTGGAGCACGCACTTTTCTAGGATTTTGGAAAGAAGGGGAAGGTTAGATACAGGTCTAAAGTTACTCAAATCCGTCGTGACAAGGCCAGGGTTTTTTCAACAGAGGTATGACTTGACCTACTGGAAGGCAGTCTGGAACGTCTCCATTTTCCATAGAGCTGTTTATTATTGTACACTTAAGCAGTGCTAGGGAGTGCTTCAGTTTTTTGGTTAGTAGGGGTGGAATGGGGTCAAGGACATGGGAAGAGGTTTTGGAAGTGAAGATCAGTGTGATTACCTCATGTTCTTGGATGGGGTGGAAACTTAGCTAAGAAATGGAGGAGGGGCAGGTAGCGACAACGACCACCCCTGGCGTGGTGCTCTTGATGGGTCGAGTGTTAATGGTGTCCAGAGAAAGTTTGATCTTAGTGATCTTGTCGTTAAAGAATTTGGCAAAGTTGTCACAAAGTTCGTTGGATGCCTGAATTGAGGAGGCCACAGGCTGGGGGGGGTGTTGCCTAATGATGCTGTAGAGCTCTCTAGGTCTATTCTTTGCGCTTTCCAGCGCAGAGCAAAAAAACGTGGATTTCTTGTTTTTGATGCGATTGTTGTATTCCCTGCGGGCTGTTTTGAGTTGATCGCGGAGAGAGGAGGAAGGGTTCTTCCTCCAGCTTCTTTCTATGGCTCTAAATTTTATGTGTTTCTTTCTTACATTTTATTTTTCTTTATTTGCTGGCCTTTCAGGCTGTGTTCATCTTTCAAAATCAATAAAATTAATTAAAATAAAAAAAAGACACAGATCACTGTCAAGCTCTTCCTGGATGGACCCCTTGTATACAGACCACTAGGACCACGCATCAAGTTCACCAGCAACATCAAGGACTTAAGTGTACCCGTCATCCTCAACGCCAGCACCTTCACCCCCTTGGTAACTTTAACTTTGACCTAGAAGCCCACACCAACCAAAACACTACTGAACTCTGCCCTTCTAGAAATCACAGAAATCTTGGCCTCACTCTGCATGTTATTGAACCCACCCACACTGCCAGACACCAATTGGACTACATTTTCTCCTCAATCAGCAATAGCAGTCGACAAGCCAGCAACTATGACCAGGATAGGCGAAGTCATTATCAATTTCTCAATTTCGGCATACACATCACACACCACCACAGCTCTACCACAATCTGAACCACCCAGCACAGCTGGAAAAGCTTCACAGAAGAGCAGTGTGATTCCGCCCCCTCTGCACACAGGACAAGCTACTTGCAGAAAGCCATCAAGAACCTCAAAAATCACTGCAAGCGCCTACACTCTGGCTCCTCTCAAGAGTAACACAATGGCCACAGGCCAGCAGGTAGAGAGAGGAACTCAAGTTGATAAAATGCCAATGTAAGCAACTGGAGAGCAAATGGAGAATAAGTCAAGCCACAACAGATAAAGACATCTTCAAATCTGTCCTAAAAGGCTACCACCAGCAGATACGGAACACTAAGTTCACAACTCTTGCAGATTCCATTGATGCTGGCACTAAAATCTGCAAGCAAATTATTGCCATAATCCAGGTTTTCATCGTGCCTCCAGCAACATCACCCCTTTCAAGTCCTTTGTAACAAGCTATTGGAATCCTTCTGTAAAAAAATCAACTCATATACGTCAACTCTGACCCTCAATCAGACCCTGTTACCATTGCAAATCAACTTATCATCACAGCTGAAGAAAGAACTGACCTATGGCTTGCCGTCGCTACTGTCAAAACAATTGCTACAATAAGGACCATCTACTAGGGGGCCCCATCTTACCCTTGCTCCCTGTGCCTACACTAAAGGACTCCTTCCGATTCTCAATGCCTCCACCAACTCAGCCACGTTCCCGGCCACCTGGAAACATGCCACCACCACGCCCCAGTTAAAAAAAACATCTGCTGACCCAGCTCCATCCCATTATATTAGGAAAATGTCTCATTTTAGAATCATAAATTGACCAGAGGAGTTAAGCTAATGGATCTTGAAACCACAGGAAGCCACTGGGCGTATGTTGTCGTTTCATGGTATTGATTATTCTTGGTGGTAAACTGAGGTGGTGCTTACTCCAACACCTTTTGCAACTAGATTATAGAAATAGGATTCTGGAGGTGGTAATGTGTGACAAGAGCTTTTCTCTACATTTCTTGTGGGACATTTTGATGTGGTGCGATGTATTCTGTTAAACTTATGCTGCTGTGATTCTGCGCTGCAATATTGCAATGTGATTTTATTGGGTTGCATTGTGGTTGTGTTCTATTGTGGGTGTTTTAATCTGATGTGATCCATTATGTTTTAATTGTGTGAGGTTACCTTTTGTGTGTTATTCTGATTTTTTTTAATTTACTTTAGATATGTCAATAAATGCATTGACATTTCCAGCCAAAAGTAGCCAATCATTGAAAGTTCCTGAGGCAAACAGCCATTTACAACCATTTAAGGTGGTAAAATAACACTGCTCCAGCTCTTCAACTACCTGAGACCAAAACTGTGGCAGAGATCGTGTGTTAATGTAGCTTTCCCAGTGCTCACTGTTTGTGAGAGCACCCAGAGACTCAAAGGAAGCATTTGCCCAGATTTCAGGAAATCCTGAAGAATTGGCTTTTACTGGAGGAATCAAAGTCCATGGCAAACGGTGTTCCAATAAATGTTTTGATATGAATGCCTACCCTTACTGTTCAAAAGAACAAGCAATGCGGGGGGGGGGGGGGGAAACACACACACCAGCTGAAAGCATAGGCTATTCCACAGCTAAAAAGAAGTAGTAAAGGTATTACCTGTTCCACTGAGAATGGGTTGATGGTATGTTTAAATGACCTTGACACATGATTGTCTTATGGCAAACACCTAAATATGTGGGAATTTGCTTGTAAGCTCTGCAACTTAACAGAGGGCTTGATGATCCACACTCCATTGTAACAGAATACATTAGGCTTGTGTATGAAATCAAGGTTAAGCCTATATCGCAATACAACAATAGGCAGGCTCAGGCTTGAACTCAGTAACAAAGGCAGTGTAAAGAAAACCACAGAAGAGCATTCTCAACTAATAGTTGGGTTACAAAACGAGTTGTTTGGTGGCAAAGAGGTAAGTTTAGGGGTGGAATGAGGCTGCACAAGAAGTCTCCAAGCGTTTATATTAATGATTTCTTGTTTTTGCATAGCAATTCTGACTTATCAAAACGTTGTCATTAACAGGTTACTATTAACCTATGTAAGGTTAGGTCTGGGATAAATTTAAGTCTGACAAGAGTTCATATCCAATTTCTCCACTTTTCAAAATTAAGTGGTGAAGGACAGGTAATACATAGCACATTCACTAGCTGGAAGAAACGAGTGTGGGTTCCCCTTTTTTAGGTGGATAGAAAAAAAACAATGGTGGTGCCTGTATAACTCAAAATCACATTCATTCTTCGTAATTGAAGGACCACAGAAACTAGAAAATAACCTTCAGCTCAGCAGCACCGACAAGCATCTTTTGCCCTTCCCTGGCCAGAACATGTGGACAGAATCAGATCTGCTGGATGCAGCTAGCAATAGATGCAATACTTTTTATCCAATTATCTGTTCATCCTAACTAGCTGAATTTTAAGTGGATTTATACATTCTCAGGCAGCACTTTAAGTCCTAAGTCTAGGAAAGTCTAGGGATCTGCAGAATAATCAAAGCCAAGACTGTTTTAGCTTTCTTATGGAAGGTCAAGTCATTGAGGAGTTGAACCCATAATAATAGGGCGAAAGACGGGTAAGCAAAAGAGAGAGGAAAACTAAAACATAGTCACTTGGGTGTTCAACAAAAAAAACCAGTGTGGATTCCAACTGGTTAGCAAAGAACCTAATGGCAATCTGCGGTCTAGAGCACACTGCAGCTTGAGGAGACCAAAATAAAAATACTGCAGTACTGTTAAAGCAAATCACAAGGCACAAGTACAGGTTTTCAATGGTGGTGTAAATATAATGCAACCGGTACGAGAAGCTTAGTGAAAACACTGTATCTGAGTAAATCAATAATAGAATATAATTGAAAGACTGTCCAGTACTCAGCAGTATGACATATCTAAGGATGAACACCTCTAGTAGTTAGCTGAGAATTAAATACATCTTGTCAATACGTTGAAATATAAACAAATGTTGTGCCATGGCCACAATAAGACATGTCTGTAGGAGTACAATATAGGTGAGCATAAAAAAAATATATAAGCGACTGCATCCCAGTTGCTGTTAAACGACAAATGAATTTGGTTCCTTATGGGTTGATGGTTTACAAACTTTTTGTTTCAAAAATCCTACAAAAGACTAAGAATGCATGCAAAATAAAGTCAATATTTCTACCCTGGCCTCCCTAGAGCCCTCAATTTTCTTTACATTTCTGAAGAATAAAGCCACTCTTTGTTACAGTGGAGCATTACAACATGATAACAAAGCTGCCTTCACCCTCTAGGCTCACTATGATTTTAGCTAAGAGGATGAGGAAGGAATGTAGTAATATGCATTTCCAAGAAAATTGTACTGAAGTATGTCACTATGCAGAAACTCAAAGATGGCAAATACTGGCAATGAGGGCCCAAAATGTCAAACCAACATACCCGCGGAAATTACGAATAAATAGTCAAACTTTGACCTATTTCTGCCCCATACAATAGGCCCATCCACAAATGTGGGGTACCGTTTCCATTAGGAAAACCGTGGGAACACTGGATGGTAGAACTTTTGCCATTTACCAGAGGTTCTAGAGTTTTCTATTACAAGAAGAAAGACATTTTTTTTTTTTTTTTACCCATACGTTGACATTTGCAGGGGATTCTCTATAATAAAACGTGTTTGTATTCAGGCAAACCACACAACCATGGATTCCCCTGTGCCTCTAGTTTAAAAAATATCTGGGGTCAGTATACCTCACTCAGGCCGCCTAACCCTGCGCTTCAATAACTGCAGAATTCTCCAATCAGTCATTTGTCCGCCATCAAAAAAAATCTCTGTTGTCGAGTGTGTGGATCCCTGCTCACACCTATGGAAAACCCACCAAGGTCCTATATGGGTCAAGCCTTATAAGGAATATGTTGCTGTGTGAGGAGGACTTTTTCAGTGCTTTGTCCTGACCAGCCAATCAGTAAGAGCATTGCCTGAAACTCAGCAATAGAAATCTTACCATGTGTCGATATCAATATATTTCATTGCAATGTTTCCATAGAGTCATGAGGTGATACCAACAACCAGAAAATAAGTATCCTAAGCCAGCATTTTGATTGCAGTGGTTTTCCAAAATGCACTGCACCCAATCTATCGTGTGTGGACCCCCTGAACCCATAAACATCTATGTGTCTGGTTAGCCCAGGTACAGGGGGGCCAGAGAAATAAAGTTGGGAGTCAAGTCTCAGCTTGAAATCTGTTCTTGCATGAGAGAGACTGTAAAGAATCACCATGTTTTGGAACAAAGTGATAAAACTCTGTCAAACACATTCAGCACGATCTTGTGACCAGCCAGTCATGGTGAGGTGTTTGGCATGAAGCAACAGGATGCTTGTGGTGTGTAGACAATAAAACCGTATTGTTGTGGTACGTTTTCATACAGCACAGGGGTGTTAAACAAGACCAAACAACAGGTTCAACAAACTGGCATTTCGTTCGCAGCGGCTGTATCCAAAATGTACAGCCTGAGGGCAGCCTCCTCCCATAGAAACATATGCATGCCTGGTATCTCCAAAGAAGCACTGGTAAAATCTTGGCAGGAATCCGTTCCGGTGTTATTGGAGGAAATATGCATTTCTTGGGGGTGGGGGGGTGGGTTGAGACAGACAAAAAATTGAGAAACAGCATGTTTCATGTGTTCTACTGGCCAGCAGTCAAGACAGGAAGTGCAAGTTTGCACCAATAGATTCGTTAGTATGTGAGTTTGACATCCTTCACTAAATAAGCAGTGCACCGTAAACCGCGATTATGCCCTAATTTTTCAATCTGTGCTACTATTACTTAATTGATTGTGCAGACTATGCTCCCTAAGAAACCCCACACAATTTTGATATGGCTGGACAACAGACATTCAGGGCAACGTTTCCTTCCTTAACGTTCTGGGATTTGCTTGTACATTTAAGATATGCAACCAAATATTGACTCCATTTTTCATTATATCTTCAGGCTGCAAAGATATATGGATTCAAAATATATACCAATACATAGCCCTGAATGTGGCAGATATTAAAAAGTTTTTATGGGTGCATAAAGAAACCAACAAGCATTTGCAGGCAATTAGTCTGGCCTTTGGGACCTTATAAGAATGTATCTATGCAGCACATTAGCCAGGCGCTGAAACATCTGTTCTTTGACATGGAGGTAAAGTAAGCACCAAATTGTGTGAAACTCCAGATATGGGAACACATGGAGAGAAAAATTGCCTTTCAGCAAGAAATGGTATAGTCCAATGCTCCATTTTTAATATAAAATCAGGGCCTTCGGTGGTCATATCGCTGAAAATACAAGATTTGAAAAAAATATTGTCTACCCGCATCGCTGCTAGGGAGATTGTCCTGCTGTGCTGGACTGCAATAGAAACGGGTGTGGTCATGACGTGCTCAGCTCGTCATGAGCACAGGAGCACTGTGCTGCATGACGAGCGGAGCTCGTCATGAGCATGGAAGGGGATAAAGGTGCTCGTGGAAGACAATTTCTACGGATTGGAATCTAGAGCTAAGATGATTCGGGTACTTTACTAACCTCTGCTGGTCGTTTTCTATCATGAAAGTTAAACAGAGGCAGTTGCCAGAATTTTTTTTTTTCAAGTCCCTAAGCAGACAGCAATTCTGGTATTTTACTGACCTCTACTGGTCGTTTACTATCAAGACAGTTAAATAGAAGCATTTGTACAGAAAATTAAAGTCCCTAAGCGGAAGCAGACAAGTCCAAGGGCTGATCTCCAGAGCCCACAAAGTACACACACATATAAGTATATACTAAAGAAAATACAAGAGGTCTCGAATGCTCGACCTAAAAATACTGTGCGCCCAAATATCAATTTTTTTAATGCAGCTCATGGACAGACCTGTGCAAACACCCCAGCATTTAAAGGGTTAATGGAAATGTTGGTTTGCCTCTTAGTAAACTATTAAAGTTAATAATAGGGCCTAGGCATAAGTGCTTCTCAGTGGAGGTTTAAAAAGTCACTTTTAAAATATGCTATTCATATAAGCTGATGTACCAGGGTGAAACAATTCTGCAAGTTAAAAAAACATTCATGATCTTGAATTTTAAAGACACCTCATCATACGACCATCACAGCCCTCGAGAGCAGGAGCTGTGATTTTTGTTGCATGACTGACATGCAGAATAATTTCAGAGCTCAGAGCGTGCATGGGCTCTTAGAGCCAGGGCAAACCCTTGGCTCGACTCATCCTGTTGGTTCATTGGCTCTCCCATTTTTCCTGCGCCATCGCAACCTCTGAGCAGAGGAACCGTCTCTTGTCCAGTGGGGAGTGGTCAGTGACGGTCTATGCATCTGGTTGCGACTGCTTCTACTTAATCAAAAGACGGCAATTGGTTCACGTGTTAAAATTCAGCAAAAACGCAGGCAAGACCCTTCAACAGAATGTTCTGTAATGTCATCTATATTCATTTTAACATTGCCCTTCTCTCGTTGTTTATCTTAATTGTTAGCTAAGGGTCTCGAAGGTACATCTGTGACACAGTTTAAAGTCCTTCCTTCTTATATGTACGCTTCAAAGTATGTAGGTAAAAAAAAAAAGCATCAGGGTTTGCCCCGGTGCCAGGATGGGCCACCCCTATGCATTATAAAAAATAAATACTACCTGGTGTCTGGTGGGCCTTCTGTCTTCCTCAGTGGGGCAGATTGGAGGCAACTACCTGGACATTCCCGGCTAGGGGAGGCACTAGCCCATTACTGCCCCCGCCCCTTTAAATGTACTCCCTATGGGCTTTCCCCGCGCAGGGGGGGCAGAATGAAGATAAACACTTCTCTGCGCACCTGGGGGGCAGAAAGGATGTTGGGGTTAATATTAGGGAATGGGGGCTAAGCCCTAGGCCCGGGTGGTCTGCCCCCACCCATTTATATTTAAAAAAAACAATCCATGGTGTCTAGTGGCTTTCTGTCCTTCCCCCCCCCCCCCCCCCACCTCCACGGGTAGATTGAAGGTAGCCACCACACTAGCCCATTGCAAGGGGCCGCTCCCACCTTAAAATGGTTAGATCCCTGCTTGGGTAGTGCCCTCCTGCAGGCGATTCCCCCCCCTTGCAAAGATCCACTAGGGAAAGGTACCATTGGAAAGGGGAGATTCTCCCCTTTCCAATGATGCCTCTCGCATCTGAATCTTGAAGAGACATCACATGCGTTGTCTGAGCGAGGCCTAAATAGGGCACAAATTTGTCGAGATTATCTTACGTGGAAAAAAAGTAGTGGAGGCCTAAGCACAAACTAAAACTAACTCAAACAGCCCAAAAAAGTGTTTTGCATTCTATGAGGAAAAGGCCTGGCAACAAAAGGGTTAAGAGCTGTGTTCATGTGGTGACGGGACGTGGCGGGATATTAACTATATAATAACGATTTTACAGTGAGAACGCACACGCTTTAAAGCACTGAATGTGTGTCATCTGTAACCTCTGTAGACTATATTCAGGGATGCAGATCCGGATATTCGATAGGAGCTAAAAAGTAGACCTTTTCCCCCTCATTTAATGATAAGACAGGGAGGAGCACTACTTTCCAGTATTTAAAGCTAACCCAAGGAGTACATTTGTATGTGCTGCTGTGACATTTACAGTAATTCGTAATTCACAGTCAGTTTGTCTCCCTAAAGTGCATCTAAGAAAGCCCTACACTTGTTTAAACAGGGTTAAAATACTGACAAGTGTAGAAAATGACCAAGACCCAAAAGCCTAAACATGAAATTACCTCTCCTGATTTCTAGACAAGTTGCGAGACTTTGGATGCTTTTTAGGTCTGGCTTGTCGACACTGCTTTATTTACCATGTGCTCAACAACAACAAAAGATTTAAGAAGCCCTACAAAAGGGGCTTTGGCTCCACATTAATGTTGATAAACTTGAGTACGAATTTTGATTTGTTGGAAATTGTGCGCTTCCGCTAAAGAAAGCGCTTTTATTGCATTATTTGCCTTGTCGTGAAGTTAATAATCAATATAGCAAGGTAAAGTTGTTTATCACGGCTGTAGGTCTGATTTGATTAGTATGAAAAGATACAATTGAAGCACTAAGCCTGCATTATTGTTTGAGTAAAAGGGATATGTTAATTTGTGGGTTAGGCTCCACCTTGTGCCTTTGACGCAGATTGTCCCAGCTGGGTGCTTGGTTTAGGGAATCACGTTATTGCAATCCGTCAGTTTGTGGTATGGCTAGCTCTTCTGAGTGAAGTCACGTGGCTGTGAGAGATCGAGCGGAGCAGTGAGAGAGCGAGCGGAGCAGTGGGAGTCACGGAACAGGGCAAGAGGAACGAATATCGCCAGAATAGTGACGAGCGGTGAGAGGCTGGGGTGCCCCGGTGAGCGCGAGAGGAGAAATCTGCGGAGCAAAACGCCAAACGCCCCTTCCTCTCCCTACGTATTCAGGCACCGGCTCAATTCCACCCTGCTAAACCCCGCCAAAAACACAACCATTCACACCCAATCCGGATGAGAGTCGTAGTAAAGAAGATGTTGGGGAGTTCCGTTACAAGGACTTGTTATCCCACAACCGAGGGAGGTTTAGTGTCATTTTCAGCACTCCGACTGAATCTATTTAATCGCTAGCGATCGATCGAGGAAAAGGATTTTGAGCGGACTTTTGACTTTAGGAAAGGAGGGAATAGTTCTGATGTGGGGGGGATAGAGTTCCATATTTTGGGCGCTGGCCGCGATTTTCGTGATTTTAGCGGGACAAGAGTAAGGTATTGGAGCTTCTAAGGTTCCTGTTCTGACCTGCTTTTTTGAGTTTGGACGCCAGATATTGGTGTTTTCCTGTGTGGAGGGCTTTGTGGGTGAGGCAGGCCGTTCTGAAGTTCGCCCGCATTTCTATTGGAAGCCACTTGAGTTCTTTGTGTGCAAGAGAGATGTGGTCATATTTCTTTATTCCAGTGACCATTCTGGCAGCCGTATTGAGGGTTGTTTTCAGCGGAGCAAGGTGTGTTTTTGCTATTCCCGAGAGGACTGCGTTTCCATAATCCAGTCTTGACAGCACCAATGCTTGGGTGGCTTGTTTGAGATCCTTGGGTGAAATGGAAGGTTTTATTTTGTTTAGTAGTTTCAGGTTAAGGAAGGCGCTCTTAGCCGAAATCTTAACGTGTTTGGTCATGTCCAGTTTTGAGTCTAGCGTGATGCCCGATGATTTAACAGAATCGGCCAGGTGTTCCCGTTGAGCGCATCAATCTCTTTTAGCCAATCAACCACTTGTGGGTTCTCCTCTTTGTTCGAGATGAGGAGCAGTTTGGTTTTGTACGGGTTCAGTTTTAAGTGGTTGCTTGACAGCCAACGTTGCAATTCTCTTAGTGTTTCATTGAGTCTTTGGATATCTTTGGCAGAGGAGATTTCCAGGTAGATTTGGGTGTCATCCGCATATAGGTGAAAAGGGATGTTAGCTTTTCTTAATAAGGTGGCGAGGGGTTCCATGTAAATGTTAAAGAGTAGAGGGGAGAGCACTGATCCTTGGGGGACTCCCCTCCAGACTGGTTGAAGGTCGGATTCGAAGCATCTAATTTTGATTCTCTGGGAGCGGTTGGGAAGAAATGAGGAGAACCATTTGAGGACCACCTCGTTTAAACTGGCCCTTTCTTCGAGAGCTTTGCGGAGAAGTTTGTGGTCAACTGTGTCGAATGCTGCCGATAGGTCTAGGAGAATGAGGAGGCAGCATTAGTCTGAGTCCAGTGATTTGTGAACATCAATTATGTTGAGGATTGCGGTTTCTGTGCTGCATCCTTTCCTGAATCCCGAGTGATGGGAGTCGAGGAGGTTGATATTGTCCAGGTGTTGAGTTACTTGTTGGAGTACACATTTTTCTAGGATTTTGGAAAGAAGAGTAAGGTTGGAGACAGGTCTGTAGTTGTTTAGGTCATTTATGTCCAGGCCTGGTTTTTTCAGCAGTGGGGTGACTTGACCCACTTTCAGACAATCTGGAACGATTCCGGTTTTTAGGGAGCAATTCATAATCCTGCACCAGAGTGGAGCAAGGGAATATTTCAATGTTTTGGTGAGTTGAGCAGGGAGAGGGTCTAGGGTGTGAGATGAAGGTTTAGAGGTGGTGATAACTTTGACTATCTCTTCCTCTGGAATGGGGTGGAAGAGTGACCAAGCTTTAATGTTGGGAGTGGGAGCGCAACTAAGCACCCCAGCTGGGCTGCTAAGAGAAGGGGAGGAGCAGTTGTTGTCCAGAGAGCGCTCAATCTTGGAGATTTTGTCATTGAAGAAGGTGGCGAAGTTGTCGCACCGTTCGTTAGAAGCCTGTCCCAAGGACGCATCAGGTTTGGAGGTTTGTTGTCTGATGATCTTGAAGAGCTCCAAGGGTCTGTTTTTTGCGCAGTCCAGTGATTTTAAATTGTGATGGTTACCTTGTTAAATATAAATTAAACGTGTGAAGTTTGCAAATTTAGTTATCTATGGATCTTAAGGACAAACTGAGGTAGTCACATGACTCAAGGAGGACCGAATGTATTTTTGTAATGGCAATGTCAGATCTAAGTATACAAGCGATGCCTCCACCCTTTTTGTTTAGCCTGTCTAGTCTCACAATGCTGTAATTCAGGGGGACTAATAGATCAAGGCATGGAGAGGATGATTACGATAGCCATGATTCTGTTAGGACCGTTACGTCCATTTCCTGGTTTAAGATGAGGTCGGCCATGTCTGCGGCATGTTTCTTTCCTGAACAACAGTTAAGTAGTAGACACAATATAGGTTCCTGTGGTTTTACCCTTATTGAGTCTCACTATTCGGGAATTAAAGTCACTTTATTCACGTTGTTGAGGTTTGGCTTTCTGTGGTTAGTCTTTGCAGTTCTATTTGCGCTGATTAGGACTGACTGAATGATGTGTACGCCTACCTTAGGGGGAAGATTGCGGGTTGATTCACATGATAGCAATAGGGTTTGTATCTCATTGTCTGTCAGACATCAAGAGTTGAGTTGAATGCGAGAACAGTATAGTCTGTTTGTTGATTACATGGGGATAGTATTTAGTTTGTTATGGGGCTTGTGTACTGATTTCTGAAAAAGCTTCAATTTTGAGAGAAATTTTTCTGACACTTGATAATAGGAGAGAAAGCCTTGCTGAAATATATTAGCGCTCTGCAGAGTGAGCCTTACAGCAAACCATGCAGCAATGAGCAGGCACTCAAGGCATTGGAGGATGAAAATAGAGATCCTGGAGAGGCTTTGCTCATTTAACAATAAAAATAAATTCAAAAACATGCACCCTTGCAAAACACAAGGGATTCCAAAAGTGGTCAGTGACCAATACAATGCATTTATAAAGCGCACAGCTACCTCCAATGAGGCATCCCGGCGCTAGCATAAAAATCAACCACAGGAAGCCTAACAGCAATGATGCTAAATAACATTTATGCAGGAGTCAAAAAATAAAGTTTTAAATCTCTTTCAAAATACAGCTTCAGACGGAACGCTGCTTAAGTCAAGCGAAGCACATTTCACAATTTAAATACCAGGAAACTGAATGATCTACCTCATCTTCTATCCTTGTGAATGCAGAGGAGTTGAAGTTTAATTCTGTTGGACCTCAGAGATCTATCCTAAAGGTAAGGCTTGAAGCGTAACCTGAGGTAGAGAGGGCCCTTGTGACTGTAGTCCCTGAAAGCAAGAATGAGAGCCATGAACTGGATTTTCTTATTGACTGGAAGACAGTGAAAATGACGCAAGGGTCCTGATCCCGCTACCCAGTGGGTGATTTTGAGAATTAGGTGGGCAGTATTGTTCTGAATAATTTGGAGACGCTGACTCAGAAAGACGGAGCCCCAGATACAAAGAATAGAAACTAACAGGATTAAAAGTATTGAATAGTCAGAATGGGATCGCAACAACCAATCCCGTATTCTGGACTACAGAAAGGTGAAGAAACCGATTCTAATTTTGAAGTAACCTGAAATCAGGCATTCTCCCATGTACAAGAATATTACTATTCAGAATGAGCCATAATGAGCAAGCAAGAAGAAGAAACTCATGAAGAGTACTGATCAACACTTGGCCACCTATCTAAGAAAAGTGGGACATTGTCAGGGATATTTTTGTTTTATTTGAAGGCAGATGATACTGCATCATTCTTGGACAAAATTAGAACAAATGCAGTTTGGAACCCGAAGGGATCCCATAATCCAATAATTAATTGTGTACGGTAGAGCCCAAACAAACCCCAAAGCAGTTGAATATCCACCCTGTGGGAGGGCAATGTGTAGTTAACGTGAGAGCATTTTAATATTTATTCTCCAATCTCTCACATTTTCCTTTCCTAATGCCCGCATTCGGGCATCAATAACTAAATTAGAAACTACAGATCGTAGGACTACAACATAAGGTGTACTCTGACCTTCTCTTGTTTCATGTGGGGCGATTAAATTGCGAAATGAGGCAATGAACAGCCAAGTCACCCAAGACATTTTTTCCATTATTTTGTTTTTAGGTCTCGCCTAGGCAGCGCTTGCGCTGTCTCTTGGAGACGTGCTGTATTCGGGATATGTGCATATAGCTCCCCCTACTTCCGCCCCATCTTTTTCATTGGCTCCTGTGCCTGTCCTTTGTAAATGGTGGATTTTCATTGGTCATTAGGCATTGTAGTTCCTCCTTAGTACCACCTGGTATCTTCTTGTAACGTCCCATGAGGACACCCCCTGTTCAATGTGTTGTTACAGCCTCAAGGCACTATTTTCCTAAAGGCCTTCAGACAGGACACTCACTTGGTCCTAAACTAGATTGGCAGTGGTTACGTTACTCGCTAGCACATCTCACATTTATGTTAGACCTTCTATAAATTTACCTTTATCAGCTCCACATAGAGTACAACCTCATCCAGAATTAATATAATAATTCTTTTGTCACATTTCAAAACTACTCATTGTATATATGGACACAGCAATTTGAATGCACTTGCGGTACTGTCTTGCATGAAATCCGTTATGGGTAGGGTAGATTTACCATAACTTCAGCAGGGTGCAGTACAGTATGTGACCAAACTTTTCTGATGCCACTAGGGACCTCTAGGAGCAGCTTGCGGTACTGCACCTAGACAAGCAGTGCTGGTGCCTTGCTCATTAGGGACCTCTGGGATCAGCTTGCGGTACTGCAACTAGACAAGCAGTGCCGGTGCCTTGCTCACTAGGGACCTCTGGGAGCAGCTTGCGTTACTGCACCTAGACATGCAGAGCTGGTGCCTTGCTCACTAGGGAGTTCTAGGAGCAGCTTGCAGTACTGCCCTGAGACATACAATGCTGGTTCCTGGCTCAGTACGCAACCATTTGCCATGTACTAGGTCTCGCATTACTGAAAGTATGAGCTATTGGCGTAGCATTATTATTTGCAAAGGCAATACCTCATACTACCAGTAATTCGAGACCGATTGCATTGCAAATGCTCGTTATATCTTGAAGTTAATTATATGGTGTCTTTTGTAGGACTGTTCACACAAAAAGATTCGAACATATAGCTACACATTGTCTGCAGTTTACAAGACACAAAACTACCACACAATGTGAAGTAAACGCCCAAAACAACATTTTGTTTCTGCAAACATTATTGTTCTAATGAAAAAAAGAGCTGGCACCCTAGTATTACAGGTAAGAAAAAAAGCAAGCTGTAATGCCTATTAATGTGGTCTTCCTAACAAAACAGAAATCCGAATGTAAAATCGTAATTTTAAAGAGGCAGCGTCTAGTAAATTCTGTTTAAAACTGTTAGAGACGCAACTACTGGAACTATAATGGAAGATCCATAGCCGAGGCACCAGATTGGGGGGGGGGGGTGCTACTAGCAAATACCCTGAAGACTAAGTAGCAGCACCACACATGCGGAGGATTAATTAATTAACCCATATCTGTAGGTCAAAGGAGTAGTTAGCAGTGCAGGCACAATCACCGAGTTTGTACAGTGTGATCACTGGCACCACAACTGACTGTAGCAACATTACTGGCAGTGTAACTTATAGCCATCCTGGTTTTCCAACACAAGTACTTGCACCATAACAAAGAGGCTATGATGCAGGAACCAAAACGAACGGAGGGTGTGTTTACAGTAGACATCTATTAAAAAAATTTCACGCAAAAAACATTCAAATCTGTAAACGGGGCAACTGATATAGAAAAATGTTGAAGATATGCGAAGCTAGGAGAGAACAAAACAAATCAGCTCTCCTAAAGTAATACCTTAGCAGGCTAATGTAAAAGCCTATGCAACAAGTGATGGTTTTCTGGTGTATGTTAATGTACTGTTGCCTGAAATCCTTTCTGACCTGAACAACGTTAATGACCAATGAAAAACCACCGTTAATGTGCCTTTGTTCTGCATGTCAGGTGATGGCAAGTGCGGTTGAGAGATGTCCATGGTCCATTGAGGTCCTAAATCAAGGATGCTGTTCATCAGATGTAATGTGCGCCGTCGGAAACCTCTTGTTCCGTATATATGATGGAAAGGCTGATATGTGCTACCGATCTTTTTCTCACAAAAACGACAAGGACAACCCTACTCACAAGGAACCAGGGTGTGTACTTTATACCAAAAAGACAATGGTTCCAGTGGAGCATTAAATGTAGTTACAATAAATAATACAACCAAGCATAATAGCAATGAGAAATATTGGAATAGCCGTGACAGTGAGTTCCCGACCTTCTGCAGCCAGCGCGTATCAAAAAACCAGGCATTGTTCCTTGAGGTCACAATTGGCAAACTAGATGCCGCAGACCCCGTCTGGCGCTTAAGAATTCCCAAATTGGTTTTGGAAAAGCACGAAGTCATTACTCTGGGGCCATTCAATAGCGACTCAGTGTAGCCGACTGGGGCACACTGTGAGTACGCTAGGAATTATTTATTCACCCGGTGAATCACACCTTTTAATTCCCCGTCATTTTGAGCACATAGGTGTCCCACATACCGTCTTTGTCCTGAAGAGACCCCTTATCCACCCCCGGGTCGAAACGCCGTCGACACCCATAGGAAATGAACCAGTTTTACCAGTGTCTATGATGGAAATAGCCATTGTGTTAATATCCACTGTATCATATCTGGTCATTTGCCTTCTTTCCTTGTATATATCCCAGTAGAAACCTTGTAAATATCCCTGTTGATGTCCTTTTGATTGTTTATGTTTTTGGTTCACACATATTCACTTGGGACACATGTGCACAGTGTAACTATGCTTATGTATATATTGTAAAATTGGAAAATACAATTTGACTAATTTTTGCCTACAAAAATCTATGTGTAGAGTTGTGCTTTCATTACCAGACATCACCTACCTCCCTCCTTTATTTCTCATTGCTATTATGCTTTGTTGTATTATTTATTGTGACTACATTTAATGCTCCACTGGAACCATTGTCTTTTTGGTATACCGATCTTTTTCTAGCACTACTTTGAGACAAACATGTTCTTTGACCTACTTTTGGCAGCCTCATCAATACACTTCAATATAGCATATTTCACGAGTCCACCCAACCCCACATCATTGGTTGCATGTGGACCAATGTGGTGAGCCTTATCTTGCCACTCCATGGTATTGTGAAACACTGGGTTCCAGCATAAGATGCTGGGACAGACCACAGCCATATCTAAACAACAGACAATGGCAACCTAATGGGCCCTATCTCCAGGTAGAAGAGCGCAAGTGTCGAGGAGTAGCAAATGATTAACTGAACTCACACTCCTTGAATATCTTGGCGGTAACCTGTGTCACAGACATGCAATCTATACAACATCCCTCTAGAACAGTATCTAGTACAACTGAGAGCTGCTTCGGGGTCCCTTTTTCAAAACCTTAGACCTCTTATCCAAGACTGGATTATGTTCAATCCATACCAGTTGCCAGACTGTGTAGTCTCCATCCTTTCAAAACCTGGTTTCTATCCGCTCCAGGCAGGCAAAGGATGTTTTCCTTCGGTTGCGACCTCCTGTAACTCCTATTAACCAAGATGTGTCTACAAGGTCTATGTTCTTGTCATCAATGTGTGGTATACCAATAAAAAGGTGCTCTTTTGACTTGGCCGGTGGTGGGCTCCAACCCCGGAACCATGTAGTATCTTCTAATTAGCTCAATCTACATTTAAAACCCTCTTCAGCTCCTGTCGCCCAGTTGATTTGTTAAATCTATTATCTGACCACAGTCAGACTACTTTGCAGCTGTGAACCCTCTGTCTTTACACAGTTGTGTCTCGTAGCCATTTTCCGTTATCCCCACATCTAAGTCCTTATAGTCCATTCCCTCTCGCCTACCATGTTTAAGTCATTCTCCTTTCCTCCTCTTTAGCCCTCTGCAACTCCACGACCGCGGCTTGGTTGTTTGTGCTTTGGTATATGGTTGGAGGTGTGTAGTATCTCCGTCCAGTTTGTTGTCTTCGCTCACCCAAGCTTTGGTGGTGGACTAAAACCACTTACTCCAGGCTGGTGTGTTGACTATATCCTTCCTCTCCATTGGCGAATGCGTTGCCACCATAGAGCCGGCCCCCATTTGGTGCATCGTCTATATTATTCCTCTTCTTAGCTTGTGTAATCAACACCGTTCGAAAAGATGTGCTACCTTTGCCCTTTCTACTCCCACCTGTCAGTGTGTGGTCTTTCACCTTTTCCCATTCGCCACGATGGTGTATTGTCCATGCCTGCCTCTACCTTAGCAGTTGTGTTGTAGATATCCTCCCTTCAGCCTGGCTGGTTGATAATCTCCAGCCGCTTAGCTTGTGTTTCTATGAAGAATTCCGTTCGGTGTGTGTCCTGTATCATCATAAAAACCCACTTAGGATGATGGTACTCCGTATATACTTCTCAGTTCTCCCCCAGCGTAGTGTACGGTCTGTTTTTCAACAAATAAAAACTCTTCCCGAACTCAGTAAGTCATATTGTATTCTACAGAACAATTGTGTATTTTATGTTGCTTCATGTTTCTGATCAGTGTTTACACGTTGTACCTGTAAGTCTTTAATTTAAAAATGAGATTAGCGGCACGTCTCTCAGCCAGGCCTGGTTCTACAGGGGCGGCGGGTGGGCCAGGCCCACCCAATCATGGCAGAAGAGGACACGGAGAAGGCACCTGCTAAATGCTTCATCAATCTCAACGTAAGAAGTCGAAATGTTGATTTCACTGTCTTTAAAATTGAAATTGAGTTTTGGGGTTAGAGGTGGGCGAGCAAACAAACTAACAGGTAGAGCCGAGCTCTGGCTTGGCTCTTAGAGCCCATGCACAATCCGAACCCTGAAAATGTTTGCTCTGTAAAACATACAACAAACATCGCGTAAAATATGATACACTTTTTTAAATTTTGATGAGACTGTATTTAACACAAGGAAGCTTTCACATAAATATGTCACAATATAGCGCTGCACTAAGAAGCACTCATTAAAAGTGATAGTTCTTAAACATGAGCTTATAGTCAGTCATTCCAGCCCTGTTCTCACACTGGTGAGAGTGCTACTAGTGAACGAACGGGCAACACTTTTGTCACGCGGACCCTGTATGTGGCCCACATTATTATAGAGCAACATTAGTCTATTAAATTAAATGAACACTATAGGTTTTGTATAGTTGGTTTTCTGATTCATGTTTTTTAAAGTGCTTTTATGTGCAAGTATGAGTTTTGGTGAAATAAAATATTTGACCAAGCTCACACAATTTAAGTGGAGATGCTGCAATTTATCCATGTTTTAGGTTTTCATTTTGTACATATCAGCTGCTAAATGGCAATTTATCTCTCCTATGTTGATGCTTTGTTTTTACCTCCCAGGTTTTCTGTGATTTAAATATAGTGTGAACTCTACCTGGAGATATTGAAGCGCTTCACATGAAAACTAGTTACATTATTATACAAGGTCACATTCATTTCTTTTAGACACTTGAGATTTGCCCAGAATCACAGGATGTTGAGCCAACGCCATGACTCAAACCTAGCTTGTCCACCGTACCATATATTGGAGAACTTGGCATTCTCGAGGTCTCTACTGGATATCTCAATTATTGTCTCAAGGTAATCCTCTCTCATTTCAGCATCTTCAATCTCTTTTCTCTTTACCCGTTTCTGCTCAAACGCAATATAACACCCTTTATCCAGTCTTGCTTTCATATCTTCAAGCTCTCCCATCCTCTAACGAAATCCCGGTAGATCGCAGACCCACTTCCCTTTTATTGGAAACGTCTCCTTCTGCTTCTGCTTTATATAATTCTTTTCGTCCTACCACTGATAGATTAAAATCTCGTACTGAGCTTGCTTGGGAGCTGGACTTTTCTCAGACATGGCCGGACCTTTTTTGGGATAAAATTTGGACTAAACTCCATAAGTCCTCCAGGGCTGATAATACTACACAGACTTTATTTTTCATTTACCATAAAAAATTTATGCACCCCACTCGCTCTATCCCGTTTCTCAACAGACACTCCCTCTTCCTGTTGGTCCTGTTCATCCCCCTCTGCTGATCTCAAACACATGTTATTCGATTGCACTCCTATTTCCCAGTTCTGGCAGTTGGTCTGGAAGCAAATTCAAAAGATTTTTCAGTTCCAGGTCCCCGTTTCGCCCTCACTAATTTTCCTTGGTTCCCTCTCATCTGACCTTCCTCGCTCCTCCAGCCATTACCCTTTACTCGACCTTTTCCTTGCTATAGCTTTTCATGTTATTACCTCTAACTGGAAACAAGCTACGAATGTTACCTATCAATCCTGGTGGAATGCAATTTGTTTTAATCATCGTTTAGACACCAATTATGTATCTCCCATCTCCTTGGCTATTAAACGTGACCTACTTTGGCTTCCTTTGGTAACATATCTTTCTACCTCTACTCCTGTTCCTCCCTCTCCTGCTTCAGTCACAGTTGAAGTTCGCAAACCCCCATGATTTCCTTATTCTCTGATTATTCATACATGTATTTAATTACTATTATTATTGCATTCATATATATTGTATTCTGCTTACTGTATTCCTATTTATACGATATGTTCATACTTTCTCATGCTTGTAATGCTTACTTTTATGATGTTTCTATTTTAATGTTTATTTCTGCCATTTGCTTATTGTAATTCTTCCCTTTCCTTTCCTTTCCTTCCCTCCTTCCCCTTTTCTATTCCTCATTAAATCAAACTTAAAAAAAAAAACTAGCTTGTCCAGTTCCAAAGTTTCAAGCTCTAGCTGTAACGCCACATCCTGGGAAGATTGAGTGTGGCAGGCAGATCGTACATGATAGCTCGGCTCAGTATTAAACAGGCACTTGGGAATAGTGGAACTTGCACTTATACATTTCCATTTCAAACATTTTCTTATACATTCATGAAATGTTTACACAATTCAATATTAGGTCGTACAGTTAGGGCGCAAACATACATAAACAGTTCGCCAGACTCCCTCATACCTTGCTTGATTGTAATTTTTTTTCCCTCCCACCTTGCCTCCCACAAACCCGTCTGCGGCCAGTTCGTCCTGTTTCTACTCGAGAGTTCGACTCTCCTTCTCTTCTGCCTAGAATATGTGTGTCGGTCATTCCACGCCCACTACCCGTACGCCCTCACCTCATCTGGTGCACTTGCATAAATAAGTTCTGGACCCCTAAGCTCTAATGCTATGTTTATCCGCTAGCTCTGCTCGCACCTGCAATGTACCGTCTCTCACCAACTTCCCATCATCATTTAGACACCCCCATTCCACTAGCTCTGTAAAATAAAGTGTTTCGTCATTTCCTATGCTCCTGAAACACGTATTTCCCCTTAACTACAGCCCGCAATCCCATTCATTGTCTACGGTAAATGTAGATGGCCCGTCCCCTTGCATTCCCTGGCCGGCTCAGGGGTAGCTGAAAACTCATTCCCAACCTCACAAATGCCACTTCCCAGCACTAACTTGTCGCTTGTCTGTTCCTCTATTCTCCTTCTTTTCTTCTCCCTAAAGAAAGAGAGAATAAAAGAAGTTTCAATCAGGCGCTGCTACAGCGGTTGCGGAAGCAAGAAGCGAGCGGCTCGCGCGCACATACTCACGGCTCCACAGCATCCGCCATATTTCCCTCTCCCCGTCGGCGGCCCACAATGCCACAGTGCAGCGACCTGCGCTTTCCAGCCGCATAACTCTATGGCCATGTCAATTCCGAATGAGAAGTCGGAATAGCGCCAGAAAAACCGATTTAACAAGTGACTCATAGTTGATATATAGACATGGAAAAAGCACTATCATTTTATTGGAATGTGCATACTAAAGTAGCTTAGCATCGGCGACCGCCTCAATTTGAAATTATTCTTCAGAAGTTATTTAATTATCCGCGGTCGACAAGCAACCTTAAAACGTTTATACCAGGGGATAGTTACAAACTACATTATAGGATCTTTGATAGAAGTTATACACAATGCTAAACACTAAATAATTTTTATAAATCTGCAGGTAATATTTGTTTAAAAAATGTGGTTATAGTTGCTAATTTCAACTTGTCCGTCATGTTCTTCTACAGTTAATGTACTAACGCTTGGCTTTGTTGGACACAGTCACACAATTCCAGAAAAAACAAGCAATAGGTCTCGCATTAATTAAGTTTGAGCTATTGGCATTGCGAAATATTGCAACACCAATTGCAACAAAAGTCTATAAATTGTAGGCAAAAAAAAGTGTATTTATTTTTGTAGCAATGGTGGCATGCTGCGCTTTAGATGAATATGTTTAAAAGTAAAGTACGCCATACTGCGATTGCTACAATAATTAATTGTGGATGCGTTAACAATTGATGTGTGCACTGATGGCTGGTGGTGTGTGTGCCTGGTGAAAGCGTGCGCTATTGGCTGGTGGTGTGTGCCTGGTAAAGCGTGCACTGACGTCTGGTGGTGTGTGTGTGCCTGGTGAAAGCGTGCACTAACGTCTGGTGGTGCGTGCCTGGTGGAAGCGTGCACTGACGGCTGGTGGTGTGTGTGTCTGGTGAAAGCAAGCACTGACGGCTGGTGTTGTGTGTGTGCCTGTTGAAAGTGTGCACTGACACCTGGTGGTGTGTGTGCCTGGTGGCAAAGCATGCACTGACGGCTGGTGGTGTGTGTGTCTAGAAACGTGCACTGAAGGCTGGTGGTGTGTGTGCCTGGTGGAAAAAGCGTGCACTGACATGTTTAAAAGTAAAGTGCGCCATACTGCGATTGCTACAATATTTAATTGTGGATGCGTGCACTGATGGCTGGTGGTGTGTGTGCCTGTTGAAAGTGTGCACTGACACCTGGTGGTGTGTGTGCCTGGTGGAAAAAGCGTGCACTGACATGTTTAAAAGTAAAGTGCGCCATACTGCGATTGCTACAATATTTAATTGTGGATGCGTGCACTGATGGCTGGTGGTGTGTGTGCCTGTAGAAATTTGCCTGGTGGAAGTGTGCACTGCAGGCTCATGGTGTGTGTGCCTGTTGGAAGCGTGCACAGACGGCTGGTGGTGTGTGGGCCTGGTGAAAGCGTGCACTGACGGCTGGTGGTGTGTGCCTGGTGAAAGCGTGCACTGACAGCTGGTGGTGTGTGTGTGTGCCTGGTGAAAGCGTGCAATGACGGCTGGTGGTGTGTGTGCCTGGTGGAAGCATGCACTGACTGCTGGTGGTGTGTGTGCCTGGTGAAAGTGTGCACTGACAGCTGGTGGTGTGTGCCTGGTGAAAGCGTGCACTGACGGCTGGTGGTCTGTGTGTGTGCCTGTAGAAATTGTGCACTGATGGCTGGTGGTGTGTGTGCCTGGTGAGTGTGCACTGACGGCCGGTGGTGTGTATGCCTGGTGAAAGTGTGCACTGACGGCTGGTGATGTGTGTGCCTGGTGAAAGCGTGCACTGACGGCTGGTGGTGTGTGCCTGGTGAAAGCGTGCACTGACGGCTGGTGGTGTGTGCCTGTAGAAATTGTGCACTGATGGCTGGTGATGTGTGTGCCTGGTAAGTGTGCACTGACGGCCGATGGTGTGTATGCCTGGTGAAAGCGTGCACTGACGGCTGGTGGTGTGTGTCCGGAAGCGTGCACTAAAGGCTGGTGGTGTGTTTGCCTGGTGGAAAAGTGTGCACTGACATTTGTTGGTAGGCGGATATGTAGACACAAACGGTGGCCAATTGAGTCTCGAGGTAGGCGCATTTTATGAAGGAAACCGAGCCGAGGCTCCAATTAACGTCAGTTGCGATGGTGCTTTTAGTGATGTGAACTCTGGTGTGCTGGTAACTGAGCTGAGACCAGTAGCTTATTCAGCACAGGACAGTGCACAGCGGTCTGCTTGGGAATGGCTTCGGGTTATGAACAATCTGAGTTTGGCTCCTTTTTCTTTAGGAACCTTTATAAAAAGCTGCAACTAAGCCATGATTTGGAACACTCTGCATCAGAGGTCATGTGCCAAAATTCACACATGCAAAACATCTTGTGATGTGAAGTAAAAAGAGCAGCAGTTGCATAAAAATATTTTGCTGACACAAATTAAAAACAGCATTTCCTTGATCACGGAATGTTTTACCTTACGCCAATAGGTCTCGCTTTTTGGACTTTCTAAGTATTTAGTTATGCAATATCCTTGGAGCAACAACATCAACTGTTGCGTGGCTAAACACTTAAAAGGTCTCAAGGCGAGACCTATTGGCTATGCCAGTTATTGGTGTGGTTGTGTGTGTGTGTGTGTGTGTGTGGTTGTGTGTGTAAGGTTGTGTGTGTGGGGGGGTGTGTGTGGTTGTGTGTGTGGTTGTGTGTGTGGTTGTGCATGTGTGTGTGTGAGTGGTTGTGCGCGTGGTTCTGTGTGTGGTTGTGTGTGTGGTTGTGTGTGTAAGTGTGGTTGTATATGTGGTTGTGTGTGGGTGTGGTTGTGTGTGTGTGTGGTTGTGGGTGTGTATGTGGATGTGTGTTTGGGTGTGATTGTGTGTGGTTGTGTGTGTTTTTGGGTGTGGTTGTGTGTGGTTCTGTGGAAAATTAGTGCGTTTTGGTGAACATTATCTGCGCCATCTTGCCTCTTCCCCTGATGCCACACTTTTGTCGTGCGCGCCCGCCATTTTAAGATGCCCCGATCAGAACAAACCCTTTTGCATGCCGCTGGCCCCTGACATAGCCCTTTGCCTTCACTAAGCCTGCACGCTGACCACCCCCTGCTTGCACCTGCCTTGAGTCATAAACCCCTCTTCGGCGCTGCTCTGCCCCCGGCCCTCATCCTGTTCCCAGCGCGACACCTCCCTGCTTTCCTTTCATGATCTCCGGCCCTTAGATGCAAACCCCCTTTTCCCCGTGTGCCCGTTTTGTCCTCCCCGTTCCCAAGCCGACACCCAGCTCTGCCGATACCATCCTTGCCCCTCCCCGTACAATAGAAAGCTTCCCCCATCAAAGAATCCCCGGGTTGATCAAAGCCCCCCCCCCACCCCATGAGATCCGATCAGACTCCCCACATTCCGTGAATCGGCGGATTATCCAGCTGCGCGATGCTCATCACCTGTTGTGACTAGGGTGGGGACTTTAACTGTAAATGTGTGTGGGAACGGGCCCAAAGGGGAGTTCCGAGAATGTCTTTTCCGCACATCAAAGCTTTAAACATGTATGTGTAATCTGCAATAAAGTCATAAATGTGGATATAAGAGGCCAGGCCTCAGAAATACAGTTAGAGCACCTCAGAACGATACCTTCTGTCCGTTTCGTTGTGTTCTCCTCCGGAGAGAATAAAAAAAACCTTGTTTCCTGCTTTCCAGTCTCCAGCGCCTGCCTCTTCATTGATTTAAATAACTAGAGGGTCACAGAGGCAATACCGCCGGGCAAATATCGATTGTCCCCGACCCGATTGAACTTTTTACAATTGGCGTCCCAAGCGTGGGGCCCATCAGCGACTCGTGGATCCAGTGGGAGAGGTCCCGACGACAGAGTGAACGACTGCAACGATCGGGAGAGCTCTTGCCCAATAGACCCTCGTCTGGCAGCCGATCATCCGAACTTCACTAGTTCCGAACAGACCTCTCTCGAGTGATCTACGGTCCTGACTGGGAACCATCAGGAGTGCCGTGAGAAATACGAGAAAAAGAGGACGATCGGGCGCTGGATTCGGAAGACAAGAAACTGTCCACATGGTCCGGGTAAGGTCGTGTTGCCACGACAAGTTGCGAAAGAATTTGTTTTGATTGCTTGATTGTTCAAAAATACTAGTATTGCCTTGTTTATTTTTATTTAGAGATTCACTGTCTGCAAACGGAGAAGCAACAGGCTCTCTCTCCCTTTGCAAGCAGTGGAGGATAAGTAGGGTAGCAGCCGTGCTTGTTCCTTTTTCTCCCCCACTCAATAATTGCTTGAAACTGAACTGTTGTTCACAAACTATTGTTTCCTGGAGATTCTCTGTCTGCAAGCAGGGAAGAGACCATCCTTTTTGCAGATAGTGAAAAGGGTAGGTAACGCAGATCTTTGCGGTCCTACTCATTCTCCCCATTGTTATTTTGTTGGTCTTTTGTTTTTTTTTGGATCCATGAGGTATTCACTACCTGCAAACAACGTAGAATAGAAATATTCTGTCTAGTCTTTGCACCTAGTGATAAGATAGGCAGTGCTGACTTTTTAGTCCCTCGTTACGAGCCGTCATGTCTGTCTTCTCCCCATTGATAAATAGCCTGTTTAGCCCGGACCGGGTGTTAGAGGTGGACCATATGGCTCCACTAGAAGGCACCCCTAATAAGGACATGTTCATAAACTATGGGTTAGTCACCATAGCTTATAATAAATTATGGCACAGGTATACCGAAGATAGCCAAGACAAACAGTGGCCACTGGCAGGATCCTTTGACCTTGATAAAATAGAAACGTTAGAAATAGCCCTTCGAAATAATAAGACGACGCCAATTATGCTCGACAGTCTCGGTATGTGGCGCAGAGAGGCTACGAAACGACAGAGAAAAGACGAGGATAAACCAAGTAGGGAAATATACCGACAGGACGACCCCAGGACACCGCTACCCACAACTCATCCCCCGACACTATACAAAGGACGACCAGACTTAGGGTCAGACCAATGCGCTTTTTGTAGGTATGTCGGACACTGGAAAGCCCAATGCCCGACTCTACTGAGCGTGAGTAAAGGCAAAGGGCCGACAAGAACGACAGACCGACAGTACGAGAAAAGGCGCGAGACAGAGAAGAACCCGACTTACATAGACAGACCAGACAGAACCACCACGTTTGATTATGCCCGATGGCACAGATTTCGCCAGGAAAATCTCAGCGGCATGATCAAGTTCTCCTAGGTCGGGCAATGTCAAGACGGGAACCCAGCCTCGTTTAAAATTCACAGACGGAAAGAGATAATTATGACCAATAACTGTTTTTATATTTGTCTTGGGTCTTTGTATGTCGTACTTGTACTGTCCCCCGTCTGAGTTCGTGTGTATGTAATGTACAAATCTGCGTCATCCCTCTACACGTATTTCCGTGTTACTCGACCCCTGTTAGCAGAAACTTAGCATAAAAGCAACCTGGAAAGAAAGAAATGATAAAACAAAATCCGTAGACCATTAATAAACTTGAACTTTTAATTTAACACAACAAACAAGGAATAATAACGATAAACTGTAGAAAATGAAAGTCAAACAGAACATTCGCCCCCCCCCATTCTGGAACCTTCCAAAGTAGGGCAGGGTTACGGCTACGCCCAACCAACGGCAACCCATATAAGGCGAGCCCCGCCGCCAACTCTTGGTCAGGAAATCTTAACGTATGGGGGAGCCGGAGGAGAGGCAGGAGCCCGCAGCCTGGGCATTTGCAGGTAGTCCCGCCACGTGTCTCCTTGGCCGGCCGCAACGGGCCTGGAAGGACTAAGGTAGTCCCGCCACATGTCCAGAGGAGAACGAGGCACCTCTTCCTTTTCTCTTCCGTCACAGCCGCAGCAGTCCTGGACGGCGGGATGTCCTGCACGTACCTCCACAACAATCTGTCCAAGTTGGGCTGGGAGGGAGAGGCGACGCGGACGAGCCTCTCCCACCTCCACCGGTAGGAGGTTTCCCAGCCCCCAGCCCGACGCCGAACACCCCCAGTCAGGCGATGGCACCCCAGTACTTGCGCAGCACCGAACACACAATGGTGGCACCCCAGTATTTGCGCAGCACCGAACGTACAATGGTGGCACTTGGGGAACACCGGATGTGGAGAGGCCTTCATGCGGGGCGATGAAAAGGAGCGGCATGGAGTGCACCGGGAGAAGGAGACGATGTGAACGAGTCTCCCTCGCCCCCCAGGTGGGGGCATCACAGCTGCACCCCAGCTGAACGTCCCGCTCTCACAAAACAGGGACCTCTTCCTTTCACTCCGAAGGGTCTCTTCCATTCTTGCAAACTCGACGAGAGTGGCCCCTGTAGGGCCTCAAAATGGCGTCTGGATCCGCTGGAAGGCGGGCCCCGGCCACTAGAGTAACTTTGGCCAGCCATACCACTCGAACATTTGTCCCATGGAGCACGAGCCCCCATCTCCGACAGCATCTCCGCAGCCTTGAAGATCATACAAAGGTCCCCGGCGGAGCCTTCGGCCTTTGCAGGTTTCCGGTAAGGGACGGCTGCTTCGATCGCCAACGAAACAAACATGACATTGCCACACCTTCTGTTAGCGTGAATTCTAGAACTGCCGAAAAGGACTCTGGTCCAAACTGCCAGTAATGGAAACATTTCCCCCTGATGCTGCTTCCGGACTGTGCCGGCCCCGCCCAAAATGGCGCTGGTATCAATCGGAACTTACGAACACCTCGTGGTGTTCCTTCGCACTAATATAAACTTGATGTTCTGAGATTTTTGTGATCCTTTGTACACTTGGCTAGAAAAGACAAGGAGAGCTCACTCGACGAACAGTATGAAAAGATCCCCGTTACAAATGTTGATTGCGAATATACAATGTATTATATTTTTATAACTGATGTAACCCTCATTTACGATGCACACGTACGGTATGCATATAGGAAATCTGATTACAACTGTTATGATTATGTTTCTAAATTATGAAAATATATGCCCCCGAACCCCCAGCCAATTAATAGACGTTTTAGTCTCTTACAAATGAATGAGTAAAACTTTCCGATGTTTTTATTGTTGCAAACGACACCCCCCACTGTACGCACTTTAGCCATTGCCACGACCGACCAAATACGACCACACCCTCCTAAACCATATGCTGAAATGAATTTGCAAAATAAAGTCTTTGAAACTATGGACGGGTATTGCATGCTTTATTTTAAAACAATATGGGATGGGTAGGAAAGTTCTTTTTCTGTGCACCCTACTCTGCTCTCTCTTTAAGGTTAAAGGAAGATGGTTGCCCAGCCCTGGAGGACGGATCGGATCGACAACACGACACTCCGTCTTAAAAGTACGCGACTGACTCATGAACTCTCGCGTAGTGGAAGGCCGTGACTTCCAAGGATGGGTAAAACGAATGGTGTAAATGAGGGAATGTAAAAGGAGGGTGAAATGAAATAATGTAAATATTGTAAAGTACAACGTTCCAAAGTAGCAGGGACCCAAGAACCGAAGAACTTTAGAACGCCACGGCGTTGAAAGAGGTTTAAGGATCCCGATAGTGAGATATATCCTTTGACTAGATACCTCGCACTAGGCCCCTCTGGTTCCCTTTTTATGTTTCCCCGCACACGCCCTACATGAACACACTACCCCCCCCCCGACTCCGAAAACTATATCCCCGGGGACCCCGCCCCAAGGAGGAAAGACGAGTAAGAGGTAAGTAAAGGACTTATGAATCCATGTATTTGAATGCGCGCGAATGCTGTCTCCCCCACCCCCCCCCCTCTTTTCCTCCCTCTGCAGGTTACGTCAGAAATTACAGCCGAGGTGTGGCGAAGATCTGAGACCTTGCCATGTCTAAATACGCGAAACGGACTAGCGCCGCAGGGTGGTGTCTAAGCACGCCTGCAAACTACTCACGTATCGAACAAACCCGAAAAATTAGCACAACGTGATAAAAAGTGATCACCCTTAAACCAGACCGGACGAATGAACCCACGTTACGTATGATGCGAAACTGTGAGGGAATGTGTGTGTGTGTGATTGAGGCGTTGACCCAACTGGCCAAAGGACCGAGAATGCGAGAAAGTGCGACAAAATGGTACCTCCTTTTTCTTCTTTCCTTTTCTCAAAGCACGTCCCCTCTACCCTGTCTAATGCTCAAACTGCATGATTACAAGATTCTAACGCGGACTCGTGAATACCCTTTACTGTGTAATGCACTAAATAGCCTTTCTTGAATGCACTGCCGCCCTCTCTGTTGCACGTGTACTATTTAGCCTGCCGTTGCACTCTTTCTCTCTCTCTCTCTCTCTCTCTCCCTCTCTCTCTCTCTCCCTCTCTCCCTCTCTCTCTCTCTCTCTCTCTCTCTCTCTCTCTCTCTCTCTCTCTCTCTCTCTCTCTCTCACTCTCTCTCTCTATTTTTTTCACTACCACTCTTCCGAGTGGTTAGCCCCGAAATTGGCAGATTGCCACCCCTAGCACACCACCTAATTGGCTTCAAATACCGTCAGTATTTGCACAAACGCTTGTCTTTAATACAATCACCCTGAGGCCGCGTCATTACCTCTCCTTTTCCGATAAGAAGTCAATGAACCCAGGTTGGGCCGTAAGGGAAAGGACAGGTAAGACGACAGAGGTTCCCTAATCCGGCCCGAAATGAGGGAACTACATGTCAACGGCTCCTATAGTATAAAACAAGGACCTCAGAATACGCGACCCTCCCCTCCCCGAAACGTCGCAATACCCAAACCAGAAAAACGATCACCCTCGTTACCTCCCCTGTCTATGTCCCTGGTTGTTTCCCATAAAACCCCTGTCCTTCCTAGTTAAGTAACCGGGCTGTAAAAGGTTACGTAGGACCCAGAATGATGTTTTACACGGTTAACAGACTAGACCAAGGTAAAGAAATCATCAAAATGAACCCCGCAGTAGTTGAAAAACAGGATGCACCGATAGAAAGGAAATGTTTAGCCATGTTCGTCTCTCAGCAAAATACCTGTGTAGTACCATGTTGACGACTCACTGTACCCTTTTGTAAATGTGAAACTCTAGAGAACGGCATATCTTTGCCAGATTTGTCTCCCGAAGGTGGGTTACCATCAGATGAACCGTCATGCCTGTAATAAATGATTATGAAGGAAAGTCATAGTAAATCCAGCAGGTCCGCCACCGGTCATTCATATGCCAGTTGTGAACGTTAAATATAACGGACATTTTCATTCTTTGCCTGGAGCTGGGAGAGAAATAGACTTTTTGATTATCTTCATCCGCAAATTTTCTAAAAGACTGTCTTTTCAAACTTGTTTAAGGGTACTGCCGTTGGAGGAGAGAAGGACCGGATGTGGGAGCACGAGGCCTGACTGCAGACTAAGGGACTCCTGCGACATTAGCCAAGGCGAGACCACGACTGAAAAGAGCTGCAGGACGAGGCACTGTTTTCGACAGCATGAAAAGAAAGGGTCGACCTGATGCCCCTGCTCGACGTCCAGTGCCTGTTGACAAGTCCCCGCTCTCTGAATTCCGTCACACGCCCGCCTATTTGAAGTCTCTCGTTCCCCTAGTTTGTTCCTAATTTGGCCTTGCTCCATCCCCCTTTTTCCTCTGACCTACCCTATGGACTGTTTTGAACGCTCTTCTTCCATCGGAGCTTTCTGACAATCACCTCAAAGGACACAGGGCGAAAAGGACCTTCCCGACCAGAAACGCGAGGAAAGGGTCGTGCCCTGCAACGCAGAACTTAGAACAGAGCTGGACTTGTAGCTCCACCGCCGGTGCTCAACAGCGCCAACGAAAGACCACAAAGAACAATGAGAACTCGTAAACTTCGAACATTTGACATCCTCAATCACCGTTTTTTTTTGCCTCATTTCTCTCCCAGCCGCCATTGTATTGATCCTGCTCCAAACCGAATCTGAAATATGTATTAACCTGCCAGTTCACGTTATGATATGTACTTGCTGCTCGCCGTTTTTTGTATTTCATTCCTATGACTTTCCTGCTGAACAAATTTATCAAAGTTTATCAAATAGGTGCACCTCCTAAAAACTAGACAACTCTTTTTCTAGGGTTCCTACCGGTTTCTTTCTCATGCCCACCACAATAGACCCGAGTAGAAAATGAACCAGCAAGATGTCTTGAATATGTTAAAGGGAGGACTGTGGAAAATTAGTGCGTTTTGGTGAACATTATCTGCGCCATCTTGCCTCTTCCCCTGATGCCACACTTTTGTCGTGCGCGCCCGCCATTTTAAGATGCCCCGATCAGAACAAACCCTTTTGCATGCCGCTGGCCCCTGACATAGCCCTTTGCCTTCACTAAGCCTGCACGCTGACCACCCCCTGCTTGCACCTGCCTTGAGTCATAAACCCCTCTTCGGCGCTGCTCTGCCCCCGGCCCTCATCCTGTTCCCAGCGCGACACCTCCCTGCTTTCCTTTCATGATCTCCGGCCCTTAGATGCAAACCCCCTTTTCCCCGTGTGCCCGTTTTGTCCTCCCCGTTCCCAAGCCGACACCCAGCTCTGCCGATACCATCCTTGCCCCTCCCCGTACAATAGAAAGCTTCCCCCATCAAAGAATCCCCGGGTTGATCAAAGCCCCCCCCCCCACCCCATGAGATCCGATCAGACTCCCCACATTCCGTGAATCGGCGGATTATCCAGCTGCGCGATGCTCATCACCTGTTGTGACTAGGGTGGGGACTTTAACTGTAAATGTGTGTGGGAACGGGCCCAAAGGGGAGTTCCGAGAATGTCTTTTCCGCACATCAAAGCTTTAAACATGTATGTGTAATCTGCAATAAAGTCATAAATGTGGATATAAGAGGCCAGGCCTCAGAAATACAGTTAGAGCACCTCAGAACGATACCTTCTGTCCGTTTCGTTGTGTTCTCCTCCGGAGAGAATAAAAAAAACCTTGTTTCCTGCTTTCCAGTCTCCAGCGCCTGCCTCTTCATTGATTTAAATAACTAGAGGGTCACAGAGGCAATACCGCCGGGCAAATATCGATTGTCCCCGACCCGATTGAACTTTTTACAGTTCTGTGTGGGATTGTGTGTGTGGTTGTGTGTGTGTGTGTGTGTGGGTGTGTGACGGTTTTTGTTCTTTCATTTAAAAAAAAAAATTTCTTTGTATTGGTGTTTCATGCTTATCAGGAATGGGCCCATAACAAACATAACAATGTAAAGAATAAACAAGAAAAAGTAGACGTCGGTTCAGAGAACCCTAATTTCATCCTGGTTGTTTATGGCTACTGCTTGCATATATTCAGTTTTTGTTCTTACCAATCACCGTAAATACTAGACCTCGGAAGGATGAAGGGCCGAGTTGACCTTTCATCCAGGAACGTGTGCTGTCTGCAACTAATTAGACTAGCAAACCGGAAATCAATGATTTGTAGGAAGACAGTGTCTGCGGTGTTCTGGAGTGAGGTTGTCACCTTACAGGCACCACATTTACATTGTCATTTGGAGTCAGCCAAAAGCAGTGCCCGAGCTCACAAATAAGCGAAACTACGGAACTTTCAAACTTGCTTTTGATATTGTTTTTGAGATGTGCCATTGCTGCATCGTAATCTCGGCTGAGATGTTGTCACACTCACAGTCCAGGAATGCAGAGCAAATGGTCTGCCACTGGCTGTCTGTAAACAGTAAGAGACGTATGCAGCTGATCCATAAAGTAACCAGGACTGCAGTCTCTGCCCAGTGAAACTGTTGTGCTCCTTGGCAAATTAGATAGGCAAGTGTTCCTCTTTTGCAGGGCAATTTAGGTGCCCTAGGACTAAATCTGTGAAGTGCTTCATTTGTGTAAACTAGCTTTGGGGAGGAGGGGACATAGAAAGGTGGGCGATGCAAGTAGGAGAGGGTGAAAATATTATGGCGGAAACAGCAAGGTTATTAAACTATGCCTCAGTAAACAATTAAAGTATTTGTGCAAACAGGGCTCAGGATTACGTCAGATGATACAATTAAAGTTAATTACAGTAGCAATCGGGCGAGGCAGGGTCACCGTTCTCTGCCGCTAGCTCTTCATTTAGCTTTATTCGGAGGGGATCATAAACTTCCAGCACTGCCCTCCATCTCCGCCCTCCTGGCTTCGCTGGAGCCCTTGACTGATTGGAAGGGAGGGGGGAAGCAGAGAGAGTGGGATGGAGGACTGACAGGACAGTGAAAGCACGAGTGCTGTGCGGATAGAGAGAGCTCCTAGGAAGAGCCCGTGCCTCCAGTTCTCCCCGAGACCAAAACCAGTCCACAATCGGGGCATCTGCACGGAGCAGGCACAGACAGCAGTTTGTGTGTGTGTCTCCCCCCCCCCCCACCCCAACCCCTGAGGCAGGCTGCATCACATCCCTCTCTCTCGTTGGCCTGGATCTGTGCTGCTCTGCTGTGAGCCAGCCTGGCCAGGCTGGAGCCCGTTACTAATAGGAAGGGAGGAGAGGAAGACCAGAGAGAAGGGCATGGGGGAGCTGGGAAAAGACAGGAAAATGAAAGTGAAACCTGCACAGCGCTCGTGAAACGGGCGCTGTGTTAATAAAATGTGTCCATAATTATTGAAAAACAAGGGTGGTGGAATCGAGTGGGAAGTGCACAGAAAATAAAAGGCACCCTCCAAACGCCTCTGATGAGGAGCAGGAAACAAATGTTGTGTGTTAGCTGGGAAACGTAAAGTGTGCCTGCAACAGCGGGCAGGAGAAACTGATTAAAAACAAGGCATTAACATGGAAGAGAAGGGAATGGACGTGAACTGAGAGTGTTGGGGGGGACGGAGCACGGGGGAAGGAGAGGGAAGAGTAGAGAGAGGAAGGGAGAGAAAAGGGAAGCGAGAAGAAAGAATGAGAGAGAAGACTAGAACGAGGTCAGAGCAGAGGTGAGAACGAGGTGATGGAGGCAAACTGAAGGAGAACAAAGGCGAGGAGAGCCTGGTCCCCAGGAAGTGGGATAAGGGAGGGGGTGGCAAATGATGACCACTTTCGTGGCCGCTTTGATGTTTTCAGTGGCCACGCGGCTCACTGAGAACATCAAAGCGGCTGCGAAAGTTCTCCAAAGGCTGCAGGCGGACAAATGGTGCTCGCGCCCGGCGCACATGCACTGTACCCGATCCGCCTGCAGACTTTGGGAGCATTTTTAAAGCCCCTTACTTAATTCTCGCAAAGCATCGCTAACGCGATGGCTCAGCGAGACCTAAAAATCGAAGCATGCCGTTGATGCATTAACCCTTTTGCTGCCAGCCCCACCCCCACCACGCCCTTTTTTGGCTATCTGAGGTAGTTTGTGATTAGGCCCCATAACATTTTGTCAACATAAGGTATCCATGCCGAATTTGCGTCCTTTTCTTCCAATATCCTGAGGATTCAAGCGGTACCCAGGTGTAAAATGTTATGTATGGCACCAGTGATCATGCGAATGATGACACTTCATCACGAGCATGGTCATGCGTGTTATTTTCATTTAAAGACCTGTTATTTGGCCATGAGTTTCATACCCGTGTTCTCTCTCGTTGGTTTCCACGGCCGCACAGCAGTTGTAGTTGAGGATTTATGGAGACAAGATCGCAGCCAGAGGGGTTGCTCCTTATTCTGAATAAATCTCCTGAAACTTACCTCACTTAGATGTGAGAGTGTCTTTGTTACATTTCGCGACGTTCGGCTACAAGCAGGAGCTCGCCGTAGCATCATTTTTACAAAACGGACCCACACTTCTTCCCATCGTCTTCTCCCTACGTCAGCTGCCTCAACCTCCGCACCTGTTTAATTAGTTTCACCGAGGACTCCGACGACTCACAAGGCCTCACAGAACCCTTCACAGGCATCGTGAGTCTTTCCTCGATTTTGAGGAAGTTGTCCTTGGCTCTCGTCATCGCTGCTGTTACGCTGAAGCCATTTTGGATTGGTCAAACCGACTGTAGTGAGGTTCTTAAATGAATCCAGGAGATAGTTGTATAGGTTTCTGTATCTTTTATTCTCCAGAAGTACACAGCACCAACCCAACACGCCAGCCTACATCGGAGGACTTTCAACAACTGACAGACCTCGAACCATCAGCTGGAACCCTTAGTACATTCTAATTCTAATCAGAGCTAAACAGAGTAACCATGGAAATAGAATACAACACATCTTCCCCACTAACACAATAAAACAAAACAAAAACATAAATAAACAAATAAAATTAAAATTGGCCTGCAAAAGGAAAACAAACACTCCCTTATTGCAGCACGTAATCCTTAAGATAGTAGGGGGCACGTAATTTTCTTTTACCCTCCCTAGAAGAAATTGCTACCCCAAAAGGATTAACATCAGTAGTAACAACATTTTTGTCCTGTAAAAAGTCAGAATTATCAAGATTAACATTGGAAGCAGAACAATTTTCATTTAGAACATCATGTGAAACCGTGGTGTCACCACCACCCGATTGTTGAATAGGCAAATCATTAGGATGACTGTAATAAGAACAATCTGGTAGCGATGAACCAGAATAAGTACAAGGGGTTTCTATGACATCTTTTCCATGAACATTGTTTTTCACAAGAACCACATTCCTCTTACTCCACCATTTGCCATTTTCAACCAAAACTGCATGTTTGGAAATCTTAACAATACGTGTCATGGGATAAAATTTAGACTTATGACTCTTATTTCCAACCGGTCTTTTAACCTTGATGAGATCACCAAATGCAAACTGTACAACGTTTACTTTCTTGTTGATATCATATACTTGTTTCATTTTAGATTGAGCTTTTCCCACAGAATCACGTATCTGTTTGATATCAGGAATCTTGTCAGAACATTTAGTCTATTCTAAAACCCAATTGGGACTAAGTTTAGAAGAACCAAAACGCCCTTTAAGAAGAACAAAAGGGGGAATACCCGTTAAAGAGTGTGGGGTATTATGGTAACTCCATAACCTTTCTTGGCATCTTCAAGAACAGACTCTCCCTGAACAGAAACTAACTGAATAGTTTCTTTTAACATCCTATTTACTCTCTCCACCATGCCATTTCCCCGGGGACTAAAGAGAGCCACAGTTTGATATGCATGTTGGTTAATTTTTTTTGCATAGAATGAGATTTAAATTGGACTCCATTATCTGATACCAGATATTTAGGAATTCCTTCTCTACGAAACAAATCATTAAGCATAATGATCACTGCTGAAGTAGTAGGTTCAGGTAAAAACGTACACTCTACCCATTTGGAGAAATAGTCAACAATGACTAGTGTAAATTTCATGTCAGTTTTAAGATTGTACATTGGACCAATAAACTCCATCCCTAATGTTTCCCAAGGACCCTTGGGGAATTCCACAGGATGAAGGGGAGTGTTGCGAACTTTCAATGATTTATCGGTCTCAGAACAGCTAACACAACGTCCCACAAAGTTCTCTACATCAACATCCATTCCTGGCCACCAATAATAGCTTTTTGGTGCTGGTCATACCAAGATGACCTTGGTGAGCAAAATTTAACAATCTCAATTTAAGCGTTCCAGGAGGAATTAACACATTTCCCTTCATAACAAAATTGTTTTCAATAGTAAGATCATCTTTTACTTTGTAAAACTGGCGTAAACCTTTCTCCAAGTTTCTTTCTTCAGGCCAGCCAGTAATAACATGACTTTAAATTAAATACTGTAAATCATCACATTTAGCACAATCCAACCATTCAGAATTGTTGATTGCTCCATCAACACAACTAAGCCATCAACCATACCAATAACACATTCAGGATCATCGTTAGTAGGAGTGTAAGATTCCTCATGTAAAGGGCACCTGGATAAAAAATCGGCCCAAGCATTTTTCCTACCTGGTATGTGCTTGATTAAAAAATTGAATTCAAACACTTTGTAAAAATAAAACTTCAGTGACAAAAGTTACTGGAGAGCCAGAATCTACAGTTACCTGAATTTCCTCATCACCAATGGTAACATTGCACAACGCACCACCATCATTAACATCAGAATCAATTGAGAGTACAATCTTTTTAAAACTTTTAACAGTGCAAATATTTTCCTCTGAAAGGTCCTCAACATTTTCGAGTGTGCTTACTTTGTGAGGATTTACCGAGAGCAGGACAATTCTTGGCATTAGCTCAATGTGTAAGAGATCCGCATCTGTAACAAGCACTTTGCTTCTTGGTGTCTTTGGACTTGTTGTAATTGAATTTAGGTTTGGTATTTAAAGCATTAACTGGTTCAGTTACAGGATCAGTTTTGGCCTTATTTAATTTTTTCTGTGCTACAACTGATCTTTAGATACCTCTAGCTAATTCAAGAGTTTCATTTAAGGAGGGATTTCTACAACAAAGTAGTCTTTCTTGTACTTTTTTGTTATAGCAATTGACAATTAGTTGATCTCTTAAATAAGAATCAATGTTGCCATCAAATTCACATGTAGCAATTAAAACTCTCAATTCAGCTAAAAAAGTGTCAATGGACTCAAACTCAAATTGACGTCTAGTGTAGAACTTATCCCTCTCCACTACAACACTAGTTTCATCAATAAAATAGTTTGCAAGTCTGCACACTGCCTCTTTGTAAGCTTCCCAATCAGTTTCGTCAGATTGAGTGGCTACTGGCAAATTATCAAAAATACGTTGTCCCTTAGAACAAAGATTATTATAAAGGAGAGCTAGTTTTCTAACGGGATCAAATTTTGCCCCGTCTAAGGCTATTATATAACTGGCAAGACCTTTAAACCATTGCTTCCATTTGGTTTTAGGAATGCCTGGTTCTGGTAAAAAATGTGGAGGACAAGTAAAATTTTGCATTATGAAAGTGAAGCTTGATAACTGTACTAATTTGAGTTAAAACTATGCAGACCCAAAGGATGAGCTTCCTAAAGTATACTGAATGAAGAAAAATTGTTAAGGAAAAGTCGAATATGCTACAACTAAATAAAAATAACACACAGTGTACAATAAAAAAAAAAGAGAGAAAAATAATGTGTTACAATTGCACAATAAATTATGCGTGTATTATAGCAACAGGTGTGCGCATCACCGACTTTATATATATATGTCACATGAATGTAGAAATTAAATTACTATATGCTCAGGTGTGTGCCTCACCAATTTTAAAGTAGTGAGGGTGTGCGCTTCATCGATTCTGGAAAAATGAAGGTGCACGCAAATTTGATTTCAGATGAAAGAAGTATGCGCATCACTGACTTTGACGTAATGATGGTGTGCACGTCACCGTCTTTGAAAATAAAAGGTGCACGCAAATTTGATTTCAATAGAAGTAATAGGTGTGTGCGTCACCGACTTTGAAGAAATGAAGGTGCGCGCTAAGCTGCATTCACTGCCCAATAACGAATGAAGTGTTGGTACCAACCAAAAATGGCGGCACGTTGCATGACCCCGTGTCACCCTTACATGAGGACGTGACGACGTGAGCAGAGCTGGAACTTGGGAAAGAGGAGAATGGCCGGGAAGCAGCAGAATGTCCAAAGAGAAGGATTATTAATAATAAGATGAGGGGGCAAAAAAACATTCGACCTGCCGCCAAAATGTCAGTCTTGCGCTAGTATGTCTGCTTAATTTCTGCACAGTTCAGTTAGAGGAATCTCAGGATACCGCACGCTGGTAGAAATCAATGAAGTCCCAAGCAGAGTCAGGAAGAGCTGTAAAATGTTCTGGAGATCCCAATCATCGCCAATTGTAGTGAGGTTCTTAAATGAATCCAGGAGATAGTTGTATAGGTTTCTGTATCTTTTATTCTCCAGAAGTACACAGCACCAACCCAACACGCCAGCCTACATCGGAGGTCAGACCTCGAACCATCTGCTGGAACCCTTAGTACATTCTAATGCTAATCAGAGCTAAACAGAGTGACCATGGAAATAGAATACAACACCGACGTACAGCATTATCTTGACGTGGCGGACATCTTGCTTTGGGCAGGTTCACATACTGTCATTCTGACTTGGCAACCATTTTGGATTGGTAAAATCAATCAATCATGGGTTTGTTAAGCTCGACTACTCACCTGTAAGGGTCTCAAGGCATGGGGGGTGGTGAGTGGGAGGTGCAAGGTCATGTCCATCAAGAAGGTGGTCTATCGAAGAGCTATGTTTTGAGGTCCCTCGCGAAGTTGGGGAGTGAGGTTGTCTGTCTGAGGTGTAGCAGGAGGGCGTTCCAGGCTCTGGCCGCGAGGAAGGAGAAAGAGCGGCCCCTGATCTGGACTTCCTGGTGCGAGGGACCATGGCGTAGGAGAGCTGGGCTGATTATAGGGTTCTTTTGGGTGTGTGGAATGTGAGTTGGCTATTCAGGTATGCTGGTCTGGTGTTGTGGATGGCTTTGTGTGGGTTGGTGAGAATCTTGAAGCTTATTCTTGCCTCGATGGGGACCAGTGGAGTGTGCACAGGCGCTGGGTGATGTGGCAGCGTCGTGGCAGGTTGAGGACTAGTGTAGGAGGCGGAGGGTGTGGGAGCAGGAGGATGCGACGGGTTTGATCTGGCAGTCCATTTATAGTTCGGAGTCCAGGATGATTCCGAGATTGCATTCATGGTCCGCGGGGTGGGCGGGCTTCCGAGGTTGGGGGGCCACCAGGTGTTGTTCCAGGCATCGGGGTGTGGGCCCATGATGAGTACTTCAGTTTTGTCTGTGTTGAGTTGTAGACAGCTGCTCTTCGTCCATTTGGTGACTACTTCCATGCCTTCTTGAAAGTTGTATTTGGCTGCGTTGGGTTTGTTGGGTAGGAAGAGGATGAGTTGGGTGTCGACCGCGTATGAAACAATGTTGAGTCCGTGGGTTCTGATGATGGGGGCGAGCGGAGTCATGTAGATGTTGAACAACATGGGGCTGAGGGAGTATCCTTAGGGGACTCCGCAGGCGGTCGGTGTGGGGTCCAAGAGGAAGGGAGGGAGTCTGACTGGCTGCATTCTGCCGGAGAGGAATGAGCAGGTCCAGTCGAGGCCCTTGTCCCGGATCCCTGCATCATGAAGTCTGCGTGTTAGGATGCGGTGAGAGTCTGTGTCGAAGGGCGCTGAAAGGTCAAGGAGTATGAGGGCTACTGGTTCTCCGCTGTCCAGGAGGGAGTGGATGTCATCTGTTGTGGCGAGGAGGGCAGTTTCCATGCTGTGGTTCTTTCTGAAGCCGGATTGGGAGGAGTCAAGGATATTGTGCTATTTGAAGAAGGTGGCGAGCTGGCTGTTGATGGCTTTCTCGATAACGTTTGCTGGGAACAGGAGCAGGGAGGTGGGTCTGTAGTTTTTGAGGTCGGTGGGGACCGCAGAGGGTTTCTTTAGGAGGGGGTTGAGCTCAGCATGCTTCCAGTAGTAAGGGAAGGAGGCGTTCGCGCTGGAGTGGTTGATGGTGTGGCGAAGCATGGGGGCGATGGAGTATGTGGCTCTGTTGAAGATGTGGTGGGGGCAGAGGTCTGTGGGGGCCCTGGAATGGATTGACCTCAGCGTCTTCAGTGTGTCTTCAGTGATGAGGGCTGTCCAGCTGTCAAACGTTGGCTTTAAGGTGTCGGAGTGGTTGGTGTGGGTTCTGTGTGTTGGCTGTCTTGGTCAAAATGGTTGTAAATGTTCTTGATTTTGTGGTGGAAGAAGGTACGGAGTTTGTCGCAGAGGTCTTGTGAGGGAGGGATGTCTGTAGACTCACTGATGGGTTGGGCGTACTCCTTGATGATGCTGAAGAGTTCTTTGCTGTTGTTCCCGTGCGTGGAGATTCTGTCTTTGATCGCTTTCTTTCTTGTATTCCTGATGATTTGGTGCTGGGCGTCGGTGGCGGCTCTGAAGTTGGTGTGGGCTTCTGTAGATTTGGAGTTTCTCCAGGCCTTTTCGAGGCTGTGCCGTATGTGTCTGGATTCTCGGAGTTCGGTGGTAAACCAGCTGGCTTTCCTGGTGTGTTTGTTGTTCTTCTTCTTGAGGGGGGCTAAGGTGTTGGCGCAGTTGGAGATCCATCTGTGCAGGGCTTGGGCTGAGCTGTTGGGGTCGTCATTTTCCGTGATGGTTCAGGTGGAGTTGCCAAGTGAGGTGGTGAGCTGGTCATCATTGATTTTGGTCCAATTTCTTCGTACTTTCTTAAGTACAAATTGTGTCGGCCAATTTGGTTTGGGAACCTTTTCATAATTTCCCGATTTTTGGCAGATATTTTGAATTGGGAACATTTCAAATGCTTACTTTTGGATTTGAGGCCGAAGTTTATTAAAAACAATAGATCTCTGCATAGAAGTTATTCATAAATAAGTCTTTCACCTTCTTAAGACTTACTGCTAGCTGCATCAACGTTCGATTTTGCGAGTCCTTAATTGCGAAGTTTAAGGATTCGCATTTAGGGACTCGCAAAATCAGATGCATGTAGGATGTGCTAAAATATTAGCAATTCCTAAATATTCCTTATCTGCGACTCGCAGAGTGCGATTCGCAAACAAGGAATGGCATCTCATTGAGTCCTATGGGCCAAGAGGCCCATAGGAAAGAATGGGGAGGAATTCTCAATTTGTGATTAGCAATTAGCTAATCGCAATTTGAGAATGCGATTTCAAGGGTAACGGGTGTCCAAAGAACACCCTTTTGCACCCCTTAAATTGACCTGGACACTGGTATTGCGCACACACATGTCCCAAGGACATGTGTGTGTGTAACATACAACTTTGAAAGGTGCACTTTAGTGCATTTTTCACAGTTTTCGCTATTTACCATGAAGTTTGATTTCACGGTAAATAGCGACCCCTATCAGCGAAATCGCTAGCTATTTTACATTCATGCATTGCATTCAAGGAATCTCAATTTGAGATTCCTTAAATGCAATCGCAAATAGCGATTTATGCATTTGGGATGCATAAATACCGGTCGCAGAGGGGCAGATTCTGAGAATCTGCCCCTTTGCGAACGGTATTTCGCTTGATGCATCTAGCTGCCTGTTGTTTGGATCATGTCCAATTTCCAACAATTTGTTCAGACTCAACCTTTCCTGCTTAATCCTGGTAAACCTATTCAGCTATGAGTAAAATGGCACAATTCATTTGAAAATGTTCTTGTTGCCATTGACGCTGACAAATTCAACACAAAAAGAAAAAAAGCCATCTTATACAGTAACTTGGGCATTGAGGGTCAACAAGTCTTCAAAAGTCTCCCTTCTATATTTAAAGAAGGACAAGGTGAAGGATGGAACGAATACCTAGCAGCTACAACTAGACTGAAGAATACCGGTACCAGCGTGTTACTGGAAAGGTTGAACGTCAACAAAAGAAAGCAATTGATGGATGAGTCAGTAAAAGAGAACATTTTGGTGCTCAGGATCCTAGCGACAAAGTACAATTTTCATTTGTCTGTTGAAATTTCGATAAAAGACCAATTTTGTGTTTGGTTGCAACTCGAAAAAGATTCAAGAACGTCTACTTTCCTTTAGAGATCCAACACTTTCAGAAGTGATTGACTTGGCAAAAGCAGTTGAACGCTCCATTTACTCTACTAAATGCATTTCTACTGATGTCACATCTGTCACTTCTGATGACCTGTTAGCACTGTGCGAGTCCCTGAATTCATTAACGTTTTATCTTTCAGGTCCAAGACTAATAAGAACATGGGTACAAAGACCACCGTTTGTTATAGATGTGGATCTAAAAATCCCCTGAGCAATAATCCCCTTTGCCCGGCCACTGGTAAAAAATGTACCAAATGTCATAAGATGGGTCATTTCTCAGAGGTATGCAGAAGTTCCGTAAGTGTTACCAGGGTTGGGGCTATTAATATTTCATCTGTTTCTGAGGAGTGCACACAGGATTTGTCAAGAATAGTACTTACCCTTGAAGTTGACGCAATTGATTCCACTCCAATTAAGGGTCCCATCTGTGATGTGTACATTGGTGATGTAAAGCGTGATATGATGGCAGACTCAGGTGCTCCTATCACCATAATTTCAGATACCTTGTATGAACAAGTGTGGTCAACATCTAAACCATTAGATATACCCAATGACTTTCCAAAAGCTTACGAAGACAAGGACATTGACATGGTGGGTTCCTTTGTAGAGAAAGTATTTAGGCAGAGAGGCCCACACTAAGCCCTACGCAGTGACCTGCCTGCCTGCAACTGGGGACTACAGCCCCCAGTAATCATCACAGCTGACGCCGCCAACGTGCCGTGACGTGCCAGGAGGTGCATAAGAGCACTGCCGGTCCCTACGCCATTACCTGCCTGCCTGCAAGCAGGAACCAAAGCCCCCAATAATCATCGCAGCTGACGTTGCCAACGTGCCGTGCTGCGCTGCGCCAAAAGGCAGATAATAGTGCTGCCGGTCTCCCACAGCACGGGAGCCCTATGCCATTGCCTGCCTGATGCCGAGGACCACAGCCCCCAGTAATCATCGCGGCTGACGCCACCTACGGGCCGTGACATGCCAGAAGGTGCATAAGAGTGCTGCTGGTCTCCCACAGCGCGGGACGCATGCGGACGTGCCCAGGCCAAGGCGGGACCGTCGGAGCCCGGAGGAGGCTGGCCTGGGCCTACCCTCTTGGTTAATATTTTACTTGTACTAGTCTTCCCTTCTTTTCGGATATAGGGTTACCTGGCTCTGTGATCCAGCTTAACGAAGCCTTCCAGAGACCTGCCAAGTAAGTTTGTTTGGATAACCTGCTTTGACTTACGTTTTATCTAGTGTGATTGTGTCTGCCCCTTTTAAATGGGGAAACAGAAGCAAATGGGAGCGAGGGAGAGTACCTTTAAAACCCTCCAGAACTCTATGTTGAGTCTCGAGCCTGGAACATGTCCTTACTCTTCTAGACTCGAACACTGCACAGCTGTGTTCTTGCGCTCGCGTATCGAGTGCATCCTCGCTCTGCCTATGTGTCATCATTCAAAGTGCATCTACGCTCTGCTTATGTGTTGATTCAAACTGTGACTGGGGTTCTTGAAGTATGTTGGTGGTTGGTGGGCAGATCGGGTGATGAGAGCTGGTTGGCGGCTGCGTCCGCGTCTCCTCTGTGAATCGGGGTTATGTTTCCAATAAAGAATAATCTTTGATTCTGACTACGACTATTCTTTACAACAATGGCGACGATGGTACATAACCCCTGAAGAATCCACGCGTGTGACAACTTTTTGAAATTATTTTGACTTCGGATAAATCAAGAATTGAAACATAATAAGATAATAAGAGGAGTTTTAAGTGAGTCTAAAAAGAAAGTGAGATCGGCTACCACCCGTAGTGAACATCCAACGTAAGTCACATTTTACGTTTGTAACTTAAAGTTAACGTAATTGAGTGAAGAGTGAAGCATACCTTCAAGAGATGTGCACTTGAGACTGATACTGATTAAAACCTTACGTTTTGGGATCTGATACCGCATCCGTATATGGAACTGCAAAAGTGATACCACTAGTTGGATTGAATTTGGCACAAATGCTTACTGAATTTTCCTCTTAATGTGACAGAAGAAGGAACTACTTACCGCAGTGTGTCATGGATACTGTTGAGTTTAATTAAATATTTAAAGGAAAATTTGAACAATTCTGAAAATTTCGTTATTCATCATCCGTTGTTATTTGTGAAGTTACATTGATTTTGGAAAAGTAACAACGTAACATCCATTAGAAAACATTAAGTAAAAGTTTAACTTGACGTTGGAATTTGCATCTTCTAAAGGCAGGAACGTTCTGTTTCAAAGCTCGATAGGAGTGTTAAACACAGTTCACAGTACTACACTCGACGTCATCACGTGCGTAGGTACCAACGCATGGTCACGCATTGGGTCAAGATACGTGACTCCATTTTGTGTTTTACAGGTTACCTAGCAACAGCCTAGAAACTCGGAAGTACGCTTATATTATTGCTGAAGTACGCGTCGGAACTCGTATCGCATAATCCACATTGTTGACTTTTGGATTGATTTGAACCTCGTTTGAAATACGGTTGGAAAAGAATAACAATTACAGAATTACCCTCATCAGTGACACGCACACTGCATGTCATTTCGACAATTCATCAGTGACACGCACACTGCGTGTCATTTCGATAACTCATCAGTGATACGCACACTGCGTGTCATTCCGGAAGTTATTCAGTTACACTTTCATATTCATCAGTGATAACGTAGAACTATTTTTACAAGCTATTGCGAGTGTATCATTTATTCACCAATGATACACACACTAACAAATATTATTATTATAAGCTCAATCTAGTAATGTTATTGTGAATTAAATCTGATTTTTGTATGGTCTTGTATTAATTGCTCATGGGCATAGATTAATTTAAGTGTAATGCGCAAATTGGTGCAAGATCTATCTCTTTAAAAAGAATTTGGTTTTATTCATTTTGGTGTCAGGGATAGCAACTACTACAATGAATTTGCCAACACCACAGGCATTTTTGATAAGAGATGGGGAGGTTACGAGTCAGAGATGGGAGGAATGGAGGGATTATTTGATAAATTATTTGGAAACGTTTGAGAGTAAGGAATTAACTCCAGAAAGGAAGAAGAAAATACTTTTGCATTCTCTTGGTCCGGGTGGGTTGAGAGTTTACAACAGAATTGAGAAAAGGAATGTAGGTGGAAGTGATAGTAATGTCTTTACACAAGCTATAAATGATCTTAATGCTTATTTTGCACCCACTGTGTGTAAGGCTGTACAAAGGTTTAATTTTTATCATAGGAGGCAAGAGTCTAATGAGAAAATAGAGGACTACATTGCTTCGCTCAGAAGACTTGCCTTGTCTTGTAATTTTGGTACTATCGAGGTATAATTAATACGCGATCAACTTGTGATGCATTGCAACAATAGTAGGTTGCAGGATAAGTTATGGGTAAATGGTGATGCCAGTCTAAAAGAAATCTCAGCGATAATTAGTAAAGCTGAATTAACCTCTAGGTGCACTAAAACTGTGGTTAATAAAGCCAAAGGTGAGAATAGTGACGAAATAATTAAGATAGTTAGGACGCCTGTTCAAACCAAAAGAGATTCTAACCAAAGTAGGTATACCTTTAAGGGAAAAGGCGTAACAGGAGAAACTAGCAATGCTACTGCTTTTGAGAATAAAGGCAATTGTTTCCGTTGTGGTAGTTCAACACATCTTGCCAATGACAGAAGATGCCCTGCCTTAACCCCTTAAGTGCTGCGCACGTTCAGCGGCCGACGGCACCACTACCTCCGTAGTGCTGCCGTCGGCCGTTGAACGTTCGAACTGCACCTGCGCAATGGAACGTCCAGCACTGGAGCTGGACGTTCCATAGCAGCTATGAGGTTAAGTCAAACATGTGCCTATTGCAAAATGACCAGTCGATAGCAGTGAACAAGATGTAGGTGATGTTGTGGTTTCTTATGTGAATGACATGTGTGATGACAACTATGATAGTAGGGAATTAGATATTGGTGATAACGTTGTATAAGATTTGATCTGTATTGTCACCTTTCGGGTCTTTCGCATTTTGGAAAAAAACATCATGGGGTGGTTTGCGTAATGCAGAAACATGCTGACAAGGACATAATTGTAGGCTTGCAATTTTTAAGATGTGTGTCAATCTAGGGAAATGGGCCACCAGAGTAGTAGGGAAGTGATTATAACAGGGAGGAATCCTTTTATCTTAAATAAATATATATTTTTTTATTTTTATTTGTTTTTGTCTCAGGTTATTAGTGTAAAGGGGGAGAGAAGAGAGTGTTGTGTCCAGAGCCCAGAACCTGTTCTTTACATTTGTTTTGGCTCGAGCACTGTTGTGTTGCTTTTGTAAAGGGGGGAGAAGTGTTGCACTGTTGTGTTGCTTTTCTAAAGGGGGGAGTAGTGTTGTGTCTCGAGCCTGGAACATGTCCTTACTCTTCTAGACTCGAACACTGCACAGCTGTGTTCTTGCGCTCGCGTATCGAGTGCATCCTCGCTCTGCCTATGTGTCATCATTCAAAGTGCATCTACGCTCTGCTTATGTGTTGATTGAAACTGTGACTGGGGTTCCTGAAGTATGTTGGTGGTTGGTGGGCAGATCGGGTGATGAGAGCTGGTTGGCGGCTGCGTCCGTGTCTCCTCTGTGAATCGGGGTTATGTTTCCAATAAAGAATAATCTTTGATTCTGACTACGACTATTCTTTACAACACTCTACTCACCCTTGAAGTTGACGCAATTGATTCCATTCCAATTAAGGGTCCCATCTTTCATGTGTACATTGGTGATGTAAAGCTTAATATGATGGTAGACTTAGGTGTTCCCATCACCATAATTTTAGATACCTTGTATGATCAAGTGTGGTCAACAGCTAAAGCATTGGATATAACCAATGTGTTTTAAAGAAGCTTACACTGGTTAAATTGTAGAAGGAGTTTATTAAGATGTACACCACCAACGATGCCAGCTGTCTCTTCAGTCTTCAGCTTCAGACTGACCGGAGGTATCACCAGGGAAACAGAATACTAAATACACGGAGTTCTAATACAGATAAATTCTAGGAGCAATAAGCATTGCAGCAAGGAAAGAGTAACACAACATTACAACACATCCCCTATACTAACAACATAAAAGAAATACAAAAATAAGAAAGAGCAAGCTGGAAGGCAATTGATTATAACAATTATGTAAAAATCTCTGAAATGTACAGAAACACAACGTGTTCTCAGAGGAAATTTTCTATGAACTATACATGGATTTGGTGTCAAAGTAGAGGATGAAGAAGGAGGAAACGATTTAACATCTGTGTATTTCACAAGGCTTGACATGTTCCATTTACAACCATTCTGCGTTCTGACCACATTCTTGAAAATTGATGTAATCATAAAAGGACCCATAAATTCAGTAATACCTTTTTTATGGAACCTGGGCTTTTTGATCAAAACCCACTCACCAATGCTCCACAACCTGTTCTTTACACAATTCCTCAAATCATAACGCGGCTTATATTTATCTTGATAGAGATGAATCCTAGAATCCACCTACTTTCTATCCAAAGATGTGTGATTTTGAGGAGGTAACCAGGCTAGATTTAACTTAGAATTGGCTTGTCTCCCTCGCAATAAAAAGAAGGGGGAGTTTTTAAGAATATGATTAATACTGGTACGATGAGCCCACCATGTGTCACGCAAGATGTCCTTGAGTGGAATTTTAGTATCTAATGATCTCTGAAACACAACCTTTAATAACACAGTTCATGTGCTCAGCAAGACCATTTGCTTGTGGGGAATAAAGTGTTGTCTTGAGGTGCAAAATACCATGGTAATCCAGAAACTCTTTAATTGCTGCAGAGACAAATTGCACTCCATTATCAGTAATAAGACATTTGGGGATTCCCTCACAGGCAAACTCATCCCTCAGAAATACTAAGACAATTTTGGTGTTAACAGTACTCACACATCTTGTAGAAACCCATTTGGGGGTATAATCTACCAAAAGAATTACAAATCTCTCAGACGATGACAAAAGATCAAAAAGATCCATTATGTCCAACCCCAACTTTGTCCAGGGTTGAGCAGGAACATCCACAGGTGACAAAGGGGCTTTACTAACAACTTTAGATTTGTCATTAGTTGAGCAATCATAACAATCTTTCACAATATTCTCAACTTGATGGTCCATATTAGGCCACCAATATCTCTCACACAACCGTGATTTGGTAACACTCCCACCAAGGTGTCCTTCGTGAGCAAGATTTATCAATTTGGGTCTCAAATTTAAAGGGGGAATTAATCTCTCTCCACGCATCAAATCATCATCCATCAAAGTCAATTCATCTCTGACAGGCCAGAAAGGTAAAAGTTCTGAATCAATCCCTTTGTTATGCGCAGGCAAACCTTTTACAGCTGTGTCCTTTACAAGAGGAAAGACAAGATCCTGAGACTTGGCCTGAAACCATTCTTCACGAGAAATGGCAGGTTCTCTGACCCAAGAAATACTAACAGATTCCACATCAACATGATCTTCCTGAACTTGCAAGGGGAACCTGGAAAGACAATCAGCAGCTTTATTCAAAGCACCAGGTAAGTATTGCACTTGGAAATTAAATTCTTCCAAACCCTCACTCCAACGTTTAAGTCTTGGAGTCAATCTTTCACTTTCAATACAAGAACATACTTGCACTAAAGGACGATGATCTGATCTGACAGTAAAAGTAATGCCCCAGAGATAAAACTTAAAATGTTTGACAGCCCAAACTATAGCAAGCGCTTCTCTCTCTATACAAGAATAATGCTGTACAGCTTTGTTCAACGCATGAGAAGCAAATGCAACTACTCTCTCAACACCAGCATCACTTTGAGAAAGAACTGCTCTGAAACAAGATAAACTGGCATCAGTTGTCAAAAATGTCTTTTTTTTTATCTAAATGCCCAAGACTGGGTAAATGACCAATTGTCTCCTTTACAACCATAAAAGCCTTCATGCAATCATCACTCCATTCAAAATGGGAACTTTTTTTCAACAAATTCCTAATCGGTTCCACAACCGTAGCAAAACCCTTGATAAATTTGGCATAAAACTCCGCTAATCCAAGAAAAGATCTCACTTGGTCTTTATCACTAGGAGTGGAGCATCAATTATGCTTTTTTGCTAATTCAAGTTTTGGTTGAATCCCTTCAGCTGAAATTACATGACCCAAATAAGTTACTGAAGACACACCTATCTTACATTTAGCTCTATTCACAGTGAGGCCTTTATTAGCCAGCTTTACCAAAACAGACCTCAATATAGCATCATGTTCACAATCATCTTTGCCATAAATCAAAATATAGTCCTGAAAAAATATGACATTGGACATTTCACCAATTACCAAATTCATGATTCTCTGAAAACACACTGCAACCGACGCTAGGCCAAAAGGCATTCTAACAAAGCGGAATGCCCCAAGCGGCGTAACAAAAGAAGTCAGATGCTTCGAGTCTTCATGAAGAGGTACCTGATAGTACGCCGAAGATAGGTCAAGCAACGAAAAGATTCTGGCTCCATGAAGCATAGTGATAGATTCAGCAATGTTTGGAAGGGGTTGGCGATCTACCCATATCCACTTATTTAACCCCCTGAGGTCCACACACATGCGAATACTCTTGCCACCATCCTTCGGGGCCAAAACCACCGGAGCCAACCACTCCGAGGATTCAATCTCCTCGATTACATTTAATTTCATTAATCTGTCAAGCTCAACCTTAAGAGGAGTTAGCATCATGTTAGGAACTTTCCTAACTTTGTGTACACACGGTATAGCATTTTTTTTTTTAAATGATGCGATGTTCAGTCTTTAAGCAACCCTAGATTATCTGAAAACACTTGTGGAAATTCATCAAAGAGTTGGTTTGAAGGAGAAACCTGATCAATCAGCATCACTTGATCAGAAGGTTTGAGGGCATTAGGATTCAAGAGAATACCCAAATCCTTTTGATGCCTCCACCGAGAAGGTTGTCCCCCCTATGTGCAACATAATTTTTTCCCACAGTTTCCCTCCCTTTAAAGTGTATTCTCATAACAGTATAGCCAGAAACATTAATGCGAGAACCTCCATAACTGACAAGATTAATGTCAGGTGGAAGCAGTTGTACATTTGGAAAGGTTTTGTTCCATACCTCAACGCCAATCATTGTGAAAGGTGAACCAGAATCTGCTAATAGTACAAAACTCTCACGCCCAATTTCAACATTGCATTCTGGCATAGTAATAGGATCAGCATCAATTACTCCATCACTCGTTACACTGGATATAACTAATCTTGATTAGAAGGGACAGGTTTAACACTTTGCATGTAGTGGACTTTCTCAGCCGATTTACAAACTCTGGCATGATGGCCCTTCATTCCACATTTTAGACATATTGCAGATCTGGCATAACAATTAGGAAAACTAGAAGAGTGACTAACACTCCCACATCGATAACATTTTATCTTGCTGCGATCAAACTGAACCTTTGCCTTGGAACTTTGTACAACTTTACAAACATTGTCATCAGACACTGGGGCCTGTGCACTATTAGAAACTTCATGAATATTACTTGGAGTGGACGAACAGTCTGTGGAGAATTTATGTTATTTTATTTCTTTTGCCCAACCTGACGTGTTTTCTATACCTTCCACAATAGATATGGCCTCTTTCAAGGAAGGATTTTTTGACAAATGTTTTTCTTGTACCCTGGGGCTATTTGTACATCTGACAAGTTAGTCACGGATCAATGATTCTGTTAGATCACCAAACTCACAAGTCCTTGCCAAAACTTTTAAAGATGCAATATAGTTCCCAACCTTCTCATTAGGCTCTTGTACTCTCATGTAAAACTTGTGACGCTCGAGAACGGCATTAATTTGTGGTCCAAAGTAATCCTCTAACATTTTCATGGACATTTCAAAGACATCAGAAACGTGAAAACCGTTCTCCACCAATTGCCACTAAATAAGAATCAAATACGTTTTACCATCTTTTCCATGGAAGTAGTGGCTCACCTTTTTCGCAGAGGAATGCAGGAGGCTGACTCATCGAAGTAGAAGACATTATATAACTAAGGTAAGTAACAGGTGTTAATTATAATAATATGTATGAGCTTAATTAACATTGGGAGTAATGAGTGTGTTCATACAAATTTAATCCTAAAATGGTAGAAAACTGCTGAAAAGCTACTTCACTCCATATGGTAAACAGTGTGCGTGTCACTGATGTAACACACAAATCACAGTATAAACGCTTAATCCAATTCGTGTTGCGATCAAAATCCAATAGAAGAGCAATCCGATCACGAACTTCAATAACTACTGTTATGTGCGTTGCCAAGGAGATCCAAGATGGTCGTCACGCATACGTCTGTGACGCGATGACGAAAGGCGTCGGCGGACTTGCATGAGTAGATCTCTACGCGAGTAGAAGGAATGCCTGCAAAGTCGAGTGAAGGATACTGCATGCGAAACAGCACGAGTCTGCCTGCTAAAAGTTGAAGGAAAACAGCGTAAGTCAAGCTGTTAAAGGTAATCTAACGTTTTTCCTTTAAAAAAAAAACAAAAGCATGGAAAACGTAAAAAATGTTTCAGAGGTGAATAGCACAAGCACAGACAGTTATTCACATGAAAATGCAGTTAATCGTTAGCTTTGTCAACGGTTATGACAAGCGAATCAAAAGTAAGGCACGCAGGCATCAGGCATAAGTCAAATAACGTTACTGACAGGCGCTTCACGTTATTTCACATTACTCACAAAATCCAGCCAGTTTTCTTTCCTCCATACGGTGTGATGCTTGAATACTTGAAAATCCAACAGGAAAAACTGGTGTGAGCAAACTCGAAATTACGTTCCGGGGGTTCCAGGGTTTATAGTGGTGTAGAAGCTTGTCCCTTCCAAGCTGCCCCTCTTCGCTAGTGTTTTAAAGAAGCTTACAATGGTTAAATTGTAGAAGGAGTTTATTAAGATGTACACCACCAACGATGCCAGCTGTCTCTTCGGTCTCCAGCTTCAGACTGACCAGAGGTATCACCAGGGAAACAGAATACTAAATACACAGAGTTCTAATACAGATAAATTCTAGGAGCAATAAGCATTGCAGCAAGGAAAGAGTAACACAACATTACAACACAATGTCTTTCCAAAAATGTACCGAGACAACAACATTGACATGATGGGTTTCTTTGTAGAGAAAGTGTTTAGGCAGAGAGGCCCACTCTAAGATCTACGTTGCAAAGAAAGGCAAATAAATTCTTGGATGGTGCGATTTAGTGAAATTAGGATTAATGTTAGTGCCGGGTTCTCCTAATCCTGTCAGGATCTGTGATCTCAATTTTGCATCCACACAGGATTTGGAAGGTGATATTCTTCCAGAAATTTTAAGAAACTTTCCAGAAGTATCTTCAAATAGTATAGGCATCATTGACAAATTCGAGCACAGAAATAATCTAAGCAAAATGCTGTACCTGTCTCTCACAAGCTCGGATCTGTTCCTCTATCAGTCAGATCTCAATTTAAGTCTTTACTGGACACCCTGTTGAGAGATAAAGTAATTACCCAGACTGACTCATCCGAATGTGTCAGTCCCATCGTTATTGCTGGAAAAAAGGATGGCAGTATTAAAGTATAAGCTGATTTATGCACTTTGAACAAGAATATTCTTATTGACTGCCATCCCCTGCCCAAGGTCAGAGATTTACTCTCAAACATCAATGGTGCCAAGTTTTTCTCGCTCTTGGACCTTCGTTCTGCATATTACCAGATCTCACTTGCTGCAGAATCCCAAGATCTCACAACATTTATTACTCCCTTTGGGGCATTTACATTCTTGAGACTGGCAGCAAGTGTGCTCCAGAAGTTTATGGATACCATATTAACTGGAATCACTGGAACACAGACATATCAGGACGATGTTCTTATTTTTTCTAAAGAAGAGCATAAATCAATTCTCCCAAAGGTCCTAGAGGTATTCAGAAAGGTGGGTATAACTCTCAAACCTGATAAATGCAAATTGTGCAAAACAGAACTAGATCATCTAGGACATAGTATTTCTGTGACTGGTATACACCCCAAATTTCTTTAGTAAAAGCAATTCAAGATGTTCCTCCTCCCAAAGACAGAGAGACTCTCAGATCTTTTTTCGGAATGAGTGAATATTATTCCAAGTTCATACAAGTCTTTTCCATCATTGTCCAACCCCTCAGAAATTTGTAAACATGTTTTTCATTTTATCTGGGATGACCTTGCTGAGCATGTCTTTAATACCTTGAAAAATGTAATCACCAATACTCCAGCGTTGTCTGCTTTCAAACCGGGTGCAAGATGTTTGGCCACTGTAGATATATTTAAACAAAGAGAACGAGCTTAGAACTGTGCTCTAGGAAACCCAATCAGCAGGGTTATTGAAATTAAGCCTCCTTGACAGGGAACCTATGTGTTTTTTTTAGAAGAACCCTCACCCACCAACCTAGTTGGTGGCATGCTTCATCCTCGAGTTCCCACCCAGGAAGCAGAGTGCCTCCTAGGTGTGCTTCGACGCCTGATTACAGTAGATCTGGTTTGTTTTGTCGTTTTTTGTGAATAGTGGATATTGTGAGAGTGGAAGGTTAAAACTACCTCCAGGGTACCCAATCCTTTATTATATGGTCCCTGGGGTTGGTTAAAAGGTAGTTAATTGGACGTAAGTGAGACCATGGTCTCCCACATCTCCTCAAAATTTGTGAAGAGTGAGAAATGTATATGAGGTGGTCTACATGTTCAGCCAAAAGTGTCAGATTGAATGGCTTTCTTCAGGACCTGTGGCTCAGAGTGAACCCTGAGCTTACGTAAACCATGCACACATGCTACGGTGTGCATAGGATTGCAAGGCAAGTGACTTACACTTTTCACCGTCAGAATTTCGATACCTGTAAAAACAAGCATGTACAATGCAATAGGTCTCGCAACTGCAAGTTTTAGAGCTATTAGTATTGTAAACGGCAATCTCTTTTGAAAAATTAACAAGTATTGTAATTTATAATAGTAATTTTCCATCAGTGCCATAACTACCACTATTATTATTACTATCACCACAGAGTAGTAATAGTAATAATTGTAATGATGGTTATGATACTTGTGGTGATTGTAGCGGTGGTGGTAGTGTTGGTGGTATTGGTGCTGATGGTGGTGGTACTGTTGGTGTTAGTGATGGTGTTAGTGTTGGTGGTACTGGTGGTCTACGTGGATTTTATTTAATTACTGATGCTACTGCTAGAATATTTTGTAACAAACATTATCATTTGCAACGCCAATAGCTCAAACCTTTAGTGATGCCAGCCCTATTGCATTGCAAATGCTTGTTTTATGTTGCAGTATAGAAAAACAATGGTCCTCAAACCAATCCTTAATCAGAGTAAATTCAATTACGCTATTTACACATTTCAGAGCTAATTAGTTATCACGCTCTTTGAGTAGAAAACAAATCCTACAAGGAAAAAGAAGAAAAAGATGTGCAGCAGCCAAAGGCACACAGAAGATTATGAGTTTATTCCGTTGATTAGCGGAGTTATTCTTGTTAATTTCAAAATACACAATAACAATTTTATAAAAGGTTGCTCCAAGGGGAACGTGCAAAGGTCTCTACCTATGGAGGACGAGCGGGAGCCCGCAACGCACAGGCCCCTATGCATTTGGTGAAATTCTGATCAACCCGAGAGCGGCAGACCTTTGATGCTTGATTGACGTCTTCGTGGCAGAGGACAGCTGTTCCTGCCTAGTGACCTGAATCACCATAATCTCCCCGCCATGATGAAATGCGGATGAGACATCCTACACCACTGGTTGGTTGCCCCCCTGTCCTGAGGAAGACTCGCAGGCCAAGGTTCAAACCGTCCTACGTGCCACAAGCCGAGTCGAAATGTTGACGACCATATACCCCTTCACCTGGACCCAATCAACACCAATCCCTGACGTGTTTCCTTTGAAAACAATCTGTGATTGTAAAAATGATGTTAAATAGACCATGTAAAATACTGTGGGCCAGGCCATTAAAATTGATATGCTTTATCAATCTCATTTCTAACCTTTCCAACTCCTTTTCACTCTACTCCGGGAATTATTTTCCCAACCACCACTTTTGAGCACTCTCTCCTTTTCACGTTCACCTTGGAGCAACCTTTTATGATATTGTTATTGTGTATTTTGAAATTAAGAAGAATAACTCCGCTAATCAACGGAATAAACTCAGAATCTTCCATATACATTTGGCAGCTGCACATCTTTTTCTTCTTTTTCCTTTTAGGATTTGTTTTCTACTCAAAGAGCGTGATAACTAATTAGGTCTGAAATGTGTAAATAACATAATTGGATTTACTCTGATTAAGGATTGGTTTGAGGACCATTGTTTTTCTATACCAAATTGTACCCAGGTCCACAAACTAGTATTGGGTTACCCCCTTACTTGTAATGACTTCCCTGTTTTATGTTGCAGGCATGAGGTGCATCATCTACTTCCCAAAATACAATCTTAGATTTGTAGACACTCGTAACAGTCCTATGGTAGGAGGCAGTTGTTCAGCCAGTGTAAGGCTAATAGCTCACACAACTTTGCATTTTGATACCTGAAGTTTTAAATTACAATAAATGTCGTAGGCCTCAGGCAGGAGACTTGAGATACCAGTAACTGTGGAAAGAGCAATAACTTTAGAAACTGGTGCTTTATTTCACCTTTTCTGTGGTGTGAAGGTTACGTAACTGTTTTATTACGTTCGAATGTGCACAATGGGGCTTATTTACAAGTCCCTTGCACCGCCGGTGCTTCACTTTTTGTGTGGGGGAAAAAGTGACGCAGCGATGGCGCAAGGGGCTTGTAAATAAGCCCCAATGTCCTGTTTCTCTGGCTCTAGAGCAGCTTTGCTGACCTGGTTCTCTGTCTCTAAAGCATCTCTGCTGACCTGGTTCTCTGCCTCTACAGCGGCTCTGTTGACCTGGTTCTTTGGCTCTACAACAGCTCTGCTGACCTAGTTCTCTGGCTCTAGAGCAGCTCTGCTGACCTGGTTCTCTGGCTCTACAACAGCTCTTCTGACCTAGTTCTCTGGCTCTAAAGCAGCTCTGCTGACCTGGTTCTCAGGCAATACAGCAGCTCTGCTAATCTGGTTCTATGGCTCTACAGCAGCTCTGCTGACCCGGTTCTATGGCTCTAGAGCAGCTCTGCTGACCTGGTTCTATGGCTCAAAAGCAGCTCTGCTGACCTGGTTCTCTGGTTCTAGAGCAGCTTCTGACCTGGTTCTATGGCTCTAGAGCAGCTCTGCTGACCTGGTACTCTGGCTCTAAAGCAGCTCTGCTGACCTGATTCTCTCTGTCAAAAGCAGCTCTGCTGACCTTGTTTCTCTGGCTATAAAGCAGCTCTGCTGCCCTGGTTCTCTGCCTCTAGAGCAGCTATGCTGACCTGGTTTCTCTAGCTCTAGAGCAGCTCTGCTGACCTGGTACTCTAGCTCTACAGCAGCTCTGCTGACCTGGTTCTCTGGCTCTAAAGCAGCTCTGCTGACCTAGTTCTCTCCCTCTACAGCAGCTCTGCTGACCTGGGTCTCTGCCTCTAGAGCAGCTCTGCTGACCTGGTTCTATGGCTCTAAAGCAGCTCTACTGACTTGGTTCTCTGTCTCTAGAGCAGGTCTGCTGACCTGGTTTCTCTGGCTCTAAAGCAGCTCTGCTGACCTGGTTCTCTCCCTCTAGAGCAGCTCTGCTGACCTGGCTCTTTGGCCCTAAAGCAGCTCTGCTGACCTGGTACTCTGGCTCTACAGCAGCTCTGCTGACCTGGTTCTCTGGCTCTAAAGCAAATCTGCTGACCTAGTTCTCTCCGTCTACCGCAGCTCTGCTGACCTGGGTCTCTGCCTCTAGAGCAGCTCTGCTGACCTGGTCCGTAGGCTCTAAAGCAGTTCTGCTGATCTGGTTCTATGGCTCTAGAGCAGCTCTGCTGACTTGGTTCTCTGGCTCTAGAGCAGCTCTGCTGACCTGGTTCTCTTGCTCTAAAGCAGCTCTGCTAACCTGGTTTCTCTGGATCTCCAGCAGCTCTGCTGACCTGGTTCTCTGTCTCTAGAGCATATCTGCTGACCTGGTTCTCTGGCTCTAATGCAGCTCTGCTGACCTGGTTCTCTGGCTCTAAAGCAGCTCTGCTGACCTGGTTCTCTCCCTCTAGAGCAGCTCTGCTGACCTGGCTCTTTGGCCCTAAAGCAGCTCTGCTGACCTGGTACTCTGGCTCTACAGCAGCTCTGCTGACCTGGTTCTCTGGCTCTAAAGCAAATCTGCTGACCTAGTTCTCTCCGTCTACCGCAGCTCTGCTGACCTGGGTCTCTGCCTCTAGAGCAGCTCTGCTGACCTGGTCCGTAGGCTCTAAAGCAGCTCTGCTGACCTGGTGCTCTGGCTCTAAAGCAGCTCTGCTGACCTGGTTCTCTCCCTCTAGAGCAGCTCTGCTGACCTGGCTCTTTGGCCCTAAAGCAGCTCTGCTGACCTGGTACTCTGGCTCTACAGCAGCTCTGCTGACCTGGTTCTCTGGCTCTAAAGCAAATCTGCTGACCTAGTTCTCTCCGTCTACCGCAGCTCTGCTGACCTGGGTCTCTGCCTCTAGAGCAGCTCTGCTGACCTGGTCCGTAGGCTCTAAAGCAGCTCTGCTGATCTGGTTCTATGGCTCTAGAGCAGCTCTGCTGACTTGGTTCTCTGGCTCTAGAGCAGCTCTGCTGACCTGGTTCTCTTGCTCTAAAGCAGCTCTGCTAACCTGGTTTCTCTGGATCTCCAGCAGCTCTGCTGACCTGGTTCTCTGTCTCTAGAGCATATCTGCTGACCTGGTTCTCTGGCTCTAATGCAGCTCTGCTGGCCTGGTTCTCTGGCTCTAAAGCAGCTCTGCTGATCTGGTTCTCTGGCTCTAGAGCAGTTCTGCTGACCTGGTTCTCTGGCTCTAAAGCATATCAGCTGACCTGATTCTCTCCCTCTAAAGCATCTCTTCTGACCTGGTTTTCTCTGGCTCTACAGCAGCTCTGCTGACCTGGTTCTCTGTCTCTAAAGCAGCTCTGCTGACCTGGTTCTCTCCCTCTAAAGCAGCTCTGCTGGCCTGGTTTCTCTGGCTCTGAAGCAGCTCTGCTGTCCTGGTTCTCTGGCTCTAAAGCAGCTCTGCTGACCTGGTTCTCAGGCTCTAGAGCAGCTCTGCTGACATGGTCTCTCCCTCTAAAACAGCTCTGCCGACCTGGTTTCTCTGGCTCTACAGCAGCTCTGCTGACCTGGTTCTCTGCCTCTAGAGCAGCTCTGCTGACCTGGTTTCTCTGGCTCTAGAGCAGCTCTGCTGACCTGATTCTTATGCTCTAGAGCAGCTCTGCTGACCTGGTTCTATGGCTCTAAAGTAGCTCTGCTGACCTGGTTTCGCTGACCTGGTTTCTCTGGCTCTAAAGCAGCTCTGCTGGCCTGGTTTCTGTGGCTCAAAAGCAACTCTGCTGACCTGGTGCTCTGGCTCTAAAGCAGCTCTGCTGACCTGGTTCTCTCCCTCTAGAGCAGCTCTGCTGACCTGGCTCTTTGGCCCTAAAGCAGCTCTGCTGACCTGGTACTCTGCCTCTAGAGCAGCTCTGTTGACCTGTTTTCTCTGGCTCTAGAGCAGCTCTGCTGACCCGGTTCTTAGGCTCTAGAGCAGCTCTGCTGACCTGGTTCTGAGGCTTTAGAGCAGCTCTGCTGACCTGGTTCTATGGCTCTAAAGCAGCTCTGCTGACCTGGTTTCTCTGGCTCTAATGCAGCTCTGCTGACCTGGTTTCTGTGGCTCAAAAGCAGCTCTGCTGACCTGGTTCTCTGGCTCTAAAGCAGCTCTGCTGACCTGGTTCTCTCCCTCTAGAGCAGCTCTGCTGACCTGGTTCTTTGGCTCTAAAGCCGCTCTGCTGACCTGGTACTCTGACTCTACAGCAGCTCTGCTGACCTGGTTCTCTGGCTCTAAAGCAGCTCTGCTGACCTAGTTCTCTCCCTCTACAGCAGCTCTGCTGACCTGGGTCTCTGCCTCTAGAGCAGCTCTGCTGACCTGGTTCCATAGCTCTAAAGCAGCTCTGCAGACCTGGTTCTCTGGCTCTAAAGCAGCTCTGCTGACCTGGTTCTCTGGCTCTAGAGCAGCTCTGCTGACCTGGTTCTCTCCCTCTAAAGCAGCTCTGCTGACAATGTTTCTCTGGCTCTACAGTAGCTCTGCTGACCTGGTTCTCTGCCTCTAGAGCAGCTCTGCTGACCTGGTTCTATGGCTCTAAAGCAGCTCTGCTGACCTGGTTTCTCTGGCTCTAATGCAGCTCTGCTGACCTGGTTTCTGTGGCTCAAAAGCAGCTCTGCTGACCTGGTTCTCTGGCTCTAAAGCAGCTCTGCTGACCTGGTTCTCTCCCTCTAGAGCAGCTCTGCTGACCTGGTTCTTTGGCTCTAAAGCAGCTCTGCTGACTTGGTACTCTGACTCTACAGCAGCTCTGCTGACCTGGTTCTCTGGCTCTAAAGCAGCTCTGCTGACCTAGTTCTCTCCCTCTACAGCAGCACTGCTGACCTGGGTCTCTGCCTCTAGAGCAGCTCTGCTGACCTGGTTCCATAGCTCTAAAGCAGCTCTGCAAACCTGGTTCTCTGGCTCTAAAGCAGCTCTGCTGACCTGGTTCTCTGGCTCTAGAGCAGCTCTGCTGACCTGGTTCTCTCCCTCTAAAGCAGCTCTGCTGAAAATGTTTCTCTGGCTCTACAGTAGCTCTGCTGACCTGGTTCTCTGCCTCTAGAGCAGCTCTGCTGACCTGGTTCCTATGGCTCTAGAGCAGCTCTGCTGACCTAGTTCTCTGGCTCTAGAGCAGCTCTGCTGACCTGGTTCTTAGGCTCTAAGGCAGCTCTGCTGACCTTGTTTCTCTGGCTCTAAAACAGCTCTGCTGACCTGTTTTCTCTGGCTCTCAAGCAGCCCTGCTGACCTGGTACTCTGGCTCTAAAGCAGCTTTGCTGACCTGGTTCTCTGGCGACACAACACAATGCAATTAAGACCAGAGAGAGAAGCCAGCCTCAACCATCTTCTGCCCTTGCAAGACACAGCCCATGTGCCTTTAGGGGTAAGCAAAACTGCAAAGTGCGAAAAATATAGTGCGTGGGCAGCTAATGAAGGACAGTGTGTAACACCGCAAGTGACAGGTCTAATCCCAGTGGTCGGGGCTAAAAGGAGACAAGGCTGCAACAAGGAGGGATTAAGAAGCCTCCTTTTCAATCATGAGCCTGCGTTTTGCATGCAGGATGACGCCAGCAAATGAGGTAGATGGGCAGGGCTTCAACTCCGTCTTCGAGAGCTTTGGGATCTCTATTGATTTCAAGAAGGTCTCGTATGACGAGAGCAGCGCATGTGCGCTGCTTGATCCAGCTGAGACCTAAAAAAGACAAGGATGTTCTGCCCTGACTTTTGGCGAGCCACCAGAGGCTTGGGTGACTCACGCTCTTGCGCGGGGGCTGGCACCGCAGCGGCGACAAGAACACACCGACACAGTGTCCTAGTCGGAAGTGACGTGCTCGAGCGCGCGCACTTATTTTATTGCAGGCCGCAGGCCACACCTGGCCTGCGGATGTAGGGGTGCGTGTGCGTGGATAGACTAGACCGCTCATAGGCATTACATCCCTCCCCAACTTGCAATTGTTCATTTTTTTTCAAACAGATAACAAGAAAACAGATTCAGTCTTACAACATGTTAGACGAAAAATGCCTGGGTACTTGCGTGTCCCTTGGTGACAGACTCAGGGTCTCAGCAGGCAGGCATAGTCTTTCAGCTTCTGGCTCGGTGGGGGGTTAGGCCTCAGATTGTATTTTCGGGCATTGCCCCTACCACCTTCACTAGTCTGACAAGTGTCTCTGGCTGCAGCCGCCGGTGTTTGGGGCGCTGCCGCGAAGTCATGTTCTTCCGCTTGACATTCTGGGACATTGACATTTTCTTCGCTAGTTGTCGCCATCCCGTTGGGTTAGACCTCCTCCCCTGCCGCCTCCGACCGCTGTCTGGACTCCTGCGGGAGCGCCTTGAACCACGAAGTGTTTCGCGACACTTCCTCTTCTCCTCTTTTGGCCGTGACCATGGTGCCTTTTGTGGATGTGACTGTCCACGGGCCCGGTTCATAGCGGGTTTGGAACTTTCCTCCGGGACGTCTATTCTGGATAATCACTCGGGTCCCCGGGCTGAGACTCCTCGGATGGGCCCTCCTGTACATGCTGGCACGTTGGTGCCCTTGTCGTCTCCGTGACTGGGTCTCTTCAGTGTCGGCCGGGGGTGGCGTCCACCCTGGCGCCGTTGGGAGGAGGTCTCTCCGTGGTCCTCGGAACATAAGGGTCCATGGGCTCCTTTGCGTTGCGCAGTGGGGTGTGCCTCTGTATTCCCTTAGGAACTCATGTAGTCTTTGCTCCGGATCAGCTTGTTCCACTAGAGCGATTCGGAATACTTTATTGAGGGTCCGCATAAACCTCTCCACGTCTCCGTTTGCCTGTGGCCACTGAGGTGTAATGCGGCGATGTTGAATCCCCCTGGTCGTAAGGAATGTGGCGAATTCTGCCCCTTGGAAGGGCGGTCCATTGTCACTCCGGATCTCCGACGGGTAGCCGAACATGGAGAAGATCTTTTCCAGGGCCGGTCCTACATGAGCAAATGCCGTGGAGATGACCCTTTCCACAACTGGATACTTGGAGTATGAGTCGATGGCTACCAGAGTGTGTCCTTCTCCCGGAAAGCTTCCAAAATCTATGCTGACCTTGGTCCAGGGGGAGGTACAGGCATCTTCTGTGATTATTGGCACGGGTCTCTCTGGGTCACTCGTCAGCTGACAGGCCATGCAACTTCTAACATATTCTTCCACCCTGGTTTCTAGATCCGGAAACCAGACCTTTTCCCTCATGCGCGCCTTCATTTTCGTCGAGCCTTGATGTCCTCCGTGGGCCAATTGTATCGCTCGGTGTCTCAGGCTGTGGGGTATGACCAGTCGTGACCCTCTCAGTAGCACTCCATCGTCCGTGGCACTCAACTCGTGCCGTATCCGCCAGAATTTTGTGAGTGATTCTTTGTCTTCCGCGATCCAGGAGGTGGGCGGGCGTAGGTATTCTGCCCACGATCCATCTTGTACTGCCTGAATCGTTCTCCTGTATACGTTATCGGTGGCCGCGGCTCCTTTTATTTCATCTATGGTCATGCTGTTCGGGCATGACGTGAGGGCTACCCACTGAGCGTACTCCTCACAGTCGTCCTCCGTAGATTCATGTGCTTGTGGGGAGGGGTGACGTGACAGATAGTCAGTGGGATTTTTGGCTCCCGGGCGATAGGTGACTTCCATCTCATATGATTGTAGTTGTATCACCCACCGTTCAATGCGAGGTGGGGGGTGGGGAGCGGTTCCTTTGAATAGAGACACTAGTGGTTGGTGGTCTGTAACCATTACAAACGGGTGGCCTTGTAAGTATAGGTGGAAATGGCCGCAGGCCCACTTGATAGCAAGAGCCTCCCTCTCGATTTGGGCATACCTGGTCTCCGTCGGGGTTAAGGCCTTTCTGGCAAACGCTAGCGCCGTCCACTGGCCGGGCTCATGTTCTTGGGTCAGGACAGCGCCGAGCCCTACCGGGCTGGCGTCCACAATCACCTCCGTACGCTTCTTGGGGTCGAAGTAGGACAGCGTGGCCTTCTCCAGAAGCGCGTCTTTGATCCCCCGGAATGCTTCGTCTTCTCTCGGGCCCCACTGCCACGGGACATCTGTCTTAGTCAGCGTTCGCAGCGGTTCGCTCCTGGTGGCCAAGCCCGGTATGAATCGGCCACAGTAAGTGGCCATACCAAGGAAGCTTCTCACCTCCGTAGGGGATTTTGGCGCGAGGGCGTCCTTGATGGCCTTGGATTTTTTTGGATCAATCTGAATGCCCTCCTGATTGAACATATAACCAAAGAATTCTATCGAGGGTTGAAAGAATTGGCATTTCTCTTTGTGGAGTGTTGCTCCATGGGTGCTGAGTCTCTTTAGGACGTCCCTCAGGTGCTTGTGGTGTTCCGATGCGGTAGCAGAGTGTATCAGGATGTCATCGCTGACATTGATGACCCCCGGTAATCCTGAGAGGAGTTCACGGATGGTGTTTTGGAACACCTCCGCCGCTGACGAAATGCCGAAGTTCAGCCGCTTATAACGCCGGAGCCCCAGGTGGGTGCTAAAGGTGGTAATGAAACGACTCTCCTCCGCTAGTGGCAATTGATGGTATCCAGCGTTTAGATCTATCTTTGAGAACCATTTCGACCCATTTACGTCAGCGACGATGTCATCCATGGTTGGAGTTAGATGTCTCTCTCTTCGGATGGCGGCGTTTGGTAGCCGCATGTCGATACACAGACAGATAGCACCTGGTTGCTTGGGTTTCTCTACAATCACCATGGGTGATACCCATGGGGTGGGCCCTGTGACTTTTTCGATGACCCCCAGAGTTTCTAGTTTCTCCAGCTCCTTCTCCACCAGTGGGCGTAGGTGGAAGGGTATTCGACGGTGTCGCAAGGCAGTGGGGGTGACCGATTTATCAATGTGCAGCTTGACAGGCTCGCACTTGATGCAGCCCAGGCCCTTGAACAGTTCAGGGAATCGCGCCAATAGTTCATCCACCTGGTGTGCTCTTATCCGGTTAGCAAAAGCGATGAGCTTCAAGTCCTCTGCTGTGTGACTGCTGATCAACGTATCGGCCTCTCGGTTGATGATGTGGATCGTTGCCATTACCTGTGACTCATCGGCCTGAATTGGTATTGTTATTTTGCCCTTTAGGGGTAGGGGAGTGTCCGCTCCATAAGCAAAAATCCTGGTCTTGGATGGCATTATTTCGGGCCGTGGGCGTAGTTTGTTGAACTGTTGCAAACCCATCACATTCACGGTGGCGCCGGTATCAATTATGGCCTTAACCTCATTTCCTGCCATTTGTACGATGCACGTGGGCTGTGGCCGTCGTCGTTGTTTAAGCTCTTGTGCGAACGATGTATGCCTCCTCATCCTCCGACTCTGAGTCGTCGTACACGGTAGGCAGGTGTTTCTCCGCCCTGGCTGGTGTTGTTTCGTTCAATGATAGTTGGCAGACGGCTTTTGTGGGCGTCCGTGACTTTCGGAATGGTTTCGACATGTTTCTTTTGCGGCACACTGAAGCAAAATGATTTGGTATTCCGCAGTTTGCGCAGGTCTTCCCCTGAGCCGGGCAGTCCTTGGCCGCATTGGGGTTCATGTCCACAATACCCGCATCGCGTTCGCGATGGGTCTCTCCGATGTTCCTTTTGCGGTGGTCCCCGTGGTTGGGGTCGTACTGCATCTGCCCGCTCCACTTTGATGGTCTCTGTTTTGACATGTGGTTGGTGTAGTGCCTGTTCCATGGCGGAGGCTCTGACGCTCGAGAGTTCATGAGATCTAGCAAGTATTAAGATATCTTCTAGCGTTATACCTGGCTTGCGTAGGATCGCCCCTCTCAGCGTCTTGTCTCGGCATCCCTGGATGATCTGCCGTCTTATGGCTTTTGGTTGGTCTTCATCGGTGGAGCTAGCCAGCTCCCTGACGCGGGCATGAAATTGGTCCATCGTCTCGCCTTCCCTTTGACGTGCTTGACCCAGTTTGAAGACCTCAAAGTCTACATTCAGTTGGGGGTCAAAATGGCCGTTCAAGGCAGCGACCGCTGCGTCATAGTCATCTCCTGTATTGGGCAGGTGTTTAAACAGTCGGAATATTTCATCGCCCGCGTAGTGTAGTAGAAGCGACCGCTTCACAGCTTTATCAGTTTCCCTTGTGACGACAAAATAATTCTCCAACCTTTCTAGCCATATTTTCCATCTAGGGGAGGCCGTAGACGGGTCTGCCGCCTCGCTGAACGGTGGTAGCACCCCTGTCGTAGCATGCTGGAATGGAATGTTGATGACTGGCGCCGGCGCGTTTTCCTCCGTCATGGTGGTGGTGTAGGTGGGTGTTGTCAGTGAGTCCCTCCTGACTGTTTTCCTTCCCTGCGCTGGCTCTGCGACGCCACGTGGCCGCTGCGTAGCTCACCTCAGTGTCGTCGCAATGTCTGTAGGCCTCGGGGATGCTTCGTGATGGGCACGCTGCAGGACGCGTTCCTCCCCGGGTGAAGATAGGCCCAGGGAGCATGCAGGTGTGGCGTGCTGGTCCCAAGGCTACTCTGCCGCCGGCCGCAGTGGGAGGTACTCTGGGGCGTGGTGGGCATGTCCTCCACCGAAGTCCTCTGTCCCCAGGTACTGTGGAAGTCTCTCTGGGCGTTTGTGGCCTCTCACGCGCAATGCGTGGGTAAAACAGGGTGCCGTGCCGATCCGCGACTCACGCGCAATGCGAGAGGAATGGCAGGCAGTCGCAGAAGGCGGGCCGACTCCGCGCCCGTCAATGCCGCTTGCTGCACCTTGACGCGGGAGTGGTTCTCCGACCCAGGCGGCCCCCTCACAGTGCTTCAGGGGGTGTTAGGGCCCAAAGGCAAAGGCCCAGACAGGTACATAGGCTCCGGTGTGGCCGGGTGCAAAAGGCAGCAGAAGCGCGGTGGGCACCGCGGGACGGAGCAAAACCGCTCCGAGATAGCACGGGTGTGCGAGCGAGGGTTGGACCCCCTCCGCTCGTCGCCAGTGTTCTGCCCTGACTTTTGGCGAGCCACCAGAGGCTTGGGTGACTCACGCTCTTGCGCGGGGGCTGGCAGCGCAGCGGCGACAAGAACACACCGACACAGTGTCCTAGTCGGAAGTGACGTGCTCGAGCGCGCGCACTTCTTTTATTGCACGCCGCAGGCCACGCCTGGCCTGCGGATGTAGGGGTGCGTGTGCGTGGATAGACTAGACCGCTCATAGGCATTACAAAGGAGACGCAGCATAATTAAGAATTATCAGTAGGTGCCCCTTGATCAGGACCCTTCATTCATGCATGTGTTTGCAGATGGCATAATATGGGCTACTGACAAATCCATCTGCGAGTGCAGTGGGCGTTTTGTCAGACAAGCAAATCTAAGAGTGTGGAAATACTCGTAGCTAGTGAGCCCATGCAGTGGCTTTATGAGGATAATCCAAAAATCCGATTGTTAACCATACGCTGTTAGATAAAAGAGATGTATTATGCAAGTGTAATGTGAATCAAAGCAAAGAAATAACTGTATATACTCCCAACACATATGGGGCAGGTCGCCAGGTGCACATTGACACATTTGCATGTCACCTACTTCAATCACGAGCACTTCTCGTGACATGGATCCTGGCAGGAGGCGGTGCCTATTGTCACACTCTTATATGGCAAACGTAAATAAAGAGATCAAGTAAAACAAGGGATCAGCATGAAGAAATATTTAGCGTGTGGTGGCTCCAGTGTGCGGTGAGCTAGACGCGTTACTCACTGCATCATGGTTGGCCGCCTAAATTCAAACCTGTTAGTTCCTCAGGATCTCGACGAAGCCATGTCCCGGACTCTCAGCGTCTTTTGAAAGGAAACCAGGTAACAGGCTGTGTCCACGTGCTACTCACACTGGCACGGGCATCAAACCCTGTGACTGGTTCAGGCAGGCGAGTCCTTCGGCAGATTTTAACCCATGCCATACTGAAAGGCTTCTGAGCTTCTAGTGGTGTGATTAAGCCCTACGTAAAGGTAATGGGATATGAACAGTGGAACGCGCACTGCATTCAAGTGCTGCCATGCGGGAGATGAAGATATTAGGCATGTAATATGAGTACAGAGCAAGGATAGTTCCTGGCTTCAAAATGACATTCATTATTTTGAAACCTGCGAGAGGTTTGCTGTAGGAAAAGTTCTAAGAGAAGAATCTTACATTTTTAATTTTTCGGGTCATGAACTTGCATTATGAACTGGAGATGCCAGCCAAAAGGGGATAGGAGCAGTTCTCTCTCAGTCTGATAATAATGAGCATACTGTTGCTTTTTGCATCAAGGTCTTTAAAGTTATCAGAATTCCTATCCAGTACGATTGAAAAAGAGGCTTTAGCCTGTTCCTCGGCCATTGATAAATTTAAGACATATTTCTGAGGAATGAGTTTTTCCTCGTGTACTGACCACAAACCACTTATTCACCTTCTCAAGGGAGATGGTTCAGGTAACGCTTCCTCCAGATTGGTAAGATTATTGTCTCAACTACATGAGTATAATTTCAAGATCGAATTCATTCAAGGGAGCAAACATTCTAGGGCTTATTTCTTATCAAGAATGCCTATCCAAGAGGATAATTGTACAAAAGATGAGCATGATGTGGTTGAATCTGTTGTGGCCTCTTTGAATGACATTTTAAGCACTCATAACTTGGTGTCTTGTGATGAATGGATGTCTGCTGTTACAGAAGACAATACCTTGTCCCGTTTGTTTTTTTTAAAAACTTTATTTTTTGGTTATACAACGTGTACAACAACCACCCCCAAATTGGCATCGTTACAACACATGTAGACAGTTCGCTAACCTCATTACGGCACTTGAGGGCACAGGTATCACCTGAGCAGGTAAGACACATGAGGAGTAACAGAATAGCAAAGAATATAGAACAGCATGAGGAAGCAGCCGAGCACCACCCAATCCCCTGAAATAAATAAGCCCTAACAGTCCCCCCTCCCTCCCCGTCAGACCCCGACCCCACTGGCGTGTACAGTTTGTCGCTTGCCCCATCAGAGTCACTTTGGGATGACCGCCCCCTTTCTGCTAGCCTGAGGCACACATAGTTCGCCAAGCAAGTAAATCATCCTACAGCTTCTCATCCCTCCGCGTAAGCTGCATATGCATTTCCTCAGCCAGGGACATTCTCTCACATCCTTAAGCCAAGTGGGCACCTCTGGGGCCCTCTGTCCCATCCAGGTAATCGCCACTCTACACCTAGCAAGTACCAACATTGATTGCAATAGTTTGTAGGAAAGGTTCCTTCTCTTGGGCTTGGGAACCAACGCCAGCAAACAATGAAGGGGATTCATGGCTATCCGAAGGCCTGTGGTGATGACTATGTGCTATACCACCCCCATCCAGAAGCTCTTGACCAATGGGCAGTCCCAGGCAAAATGTAGGAAGCCCGCTCCCCCCACACCACATCTGGGGCAGCTGCCCCCCCTGTCATCAGAGATACGTTTCAATGATATCGGAGTAAGATAGGTACGGTGCATGAAACGAAAGTGTATTAATTTGAACCGTGCATTGCACGATACTTTGCGCGTGAGGCACCCTATATGCTTCCGCTGCCCCTGTTCCAGGGTAGCGCCAAGATGTGCCTCCCATGCCACCCAGGAAGGCGGGACCGGTGGAGTGGAATCCTGTTTCATAGCCGAGTATAGCAGAGAGATTAATCTACGCCCCTTACCGCAGGAGAGGAGGATATTTAGAGTGTGGGACATCGGGGGCGCTTCCGGGAACTGAGGCCAGGCAACCGATAGCACATCTTGGAGTCCCCGGTAGTGCAGGTACTGCCCCCCTCCAAACCCAAAGGTCTCCTCCGCCTGCTCATAAGTCAGGAAGGACTCACTGGGGTAGAGGTCAGCTAGAGTCTCACATCCTCCCGCCCGCCAGTTGCGAAAGGACATGTGCTCCTCCATGGCAACTAAAGGGGCCAGTATCCAGATCGGCAGTTCCCTATGAAAGGGCGCCCGCCGTAAATCCTTCTCCACAAACAGCTGCCAGATGCCTGCAGTGTGGCGTACAACATATGGCAGAGTGTCGTCCGCTCCCCTTCCCTGCATTAGTGCTACCTGTAATGTCTGCACGCTAGCTCTGCCTGCCAAGAGTCGCGTCTCCAAGCTGTCTGCGTCCGCAAACCACCGGGCTGCAGGCTGTAGTTGTGCCGCATAATAGTATAAGTCGAATCTCGGCACCTCCAGGCCTCCCTCCTCATAGCTCCAAGCAACAGTATGGAGGGCTACCCTGCTGTGTCGTCCCGCCCAAAGCAGAGACATAAGCAACATGTTACGGGTGCGAAAAACTCGCGGGGGGAGAGGACACCTCGAATTCTGGAGGACGTATAGCGTCCTGGGAAGTGATCCAGTGCCCCTATAGAAAAACTGTCTCAACAACGCTACCCAACACCATAATACTCACCATTAATCATAAATCACTCACAAGGCCCATTAACAACCGAGACAATTTTTGGGCAACTGAATCATGTGACCTAATTAATCAGAACCTATTCACAAACTATTTACACATTTACATACAACTGCAGTTTATCATTTCTTACCATGGGTTTATGCATAAATCATGTTAATTAAGTCACTTAGGCTAATGGATCAGCTGATGGTAACTAGATCATGAATAAACAAGACCAGCTCGTCCTTTCAAAATCTAATTTTATTAATCTTTTTATTCAAGAAAGAGCATTATTCTTAAGAATCTTTATTTATTAGCAATTAAAGCAGCGTTTATTAAGGCAAAATGATTTATTGATCTGACATCTTCAAAGCAATTCAGCATGTATGAGCAAGAGCAAAATAACAGTTTCCCATTCCCTAAGTCTATTTTCCCTGTCTAAATCTCACTTCACCTAAAAGAAAAAGTCATTTAAGCCTATTATCCTTACGTGCGCCAAAGTCCATCAGCACGACACGCCCTTCTGGAATCGGAAAGCGAGAAGCGCCCTCATGTCAAAGGGGTCAAGTTTTATACCTTTTCTGTCTAGCTAATCTCACTAAAATGTATTCTTTCTTTTGCCATCCAGAGTTTTTATTGGCTGACAGATGTCAGTCCACGTTAGCTCATCACATTTTCATTCCAAAACCGAGCCTTTTCTTTGGCTCCATTGTCCGACTAAAAACATGTCTTTAGCTTCCTCAGAAATGCAACATTTCTCAAGTTTCAGACCGTTACTTCCTCAGCTTGGCAGATTTGCCGCATCCTGTCCTTGATTTTGTCACTCTCAGAGCACGTCCTGCACAAAAGGCATTCATCAGTATTTCTTTGACAACTGTCGATGTGGTAAAAGTTTCCACTTCAGAATACGTGCAAGGCTCCACTCTGGACAGGATTCTAAACACCATCTTTAAGCGCTAGGCCTTAGGCCTCTCCCTTGGTAACTAGTATTCAAACAAACACAAGACATTAATTAATTAGAGAATTGAGACTCGTTCTGTTACCCACCCCCCTTTGCTAATTATTATCCCATTAATATATGTTACCTAGCTGAAGCACACAGAGCAGCTTTTCTTATGTCTACCACCTTCATTTAGGCCGCAAAGAATTCTTCATGAGCTAATGCCACATAAAGACGAAAAGACATAACATAAGCACATATAATAAGCACATGCCATTATTTAAACAGCCGCACTTAATATTGACAAAGACAATAGACAAGGTTAGTTTATTATTTTCAACACACTTGCAAATGCAACAAAGAGCACATGTATTAGTCCCTCGTGTCATGTAAATGCATTTTAATCTAAGTTGGTTAATAATTCACCACAAATCAATTAGTACAGTTATTTATTATTGAAGTTTAACTTTGCGAGCCAGAACAAAATATTATTCTGAAACTCGCTCCATCAACTCCCTCATCTGGTGATTTCAAAATCACCAAACTACACCCACATTTTAGCAAAATTTTAACCCTTGAACATGTTTTGACTTCCACTGTATTAGTGTTTCTAAAGACTTGTTTCTGCTGTCTGCTTGTAACTCTCATATTGCGATCTACGTAACTCTTCTAGTTCTATTTCTTTATGTTGTTCTTTTCTGAGCTTGTAAATCCTCTTCTTTTCCCTTAGATACTTCTTTCTTTTGTGAAGCATACAACTGATTTTCAAAAATAGTGTTACAAAAACTATAACTAATAAAGGAGTCAGTATTTTACCTAAAATTGAACTACCAATCTTTTGAAACCAGGTTTTGATTGCTGCAAATCTTTTGCTCAAACGTTCTGAAAAATCTTCATTTTCTAAAGGTACAATTTCCGAATGTAGCTCTGTAATGTTTTTAATATATAACTCAATATTCTGGCTTGTATCTGGGATATAAGTACAGCAATGCTGGACATGTAAAATCCCACAAACTCCTCCTTCTTTTGCTAGCAGAATGTCTAAAGCAAGACGATTCTGCATAACCATAGTTCTCATGGTAATAATTTCAGTATCCACTAGCTGGAAACCACCGGCAGTATCAGTAGACAATCTGTCAACAATTGTGAACAATTTTCTGATTTTAACTGCATTCAGGGTTATACCCACCAAAGGTATTAATGCACCAAAAATATCTCCCAAAATTTCTGAAAAACTCTCTCTCTTGAATCTATTCAAATGATTGCTAATTTCAAATGAACCCTTTACATTTCTGTCTACATGAAAAAATGTTGGGAAGACTAGTCCAACATAACAAGTCCCATACCTGTGGTCTGGGAGGTTGTAGTAAGCTTTGTCTCCACACACAAAATAAATTCCAGGAAAAATTGGATCTTTGCCACCTTTGAATCCCCATCCACCCAAGATTTGATAAGTATCCCCGCATTGACTTGCACCCATAAAGTAATTATCAAAAAGCGTATTGTCTCTCCGAATACAAAGCTTGCCACTAACAGGTTTATCTATGTGAATAGCAACATTTCCAGTTCTACCATTAAATTTCTTGTCTTCATCCTGCCAAAACGTAGATTTGGTTTGTTTCAACATCTCATTTCTTTTATAAATTGCTCTTCTCTCTTCAACTAGGTTTAAGAAAGACTTTACTTCATCTCTCAATTTACAAGTTAAATTGTTTCTAAAAGCATACTCATAGGTAAGTTCGTTAGTTACAATGAAAAATTCCCTCATCTGTTTAGCGTGTTTATGTTTATTCAAGCTTTTGTCAACCTTTAAATTTGCTAAAATCTCGTCGTAGTTAGAATAATAGTACTCTAAACGACCCGTTTGATAAAACAGACTAGCTATAACACTACAGGTTATTCCATAAGTAAGGGGAAGCATATTATATGTTACCCCCTCTGAAACAGGAGCAGGCAATTTCACACAAATGTAGCAATCTTTAACATCCATGACCCTAACATATTCAGATAAAAGTCTTGAAAAAGTATTACTAGAAAAATCACCAACAGATCTATCTTGGTGGATCTCTGGTTTATGATCAATAACTCTGTTAGACTTATCTACAACATTTTTGTTATCTTGTTTAGCCACAACTTTACTTGTCATGTTAGTCTTGTACTCTTCTTTGTCGATGCCAAAAGGGAAAATGACAGCTAAAATTAACCAAACCAAAATTATTAAGATCACACAAATAGAAGACATTTTGCAACATCTCCTTAAGATGGAACACCTTGAATTATTGTTAACATAAGGCATCTTTACTCTAAGACAAGAGCCTTACAAAAAAAAAAATCAAAAATTTCTAAATCTACACAATACACCCCCCTTTGCTTTACTGGTAATCACTTCTATTTTCTTTCCTGTTTGAGTTTTCTTATCAGAATCTCCTTTTTGACTTGATATTTCATTAACCTGCTCTTTTGATCTGTTTACCAATTTGAATTTCAGACCTTCTTTTTCAATTGGAGTTGGCCAATTATCTCCTTTTCTCAATATTTTCCTCTTTGGTTCAGACTGATTACACTCTGCTTTCCAAGTTCTTTTTCTAAAATTTCTTATTTCAGAATCTTCATCAGATTCAGTATCTGAAATTTCAAATCGAAATCTTGTTTCTTCTTTACTCGGCAGTTTCACTCTGTTAGGAACATCATCCTTATAGCTGGTACTCGGAATTGCATCTTCTTCTTCTTCAATCACTTCCAACTTCCCAGTTTCAGAATTTTCGTTCCTGCTTTCAGAGCTTCCAATCTGCTTTTCAATACTCTCTTGATCTTGAACCTTATCAGACTCTTTTTCTGCTTCTTTTTCTAGAAGATCTTCCTCATCTTCAGAGTCTTGTATCACAACTTCTTCAATTTCTTCATTCAATGCCTCATTCGCATTTGAATCTTCCAGATGTCGACCTTCCTGTCGATCTTCAGTATCTGGATCTTTTTCAGATTCTTCTTCAGAATCTGAATCAGCTGTAGTATCACCTTCGTCAGGATTTTCAGGTGGAGGTACACGAATGGTGTGACTTGCATGAATCCACCTTTTCAATCCTTTGCACTTTACTGCATTAGTTGCGACAAGTATCACCTGTCTTGCCTTTTGCCACCTGGGTACTAAGCAGTTTCTTCTCCGGTGAACTTTTGTCCATAAGCATTTCCTTTTGTAATATAGTCCTCACCTCTTCTATGTGCTGTACATTTCACGACAGCAATTTTCTTTGGTAACTGAATACCATCAATTAACCTTTTAATCAAATCGGCGTTTCGTATTGGATTTCCCGCAGAAGTTAAATAACCTCTTTGAGACCAGAGCTGACCATAATCATGGACTACACCGTATCCATACTGACTATCAGTCACTATGGTAACTTTTAAGTTTTGACCTCTTTCACATGCACGAATCAAAGCAATCAATTCTGCTACTTGCGCTGAACGAATTCCTTCGAGACAAGAGGCTTCAACTACATCTGCAAGTGTACAGACAGAATATGCTGCTCTTAAAATACCTTCATCTGTTCTCAAGCATGAACCATCAACAAAATAAACAAAATCTGATTCTGCTAATGGGACATCTTTAATGTCCTCCCTTGGTTTGGTGCAATATTCTAAAACATCTAAGCACTCGTGATCAATGTCATTTTCATTTCTGATTTCTGTTAGAGTACCATCAGGCAATAATGTGGAAGGATTTAAATGTACACATCTCGCAATCGAGACATTATCTGATCCCAGAATAATCTTTTCATATTTGGTTAATCTGTTACTTGTCAAATGCTGTGTTTTGCTTCTGGTAAGGAGAATTTCAACTGAATGGGGTACATATACTTTTACAGGGTATCCCATTATTATTCCCTCGGTCTGTTCAAGGTCTTACACTTGTTGCAGCTACTGCTTTTAAGCATCCTGGTAATGCTTTTGCAACAGGATCAAGAACTGCTGAGACATAAGCTATTGGCTTTCTCAGTTTTCCATGTCTCTGTATTAGAACTGACAATGCACATCCTTCCCTTTCACTGCAATACAGCTCAAACTCTTTCTCATAATCTGGCATACCTAAAGCAGGTGCTTCACACAGACCTCTTTTTAACTGTTCAAAAGCTTCTAATTCAGTTTCTGTTAAGATAATCGGGTCTTTTATGTCTGCTTTTGTCAATCTCTGCAGTGGTTTTGCAATTACTGAAAATCCACTAATCCATTGGCGACAATAACCAACCATTCCTAGAAACATTCCGACCTGTCTCTGTGTTTTTGGTGGCTGCATTCCCTGAATCATTTTAATTCTCTCAGTAGTCACTTGCCTGATTCCCTTTGCAATTCTGTGACCAAGGTAATTCACTTCTTGTTTACAAAACTGTAATTTTGCAGGAGACACTTTATGTCCTTCATCTGCCAAATGATTTAAAAGAGTAATGGTATCTGCCACACAGTTATCTCGTGTTTTTGCAGCCACAAGGAGGTCATCTATGTATTGCACTAATGTCGATTTTCCAGGTAAGTCTAGATTCTCCAAAGATTTCTTTAGCAACTGATTAAAAATAGATGGACTCTCTGTATACCCGTGTGGGATACGACACCATGCTAAGATACGGTCTTGGAACCTGAACGCAAAAATGTGTTGGCTATCTGGATGCAATGGAACAGTAAAGAATGCATTGCAGAGGTCTATGACTGTATACCATTCTGCATCATGCGGAATCTGATAAAGAATTACCGCTGGGTTTGGAACAACTGGGCAACATGGAACAACTATCTGATTAACCTTTCTCAGGTCTTGAACAATCCTGTAAGTTCCGTTTGGCTTTTTGATACCCATAATCGGTGAGTTACATGGGCTACTTTCAATTTCTTTTAGAACACCTTGTTTTATAAATTTGTCAATTACAGGTATAACACCTTCAATAGTTTCTGCCTTCATTTTATACTGAGGAATGTTTGGAAAATCTACTCCTTGTCTTACTGTAATTTTAACTGGGTCTACATTTTTCATCAAACCCATTTCACTTCCTGTAAGATCCCAAATTTTAGCATTAACTGTTTCTTTTAATACTTCAGGAAGATTGTTTTTATCAAATGCAGGAAATAATTTACTTTCCTCTGCTTCAACCATTAACATCGTTATTTGTAAAGCCCATCTTCCTCTTGAGTTTGGAGCTCAATACCATCCGGTGAGCAATATATTTTGCAGTTCATCTTACATAAAATGTCCCTTCGCAACAAGTTTACTGGACTGCTGTTACAGACTACAAATCTGTGTTTGTCTTTAAATTTGCCAATTTCAACCTTCACTGGTTCTGTTAAATCTGTTTTAATTTGTTGATTAGCTACTCCAACTACTTGAATTTTATCACCCAAGAGAGGTAGGTTTTCTATTTCCACTGATCTAACAGTAGAACGGGTAGCACCAGTGTCCACAAGAAAAGTGATTTCTACATCATTCACCTTCCCATTTACAAATGGACCAGACTGATCTACCTCAAGAGTGGCTCCAAGTACACACTCTTCCTCCTCTCTCAGGCACCATCATAAGTAATCATCAGAATCACTCCCTCCATTTTCATTCAACAAATACTGTTGAGAAACATTTTGCACATTCACTCGTGGTGATCTGTTTACCTGCTCTCCTCCGCAGAATCCCGTTTCTGTATTATATCTCTGCACATTTACACAATTTGGAAGTGGTGGTTGTGGAATCTGACTCTGCTGATTCACTACCTGTCGCTGTAGCTGTTGCTGCAGATCTATCTCATTCTGCATCTGCGGATTTAATGATGCATTTTTAAAATTTCTGGGCGGATTTTTACATTCGCGCTTCCAGTGTCCAATTTCGCCGCAATTAAAACATGGGAGTTTTTGTTTTAACTCTTCAATATTACCCATCAATCTAGGCTTATTACCCTTAAATTTCCCTTGATTCTGATTTACATTTTTGTTTTCCAGGGTTGCTATTTGCTGTTCAGCTACCTTCAATTGTGCCCACATAGCTTTTTCCTTCAGCTTCTTCTGTTTTGCATCTATCTCATCACTATAATATTTTGCCTTTCTCAAAATGTCATCAACTGATAGTGATTGCCAATCAACTATTCCGTTTCTAATCATATCACCAATTTCAGGTCTTAAGCCATAAACAAACCTGTATATAAAGTGGCTCATATCCTTTTCACTTAATTTTTCATAGCCACTGTATTGTTTAAAAACCAATAGTAACCTTTCATAAAATGAATGTACTGATTCTTTTGGCTCTTGATTTGTTCTGTCTATTTTAACCCAATCAACTTCTTTTGGAGCAATCTTGTTTTTCAACCACACAATTACTTTGCCATAGAGATCCATAACATCTGCTGATGGAGCACCTGTTATTCTATCTCGAGGAGGTTCTTCTTTGGGCCAACTTACAGAAATCTTACATTCTGTCCAAAGATCCAATGGGACAACAATGTCAAAGAATCCATCAAGATCAATCCACAGAACTTTTGAAACTTTAATAAATCCATCCACCTGTCGATACCACTCCACAGGCTTTTCTCTCAGCCGAGGGAAATCATTGGTGAACAATAAAATGTCCTGCCTAGTCCAAGGAACATGCACATACCCACCATCAGCAATTTCTCTCATTGGAAACTGACCAGCTACTTCTCCTCTTTCTCTCCTTTCTTCCTCTCTTTTCTTTGTCCATTTAACTCTCCATTTACTTAATTCACCTAATCTTTTTAGGAACACAATTAATTCTTTTATATGAATAATTCTTCCAGTGGTATTCATGCTTTCAATGTCTTTTTCAGAAAAATCCACTCTGTAACTTTTTCCCAAATTTTTCTGTCTGCTCAAATCAATCTCCAATTCAGTAGCCAATTCCTCTAATTGATCATACTTTGTTTTCGTTTTCCATTGCATGCTTTTACAAATAAACAATAATTCATCATCCTGATATTGCTTTAAATTGTCAGGTCCAATTGTGCCAATAATTAATTCTTCCAAATCCGCTTTTAATTTTGCAACATCAATTAATTTAAATTCTGAGCTTTGTGGGGTTTGCGTTAAATCTATTTTATTTGCACTCTTTTCCGGAGTACCTGCATCAGATTCTGCACCTGATGCAGTTTTATTGGAAAAGCTTTGATTAAATGTTAAGTCAGGCATCATTGTTTTCTCTCGGTGAATTTCTGATAAATCTGAATAAAAATTTTCAGCCACTTTCTGAATTTCTGCATTTAATGGAATAGTCAGAGCTGAGTGTCTAATTTCCCTTTGATCAAATACTGATTGTACAGGTCCAATTGTTACTGCTTCCATGCTTTTAGTTAACTGCCGTATTAATTCATCTTTTGATCGGAAATATTCTGAAGTATTTGGCATTTCCTCACATCTTTCTGTTCTCATTACATTTCTTGAGGTTTCATTTCTATTGTCTCCAGATATACCGGAGCTAGATCTTGTTTCTACTCTTTCATGAGTTTTTGCATTAATGGGATTTAATCTAGGTGATGCCTCATCAATAATTTCTCTAGGAGGTGCACTTGGAGTAGTTCCTGGAGGAACTCTCGGAGAAGAAAATGAACAAACTGGTTGATAAGGAGACTGTCTCTGTTTAGTAATATAAATTTCTTCTAAGACTGGATCTACTAATTCACTTTCTTCAGCATTATTATTTTTCTTTCGAACATTGTTTTGACTAATTATCTCACCTGTTCTTGCTGGATACAAACCATCACATGCGCTACGTCTCCATCGACGCATTCTATCCTCATGAGTTTCCCTATTTATGTCTAATCTGGTACCTCTTGTTATGCCTTTTTTCTCTCGTTCCAATTCAAACATCTCATCCTCCCATTCAGCTAAAGCCTCAAATTGTGTAGGTCTAGGCTTTGGTTCAAGTGTCATCATTTTATCTCTTAAATTTTTCATAACCTTAGTGTTAAAGGAACCATCTTCCGGCCATGCTAAAACACCATCATTCTTGGTATAATCCATCCAATTTTCAAACCATAGGCAAGTATGATAACCATATTCACCTTCCATATAAGCTGCAGGTGTTTTATACTTATGAAGTAACTTTCCACCTCGCGTTTCTATTTTCTTTCAGGTTTCAATTTAATTTTCAATTTCTGAAACCATGAAAGTTTCTTTTTCTGCTTAATATAATAATAATCCATGTTTTAAAACGATTTTGATTACTTTAGAATAAATCGTAAATGTTTCCTGGTTGTTCCACTAAACCAACCAATCTGTGCGCGAAACACACCAACAAGCCAATCAGGTTAAGCTACGTCACCACCTTGCTCAACCAATAGAATTACTGCTTTCTGGATGTACCAATCAGCTGTCAGCTCGTCTTAGTCACGTGAGCCAATCAGTGTGCTTGCTGAGACGTATGCTAGCCAATCACAGCGCGGACCCTGTGACGTATACTGCCGCTGCAGCTTCTCGTCTCTCGCCTTGAGCTCACCCCTCCTTCACTAAATATTTTCACAGCGCCATTTTAACAAAACTTTTCAATGAAAAATCAGTTAGTAACTCCAGAAAAACAAACCATTTGTCTGATTCGCTAAAATAAAGTGATACAATCACTCAGATATTCTTTTGCATGGAATAGACGACGCTATTCTCACAGAATATTTACATTCATTGATAAAGTAAGTAACCTTACTCTACACAGGTAATTACGAACTCGTTTCCCTCTGAATGCACTTAAAGTGACAATTCAAAGTTCAACTCGATCGAATATTACTAAATCATTTACACACATTAAAACGGAAAAGATCCCTAATCATGTATACATGTATCTTGGCAGGACTTTAACCAACCAAAGAAAACCTGTTTCGCCAGTAAGATAGACAACGCTTCCTTACCCTTCACTCAAGCTCTGATAAAATCTACTACTCTTTACACAGTGAGTTTTAAAACAGGCACCAAGTCCCTATACTCGAAGCTAGAATTTCATAGACAATCCTCACTATGCATTCTACCTTGCACACCTAAGATCCCTAAACTTGTGCTGTACGTCCACAACACTAATGATATATGACAATACCACTATTTCGAAACAGAACAAATGCACTGTGCAACTTCACCTGTTACACTATTCTTGTACCGGTACAAAACCACGAATTTTCACACTGCTGGAAAAAACCTTTCGACTACATATAACAACTGAACAAACTCAACATATGTTAAACATCGATCCTATGTAATTACCATGTAACATGACAGTTACCATAGCAACCGTAACTCTGCTACCAAGGAATTGATCCAGCGCCCCTATAGAAAAACTGTCTCAACAACGCTACCTAACACCATAATACTCACCATTAATCATAAATCAATCACAAGGCCCATTAACAACCGAGACAATTTTTGGGCAACTGAATCATGTGACCTAATTAATCAGAACCTATTCACAAACTATTTACACATTTATATACAACTGCAGTTTATCATTTCTTACCATGGTTTTATGCATAAATCATGTTAATTAAGTCTCTTAGGCTAATGGATCAACTGATGGTAACTAGACCATGAATAAACAAGACCAGCTTGTCGTTTCAAAATCTAATTTTATTAATCTTTTTATTCAAGAAAGAGCATTATTCTTAAGAATCTTTATTTATTAGCAATTAAAGCAGCGTTTATTAAGGCAAAATGATTTATTGATCTGACATCTTCAAAGCAATTCAGCATGTATGAGCAAGAGAAAATTACAGTTTCCCATTCCCTAAGTCTATTTTCCCTGTCTAAATCTCACTTCACCTAAAAGAAAAAGTAATTTAAGCCTATTATCCTTACGTGCGCCAAAGTCCATCAGCACGACACGCCCTTCTGGAATTGGAAAGAGAGAGGTGCGCCCTCCTGTCAAAGGGGTCAAGTTTTATACATTTTCTGTCTAGCTAATCTCACTAAAATGTATTCTATCTTTTGCCATCCAGAGTTTTTATTGGCTGACAGATGTCAGTCCACGTTAGCTCATCACATTTTCATTCCAAAACCAAGCCTTTTCTTTGGCTCCATTGTCCGACTAAAAACATGTCTTTAGCTTCCTCGGAAATGCAACATTTCTCAAGTTTCAGACCGTTACTTCCTCAGCTTGGCAGATTTGCCGCATCCTGTCCTTGATTTTGTCACTCTCAGAGCATGTCCTGCACAAAAGTCATTCATCAGTATTTCTTTGACAACTGTCGATGTGGTAAAAGTTTCCACTTCAGAATACGTGCAAGGCTCCACTCTGGACAGGATTCTAAACACGATCTTTAAGCGCTAGGCCTTAGGCCTCTTCCTTGGTAACTAGTATTCAAACAAACACAAGACATTAATTAATTAGAGAATTGAGACTCGTTCTGTTACCCACCCCCCTTTGCTAATTATTATCCCATTAATATATGTTACCTAGCTGAAGCACACAGAGCAGCGTTTTTATATCTACCACCTTCATTTAGGCCGCAAAGAATTCTTCATGAGCTAATGCCACATAAAGACGAAAAGACATAACATAAGCACATATAATAAGCACATGCCATTATTTAAACAGCCGCATTTAATACTGACAAAGACAATAGACAAGGTTAGTTTATTATTTTCGACACACTTGCAAATGCAACAAAGAGCACATGTATTAGTCCTTCGTGTCATGTAAATGCATTTTAATCTAAGTAGGTTAATAATTCACCACAAATCAATTAGTACAGTTATTTATTATGGAAGTTTAACTTTGCGAGCCAGAACAAAATATTATTCTGAAACTCGCTCCATCAGAAGCATTACCATCTTAGCGATGGCTAGCCGTCCCATTAAAGAAAGCGGCAAGGAATTCCAAAAGGATACAGATTGCTGTAGTGACTTAAGAGTCCGATCGATATTCTGGACCAGCAGCTGCGAGTCCTTAGGGGCCACCTGAATTCCGAGATAACGGAATGCCTCCTGTTCCCAGCGCAGCCCCAGGTCCGGCAAGTCTGCCAGTGGCACCGAACTATACCCCGCAAGCGGGAATATCAAAGAGTTGCCGTGGTTAAGTCTCAGTCCCGATGCCTCGCCGAACTGATCCAGGTGGTGTAGCAAAATCGGCAGTGCCGTCAAATAAAATAAGGCGTCATCCGCATACACGGAGATGATACTGCCCGTGTCCCCCACCGTAATGCCCCACGGTGCCATTTCCGTAAGGATTCAGACAGCAAAGGGTTCTATGGCCAGGGTGAAGAAGAGCGGCAAGAGGGGACACCCCTGGCGTGTACCCCGTCCCACCAGTTGCCACTCCTCCGATCTTGCCGCTCACCCTGGCATGAGGGGCCCTGTATAGGATGCGAATCCAGCAACAAAATTTGGGGCCCAGCCCCACTGCCCAGAGGACCTCCAGCAGATACCCCCAATCGACTGTATCAAATGCTTTAGCGAGGTCAACCGACACCAGTACCATCTGTTCCTCCCTGTCGCGAACCTCATGCATAATGGGATTCAGCCTCCTCAGGTTCATGGCCGTGCTGCGTCCTGGGATAAACCTGCACTGGTCCACATGGCCAGGTGGCTCATATGCGGCGCCAGACGCATGGCCAAGAGTTTGGTCAAGATCTTCACGTCCGTGTTGATCATAGTGATGGACGATATGCCGAAGGGTCATGCTTATCTCCCCCCGGCTTCAGGATCATACAGATTTCGCCCTGATTCATACTTGGTGGGAGAGCCTCGCATTCGAACGCCTCAAGAAATACTTGCAAGAGGAGACGGGAAAGTGTACCCTCAAATGCCTGATAAGAAGGGAAGCCATCACTCCCCGGGGACTTAGCCCGCGGCAAGCAGGTCATGGCCGCACGCACCTCACTCAGTGTCAGGGTTTCATCTAGCCCGTCCTGCGCCGCCTTGGGGAGGGACTGCAGGGTCAACCTCTGAAAGTAAGGAAGATAAGAGGTCTCGGTGACAGCGGGGTCCACGGCATATACCAATTGTAAGTGAGACTTGAGAACTCGGAGGATGCCCACTTCTGTGTGGACCATACCATCCGCTCCGGGGTCTGTTCTCGCCGAAGGATCCAAGCCAACAGTCGGCCCGATTTATCACCCTCTCTGTAAAGGCGCTGCCTATATTGGCCAAGGTTATACATGTCAAGTCGGTCTAGGATGTCATGAAAGCGAGACCGAGCAGTCTGCTCCGCCTCTTGCTGCAAGGCATCAGGGTCCGTCAATGTTTTCAAGTTTAAGAGATTATCCTCCGCCTCCTGCAAGTCCTGGTGGAGCCGTCTCCGGACCCCTTAAGTGAGGCCCATACATGCTCCTCGGATCACCGCCTTCAGGGTGTCCCACCTAGCTGCGAAAGTAAGCTCCCCCCCTCCCAATTGAGGTTTACGTAGTCGGAAAGGGCAGTCTCAATATGCCCCCTCCCCACTTGGTCTTGGAGGATATCTGCCGGCAACCTCCAAGTCCGGGGGCGGGAAAACGGAGTCCCCAATTCAAGACACACGCCACCGGAGAGTGGTCGGACAAGAAGAGGGCCTGATGTGTAACCTCAAGGGACATATTTGACTACGTATTTGCAACCAGTATACTGTCCAAACGACAGTGCATGTTGTGAGTGGGGGAAAAACATGTGTGCACTTTCTGTGTTGGGTTTCTCAGGCGCCAAACATCAATAGCCCCTAAATTCCCCATGACCACCTTAAGCTGCGCTGTCATACGTGGCTTTGTTCCAGCTCGGGCGGAAACCTATCCAGAACGGGATCCAGAACACAGTTAAAGTCTCCGAACCAAAGCACAGGTGCCTCCAGGTCAGGGATCAGGACCTCCTGCAGGGTCAGGAAGAAACCAGCGTCATCTATGTTGGGCGCGTATGAATTCAGTATGGTAAGATTTCTGCCATCCAGCTTTGCCCGCAGTAGCAGGTATCTGCCGTGTATGTCCGCCTCCACATACTGGATAGCAAACGGGACCCCGGGTGCCACCCATATCAGGACTCCCATGGCGTATGTGGAAAAGGAAGAGTGAAACATTTGACCCCGCCACTTTTTCCCCAATTTTTGGGCACCATCGTCATCGAGGTGGGTTTCCTGGAGGCACGCAATGGAGACTCCATGCCTGCGAAGGAAGGACAGGACCCTAGATCTCTTAGTGCATGTGCCTAGCCCCCTCAAATTCCAACTTAAAAACTTATACCCATGTCTGATGACGTGGCCCACCCGGCCCTACAACTCTACTCCTGGTGCCACCCCGACCCCGTGCCCGACCTGTGATACATACGATGCCTGCAACATTCCCCCTCAACAATCCCTCCCAAAACCCCAACCACCCCCTCCCACGAGCAATATACTTGCAACAACAAAACATGCTGATATGCCCTTCCCCTGCTGGTGCAAGGACGTACACAGCCCCTCCCATATGCCCAACAGGGCTAAACCACCCAACAGATGAAAGAGAAGACCCCCTTCCCCCCCACCCAGCTCCCAACGCAACCAGCTAGCATGACGTTAACATGGGACTCGGACCCTCAGAGGTGAAACATACACATCTGCCGGAATATCTGCCCCCCCAGGAACTGCACCTCCCTTCAAATCCAAATGTATCAAAAACACTTTCCCCATCAGGAGTTAGTCCAGGCAAGTCAGCCAACATTCACATTGGAGGACCAACCAGAGCACACCTAGATATGTCCTTCAGGACCGGGCCACAGATACAGCCAGTGAGTCCCCCGCCGTTTCAGGGACCGTGTCGACGATAGGTAGGAGAGTGTCTGTGGTAGGCTGCAGAGTGTCTGAAACCAGTATCTCATTCTGAGGTGAAACTACCAGAGGCTCCGGGGGGCCCTCGGACTCCGACAACTCCAGGCGGAGGGCCCCTTCGTCGCCCACCGTGACCCGCCGCCTCTCCTCGCGTTCAGCATTGTCAGGTGAACGCCAGCACCTGGTATTGCATCTCCTTGTGGGTCGTGTCCCCCATGTACTTCTGGCTCCACCCCGTTCCCCCGGCGGGAGGGCATCCCCCCTGATCTCCAGCCACTCCCATACCTCCTCAGGGCCTTCAAAAAAATGTGCCTTTCCCTAGGATATGACCTTAAGTTTAGCGGGGTAAAGCAGCATATACTGCAGGTGTTGCTCCCAAAGTTTCTGCTTGACTGCCAGGAAGGATTTCTGTTGTTCCTGAACTTGGCGAGTGTAATCCGGGTATACGGACACTTTGGCGTTTTCAATAGTAAGGTTCGCTGTTTCCCTAGCCGCTCTCAGGATGCAGTCCCTGTCTCGGTAATTTAGAATCTTAGCGATGAGGGCCAGCGGCGGGGCGCCCGGCCTCGGCGGCGGGACCAACGCTCTATGGGCGCGCTCAATTACAAATACATCGGACAGACCCGTGGGGCAAAGTGTTGTACGGATCCAGTGTTGCAGAAAGCCCTCCGCATTTCCAATCTCTGCGCGTTACGGAATTCCAAGGACCCTAATGTTACTGCGGCGTGCTCTCCCTTCAGAATCCTCCGCCCTGCGCTCCAGCTCCCCCGCCGAGGTAACGAGCCGTGAAACCGTTTGTTTGAGGGACGCTACCTCTCCCTGCAGCTGGACAATATTCCCCTCCGCAGTGGAGACTTTATCCGCTACTTTTCGCAGGTCCGTCCTCAGAAGGTTCACATCTATGGACACTGTTTCGGTTTGCCTTTCCAAGGCGGAGTGGGACCCCTGTATTGTCTTCAGCAGCTCCGCCCGGGAGGGCTCGTCGGGGACCTCACTCTCTCCATCCTGACGTGTAATGCGCTGTGAAGGCAGCCGTTGGGTGGTGTCTTGCGTTATGGTGTTTGGCTGTGGGGCGGGGCCATCCTGTCCATACGCATTGCAGGAGTCGAAAGGGACCCCCTCTGGGTGTCCGAACAGCAGAAGTGCCCCCAAACAGTCCCCCCTCAAAGGCCCGCAGAGATGCGCAGAGTCCACGACAGTCTCTTTGGCTGTGCGCTACTGCGGCTACTCACAACACCAGCCCCCACTCACCACAGCTTCATCCATGAAATGTCCGTCTCGCGGAGAAGGATTCCCTCTAAACTCGATCGCCGCGCCTCGAGACGCCGCAGAGGCCAGGGCCATAGACCATCCAGGTCCCCAGGGTAGCTCCAGCAAACACCACTCACTCCTCAGCACCCGACCCGTGCAGCAGCGTGGCAACGGGGCATCAACGTCCTCCCCCCCATCAAGTGGGCCCGCTCAGCCCCGCAAGCCCCACGGCTCCCACCGCTCCCCGATGTGCACCTCGGGCACAGTCCGGGGGTAGGATGAGGGTCCAAACCACCCAGGGTTGTCACAGTCTTCTTTCAGGACTGCCGAGACTTCTCACTCTGTAGCCACTCCGGCACTGCAGTCCGACAGTGCAGGCCTCAGTCCCGGCCCCGCAGGGCTACGATGGACTGCCGCAATCACTTACTCGATATGCACCTCGACGACTGCGGGAACCTTCCCCGCTGATCCGCTGTCTCCGTTAGGGGCGGCCTCAAGGAGCACCCACTGCACGGGCCGCCTCCGCCCCACTAGCGTAGGCCGCAGTCCAGGTCAGGCCCGTACCCCCGGCTGTCGTCTCGCAGGTCCTCAGGAGATGCTTGGGGGCCCCCCGATGGCAACGGGGCCTCCTCAGATCATCAGGGTCAGGGCCGGTGTCCAGAGGGACAGGGATTGTGGGCCACCCCTGCCGCTGTGTATAAGCCCCCAGAGCTCCGCACCGCACGGGAGGCCCCCGGATGTCAGTGGGCGCCTCCCTAGCTTCAATCGCCTCACCGTCGGGCCAGATTTAAGGGAGTCCGTGAGCTCGGGCCGCCCCTGCCGCTCTGTCAGGCCGCCGCCTCGGTCACGCCGCCCGCCCACCGCAGGGCCGGGCGGACCTCAGGAGCACCATGCTGTATGGGAGGCCCCCGATGGCAGTGGGCGCCTCCCTCGCCGCAATCCCCCACAGTCGTCTCAGCGCCGATGGGTACCGGGAGCTCAGGCCGCCTCCGCTGCCTCGATGTAGGCCGCCGCCCCAGCCTCGCGGCTCATCCCTCGGAGAGGCCCCAAGGGCTCCACACCTCACAGGAGGCCCCCAATGGCAGTGGGCGCCTCCCCCGCCGTTCCTCTATCTACAGTTCCGGTCGCCAAGAGCCCCAGCTTGCAGGCCGCTCTCACCACGATTTAGGCCGCAGAACCGGCCTCACATGATTCCGGACCCGCCATCTCACGGCCCGGCTGCCACTACCGCCCACCGTCCACCGAGTGGGCAAACTCCGGGTCCGAGTGTGCCCCTGGGTAACCAGGACTCCTGGACCTCTTCTGCTTGGTCTGAGTACAGCAGGATCAACTATTATGCAGGATTTTTAAGCTGGCCGGCTGGGAGCTGAAGGAGCTCACGTCCTGTCGGCCATGCTGCTTGGGCCATGCCCCTACCTTGTACCAAGTTATGAAGTTTATCACTCAAGGTTGGCCCAAAGAAAGATGTCTTTCCTCCTCTTTGAGACCGTTTTCTCAAGTATCAAGTGAACTCACTATAGTGAATGGCTTACTGTTCCGCAATGACTTAATTGTTCCCCTATCTCAATTATGTAAAATCTTTTCCAAGCAGATCATTCTGGTCATCTAGGAGTTGGGGCTACCTCCAAAAATCTTAAACTGTATTTTTGGTGGCCCTCAATGGATTCACAAGTTGCTACATGGATATCTTCCTGTAGTGCATGTCTATTGTCTGACAAACATTGGCTCATACACAAAACCACATTGCGTACAGTACCATTGCCAGAGGAACCATGGGCAAAAGTTGCTCTTGATTTTCCTGGCCAATTTTATTTATTATCATCTGCTAAAAAAATTGATAGTCTTGATTGACTATTTTTCAAAATGGATTTTCCTTGATTTTGTTCCTCATGTAATACTGCTTCAGTGATTACATTTTTAAGCAACACTTTTGTTTGGGAAGGACCTCCAAAGGAACTTGTAACAGACAATAGTACTCACTTTGCCTCTACTCAAATGAAGGATTTTGTTGCAAAACATCATATCAAACACCTCAAAGTAGCAATTTACTCTCCAACATTAAATGGTTTAGTGGAAAGAATAAACACATTTTTGAGAGAGGGGGTGCAAACGACTTTGGCCACTGGTGTTCCAGTAGACGTTTTCTTGAAAGAAAAAGTGTAGAGTTATCATCTCACTCCACACTCCACTGCAAGTGTGTTTCCCTTTCTCTTATTGATGAAAAGAAATCCCAGTTCAGAACTTTTTCCTGACTGGTTAAAGGATACCTTACCTAGAGACAGCCATTGTTTCTGTACAATTTCTGAGTCAGTCAGAGAAAGGGTAAAAGAGGCACAAACAAAACAGAAATCACTTTATGACACATCCCATGCTATAAAATGTGTTGATTTGCAAGTGAATGATTGGGTTTTGGTTAGATGTCCACTCAAAGTCAATAAGGGAGAATCGATATTCTCAAACCCAGTAAGAATAGAAAAGATTTCAAAAGGTGCTGTGTTCTTACAAGATAAGGGATGGTCATGTAAGAGAGAGATCTTGTTAAATTGTCTCATGAACAAGCCCTTGAGATTTGCAAACATAAAAATTGTGAATCTGAAAACTGGTTTGATGTGTGGAGATGTATTTCTTCTGCAAATTTTATTATTACAAACAGGCTTCAATCTACTTCACCAGCAGCTTTCTCTGATGATAATCTTGCAGCGGAAGATGTTGCTGGTGATGGTTCTGACCAGTTATCCTCTGACGTTAGTGTCATGGAGTCTAGTATTTCTGACATAATTGTTCAATCTGAGACCCAATTGGAAACTAGATCTGTATGCAACGCTTCCATGCCTACTAAATTTAAGGACTTCTATGTACATTAAAATTTCTTGTTGTTGTTCTAAAGTGGAAGATGATGTAGAATGTTATGTACAGAACAAGTGAACCTGTGTATGATGACTCTTCATCAAGGGCGTGGTCACACATGTTATTTTAAATTTAAAACCTGTTGTTTGGCCATGAGCCTCATGCCATGTTCTCTCTCCATGGTTTCCACGGCAGCACAGCAGTTGTGGTTGAGGATTCATGGAGACAGGATCGCGGCTAGAGGGACCCCTGCTTATTCTGAATAGAGCTCCTGAAACTTACCTCACTTGGTTGTGAGAGTGTCTTCATTATATCAGAGTTAGGGATTACCCTGGAGGGGATAGACAAATTAGGTAAAATACAGCTAAATTTTGTTCTTTGGGGAAAAATAGGAAAAACGTACTGCAGAAGAAAGCGTTTCTTATTCCCTGAAAATGTTATCAACAAAAGGTTTTCGCTGCTAAGATCACCATCTTCCCAGCTTTCAGGAACAGGTAGACTTTTGTCTGAAACCCAAAATTTTCTACACAGTTTTGGAATTTTACTGGGACATAGCCTTTTTTTCCTGTTTTTTGTGCTTTCAACGTCCTTCTTGTTAGTGTTAGAAATGGGTGTGAAAGCAAGAATGGATCCTGAGAAGCTAAACATTTCTGAAAAGAAGACAACATTCTGAAGTAAGCAAGGGGTCATTTGTGTAGATCCATCAAGGTTTTCCTGTAGAAAGTAACAGTTGAAATAAAAAAAGATTGAAATTGAGTTGAAAAAACCCAGACATTTCTGCCTTCATTTTCACCTGTAACTTCTTCTAACTATGGTAGATTTTTGAAAGTGAAATACCACTACGTCCGTGGGACCCATCTGGCTGGGGGGATACCACCAATAACCCGGGGTACCCAGTGCCAATAACTGAGCTGCACCTTGCAATGTTTTTTCACTGGTAACCAGATATACAGCAATTCATGTGGTAAAATATAAAGAATGAAACATGTGTGTTAAGGAAACCTATGTATTTCTGTAAGTAATGGGAACAAGATATGAATTTCAGAAGCAATAGTCATTTGTGCATTTCTGGATATGTAGGTACCCATATTAGCATGTAAATTAGGGGGTGTCTTTCAAAATGACTTCTTTATACACTGTCTTACATTTGGAAGGCAGAAATGTATAGAAAGACAAAGGGTAATATTTGTTCTACTATTCTGTGTTCCCCTAACTCACCTTATAAAAATGATATCTCACTTGTGTGGGAGGTCTAGTGCCTGCGACAGGAAACGGCCCAAAACGTAACATGGACATGACACAAAACAGACACTTTCTTTTGTAAATATGCCTAGCTGTGGATTTTGGCCTCTAGCTCACCCAGCACCTAGGGAAACCTAGCAAACCTGTACATGCTTGAAAACTAGACAGTCAGTACAATCTAGTATGGGGTGACTTGTGTGGCTCTCACCAGGTTCTGTTATCCAGAATCCCTTGCAAACCTCAAACTTTGTAAAACAAAAAAAAGACACTACTGTGTTGGAATTTTGTGGAATCTAAAGGGAGCCACAAACTTCCACCCACCCGCATTTTCCTCAGTCTTCCAATAAAAATGGTACCTCACTTGTGTGGGTATGCCTAGTCTCTGTAACAGGAAACGGCCCAAAATGCAACATGAACACATCAAATTATTCCTCTGAAAACTCATCCGTTTTTTGCAATATGCCTAGCTGTGGATTTTGGGCCCTCACTCTGCCGGCACCTAAGGAAACCTAGCAAACCTGAACAATTTTGCAAACTATACACCCAGGGAAATACAGAAAGGGGTGACTGTGTGTCTCTCACAGGTTCTGTTACCCCAAATCCCTTGCAAACCTCAAACTTTGTTAAATAAAAAAATATATACATTTTCCTCACTTTTCGGTGATGGAATGTTCTAAAATCTGTGGGGAACCCAAAATCTTACACCCACCCAGCATTCCCTCAATTCACCCGAAAATAAGGTACCTCACTTGTGTGGGTAGGCCTAGTGCCTGCTCCAGGAAACGGCCCAAAACTTAAGGACTCATCAGATTTTTCCAGTGAAAAGTGACCCATATTTTGAAATGACCATAGCTGAGGATTTTGGGCCTTAGCTCAGCCGGCAACTAGGGAGACCTAGCAAACCTGTAAAATTTTTAAAACTACAGTCCCAAGAAAATCAAGAATGGAGTGAATTGTGTGGCTTTGGCAAGCTTCTGTTATCCAGAATCCCTTGCAAACCTTAAACTTTGTGCAAAAATAAAAATACATTTTCCTAACAGTTCTATGATGGAAAGTTCTGAAATCTGTGGGGAGTCACAAACTCACTTCCACTAAGCATTCGCCCAAATCTCCTGATAAAAATGGTAGCTCACATGTGCGGATAGGTTAGTGCCCGCAACACGAAACTGCCCAAAACCCAACGTGGACAAATCTAATTTTTCCACAGAAAACTAACCCTTTGTTTGCCTATGTGCCTACCTGTGGATTTTAGGCCATCACTCAGCAGCACCTAAGGAAACCTAGCAAACCTGTACAGTTTTGCAAACTATACACCCATGGAAATACAGGATGGGGTGACTGTGGGCATCTCACCAGGTTCTGTTGCCTAGAAACCCTTGCAAACTTTATAAAAAACAAAAATACTCATATTTCTGTGATGGAAAGTTGTGGAATCTGTTGGGAGCCACAAACTTCCACCCACCCAGCATTCCCAAAAGTATCTAGAAAAAAAGGTACCTCACAACGGCCCAAAACATAGCATGGACACGTAACACAACTGACCCTTTCTTTTGCAAATGTGCCTAGCTGTGGATTTTGGGCCCTAGCTCATGCAGCACCTAGGGAAACCTAGCAAACCTGTACATGGCTGAAAGCTAGGCAGGCAGGAAAATCCAGTATGGGGTTACTTGTGTGGGTCTCACCAGGTTCTGTTATCCTGAATCCCTTGCAAACCTCAAACTTTGTAAACAAATGTAAAAAATTCCCTCGCATTTCTGTGATGGAAAGTTGTGGAATCTGCGGGGAGCCACAGACTTCCACCCACCCACGATTCCCAAAAATCTCCCAAAACAAATGGTACCTCACTTGCGTTGGTAGGTCTAGCCCCCACAACAGGAAACAGCGCAAAACGCAGTGTGGACACATCAAGTTTTTCCAGTGAAAACTGACACTTTTTTGCACTGTGCCTAGCTGTGAATTTTGGGGCCTAGCTCAGAAGGCACCTATAGAAATCTAGCAAGCCTGTACATTTTAGAAAACTAGACACCCAGGGAAATCAGGGATGGGGTGACATGTGTGGCTTTCACCAAGTTCTGTTACCCAGAATCTCTTCCAAACCTCAAATTTTGTAAATAAAACACATTTTCCTCACATTTCTGTGATTGAAAGTTCTGGAATCTGCAGAGAGCCACAAACTTCCACCCACCCACAATTCCACCAAGTCTCCCGATAAAAATGATACCTTACTTGACTGGATGGGCCTAGTGCCTGCACAGGAAATGACCCAAAACTCATTGTGGACACATCACATTTTTCCACAGTAAACTAACCCCTTGTTTGCAACGTGCCTACCTGTGGATTTTAGGCCCTCACTCTGCCAGCACCCAAAGAAACATAGCAAACCTGTACAGTTTTGCAAACGATACACCCAGGAAAATCCAGAACGGGGTGACTGTGTGTCTCTCAACAGGTTCTGTTACCCAGAATCCCTTGCAAAGCTCAAACTTTGTAAAAAAAAAATAAACAACACATTTTCTTCAGATTTCTGTGATGGAAAGTTCTGGAATCTGTAGGGAGCCAAAAACCTCCACCCACCCAGCATTCCCCAAAGTCTCCCGAAACAAATGGTACCTCACTTGTGTTGGTAGACCTAATGCCCAGAACAGGAAAGGGCCCAAATCACAAAGTGGACACACCACATGTTTCCAGTGAAAACTGATCCTTTTTTTTGCAATGCGCCTAGCTATGGAGTGTGGGCCCCAGGTCAGCTGGCACCTATAGAAACCTAGAAAACCTGTACAATATTTAACACTAAACACCGAGGGAAATCAAGGATGGGTTGACTTGTGTGGCTTTCACCATGTTCTGTTACCCAGAATCCCTTGCAAACCTCAAACATTGTAGAAAAAAAACATTCTTCAAATTTCTGTGATGAAAAGGTCTGGAATCTGTAGGGAGCTACAAGCTTCCACCCACCCGGCATTCTTCCAAGCCTCCCTCTAAAAATGGCACCTCACTTGTGTGGGTAGGTCTAGTGCCCACGACAGGAAAACACCCAAAATACAACATGAACACATCACATTTTTTTCTACAGAAAACTGACCCTTTATTTGCAATGTGCCTAGCTGTGGGTTTTGGGACCTGGCTCAGCAGACACCTATGGAATTTGGAAACCTAGCAAAGCTGTACATTTTTTAAAAATAGGCATCCAGGGGACTCTGCGATGGGTGACTTGTGTGGCTCTCACCATGTTCTGTTACCCAGCATCCCTTGCAAACCTCAAATTTTGTAAAAAAAAAAAACATTTTCCTCACATTTCTTTGATGGAAAGTTCTGGAATCTGCAGAGAGTCACAAACTTCCACACACCCAGAATTTCGCTAAGTCTCTTTATAAAAATGGTACCTCACTTGTGCAGATAGGCCTAGTGCCTGCAACAGGAAACAGCCCAAAACCCAACGTGGACACATAACATTTTTCCACAGAAAACTAACCTTGTGTTTGCAATGTGCCTATCTGTGGATTTTAAGTCCTCACTCAGCCAGAATTTAAGGAAACCAAGCAAACCTGTACAGTTTTGCAAACTTTTTCCGACACAAGTTGTCGGTCTCCACCCAGTACCAGATGCTGTGAGGGCCAGACGATTTCAGAGGCTGAATTTTATCAGAACTATCGCTACCATCTTCGTGACCTACAGTCTGGCCCACAATTATCGTTAGATGATCTTGAATTTCAGAGGAATCATTCACATCGATGATACCCCTGAGGATACTATTTCCAGAAATATCGGCTCCCATTTTTCAGCAATTAATACAACTCACCATCCACGATGTTGAAGGACTCCATAAGTCTATCTTAAATTGAATTTGTCCGTACCATACAACGACGTTTGGTAAACAAGCGACTGAAGGACTTCATTTGTATGTGTTTTTAATCATCTTCTATTTACACCCTGAGTTTTCTATGTCAAAGACGGGTCACCTGATGAAGGCTCCCAAGCCGAAACGCGCGTAGTGCATCTACCGCTTTGCCTTCATCATGTCTCTCTTCCTTTTTTAATGTTTAACTATGTGTATGTCTGGATATATTTGAAACATTCCAAAAATAATACCAATATATCATGAAATGTACTGAAATATGTTTAAAAAATATCCATCTATAAATAAGCCAAAAATTATATTTTTCCAAACAATAAATCCTTAAAAATATATATATTTGTGTAGTTGCTGACAGTTTGTACATAGTGGGTTTTTAGACATATATACCGAATTGAATCGTATGACTAGTTATAGGCCGTTCCAAACCAGTTTTGCAAACTATACACCCAGGGAAATACAGTATGGGGTGACTGTGTGTCTCTCACAGGCTCTGTTACCCCAAATCTCTTGCAAACCTCAAACTTTGTAAAACAACACATTTTCCTCACATTTCGGCGATGGAAAGTTCTAAAATCTGTGGGGAACCGAAAATCGTACACCCACCCAGCATTCCCTCACTGTGACAGGAAACTACCCAAATGCACATCACATTTTTCCAGTGAAAACAGACCCCTATTTTGTAATGTGTATAGCTGTAGATTTTGAGCCCAATATCAGCAGACATGTAGGGAAACCTAGTAAACCTGTACATGTTTTTAAAATAGACTCCCAGAGAAATCCAGGATTGGGTGACTTGTGTGGCTCTCACCTGGTTCTGTTATCCAGAATCCCTTGCAAACCTTAAACTGTATAAAAAAAATGATTTTCCTCACATTGCTGTGATGGAAAGTTCTGGAATATGCAGAGTGACGCAAACATCCACCTTCCATCTACCCCGAATTTCCACAAGTCTCCTAATAAGAATGGCACCTCACTTGTGTGGATAGGCCTAGTGTCTGCAACAAGAAACGGCACAAACCCCAATATGGACACATCACAATTTTCCACAGAAAATTAACCCAATGTTTGCAAGGTGCTCACCTGTGGATTTTGGGCCCTAGCTCAGCCGGTACCTAAGGAAAACTAGCAAACCTGTACATTTTTGCAAACTATACGCCCAGGGGAATCCAGGATGGGGTGACTGTGTGTTTCCCACCAGGTTCTGTCACCAAGAATCCCTTGCAAACCTCAAACTTTGTAAAAACAACAAACACATTTTCCTCACTTTTCTGTTATGGAAAGTTCTGGAATCTGCAGGGAGCCACAAACATCCACCCAGCCAGCATTCCCCCAAGACGCATGAACAAAAAAAGGTACTTCCCTTGTGTGGGTAGGCCTAGTGCCCGTGACAGGAAACGGACGAAAATGTACTGTGGAGATCTCAAAATTATCGATCACCAAAAGACCTGGTTTTGCGAGGGAGTCACCTGTGTTTTTGGTTCCAGGCTCCGTGAGCGTCTAGGGAAACCTACCAAAACCAGAAATTTTGAAAACTAGACACCGAGCAGAGTCCAAGGAGGTGTGGCGTGTGTGGATCTTCCAACGTTTTCTTACCCAGAATTCCCTGCAAACCTAAACTTTTGCTTAAAAAAACATGTTTTTCAAATTTCTGTGTGAGACAGTTGTGAAATCGCTGGGGTGACACAAATTTCCTACCACCCAGCGTTCTCCCAGGTCTTTTGATAAAAATGGTACCTCACTTGTGTGGGTAGGCCTAGTGCCCATGACAGGCAACAACCCAAAACGCAACCTGGACACATCACATTTTCGATGGGGTAACTTGTGTGGCTCTCACCAGGTTCTGTTACCCAGAATCACTTGCAAAACTAAACATTTATTTTTAAAAAAAAACACATTTCCTCACATTTCTGTGATGGAAAGTTCTGAAATCTGCTGTGAGCCACAAACTTTCACCCACCCTGAATTCCCCCAGGTCTCCTGATAAAAATGGCACCTCACTTGTGTGGATAGGCCTAGTGCCTGCAAAAAGAAACAGCCAGAACGCAACATTAACACAATCCAATTTTCCTCAGAAAACAAACCCCTTGTTTGCAATGTGCCTACCTGTAGATTTTGGGCCCTAGCTCAGCCGGTACCTATGGAAACCTAGCAATTCTGTACATTTTTGCAAACTATACACCCTGGTGAATGCAGAATGGATTAACTGTGTGTCTCGCACCGGGTTCTGTTACCCAGAATCCCTTGCAAACCTCAAACTTTGTAAAACAAAAAAAACCCATTTTCCTCACATTTTTTGATGGAAAGTTCTGGACTCTGCGGGGCGCCACGAACTTCCACCACCCAGCATTCCCTCAAGTTTCCTGAAAAAAAGGTACCTCACTTGTGTGGGTAGGCCTAGTGCTTGCGACAGGTAACAGACCAAAACACAACATGGACTCATTCCCAGTGAAAACTGACTCTTATTTTGCAATGTACCCAGCTGTGTATTTTGGGCCCTAGCTCAGACGGCACCTAGGGAAACCTAGCAAACCTGTACATATTTTAAAACTTGACTCCCGTGAAAATCCAGGATAGGGTGACTTGTGTGGCTTTCACCAGCTTCTGTTACCCAGAATCCCTTGCATACCTCAAACTTTGAAGAAAAAAAAATCTTCACATTTCTGTGATGGAAAGTTCTGAAATATGTTGGGAGTCACAAACTTCCTTCCACCAAGCATTCACCCAAGTCTCCTGAGAAGAATGGTAGCTCACTTGTGTGGGTTGACCTAGTGACTGTGACAGGAAATTGCCCAAAACATACTGTGGAGACGCTAAAATTATCGATCACAAAAAAGACCTGGTTTTGTGAGGGAGTCACTTGTGTTTTTGGTCCCAGGCTCGGCAAGCAATCTAGGGAAACCTGCTAAACCCAGACATTTCTGAAAACTAGACACCAGGCGAAGACCAGGGAGGTGTGGCTTGCGTGGATCTCCCAACGTTTTCTTACCCAGAATTCGGTGCAAACCTCAAATTTAGATAAAAAATATCAAAGGTTTCTCACATTTCTGGGTGGGACAGCTATGGGATCGCCAGGTCGACACAAATTTCCTACCACCCAGCATTCTCTCAGGACTTCTGATAAAAATGATACTTCACTTGTGTGGTTGGGCCAAGTACCCGTGACAGGGAAGTGCCCAAAACATATTGTGGAGACATCAAAATGATCTATCACAAAACGACCTGGTTTGGAAAGGAGGGCATCTGCGTTTTTGTTTCTGGGCTCGGCAGCCATCTAGGGAAACCTACTAAACCCAGACATTTCTGAAACTAGACAACATGGGGAGGCCAGGGAGGTGTGGCTTGTGTGGATCGCCCACAGTTTTCCAACCCAGAATCCCCTGTTTTTTAAGTCGAGCGGTGAACATGCTAGTTTATTAGTTAGATTGAATAGGATAAGGGGGGTTAAATGAAGGAAGAACCTAGAAAGGGTTATTAGGGAGATCATAGTACTAAAAGGAGGTTTGGGGTGAGCCAAAAGAGGGATAAAGGATGGAAGTGTCTATAAAGTGTTATTAGGGAGACGTAGTAGTAAAATGAGGATTGGGATGAGTCAAAGGAGGGACAGAGAAGTGAAGAGTCTGCAAAGTATTATTTGGGAGATCATAGTAGGTAAATGTTGTTAGGGATGGGTCAGAGGAGGGAAGTATCTAGAAAGGGTTATTAGGGAGTTCACAGTAGTACAATGAGGCTTGGGATGAATCAGAGAGTGGGGGTAGAGGATACATTGAAAGAGGTATATGATGAGACATAGAGTAGTGAATTGGAGAGAGTTGATATGGGAATTTCATACCATTGAGAACTAATCTAGGCCCAAACATTCACTTTCCTGATGAGGGGGAAAGAGCCTAGGACCAAAATGATATTGGGTTCTCTAAGGAATATGTTGGCAGACTAAACAAAACAAGTTGTGGAGTGACACAAAATGGGTTCACCAATAAGATTTGGTTATGGTGAAACTAGAGAGTTCTAAAGATGGATTTTCAAAATGTAAAGGTTCGTATAGAGTAAAGGTAGTGAGTAGAAATTGTGTGGTGTTAGAGAACAGACAGAAATTAAACAAATGGCAAGTGACATTGTACCAGGGAGGAGGAGGGTGTCTCAAAGAGCAAAAGGAAAGGAAGAAGGGCATGGTGGTTTGATGTTGATGTCTGATAGGGAGGTGAAAGAAAATAGGATGGGTGAGAGGCAGAGAGATACATACAAAAAGTGATTCTAAGAGGGACCTAGGTGCTGAAGACAGTGGATGGAACAAAGATGATGAGGTTATTTTGGAAAGTTTGAAACTGTGGAAGTGGAACATGTTTACATAAATTTAGCTTCATAATAGTATAGAAATGTGTTTTAATGTTAACATAGAAAATGCATGATCATTTATTGGTTAGAGAAAATGCATTTTTATTAAATGTGCCACATAGAAAATTTAGTTTCTTTTTTTGCAGAAAGCTACCATTTCTATGGTTCTTTCACAACTAGGCCTCAAAAATATACTTATTCTTTACTGTCCCTTAAATAATAATCAATGTTTTTCTCTAAATGCAGCCTTAACATTTTAATTGAGCTACAAATCTTGACATCTTCATGAAATCTGCTGTTTGCTACAAAATGTATTTTTTTTCAATTCACACCATATGACTTAATCGCATTCAGATAGTTTTCTCTGCCATATGATTATAGTGAACAAATATGTTAATGAAAGAAAATGCCTGCTTTAAGCTTTGATTTTTATGATCTAACAGGACATGCTAGATAGTAATGTTTCATTTCATTGAGTAGGCCATTGTTACACATTGGAACACCGGACAGCTGAGAGAGTAGACTTGCTGAAGGTTCTCATGATCCTAGATGTATCTTTTGTAACATTTTGTAGCTGCTTTTCAAACAACATGTTAACATGGGCGTTTACCGTGGGAAGCAAGGAAGAAGATTAAAGACCATAGTAAGATCCTTTCTCATTGGCCAGGGATGAGTTAACATTTCAAGTTTGCAACATATTTTGTGCTTTTCTATATAGGATGTGTTCCTAGCTAAAGAGTCAACACTTTCTACACACACCTTCCCTGCCATGCCTCTTAGCACTTTACTGTGCTACTCTTGCCCACGATTGCTGTAAGCTACTGCTAACTGTGATTTTTCTTGCTTTCCTTACCCTTTGCGAGGAGACTTATTATTTTTATGCTAATCATAACTACTGCTGTTATTATTTCTTTTTACCTATTTTATGGTTGTTTCGGGACCTGTTAGGGAACTTGTCTGAGTTGCTAAAAATACTCTTTATGGGGAGTTCAACCCTTCATAGGTATTAGTCCTTTTCTAAATGTACTTGCTCTCTTCCAAAGGAACTCTTTATGGGTTCTCACTAGGAGAAGTTAGGTCCATTAGATTAAGATAGGGGCAACTTCCTCAATGGAACACACTGGTAGTTTGTATGCTGTCTCTAATTTAAAAATATATATATTTCTGTAAACAGACATCTGACTAACCTGAATAACAGAACAAAAATACAAATTAATCTCTTGAATGAGAAATAAAGCTTTTAAAAATTCAACGAAGCTCTCACCATTGACTGAACATTATATGCTGTATGTTGATGATTATTTTAGCAATGTAATCAGGTGGTGTTCTATTCTAGCACAGTGGCAAAGATTTGTAGACCAAGAGAAGAAATATGCGTGGAAATTGGAGTTCCACTAAAGTGGAGCTGGTTATAACATTTATATGAGATATCCGCGCTCACAAATCTGGTAGCAGAGGATATGTTTACACCCTGAATGGAGCTGTAAAGTACTACCCAGAAATATTAATGTATTATTCGCGATTCTTGAATCCAATGTTCAGAACTTGAAGATCCGGCAAAGTGGTACTCAAAGGTGGTTGCGGTTTTGAAGGTGGGAGTATTAATAGGGCAAATTTGTTGTGGCTGTGATTGTGCTTTTCTTTTGGGTTTGATCGGAATGAGTGGCTAAAAAAGAAATAGTCAATGAGTGGTTGAAAAGGTGTTCGAGGATTTCAGACTCATTGTAGTCAAAAGATCTTGGGATAATATAATAATTGAAAACGTGTTTGCAGAAATCTGAGGAGTGGTGTGTGAGTTTCCATCAACTACACCAGTGACAGAGGGTTATTAAGTTGTTGTGGCTGATTAACATTGATCGGTGTTAGTTGAACTGAATTGCAGAAATGGGGGAAACTGCATTGATTTGGATGATTTCACGCTGGTCGAGATCTCATTTGCTGATGTTGAAAATATTCTTGAGTGTGGGAAGCTTTATTTCTTTTAGTAGAGCAAACAAAAAAGATTTTATGAGATTATTTTTTAGAATTGTGTGAGTAAGAAGATATTTTAAAGGAGGAGGAGCCAATGAGAGGAGTGAGGTTGTACCTCATAGTGTTTCGCGCTGGGATTGGTCGGTTGGTGTTTTTCTTGCTGTGATTGATTGGTGACATTGCAGTGCCACACTGGGATGGATCCCTAAAAGTGCACACAGCATTTGAATTTGTTATTAAGAACTGTGAAAATAATAACTGGATCTCAATTGGTTTAAATAGAAATGGACGTATATGGAACAAAATACTAACATCTAGTTCAATTGTGTTATTTCAAATTGAATCATCATTATGAAATGTTTTAAAGATTTTAAGAATTTGGTGAGAGGGGATGTTACCATTCCAGGTTGCAAAGGTGAAGAGGCACCTCCTGAGGTTACGCCTGTGTCCTTATGACTACTGAGCATGGTTTAAGTACGTGTCTTTAGTTTTGCCAATGGAGTAGGATTACTGAACAATATCAAAGGAAAGAATTAATGTACTTGTGCAAAGAGGTTGCGATGGCAGCCTTAATTCATGACAAAGCATCTACACAGAAACTATAGGGTTCAATTGGATGATCCAGCCTTTGAGAATATGAGTATTACAGGACTGCGTTTGCATATTGTAGAATTGGTTAAGTGCATTCGCAAGTGGATTGAAATTGAAAAATTAAAATTTGAAACCAAGTGGGCTAAGAAACATGAGAAGAAAAAGAGGGATGCAGCTACCACAGGAAAGCAAGATGAAAGAAGCGAGTGAGAAGTGACACTTTACCCACTTAGAGAAATCCCAGGAGGGATGTATGTACATACATATCCATTGGAGTCACTGTGGTTTGGCATCATTTACAAACAATTTTCCCATATTGAGAGACAAGCCAGTGCAGTTGTATTCTCAAGTGGACCAGTTCATAAAGATTTCAAAGGAGTTGGGGACTGATTTGAATATGTTTTTTGATATTGTAGCCCCTGCTGATTGTAAGACTGCAATACAGTGGCCTAGAAAAGAACCAGCGAGAGTGGTTCGGACAAATGTGCCATCTCCTACAATGATGGAGAAGTATGAGGCAGTTATTACTTTTTTGAAAGGCAGAGTACCTCAGAAAGATATGATTGAATCAATTTTCAACCACCAACAGAGGAGCAAAAAGAGACTGTACATGAGCACTAGGAGAGATTCTTGCAAGAGTTTCAGAAGTACAGTGGACATGAATATCCAGAGGAGAAGGTGTAGCGGGTTAATTATAAAGCAGAGAGCATTAATGTTTTTTTTACCTCTCACTATTTTATTTCATAGTAAACAGTCAAGTGATGATTTTAACAGTGTTCCTTTTTCTTTCTTTTCCTTTTAGGGTCCTGCGAGTGTTGTCTTCTTCTTTGGCGTGCCAGACAGTGTGGGTGCCTGGGAATGGACAGAGACCCTGGTAAGTATTATTTACTGATCAACACATGAAAGGGGGAGAGGGCCCAAATTGTTTAAACTCCAATACCCCAGCCCCCCTGAAAAGAACCAAATAATCACACACAAGGGGTATATAGAGTACAAGATTACAACAAAGGAAAATTCTCCAATTTGAAAAAACTGCCCTCACTCACATACCGAGGTTTGTGACATGCTTCATCATAGGGCCTGCTACAAACGCCCTGGTGTAGCCACATCCAGGGCGGAGCATTAGGGAGGGGGAAGAAAATGATAAATTCCACACCACCAGACGTACAACACACTCAATCAGTACGTACAACGAATAACATACATAAGTGATGCAATGTGCAGTGGACACCTCGTGGATAAACTGTTAATGCGACAAAAAAGTGCAGTAAGAATGTGTGTTAAAACTGATTAAGGGTGCCAATAGAAAGAATTACTTTATTAGACCCAATTTGATACCCTTATCAGGATTAAAAATTAAGAAAGAGGATGGGAAAATGTCTTATTGTGAAATCAAGGTTCCTCAAGACTTCCCTCCTACCACTGCTGTAGTCAACATGTTTCGACCGCTTCAGTTGTGCCTAGAGAGGTCACTTCGGTCTTCTTCAGGACTGTCGCAGTCAAATCCACCTATTACCCATGCCGTGATACGGTCACGGGGTTTCCCGAATGGAGTAGGTCTCTTAAATCCGTACTCTTCCAGGTCTTCTGATCATTCAGTGGAGATAGGATCCCCAAAATTAGGGAAATACATTCACTGGAAAAGAGTTAAACATAATGAGAGGGATGCGGGTGTTAATCCCCCATTATTTTATATTCAATTCCTCCCTAAACTTTCTGTGTTACTAGCTAGGGTGTTTCTCCAATTTAATGAATGAACTGTGCTTCACCAGCGTTCCACAATCGGTACTAATAGTATGTTAATGTAGCCTGGATTTTATTAAAACATTCAAGGTGAGTAACTTTAATCACTTAATCTTGATTCAGAGTATTCGCTAAGCGATATAGTAATAGACAAAGTGGCACATTCGTGCGCCCCAGCCCAAATCCTGGGCCACCATGAACCCACACACACTCCATCAAAAAACCACTCTTAGGCATATCATTAAAAAAGCCTCAAATGAGTTTTCTGACCCACAGTTGAGCAAAACTTACCGAGTTTATGTACTACACAAACTCGAACTGGTGTCCTTCAGGGGGGTCTGCCTGTGAACACAATCTGGAAGGAATAGAGCGTAAATGGTATTAAGTGTCAACCCCTCTATCGATCCGGGAAAATAATTCCAAACCCAAGGAGTGGCGCCGATCTTTCCAACCCTCACCAGAGCTCCTTACCGTTCTAATAGGCTAGCCCTGCCAGATAAATCCTGTGTCTTAAGGCACCGCGTAGATGAGAGACGCGGTGTCCGGTCGTGTATTTACCGGTAGACCATCGCATATTACGCCCCCGTCGTCTAACGTCACAGGCGTCAAAACGTCATGACGTCAGGCGTAGCGGCCCAACGGGAGCAGTCGGGAAATGTAGTGCCGACTCAGTTACACGTGTCCAGGTGTCATCAACTACAGGAAAAAAAGGGGGGTTGATATGCGCAGCGAGCGCTATCAAAGCTCAACCATGCAGTTGCAAAACTATATTACTTCAGTTCTAGTTCACGGATAGACACATGTCCAACTAATATGATCGTTGAATCGACATCAAAGGGGCCCATCAGCGAATGTTAGATAATCGCTACCCCAAGATTAGTGTCTATATCCGAAATCGAAGAGATGATATAGATTACAGAATTCGGGTGACAAAAGGACTATGTCAAAGGGATTCAGTGGTTCAGGGATTATAGCGAATGAGGAGTGTATAATGTACATCCCTTATAATGCTTCACCATGGCAGAACACCATTCCCCACTATGGGGGTAGTAATGACTAAAGTGACCCCATGTCGTGAAATAATGATTCACCTTAAAAAACCTACCGGAGTTTGTGACCCTCATATGACTGTCTCCTTTATGATGTCCCAAGTGTCTTGATTCTTAAGGGACAACCACCAGGTATAATGTATAGATGATATAAATGATATAAACAGTCTTAGTTGTTAAAAGGGTGATCAAAACATGTCCATGGCCGTATTTAGAAAGATTAATTTATTTGTTTGTTTATTGTTGTCTTCCCAGTGTCTGCCAGGGAATATCATCATTTAAGCCCACTTTATGGCTCCTCAAACGGTAAACCCATCTTTGTTCTCGCTGCAGTAACACCCTTTGGTCATCTATTTGGTGTCTACTGGGTTTTATCTTCTCTATCACGGTCCATCTAAGGTCTTCTATACCATGTCCTTTTTCAAAGAAATGGGCCGTGAGTTTTGTGTTTGTTTTGCCACATCTTATAGTACTCCGGTGCTCAGTAATTCTGGTGCGTACCTTTCTACTAGTCATCCCGACATATATTTTTTGGCACGGACAAGTTAGCAAATAGATCACTCCCTGGGAATTACAATTGGTGTGAGATCTCTGTTCCCAGGGAGTGCGGAGCCCTAGATCAATTGAAGTGGAGTTATTAGTCAGGTGACACACACTGCATGCACCGCAGCGTGTGTGTCCGGTCAATTTGGGTAGACCTGTCACAGTAGTGTTCTCTCTTGGTAGTCCCAGATCCCTGGGTCTAGTATGTATTTGAAGATCCCTCAGGTTCTGACTACATCTGAAAGAAAACAGGGGTGTCTCAACCTTCATACCCCCTGTGTTGAGTATCTTCCAATTTTTCAGAACCAGCTTTTTGATCTGATGTGATGCCGTATTAAAAGTGGATACAAACACCGTTTTTTTAGTTTGGGGTCTCATATTTTTGGACAATAGTGCCTCACGGTTGGCATTGAGCGCTCTCTTCCGTGCTTTTTTAATGACTCGGGGAGGGTATCCCCTCTGTTGTAATCTCGCGGTCAGATATTTAGCTTCCTCATTGAAATCCTCTTTTTCGGAACAATTGCGTCGAATTCGGAAGAATTGTCCTACTGGTAAATTCTCCCATAGGGAGCACGGGTGGAAGCTCTCGAAAGCCAGTAGAGCGTTCTTGTCGGTGGGTTTGTGAAAGACCTTTGTTTTTAGGGTACCGCCGCTAGGTTCAATCACTAGATCCAGGAAGGGTAGATTCGTCGTAGTGATGGTCGAAGTGAAATGGAGGAACGGATTCTGGGCATTGAGCCAGTCGAGAAAGAAATCAACAGATGCTCTCTCGCCCCTCCATATCACTAAGACGTCTTCAATGTAACGTCTCCACAACCTCAAGTTGTTCATCCATGGACCACTAGGGTTCAGCACTGTGAGTTCTTCAAAGGCCCCTACATATAGTCCAGCAAGGCTGGGGGCAAAGACACTCCCCATGGAAGTGCCATGGGTTTGGAGGTATAATGTCCCCTCGAATTCAAAAAAGATCGGCGCCACTCCTTGGGTTTGGAATTATGCCGGATCGATAGAGGGGTTGACACTTAATACCATTTACCCTCTATTCCTTCCAGATTGTGTTCACAGGCAGACCCCCTGACGGACACCAGTTCGAGTTTGTGTAGTACATAAACTCGGTAAGTTTTGCTCAACTGTGGGTCAGAAACCTCATTTGAGGCTTTTTTAACGATATGCCTAAGAGTGGTTTGTTGGTGGAGTGTGTGTGGGTTCATGGTGGCCCAGGATTTGGGCTGGGGCGCACGAGTGTGCCACTTTGTCTATTACTATATCGCTTAGCGAATACTCTGAATCAAGATTAAGTGATTAAAGTTACTCACCTTGAATGTTTTAATAAAATCCAGGCTACATTAACATACTATTAGTACCGATTGTGGAACGCTGGTGAAGCACAGTTCATTCATTAAATTGGAGAAACACCCTAGCTAGTAACACAGAAAGTTTAGGGAGGAATTGAATATAAAATAATGGGGGATTAACACCCGCTTTCCTCTCATTATGTTTAACTCTTTTCCAGTGAATGTATTTCCCTAATTTTGGGGATCCTATCTCCACTGAATGATCAGAAGACCCAGAAGAGTACGGATTTAAGAGACCTACTCCATTCGGGAAACCCCGTGACCGTATCACGGCATGGGTAATAAGTGGATTTGACTGCGACAGTCCTGAAGAAGTCCGAAGTGACCTCTCTAGGCACAACTGAAGCGGTCGAAACATGTTGACTACAGCAGTGGTAGGAGGGAAGTCTTGAGGAACCTTGATTTCACAATAAGACATTTTCCCATCCTCTTTCTTAATTTTTAATCCTGATAAGGGTATCAAATTGGGTCTAATAAAGTAATTCTTTCTATTGGCACCCTTAATCAGTTTTAACACACATTCTTACTGCACTTTTTTTGAGCATTAACAGTTTATCCACGAGGTGTCCACTGCACATTGCATCACTTATGTATGTTATTCGTTGTACGTACTGATTGAGTGTGTTGTACGTCTGGTGGTGTGGAATTTATCATTTTCTTCCCCCTCCCTAATGCTCCGCCCTGGATGTGGCTACACCAGGGCGTTTGTAGCAGGCCCTATGATGAAGCATGTCACATACCTCGGTATGTGAGTGAGGGCAGTTTTTTCAAATTGAAGTATTATTTACTCTCTTTACTATGCAGTGTTTTCAGGGCGGGTGGGTATGGGGAATTTTAACTTTAAAAGAATTGATCTCCACAAGTGTGATAGTATCATAGGATAAATGGTTCTTTTTCTCTCTTGTTCCCAGTTAAGGCTTGTTAGCCTTTTCCTCCCTCCTCCCTATCAGGCCCCGCAGACAAATTTGTACCTGGGAGAGCCACGCTCCTCTAGGAACGTGGCTGGACAGCTGGTGACACCGTCGGCTCTATTCGGTCCCTGCAGCTTCCTCTGGTAAATTGAGGTCAGACGTCTCCTCTGGCCTCGGGGAATGAATACTCTCATTGCCATAGTTCCTCCGACACAGTGTCTGACGTGTTCTCAGTGATGCAAGACCTGCGTACATACTTCTTCTGCTCTTCTGGTCGTGTGGGCATCTCAACCTCGCTGACTCTCTGGGGCTCTTCCTCCCTATTTTTCCTGGGTTTAAAAAAACTGCCCAGCGGGTAATGATTCCAGTTGGTCCTCTCGTCCCCGTGACATGATCCTGGTAGGAGGCATACTACTCCTGGAAGTCCTGTATCTTAAAGGGACCATCTTCCTTATTGCCTTCTTTGCCAGGAAAGGAAGAAGCTGCTTGGCGGTATGGCTGAAAGTAAAAAAGAGGTGCGATATGAGGGGGTAACTGATCCTCTTCTGTTTCCCTTTTGCCTGCGTCCTAAAGCAGATCCGTCACCTCATGACATATCCCTCCCCTAAACTTTTGCCGGGTGGGCAAATGGGGAATACGGGAAAGGAAGTCAGCGATCACGTTTTCCGAGCCCTTACGGTGTCGAACTTTAAAAACAAAGGGTTGGAGAGAGAGAAACCAGTGAAGAATTTGAGGGTTGTTGCCCTTATCACGGCTCATCCACTGTAAGGGGGCATGATCAGTGTATAGTGTAAAGGAGGACCCTTCCAGGTAGTAACATGATTTCTTGACAGCCCACTTGAAGACAAGGCACTCTTTCTCAATTATGGGATATTTCAGTCCAGGTGGAATCAGTTTGTGGCTAATGTAAAAAATGGGGAATTTAACACCGTCCTCGGACAGCTGGGCTAGAACAGCTCCCAGTTCCGTTTCAGAAGCATCTGTTTTACAATACAAAAGGTATGTTAGAGGTCAGGGAGACCAGGATGGCACTTCAGGTTATAGCTTTCTTTAGCTCTTGGAATGCTTCTTGTACCACCCATGAGGGTTTTATCAAGTCTTTTGTTTTCACTTCCTTTTTTAGGAGATCGGTCAGAGACTCTGCAATCTCGGAATACCAGGGTACGAACCTGATAACCTAATAACCCTAGGAGTGCTCTCACTTCCTTCTTGGTGCTAGGAATAGGGGTATTTAGATTAACTTTATTATTTTCTTGTTGGGGCTCTGTAACACCATTTCCCAGGAGGTATCCCAGACATTTAACTTTCTGAAAAGCCATTCTGGATTTCTTGATGTTAACATGTAAACCTGTAGCCTTTTGGGCTTGTAAAATCTCTTGGCAATGGGTTAGATGTTGTTCCCATGAGGGGCTGAATACCTTAATGTCATCTAAATTGGCTGATGAATATGTTTGGTGGTTGTGGAGTACTTTGTTCATAAGCTTCTGGAATGTGACAGGTGCAACGTGTAACCCAAACAGGAGTACTGTGCATTTATACAAGCAGTTGGGGGTGGCAAAGGCATTTTTTTCTCGGTCTTTGGCTCTAAGGGGCACTTGTCAATAACCCTTTGTGAGGTCTAGGGTTGAAATGTATTGGGCCTCTCCTAATTTCTCGATCAATTCATCGATTCTGGGAAGGGGTAGGAATTAAATTTGGAAATAGAATTGACAGCCCTGAAGTCAATACATAAGCGTATTGACCCATCTGTTTTTGGGACCAATACTTTCGGAGAAGACTAATTGCTTTGGGAAGGTTTTATGATGCCCATTAATAACATGTTGTCTATCTCAGTGTTAATGGCCTGTCTTCTGGCAGCAGGTATCCGGTATAGTCGCTGTTTAACCACTTTACCCGGGAGAGTGGCGTTGTTGCGCTCTACCAGGGATACCCTAGAGATCAGAAAACATGGAAGAGAAAGGATGTAAGACCCCCTGAAGCGAGGATAACTGGTCTACAGTTAGGGCATTGTTTATAACTAGTTGATCTAGAGTAGAAGAGTCGTAGTGTGGAGTTGGGATGATTAGGTTAGTGGTCTTGAGAAGAGGTCCTATCCATTTTTTTAGAATGTGAATGTGATACGTCTGGGTCTTCCTAGGGATTATCTGTACTCTATAGCTCATATGACCGATTTTTCTACTATTTGATAGGCCACCTTTCATTCTGACCTTACTTTAGCGAGGGAAGAAGGGAGGAGGACTAGGACCCAGTCATTGACCTGGCGGTGCATCCATTTTTTTCCTTTATCATAAAAGGTTTTTGGTTTCACTTGCACGTTCTCTGGGTAGGCTAAGATCCGTAGTTTACTTATGTAGGTTTTTAGACCCTGAGTATATATATATATATTTTTTTTTGTTAAACATTTTTTTTATTTTCATCATCAAACAAGGCAGGTACAATGGCAGGAGTACTTTGAGTAATATGATAAAGTTACATTCACGTCTCTGTATTTAGTAGAACAAGTAATATGCATAGTGGCAGTGATATATCTCAACATAGGTCAATAACAATCCCCCCTCCCGACCAGCTCAAACCTCTTCCATCTCTTCGTCCGAACTATCAATGTCTCCCTCAGGCAATGGTTCACATATTTCCCCCCTAAAAACGTTCCAAGGAGTCCATATCTGATTCCACCTCCGTGGACTCCCCCTGTTAGCATATACCGAACGTTCCGTAATCATTATTAGGTCCACATGCTTGCACCAAGCTGACAAAGTAGGTCTATCCGCTACACCCCATTTTTGTGTGATGTCCCTCTTAGCAATCATCATTCCCAGTGTCCCCCATATCTGTCCGTTTCGAGTTAGATCATTCGGGCCCCATACATTAAAAAGACACTTCCGTGGTTCCGGCAGGAGAGACACTTTTAGTGTTTGTGAGATGGTGCGCATTACTTGCCGCCAAAATTCAGTTTTCACTGGACATTCCCATAAAGTATGAAATAGGGTACCCTCCTCCCCGCATCCACGGAGACAGAAGGGATGCTGCGTGTGCTGAATCTTATATAAAGTGGTCCTAGTGTAGTAAATGCGGTGTAAGATTTTTAGTTGTACTAGTCTAAATTTAGCGGAGATGCCCACTTCCTTAGGGGACGCTAGGGCCTCCAACCATTCCGTATCATCTAATTCGCCCACCTATTCCACCCATTTTTCACGTAGTTTCAGTGTCGGATCCGGTAGGTTGTTAAGTAGTTTCTGGTATGTGAGTGACGTAGCACTGTGTTGCATATAGTCAGTTAAGAGCCGGTCCTCAAGTGGGGAGGCCTCCGGGAGCTCAGTATCCTCTGGTAGCGCCGTCAGTAAAGCATGTCTAATATGTGCATACCTATACGCTTCAGTTGAACCCAGGTCATATTGCTGTTGAAGTTGCTTAAAGGGAATTATTGTTCCCTTGTCCCAGAGATCTCCCACCGTGGATATGCCGATATTGTCCCACTGCGTGAAGCCCTTACTGTTTCTCAATTGGCCCAACTCCCTGGCGTCCCACAGCGGGGTGAGTTTGGTTATAGTTCCCCTCCATCCCAGTCTCGCTTGCGCCGTGTAGCATAGCGTGACAGAGTGTTTCATGGGTCCTATCAGTTTTGTGGCCAGTTTCCTATTGTAGAGCACTGCAAGCATGTTGTTTGAGCCTAGTTGCGCCCTATCGGCCCTGTACGCTGGGTCGTCTTGGGGTGCATGAACCCAGTGATTGAGGATTTTCAAATGAGCCGCCCAGTAATACAACTGTAGATTAGGCAGCGCAATCCCCCGTCATACCAGCTCTTGTTTAATTTGATTTGTGCAATGCGGGCCGGGCGATTCCCCCACAACAGGTTCGTTACTAGGGCTGCCACCTGTTTAAAAAATCGTAGCGGAACCGGGTACGGAGTGTTATCAAGTGCATAAAGAAATATGGGCAGTGCCATCATCTTATATAGCGCTGCTCTGCCCAGCAAGGTTAGGGGCAAGGACTCCCAGTGGGTCACATCCCGTCTCAGTCGGTCTAATGGTGGTATCACATTTTTTTCAAAAAAGTCGGCAGCGTGTTTGGTGATACATATTCCCAAATATTTAAAAGAGTTTTCCGCTAGTATTAGTGGGCAGTCAATCGGAAGCGTAGGCGCCGGACCTTTCAGGACATACAACACTGACTTAGTCCAGTTTATGGTGTATCCTGACGCTTTCCCGTGAACATCACAAAGTGTGAGAAGTTCAGGGATTCCAGTTTCCGGGTCTGTTAAATACACCAACATGACGTCGGCATAGAGCGAGAGGCGATCCTCCCATCCCTCCTTCCAACTTATACCTTTCAATAAGGGGGTTGCTCGGATTAGGGTAGCCAGAGGTTCTAGGACTAATGCGAACAACAAGGGCGACAGGGGGCAGCCCTGACGTGTCCCTCTGGCTAATGGCACCGTGTGTGATAAGTTCCCGTTAGCCGTCACCTGTGCCATTGGGTTAGTATATAAAAGCCTTAGCCAAGCCCTAAATTTGGGGCCAAACCCCAATCTGGACAGTACCGCGAAAAGATATTCCCACTCCACCATGTCAAATGCCATTTTGGCATCCAATGACAGTATTACCGCCGGGTCTGTTAGTGACGATGCACGTGCCAACACCCCATGGACTCGCCTGAGATTAAGGGAGGTATTTCTATTGGGCATAAAGCCCGACTGATCCGGGTGGATCAGCTGCGGGAGGTGGGTCATCAACCTGTTGGCTAACAATTTCACTAGTATTTTAGCTTCGATAATTCCTGCTGCTGCGATCGCTTATAACCAGTGATGGAGGCTATTGCCCGCCCCCGGAGAACCGCTTTATAGGCCTCCCAAAGTACCGAGGGTGATTCTACAGAGGATGTGTTCTCCTCAAAGTAGTGCCTAGTAGCTTTCTTAAGTTCTTTCTTTATACGTGGGATCTTAAAATAGTTAGGATAAATAGGATATATCCTCTTGCGTGTTTTCTCCTGGCAAGCCAGTGTCAATAATACCTGGGAGTGATCTGATATACCCCTAGGCTTGATTTCTACACTTTTACGTTTTGTAGTCGGTTTCTCAGAAGCAGGAAATGGTCTATCCGCGATAGACTGATGTGTACCGTGGAATGAAAAGTGTACTGAATAGTCGTGGGGTGCATATGCCTCCAGACATCTGTCAGTCTCATTGCCTCGAGGAAGCTCTGAAACCGAGAGGGCCCGGATGATTGCTTTCTAGTGGGGAATCTATCCCGTGTCTCGTCTATCGTTGTGTTAAAGTCTCCCCCTATAATTAGATCTCCTTGTGGCAAGGCTAAAACAAATTCTCCCAGTACCGGCAGCACTAAGGAATGCAGCGCAGGTGGAAAGTACACTGATATTATATTGAAGAGTCGGCCCTCCCATTGGCCCTGCATCGCAGCGAAGCGCCCCCCTGGTCATCCACCTTAGTCTGCAATATCAGAAACGGTGTGTTTTTTTTTAACCAGAATGCCAGTTCCCCTGGAGCCGGACGTGAACTCTGAGTGCACTGCCATTTTATATCCTCTCCTGTCTAGCGCTTGGCATGCCTTCCCCGTAAGGTGCGTCTCTAGCAGAAGGATTATCGCAGGATTATGGCGTTTTATGGCCTGCAGGACCAGACCCCTCTTAATTTTATCACCTAATCCCCTAACATTCCACGTTAGCACGCGCAGGGGGGCCACTAGGGAGTCCCGTGAAACCTCGCCGTGGAGGTCCGCTTGTGGGTTGTGTGCCATCAGTGTAGTAGTGAAAACGGGGTAGTGAGTCTCCCGACCTACGCTCGACATAACTGCCCGTACATCGTGCTCCTAGTGCATGTAGACCTGCATCACTTGCCTCAATAAACACAAACTGAAAAAAAAAATCCCCTTCCTCCCAACCAACCCCCCTCCCTGCCTCCCTGCTTAACGGACAAAGAACCGCCCGCCACCCCAACTTAGCAGAGTGCTTCTTCCCATCCCAACCCATAGTACTTGCTCAGTGGGGTAAAAGGTCCGTAAGGCAGCCGCCCTCTACGCCCTGCAGGCTCGCCCCAGTCCAGAATCCAGGGCCAGCACCGTGTCCAACTGGTATTACTGCATCTTGCTCAATAGGTTGGGAAATCAAAGGTCTTGGCTCTGTTCATGTTCGTCTAGTACCAGCCACGGCGAGCAGGTCAGATCCTCTCGTTCAGGTTCCTCAGATCCTTCGTGAGCTTCTGCCTGATGGTGCTGTTGAGTCTTGTTGAGACGTCGACGCGTTCCTGTTGGTCGCCAGCCATCCAGCCAGTCACGCGCCGCCTCTGGTGTGTCGAAAAAACACGTTTTATGGTCTGCTACCACTCGGAGCCGGGCCGGAAACAACATGGAATAAGGTAATTCACGCTCCCTCAATGCTTTTTTTACCTCTATAAAGCTCTTCCTGCGCCGGGCCACTTCTGCCGTGTAGTCAGGAAAGAAGGCAAGAGTCGAGTTCAGTATACGGACCGGGTGAGAAGTCCTCGCCGCCTGAAGGATAGCGTCCCTGTCCTTAGAGTTAAACAGTCTAGCAAGCACCGGTCTCGGGGCTGCTCCTGGTTTAGGTTTGCCACCAGGGACCCTGTGGGCCCTCTCGACTGAGAAGAAAGTAGACAGTCCCTTGGCCTGCAGTTTGGTGGTGATTAAATCCTTCCATGGCTTGCGTACCTTCTGTTTCCGGAATCCCAAGAATCCGTACGTTGTTCCGTCTCGACCGCCCTTCCTGGTCATCCAGCTTCTCTTTCAGGTGTTTGTTTTCTGTTTCAATCCGCGCCATTGCTCTCTGCAACACAGACGTGTCCTCAACCAAGGATTTCGTAACTATTTCCACCTCCTTGATCCTTTCGGTCATCTTGTGAAAGTCCGCCCGTAGCAGAGAAACATCTGTGGATATTATCCCTACTGTTGTCTGTACTGCCGCCAGTGCCTTCATAATGTCTTCCAAGGTGACCTTTTTCGTTCCATCGCCATTCGGTGTCTTCCCCGTAGAAGGACGCCCGTCCACTGAGGGCGTATTGTTCTTATCATATGCATTTTTATCCAACTTGGCCTGCGCGGCGTGATTCCTTGGGCCCCTTCCCGACATGGTGTACCCCCCACGCGATCTGCCGCCGCAGGGTTAACGCAGGAAGAGAGTGGCGGTGGCGCCAGATCAACAAGCAGGGTTAAAATGTGCACGTTTCACAGTAACGGCAGCGATCAATGGGCAAAGGTGTCCAGGTGTGGCACGGTATTTCTCAGTGTCTCTACTCAAGTTGAATTCTCATACACACCAGGGCAAGGTGTTGGTAGTACGGTCCCTCTGATCAGGTCGCGAGGCGGCAGTCGCTGGCTAGTACAATTTTCAGTGTGTCTGGCCAGAGAGTGAGGCCCAGTGTCGCAGCCCCTCCTCAGTCACAGTTCTGTTCACGGTTGTATAAGCCACAGGATTTTATAATGTGAGGCCTTGCTACTTTCCCCTCTCTTGTTGCGTGGTTTATTCCCAATGCTGGCCGATTTGGAGTCTCCTCACTACCTCAAGGGTGTTAAGGGCAGCCCCAGCCTACATGCCGCTGCGCTGTCGTCTCACAATCCGGGCTCCTCAGGTTGCGGGGAACCGTCGCGGTCACATCCGGTCACAGGGTGGGCCGTTGTCGAGAGTCCCCCCGATCCTCCACCGGTCTTGCTTCGTGACGGGGAGATGGAGGGGGTTGCTGTTAGTGGCGAGAGCCGGGTATAGACGGTGCGAGTACAGCTGCGCGGCGCGCACCTCAGGCCGGTCTCCCGGTGTAGTCTTTCTGCCTCCTCCAACCACCGCTGGGTGTTCGCGGTTACCGCCTGTGTCGGGGGCTCCGTCACCGTTTGCGGAACACTGGTGGGCGTCCTGCAGTCAAGGGCCGTCCGTGCTGGTCGACACCGAGCGCACTTCCGGTTTCACGCCGGCCGGGTCTTCTGCACTTCCGCCCGACAATTCGACCAGGACAGGCCGCGGCTTGTGTCTGACGGGCAGGCCTCCCACGCTCACCACTGCCCTCTCCTCTTATATGTATCGGAGCACTTCCCGGGTCCACCGATGCATGCTGCCTGGTTCCGGACCTTAGCTGCAGCCCCTCGGAGCCTTAAAATGTCAACGGATTAGTAGTCGGATAGATGATTGAGGCGCTTCGCCCACGGAGCTCTTCGGTTATGCGGCCATTTCAGTTGGCTGCTAGCCACGCCCCCGACCCTGAGTATATTTTAAGAGGCTCTGGGCTTCTCTTGGTTTTTCCTGTTCCCAGTCATCTCCAATAGGGTTCTGGGTTGTCGACTGTAAAGAAGTTCATGGGACGAACAACCCAGGCTACCTGACCCCGAATGACAAAGAGGGCAAGGGGCAGGAGTAGATCCTATTATTTCCCTTCACTGACTAACATTTTCTTGAGTGTTAACTCAAGAGTCCCGTTATACCTCTTGCATAGGCCATCTGTTTGAGGATGATAGATAGAGGTTTTTATATGTGAGAGGTTCAATCTTTTACTGACCTGACCCATAAGACGTGACATGAATGGGCTACGGTGGTCCATTAGGGTTTCGCTGGGAAACCCTACTCTCAAAAAGAATTCTAGCAATTTCGTGGCTATATTAGCCATAGTAGGTGCTCTTAAGGGAAATGCATCGGATATCTGGTTGTATAATCTACCACCACCAGGGTGTATTGATTTCCTTCTCTCGATTTGGGGAAGGCCTTATGGAATCCATATCTATTCTCTCAAATGGCTTCCCTATTATGGGAAGGGGTTACAAGGGAACTCAAGGAGGTTTGTATGAATGCTTCTTTTGGCAGATTTTGCGCTCTTGACATTATTTTGATATGTTGGCAAAAATACCAGGCCAGTAAAAGTGTTTCAAAATGCTTTGTGTGTTTTTTCAGCACTACTGTGCCCTGCGTGGAGATGAGAGTGGGAGAAGAAGAGGATTTGCTCACGGAAGCTCATAGGAACTACTAGTTGTGGAGAGCCGTCTTTTTTCCCTATTCGGTGAAGAAGATCGTTCCCAACCTAAAAGCAGGGGTAAGTGTCTTGTACAGAAGCGTTACTTACCTTAGCCTGTTGCCATGCAATCTGGAGTGTGGAGTCATTAGCTGGAGCAAAATGAAAACTCCAGTTGGAGGGCCAGGGATCCTGTATAAGAAGGTTTGGGTGGGCTTTTGGTTAGGTCTTTTGGAATTTCACTTTGTCCATGACTACTCCTATAAAATGTGGGTTGTCTGTTCCTATAATGAGTTCTTCAGGCAGATTTCCCAGTACCATTACTCTAACTAGGGTGATACACCTATTGGGATTTTCAATGGGAACCTCTCCTAGAGGATATACCTTAATATCACCATGGACGCACCTTATTGACAATTTTGCTCCGGGAATGAGTTGGGAGTCTACTAAGCCGACTTGGATGACTGACTGACGACACTCTGGATAGAGTAAAGCTTTAATACTATTTTGTATTCACCTAGAGACTTACATAGAAGCACATACTAAGATCTTCTGGAAAAATAATGGATTTAGGGAGGTAGCAGCCATCCATTGGTTCCTCCGAACTCTCCTTGTCGGGGCAAAACCGAGCAATTGATCCTCAGAATACGCAGTCGAAACATTGAGGTCCTCTGGATAGGAGGGTTTCGGTCTCATTATTCTGGGGCTTAATTGGTTCCGGTATAGTTGTAGTGGTTTTCTTCTCAGTTTTCATTGTTTTCATACCAGGACGGTGGGGTTTTTCATTTTCCCAAGGAGAGGATCGAGGCTGGGCACCGGCGTAGGTTTTGGCTATATCCAATGCTTTTTCGATGGTAAGGTGAGTGTGCTGCCGTAGCCAGCATTGGGTGGGACAAGGTACTGTCTCTAAGCATTATTCCAAATGAATGAGGGCCATTATCTCTTCTTTAGTGTTTTCATTAGGTTCAGGCCACTTGTCTACAGCTGTTTTCAACTGTAAAAGGGAGTCTTAGGGTTGTCTCCTAGGAACCGTCTTTCTTTCCTAAATTTGAGTCTATAGGCTTTGGAGTCCCTACCCATGACATCCAGTATTATTTCTTTGACTTCTGTGTGAGGGATATTCCTGCCAGCATTGGCCACCTGGTATGTGGCTTGAGCTTCCGGGGTTAGAAGGGGGGCTAGGAAAAACGACCATTAAGCGACCGGTCAACCACAGGCTCTGGCAACTCTCTCATAATTCAGTAAGAAGGCAGCTGGAGTACTATATTCGGGAACACAGCATGTCCTGCTTGAGGAGTCTGTTGCTGGGTGGTTAATTGTACTTGATCCTCTGTCACCTTATGGATACATTCTACTTGCTGGGAAATAGTCTTTAAACAAATCTCTGTCTGCCTGTGCCAGTGTCAATAGCCTCTCCAGGGACCATTCCAGCTTTTCTTGCCCTTTTATAAGTTGTTGTTTCAGGTTATCCATAGTTACAGCCTAATGGAGGGTTACCCACGTTCTCCACCATCTGTAGCAGGTTAATAATAATGCTGAGAGTGTAAATGGTTTTTATCTTTCCCTATTTTATTTCATAGGGAACAGTCAGGCAATGAATTTAACAGTGTTCCTTTTTCTTTCTTTTCCTTTGAAGGTCCTGTGAGGGTTGTCTTCTTCTTGAGGTGCCAGACAGTGTGGGTGCCTCAGAAAGAATAGAGACCCTGGTAAGTGTTCTTTATTCTCTCTATTATGCAATGTTTTCAGGGTGGGGTGGTGACGGGGAATTTTCACCTTAAACTAAATTACCTCCTCCAGTGTGATAGTACTATGGGCTAAATGGTACTTTTCCTCTCTTGTTTCCAGTTAAGGCTTGTTGGCCTTTTCCCTTCTCCGCCTTACCAGGCCCCACAGACAAATTTGTGTCTTGTACAGAAGCGTTACTTACCTTAGCCTGTTGCCATGCAATCTGGAGTGTGGAGTCATTAGCTGGAGCAAAATGAAAACTCCGGTTGGAGGGCCAGGGATCCTGTATAAGAAGGTTTGGGTGGGCTTTTGGTTAGGTCTTTTGGAATTTCACTTTGTCCATGACTACTCCTATAAAATGTGGGTTGTCTGTTCCTATAATGAGTTCTTCAGGCAGATTTCCCAGTACCATTACTCTAACTAGGGTGATACACCTATTGGGATTTTCAATGGGAACCTCTCCTAGAGGATATACCTTAATATCACCATGGACGCACCTTATTGACAATTTTGCTCCGGGAATGAGTTGGGAGTCTACTAAGCCGACTTGGATGACTGACTGACGACACTCTGGATAGAGTAAAGCTTTAATACTATTTTGTATTCACCTAGAGACTTTCATAGAAGCACGTACTAAGATCTTCTGGAAAAATAATGGATTTAGGGAGGTAGCAGACATCCATTGGTTCCTCCGAACTCTCCTTGTCGGGGCAAAACCGAGCAATTGATCCTCAGAATACGCAGTCGAAACATTGAGGTCCTCTGGATAGGAGGGTTTCGGTCTCATTATTCTGGGGCTTAATTGGTTCCGGTATAGTTGTAGTGGTTTTCTTCTCAGTTTTCATTGTTTTCATACCAGGACGGTGGGGTTTTTCATTTTCCCAAGGAGAGGATCGAGGCTGGGCACCGGCGTAGGTTTTGGCTATATCCAATGCTTTTTCGATGGTAAGGTGAGTGTGCTGCCGTAGCCAGCATTGGGTGGGACAAGGTACTGTCTCTAAGCATTATTCCAAATGAATGAGGGCCATTATCTCTTCTTTAGTGTTTTCATTAGGTTCAGGCCACTTGTCTACAGCTGTTTTCAACTGTAAAAGGGAGTCTTAGGGTTGTCTCCTAGGAACCGTCTTTCTTTCCTAAATTTGAGTCTATAGGCTTTGGAGTCCCTACCCATGACATCCAGTATTATTTCTTTGACTTCTGTGTGAGGGATATTCCTGCCAGCATTGGCCACCTAGTATGTGGCTTGAGCTTCCGGGGTTAGAAGGGGGGCTAGGAAAAACGACAATTAAGCGACCGGTCAACCACAGGCTCTGGCAACTCTCTCATAATTCAGTAAGAAGGCAGCTGGAGTACTATATTCGGGAACACAGCATGTCCTGCTTGAGGAGTCTGTTGCTGGGTGGTTAATTGTACTTGATCCTCTGTCACCTTATGGATACATTCTACTTGCTGGGAAATAGTCTTTAAACAAATCTCTGTCTGCCTGTGCCAGTGTAAATAGCCTCTCCAGGGACCATTCCAGCTTTTCTTGCCCTTTTATAAGTTGTTGTTTCAGGTTATCCATAGTTACAGCCTAATGGAGGGTTACCCACGTTCTCCACCATCTGTAGCAGGTTAATAATAATGCTGAGAGTGTAAATGGTTTTTATCTTTCCCTATTTTATTTCATAGGGAACAGTCAGGCAATGAATTTAACAGTGTTCCTTTTTCTTTCTTTTCCTTTGAAGGTCCTGTGAGGGTTGTCTTCTTCTTGAGGTGCCAGACAGTGTGGGTGCCTCAGAAAGAATAGAGACCCTGGTAAGTGTTCTTTATTCTCTCTATTATGCAATGTTTTCAGGGTGGGGTGGTGACGGGGAATTTTCACCTTAAACTAAATTACCTCCTCCAGTGTGATAGTACTATGGGCTAAATGGTACTTTTCCTCTCTTGTTCCCAGTTAAGGCTTGTTGGCCTTTTCCCTTCTCCACCTTACCAGGCCCCACAGACGAATTTGTACCTGGGAGAGCTACGCTCCTCCAGGAACGTGGCTGGACAGCTTGTGAGACCATCTGCTCCATTCGGTCTCTGCAGCTTCCTTAGGTAAGTTGAGGTTGGGCGTCTCCTCTGACCTCACATAAGGGAATGAATGCTCTTGTTGCATTGTCCAACATGTTCTCAATGCCGCAAGACCCGCATATGTCCTTCTTCTGCTCTTCTGGTCATGTTGAGGTCTCGTCCTCACTATCTCTGGGGCTCTTTCTCTCAATTCTTCTGGGGCTTAAAAAAAACGCCCGGTTGGGAATGATTCTGGTTGGTCCTCTTGTCCCGGTGACGTGACCCTGGTAGGAAGTATAATACTCCTGGAAGTCTCTACTCTTAAAGGGACCGTCTTCCTTTCATGTTCTCATCGGGAAGGGATGACGCGACTTGATGGTATGGCTGAAAGTAAAAAAGAGGTGCGAAATGAGGGTCTAACTGATCCTCTTCTGTTTCCCTTCCGCCTGCGTCCTGCAGCAGATCCATCACCTCATGACAGAAGCATATGGGGATGTTCGCATCTCAGGTTTTTTAGGGCTAAAGCCAGAGATTTGTTTGCACAAAACTCAAAGCGTGAACTGTTGGCAAAATAAATCACTCCACAATATCCTGAGATATTTAAGGTACTGCAATGAATCAGATATAAAGCAGAAATGGATAAAAGATAAGTTTATATTAGCACAAACAAAGCGGTTCAGAAGGTTTTCAGAATCCTTCTTTTGTAGAAAATCAAGGAAACATGCAAGGAGTTACCATGCCACAGTTCGGGTTTCAAGGAACTCAAGGAGAAATGAATGCATCACAAGGTTGAGTTGTTCCTGTGGGTACAGGATCTGGTACAGATGTTGCTGCTATGAAAAAGATTACAGCTTGTCATATCTATCATAGAGTTGGACAGTGGAAGAGAGAATGTCGATATAATCCTGATAATGCTGGAGGGAATGTACAAATGCCGTAAGGTATGCAAGCTCAACATGTGCCCGTAAAACAAATGCAGATGCCAATGCACGGACAGGCACCAATGATGTCAGTTGTGGCTGCAAAAAATTTGAAATATTAGCTTTAATCTGAATCAGATGCCAAAAAAGAATACTATATTTTTTCAAAATACCATGCCACAATTACAGAATGTAAACAAGAATGCATTACAACAATTCCTGTTATTTGAAACTGATGGTTCAAGTAAAAAAAAATTCACAATGATGGTGCTTGAGAGGGGAAAAAGATTGTGTACTTAGCGCAGTCTTAGAGGTAGACCCATATGTGAATGCAAAGGTCTATGGCCACCCCATATCATTTCTTGCTCACACCAGTGCTACTAGATCCACAGTTAGAACAGTGGAAGTTCCATACATACCTCTCTCGGGGAAAACTATCCAAACTGTAGGGGTAGCTAATAAACAAATCCACAATCTAGTTTCTTAAGAGGTTCCGTCAAAATAGGCTCATTTAAAGAGAAGCACCAATTTGTTATCTGAAATTCAAGTACTGTAAACCTGTTAGGAAGGAATTTGTTCTGCATGTTAAATTGTACTATCTATTGTACACCGGATAGTGTGGCGTTCCTAAGGCATGATGGGGATGCAGATTTAAAATCAATCAAACAACAGGCTGAGACAGGAATATTCCCTTTGATAACTAGCAATGCAATTCCTGAGGATTTCAAAGAAACAGGGAACTCAGGAGTCTGGGATTTTACATGGAAAGCCATTGGACTAATTAAAGGTGTAGAACCAATCCAAATCACTGTGAAAGCAAATGCAGCTTATCCAAGAACACCACCATATAATTTCACACCCAAGACAACTGCAGGAATACAACCAGTGATAGATGTAGATGACATGTTGCAGGAAGGAATCTTGAAAGAACTAATTGAAAGTCCATGTAACTCTCCAATTATAGGTTTGCAGAAACCCAGTGGAAAATATTGGATAGTGCAGGATTTGCAAAAAGTAAATGAAATTGTGGTGCCCTGTTGTCCTGTGGTACCAAATCCAGCTAGCATATTGTTTCAAATCCTGTATACAGCAGAATAATTTATACTTGTCGGTTTGTGCCAGACTTTCTTCTCAGTGCTATTGCATGAAGAAAGGCAGTTTATTTTTTCCTTTGTTTTCCAGCAGAAGGTATTAACATGGTGTTGTGTCCCACAATCAAATCCTGAAAAGAAATCTAGAAACTCCACAGATGCCTGGTACGTCATCCCTTGTACAATACATAGATTATCTGCTTGTGGCACAAGATATGCAAAATGTGCGTAAACATGACACCACTGCACTATTGAACCACCCGGCTGAGAACAGACACAAAGTGTCTCTAAGAAAACTACAATATGTCAAAAAGAGATAAAATATCTGGGACACATTATTGTGAAAGGAGCTAGGAAAGTGTCACCAGAGAGAGTGGAAGCAATTGTGCAAATAAATCCAACTCAAACTCAAAAAGAAATCAGAATGTTTTTGGGGATGGTTGGCTTCTGTAGGCATTGGTGTTGCAAAGTCATCCTGTGCCCTGGTCACCCCCCAACTTTTTGCTGACTGGAACTGGTGGTAACTGACTCTGACTGACCCTGGGGCTCTCTTTAACAAGGTCCAGGGCCAGTGCCAAGCTAAAAGGAACACATTAGAATACAGTTAAGACACCCAACATATACTAGGGTACACTATGGTATGGTGGGGTACCCCTGTAATTGGCATGACCTACCCCATAAGCCCCTAGTATGTAATAGGGCAGGGGATTGAAACTACCTAGAAGTCTCTAGTATCCTGGGGCTTGGCAGTTTAGAGGCCAGCCGATTTTCTGCACCAACATGTGTGCAGTGCTGAAGCCTGAGGTCAGTTTAAAAGCAGCACTGGTTGCCAGGACAGCTTTTAAACCTTAAATGGTGCCCAAACTCGACGTTGGGGGTAGGGACCAATAAAAAAAAAAACTACCTTGTTTTTGCATATTAGGGACCCCCAGGGTCACCCCTAGGTATCCCAAGGGTGGGGGTCAGTTATCTATAAGCTATGCCCTTATAAAATGAATTTTTATATGCCTGGGTAAAGTGACATTTTACATTTCACTCCCCACATTGTATTAAAGAGCTGCTCAAATTCGACTTTGATGCTAGAAGAATTGTGTATGGAAGATTTGCAATGTTTCTACCAAATCAGAACCCCTGAAGTCTCCCCTAGTTGCACAGGGGGTGGGGGTCCTGTAGAAATTAGGGAAATACTTATAAAATATGGTTTTATAAGCTCTGGTGCTAGAAAAGTAGCCCAAGTCATTGTCCCCATTGCCAACCCCATGACCCATAGGTTACCATGGTAGGAAGTTATTGATTAATAAATATTGATAGGAGAGGAATAGCCAGACCATTCAAAGACTTCCCAGAATGGTAGTAGTAAATCCAACAATATGATATTGTTGAATTTCTCCTAAAGTGTACATACAAGAAGTTATAAGACTTTCTTGTTTGTAAGTCCAAATTCAGCCTTTCAGTGGTCTGCCCTGATTAGTCAGAGTTAAGTGGATTAGCCAGGCTGCTTTGAGGAGGTGATAAAGAACCTCTCTGCTGGGAGGACAGTTTGCTGGTCTATAGGAATGCCAGGCCAGGGGCGTGGAGTAGTAAATCATCCTCTTCAAAGGCAGAGTGGAGGCCTGGGTTTCAGTTTCACTCTGACACTCTTGACCCAGAGTCAGGGCTAGGCTTAAGGAAGGTATGTGCAGATGGTAGGGGGAGAGTCCATGGAAATAAGCCATCCCAGAGGGTGTGCTTAGCCAGCTCTTACCTCCTTGCTGGAAAATCAGCCATTATGGATTTGGAAGAATGATGCACTCTGGGACAAACTAATGCCACACTCTACAGGATGTGGTCATAACTATGAGGAGTTGCCTTGCTCTCATTGGTCAGCAGTGACCTGGAGCTTGACCCAGAGAATTTTGAATAAGTATCTGAGAGGGACGGAGCCCTCCAGATCTGCTGCTTGAAACTTACTGAAGCTAGAAGTGCCCTGCTCAAAAGATTTTGTTGTGCAAGGAACTCTAAGGCCTGACCTCTGAAGACTGCACCAAGTGAAACTGCAGCCCTGTGGATTACCTTGCTGCAAATGTACTCAGTAGACTCCCTGCAAGCTACAGGTTAACAGAGCTCACCTGGACAGTCCCACAAAGAATTCAAAGCCTGGAGTACCAGTGGATTTGTAAGGGTTTTGTTTAAGTGGATTGCGGAATTAAAGTTTCACACTTTCAAGGACCCTCTTGGAGATTCCAGAACCTTGGATTGTGTGTTGGATATTTTGGGACCGGCAAGCAGAACTCCAAGAAGGTGCTCTAACTGGACCCCGCTTGCTGAAGAAGGCGGCCCACCACAGTGGTGAGAAAAATCTTCAGAACAGTTTATAAAGGTGTATCCCTGTCAGAGAATACAAAAAGACTAATCTTTAAAAATTCATATCTCTGGTTCCCTACAGTGGATTTTTTTTCATTTTGGTGTCATTTAAAAGATAAAAATATTACCTACTTTTATAAATTGGTGTTTTTAAATGCTTTACATACCTGTCTTCGAAGTTAGTCAGTCAGTCAAATCACTTTATTCGGTTAAATAAAAACCATAATAGTACAGAACATGCAAATATAGACCCTTACAAAATACATTTAGCCCGAGCATTTCATAGAATTCATATTACAATACAAAAATATACGCTACAGGATTTAAAATACATGAATATATATATATAAAACAATCTCGTAAGGGCTTAGGGGGCTGCGTCCTGCCAAGAAGATGAGGACGGCAGGGTTGCTTGAGTCCCTAAAGGCCTGGGACAGGGCAGCGGGGCAGAACCCAGGCGGGTGGGAAGATGTTCCCCCCAACCTCACCCGAGAGAGGGGTGAGGATTAGACCTTTCCCATTGTGACTAGTGTTAGCCAGGGGAATCAAGGTGGTGGTGGGAGTGGGGAAGGGTCCCTTACTCAGGTACACTACTGTCCCTTGCAGAGAGACAGCTTTAGGCTCAATTCGAGTTGATTGCTTTGGAGAAGGAGAAATTCGAATTGGCTAAGAGAAAATGGGAGAGGGAGGAAGAGAAAAGAAAGGAATGATGGCAGCGAAAGTGAAGAAGATGCTAAGATGTCCAGGGGGTGGTAGATTTGAACCTAAACTTCCCAAGGGCATAGTACCCAAGTACACTGAGGGGGATGACATTGACAAGTGGCTAGCAGCTTTTGAGAGGGCCCTTAAAATGAGTAGGGTCCACTCTAGGTATTGGGGTGCACTCCTGTGGGAGTTGATTCCAGTAGCTGGGAGGGATAGGCTCCTGACCCTGAAGGGAGAGGATGCAGAATCATACCAGCAGATAAAGGCATGCTTAGTCAAGAGATTTGGTCTGACTCCAGAACAGTACAGGGTGAAGTTCAGAGGCACGCATACATTGAGTTCAAAGTTTTGGGTAGACTTTGTGGATGTTTCAGTAAAAGCACTGGAAGGCTGGATTGATGGTAATAAAGTTGACACATATGAGGGATTGTATAATTTGTTTTTGAAAGAACACATTTTGACTCATTGTGCAGAAGAGAAGTTGCGCCAGTATCTAGTGGACTCTAAGATGACAGACCCCAGAGAGCTGGGGCAATCATCTGATGAGTGGGTGAGAACCCGGGTTTCCATTCAGCATCAGTGGGGTGACCAGAAGAAAGGAGGACAGGTCCCTCACCAGGGAAAAGCCCAGGGAAATTAAGGTAAAAAATCTCAGGAGTCCTCCAAAGACCCACAACAACCTGCACAAGGAGGGGGGGCCCGAGCCAACCCAAATTCAAAGGAGGGGGGCCCGAGCCAACCCAAATTCAAAGGGAGGGGGTTTCAGGGAAAGCCGGGTAGGTTCTTTGATCCCTCAAAGGTGGCTAAGTGCTTTGACTGTAACCAGCCAGGGCATAAGCAGGGAGATGCTGTCTGCACCAAGAAGCTCCCCCCTAAGGGGCCATCCACAGGGATTGCCAGTGTCAGTGTAGGGGTGGAGAGTGGTGCCCCAAAGAGGGGTAGTCAGGTGGTGCAAGCATCCTTAGTGTCCCTGGGAGGGGTGAATATTGCCACCCTTGCTGCCTTACCTCCAAACATGGACAAGTACAGGCAGAGACCTAAAGTGAATTGGGCTGAGGTTGAGGCTATCAGAAACACTGGGGCTCATGTAACTGTGGTCCTGGATGAACTGGTGCCTCCAGAGAGGTTGTTACCTGGTGAGTTTCGCCCGGTGACATATGCAGACAGCACTACCAAACTCCATCCCATGGCTGTGGTGGATTTGGAATGGGGAGGTGTAACAGGCCCTATGAAGGTAGCTGTGTCAAGGTGCTCCCAGTCCAGTGTTTACTGGGCAATGATCTTGAAGCCTCTGCATGGTCAGAGGTGGCGAGAGGACTCCATATGAAAATATTGGAGCTCCCTGAGTGGGTATGTGCTGTGACTAGGTCACAGACTATCCAGAAGGGAGGGGCTGGACACTTGGACCCTGGAACAAAGGGCCAAGCATCCAAGGACAAGGGGACTGGGCCTGGTGAGCCAGCCCAGGGAACTCCAGTGGTGCAGGAAGAATCTAACCCTGATGAGGAGGATCTGGCCTCTGAGGGAGGGATTCCATCCCTGCCAGCACTGCCAGATTTGGCAGAACTGAGAGGAACAGGTGGACCCTCCAGAGAGGAGTTCAGTCAGGGACAGCGCGACTGTACCACCCGTGAGAGCTTGAAGTGGATTGCTTCTAAGCAAGAGGAAGGGGATGACAGTGGGTTTCTCAAACTCTACTGGGAAGATGGATTGCTTTATACTGAGGCCAGAAACCTGAAGGAGGGGGCCACCAGGAGGTTGGTGGTGCCCCAGAAGTACAGAGAGTTCATCCTGACTTTGGGTCACGATATCCCCTTGGCAGGACATTTGGGACAGACAAAGACATGGAACAGGTTGGTGAACCATTTGTACTGGCCCAATATGTCTGAAAAGGAAAAGGGGTTTTGCAGCTCCTGTGTCACCTGTCAGGCCAATGGCAAGGCAGGAGGCAAGACAAAGGATCCCCTAATACCACTCCCAGTGGTTGGAGGTTCCTTTTGAAAGGGTGGGGATGGACATTGTTGGTCTCCTAGACCCACCTACTGCATCAGGCAATAGGTATATCTTAGTGGTAGTTGACCATGTTAGTAGATACCCTGAAGCCATACCTCTTAGAACCATTGACGCTCCTGCAGTGGCTAGAGCACTGCTTGGTGTGTTCACCAGAGTCGATTTTCCAAAAGAGGTGGTGTCGGATATGGGCACGAACTTCCTGTCCAGCTATCTGACTGCTATGTAGGATGAGTGTGGTGTCAACTACAAGTTCACCACCCCCTATCACCCACAAGGAAATGGTCTTGTTAAAAGATTCAACAAAACCCTAAAGGGCATGATAAATGGGTTGTCAGAGAAACTCAGGAGGAGATGGGAAGTTCTCCTCCAATGCTTACGGTTTGCCTACAGGGAGGTGCCAGAGAAAGGGGTTGGTTTCAGTCCTTTTGAGCTGGTGTTTGGATACCCTGTGAGGGGGCCATTGAGCCTGCTAAGAGAGTCTTTAGAGAAGCCTCTTAAAAAAGCTAAGGACAATGTGCTTGATTACGTGCTAGGCCTGAGATCTAGAATGGCGGTGTATATGTACAAGGTAAACAGGAAACTGGAGTCCAGCCAGGAGCTCATGAAGCACTGGTATGATCAAAAGGCTACTATGCCTGAGTATACTCCGGGACAGTTGGTGTGGGTGTTGGAGCCTGTGGCTCCCAGGGCCCTCCATAACAAGTGAAGTGGGCCCTATCCAATCTTAGAAAAGAAGGGTGAGGTTACCTATTTGGTTGACCTTGGCACCCCCAGGAACCCTCACAGGGTCCTGCATGTGAATAGATTGAAACCCCACCATGACAGGGCAGACATGACCATGTTACTGGTCACTGATGAGGGTATGGAGGAGGAAACTGAGCATGTGCCCGACCGCCTCTCCACTAATGTGCAAGATGTTTTTCGGGGTCCGGTTATCGAGGGCGTTTGCAGGTACCGAGCGGGTGCCTAGCATTCAGGGTGGTGTGCCAATTTGCTATCACCCCCCTCTCGAAATCCATGACGTGCTTAATTTTAGCAACCCCCAATAAACTCAGTTCCACTTCAACCTTTTTGGAATCTGTTCAATATTTTGAATTTTTAACATAACTGACCTCTGGTTGCGGTGGGCCTTAGCGCGCCCATACCGCCGAGGCCGTGACACACATCACTGTAAATATATTCACTCACTGGTCCTGAAGAATGCCTGATAGAACACTTCACATAGGCAGAAACATGTTGACCGACCTCACACTAGGATAATAGTGGACCTTTAATTTGTGTCTGTTATCCTATCCAATTTTTTTACCTTGTTCAATTGGCGAAACTAATAAAACTACTTTTTTTGACTCAATTGGCCATTTTAACTTTCACTCTACATTCACAATACCAGCTCCGCAGTAATCTGGCGTTGCAGCACACCAGGGTGGCATTCGGCCACTCCTGGTGGGGCCCAATGATGAAGCATGTCACCGACCAGGTCGGTGAGTGAGGGCCTTCTTAAAAACCTATTGAGGTTTTTTCAAACAACAATAACAATGTGTCAAGACACTGCTTTTTGCTCCACTTTGTAGTCATTTTCACAAGTGATGCTCCTTCGTTGCTGTTTTGTATCCTAATTCGAGGGGAATAGGAGCGTTCCTGGTCTCCCTTCCTCTCTTGTTGTTATTAAGCTGTTCTCTCTGACCCCAAGCATCACTGAGTTGTGTGTGCACCACATTGACACTGGTGACAGCCTACCTGTCAAAAATAAACTGTACAGGTCGTCTGACCACGTCAGAGCCAGCATTAAAGCTGAGGTTGCCAAGATTCTGGAGCTGGGGGTAATTGAACCGTCTGAGAGTCCATGGGCCAGTCCAGTGGTACTGGTACCTAAACCTACTCCTCAGGGGGGACCCAAGAAGTTAAGGTTCTGTGTGGATTACAGAGGTTTGAATGCAGTCACAAAGACTAACGCTCACCTTATACCTAGAGCTGATGAGCTCATTGATAGGTTAGGGGCTGCTAAGTTCCTGAGTACTTTTGACTTCAGGTTACTGGCAGATTGCCCTCACTGATGGAGCAAAGGAGAGGTCAGCATTCTCCACACCAGAGGGACATTATCAGTTCAAGGTAATGCCCTTTGGGTTAAAAAATGCACCTGCCACCTTCCAAAGGTTAGTGAACAGGGTCTTGTCTGGGTTGGAACAGTTCAGTGCAGCTTACCAGGATGATATAGCTGTATACAGTGCTAACAGGGGGGATCAAGCAGCAAGCAGACCTAACTATTAAGGCAAGCAAGTGCCAAATAGGGCAGAGTTCTGTGGTGTACCTGGGCCATCTGGTAGGTGGGGGCCATGTACAGCCTCTCCAAGCTAAAATCCAAACTATTTTGGATTGGACAGCTCCTGTTACCCAGACTCAGGTCAGGGCATTCCTTGGACTGACAGGGTACTATAGAAGGTTTGTTCAAAATTATGGGACCATTGTGGGGCCCCTAACAGAACTGACTTCTAAAAAGAGGCCCAAAAAGGTGATTTGGACCCCATTGTGTCAGAAGGCCTTTGACACTCTGAAAGCAGCTATGTGTTCAGCGCCAGTGTTACTGGCCCCTGACTACACAAAATAATGTGTAATTCAAACTGATGCTTCAGAGCAATGGATTGGGGCAGTTTTGTCACAGCTAAAGGGGACCTTGATCAGCCAGTTGCCTTTATTAGCAGGAGGCTTATTCCCAGAGAGCAGAGGTGGAGTGCCATTGAGAGTGAGGCTTTTGCTGAAGTGTGGTCACTGAAACAGTTGAGACCATATTTGTTTGGGACTCACTTTTGTGTTCGAACTGACCACAGACCTCTCAGTTGGCTCATGCAGATGAGAGGGGAGAATCCCAAGCTGTTAAGGTGGTCCATTTCCCTACAGGGAATGGACTTTACAGTGGAACACAGACCTGGGGTTGCCCATGCCAATGCAGATGGACTTTCCAGGTTTTTCCACTTAGCCGATGAGGACTACCAGGGTGTAGGTTAGTAACCCATCACCTTTCGTTTGGGGGGGCTATGTTGCAAAGTCATCCTGTGCCCTGGGCACCCCCCAACTTTTTGCTGACTGGAACTGGTGGTAACTGACTCTGACTGACCCTGGGGCTCTCTTTAACCAGGCACAGGGCCAGTGCCAAGCTAAAACGAACACATTAGAATACAGTTAAGACACCCAGCATATACTAGGGTACACTATGGTATGTTGGGGTACCCCTGTAATTGGCATGACCTACCCCATATGCCCCTAGTATGTAATAGGGCAGGGGATTGAAACTACCTAGAAGTCTCCAGTGTCCTGGGGCATGGCAGTTTAGAGGCCAGCAGATTTTCTGCACAGCATGTGTGCAGTGCTGAAGCCTGAGGTCAGTTTAAAAGCAGCACTGGTTGCCAGGACAGCTTTTAAACCTTAAATTGTGCCCAAACTCGACTTTGGGGGTAGGGGCCCTTAAAAATAAAAAACCTACCATGATTTTGCATATTAGGGACCCCCAGGGTCACCCCTAGGTATCCCATGGGTGGGGGGGTCAGTTATCTATAAGGTACACCCTTATAAAATGAGTTTTTATATGCCTGGGTAAAGTGAAATTTTACATTTCTCTCCCCACATTGTATTAAAGAGCTGCTCAAATTCGACTTTGATGCTAGAAAAATTGTGTATGGAAGATGTGCAATATTTCTGCAGATTCAGAACCCCTGAAGTCTCCCTAGTTGCACAGGGGGTGGGGGTCCTGTAAAAATTAGGGAAATACTTATAAAATATGGTTTTATAAGCCCTGGTGCTAGAAAAGTGGCCCATGTCATTTTCCCCATTGCAAACCCCATGACCCATAGGTTAACATGGTAGGAAGTTATCGATTCATAAATATTGATAGGAGAGGACTAGCCGGACCATTCAAAGACTTCCGAGAATGGTAGTAGTAAATCCAAAAATATGATATTGTTGAATTTCTCCTAAAGTGTACATACAAGAAGTTATAAGACTTTCTTGTTTGTAAGTCCAAATTCAGCCTTTCAGTGGTCTGCCCTGATTGGTCAGAGTTAAGTGGATTAGCCAGGCTACTTTGAAGAGGTGATAAAGAACCCCTCTGCTGGGAGGGCAGTTTGCTGGTCTATAGGAATGCCAGGCCAGGGGGTGGAGTCGTAAATCATCCTCTTCAAAGGCAGAGGGGAGGCCTGGGTTTCCGTTTCTCTCTGACACTCTTGACCCAGAGTCATGGCTAGGCTTAAGGAAGGTATGTGCAGATGGTAGGTGGAGAGTCCATGGAAATAAGCCATCCCAGGGGGTGTGTTTAGCCAGCTCTTACCTCCTTGCTAGGAAATCAGCCATTATGGATTTGGAAGAACTATGCACTCTGGGAGAAACTAATGCCACACTCTCCAGGATGTGGTCATAACTATGAGGAGTTGCCCGGCTCTCATTGGTCAGCAGTGACTTGGTGCTTGACCCAGAGAATTTTGAATAAGTATCTGAGAGGGGCAGAGCCCTCCAGATCTGCTGCTTGTAACTTACCAAAGCAAGAAGTACCCTGCTGAAAAGAATTTGCTGTGCAAGGAACTCTAAGGCCTGACCTCTGAAGACTGCACCAAGTGAAACTGCAGCCGTGTGGATTACCTTGCTGCAAAAGGACGCAGTGGACTCCCTGCAAGCTACAGGTTAACGGGGCTCACCTGGACAGCCCCACAAAGAATTCAAAGCCTGGAGTACCAGTGGATTTGTAAGGTCTTTGTTCAAGTGGATTGAGGAATTGAAGTTTCACACTTTCAAGGACCCTCTTGGCGATTCCAGAACCTTGGATTGTGTGTTGGATACTTTGGGACCCGCAAGCAGAACTCGAGGAAGGTATCTAACTGAACCCCACTTGCTGAAGAAGGCGGCCCACCACAGTGGTGAGAAAATTCTTCAGAAAAATGTATAAAGATGTGTCCCTGTCAGAGAAAACGAAATGACTGAAAGAGGCACTGTTGGTTTCTAAGCACTAGAAAGTGACTAATCTATACAAATTCATATTTCTGGTTCCCTACAGTGGATTTTTTTCATTTTGGTGTCATTTAAAAGATACAAATATTACCTATTTTTATAAATTGTGTGGGATTTTAATTTTGTGTTGTGTCTTAATTATTTACAGAAATTGTGTTTTTAAATGCTTTACATACCTGTCTTTGAAGTTAAGCCTGTCTGCTCGCAGCCACTTTACCAAGGGTTGAGCATAGGAATAATTTTCTAAGACCTATGTTGGGTCCTATCATGTGTTACTGGCCTTATTGCCAGTGGCAGACCTACATTTGCCCCTACCAATAATTCCACTTTCCAACAATTGGATACCAAACGTTTCCTTGGTTTCCAAGCCTTTACTGAGGCACAGAGATGTGTCTCATCCAATTCCCTGTGACAACAAATGCACAAGAGCATTCCCAGAGTTGAAAGCGGAATTGTGCTGTGCCTCGGCACTAGGAATGCCAGATTATGCAAAAGAATTCACATTGTTTCCCAGCGAAAGAGATGGGTGCGCTCTCTTGGTCTTGACACAAACTCATGGAGGATCCTGAATGCCTATTGCCTACTTCTCTCCCACACTTGGCCCCTTAGTGGCAGAACTTCTCGGTTGCCTTAAAGTAGAAGCCGCAGTAAGTACTAGTCTGGAAAAGAGCAAGAATACAGTGATGGGATACCCATTAACTTTTATAGTCCCACACTCTGTGGAGCTATTGTTAACAAGAACAAAGACACAGTATATGACCTGTTAGACCTGGCATCATTGGCGTGGGTCTCACTTCCATTTTTTGCTGATGCCTCCTGTGTTTTTGCTGGTCTAGATGCTTTGGCACTTTGCCACTGCTGTTTAGTGCCAAAGTGCAAGTGCTCCCTATGCAAATTGTTGTTATGGATTAGTGATTTAATGATAGGCTATTTTATTTACTTGTCAGGCCCTAGTACAGTGCACCATGTGTGCTCAGGGCCTGTAAATCAAAATGCTGCTGGTGGGCTTGCAGCACTGATTGTGCCACCCACAGAAGGATCTTGTAAAATGTGGATCAGGCCTGCCATTGCAGGGCCTGTGTGCAGTCTGGGACTGCCATGTCGTCTTCGCAAGTACACACACTTGCCATTCCCCAAACCTTCCCTTTTCTGCATGATGCTTAAATTAACCCATTGCTGTACATACATACCTGAAGAGATTAGGGAAATAGAAGGTTTTGCAAAGAACATTTCAGGTATAGAATCTGAATTACATGAATTAGAAACACCAAGTTTGTTTGAAAATTTGGGAAAGGGAGTCGCCACAATTGGAAATTCGTTTTCAACAGCAGGAAGGGGTATATTGAAGACTATTCTAATGCCAATAGTAGTAGTGGGACTTTGTCTGATATTTCTTTATGCATTATTTCTGTGCTGTAGATACAAACTTTGAAAAAGGAAAGAAAAGTTAGAAAATAAATGATGAGAGAAGGATTTGGGTTTGAGCGGTATAATGAGTCACGATTACATGAACTCTTTGAATTTTAGGGGCTTGAAAAGTAAACACGAGATTCAACTGATGATGAAAGTGCACTCTGACATGAGATAATTAATGAAATCCTCAGACTGGTGATTTTAGAAGTTGAACGTTTTTACGTGAATTTAGCCTCATAATAATAAATGTTTTTCTTTAAATGCAGACTTAACATTATAAATTAAATGAAAAACGTGACATTTTCGTGAAATGTCACGTTTGATGCAAAATCTATTTCTTTCACCTCACACCATATGATTTAATTGTATTTAGATAGTTTTCTCTGCCATGTGCTTATAATGAACAAATATATTAATGAAAGAAAATACATGCTTTAAGTTCTGATGTCCTTGATCTAACCAGGACATGCTTGATATTAATGTTTCATTTCATACAGTAGGCAAATGTTACACAATGAGCCACTGACCACTTGACAGAGTAGGCTTGCTGAAGATTTACTGTGGAAATCAACAAAGAAGATGACAGACCATCAGAAGATCCTTTCCTATTGGCCGGGGATGAGTCGACATTTCAAAATTGAAACACCTTTTGTGCCTTTTTATACAGTGCATGTTTCTAGCTAGAGAGTCAATGGATTCTATGCACACCTTCCCTGCCATGCTCCTTAGCACTTTACTGTGCCATTCTTGCCCAAGATTTCTGTAAGCTACTGCTAACTGTGATCTTTCTTGTTTTCCTTACCCTTTGTGAGACTTCCTATGTTTATGCTAATCATAGCTACTGCTGTGATTATTTATTTTTACCTATTTTACGGTTGTTACTGCAGCTGTTAGGGAACTCGGCTGAGTTTCGGAACTACTCTTTATGGGGATTTTGACTCTTCATAGCTATTAGCCTGCTTCTAAATTTACTTGCTCTTTTCCAAAGGAACTCTTTATGGGTTCCTGCTAGGGGAGGTTAGGCCCTTTAGATTAAGATTGGGATAAATTCCTTACTGGAACACACTGTTATTTTGTATGCTGTCTCTACTAAAAACGTTTAAAATATTTCTGTAGACAGACTTATCTGGCTAACCAGAATAGAAGAACAAAAATACCAACTAATCTCTTTAATGAGAAATAAAGCTTTTAAAACTTCATCAACCCTCTCATCATTGACTGAACATTAGATGTGGTATGTAGATGAATATTTTAGCAATATATTCAGGTTGTGATCTATTCTATCACGGTGGCAAAGATTTGGAGACCAAGAGAAGAAATATTTGTGGAAATTAGAGTTTTACTTAGTAAGTCTTAAAGTGGAGCTGGTTATAAATATTTTATGAGATTTCCACGCTTGCAGAACCACCCAGGTCAAGAAGAACTCCAGTGAGGATAAATGACTGAATGTGGTTGTAGTAGGGAGTAATTGGTATTTTCTTTCATCAATGTCAGGTGTCTCTCACATACCATGTCTATTAACTTCTCCAGTTTTTAACTTCTCCAGTTAAAAACATTAGTATACCCAACTATGGTTAACCTTTGTCAACTGATCAGTGATCTCCACTCTCCCAAGCATTGTAGTTGGTCTCACTTAATATATAATAAAAGTGAGAGTTACAGCTTGTCAGGGCACCAAAACATACATTGTAAGATAACTAATGGATCAACATCGCTATGGGTACTAAATACTTGTCCTGTTCCCAATTTGTCGGTCTCGGTCCCAGCACATCTACTCAAGAGCAGTGTGTGATCTTAGGCAAGCTCCTATCCTAAGTGTTCTGAACAGTACATTGTTATGCGGTATAGTGAGTGCTTTGAACTGTGTAAGGTTACACATTGCTAAGCAGAACATAAAGTACTTTGTACAATGTGATTATACATGTTATATGAAACACACAAAAGGTGATGAGAAGATGCTTGCAATAAGCCTAACTGCTGGCAATCGTACGGGGTCTCATTCCAGCCCATTATTCTTATACCCACCATGCCACCTCAAATTCCCAAGTCAGGTCCTCCCTGAATTGGAACAAAAGCAACCTCAGTTTGGACCAACCATATGCAAATCAGTCTTAACCCTGCTCCTTGAACTGGAACATTAACAACCATTTTTTTCCTTATTGGGCCTCTTCAGTGGTTCCAATGGCTCAGTGAGCATGTAACACATGTCTGGACATACTGTTGGACACTAGGCGTTACATGAAACACACGAAAGATGATGGGAGGATGCTTGAAATAAATCTAACCACTGGCAATTGCTCAGGGTAGCATTCTAGTCCATCGTTCTTTTGTCCACCATGCCACATCATTTTGGACTGAGCCATTTGCAGGTCAGTCTTGGCGCTACACATGTTAAACAGTATCATGAGTGTCCACTTCTATTTATGTGGAAACCTAAAGACTTAAAGCAGTCTCAGTAGTTTTGCATACTGTGTTATGAGAACACGTTGATCAAAAGGACCACATGTGCCATCTTCTGTGTATTTGTACACTATAGAAAGCACAGTACCTTGGTGTTCTATACATTGTATGATTCCAGAGCACACATTTTTAAACACCATGAGTATACTTTACGGAATACAAGTACAAAGTTCATATTTTTATTCATGCCATAATTTGAAAATAGAAAAGGGATAGCTTTAGAAAAAAAATTGTGTACTTTATTTTTCCATTAACTTGCGTGGAAATGGAGAAACTTTTATACACAAGAAAGCTAAAATAAAAATATTATTGGCTTATAACAACGTAAGACTCCCACTAAAATCGCGAGTATTGGCATGCATTTTCGCAGTACAAATAGTGCTTTATCGACTGTTATGATTGCATGCTTAATTGATACGGCGAGTGCTCTGTATAGTATATGTATCTATTGTTAAGCGGTACCATTCATAAGTGTTGTATACAGTGTATGTAATGTGATAAATGCATGACACCAAGTGGCCGCTTTCCTCCGCACAGAATGTGTATTCCATGTGCTGCTTTCACTCAGTGGTGAGTCAGCTGGTGGCTAAGTGACGAGGAATGCGCATTTTGGGCGTTGGTGCCAAAACACAGGCCTTCACCCTGCCTACTTAAAGTCAACAGGGAGGCTCCTGCCGCACTCTCTTAATGTGCTTTGTGGGTTAGGCATCTTGGACCCTTCCAAAGCTGGTTGTAAAAAAAACTTTTAATTTCCTTTTCGTTTTTGGGACAGAGGTTTGGCTAGAGAAGAAACTCTAATGCAATCTATAGTTAGCCAAGTGCTAACATCCAGATGTGAGCGATAAACTAAAGTCAACCGCCCGCTCCAGTTTCTTGGCACGCCAGTGGCGCGAACCGCAGAAGTAATCTTAGAGGGCAGCCCCAGCTGAGTCCATTGCAGTCTGTCCGCATCGCTACTGGAAACATGGGCGTGCAGGTGGCTCCGCTCCGCGCTTGGGATGACTTCTACCCTGGGTCCGACCGCTTCGCCCGGCCAGATTTCAAGGACGTCCAGAATTGGAATAACCGGGTGGTCAACAACCTGCTTTACTACCAGACCAACTACCTGGCGGTGGCGGCGGTGATTATCGCGGTGGTGGGGTGAGTCTGTTTTTCAGGCCCGCGCGCAGCAATTTTCAGCGCTCCGAAATATGGCGGCCGCAGCAGCTGCTTGGGTTTTGAGGCAATTACTAGCAGCATCCCTATAGTAGAGCCTGTCCTAAGAGAGTGAGAGGCAGTCACAAGGATGTTCTGCTCTGGCAAGGTGGTTTCGTTATGATAAGTTGAAAGATGGACCGTAAGAGTGGGCGAGGCGAACGCATTTCTAGTCTCATAAATTGTAACATTAATAGTAACATTTTTATTCACAGCTCTTCCAAACGATAGACGTGCAGTATTTAATTGTAATTGTAAATTAATTTCTTTATCGCTTACTAACCCTAACGGGGAGTCGAGGTGCTTTTTCGGCGAGTAGCACGCTACTCCGGACACAGACGTCTTAAAGATTTTGGGGGGCTCTGGGCTGAATGTATTTTGGTCAGTGGCGTCACTGGGGTTGGTGTCACCCGGTGCAGGTAACTCATGGTGTCACCCCCTCACGACTTACCGCATGGACCACCTCTGTCGGAAATGTACGGTGCTAGGTACTGTCTTACTCCCTCTAGCTCCCTCTCTCTGTCTAGCTCCCTCTCTCTGTCTTACTCCCTCTAGCTCCCTCTCTCTCTGTCTTACTCCCTCTAGCTCCCTCTCTCTCTGCCTTACTCCCTCTAGCTCCCTCTCTCTCTGTCTTACTCCCTCTAGCTCCCTCTCTCTGTCTTGCTCCCTCTCTCCCTCTCTTACTCCTTCTAGCTCCCCCTCTCTCTGTCTTACTCCCTCTTGCTCCCTCTCTCTCTGTCTTACTCCCTCTAGCTCCCTCTCTCTCTGTCTTACTCCCTCTAGCTCCCTCTCTCTGTCTTACTCTCTCTAGCTCCCTCTCTCTGTCTTACTCTCTCTAGCTCCCACTCTCTATCTTACTCCCTCTAGCTCCCGCTCTCTCTCTTACTCCCTCTAGCTCCCTCTCTCTCTCTCTTACTCCCTCTAGCTCCCCCTCTCTTGCTCCCTCTAGCTCCCTCTCTCTGTCTTACTCCCTCTAGCTTCCTCTCTCTCTGTCTTACTCCCTCTAGCCCCCTCTCTCTTACTCCCTCTAGCTCCCTCTCACTCTGTCTTGCTCCCTCTAGCTCCCCCTCTCTTACTCCCTCTAGCTCCCCCTCTCTCTTACTCCCTCTAGCTCCCCCTCTCTGTCAAGAGCCCCCTAGTTCACTCTCTCTGTCTTACTCCCTCTCTCTGTCTAGCTCCCTCTCTCTCTGTCTTGCTCCCTCTAGCTCCCTCTGTCTCCCTCTCTCTGTCTTACTCCCTCTAGCTCCCTCTCTCTCTGTCTTACTCCCTCTAGCTCCATCTCTCTGTCTAGCTCCCTCTCTCTCTCTTACTCCCTCTAGCTCCCTCTCCCTCTGTCTTGCTCCCTCTCTCTCTATCTTAATCCCTCTCTCTCTATCTTAATCCCTCTAGCTCCCTCGCTCTGTCTAGCTCCCTCTCTCCCTGTCTTACTCCCTCTGTCTCCCTCTCTGTCTTACTCCCTCTAGCTCCCTCTCTCTAGCTCCCTCTCTCTCTGTCTTACTCCCTATAGCTCCCTCTCTCTCTGTCTTACTCCCTCTAGCTCCCTCTCTCTTACTCCCTCTAGCTCCCTCTCTGTCTTGCTCCCTCTAGCTCCCTCTCTATCTGTCTTGCTCCGCCTAGCTCCCTCTCTCTTACTCCCTATAGCTCCCTCTCTCTCTGTCTTACTCCCTCTAGCTCCCTCTCTCTTACTCCCTCTAGCTCCCTCTCTCTCTGTCTTGCTCGCTCTAGCTCCCTGTAGCTCCCTCTCTCTCTATCTTACTCCCTCTAGCTCCCTCTCTCTGTCTAGCTCCCTCTCTCGCTGTCTTACTCTCTCTAGCTCCCTCTCTCTCTGTCTTACTCCCTCTAGCTCCCTCTCTCTGTCTAGCTCCCTCTAGCTCCCTCTCTCTTGCTCCCTCTAGCTCCCTCTGTCTCCCTCTCTCTCGGTCTTACTCCCTCTAGCTCCCTCTCTCTCTGTCTTACTCTCTCTAGCTCCCTCTCTCTCTGTCGTACTCCCTCTAGCTCCTCTCTCTGTCTTCCTCCCTCTAGCTCCCTCTCTCCCTCTAGCTCCCTCTCTCTCTGTCTTACTCCCTATAGCTCCCTCTCTCTCTATCTTACTCCCTCTAGCTCGCTCTCTCTGTCTAACTCCCTCTCTCTCTGTCTTGCTCCCTCTAGCTCCCTCTCTCTCTGTCTTACTCCCTCTAGCTCCCTCTCTCTGTCTAGCACCCTCTAGCTCCCTCTCTCTCTGTCTTACTCCCTCTAGCTCCCTCTCTCTGTCTAGCTCCCTCTGTCTCTCTCTCTCTGTCTTACTCCCTCTAGCGCCCTCTCTCTCTGTCTTGCTCCCTCTAGCTCCCGCTCTCTTATTCCCTCTAGCTCCCTCTCTCTCTGTCTTGCTCCCTCTAGCTCCCTCTCTCTCTATCGTACTCCCTCTAGCTCCCTCTCTCTGTCTAGCTCCCTCTCTCTCTCTCTCTGTCTTACTTCCTCTAGCTACCTCTGTCTCCCTCTCTCTGTCTTACTCCCTCTAGCTCCCTCTCTCTCTGTCTTTCTCACTCTAGCTCCCTCTCTCTCTGTCTTTCTCACTCTAACTCTCTCTCTCTCTGTCTTCTTACTCCCTCTAGCTCCCTCTCTCATTAAACCGGGGGGGCAGGACCCCCCCCCCCCCTTTTACACTCTCTGCCGCTTTCATGTGGTTTCTCTTTTAAAGCTTTTCAAAATGCAAAAAGAAATCTGTGTACAAGGCACCAGCGAGTTTGTAGACGTGAGAATTTTACGATATGAAACATCTAAAGTAAAAGCTAATTTCCAAGCGGTTAATACCCCCCCTCCCCGGCCCCCCCTCTTTAGCACCGTGTCTTTTTCCATATAAATGGCGGGGGCCCTCATTACTACACTTTTCAAACTTTAACTAATGAGAACATTTTGATTCGAATAGGTGAGAAAATATCTCTGTTCGCTTTTGTTTTTAAAGCGGATCGAGTCTCTCCGAGGCCTTCGGGTGCGGTGCAGGGGGTGCCATGTACAGAGGCCTGCTGGGGGGAGGGGGACGCAAGCAAATGGTGTCACCCCCCATGTGAGGGTGTCACCCGGTGCGGTCCGCACCCCCCCACACCCCCCTAGTGACGCCACTGATTTTGGGGCCCTTGTTCAGAACAGCTTTGAATTTAGGATCCAATTTCAGCTCTTTCATGGCCTCTTATGCCAGGTCACTGACAGTGCACAGTCACACTGGTCCAAATTCTAAATGTGTTTACATTTAATATTCAGAGATAATTATGTGTGTTTTCAGTATCGCAACACAGCTATAGCTCACTTTACTGCAAATAATCTGTGTCCCCCCTCACATTTCTCATATGTGAGGTCCTGCTCTGATCTAAAAGAAACTTTTTTATGGATGTTACATGAAACGTGGACACATTTGTCAGAAAAATGTCTGTATTAGGCTCTCACACATTACCCACATTAAAAAAAAATTAAAGGAAAACGCTATTTGCAACTATCTGTTTAAGAATTAGTCAATATCATCAGGGCAAGACTCTCTCAGGTGGCCCCCGGAAAGGCTGGGGCCCTGGGCCAGAGCCCACTTTGCCCATGCCTTAAAACATCTCTGAATCCGGAACCCAAAAAGGATTAGTGGTGAATTAGTATAGTGAAATATGAAATTAATTTGGCAGTGGATTTGTTAGTCCGTTATTTGGATAGAGAAGGATAGTGGAGTTATAGAAGAGGGAAGGGTTTGCATTTACATAGCGCTTGCTACCACTGATGAGGTGTTGAAGCTCTTATCAGCGGTTAGCAATGTATTCCGGAACCCAAAAAGGATTAGTGGTGAATTAGTATAGGGAAATATGAAATTAATTTGAGCGGTGGACATGCTAGTCCGTTATTTGGATTGAAAAAGGATACTGGAAGAATAGAAGAGGGAAAGGGTTTGCATTTATATTTATATAGCGCTTGCTACTGCTGATGAGGTGTCAAAGCGCTTTTCCATTTGTATCATGCTTCTCCGGAACCAAACAGGATTAGTGGGGAATTAGTATATAGAAATATGAAAATCATTTGAGTGGTGGACATGTTAGTCTGTTATTTGGATTGAAACAATAGTGAAGGGATAGAAGAGGGAAGGGTTTAGTATTGTTTTTTTTAAATTACATTTTTTTTAGCTCGGAGCAGTAGGAGGAGATGTGGGATGAATAAAGGGGAAGTGAAGGGGGGAAGAGTCAGAGGGAAGGGTTTAGGAAGGCTTGTTTGGGAGATCTGAATAGTAAAAGGGGTATGAGATGATGCAAGGAGGGACGAGTCTAGAAAGGGTTATTTTGGGGATTGTAGTAGTAGAATGGGGTTTGGAATTAGTGAGAGAGTGGAGGTTGAGGATATATTGAGAGAGATATAGGGTAGATCATTGGTTATGCTGAATTAGAAGCAAAGTAATAAATATAAAACGCTATATTCTATTATTTTTTGCTGTTTGTTAGTGCAAATTCGAGCCAAAGGTGTTGGAGTGCTTTACCCTAGTATCAGTTACTTTTAACAAGAGCACGTTAATTTTTTAGGCACGGCAATATTAGGTCACTTGCCAAGAATCATAGGATGATGAGTCTATACCGAGACTCAAACCTAGTTCCAAAGTCAGAAGTTCTGGCCATAGCGCCAAATTCTCTAATAACAGGATCCTGCAATAAAAGAACACACCCACAATCCTGTTGTAGCAGAAAAGGGCACTTTATTGTGACAGGCTTGTAGTTAAACAGTGTTTTATTATATACAGCATACAACAATAACTTCATTAATGCATAGTCCACTTGAAACCCCAACTTATGCAAGATTACCCAGTTGAACATCCCATACCCGCCAATTCATTCTTTCCGCTTACACCCATCCTTCACATTAACTAATGTCTCTCTCACACACACCAACCCATCCTCACCAAAAGCAACCCCCTTCACCTTACTCTATGTCCTCCATCCTCTTCCCTTCCCTCGAGGAAGATCAACTGCACCAAGGCTACTTAGTCCCCACACAAGCCAGCAATTAATTCAATCCCATCAAATAAATCGCAGAGCCAAATGTTTGCAAATGGCCCCCATTCTGCTGAAACAAATATCCCCATTCTTCTAAATGTTCAAATGAGACAAACACCGTAACCCGCTTTGATAGGCAGAAAACCCTCATGACCCTATTCAGCAGTCATCTTGCCCCCCAGAAGAGTCCAAGCCGACTACAATCCAAGCCGAGGCCCACCCCCCATACTGTTGATGATATGCCAATTGTAAGCCCATCGGAGAAATTAATGCCCCATAATACCTGGTACTATTTTGTCAACAGCAGAGCCAGGAACACAATCTACAAAAGAAGAAAGAAGCATCAACGAAAATCATGGCTAGGGATTTTCTTCCATCCCAAATCTATTATATAACAACCCTTCCATCAACAGACTACCAAGCCATCGGAACCTCCCTTCAAGTCAAACCTAATCTTAGTGCCACCTTTACCGCCTCAACATGGGAGGAATGTGACCGAAAGAACTTGCATCTAAACCAAGACGAACCAAAACCAACCACTGAAAGCTGCCAACTATTGGTACGCAGTAGCAGGAGTTCCATCTGCATGACAGAGGAAATCACCCCCCACTATATCAACCCCAGCAAAAAAAAACTCCCTATTCCCCAACGGGGTACAACCCCCACTCCCGACCTTACACATAGTCAGACCCAGGTGTTTGGGAACTCTACAGCCAAAGCCAGCTGCGAACAAAACCGACCCAACTTCACCAAAAATCAGTCCCCCTCTTACACCCACCCAGTAACCAGAAAATGTAAGGACCCCGAAATAACATCCAAACCAGTAACCTTCTAAAAGAAACACCTAAAAAAGATGATACTCCCATCTGGGCTAAGCAACCAGCAAACTTCCCAATAAATCGTGCAAAACAGTTGCCCTAAATCAAGACCGCCTTAGCCACGAATTACCCTAACTCAACAAAAAATCTCTGCACCAGCTCACCCTCAGCCAGAGCATAACACAGAGCATTTTATTTTTAATAATTCTTTTTATTGAAATAAAACATCAGCAAAAAGACTCATTACAGAGGATCGTTCAAAATTGCAGATTCTACATCAGGGGGTTACCGGATAATCAATACATACACTTGAATAGGAACTTCACTGGGAGGGGGGGTCATCTAGAGGAGCATTTCTGGGTGGTGTACAAATTTGCCCTCTGGCGATTCCAGGGGCCCCAGACCAATGACCACTTCCTAGGGCATCCCCTTGCAAGATACACCGTTTTCTCCCTAAACATGCACTAACCCAAGTTGCTTTCCCACGTTTCCAGGGTGGGAGGTTGCACTGCCCCCCACAATTGAGCGATATTTCTTTTAGCCAACATAAAACCCAGTGTGGCCCATTGCGTCTGAGAAGTGTTTAAATCAGAGGGTTCCCATATATTTAAGAGGCACCTCCTAGCCTCCGGGGACAGGGAAAGCCCCAATACCTTGCTCATCGTGTAAGGCACTTTCTGCCAGTAAGCGGTAATATGTGTACACTTCCAGATGGTATGTACAAATGTACCTGTGAGACCACATTGTCGTTTGCATAGCCCCATGTCCGACAATCCCATGTGTACCATTCGGGGTCCTGTGATATAGATCTATGTAGAATCTTAAGCTGGACTAATTTCAGGCGAGCTGGGATTGCAACATCCCTGGGGGACGACACCACTGTCTGCCAATCTTCGTCGTCCAGCTCTATCCCATCATGTACCCATCTGTCCCTTAACGCCTGAAGGGGATCAGCCATTTGGTTAATTAGCTTTTTATAAATTAATGAGATTGCCTTTTCGGGAAGGTGACAATCCAGTATTCTATCCTCTAATGGAGAGGCCTCTGGGGGCTCAATACCCCTGGGCAAAGTGGATAGAAGCGAATGCCGGACTTGCACATAGCAGAAATATTCCGCATCTCCCAGTTCGTATTCCCTCTGCATCTCCTCAAAGGATTTAACCCTCCCCTTCCCCCATACATCCCCGACAGTGGAAATTCCTATAAGGTCCCACTTTTCGAAACCTTTCGTCATCCAGAGATTGCCAAGTTTCTCGGAGTCCCAAAGTGGGGTGGCCAAAGTTAGCTTGTGCCTCCAACCCAGGGAACCTGTGGCATCATGCCAAATCTGAACTGCGTGCTTTGTTGGTCCTGTTAATGCCAGTTTCTTCGGTCGGGAATACAGGGCCCTATTATATTTACCCCCCCGGGAGGAGCCACCTATCCATGGCATAGCCTGGATCATCTACACAACCATGAATATTGACATCATCTTCCACACCACACGAAGAGTCCAATGGAGAAAAGTGTTCTGCACCTTACTCACCGTCTCCTCTACCAGGAAATCCGCTCATGGCTCAACACTCTCCATCACACCATCCCAACTCTTCCCAGGCAGAACCACCATCACTATCTACAATAACGGGATTGTCCTAATTCAATCCACAGACAGGAACCTGGAACTACTAGACAACATGTTCCCCACCTTCAAACAGCACCTCTCCAACCCACGGACCCCCACTCACAGCACCCCCAGTCCTCACATCCCTAACCGCACAGCCTCCAATCACAACCCAGCTAACATAGCTCAGCCCCAAAACGACACGCACCTCTCCGCTACCCCCAGCACCTTATTCACCCACCCACCTTCTGTAGCTACCCCACACTCCTTAATCACAGACATAGATCTCTCCCCCTCTACCCCCTGCACCTTAATGACCCACCGACCTATTGTAGCTGCCCCACACCTCTCAATCACAGACATAGACCTCTCCCCCATATACACCAACCGCACCCCATCACAGCTGAGAAACATCTCACAGCTCTCCCCTCCCCAATCCGCGGTAATCAGTCACCCTCCTGATCATACTTCCCATTTCATACCACCCGCTCATATCCCCCAAATTCCCTCATGCACTAGCAAAGATCTCCCCCCTTTGCTCACTCCCGTTATCCCCACCCTCCTCACCCCCCACCACACAACCTCTGCAAACGTCGCAGATGCTGCTGTAATCGATCACCCTTCCGATCTCACTTCCCCACACCCCTCATGCATTGGTGATTATCATCCCCCATCACACATCCCCAATACCCCCACCCTCCTTACTCCCCACCCCACTCCTCACACAACTCGCGCAGAACCCACCTCCACCACCTTGAGCATACCTCCCGCGCCCCGCGACATGACCAACCCTCACCCCCTCTCCCCCCCCACTCTCACTCCCCAATACCCCACCCCATCGGCCAGACTCACGGAACACACCACCTCCCTCAACCTAACCCCTTATCCTTTATCCCCTCCCATTCTTAGCCCTCACCCCCCTATTGTCACCCCTTCCTTCTCCAGTCTACATTCATCCCCCAACTCACCCACACCGCCTTCCACAAGCGCCATCACTCACGCTATCAACCGCCCCCTGTCCTCATCCCCGCCCCCTGTTCACAAACTCTCTCTTCCTCCGAACGCTACCCCACCTACTCGGACCGCAGAGCCCTGCTCCATCGCGCGCACATCCCGTCACATTCGATCCAGTTCCCACCCCATTACCCGTCTCAAACACTCACCCCCTGCTCTCACTTCCAATTCCATCCCCAATCCAACACTGGACATGATCATCTCCACCCTCCTACAAGTCAAGGAAGAGCTCCACACCATCAAAGAACATCTTCTCACACACCCCAGGCACCAACTACCCTACACTTCCCCGCCCAACAAGGATTCCATGCGCCCCTCAAACCGCTCCACCCTGCTCTCCCCGCGCTGGCCCTCTATCCCTGATCGCAAGGCCACTGGCCGTCCCCATCGCACCCTAAACACCCTCTCGGGCCGAGACTTACACAATCTACTCTGCTCTTATGGCCCAGGTCCCACAAAACGCTCACCCACAACACACCTCCCCATACCCACGATTCTCACAAATCCCCTCAGGCCACCCACACTGAGCGACAGAAGTTCTGTCCCCTGTAATATCAAAAATATCCCCCTCTCCTTAGATCATTCTCCCACCCTCCTCACCCCTAGACTAAAGTGTTTCCTGCTCAACTGCAGATCGGCCCGGAGACACTCCTCTGGCATCGCGGAGCTCATCTTATCAAGGGGCATTGATCTAGCCATTCTGACTGAAACGTGGTTAACTGAAACATCCACACCTATAATGGACATACTAGTCCCCCCCAACTATCTCATTATTAGACTCGACAGGAACGGCAAGACGGGCGGGGGAATCGCTTGCATCTACAGGAGCAACCTAGTTGTCACTGAAGGCTCCTCCCCCTCCCTCTCCTCCTGCGAACTCATCTGCCTTGATATTACTAGTGAGGGCAAACCTGTGTGCTCCCTTCATGTTATTTACCACCCACCCGGTGACAACTTCATCTTCTCCCAACAACTAATGGACACGATATCCACCAACGCCGGTCGACCGCTCAATCAAATTTACCTGGGAGACTTCAACCTCCACTGGAATGACCAGAAAGACACTGTGGTGAAGAGCCTTAAGACTTTCCTCGACGCTCTTGACCTCACCCAAATCTGCAACGGTCCGACACATGAAAAAGGCTCTATCATTGACCTTATCATCGCCAAAGAAGACTCTACCCAACTAGTCGCAATCGAACCATGCGACTGGTCAGACCACCACATCATCACCTTCTTCATCAACGAAAAGGTCAAACTTAACCCGGCGCAACCTGCCAAAACCAAGATTTGGAAGAGGGACCTGAAGAACCTTAACCCAAAGTCCTTGCCTGCCCACACAGGCAGTCTCCTTCTTCCCCCGACGGACGTCTCTGATGTGCATGCATTGACCAACCTCTACCTAGACTCCATGTCTACAATAATCAACGAAGCCGCACCCTTGCAATTGAAGAGAGTCTCCACCAAGAACTCGAACCCATGGTACGATGGCAGACTCAATGAAGACAGACGTGTGATGCGCTTAGCTGAACGCGCGTGGAGATCTGACCCCTCAGCACTGAACCTTAGAACGCTTAAGAATAAGAGAAACGCTTACTTCAGAAAAATCAAACGCTCGAAAGCAATATTCTTTAGCCAACAGCTGGATCAAGCTAAAAACCGACCAAAAAAACTGTTCGAGTTAGTCAAAACCCAACCCAAAACGCAACCTCCACAACCCAACAACTTAACAAAGGCTATCCCAAGTTGCGAAGACTTCTCTGCTTTCTTCAAGCAAAAGAACAACACTATAAGAAGCGATCTCATCAAGGATGTAAGTCGATTCGCCGGCTCCATATGCATAACTAACACTCATGCTAAAAACAACGCTTCATGGACGTCCTTCGACACCTATTCCGAAGAATCAATTCACAAGCTGCTGGTCACCTTGAAACCCGCCAATCATCACACAGACCCCCTACCTGCCAATGCTGTTAAAGTCCTCACCCCCCTGTTCCTCCCACTCTGGACTAAAATCATCAACTGTTCCCTGCAACAAGGGCTCATCCCAGATTCCCTCAAGATTGGGCAAGTCACGCCTATACTCAAGAAACCCACAGCTGACCCGGCCAACCTAAACAACTATCGTCCTATCACCAATATCACCACTCTAGCAAAACTGTTAGAAAAATGCGTACAACTCCAACTGACAAAACACATTGAGCAGTTTGACCTCCTCAACTCCCACCAATCCGGATTCAGAGCAAAGCATAGCACGGAAACGGCCATGACACACATAATAGATGATGCCCTCCAAATCCTTGATCACAATGAGTCTTGCCTCCTCATCCTTCTTGACCTCTCTTCAGCATTTGATACGGTCAAACACGAGAATCTACTGGAGCTCCTAAATACCAGAATGGGCATATCCGGGACGGTTCTCAAATGGTTCACGTCCTTTCTGCACAACCGTTCGCAGAGGTTCAAGATCAACAACGCACTGTCCTCGCCTGTGCCAGTAACACTGGGCGTCCCGCAAGGTTCCTCCCTATCCCCCACATTGTTCAACCTCGTCATGGAACCACTCACCACCTTGCTTCAATCTTCTAAGGTACATTTCCATATGTACGCCGATGACACTCAGCTCTACCTCAAGCTTCAATCCCCTGAAGACATCAAACTGTTGAATGCCACACTAAGAAACACCCAAGCTTGGCTGGCCGACAATCACCTCAAACTAAATGCTCTGAAAACTGAGTTCCTTCTGATCTCTCCTCCTGCGAAAAAGGCCATCACCCAAACCTGGCTCAATCATCTAACCGCACTCAATGTCCAACCCACCATCGTGGACTCAGCGAAATCCCTTGGCATCACACTGGACTGCAATCTCGACATGCAGCAGCATATTACCATAGCAACTAAAGGAGCCAACTTCCAAATCAACACGCTGAGAAAACTCAAACCCTTCCTACCACCCAAGGACTTCCAAACTGTGGTACAAGCCTTAGTCATTCCTCGCATAGACTACGGAATTGTGGCTCTCAGCGGGCTCCCCCTGACAACAACGGCTCCCCTAAGAGCCTCCCTTAACGCGGCCGCGAGACTCATCACTGGCTCAAGAAAACACTCGCATATATCCCCTGACTTAAAAACCCTGAACTGGCTGCCTATTGAAGCCAGAATTCAGTTGAAAATTGCCTGTATGACACACTCGGCCGTACACCACAAGGCACCCAACTACCTCTCTCATAAGCTGACCATATCAGGAGGCTCAAGATCCAACAGAAGCACAAACACTCTCCTCCTGAAACCACGGAGATTCCGGAAGGAAAAAACATACAAACGCTCCTTCTCTGGAATGGCACCTAGGATCTGGAATGCACTCCCACCAGAAACCAGGCTTATCCCGTCCACTATACTCTTCAAGAAAGAGGTGAAGGCCATCCTTATGGCTAAATACACCTGAACACTATTGATACTGGAACAATGACAGTATTTGGCCCCCACATTATCGGCTGGATGAATATTTATCTATGTCAGTCCATTTTTTGTCTGCTTCTGGATCTAATTCATTGCACGGATGCTATACTATTGATTTCCAACTTGTCTATTGGGTTGTACACAAGGACTTGAGTGCCTCAATAACCTGCAACGCACCCACTACTGACTACTTCTTTGCTCTCAACATTGTGTTTACTCACCCTCTGGGGTGCTATAATCTTATCCGTTTAGACATTGTACTGCTTCCATTTTATTGTTTCTTGATTGTTATTACTCTGTATACTCTTGTATGACTGATACCCTATTTTTTGCATCTCACTGTCTACGGAATCTCATATTGATTTAAGAGTCTTGTTTATCCTACCTACTGTTACTGTAAAGCGCTCTGATATCTGCAAAGATCTTGTTCGCGCTATATAAAACTTTAAAAATAAAAAAATAAATAAATATGTAACGTGGATAATAGCTGCCAGCGGGAGGCCCAATAGTACCTCTTAATATCCGGGAGACTAATGCCCCCATCATACCAACTGAGTGTTAGTTTATTTAGTGCGATTCGGGGCCTGCCATCCCACAGTAGACTCCTCTGAAGGCTCTCAATCTCATGGAAATAGCTGGCTGGCACAACATCCAAGGTATTCTGCAAGACATAGAGAAATCGAGGCAGAGCCATCATTTTAAAGAGGGCTGCCCTAACCAGCAGCAAAATAGGAGGTTTCCTCCAGTTGGCAATGTCACTCTTGAGCCTCTGTAAAGAGGGAAGGAGATTCCTGGCATACCTAACCGAGGGATCCAGGGAGATGAAGACTTCCAAATACTTGAACCCCTCAGTGTTGACCTGTATAGGGCAGTTTCGTGGGGGGACTGGGGGATCTCCCCTCAGGACAAACAGCAAGGATTTCTCCCAATGTATCAAGAGTCCCGAATATTTCCTAAAAGAGGTCAGGACATCTAAAACCACAATAAGGGACTTACGGGGGGAAGTCAAGTGAAGCAGTATATCTTCTGCATACGGAGATATGCAATCCTCCCATCCGGGGGACCACCGCATTCCCCTGATCATTGGTTCCCAACTTATCCAGGCAGCAAGAGGCTCCAAGGCCAAAGAAAATAGAAGGGGTGCCCCGACCAAGCGAAAACAGGGTTGAGACTCTGTTGTTTACCACCACTTGGGCGAGCGGTTCCGCGTACAACAGCTGTATCCACCTGATGAATTCGGGAACGAATCCAAACTTGGCAAGAACAGCCCACAAATAGAGCCATTCAATCGTATCGAAGGCCATCGTTGGTCTAGCGACGCGATTATGTCTGGCTGCTGCAGAATGTGCACTCTTATCTATCACCCCATGCAGTCTGCGCAAGTTTAGGGCTGTGTTACTATGTGGCATGAAGCCAGATTGATCTGGGTGCACCAGGCCGCTGATCACCTTCACCAGTCGGTTTGCCAGGACCGTGGCTAGGATCTTCGGTTCAGCATTTAAGAGAGAGATAGGTCTGTACGAGGCACAGTCTGTTCTAGCCTTGCTTTCCTTGTGGATCGTGACCAAGGTAGCTATTCTCTGTTCCCTTGGTAGTATTCCCTTGTCTCTAGATTCTACAAACATCGCTTTCAAGTAAGGTGCTAGTTTGTCCGCTTGAGTTTGGTAAGCTCGATAGGAAGCCCATTAGGACCCAGTGCCTTCCCAGAATTTAACGAACGGATTGCTTGGGCAATTTTGTCCGTAGCGAGTGGGCTATCCATATATTCACGGTCTCCAGGAGAAAGACAGGGGAGTTTGATGTCACGGAGTAATACCTGGGAGTCATTCTCTGAGTGAGGGGAGACCGATTTGTAAACTGTCTGAAAGTGGTACGCAAACCTGTTCACTATTTCCTGTGGTTCGGTAAGTAATGCCCCCCCCCCCCCGTTTAGAGCTCCGGAACAAGACAGCTCGCCCATTCTCTATTGTCCAGCTATGCAATAAGCTTCCCAGCCTTATCTCCCAGGTCATGCAGCCTACCCTGTTGTCCTGCTAAGAGACCAGTGCCTTGTAGTTGTGTTGCTTCAGGCTTAACAAATGAAGTTTAGCCTGCGTTATCCCCAGTTCCAACTCATCTTCCAACCTCCAAACTTCAGCCTCCAGCTCCACCACCTCCCTGTGCTTCTCCCTTTTAGAGCCTGCTACCAAGGACAGAGCCTGACCTCTGACAACAGTTTTAAACGCCTCCCACAAGGACCGAGAAGAGGATACCGACCCTATATTATTGTTGAAGTATTCGTCCAGTGTTGCAATGAGGTCTTTACGAATCTTGGGATTACGCAGATACCTAGGGTTGATTGGGGTCACCATCCCTGCAGTGCCCTGACTTATGATCACGTGAACCCACAGCGGAGAGTGATCTGAGATGCCTCTAGCCAAGTGCCTGATTTTGCTATGTATGATGATGCTTGTGCGGCAGGGACAAGGCAGTAGTCTAGCCTCGAGAGACTGTGGTGAGCCCCAGAGTGAAATGTATATTGCTTTTGCTCCGGGTGATGCAGCCTCCAACTATCAACCAGTCCCATTGCAGCTATGATGTCTGGAAGCGGGATGCCTGTCCAACATGCCAGAGACGACTGCGTTAAAGTCTCCTCCCAGGATTAAAAGTCCCTCTGGGACGGTGAGCAGGACTGCCCCCAGATCCGCAAATGTCATGCCCTGTAGCCCTGGAGGAACATAGATAGATAGAAATGTTATGTGTCGACTTTCCCACATGCCCGTGACCCCAGTGTATCTGCCTCTCTCGTCTTCCTAAGTGGAGGTCACTGCCAATGGAAATGTGTTTCGAATCAAAATGCCCACCCCCCTGGAACCCGATGTAAACCCTGGGTGTGCAACCATTTTGTATCCCCCTCTATGCATTGCTTTGCATGAGTTGCCAACTAGATGGGTCTACCTGAAGCAGGACCACGTCCGGAGCATGTCTCTTGACATACTGAAGAACCACACTCCGTTTGATCTTATCCCCCAACCTGTTAACATTCCAACTCAGAACCTTCACTTCCCTACCCCCCATTGTCTTTATGGTAAAATTGACAATCCTCCACATTTCCTCTGTCAGTCCTGTGTACTGTGCTGATGTAACCAACAAACCACCCAACAGGTGAACCAAACCCAACACCCCCCCACCCGCTGCCCTGCCCTCTGGGCTCCAAACTGGCCATCGAAAAATTGCAGAGTGCCTGTCGCCCTAGAAAAATTCAAAGAAAGAGTAAAATTAGGGGGTAACAGGCCGTGAGCTCCAAACCCGCGCCCCAAACACAATCAATATTCCGTCCTTGTAGCATTAGAAGTGTCAAACTGTAAAGCAATTTGCAGCCCGCTTATTTTAAATGCAAAAGTCCCACACGCCCCAACCTCCCCCACAACAAGATTCCCCCCATGTGTGCAAACCGACTGTCTACTAGGGCTCCGCTTCAGGATGGCTGACTGTCCGCACTATCACCAGCTCCACGATCCGCTGGGACCTGAGTTCCTCGATATTCGATCCATTCTGCCACTGCCTACGGCTGATCAAAAAAGCCAAGTTCGTCCCTCCGCCTCGACCTGGAGGCAGGCCGGGAATAACATCGAGTACTTCAGGCCCCTTTCCCTCAGGTCACGTTTAACCAATAGGAAAGAACTCCTCTGCTTTTACACTCTCTGTGTGAAGTCTGGGAAGAAGGAGATGGTAGCATTCTCATACCTGAGTGGGGCCTTGGCTCTCGAGTTTTGGAGGATTACCTCTCTGTCTTGATAGTTCAGGACTCGGGCCAACATGGGCCGCTAGGGAGCGCCCGGCTTGGGACGGCCTCCCGGGACCCTGTGTGCTCTTTCTTTCACAAAGAACTTACTGAGGCCCTTTAGCTGAAGGCGCTTGAGATTTAGGTCCTCAACAAACAGGTCAGGGGCTTGTCCCTCTGATCTATCCGGCACGCCTAGTATACAGAGGGTATTACGACGGAGCCGGCTCTCATAGTCATCCAGGTTGAGGTCAACTGAGTTACAGGAATCCTGAAGTTCTCGGACCTCTTTTTGCAATTGCAAGACATCTTCCACCAAGCTTGTGGCCGTTATCTCTACTTGTTTCACCTTCTCATTGAGCTTTCCCATGTCGGCCCTGATAAGATTAATGTCAATGGCATGGAGTCCATTTTGTGCTCCAGCGAGGTTTTCACCCGAGTGATGGCTTCCATGACGTCTTTCAGGGATAGCTCCTGTTCCTCCTAGCCGGGGTTCCCCCTCGCCGTTTCTTCGGACAGCCTGCCCCGCTGCGCATCCTTAGCAATCGTGTAACGATCTAGTTTGTTTGTCTGGACCGATTTCGATCCCCTGGTTCCAGTTCCCTTGACGCAATCCATCATACCAGCCAAGGCAGGACTCAGTCGGGATCAAATTGTTCAGGGGTGCTACAGGGTGCCCCACGCACTGTGCAATTTCGGGCCCAAGGCTGGAGCCTCAGCAGGTCCCACACTCTGGCACACCTCACTGCGGGCGCGGGAAAGCTCTACAGATTGGTATCAGCAAGTCCGCATTCAACGGGCAATTCCAGCTCGGGATGTCTCGCCTCCAGCACCCCACACCGTGCCACAGTCCGGGGTGTCTCTTCCTTCCGCCGTCTACCTCTGCTGGTACGGAGTTGATTCTCACCGTCCCTCTTTGCAGGAGCACAGGCCGTTCCGGGGATCACCACCAAGCCACCGCCACTAGGCCTTCACAGCACACAGCCCCACTGCAGGGCGACCCCCCGTCCACTCGAGGTTCAGGCCACCGCCTCCAGGTGCACAGAGGGTCAGTCACAAGGGTGGAGGAGGAGGGGGGGTTCACCAATCTGTCCAGTCCCGCAGCCACTGCCCCACATCCGCGGCCTGCAACGCTGACTCCCCCGATGCCCACCGCCGAGTCACTACTGTGGGAAGGCTGGATCTCACCTCTTCACTGCAGGGCCACGCCAAACCACTCCACCTGCTTCAGTATTTTAGCCAGGCGCAGACCGCAGTCCTCCATCGCGCGATGGGTCCGCCACAGAAATGGGGGGTGAGGGGGGATGAAGTTCCAATCAGCACATGGCTGCCGCTTAAAAGCTCGCGGCTGGCGCGTCTCGACTTGCGGCTGAAATGGCGCAGCTTGTTCCTACCACTCCTCCGGTGCCTCGCCACGGGTGTCTCCGCTGCCGCTGTAACCTGCAGTCTTGACCGGTGTTACTGGGCCAATGGCAGGCAGGCGGTTCCAGAAGTCGCGGCTCGGCCGCTGCACAAAGGCGGGCTGGGAGGCGTCACCGCCAGGCCAGCCCTGCTACTGTGGGCCCCGGCTTGAAGGCCCCGTGCAGGCCCGCACTCTCCGATGGCCGGATCTCCCTGATCTAGCTAGCCACAAACACCGGAGCAGACTGGAGGGGTTCCATGAGCCCGTGGGTGTCAGGGGCTGCGCAAAGGACTGCCGGATGGTCACTCAGGATAGTTGAAGGGGTACTCGGGCAGCGGAGCTCACATACTACGCGGCCATCTTTGGTCAGCGCTTAGCCGCGCCCCCCCGACACCCAGCATTATTTGCCATAGAATACATTCCCGGCTAATCTCCCCCACACACAGCAACTTGAGCAGGACCGAACTGCCAAAATCCAGCCAAGCCTGAGATACGGCCGCTGAGTGGCTGGAGAAACCGACTGTTCTACCAACTACAAAATCTGCCCACCCCCTCGGATGTGATCTGGCAACAAGTCTTGTCGGTGTCCGTTCATTGGAGCAAAAATGCGTACCCGTAACCACTGTGAACAAAGCAGAGAATCAGCTATGTAGTTGCGCGAACAGGGCAACATACATCGATGAAAAGATCCTACAACTCTGATAATATAAAATGTATAAAGAGGGACGCCCTAGCTGCGTCTGTACCAGCAACACCACCTTCCGCAACCGACTCCCCACGACGAGAAAAACACAACTTACTCGAAACCTAATCTACTGAGGGTCATGCAAACATTGCAACAGCAGTCAGAGCGATGCCCATAAGAATGAAAAATACAGTAGAGCCTCGGTTTACGCCAGAGTCAAAAGAAACCCCCCCAGGTCGTGAACCCAAATCTCGAAAAGACTACCCTAAGTCCCACCCAAGCGCCTCAAACCTCCTGCACAGAAAAATAAAAAAATTTCCCCTCCAGGGCCCATCCCAACCATCGGAGAGAAACAAGTCTAGGAAAAGCCAGTCAGATGTTTTACACCAAACTGAACCAATGCCTACTGCAACAGGAACCAAAACAAGCTAAACAAAAAGACAAGAGATTGGACAAGAAAAGTCTGAACATTGCATGAAAATACCAACCAGAAAACTGGAGTGGGGATCCTTAGGTAAAGGCTGACCCTGCTGAACCCTGCTCTCAGGTGTAGTCCATTGTGCCTCTGAGTTAACCATGAACGAATGTTGTGCTAATGGGTGACACCCTCTCCTTTCGGCACATACATGTTTGTAGCTGCAAAAATGGCAGGGACAGAAATCCCTGTTGAAACCTCAGCAGGCCCTTGCAAAGAGACTTTGTCCCCTACCCCAAACAACCCCCCTGATGACGTGGACCCGTACGGGGAAGGCTGATAGGTTATGGACAAGCTGCTCGCTGTAGGAGCAGGCGGTTGAGTAGAAGACATCCACTGAAGCCACAACTCCTAATCCTAATCCACATCACCACATGGCTTGTCCGTAATAAGATTTATTCTAGCCCTGAACTCCTCATCGTACCTCAAACAAGTAAAGCCCCCAAAGTGCATTTGTGCTTTGCAAATAATATCCATTTACTTGAAAATAGCAACCGCCCATCTACCTATGCTTCTCTCAGTATATGCTTGCATAAATAAGAAACGCAGAAGTCCAAGTATCTACCTTGATAGGCACCCTCAGTCTGTGTGCCAACTCCCACGCCTCCTCTTTTGACCCCTCCTTAGACTGATTGTCAAGATGCAGAAGTTGAAAAACATCAATTTACTCATGCTTCCAGATCTTGTTCCATGTTTTTTGTGATAAATGAGACACCAGGGGCAACGCAAAGCCCATATATGGCAATTTATACTTTGACTGTTCCAAACTATCCCCACCTCTCTCTTTCATCTCCTTAGCTCATTCCGATTGGTAATCACATTGTATTTCTTTATCACTCATTAAAGGTAACCCCCATTTGGACTTATGATCAACAGACCCCATCTCCCTACTTGACAAACTCCGAACTGCTGCTGAAACCCCTCAGAAATCACCCCATCCCCAACCCCCACCGAAACCAAGGAAGGCCGCCCCTCTGTGCCCCCACACATCTTCTAATAACCCCCATGGACCCATACCTTGTAGGAGTCTGTGATCTTCCACTGTACTTCTTCCTCCCAAGCAACTCCCTTTGAAATGTCGTGGTGACTCGGCTGTCCTCTTTAAGTCCACACTTGACATCTGAAAAGTAAATAGCCCTACAGCCCTTCCCCCCCAGGGGACTCGACTCACACAACCATGCATTCGACTCAGTCAAACCACCCCCTTCAAGCTCATCCCCGTCTCTGCCACAATCCAACACCAAATCATCCTTCACCATCCGCTCAGACAGACCACTCACACGCGGACACACTCCGTCACTTGCACAACCATGATAACTGCACCACAGCCTGGGAGGGTGAGGTAGAGAAAATGAACGCTGCTCACCCAGTGGTGGGAAGCTATGAAAGACTCTCCGACGTCTTTGTACCGACGGCCAGGAGATGCCCCTTGCTCCGTTGGGGTCTGCATCCTATTGACAGCCCACGGGGCTGAATGGCTTCTGGCTGCCCTCCGTGACTCACGTAAAGCCACTGTGAAAAAAACCCTTGCTTATGTTGGGTCATCCCAGCGCCAATGCCACATCAAAACCCTCCTCGACCGGGGCCAACACGCACCTCCTTGCTCCTTTACCCACTGGACCCTCACGACTGGCCTGCCTAGCCAACCCCTTATTACTAAACTCAATTGGGGCATCTCTACCTGCCCAGTCAGGTCCCTGCTCTCCCTGTATATTCCCGGACAGGTGACTAAAAAAGCACCATGGCACGTGCACAGAAATCTCGCTGGAATAGCTGTTCGATCGCAGTATTTTCCAGTCACGGAGGTAAACTACAATCCCCAAAAGTCCCTGCTGCCTGACGACATCAGGGTTTGTTACACCCAACACTCAAAAAGGTTACAAATGCCCCAATTTAATTGCCTAATTAAATACACCACAGAAAGCCCGGAAACTGGCACACAAAAATATTACACTTTGGTCGAATGATGACGAAAATCAGTTGTTACTTTTCTCCCTGGTCTGGTGTTAATTAGGATGGTCAGATGACTCACCAGGCATTATTTCAAGCCATTTGTTGGTGTTATCCATCGTTCCTCATACATCAATCCCACCCTTGTATGGTGCGCATACATTGACATAGACCTGTGTGTCTTGTGAGAAGAGTGGATTAACCCACCTGAGTCCATTGTGTAGACTTGTTTGGTGTGTGAGCAACCGAAAATACAGTCCATTGGACTTCTCAACAAATTTCATATAGTATATTCAACTAGTCAATTGTCACTGTGTTCAGGAACTCCATATCCTCTGATTTACCATAGCTCACACATTGAAGGCTTGATGCAATAGCCAGCCCTTCATGCAAGCAAAACATTCCTGAGACAGAAAGGGCACTGACTAAGCACAGGCCCTGAATTGGCTTTCTTGCTGGCTACAGCGGTTCTGTGGATTCATCACTATATTTACAACAGCTGTGACCACAGCCATTGAGATAGTGGGTTGCCATGGAATATATAAAACTCACAAAGGGGGATCAGGAGCGCCTCACCCCTCAAGCCTAGCCCTAGTGATCCCTTATATGGCTGCATATTGGCCCTGAAATAACTGTTCTAATGTGCCCTTCCCCAGTTCACAGAATGTTTGGTCATGGCAGTATCCCTCTGCTGTAAGAAACTGTGACTTAGTGCCTGTGAGGATGCAAAGTTGAGGTTATCCCTTCTCCTAGAAAATGGAGCAGTGTCCCAACTACATTTATTTATTTATTTATTTATTTAGAAAGTTTTATATAGCGCGAACAAGATCTTTGCAGATATCAGAGCGCTTTACAAAGCCGGGAATACCAACAAGCGAGTGAATTTAAACATAATAAGTGGGAGGGGTAGGTACGTGAGGGAGCAAATTAGTACAGCAAATCAATAATAAAAATATAACAGTTAAAAGTGTGCATAGCTGGTCAGTAGCGTCAATAGTACAGGTGAAATACATAGTCATAGAGTTCGAACATAATAATACAGGTCGGTGTAGAGTCTTTATAGATCCATGCTCATAGGTCAGGTGTATTTGGCCATAAAAATAGCTTTCACTTCTTTCTTAAAAAGTGTAGTGGAGGAGATGAGCCTAGTTTCAGGAGGGAGTGAGTTCCAGATCCTGGGTGCCATTCCTGAGAAAGAGCGTTTATAAGTTTTTTCCTTCCGGAATCTTCGAGGTTTTAGCAGAAGATTGTTTGTGCCTCTGGTGTTTCTAGAGCCGCCTGAGATTGACAGCTTCTGAGTGAGGTATCCGGGAGAGCTCAGGTGTAGAGCCTTGTGTGTCATGCAGGCGATTTTCAGATGTATTCTGGCTTCAAAAGGCAGCCATTCTAGTGATTTCAGGTCAGGGGAGATATGAGAGTGCTTTTTTGATCCAGTGATGAGTCTCGCTGCAGCGTTTAGAGAGGCTCTTAGGGGTGCAGTAGTGGTTAACGGGAGACCGCAGAGGGCGGTGCTGCCGTATTCAATTCGCGGGATGACCAGTGCTTGTACTGCAGTTTGGAAGTCTTTGGCTGGTAGGAAGGGTTTAAGTTTCCTTAGGGTATTGATTTGGAAGTTCGCTCCCTTAGTAACCTTGCTGATATGGTGCTGCATGTTGAGATTGGAGTCAAGAGTTATGCCTAGGGATTTCGCTGAATCCACTATGGTGGGTTGGACATTGAGTGCAGTTAGCTGTTTAAGCCAGGTTTGAGTGGTAGAGATCTTAGCTGGAGGTGAGATCAGCAGGAATTCTGTTTTCAGAGCATTGAGTTTGAGATGATTATCAGCAAGCCAGGATTGGGTGCTTCTGATCGTAGAGTTCAGGAGTACGATGTCATTGAGGGATTGTAATTTGAGATATAGTTGAGTGTCATCTGCGTACATGTGAAAAAGTACATTGGATGCTTGAAGCAAGGTGGTGAGAGGTTCCATAACTAAGTTGAACAATGTTGGTGAAAGGGAGGATCCTTGGGGGACACCTAACGAAACAGGTATTGGAGAGGACATCAGGTTGTTGCTCTTGAATTTCTGTGACCTGTTGTGTAGAAAGGAGGTGAACCACTTGAGAACAGTCACGGAAAGACCCATTCTTGTGTTCAACAGATCGAGTAATTTCTCATGTTTAACAGTGTCGAACGCTGAAGAGAGATCAAGAAGGATGAGGAGGCAGGTATCCCCTTGATCTAGGATTTGAAGGGCGTCGTCGATTATGTGAGTCATAGCAGTTTCGGTGCTGTGACCTGCTCGGAAGCCTGATTGATGAAGGTTAAGGAGATCAAACAGATCAATGTGTTTAGTCAGTTGTAGTTGAGCGCATTTTTCCAATAATTTGGCGAGAGTGGGAATATTGGTAATGGGACGGTAGTTGTTTAGGTCGGATGGGTCGGCTGTAGGTTTCTTTAGCAGAGGTGTGACTTGTCCAACTTTAAGGGAGTCAGGGATGGTTCCTTCTTGGAGTGAGCTGTTGATAATCTTAGTCCAGAGTGGAAGGAGTAGTGGGATGAAATCTTTGACAGCGTTAGCAGGGAGGGGATCCGTGAGGTGACTGGAAGGTTTCAGGGTGCTGAGCAGTTTGCCTATTTCTTCTTCGGAGTAGGTTTCAAAGGTTGACCATGTAGCATTGTTTTTAGGTCCGGTGGGTGTTATGCAGTTGAGTGTGGTGTGGAGTCTTGCGTCAGCGCGGAGATCACTCTTTATGTTGTCAGTTTTTTGGGTAAAGAAAGCGGCGAAGTCTTCAGAGGAGGGTGCTTCGTGCAATGTACTGAGAGGTTGGGGTTGCTCCTTGGTTTGTGTTCTGATTAACTCAAACAGTTTTCTTGGGCGGTTTTTTGCTTGGTCGAGCTGGAGGCTGAAGAAGTTTGCTTTTGAGCGCTTTATTTTCCTGAAGTAGGCGTTTCTCTTTTTCTTCAGGGTTTTCAGGTGCAGTGCAGAGGGAGCTGCACTCCAGGTGCGCTCTGCCATTCGCATGGCTCGTCTATCTTCATTGAGACTCCCGTCGTACCATGGATTGGAGATTTTAGCGGAGACTCTTTTTAGCTGCATAGGAGCAGCCTCATTGATTATTGAGGTCATGGCGTTGAGATAGTGGTCAGTCAGGGATTGTACATCTGTAGCTCCCGTGGGCGGGAGTAGGATGTCGCGACTGTTCGGGGGTAGGGAGACTGGGTTGAGTTTTTTCAGGTCTCTTTTCCAGACTTTAGTTCTGGAGGGTTGAACCGGGTTGAGTTTGACTTTTTCATTGATGAAGAATGTGACAGTATGATGGTCTGACCAGTCACAGGGTTGGATAGACTCAAGTTGAGCAGCGTCCTCTCTGGCGATGATAAGGTCGAGGATAGAACCTTTCTCGTGGGTCGGGCTGTTGGATAATTGCGTGAGATCGAGGGCGCTGAGGAAGCTTTTGAAACTATTAACCACCGCATCATTGGGATCGTTCCAATGGAGGTTGAAGTCACCAAGGTATATTTGGGTGAGCTGTCGTCCGGCATTGGTTGAAATCAAGTCCATCATTTGTTGGGCGAAGAGGAGGTTGTCTCTAGGTGGGTGGTAAATGCCATGAAGAGAGCATATCGGTTTGCCATCACTGATGATATCGAGGCAAATGTATTCATAGCAAGTTGGAGAGGGTAGGGAAGGCTCGGAGACTTTCAGCACAGAAAGGCTGTTCCTGTATATGCATGCGATTCCGCCGCCTATCTTGCCAGACCTGTCAAGCCTAATAATGTGGTAGTTGGGGGGAACCAGAATGTCCATTATAGGTGTAGAAGATTCGGTTAGCCAGGTTTCAGTCAGGAAGATTAGGTCAAGGTCCAATGATAAGATGAGGTCAGCGATGGCGGAGGAGTGTCTAGAAGCCGACCTACAGTTTAGGAGAGAGCATTTGAGACGGGGTGTGTCAGGGGAGGAGGAGGGAACTAGAGAGAGGGGGACTTTTCTAAGGTTATTCGGGACGGATATTCTGTTGTTTAGAGTGGAGGGTCTATGGGGATTTGAGAGTAATGTGGGAATGGGGTGGTGCGAGGTCGAGGTGGTTGTGAGGTTTAGGGGTGCAGGGTCGTAGGAGCGGAGGAGGGAGAGAGTGTCGAGATCTGAAAGAGGGTTGCATGTGCGACGGGGGCGGTTGTTGCGATTGTGGGCAGGGATCGCGGTCCAGTGAGAACGGCGGGTGCGGTTGTTGCGATTGTGGGCATGGATCGCGGTCCTGTGTGAGGGACGTAGCTTAGACTCGTCATCGGGACGGGAGGAGAGCAAATTGAGAGGGGGGGTGGTGGTGAGTGAGGTGAGTCTAGGGGGTGTGGTGAGTAGCTCTTTTATGGTGTGCATGTCTTCTTTGATGGTGTGAATTTCTTCTTTGAGTTGTAGGAGGGAGGCCATAATTTTGTCCAGCGTGGGATAAGTGTTTGTGCTGGGGGTGGAAGTCATGAGTGGGTGGCTGACCTGGGACTTATCGTGCGGGTGGGGTGGAGGGTTGGTGTTCATGCAGGGCTCCGTGATGTCATCGTACGGGATGGTGTTAGAGAGGAGGGGGGGTAAGGGGGTGATGAGAGTGGATGGAGTACGGCGGAGGTTGGTGGCGTAGAGGAAGGAATTCGTGGTAGGCGGAGAGAGCGGGGTGGAAGTGGAGTGTATGATGGTGGTGATGGGGGAGCCTGAAGGGTAGTGAGGGCTGAGAATGGGGGGGAGCTAGGGTTGTAGATGGTCCTGTCATGGGGAGGGGGAGTTAAGATGGTAGAGGTGATGTGGTCTGCATGGTTAGTTCGCGTGTGGGAGTGGGGGCTGAGAGAAGGGGGGGACAGAGTGTGGGAATTGTCGCTATGTGTGTCGTTCTGGCGCTGAGCTAGGTTAGGGGGGTTGTGGGCGGGGTCTGGGGGGAGAGGAGGAGTGGGAGTGTTATGGGTGGGGGTCCCCGGGACGGAGGTGTGGGGGCGGCTAGTGTAAGATGGGGAGCTAATTGTGTCTGTGATCGCGGAGTGTGGGGTGGTTACAGACGGTGGGTGATCGACTGGTGTGGTGGGGGAAGTGGTGATGTGCATGTCGTTCTGGATACATACCACATTATACATACCACAGTTTGTGACCCTATGGAGATAATGCAACAGGCTTCGTCGACTTACCTGCCTCGTATTAGTGTGATGCAACTGAGTTACATAGGACACCTCTTTCTTTCAGACTCGTCCAGACTGTCAGGAAGGATCTCAGTAAATGAAAAACCTTGAAAACCTGCCCACTGGAGGCTTGATTAAGCCTAAAATTGTCCTATATAGTTTAGAGGTCCAAGGAGCACGGTCTGGTCTCTCAAGACATTGCATCCCAGTTTATTCCTCAGAGGCACTCAAGACTTTCTCCCATACCTCCCAATGGGGCATAGCACAAACCTTAGCCACAGGGTCTATCCTGTGTGATGGTTTACTGCTGACGCACAGTAGTTTTTCTTTGTGAATGGATTTCTCAAGAACATTTGGACATCTTGCTCACCACATCGACTCCTTTGCCGGCATGAAACCAATTAGTTTTCCATAGTTTTTGTCAGACACACCAGGCTCTGCTCTTTCGCACCAGCGAGGCAACAATGCCCTTCCCACCCTCTTGGGGCACTAACTCCTGCACCCTCTGAATGATTACACATTCACCAAAAACGCAATCTGATCTCAATAAACACTCACAGGCTCTGATGTAGGGATGGTGTTTATACACTTACCCTCCTTGAACCTGGTCCAATCACTGGACCAGAACCTAGACTAAGTAGACACTCAAACAGATACCTGTTAATGCCTTGGCACGCCTCAAAAGATCACTTATTTCCATAAATATGCATTCATTCGACCGTGTCCACTGGTAATAAGCGTAATGCAACTACAACTAATAGTCCTCTACTAGCTGATCATGCAGCTTTTCACAACTTTCACATCCATTAGTTTCATACAGCTGTCTTTTGTCATTCATGTACTCTAAAGCTTGCAATCATGGGAACATTTCAGACGAAATGCCATTTTTGGGGGGGATCCGCCAGGTCAATCACATTTCGGTCATCTTATTGGCCTCCTGGCAACAGCAGTACTGTTTTTGCCACAGCTTGTGGGGTATCTGCTGAGGACACAATAAACCATTCCTCTACCTTCGGAAACAAACCCCTTAGTATTTTGACTGGTTGCCATGGTGACCCCAGGTTGGTTCTCTAATTAACCACACCCATGTCTATAATTTCCCTCAACTTGTGACATGCATTCCCATTCTCCCAAGTAGATGTATGTTGTAAGAAATTGGATTATTAATTGGAATGGGTGACTACCCACCTCAGGAAATAATCACAATCCTGGTCAGGATGAACTCTAAAAGTCACTAAATTAAAGTGAGCAAACATCTGGTAGCTATGGCATAGAGCAGATAGATTTAACTTAGGACAATGTGCAAAGTATTTTTGCAGTCACAAAACAGAAATAAAGTCATTATGTAAAACAATAAAAATCCCAGACTGAATTAGAAAAATATAGTAAAATGTAATAAACAGAATGACAAAAAACAATAAGGGGAACTGGAGATATGAAGTTTTAACGTTTTAATTAAAAATAGCACCAAAAAGCACAAAGTGCAAAAGTGTCAATGGTTGCAGTACACTGGGGCCTAGGTGCTATTTGAGGCTGGCCGCCGTGGAACGCGGGTCAGAAAATATCACACATTTTCGTCCTGGTCAAAGATTTTATATTCTGACTTAGGGCCTGATATCCCATCCGCCGAAATATAAATCCTATTATATCCTACAGGATTTATATTTCGGCGGATGGGGTAACCCATCCGCCAAGATCTAAAGCAGGCTGTTAGTCCTTTAAGTCCCAAAAGAGTACACTTCTAAAGCCCCCAGAACATCAGGTGAGGCACTTAGAGACTCGCAGCATGTCAGGCACAGGCCAACAGCAGGGTTCAGTCCCAGTCCTGTAGCCACCGGTCTGCTGGGCATTTGCAGGAATGGCTTCTTGTAGCTTGTATCCCTGTAGATTGAAGAGGTTCGAGGTCAGCCTTATGACTCTCGTAGTCTTCTTCTTCTTTGTCCTGTGTATATGAGGGAGCAAGTCCAGTCCTTCATGGCTCCTCTGAGGTCCCTTACAGGAGGTCCAGTCCTCTTCTGTTCTTCCTCAGATCTTTCTGTGTTCTGAAGTGGGTGCCTGGTGGTGCCGTATTTCTGCCTGGCACTACTTTGTGAGTGTGAATAGCTCCTGGGCACGCCCTAACAAAGGGGGTAAAGGTTCCTGGGGACAACTCTACAAACTTTGGCCATTTTCAAGATGCCAAAAATTTTCAGCCACACTAAACATGGACTCTGAGGGCTAGGGGAATGTGGGGAGTGTACTATGGTCATTCTAATGTCCTCCCATGACTTACAACAAAATTCTGTATAAGCAGCCATTGTGCCCACAATAAGTCCAGAGGCATACGTCTGGTAGAACAAAAGCAGGGCTTCCAGCAGCCAGATTGTAGATACACAAGAATTGTCTTGGCAGCCTGTTTCCTTCTTTTTAAGTACGACTGCAGTGTTTTATATAAACCCAGCAGACCTGTCAAGCAGGATTCTACACTCTAGCAGGATCAGGCACTGAAATGTCAAAAAGGAGGTTTACAGCCCCCACCCAACTTCTGCTCTCAAAGGTGTCATCCCTGCCCATTCAGTCGACCTGTCATTCACATGGGCTCTTGAGTTGCTCATGGGAGGAATTTCACACCTATTCAAATGCTAATTTGATTAGGCTGAGAGAAATTTGAGAGCAAATGTAAATGGAAATTAGCGTCCAGTAACTTCAGGCAGGGTAAAGATAAAAGATAGTTTTCTAAAAGTTTATTTTCCATGATATTTATTAAAAATCAGACGTTACCATTGAATTGGATTTTTATTAACTATTAAAGTAGTTATTTAATTATTTTCCAGCTAGTCCCATTTCCAAGATACAGTAGTAGGATTTGAATCTGTACTTTCTACACCGGACTGCTAGGCCTGTCACTATGAAAAAAATAGCTTTTGGGCTCTATTCGCTGTAAGGACATGTTACGCTAAGTTTCTACATGTCCTACTTTTGAATACCAGTTATCCTTGTAGGCCTGAAGCATTGTTTGCACTGCCACTCAGGGGTGTAACGCAGGCCCTCACATCATTTTGCATTTTGCATTCCGCCACTGGTGCCACTATTGTGGATGGCACAATAGGTGCTGCAGTCCACTAGTGCTATGTAACTTCTAGGCCCTAGAGACACTTACAATGTCATACCATGTACTAGGGACTTATAGGTAAGTTAAATACCCCAATTAGGAACACAGACACTTTACTACTGGTTAGCAGGGGTAAAGTTTACACCATTCTAAACACCATAAAAATATAGGGTCCAGCAAAAGGCGAACAGTCTGAGGTGATGACGCAGAAAAGGCTGATTTCCTGCACAGGTCATTACTGTTACCACCATTTTTTACACCTGGAATAGTGTTGTGTTTGATGGTCACAGAAGTGCTTTTGTCACCTAGACTAGTTAATGAAGCAGGAAGTGCAATGCTCATAGAGAATTGCAGGAGCCATACATACCTCCTCTAGTAGACATGGAATTGTCGATTGATTATCAGTTATGACAGGTTTAGGACTTTGCTGGTGGTATTGTGTTTCTAGGTGACAGAGTGGACAACGTGTCAATGGCTTTTTACAGAAATCTGTAGAAGGAATAAAGGATTTAATCAAGAGGACAGAACTGGACCATCTTTAAGTCATATCTAGGTGATTTTGCAGAGTTCTTCTTAGTAGAGATTTGTTGGCTCTTCTGAATGGAGGCTCCTATGAGATGGGATTTTCAAAAATCTTGAAATGATTAGGAGTGGTACAGTTTTTGATCCGAGTTACCTTCTAGGAAGATAGGTGGTTAATTTACATTATGGAAACCCTGGACAAGTGCATGCGCAGGCTGGTATTCGATCCAAGGAGCCTCGAAGGAGATAAGGGTGCTATGGGCATCCAGTGTAGATCTTGAAGAGGTAGAATGTCTGAAGTCTACATAGGAAGAAGGCTAGGGCCCCAAAATAAATTTCAAGTGGCATCTTCTTGTTGATAAATGGCAGGGTCACCCATCAATTCAAAAGCCTATGTTTAACCTGTAAAAATAAAATACCTTTTCATTTGACCCTACTGCTTTTAAACAAATCATAAAGGTGACCCAACAAATCTTACATTTTAATGTTATGTAATTTTGCATATTGAAATATGAATTAACTTATATTTTATTTACATTTCATTAAAAAAGGGGCCAGACGCTAAAAAATATAAAATATTTTAAATATACTAATATTAATTTAATTTAAAATAAGCTAAATTACAAAAAGTAAATATGAACACTGAAAATCTGAAATTAATATTAAATTTGAGGTAGTTATTTATATTATCAATCATTAATTTAAATTACACTAAAAATGAAACCACAGTAAATGTTAAAAACGTTATTATAGTAATATTATTTACATTTAATTAAAATACAACATGGAACCCTAACCCAAAAAGTATCCTAATCTTATCCCTAAGGCTAAAACAAATAATATAGCAAATTATATTCATTTTAATTAAATTGATTAACTAAATTTGATCTCATTATAGTAAGTAAATCCGGCCCTAAATTGATGAACGTCAAAGTAATGGCATAAAAGTAATGACAACTTAAAGTAATGGTGTCAAGTAATGGTAGCCACCCTCATAAGGACCCGTTCTCAGTCTTAGTCACTCACAGGCTCACACTTTGCACTACCCAATCATCCAAACCGCACAACCTCTCAGGAATAACATGTGCTCAACAAACATGGGAAAGCAAACATAAAGAAATCAGATTTACTTATGGATTGAAAGGGTTACAGCATGGCTGTTTTAAAGATTGATACATTTTTTTGTGTGACCAGCATCCCCGCAATGTTGCCCTCCTATTCGCAAGTTAGTTACTGCATCAATAGCTGGGATCCTATGTGGGCCATCAAAAAAGGATAAAAGTAAGGATAAAAAATGCTAAAAAATCAAGGTGCACAGCAGAAGAAGCACTACAATTTCAACAGAAAGAGGGACCACGGAGACCAGTGTTGGGTATTGGGCAAACGATCTTACAATAGTAAAAGAAGTACATTGCAGTTCTTGGCTTTGGGGCAATGTGTCTGGTGTGCATGGCCAGACCTTGGATTCAGACTGAACATGGTGAAATAGGTTCTGCTCCAAGTTGACCTATCTTTCAGAGATGATTCTAACAGATGACTTTAGCAAGTCTAGATTTTTTACCTATCAGCATTCCGCCTTATGGGAGTTGTATTAATTCTTCTTCAAAACCTGGACTGACATAGAAGCATTAAGGAGAATCAGGTGCAACAGGAAACTCATAGTGGACCGCAGTGGAACAACCACACACCAGAAGAGGCAATGAGCCCCTCCTTGGGATCAGTGGCGCCCTGGCGTCTCACAACTCTGAAGCACAGTAACATGAGCCATGTCCACACTGCAACTAAGAAAGCAAGGGGGGTCGTGGTTGGCAGCAGGCAAATGAAGAAGAGGTGACCAGCCCAAGAGACAAGGAGGCGCCTGGAAGGACAGACAGTGGAGATGTAATTATTACTCATTTTCGAACCCTACATTAGTTTAATAAGCATCTTCAATTTACAACCACTCTTTAGCACTTTTTCTTAAATTGCTACTGTGCACATGCATCTGGTTGTGGTGCGTTAGCAGCAGGTACAGCACAGACCATATATTGTCTCGCAGTCTTGTCATGTAAGAGGATAGCTGTGCTGCTCAGCCTCTCAGAGAGCTCGATCCACCCTTATGGCGGCTTTGGAGGTTATTTTCGGTTTGCAGTATGTGGGACATTTCTCACAAACCGGTGGGTGTCCCATCATCCCTATTTAGTGTATATCTGGGTATATCATTTTGGCACTGATCTCTAAATAGCTGCCTTGCTCTTTAAAGTCACTTTTTGTCTGTAAAAGGGTTAAATGTCCCAGTATATATTCATGTTAGACATAATCTGGGGACTCTGAGCAGAAATCACTTAGCTAATGTTTATTTTGTTTACAGTGTTACTGGAACTTATTAAATATATAAATGCAATTTTAACTTTCATTGGTCTTGTAACTACTCTTCAGGGAATTGTGCAGAGATTATTTTAATTTAGAAATGGTACTGCATTAGGATCTGATAGTTAAACTTCCTATGCTAACTTTATTATGCCACACAAACTTACATGTGTGGTTTGAAAATAAGGATTGACCCTGGAAACTTTGCACTCAAATCACCCGTTTCATGGTATGGCTTGATAGTGTAGCTGTCACCAGACAATTATGTGAGAACCACCAGGTGAGGGACTTTGGCACCTCCTCCGGTATGTTGAGAGCCAGAAGTACATCTTTTGATTGGGCAGAAGCACAAAAAGAGCTTTTCCTTTACACAGCTAAGAGCATTTGTTTATTTATCCAGCTGACTGAGCTTGAACTTTCAGGGGCACACACATGACAATGTAATGCTGTAAAAGTGTCTTAAATAACTAGATTTTATATGGAGTTGTTCTCTGGCTGCAGCACATATGGAAAGAGGGCAGTCATTAACATACATGGAATTTTAGGTCTAGCGTGACAGTGCAACTGTCACTTTACCTTTTAACCTACACCAATATTATTCTACAGTTCTTGCTTCCACACAAATACCCATTGTTATGCTATGTACTTGTAATACTTCACATTACCATACAACATTCCTTTAAAGCCAGACCTATTTGTATTGGCAATCCTTGTTTAGGTTTGGCGTTAGCCAAGACCTTTTCATTTTGCTAAAATTGTACTGGTATTATACTTATTTAGGCTTTCAGTCAGCCCTCTTCATCCATTAGTCTGGTATTGTGTCAGTCATATTTTTCTTCCACCCACTAACGCATATAGCATGGGCCAATGGGTCAGCCCAATACAGCAATTGGTTAATTTCCCTTTCACTGATACCATTCTGCCCCTTCAGAAGGAGCACACTCACATTCTAAGAAGCTTCTTTAAGTGCCCTAAACTATCACTGTGTAATTTAGAGACCAACAAGTGTTTTTACTTGTAGCTAATGTTTTCTCTTTTAGACTGATGGCAAACCGCATCTTCCTCAACATTTTGTAAAAACCATGGTAAGATAAAACAAGCATTGACAGAGCCAACTAACTACCAGCCAACAAAGAACCTATTGCCTTTAACAATACTTTTTCCAAATAGAAAAATGACTGTACAGATCAAAATGCAGAGTGAAAAGGGCTTTACTTGCCTTTGTATTTTCTGTTGTGCTCCAGTGTCCAAATAAAAAGCTGGGTGTCTTCAGAGGCACAAAGTCACAGGTGCCCAGAGAAGCAGTGGTTCTCCTGACCCCATTCAGGGTCTAATATGGACTGCACGTTGACGCCTCACTCAAGTTCGTCATGATCTCAGCATACAGCTTATTTTCTCTCTTAGGGACTAAAGTCACTTTTGATGTTAAGTTAGAACCACTTTGGTCATATTTGCTACGCCCTAGCAAGGAACATGCATGGAGTCACCAAGGAAAATGGCTTACGCCTATCTTATCTCTTGCTTTGAATTACTGTGGCATGGTTGCAACCTTCAGTGGCCTTATGTGTTTGACCACTGCCTTTGGACCTTGCTCAGAGTTTCACAGGCATAGAATTGTTAAAAAATTGGGCAGTGAGGTGCTGCATGAAAATATACAGCTGTGCTTTTAGCGAAACGAAGAAAAATGCACAGTTCAGTATTTCTTAAGAATCACTCAGTTGAGGCCATCAGCTGTGCTCATGCTAAAAATGCTGTGTTAACGTTACACTAACTAGTCACGTCATAGCATAAATGTGAGTCAGTGGCTTTTTGTGTGAGATTTAGACTCCACACATACCTAAATTGCAAATTACTTTACGTAGACTACCACCCACGTATTGGCCATGACAACATTTGTGATATTTCACAGAAATTACAAGTTATGTATGGAAATAACATGTAACATTTAGCTTGCATGTGGTTTCATTTGACACTAGAATTCTGCAGAAAGTCAGGTTAATCTACTTTAGTTGATCAGGCTGTCGTTGACTCCTACGGCTGTTTGTGTTATCCCTGTTGTTACAATCACTTTGCATATATTATCATGGGGTGCAGCTTATGTGCCCTATTGCTGTTTGAGCCTACATTTGTATCAGTTTCCGTCACAAATATGATTTTGCGAGCTAGAGTTTATTGGCATTGTCACTCTCCATTGTGTGCGCACAGAAGTTTAATACATCGGTGCCACAGTGTGCTCTCTGACCACTCTATCAGTGACTAGACTCTCTGTCAAAATTACATAGAGCTAAAACAAGCAGAGAAATATAACAAACCAGAAAATGTTGGGTTATATCTGGATTAGTCTTGCAGTATTTGTTGGAAAAGCAGTTCCTTCACTTCTCTGGAGACACCGTGGTTGCCTATCCAAGTTATACTCAAATTGAAGGGCTCTGAAGCTACCTATCCTGCTTTTGCAGATTGCATGCAGGCAATTGATAAATAGACGAGTTGATCAGTGGGTGACTGGCAATTATTTTAAATTAAACTTTTAAACAATGTGGTGCAGTGGCGTAACAGAACTTGAGGGGGCGCCCTTTGAAGTTCCTGGAGGATGATCCCAGTCAGGAGCTCTCAGGCTTGGGGCAGAGGGCTGTGGGGGCTAATGTTACGTCACTGATGTGGTGCACCTCTTCAGCTCCAACGCCCATCTCCTAGTTTTGCAGTATGTTGGCCTGTGGACAAGAGCTATAATGTGTCATTCCAGACTCATTAGCAAAATATCTTTCGATGTCTCGCGCAGGTTACTTTGGTTGTTTAGTCCTATTGATTAGGTCTGAAGCCCCTTAAAAAGATATTCAAATATCTGGATCCCTCTGGTCTTAAAAATGCTGGTACAGCCGTTGCTGTATCTCTGCTGGATCATAACAATGCCATTATTCTGGGAATTTTAACGGGCCACTGTGTCTTCATCAGGCAGTCCATGGAATCACCCTTCTGTTGTGACTTAAACATTCCATCAATACAAATCTTCTCAAATATTGCACCCCTTGGATTAGCTTTTGTTCATGGTCCTTGGAGTCAAGAAGCAGTGTACTAGAGGTCTTTCCCTCTCCTTGTGCATGCTCCTTTCAACGCTTTGCCTCTAGATAACAGTCAAATCTCAGCCCAAATCTGCTTTAGGAAAAGGCTGAAGACACACTTTCCCTTGGAAACTGTTGAGTCGGGTCTTTCCTTCTTAGCTTTAGTATGGATCTTCAGTGCTAAAGTACCCTTTGTGGAGAATGATGCATTCTATGAAACTAATATAACTAATCAACTCAACACAACACTTCCAAATTGACGTGCTGTCCTGCCCGCTGCTGGTGAAGCATTTACCTCACACACACTTACATTTTGGGGCAAGTTTGTGGGCAGTTAATTTGTCAAAAAGTTGATAAATGCAAGATTCTATTTCTGGGTGAAAATAATAGGTTTGATGCCAAGGGCCTGTAGGGAGACCCTCAAAAGTGTGATCAGTCTTGAAGCCAAAGCTTCCCCATTCTTGCAGTTCAAATCTGCAAGGAGTAGCCATTCCTAAATATTTTGATCAGTAATCTAACTTCGAACAATGTCAAGTACTTTCATTCTTCATATAATGAGTTTGCATTTGTGAGAGGAATGGTCTTGTAAGTTTTTAAACAACTGTCACTAGATTACACTGGTGTCGGGTGATTATTGCAGGAGTGCTGAAGCAATGTATGACTGTCTTTCAAGCAGCAGACGGAGCAAAAGCATCAAGTGACTAGTCCAGAAAGGACGTTCTGCACCAGACGGTGTGAGAAAATGCTGGGTGAAAATTACTCAACACTAGTGCTTCTATGAAGTCCAGCCCCTGGTCGAGCATTCTTATTTCACTAGTCAGCGTTCTCAAAGTCTTTTTTTAGAAAACTGCTTTCGCTAGTCTGGCACCTCTCATATGTTAAAGCAGCTGTAACTTCAAGATGGGGCTAATTCCCAAATCACAAGTTTAGTTATATTTGCTCCTGTAGCTAATTAGTCTGGCATTATATAATGCGTGGGTGCTTATTCACCAATAGTATGGATTTAAGCCTTCCCGAAGTAGATCACAAGACATTCCTGCAGGAGTAAAAGAACATAAACACTTCTAATATACATATATCGATATTTTTGACTGCACTTTTGATTTATCCATGTGTGGATCGATGGGCCGGTTCTTTTTAGGTTGAAGCCTAGTCTGGTTTGCTGCCAACATCTTGGGGACATTCCAAAAGCTTCCCTGGGAATGCATTCCACCCGTTGTTTACCATTGGCATTGTAGCTTGCTTTCTATTTGCTGGCTGTATTTTGGTTTAGGCTGTCCAGCTTGAGTTCGTCCCTCCCCTTGCTCATGCCCTTTTTTGTATTCGTCCACCGGTGCTCGATTTCTGTAAACTGGCTTATAAATCTAGTTCTCATCTTGTCATATTTGCTATGTATTGCAAGACAGAGCTCAAATTTCGGGCTCTCTCTTTCAGGGTTTACTTTTCTTTCTCTGACTTCAAAGTGAGAGGATTTATGTGACAATCATGCTGGCTCAGGGGGAGTGCTTGAGGAAGGCTGTACGATGTTATGTTTTTTTCTAGCACATAAAATTTAAATGTCTGTAAATGAACTGTGCAGATATTTCAGAATTAGAAAATCCCAAATGAAGCACTTTTTTTGGTAATTCTGAAGTGTGGTGGAAAGGAAAGAACTATTTTAAAACGATAACAACTAATCAATACAACAGTTATACTTCCACACATTCTCATTTGTGCACTGTATGCTTTTATCAGTAAAACTGAATGTATGCAAATGTAATGGTGATTTCAATTGAAACTGTGTTGTCTGTAATGCCTCTCTACTCTACTCTACACCACCCTACTATATGCCAATGCACTCTACGCCACTCTACCCTACACCACTGCACTCTTCGCCTCTGCACTCTTCAACACTGCACTCTACACCACTCCAGTCTAGACCACTCCACTCTACTATGCGCAACTCCACCCTACGTCACTCCACTCTGCAACACTTCACTCTAAGCCTCTGCACTCTATGCCAATACACTCTATAAAAGTGTGCTATACTCTGCAGCACTCCACTCTCTGCTTCTGCACTCCATGCCAATCCACTGTACGCCACTCTACTTTACTCTGCACACCTGCACTCCACTCCACGCCACTGCACTCTGCATCACTTTACTCCATTACTGTACGCTACAGTACCCAACGCCACTGCACTCTACCCTGCACCACTCCACTCTACCCTGCACCACTCCACTCTACCCTGAACCACTCCACCCTGCACCACTCCACTCTACATCACCTCACTCTCCTGTGCACCACTCCACTCTACCCACTTCACTCTACTACGAAACAACCTACTCTACACCGTTGCACTCTAGGCCACTGCACACTACTCTGCACCACTGTAGTCTATGCCACTGCTCTCTATGCCACTGTACTATATGCCACTGCACTCTTCGACACTCTGATCTGCAACACTGCACCCTACGACACTCTACTCTGCAAAACTGCACTCTCCGCCACTGAACTCTCCGCCACCCTACTTTGCACTACTGCACTCTATGCCACTGCACTCTGCATCACTCCACTCTACGTCACTGCACTCTACGCCACTATACGTTACTCTGCACCACCCTACACCACTCTCCTCTGCTTTACTCTATGCCACTGCAGTCTGTGTCACTCTATTCTGCACCACTGTTTGGCCCTGCTCTCCATGCCTCTGTACTCTGCACCACTGCACTCTACTCCAATGCACTCTACTATGCACCACTCTAATGTATGACACTGCATTCTACGATTCTGCATTGTATGCCACTGAATTATATGCTGCTGCACTCTACACCACTCTAGGCCAATGTACTCTACAGCACTCAACAGCACTATACTCTACTCTGTACTACTCTACGCCACTGTACTCTGCACACCTTTACGCTACTACACTCTACACCACTGTACCCTAGGGCACTCTACTCTGCATCACCACACTCTACGCCACTGCACTCTACTATGCAAACCTCTAATCTATGCCACTGCATTCTACGATGCTGCATTGTAAACTGCTGAATTCTGTGCTGCTGCACACTATGCAATATGCACACTTTACTCTAGCACTGTGCGACAATGCACTCTTCACGAGTACACTCTACTCTACTCCACTGTACGCCACACAACTGGACTCCATGCCACTCCACTCTGCGACACTCTACTCCACTCTTCACCATTCCATTCTACGCCAGTCTCCTCTATGTCACTAACGTTTAGCCATGCTGAACTGCAGCCATGCAAGTGTACAACATGGCTAAAACACATTGGCAAAGACAATAGCTCTTGCATAGGCAAGACCTATTGGCTGTGCCAATGATGTTTCGTTGTTGTTGTTAAGGGATCACCAATTTATGTGGGCTTAGAAAAAGACATCTTCAAATAAGACTGCAAAGTACCCTAGATTAAAATGGTAAACAAGTCATTCTTCTTAAAAAAATCTACCTATGCACAATATGTCCATTCGTTCCATTCGAAAATTCTAGGATACAGCTTCAGCCATTTTTGGTTGATTTGAGAAGGCAGATTTTGAGACTTTTTAGCTGAAATATCAAGTGACAAATATTTTAATCCCAACATTGAATTGCTGTAAGCCATAAGTATCCTGTGTTTGAGTGGGGCTTTTATATAATTACACAAGATTCTTCCTTTTATGTGTATAGTAGTGATTGATAGGATATGTCTTTAACAAATTAACTATTCAGCATTTAGTGATGCTAAGTGATTAGCTTCATGGCTGCGAGCTCGTGCTCAACATCACATTGGAACCATCCTTAAGTTAATCAGCCACTCCCAGATTAGATGTCCAGTCACTCTGACAGCCTCCCAGTTGTGCTCCAGCCCACACACCATGTAAGAAATATTGTTTCAGGCTAACACATGCCTACCATGCTATGGGTAGAACATTCTGATGCCCTTTGAAATTTCACCTATAATACCAAGACATCCATTTAATAACCCTTCTTCTTCTGTATCTCACTGCCACATCACGCATTGCATGCTGTCCTCTTGTTCCTAACCTCTTCCAACTGTATGCATTCCTCATCAGATTTACTCATCATGTGTAATCTAAGAACCATGCTTCTGCTTCTATCCCTCTCACTTGCGTGACTGGCCTCTACAGACACTCACAGTTCTCATATACCCTAATATTCTCATCTTGGGTCCCACGCACTTTTCCATAGCCTGTTTCCAGGGACCCTGCTAATGTCTTCAACCGCCTCTCCACCAACAGTCTCACTCTATCGTTTTTCATCATCTGACTAATTCATCTTCATTAATATTTCCTTTATACTGTTAACTCTTTCAACTTCCTCAGTCTCTTTACAAATGCCCAATCCTGGATCGCTCTTGCCAATTTTGCCTTGAGGTCTAACATGTACACTCGCTGCTGTTACTCGAGACTGACCAGTGTCCCAAACATCTAGCAATGTGCATTGTCGCTTTCTCCACCCTCAGGCTGATTCTGGACCAAGCAAATTCTTCCATCTTGTATTCTGACTGATCCCCACCATTTATCTAAGACCCTCTAATCCCATTCTTCACATCCCTGGTTGCCCTTTTATTGCTTCCATCCACTTCAGCTTCTCTCCATCTCACCACCCTGCTGTCTTTCCACCACATGGCGTCTTAACTATTACCCCAGCCCCTACTCTCCAATTCATTCCTGCAACTCAACTTACCCCATTGCTCCCTAGTAAAAAAAATCCTCTTTATATCTACATCAGGCCACCCTTCCAGGCTTTCCAGCAATTAGCTACACATCAGCAACAAAGCCACTTGCTTAAAAACATATGTTATCAACCCACCACTCTCCTGGCCGCTCTAATGATATAAAATCCCTCTCCTAAATTAACATCTATCACCCTTGTCAGTAGGGCGCTAAAATGCTACATTTGATTGAGACTGCACTTGTCCATTAACTGTAATCCTGTCACATCACCTCAGCCCACCACACTTACCATATCTTCCCAAGGCAATACAGGCACAGGAATCTCCTAGTTAGCGTCCTTTCTGCTCGACTGCTTCCACTCCATGAGAAGATGCTTTTTCTTTTACCCCACCAGGGAATGCCACTCAATGTTGGCTTGGTCCTTTCCTCTTCCTAGTATGCCAATTGGCTTGAAGAGTTTTGGTTTCTAAAACGATTTTGTTACAAATTACACTTGAACTTTCCTTTACCCCTCACCTCTCTGCCAAAGTAGCTGACTACCTCACTGTTCTTCGTTACAAATTGGCTATGTAGTGCCTAATACTTAGATTTTTCAAAACAGAAATGAACCATGTCCTAATACCCACTGCTCTGATGATAGTCTCATTTCATGTCACTTTCACTACTGACATCATGATTGCTGAGCAAGGATCTTTGGGCTTTCATTCCACAGCTGTATGCATTTGTGCATCATCAGTTCAAGTGCTTTGCCCACCAGCCTGATTAGTACTCTACTAGAAGTGAGTCATCTGGAGTATTGCAATCATTCTGCAACTTGTGAAGCCTCTCTGCCATGCACAAAAGGTCTGTTCAGCCTCCGTGGTGCCAAACTCACATCCTTTGTTTGATACAAGGCTTTCTGCACATTAGTAGACCCTATACTCCCCCAGGTCCATGTTTCTCAGTCAAACTACTTATACAACATCATCTTCCACTTAGCCTCAGAGCACCTCTATACGAATCTGAAACACTCCTTGCCTCCTGAAAATCAGGGGCGCCTCCTCCATGTGGAGAGAGGAATGTTGCCCCACTTCTTTGTCGCAGTGCGAGAAGCAGAAGCATAAAATGGTATAGATACCATTTTATGTTTCTGCTTCTCGCAGTGCGAGAAGGCAAAAGGGTTTGGTTGGGGGAGGGCGGTTCTGATCCAGGGCAGGGAAGGAGTGGCTTGCCCACTGTTGTGGGTGCTGACTGTTTGGTTGGTCCCAGGGCCGACCAAACCAGTCATACGCACTCTCAGTTTTCTCCATATAGGCTGCATTCAGCCTACATGTAGAAAATGGCCTCCCCATAGACGCCTGTGTGGTCGGCATCCCAGCCAATCACAATTCTGCCATTGCAGCATTGTGATTGGCGTAGGAGAGGGAAGAGAGGCTGCCTGCTTCCTGGGACTTAGAGTAGAGACAATACGACACGGGACAGGAGGTGAAGTTACGTTTTTAATTCTTTTTTTTTATTAACCCACCCCCCCTCGCCCAACCCCCCATGATCCCCCACCAATGAGTTATGCCGGCCACGACTGCTGAAAATTACAATTTCTTCCACTGCTAGCTACCTTTCGCTGAATATTCCTTTTGCTTGATGCAAGATCAGTTGACTCCCTCATTGCATTCAGAAGGGCCTGACTATCTCTCTGGATATGGATCTGACTATTAATTTGCTGATTGATTAGTGTAGTTTTTCTGCTCCTAGTTGCTTGACAAATTGCAAGACTGGATGGATGACTTTAACATCTTTTCACCATTCCAAGCCCGCTTTCGACTGAAGGCCAGTACCACTGATAACATTTTTAGATTCTCTTTGATCACTTAGAAATACATCACCTTACAAAATGATCATCTGTATGTGTCCTTCATAAACCTGAGAGCAGCTTTCAATATGGTCCCCAGAAACACCGTATGAGAAGTTCTTAGATCAATGGGAGTCCCTTCTCACAGTTTAAATATTATTGTCAGGCTCCATCAATCCACCTATGCCCAAGTTAGAGGGGGCTGATCAAGAGAAACACCTGCCCCAATCACAGTCCACAGGGGAGTCCAACAAGGGTGTGTCCTGGCCCCTATTCTGTTCTTGTTATATATTAACGGGGTAATTGAATACCTCAATAGCGGTAATACTGATGCCCTGAAATTGAGTGATCAAAAGATCCCAGCACTCCTCATTGCAGGTGACATGTTACTTATGTCAAGGACTTCTTCTGGCCTACAATTCCTTTTGAACAAGTTTGAAGAAATGTGCAATGGCAGAGGGCTGTAAATCAATATACAAAAGACTAAGTACATAGTTTACAGACCACATAAAAATAGATGGAGTAATCCCTGCCTAGGAGATGACTATCTTGAAGCAGTTGAACTATTCTATTATCTACGTTTAGGGGGTTCCCACTTCTCTTACTTGGTCCTAACAGACATTAAAAAGCTCCTTTACAATTCAAAATAGAACTGCTGCCATCCCAAAAATGCATAGATATTCACAGTCTAAAGCTGTCTCTCCTGCTTTACAGGTGTATAGGGCTAAAGCGGTGTCACTTGCCCCCTGTGGGGCTGAAGTATTGGGTATTGCCTGTGTAGGTTGTGGTATCTTGTTATAACAGATTAAGCCAATGCTTAGTGTTCAGAATCTTCCTTGACAACTTAGAATGTAGAATGTGGATCTTATGTTAGTATGCGATTCCTGTCAGTTGGTCCCTCGCTGGGAGGTTTCTGTCTATAGCCATATCTTAATAAACACGCATTTGGAGATATCTCATTGTATGCTGTCATCTTTACCAAATATGGCCACAAGTTATGCAAGCTAGCAGCCACCTCTAAATTTAAAAGTAACCTAAAAGGACGCATCCATGACCAATTTATGCTAGGCTGTAAGATGAGTTGTGGCGAAAGGAAGACCCGAAACTTAACAAAGTATTATTAATTGCTAAAAAAAACCAAAAAACATTCCCTAGCATGAGTTGATGTTCCAAAGAAAGGGCATAATTCTAAACCTCTAGCAAAGGTGTGTGTAGTGAGTGAAGTGCAAATTAAACATAATGGGCCCGATGTAGGTAAAACTTATTTACCGATTTTTAATTACCGAATTATACCGATTCGGTAATTAAGAATCGGTAAATAAGAAGGGGGGGTATGTAAGAACATCCAGATGTTCCATTTACTGAATCGGTAAATATCTGTATTTACCGATTCGGTAAATACCGACCGGTAATGCTCCATTCATTCCTATGGGCTTTGAAGCCCATAGGAATGAATGGGGCATTACCGGTCGGTATTTACCGAATCGGTAAATACAGATTTTGACAAGGGTGCAGGGGGTGTCACTTTGACACCCTCTAGCACCCCCAAAAAAGGTTCGGGGGCCATGTGGCAGGCATACCTGCCCTAAGGGCAGGTCTGCCTGTCATATGGCACAGGTGTGCATGCACACATGTGCATGCACACTGGAATCGGTATTTTACCATCAAATATATTTGATGGTAAAATACAGATTCGGTAAGGGTTGTGGGACTCAGAAGAGTCCCACCTACATATCAAATTTAACGAATAGGTAAAAATACCGATTCGGTATTTTACAGATTCGGTAAATTTACCGTCGGTAAATTTACCGAATCTGTAAAATATGTGGCCCTACATATCAAAGCTCCAATACCGGTCGGTAACGGCCGAAAATACCGATTTTCGGCCGTTACCGACCGACCTACATCCGGCCCATAGACCCTTCTTTTCAAAAGAAACCCACCAATGGGTAATGTTTTAGATGTGGTGCTTCTGTTCATCTGGCCAGTGACAAAGCCTGTCCTGCCGTATTGGTCAAATGCCACCTCTGCAACAAAGTGGGGCACTTTGCCAAGAACTGCAGGTCTCAAAACAAGAATGAAGTCAAGAAGGTGAAGGAACTGTTGGTGTATGATGATGATGATGATGATGATGATGATTATTTGATTACGATGAATTACAATGTGGGGAGGTGGTACTCAAAATTGGACATCAAAGTATCCTATAGATAAAGTCAAAGTGAATGGACAATCTGTAGACATGCTAATCAACTTTGGTGCAAAGATCTCATTGATTCTCAGAGATTTTTATACATATAAACTTTGAGGCAAAGTTCAACTTTTTAAACCTGAGATCAGGACCCAAGTCTATGGCTGTCAACCCATACGGTTGCTTGCGTATTTTGTGGGAGATTTAGAATACATGGGACGCCTTACAGCTAGGAAACTCTATGCCTCTTGTAGTAAACACGCATGCAAAAACAATAATTGATGGACAGAATGCAGAACAATGTCATACATTCACCCCAGTACAGAGATCTGGGCCTAAATCCATGTTTTTTTTGCACTCCACACCGCCCCAGGTCAGACATGGCCATATGCAAATCAGCCTTGACCCTGTGCCTCATGGGAACAGTCCAGCCCGAACTGCCAAGCCATGTCTTTCCAGGACCGGAATCAAGCATCCAGCCCGCCGGTTTATTCAGACCGGCGGGCTGAGCCCTGTTGGAAATGGAAGGAGAAAGTCGATTTTGGCTGGAGAAAAATAAATGGGGTAGAATTTGCTTCCTGTGTGATTCAATTCTGCTTGCTTTTAAGCGAAGGTGAAGTATTTTCAAAACGTATCTTATATTTTCAGGCAATCTAGGCTTAGTTAAACCGTCTCCCATCTCCGTGGTAATTGTACATTCTTTTGATACTTGGAAACATGTTTTGGAAGTGACAAGGACATTAAGATTTGTTTTGAAAGAGATAGACTTCTATTGAAAGAATTTGGAATAGCATTGAAGCCAGATGTCAAAGAATCTTTTCTGGGTGCCTGCAGAGCGACTTATTTTACCAATAAGGGCCCGATTACAAGTCAGCCGATAATTGAAGGTGGAGGTACGGATTCCAGCTGGTATTTACAGCCCAATTACTGGACTATGCAACAAATAATTACAAGTAATCCTCATTTCCTGGCCCAGAGTTTGGAAAAACATGCAGGAAGTGGATTTACTGGATCTGCATATATTTTCCATTAACCCAGGCCCGTTCAATCATGGATGGATCAGATGAATCTACTTAACAATAAACCCATCATTGTCGACAGCGCAAAATCCCTTGGTGTCATACTCAACAAAAAACTCAATCTACTCCCCCACATTAATTCCATTGTAAAGTCTGCTCGATACCAACTGCGCCTTTTTTGGGGGATTCGTCGTTTCTTCCCGGAGCATGACCTTAAAACCCTGGTCCAATCGCTGGTTCTCCAGACTGGACTACTGCAACTCTCTTCTTACTGGCCTCCCCAAATCCCACCTGTCCCCCCCTAAATCTTTCTCCATTCAGCAGCTCGTTTCATATATTGGGCCAAAAGAAGCGACCACATCACACCCATTTTATCCACCCTCTGTTGGCTTCCCATCGAGGCAAGATCTATCTACAAGACCGCCTGTATCACCCAGAAAGCCTTGCACTCCTCCTCTCCTCGCTACCTGGCGAATAAACTGAAACTCTCTGGAGGCTCTAGAACATTACGTTATGTGGAAACCTATTGCTTGAACCTCCCACTTTGAAGAAGGAAAGGTCGATGGCCCAATCCTTTTCAGGCAACGCGGTGAAAATCTGGAACTCACTTCCGCCTCAGCTCCGGAACACCACCTCTTCCCAGGCCTTCAAAACCGACCTCAAAGCTCTCCTCCTTCAAAGACACTTCCAAACTTAATTCACGCCCTATTATCTGAAGTAAGTCCCTCCTTTATAGGAAATTCTGTTTTACATGACTAGAAGTGCCTTCCCAATGTGTTGTTGTGGTTTGAGAGTCTGCCATTTATTGCAGTAGTATACTTCTACTTCTATTGTGTACTCCTTCGTAACATGCACACGTCACTTTCCCTCTTGAAATGTATCGTTTACTACCTCTTCTATTCTGTTTGGTTTTGATACATGCACAATTGTCACCATTGCCTCATTTTTTTGTTTGAATATGTTTATTGCATTTTGTCAGTATACAACATCACACATATGCAGACAGGACTAATAAATGATGCTGTTGTGCAAAGTACTGTTTACAGGCCGTTACAGTCAATCACACTCTTGTGTAGGCATGGTAGCAAGGAGCAAGAGAGAAAATAACACAGTTAAACAGCATGACAGATACGTATAACACCAGCTTATGGGCAAAACATTGTTGTTCAGTGGAGGCAGTGCTCAACAACGGTGAAAGCAACATCTGTTTTGTGACTGCATATCCTAGACTTGTTCTGTACAGAGCTCAGGCTATGTCATAGCTGTGGAACCAAAGGAGTTGAGCACAGTAACAGTATATACCATATCCAAAGCTGCATTTTAAAACAATCAAATATAAAGAACAATCCCAAAGGTACAGGAAACGAAAGATCGGGTGGTGCCTAACAGCAAACATGTGTGTGTGTGTGGAGTCTTCGATGCAGGTGGGGAGTGGGGCCATAGTGCCTCGTGTCAGTGGTAATGTGCAATTCGTAGGGTTCATCTTGCGTGTGGAAGAGCGTGGGGGGGTTCTGTAAAAAAAAGGGGGGGCAAAGAGGGGGGGAGAGAGGGAGGGGGGATAGAAAGTTGTGTTAGGATTGACACTGGTGAGAAAGGAGCAACTGGTTATATAATACTATTCTGCAGACACACCTGGTGGTAGGTCACCAGGGTACTATCCCAGTCCAGCGCTATGGGGTATTTCCTAAGCCCTGCTGTCTCTTCCCGATGTAGCGCCACACTCTCCGCTCTCGCCCAATTATCCAGTGAGTTACGCCACTGTATCGCTTGGGGGGCACACTATGTTTCCAGCGCCTAGTGATAAGGCGCTTCGCCGTGATCAGCCCCAGATCCCAGAATCTCGCTTGGACTTTTATCTGCTTTGTCCTTTTAAATAAACCCAATAGGCAAGCTTCCCAAGTGTTCTGTAAGGTGCCCCCTGTCGCCTTTGCCAAGACAGTTGATACTGCAGTCCAGTAGGGCTGCAGTGAAGAGCACATCCAGAGGACATGTAGGAACTGCGCATCCACAAGTCCACATCTGGGGCACGCTGATGTAGTGAGCCCAAAGTATCGGTTAATTTTGTCCGGAGACAGATACGCCCGATGCACTATGTAGTACTGTATGATCTTAAAGCGCGCATTGCGCGGTACGTGTAAAGCCCCAGCTAGTACCTGTGCCCATTCTCTGTCAGTCCAATCACGGCCCCTGTCAGCCGTCCATTTGTCTCGCAGGCGCTGAGGGGAGAACTGTGTGTGCGTGTGTAGCGCTTGAGCAAGCCAATGTATTAGATGAGAACCGTTTCCCATCACGTGCAAGTATTGAATGAGCAGGTGTGTAGGTGGTTCCTCTGCTAATGGTCCCCAGGCCCGCATCAGTGTATGTAATAGCTTCGCATGAGTCAGGAATTGTCCAGCCGGTAGTCCCGTATTATCCGCTAGTGTCGCAAAAGGGAGCAGTGCAACCTCTACAAATAAATCGCCCAGACTGTCTAAATCGGCCGCACCCCAGCTTTCCAGTACAGGCGTCGTGAGCACTCCGGAACCCCAAGGCGTACCCAGCAGTGGTAGATTGGGCGCATACGGTCACCATTGCCTCATGTAACGTAACGTTTGTTCTTGTATTTTGAGTACCTGCCATTTAGTGCAGTATTATACCTCTATTTTTACTTTGTACACTTTTTTAACATACACACGTCACTTTTTTTTTTCCTTTTGTAACGTATCTTTTGCTACCTCTTGTATTTTGCTTGCTCTTGATACATGCACAATTGTCACTATTGTTTTATATAACGTAACATTTGCTCTTGTAACATGCTGACTTGTAATTTTTCCTCATGTCCCACTACTGTTTCTATTGTGAAGCGCTCTGACACCTTCGGGTAAAGTCTGCGCTATATAAAAAACGCATAAAAAACTCCAGACGTTTTACCATGTAATGTTCTGATGCGTGAGGATGCATTCCAGCCTACCCACGCTGTCGGAGTACGCTAGTATAAATAAATGGGCGTGGCCTCGACGAGTCAGTCGGGAGCCGCGTGGTAACTGAAACGCCGGCTCCTGTGATTTATGTAGCGTAGCTTCGCGCATGCATAGCGCGACATCCAACAACGCTACACTGGCGACGAGGGAGTGTCTTTGGACCCACTAGGTCATGTGCATAACCCCCACTGGGCTGAGTGGCGCTCTACCCTGAATTTCGGCCAGAAATCGTGAAAATTCGCATGAGGACCCAACAGTGGCCGACGGTGCCGAACCTGGGACACGAGGTAGGAGTGCCACCCTAGGGCCCCCAGAAACATTGCCCCACAAGAGCTCGACGGCAGGGGAGACGCTGCATTCAACCGTCCCATGCCCCGGGGCAAGCCCATGTCCTGTAGGCGTGTCCAGGCCCCTGTGATTTGGGGTAGACGCTCTGGGTGAACACCCACTGTGGAGGGGAAGGAAGAACACCAGACCGGGAGTGCACAGGGTGTCGTCCACAAGGCCTTCCGGCCTAATAGGGAAGAGAGAAATACAGCCTACGCAGCACGCTGAGCACGTGCCAATATGGCGTCGATTCCCGCCCTAGAGCCGTTCGTCGTCGATGGTGCCCCGTCGTCTCTTGCCCCGCGCTGGAGGGATTGGACTGATCGCCTACAGATATATTTCGAGGGGGCAGGCATGTCCAGAGAAAGGCGCAGAGCCCTACTGCTCCACCTAGGAGGCAAAGACATCCACCGCATATACAAAACCATCGTGGAAGCAACGCCAAAGACGTACCACTCACTACTGACCGCTTTAAACGCCCACTTCGAACCTATGGCAAACAGAGACTACGAGAGATTCATCTTTCGCCAAGCCAAACAAGAGGCCGAAGAGTCTCTGGATGCGTTCCATGGCAGGTTGAAGGAGCTAGCCAGCACGTGTCGGTTCCGATACGAGCAGGAAGAGATACGAGGACAGATCATCCAAGGATGCTACTCATCCAAGCTCCGAGTCACCATCCTCCAGGAAGACGGCAAGCCCCTTGCGGACATACTCACACTAGGCCGCTCCAAAGAGCTGTCACAGGCGAAGACCTCACACATGGAAGCAGCCCTACACCATCCCATCAAGACAGAACAAGTCCACGTGGCAGAGAAGGTGAATGCGGTGAGACCCAAAGTGAGGCCGACCGGAGAAAAGAGGCAACCGGACACCAAGAAGAAGGAGTGTGGATATTGCGGAGGCCAACCCCACCGCATGCAAGATTGCCCAGCAAAAGGGAAGAAATGCAGTGCATGCGGGTGGATGAACCACTTCGCAGCGGTGTGCAGGTCCACCAGAGTCAAGAAAGAGGCTGCACATGCGGTGCGAGAAGAGCCGGACAGCGAAGACATGGACGATGATACCGAAGAGTACCTGGTCCACTATGTGTTTGCAATTAACCAGCCACAAAGAAAGAAGCGCCGCCTCCTGAAGTGTCGCATTAAGATCCACCAACAGGAGGTAAAAGCGACTATCGATACGGGGGCATCCATTGAGCCGATGGCCGCCTATGTCTACCACCAGCTGGAGGCACTGGAAAAACAAGGCATCATAGAGAAGGTCAGCGGACCAACCCCGTGGGTGTCCCCGATCGTCGTTGCCTGGAAGCCAAAACAGCCCGGACAAGTCTGCATCTGCGTGGATATGCGCCTCCCCAATGCCACCGTGAAAAGAGAACGACACCTAATGCCCACCATCGATGATATCCTAGGGGAGTTGAATGGGGCAAGGTGGTTCTCAAAGATGGACCTCCGATCAGGCTATCATCAGCTGCCACTCCATCCAGACTCTAGATACATAACCACCTTCTCTACACATGTAAGCCTCAGACGGTACCGGCGCCTAAACTTTGGAATCTCAAGCGCTGCAGAGGTATTTCAGAATACCATTAAAGAAGTTCTCAGCGGACTCCCCGGAGTGCTGAATGTGAGCGATGATCTGCTGATCTACGCATCATCAATCGAAGAAATCCACCAGAGGCTGAGGGGAGTCCTCCACCAAACCAAAGAGTCAGGCCTTACTTTGCACCGGGAAAAATGCCAATTCCTGCAGAACAAAATCAGTTTTTTCGGATACACGTTCTCTGACCAGGGAGTAGCCCCGGGTCCGGACAAAGTGAAAGACATCCAAGAGGCCCCTGCCCCAACGAACATTTCGGAAGCTAGGAGCTTCCTGAGTATGGTAAACTTCTGTGGACGTTTCATCCCTGACCTCTCCAACCTCACCAAGCCTCTCCTAGAACTGACTAAGTCTACGACCACGTGGCAGTGGGGCCCAGAACAAGAGCAAGCATTCCGAGCATCGAAAGCAGCCCTGTCGGCAGATACCACTTTGTCATACTTTGACCCTGCGAAGCCCACCAATGTGTCCGTGGACGCTAGCCCCTATGGTTTGGGAGCGGTGTTGGCTCAACTTCAGAACAACAGAGAATGGGCACCCATTGCCTATGCCAGCAGATCACTAACCGAAACGGTGCAAAGATACTCGCAAATTTAGGGAGAGGCCATCGCCATTCATTGGGCTTGCAGACATTTTCATGTATACGTGTATGGCCACCATTTCACGGTGGCAATGGACCACAAGCCCCTTATACCTCTCTTCCAAGGGTCAGCGTCGAAACCGCCACCCAGAATTGAAAAATGGATACTCCAGCTGCAAGGATACGACTACCGTGTGGAGAACAAACCAGGGTCCACAAATCCGGCGGATTATCTATCCAGGCTCCCGCGAAAAGCCACCAAGGAGGAGAGAGAAGAAGCGGAGGACACAGAAGAATATGTCCGGTTGGTGACTGAACGATCACGACCCCTTCCTATGAGCCTAGCCGCCATCCTCGAAGCCTCAAAAAGGGACGAATGCACCCAACTAGTTGCGAATGCAGTCAAGTCAGGAGACTGGCGTGCCATCCAAGAGTCCTTGAGCAGAAGGACTCCCCAAGCCAGAATGACACTAGAATCCATCCTGAGGATAAAAGGAGAACTGTCCGTTGACAGCCAAGGATGTCTTCTACGAGGCCCCAGATTGGTTATGCCGACCAGCCTCACCCAGCAGGCCGTAGACCTAGCGCACAGAGAACACCAGAGGATGGTGAAAACAAAAGGCAGACTCCGAGCCAAGGTATGGTTCCCTGGCATGGATGCCATGGTTGAGCAAACGGTGAGGACTTGCAACTGGTGCCAAGCAGCGGGACAGGCGGATCGCCCCCACCCAGTGGTGACAGAAGAAAACCCCCAGAGACCGCGGGAATGCGTAAGCGCCGATTTTGGGCACCTCCCGGATGGACGCTATGCCTTAGTCATCATTGACGATTTTACCAAATACCCGGAGGTGGAAATAGTGGAAAGCCAGACAGCCACAGAGGTGATCGCCAAATTTGAAAAAACCATTGCCACTCACGGCATATATGAGGTGGTCAAAACGGACAATGGACCCCCCTTCCAGGGGCAAGAGTTTGCAGAATACCTAAAAGGTTGGGGGATTCGTCATCGCAAAGTAACCCCACGCTGGCCCCAAGCCAATGGGGAAGTGGAAAGGTTCATGCACACCCTCAATAAGACAATACGCATTGCACTGAAGGATGGGTCTCCCCTGGAAAGGGCGATTTACAGCTTCTTGAGAGAATACAGGATGACCCCTCACATCACAACAGAGGCAGCGCCAGGCACGGCAACCATGGGTCGAATAGTGAATGACACGCTCCCACACCATCCAACCTGGATCCCGGCACAGGCCAGCGAGGAGAAGACCCTAGCCAACTGGACTTGCTCCAATGATCAGGCCAACAGGCGGAGAGGAGCCAGGGAATCAAACATCCAGTTGCGAGACCAGGTGTATGTCAAGGATCGGTACCCGGGAAGCAAGTTCAGGCTTCCCTTCAAACACCGACCATGGACTGTCACCCGCCGGACCGGCACGATGGTGACCTCCCAGAGAGGAGCAGAAACCGTCACCAGAGATGTTTCATTTTTCAAGAAGGTCCATCTTGGTACAACTCCATGCCCCGGACCCGAGCCGGAGGGACTATGCCCGAATCAACCGAGTGAAGACCAGGAGGCAGACCAATGTCAGAATGATGAGGAAGATCTGATGGACCATGACACCCAATCCCTGCCCGCCACTCCTAGGGGTAGCCTGCCCAGCTCTCCCTCACCCAGGGGAGAGTACAACAACCTCGAGCGCAGGTCCCCGGAGGTGGCCCTGTCCAGAGGCGGACAGTCCAGATATGGCCTGCGAAGGAACCCGACCCCATCTTTCCAGCTGGCCGACTATCTGGTGTAACCATCAAGAACTGAGACTGGCAGACTCGTAACAGATCCATCGTTTTCTTGTCTACTATTGTTCTGATTAATTTTTGCTGTTTTAATAAAGGTTGGAAGGAATGTAATGTTCCGACGCGTGAGGATGCATTCCAGCCTACCCACACTGTCGGAGTACGCTAGCACTGACGCGTGACGTCAGACGCTAGCTATTATAAATAAACGGGCGTGGCCTCAACGAGTCAGTCGGGAGCCGTGTGGTAACTGAAACGCCGGCTCCTGTGATTTATTTAGCATAGCTTCGCGCATGCATAGCGCGACATCCAACAACGCTACATACCAGACGTATTCGCACATATAATAAAACTTCTAAAGGGGCAGTGCGGTATATGTGTATATATTCTTAAACAATATCATTGGTGTGTGTACGGAGCTTGTACGCGTTTCTAAATAAATGTCACTGAGTGCTCCTTTTCTTTTACATGGAATTGTATACATCTGCTTGCTGCTTTCACTCAGTGATTCATTAGCTAGTGGCTAAGTTATGAGGAAAGCAAATTTTTTCCACCATGCCCACAAAGTCAACAGGGAGGCTCCTGACGCATTCTCTCCATATGAGTGGTAGCATTCTAGAACATTGTAGGAAGCCGGTTGTAAACGAATCGTTTAATTACGTTTTCGATTTTGTGACAGAAGCCTGGCTAAGAATAAATCATAGTGCAATCTATAGTTAGCCATTGTGCTAACATCCACATGTGAAAAAGACAACGTGCAGTTCAGTGCGGGAATGTTGACCTCCCGCTCTTGCTTTTAGTCGCACCACTGACGCGAGACGCAAAAGTAATTTGAGTGGGCTGCCTCAGCTGAGTCCATTACAGTCTGTCAGCACTGCCACGGGGGAAACATGGACGTGCAGGTGGCTCCGCTGCGCGCTTGGGATGACTTCTTCCCTGGATCCGACCGCTTCGCCCGGCCAGATTTCAAGGACGTCTCCAAATGGAACAACCGGGTGGTCAGCAACCTGCTTTACTACCAGACCAACTACCTGTTAGTGGCGGCCGGGGTATTCGCATTGGTAGGGTGAGTGTGTTTTTCGCGCCCGCACGCAGCATTTTGCAGCTTCCGAAACATGGCGGCCACAGTACTTGCTGGGACTAGGGACTGCTGCTAGCAGTGTCCGGATGAGAGAGCCTGCCCCTGAGAGTCAGTCAGCAGGATGTGTATTTATATTGCACTTTTAAACGGTAGATGTGCGTGATTATTCCCACAAACGGTAGACATGTGGTATTTAACTCTTTAAATAAACAGGAGTTTATTATGAATACACGACACTAACCAAAACACCGTAGATGTGCAGAAGAGAAAAACATTTTCCATCAGGAAAGTTCAAGTATCTTGAATAGGACATCTGTCGAACAAACTGTTTATTTCGATCCTAATCATTCGGAGTTTAGATACAGTTACACCCAACACTCAGAAATTTTACAAACGCTACATGTTCCTATCCCTAATTAAACCTTCGACAGGAAACCCTGAAACTAACACACACAAATATTAAACTTTTGGTTGAGTGACGCCAATGAACAGGAAGCTCTATCGCTGTTGTCTCACTGGTTCTGTGTGAATTTGAATGGCCAGATGACTTGCTAAGCAGGCAAGGTGCAATAGTTAGATTTTTATTGAAAAAAAAATATTACTGGCAGCGTTGCAGATGAAGCACAAGCCCAGGATAGACTGCCTTGCCGGCTACAGGGGTTCTGTGGATGTATTAATATATTTACAACAAGAATGATGACAGCTATTGAGATAGCAGGCTGTCACAGAATATATAACATTTATAATGGGGATCAGAACTTCCTCCCCGCGCTCATGCCTAGTCCTAGTGATAACCTTATCTGGCTATGTATGTTGTAACCACAGTTACTGCCGGGTGCCGTTTGCGACCGCAGTTACTGCCGCGTGCCATGGACATGGGACACACCAAAAACTGACTGCAGCTCACCTGCACGTGACATGTCTTACTCTGCCTTATCTCCCATCCCCATTGGTCCCCCCAACATTCCACATTCTAGGGTACTCTGTTTTTACGGTTATGCTAACGTTATCTTGGGACAGTTGAACTGACCTGCGCTACTGCTCAGACGTGTATGGGGCTTTTGCATTAAATTTAACTTGAACCCTACCGTTCCTGCTTCGTTATTACAAGTGGCAACGAGGATGGGAGTGCATCTATAATTTTTCCCGTTGCATACCTTGGAGAAGTGCCCAGATAAACCACAAGAGGTACTTTTTCAAAATCTAGCAGGACACTTTTTAAAGTCAGCTTGGTGGGAAGAAGATCCACATCGATAACATTTCCTAACAGTGTTTTCTTGTTGCATAAACTTTATTCGACAATTAAGTCATAAAAGTGATACATAAAATACAAATTTTTACAATACATAAAAAATTACATTACCATTTAAATTTATATAAATATTTAAAACAAGATTAAACTCAAGAAGACTATTGCTGAATATATTATTTGTTTAAAAGTCAGTTAAAAACATTAATAAAAATACAGATTTCAGTATATGCAGTCCCAAAAATATTTGCTCAAGTTCAGTTAAGCGAATTGAGATACGCCCCCTCCTGTTCCAGTTAATTGTGAGAGGACTAAATAAGTTAAACTCATATTACTGCCGTAGCTGTTTCAATCGAATTACCCATGTCCATTTTAAAAATTTGAGTACTAAGAGGAAAGGGGTCCCAGTGTGGAGTTGAACTAATTACCACAGAATTAAATAATAGTAATACTGCACTTAATGGGTCTACAATGTTTTATTCACAGAGTAGACACAACTAGGATATAGTATCCAACATTAATCATTATAAAACGGTTGATTAGTGCCCAGGAGTAAGGGAGGTGGTAAGGTGAGGATTGTGTAGGTAGGGAAAAGTGACCATAAAATCAGAAAAATATCTGACACAATAACACATTAATTGAAATGTACAGAAGAACATAAATCAAGGTAGTCGCTTAGACATCACATGCCTCATGTAGTACATAAATGTCACAGTTGCGGATAAAGGGCTGGAATGCAGAAACCAGTTGTCGACGTTTCGAACCACAATTATGCAGGAATTAATGGAACCCTTGCGGCGGGGTCTTCATCAGGACGGGTGTGGGACTAACAACCTATTAATATCAATGATGGGTATAGATTATTAAACCAATTTAGATCAGACCGCAGTTAAATTAAATAAATACGCACACACTATGAAAAAGGGGGAGCATACCTATCTGTTCGGTGCTCTCCATCTTAATTATAACTCTGGAAATATCCATGAGAGGAGTATGATTGCCTGAGGAGTATGAACAAAAATTTCATACGTGATTTAGTTTAATGTGCTGTGAATAGAGAATGAATCCTATCATAGCATGAGCTATTTAATTACATTTGGTGAAACTTACATTTTAGTTGCAGCCAATCACGTTGGGGCGGGAATCAAAAAAGGCCCGGGGATGTTAGGCACTGGAGACTCAAAGATAGATCTATTGGCAAAAGGGGGACCGAATTAATAGACGCACCCAAAATCTAGCGCGGTATCGTATAGTGGATACCATCAAGTGCGGCTTACCAGAGATTTCGGTGTGGGTCCGGGTCGTCCCCATGAAGTTGCGAGGCGCGGCGATTGAATCAGCAGTCACCCGCTAGGGAGAGAGGACCTGCATTACCCATGTCCATTTTAAAAATGTGGCCATGGCTATAGCAATTGGGGGGCTTGGATCAGTGCATAGTATTCTTAAAGCCTCATCATGTCTACGCATGCCAATTAATTGGCAAATAGGTTTCACCCACCGTGATCGAGCTGCTACATATAAAGGACAAAAAAACAAGAGATGACTTATGGATTCTTGTTGATCCCTGCACCTTGGGCATTTGTCGTCCCACCCATTTTGCTGTGAATGACTTAGTTGGAAGGGTGCCTACTCTAAGTTGAAAATAGAGCTTACGATCATACTGCTTCCCTACGGCATCCCAGTACTGTTCCAACTTCGGGTGTTCCTTAAAGTCAAGAAAACGACCTGTTAGGTGAGAGGAAAGGCCCTTTGCGCGTGCTTTTGAGTTGACCATCTCCCAATACTTGGCCTTCATTATATTTTTAGATGGAAATATCGCATTTATAGGATCATCCCATAATTCCCCCATACTCAAGCTTACTAGCAGGGATCTAATTGCCTTCATCCAATATATTTTATGGAAGGAATCTTTTTCAATTATTTCCTTTAGGCCCCAGGCGTAATGCTGAAGTTCCTCGGTCGTCCATATCCTACCCCAATACAATAATGGTCATAGAGAAGCTAGATCTTGGACAGCTTTCCTACCCAGGTCCCACAGCAATGGTGTCAGGGGGGTACTTTGCGGGACACTGGTCGCTTTTCTCAAAAACTCATTTTCCGCCAAGGTCAAGCTTTTTAGGTTTTCAAACCCCCAGAGTTCAGACCCGTAGAGGGCCGAGCTTATCACCTTCGCCCCATAAATCTCCAAAAGTGGGCTGATTGGTTTCGACAATGAGGTTTTAAACCTTTTCAGAAGGAGTCCTGCCTGCTGGTGATGTTTTAACGTAGCCAGATCTAATTGGCTAGTCCAGCACATGTCCCTCTGGAGGGTTACCCCCAGTTATGTAAAGGCATCAACCCTCTCCAGCGAGGAATTATTCATATATATGCTCCCTCTGAATGGCTTAGAAGACCTAGAAAATTTATGTTCAGTAAGAACCATAAACTTTGTTTTGGCGGTATTTATTTCTAGTCCGCGATCCAGACAAAAATCCTCGAAAAGCGCCGGAGGGCGCGTTGTAGCCCACTTGGTGTTTTTGAGATTATCAAGGTATCGTCCGCGAACATGAGGATTGGCACTCGCTTGCCAACCATCACTGGGGCTACGGTCGGGACCAGGGAAAGAACAGGGTAGGCGCCATAATGCAACCCTGCCGCACTCCTGCTCAACAGGGAAGGTTTCCGTAACCTCACCCTGTCGTCCCCACCGAACCCGAGCAAAGGTGTCCTCATGCAAGCGAACGATTAGACTTAACAACTCAGGAGCCATCCCCAGCTCTTCCAGGACCCGCCATAACTTATTACGTGGCACCAAATCAAAGGCCACCCTCAAATCAACAAATACGGCATATAATGTCCCTTTCTCCATAACCACAGACCGCCAATAAAGAATAATAAACCGAAAAACCTGGTCTATCGTGCTGGTCTTGGGGCGAAAGCCAGCCTGGAGGTAACTCAAGATGTTCCCTTCTTCCATCCAGGCCTGAATTGTCCCCAAAAACATGCCGGCCCATGATTTTCTGAATGGAATCAATCAGGCTAATAGGCCTATAATTGCCTGCTAGCGACTTGTCCCCCTTTTTATATACAGGCACAATTTCAGCTCCTTTCCAGGAGTGGGGGACAGGCATCCCTTGGGCTATGGCATTTGCTAGATGTGTGATATAAATTCGCTATCTTTTCTTGTCATTTAAAAATAAGTCAGCAGGGACGCAATCCATGCCCGGGGCGCGTCCCTCAGTTACTAAGTCTAGCGCCCTGTCAGCATCCCTTAAGCTGAAGGCAGCGTCCTTATAAAATTTTATGACAAATATGCCCTCACTTACGCCCTCTGCTCCCTTGGCGTACTGTGGCTTAAAATAATCGATCCATGAGCTTTGGGCGACATTATTTTGGGGACTATCATGACACCCACCCCTGCCCCATTTAAAAATATCCCAAAATGATTTCGGGTTTTTGGACGCACACGCCACCTTGAGATCCTGCCACTTACTCTCTTCCATAGCCTTTTTGCAACAAACTGTCTATGCCTATAATTACATCGAGCCACTTATACTTTGCTGGGATCCTTAGTTTTTAATGCTAGGCCCTAATGCCGTTATCATATGTTTTATTACCCATCCTGTCTGACAGTATTGGGCCATTGGCAGCCCTCAGCCGGTTCCCCATACAAAGACCCTTCAAGTGCATCACGGCCTCTGTCCATTTACTAATAGGATTTAACTCCAATTGCGGAACCCCCCACCTAGAGTCCTCTTCATCCGTTAGATTCAGATCATCGAGTCCAAGTGGTTCGAAAGTTGTATTAAAATCTCCTGCAATCAATGGGAACACATTAGCTGGCAGGGCCTCAATCAAAACTTCCAGGGCTGTTACAACATCATATTTTCTCCCTCCTGGTAAGCCCCTGGCATAAACATTAAAAATATCAATTTTTAAGCTAAACGGGAAGCTAACTCTCACAGCAAGAATATCACAATTAGACACCGGGAGAAGTTGTATATTGCATTTTAAGTTCTGCCTAACCCATATCACCAGGCCACCTAGCGGGCGATCTACTTGTTTTTTAATAGCAGGGAAATAAAAATTCAAGTAACCCAATCTAAACACAGGGTCAACCGACCAGGTCTCCTGAAAAAGGCAAATATCAAATTTGTCGATAAAATCCAACCAATGTGGTGAAGCTAGTTTGGGACCCACACCCGCCAGGTTCCAGGATATGAATGTAGTCTGACACACTGAACTCTCGCAACTGCCAGCACTCTCAGCCCCCAGTACAGAAGAAAAAGGCGCCAAGTGTACGGTGCTCAGATCCTTCAACAGTGGATCTAGTCTACTAATCTGTGTGGTATCTGTACATTCGTTATGTTGCCTATGCCCTACAGTCCCTCCATGGGAACTTCCATGATCACTCACTGGGCCTATACTCCTGTCCACTTCATCTTCAATTCCTGATGTTATACTATCCCTAGTGCAACAGTCCGGCGCTTGTCGTCAATCACAATCGCCCAGCCCTGATAAAGCATCGAATCTGTTAAAGAGACTTATATTCCCTAAGGCGCAATGGTTCTGCGCCTCGCCCAATGGAACAATATCCCTCTGTGGGGGTTGCGGGGATGCATAAAAGTTAGACAAGGGTAGTGTTTGGGTCAAGGGCAATAATTCATTTTGGGGCCAATTGCAAATGTATTTAACACATCTCCAGTCCCTAAAATTAATAATAATACAGTCCCCCACCACAGACTTAGGTCTCCTACCCACCCAATTCACTCTCCTTGCAAACAGAATTTCTGCACCTATGTTAGTCGGCAGTGGGCGATTAACATTAACCCAAAAGGTACATTTATTCTTAAGGTCCATATATGACTCCCTTTTCCCCTTTTCCAGTGGTGGAACCCCCACCAGGACCACCACATAAGGGTCTGATTCTGGAGGGAGATCTATGTTGGGTAGAGTAGATGTACTATGTGCAAGGGGCAATTTGGGGATTGTGTGATCTTCAGCAGCAGGTCTACTACCAACTGCTTGGTGTGGCCTGTCCCTCTGGGCTATATATTCGGTCCCTGTCGATTTAGTAGTTAGAGATACATCACGGGGCACCGAAGGGGCTTTCTGTGCGGTACTAATGCCACCTTTTGGTGCAACAGTGGAATTAGAATTAACAATACATTGCCCTGTAACATTTTTCTGCATGCAAATTGGAGCACTGTTCCGGTTTACCACCTGCGTCTGAACTGATGCAAGTGAAAGTTCAAGGCACACAAGTCTGTTCTCAATGGAATCCAACCGATCGTATATTGGGTGACATATCTTCTTGAGCGTACCTTCCAGTCTTTTCCAGAACAACAGGCCCAAATCAGCTAATGCCTCTCCCCGCCCCACAAGCTTGTTGGCTTACCCCCTCTTTAGCAAGTAATGGCGTTTGTGTGGGACTAGTAGATGTCCTTACGGGGGAGTCTTCACTAGAAACATGCATGTTGCCAATTTTTGCTTTTCTTCTCCCTACTTGCATTTGTGCCCCCGTACGTTTCCTTTTTGCTACCCCCGTCACCTGCTGTACAGGTCCTAATTTGGCATGGCTGGCTGATCGAGTTTTAATATTAGGCGAAGGCACTCTCGTTACAATATTGTGATTACCCATGTCCTTGGAGCGATTAGAGCTTGTGTCCAAATTAACCACTGGCTGCGATATATAGGTTCTCTCATCCAGTATGTCCTGGTGATCCACCTGCTGGAGGACTGGTGACCTAGCCCTCACCAGACTTCCCAATGAGGATCTCTTATCAAAAGGGATTTCGAGAGATTGTCTCTTTTCTGTGAGTTCTATATCTTTGGCCAAAGCTATTAATACTCTGATGAGAAAACTGTCCAAAGTACCCATTAGTGATCCTCCAGTGGATTTTCTGCCATTCCCCCCAGAGATTGGTGAAGTTGCCATGTTTTTAAGAACGAGACTAACCACCTTCTACTTCTGAATCACAGTTGCGACCCAAGCCAACTATTACACACAAAAACTGGGATACTGCAGCTCACTGACCTTGGGTGCCGTTGCTGATGTTAGGGGGGTGGCCCGTCCCGTCCTTATCCGTGCTTGATCGGGCTTAAACGGGACTGCCCTTGGCCCGGGCTTCGCCCGGCTCGTCCCGCCGGGCGGGACTATAGTGCTGGATGAGTACACCTGGGCAGGGCCTGGCGGGAGGGCGTCTATCTCCCCCGCTGACTTCTGGGGAGCGTAGTTCTCCTCCTGGTCGTAGCCCCTCTGCTGCTGCCGGTAACAAAATGCCAAATGCGAGCGTTTCCCGCAAAGCGGGAAACGCGAGAGGTCAACAAAATATCAAATTGGGGAACGTGGTTCTCCTCCTGTTCGTGGCCCCCTTTGCTGCTGCCAGAAACGCAAAACCAATTGCGAGAGTTTCCCGCAAAGCGGGAAACACGAGAGGTTTTCAGGCTGCACTTGGGCAGGGCGTGGCGGGAGGGCTTCTATCTCCCCCGCAGACTTCTGGGGAGCATACTTCTCCTCCTGGTCGTAGCCCCTCTGCTGCTGCCGGTAACAAAATGCCAAATGTGAGCGGAAACGCGAGAGGTCAACAAAATATCAAAGTGGGGAGCGTGGTACTCCTCCTGTTCGTGGCCCCCTCTGCTGCTGCCAGAAACACAAAACCAATTGCGAGCGTTTCCACAGTGTTTTCACTGGTTTTCTTAGTATAAGTTTTCTCTTCACTCCTCCTTTCCTTATTATCAACATTCATGTTGTTCTTATTGGTGTTTTCTTTAATCTTGCCTTTTTTTTCCAATTGAAAATAACTAATTTGACCTCTTTAGGCTCTTCTAATACAGCCTTTGCACACCTGCCAGTGAGTTCTGCTTTTTTGACTATAGCAACCACTTATTTTAATAGGGATTTACCATTGACCCAGTATTTGTCCTAAATGTTAGGTTTACTGGCATGCATAATGATCTGATCCCGAATGAAGTCACTGTTTCTATCATGCATTTCGAATGGGGATCGAAACTGCCTCCCCGCACTCATGCCTAGTCCTAGTGATAACCTTATCTGGCTATGTATTGGTTGAGAAATAGCTGTTCTAATATGTCCTTCCCCAGATTACAGAATGATAGGTTCAAGGTCTTGCCACTGTTCCTCTGCGAGAAAACTGTGATTTAGTACCTGTAAGGATGCTAAGTATGAGGTTATCCTTTCCCTTAGATGTGCATAAAAAACACAACCATCTCTCGATAAAACACTCCCATACTCTACTGTAGGGATGACGTTTTGCACTTACACTCAGGGCACCAGTCCTAAAAATAAAAGTGGGGGTACTGAAAAAGTTAGGCAGATTGCAAGTAACATCACAGCATTTTATTTTATTTATTTATTTAGTGTTTTCTATAGCGCGAACGTGACCCTACATAGGGTGTCGGAGCGCTTTACAGGAGCATTTCAACAATCCGAAACTTATATATTACAAGACATTACTGGTTTACGACATTTACACTTCAGGAAAGCATATAAACATATATAATAGTCAACAGATAGATTACCATAAAGCCTCTTGAACTATAAAACCACAAGAAAATGTATATACCTGTCCATAAATGGATAATGAGTGGCCTGCGTAACATTTGAAACAAACATGACAGGTTAATATACAGACATTCATCTGTTAGGATTTAGGGGAGAAATTTCCTCATATAAAACGATTTTGCTTCCTTTTTGAATGCTGAGATGGATGGAATTCTTCTAATGTTGGGGGGGGGAAGGACATTACAGGAAGTGACTTCACAATCATGACCTCACAGCAAGTGACAACACAAGAAGTGACATCAGATCTTAAGACCTCACACATCTGTTTAGCAGGTCTTTTATGAGTGCATTTGACCGTATTACAATATTGAACAAATTATGCTGATTATTTGCGTAGATTCTGGGACAGACCAATACATCTGCCATTCTTACAGTGCATGCATATGTCTTTCATGCAGAGACTAAACAAAGTCAAAAGAACGTCTCTCTTAAGTACCTTTGAAGTGATAACAAGCTGTGTGCCTTTGTTTCCCCTCCATTGCATTTAGATCTAGGTGTGAGGCTCCAGACAGCTCCCAGCCATGATAATCAAAAAGAGGCCCCTTAACTTTGGCCTTTGTTATGGGCCCAGCTGGAATCTGATAAGCCCCGCTAGCCTGCACGTTGCTGCTCATATTGAAAGCAGGCAATGTGCACTGCTGACTGCATCCTGGTGTCATTCGAACGAGTCCTGCATATTTCTATTGGGCTCAAGTTCTTGGCAGAGGAGATGGCATCCACCCTGTGAAAAGAGTGGGTACAGTGTACCCTCGACTTGTGTCCTGCTTACACATATTGAACTGGTATTTGGGTAAAATATTGAGTTAAAAATATAGAGTAAAAAATATTGGGTCTCACAAATATTGTATTTTTAATATCGTGTACATATATTTCGTGATGCAGTAATATCGTTAACGAAAATATTGATTGTTTGTTTAAGGTAAGTAATATTGTCGAAAATATCTTCTGTTATCATTTACAAAAATATAGTTGTAAAAAATATCGTTTGATTAATTATTTTTATGTATTTTAGTTTATAATTTAACTGTATATGTCATAAATTGTTTGTATTATTGTTGTTAATATTTTTAAATATAGTTTGTAATTTTTTATTATTTTTACATTTGTAATGTATAGTGTCATAGCAGGTTGTGAGGTTTGTAGAGGTACAGGATGGGAAGTTATTTATAACTAATTAATTATTTGTTATTAATTATTTAATTGATAATTGTGTAACTAGTGTAATATATATTTTAAAAGTTATATTTTAGGTGCGGTTGTTTGGTTTGTATGGATAAAGGGTGGGACGTTAATGAAGTATAATTAATTAAGAATTAATTATTGATTTATTATTGATTGTTTAATTGATAATTATGTAAATTGTGTAATTATATTTTTCGTGATATATTGTGGGTGCAGGTTGTTGGGTGTGTAGGGCTAAAGGGTGGGAAATTAATTAAGTATATAATTAGTTTATTATTAATTGTTTAATTGATAATTATGTAAATTGTATAATTACATTTGTCAAGTTATATTTTAGGTGTGTGTTATGTTTGTAGGGGTACGTGGTGGGAAGTTAAGAAATCATGTATTGATAATTACTTATTAATGTATTATTATTTCATTGATAATTATGTAAATTGCATAGTTATCATATTTTTCAAGTTACATTTCAGGTGTGAGTTGTTTAGTTTGTAGTTGAATAGGGTGGGAAGTTAATCATTAATTAATTACTAATTAATTATAAACTTTAATTGAAATATTTAAAATATTGATAATTTTATAAATATATTAAATTACAATTTTGTGTTATATATTAGTGTGTTTGTTGTGTTTGTAAGAGATAAGGGAGGGAAGTTATTTAAATAATAATAAAAGAGAAAATATTTCTAAATGTATGATTGTTTCATTAATTATTTATATGTTAATTGTGTTTTTTTATTTCAAATACATTTTAATTGTTGGCTGTTATGTTTGTGGGAATATAGTGTGGCATTTTAATTAAATTAATTTGTTTTAATCATTCATAATTATTTAAAATTGTAATAATTATGTAATTTATTTAATTGCTTTTAAATTGAGACATATCATTTTTGATTAATTAATAGAGTTGTTTGAAGTGAACTACTCTCTCTCTACTGCTGCACAGACTGGAGTGGGGATAGTGAATTTTATCCCTCTGGAGGAGTCCAACACGTTCCCTACTGTTGCACAGACTGGAGTGGGACTAGTGAATTTTATCCCTCCGGAGACCAATGCTTGCCTTACTGTTGCACTGTTGAACAGACTGGAGTCGAAACAGTAATTTTTCCCCCTTTGGCATCCAATGCTTTCCCTACTATTTCTGGAGTGGGAATAGTATATTTTACCCCTCCGAAGTCCAAGTCTGTCCCTACTGTTGCACAGATTGGAGTGGGAATAATAAATTTTACCCATCCTGCATCCAACGCTTTCCCTACTGTCGCACAGACTGGAATGGTAATAGTACATTTTACCCCTCCAGAGTCCAACACTTTCTACTGTTGCACAGACTGGAGTGGGACTAGTAAATGTAATACTTCTGTAGTCCAATGGTGCAGGAAACTGGCTTTTTATGTGATATATCAGTATTCTGATATACTGTGTAAAAAGTCCAGGGGTTCTCTTATGGGTGGACAGGACTTGCTATGCAATCCCAAAGTGCTCTGTTAGGGGGTAGTGTGGTCGAGCAGCCCTAGGCTTAACATAGAGGAGTGCAAGACATTTGCAAATATACACAATGATTGTTAAATGACACACACGACTGAAGAAGGAGAGCCACACCAATTTATAAAAATAGCAATTTACTTTACATATGTTTACGCATCAGAGAAAAATCATTCAGATAAGTACTTTTTTAAAGCTAAATTCTTTTCAATTAAAAAAGTAGACAGTGCAGTCTTTGAGGTCTGCAATGTTATCCTACTGAAGGAAGAACTAGTTCTGCAAACAGTTACAGTACAACGACTTACGGAACCAATCTCCAGGAGTTAAGGTGAGTGGTGGGCAAGTTCCAAGGCAGCACCAGCAGTACACCAGCAGTGGCTTGAGGGTGGCAGGGTGCAGGCTGCAAACAGTGTCGGAACCCCAAATAGGTGTCTATGGAGATGGGTCTCTGCGAAAATAGGCTGCCTGGAAGACAAGTCAAGGTGAACCAATGAGGGGAGGGGGGGCGTTCAAGACTTACGATGCTCCAGGACGTAGGGACACCTGGGGGGGCGACGGATGCAGAGGTGTCTTTATGCGTCTGTTTTTTTTCTTACCAGGAGCAGTCGAGGGGGCCTGTGTGCAGAGGCTGCAGGAGATGTTGGGGAGTCCATGAGGGGTTGAACCACGATTGAGTTGTGGAGGGATGGGGAACCTTGTTGGCACTGGTGGCCCTCTTCAGCTCGAGTCGGAGGCGGCGGGTGTCGTTGTGGCTTCAGGTGTAGAGTTTTGGCGGTTCCGGAGGCCTCAGAGTCTTGTCTTTGGAGTTTCTTTTGAGCAGGTCCGCTGTTCATAGGTGGTCTAGGTCTTAATCAAAGGCAGGCAGTCCCCCAGGTTCTGGTAGCAGATGCAGGACGTGTCATCTTTGGCGCAGATTACGCGGGGAACAGCAGCCAGGTTAACTGGGCTGGGGCCAGGTCAGGTGCTCTCTTTTGCTTTCACGGCTCTTCATGTCCTTCCTCTACGTAGGTCTTTAGGATCTGCTTCTCTGGTGCCAGGGACTCCCCTAAATACTGAATTTGGGGGAGTGTAGGATTGTAGCCAAAGGGCTACTGACCCTTGGGGTCACTACGCCCCCTATGTGACCACATCGCATTTTAAAGGTGGCAGCTTCTTTGAAGCTCTCTAGCACAAGGAGGCTGATCAGCAGGCCATCCTGTGGCAGAGGGTGTTACACTTTCATGTTTCAAAAATTGCAATGTATTTCGGGGTGGATGCCCTTCTTCAGGAGATATGTAACTCAATGTCCTTAACATCACAAGAACATGCAATGATGTTGACCGGGTCATTGGAAGGTAACACAATTGTGCTGTAACGTTAATGGGTAAAGGGAGTTTGTGGTGAATGATGCTAAAACAAGCAAATGATCAGATTACCAAGTAACTCTCCCATGTTCGCAGAAATAATTGCACGTTTTTGGTGATGTTAAGGACATCAAGTTAATTATTTAATCCAGTGGAACCACCTGAGGCCGTGTTTTCATTTCACCTTTCCTTTTCCCCACAGGGTTACATATCCCCTGAAGAGGGTCATTCAGCCTGAAATGCATTGTATTTTTAAAAACTTGAAAGTTTAAACATTGATTTGCATGTAAATGGAAACAATGGAATGTATTCAATTTCATCGTCCTTGAACTGAATTAAAAAGGGAACTTCTTAGAGAATCAAACAAGCATCTTTTGGATCAATTTTAATTGAAACCTTTGATTAACTTATTTACATCCCCTCTTGGGACAGAAGTGGTGCGACTAGGGGACGCTCTCCCTGGTGTGGCAAGCGCATTGTTACTATTTTGTTACGCCTATGATCAGAAGGCGATATCCTATTGCACACAATCAAAACAGATAAAGTATATTACACTAGTCATGAACACAGGAGTGCTCATGCCTTTTCTATTGTATTTCCATATAGGCATGACAATCCAAGGTATTGTCACGCAATGCAATATTTGTGTCTAAACTTCCATCCTAAGTCACATACTATGATGTCCTTCCTTGCAACCTGGTGTGGCAGATCCAGCCTTGTCGTTCAGTAATGATCCTCTCCACATGAATCGTAGCACTTTACACTAATGTAAAATATCTGGTACAAGCAGGTAATGAACTCATAAATGATAGAATGACTGCTGCTTCTTTTATGAAGTCCAAATCTTACATATTAACTTCATTTTTCATACATTTCATTAATGCATGTATAATTATATTGCTATAATCAGATACATCTTTTTTATACTCAAGTGAAAATCAGCCAAGCTTTGAAAATATTTGGTAAGTGATCATTCAAGGAATTTTATGTAGGTTGATGCAATTTTTTACACTCCAGCATTTTTTTGCCCTGAGATTTAGCATGTACATTTACTTCGGCGATTGGAGAATGCCCCATTTTCCAAACATCTAGCATTTTGCATGTTTTATATCACCACCTTTACTTTGATTCTGGACCATACAAATGCTTTCTTCTTCCTCTTCACTCTGGTTCCCGCTATCTAAGACACTTTAGCCTCAACTTTCACATTCCTCCACCTCCCTTTACGCTCATTCTCATCTATTACCACTACAATATTTTCCCCCAGCTTCCTCTCTCCATATTCTTCCTGGCCCCTGCCTTACCACTTTTCTCCCTAGTCATTAAATTCCTCTTCACGCCTACATCATGACACCTGCCTTGGCTCTCCAACAATAAGCTACACATCAGCAACAACACCACTTGCTTAACAACATATGATCTGATATAGACACTTCTAGAGGCAGATTCCATACATGCGGCTAGAAAGTCTCTACCAGATGACATTATCAAAGGTAAGTAATTTGTTCTTATCAACCCATCCACTGTTTCTTCCCCTCTACTTCTATAAAAATCTCTCTCCTCTATTAACGTCTACTATCCTTGTCAGTAAGGCTTTTACGTGCCACACTTTATAGAGACTGTACTTAACTATAAGCTAATCCAGGCACATCATATCATCACCTACGTTATCTTCCCCAGACATAAAAGGCACAGCAATCTCCTGGTTAACATTCTCCCTGCTAGACTGCAACCACTCCATGACCTGATCCTTTTTTTCTACAAACCTATACCCACCTGTGAGGTCATCTAGGGTTCACTTGATCCCTTCCTTGTCTTTATATATTGCAACATTCTTGGAGACATTTGTTTTCTCCAATGTTTATGTTACAAATTGATACCCTTGCTTTCCTTTACCCCTCACTTCTTTGCCAAAGTAGATGACTGCCTCCCTGCTCTTCATCACAAAATTGGCTATGGACTGCCTAATGCTTAACTTTTCCTGAACACAAATGAATCATGTACCCTCATTCACATCTTTGATGATGGTATCATTTCTAATTTCTTTGACTACTGACATCATAAGCTCCTCGGCCTCAGCCAGGAATTTTGGGTTTCCATTCAACAGCTATATGCATCTGTGCATCATCAGTTCAAGTTATTTTTCCACTATCCTGATTAGTACTCTAGTACTTCGGAGTCAATTGGAGTATTCCAATAGGACTGCCACTTGAGAAGGCTCTCTGCATTTGCTCAAAAGCTGAGGGCATTCTCCCTTGTTCCACACTCACCTCTTCTATTTCCTAGATTTTCTGCACATTAGACCCTACACTCTCCCATCTCGTTGTTGCTCGGTCAAACTATGTTTACAACCCCATCTTCCAATTAACATCGCAACACATCCTTAAAAATCTGAACCGGCCTTTGCCGCCTGAAGTTTGAAATCTCTTCCTCTCCTAGCTACCTTTTGCAGAACATTCCTCATGCTTGCTGCATTGCCGATTGACTCCGTAATAGCTTTCAAAAGACCTGACTTATCTCTTTGGGTGTAGGTTTGAGCATTCATTTGCTGACTATTTAGTCTAACATCTTTTATTTCGGCCTTCAAGGGGTTCCCATTCAATAACTGTGGCATGCCTAGAACACTGCAATGTGTTTCGTTACTAGCCTAAAAAATTGAGATCATGTCGCAAAGAAGGAATCCTATTGGGTTTTATTATTTCTGTTTTCAGAAAGTTGTTTGTTGGCTTCCAGAATTCTATTTCAGTAAAAGAAAATTAAAATATTCATTTTCTGGTGTCTTTCACATTCAAGTAATTAAGGCCTTATTAAGAGTTGTTGTAATTTGAAATGCAAATTGTGCACGCAGTGAACCCGGATATTGCTGGTTGGGGTATGTATTGGTTGGGCCATAAAAAATAGAGATCATATCGCAAAGCTAGAAAGAATCCTATTTGTTTTTAATATTTCTGTTTTCAGAAAATTGTTTGTTGGCTTCCAGAATTATACCTCAGTAAAAGAAAATTATAATATTCAATTTCTGGTGTCTCTCCCATTCAGGTAATTAAGGCCTCATTAAGAGTTGTAATTTGAAGTGCAAATTGTGCACTCAGTAAACCCTGATATTGCTGGTTGTGGTATGTTTTGGGTTCGAAATTTGTGCACAAGTCTAAATTTCAAACTCTTAATGCAGGATAAAGTTTATTGAAACATTGGAAGGTTGAGAGCTCAGTTGGGGGCAGTGAACTTCTAATGGCAAATAATGACTGTTATGGACCTTCTCCAGCATTCCAATGTTTGTCTTTCTGTTTCTCCATTTTTATTTTAAAACGTTGCACCCTCTGTGGGTGGAATGTTTGATTCACATTATAGCCCTTCCACCTTGGGTTATCCCTATTGTTAAAGTCATTCTCTACCGCTGTAGGGCCTTGCATGCAGCTCGTGCCTATAATTTAGGTTGAAGACCTTTAACAACTGGTAAAGCTCTCAGAAGCGGGCTATAAGGTTATAAGAGTGTTTTTTCCCCACATTCTGAGATGCACCAACTCTAAATTTTCTCAGTTTGCCTGATGATTTGCGCCCAGTTTTTGGCAAAGGTGCAGACGTATCGGAAAACATTTGTGGGGTGTTCAATCAATTATTACCCAGATTCGGTGCATATATCAGTTTGACTTAATTGGGATTTGTACTGATCGTGGACTAGTGGTCTTTAGGGTGTTAAAGTTGTGGATTCCTGTGTACATTGTTTACTAAATCTCCTACTACGGTATGCTGTTTTGTGGCTCAGAAAACAGCTAACATCAAAGCAACTATTGACCTAGTGATTTGACAACATATCTAATATACTGGAAAATTTTAACCCCTAGGTACGTTAGGCAACGAGGTTCCCATCGTAAGCCCCCAAACCCCACTGGCAACTGTCGAGTCACTCCTAAGGGGAATAGCTGGGACTTCTTCCACTTCATTTTCAAGGCCGACAAAAATTCGAATTCTTCCAGCATATTCCTAGTACCCTCCAGGTCCGCTTCAGTGTCCCTAAGGAAGAGTATGAGGGCGTCAGCGTATAACGCTTTGCGATGATCATGGGCTCCAATCTGGATAACCTAATACCAGCCCCCTACTCTTGCAAGGCTGGCCAACAGTTCCATTGCCAAAGAAAATAGCAGGGGCGACAACTAGCACCCCTGCCGGGTTCCCCTCCCGACTGTATAGCACTCGGAGATGGCGTGACCCGTGCAAACTCTGGCTGTTGGGCCTGTATACAACAGCTTGGTCTACACCAGAAATCCCTGTCCTAGGTGCATCTGGTCCACCACACCATATAAAAACCTCCATTCTAGCCTGTTGAAGGCCTTTTCTATGTCGACAACGAACGATGCCGCACTACCACGATCGTAGGAATCGCCCTCCAGTATTATGAGGAGGCGTAGGATATTCTGTGCTGTGTTCCGAGGATCATGTCTTGTTAAAACATACTCATGAAACATCATATTAAGAAGAAATACAACCTTGTATTAGTGATATAAAGAATCTTTTTTATATTGATGAATCTCTCTCCAGGTCACAACAGTGGCTGCTTGCTTCTTGAATTAGGAGATTGAAGACATTGTTCATGGATATTTCAAAGAGAAACCTCTACCGGAAATGGTTTCGGCATGAATATGTGTGAGGATGTCTAAGAAGCATTTACCCTTAAACTAGTTAGACTGGTTTCTTCAGACTGGGCTGAACTGTGTCGCAGATGGAAGAAGAAAGTCAGGTTTGGCTGGAGGAAAGTAAACGGGATAGATTTTGTTTCCTGACTCATTCGCTTTTGCTTGCTTTTAACCTTTGGTGCAGTATTTTCAAGAATATTTTTATATTTTAGCCCATCCAGGCTTAGTTAAAACGTCTTATATCTAGGGGATAGCTATAAGTGCTGTAAACAAATTCTTTAATCTTGGAGGCATGTGTTTTGGAAATGTCAAAGATGTCAAACGCGTGCTTTTTTAAAAAAGAAATAGATTTTGATTGTAAAGGTTGTGGGAGTCAGCGTAGCTATTATGGGTGCCTGTAGTGTGACTTATGACTTTTTCAAATAATTGCCCGATTACAAGTCAGAAGGTATTTGGAGATAGAAATACAGATTCCAGCTGATACCTCGACTCTAGTTACTGGCCAGTAAGAGGTTCCTGACATGGAGTTAAGAAAATATGCTGGATCTCGATTTACTGGGATCCATTTCCGCTCAACTCCTAAGGTTTTTTCAGATGCATTCCCACATGCAGTAAAACCTGTAATGGAGTAGAGCGGTAGTCCACCCTGACTACTGCTTCACCTGACTTGTAAACAACTCAAAATTGGTTTATAGTTTTGGGTGTGTACAGAGGGCAGAAATGTTTGTTTGTGTATTTTGTTTCAACAACATTACACCAACCATACAAAACAGTTCAGAAAAAATTGAAAGTATGCATGCTTACTCAATCTTTACAAGAAAGAGCAAGTATACCGTTAGCCAACAACATTACAGTGCATATCGGGTACTATTAGCTTTCTCGTAATTCTGGAGTGAAGATTTCTGTTAGTGATTAGTGTTGCAGTTGAATCTCTCAGACATCTTTCTAGTAGACTAATGTTTCTTTATTTAATATTAAATGCAACATCAACCCTCCAAACATCAAAAAATCAATAACTCATTGTTAACTAAGATTGCATGAGTTGCAGCTCTAGTGAGTCATAATCATAAATATTACTTATATGCTGACAGTTTGAACTAGGCTGTTCTTTGTTAGCTGAAATAGGTGAAAGTCTAATACTTAATTGATCTGTAGTATTTTCCAAATCATCAATATGGCTTTAACCATTCTACAGATTTCCAAGCTCCTCATACTGTACTTCTGCCACTTAGACCGCTATAAATAAGAGGTGTTCATATTACCCAACTTAATGTAATGAATTTGCCAAACTTGGAAGATGCAGAGGCTGTGTCTGCCCTGCCGGCAGCAAGAGTTCATTTGCTGAGCCATCTTGCTTGCAATTTATACTACATCATTGACTTTGGGTGGATCCCCCACTCAATAACCTCATTGTAAATCCCTTGAACCCTAATATATAGAACTGGGTACTCGCTATAAGTCACATCAATTTTACCAGTAATTCATCAGCCAGTGTTTTATTCCCACTGTTATCTAAAGTCTAGCAATACTTCCTCCTCCAGAAGACCATGTATTTGTTCCCCATGCAATTTGTCATGTCGCCTTTACAGATCACCATGTTAACACCTACTTGATAAACATTGAGGTTACCCAGTAGATCAACTAGACTGGTTATGGTCAGTAGTTCTTCCTTCAGTTACCAACAATGCCAGCATGTCCTTGTGTAGTCCTAATTCATATATACTTTCTCATATGCCCTTGTAACTGTATGTTTCCAATCTGTTTTTCCCACAAGCGGATCTTCGACTGCAGTTTATCTGCCTAACATCCTAATCATCCAGTTGAGTAAGACCCCAGACTAATGTTTAATCATCCCTCAAACATCCAGTAAGCATATCTCATTAATGTTATTTGGGAGCCCCAGGTACCTTTGCTTGCTGTATATATTTAGCCCTCAACTTAAAAAAGTATTTGATCTCACCTGTCATCGTACCTTGCTTGTTTTCATGAATAACTGTGCGCAATATGGTGGCATGTCACACAAGCTGATTTTGAGTGTGTGGAGGAGTAGTATAGTAGTACTACTTCCCATAAGCTTAAATGCATTTGTAGGCAGGGTAGGCCTGTTTAAAATAATGGTGTTGCATCTACTGCTGCACGTGCTCCAGAATTTCCCCCTGCTTATCCTTCAAATATGGAAAATTACCGCTATTCCTTGCTGCCAAAAAGTATACCTCGGCAGCAATCTCGTGTCTGTGTTTTCTCTCTGTTCAATCGCGAGCTAATATGTCCATGGACATATTATCTCGCGATTGAACAGACAGAAAACACAGATGCTAGATTGCTGCCGAGGTATACTTTTTGGCATTGAACATTCCCTAAAATTACCGGAATAGCGGAATCCATACTTAAAATCAAGAACACGATTCTTTTATTGATGACCTGAACGTGTGGATATATTTCTAAATAGTTGGATCAATTTAGGATAGAAAAGAACTACTTACCGCCGCCACTGCCGAGAGCCCAGGGTGCAGCTAGAGCGTTGAGCCGCCACCGCCGAGAGTCACTCTGCCCTTAAACAACGCGCCACCGCTCCGGGGACCACAACACCCGGCAAGCCTCGCGGCGGCGCGCAACGGACACCTGACGCGAGCGCCAGAAGGAGAAATAAATTCCCTGACGCCCCGGCGGAGCGGGGGAGAACTACTTACCGCCGCCACTGCCGAGAGCCCAGGGTGCAGCTAGAGCGTTGAGCCGCCACCGCCGAGAGTCACTCTGCCCTTAAACAACGCGCCACCGCTCCGGGGACCACAACACCCGGCAAGCCTCGCGGCGGCGCGCAATGGACACCTGACGCCCGACGCGAGCGCCAGAAGGAGTAATAAATTCCCTGACACCCCGGCGGAGCGGGGGAGAACTACTTACCGCCGCCACTGCCGAGAGCCCAGGGTGCAGCTAGAGCGTTGAGCCGCCACCGCCGAGTCACTCTGCCCTTAAACAACGCGCCACCGCTCCAGGGACCACAACACCCGGCAAGCCTCGCGGCGGCGCGCAACGGACACCTGACGCCTGACGCGAGCGCCAGAAGGAGAAATAAATTCCCTGACGCCCCGGCGGAGCGGGGGAGAACTACTTACCGCCGCCACTGCCGAGAGCCCAGGGTGCAGCTAGAGCGTTGAGCCGCCACCGCCGAGAGTCACTCTGCCCTTAAACAACGCGCCACTGCTCTGGGGACCACAACACCCGGCAAGCCTCACGGCGGCGCGCAACGGACACCTGACGCCTGACGCGAGCGCCAGAAGGAGAAATAAATTCCCTGACACCCCCGCCTCGCGGGACGCCCGGGGCGAAGCCCGGGCAAAGGGCGGGCCCTCTACGGCACGAAGAGACAGGGACAGGGCTCTGACCCCTGGTCAAATTGCCGAAGTAAGTTACCTTCTCCTTATTGGATTTACTAGTGACTGTCTAACCTCCAAGGGTGTATATTACACGGATTCATAGAGACGCTACTTGATACATCCGCCTTTTAACATGTCTAAATCAAATGTGACTGTCCCTCGTAATACTATAGATAATTATATGGTTCAGAAAGTGGCCAAAATAAACAATGATAGGAGATCATCCTTGGGCCAGAGCCTTTCTCCAGATTTGCTCATTGACAACACACCTTTACCTACTCCTACTTTGAACATTAGTAATGAGGTGTTCCAGACCCCGGAGAATATCTCTCTGACACAGCTCTTAGTAGCTATTGCTGATTCTGTACCCGAGAGTACACCTGAGGAAGAACTAATACTCCTAGAAGAAGAGGGCCCTACACCGTTCCCAGCTCCAAGAGTAGTGAAGGCAGGGGAGAAGAGTATACCTAAACGGGGTGGCCTTCGATCAGGTAAAAAAACGTCATGATGTATCCCCTCCGGACAATAATGGTGATGATACAGGGGGAATTATTGAAGGAAAGGTACATTTGGATGAAGACCAATTCAAGAAGTTGTTAAATGCCCTGGACAATAAGATTAAAACTATAACTAAGCCGCTTTTAAGTAAAATAGACCAGCTAACAGAAGAGGTGAATAGGCTGGGGGGTCTTCTACAAAAATCATTAGAAGAAAAACCGTATATTCCAGTATCGAAAACACTCTTAGTTGAAACAAAAAATACCCAAACCGTCCCTAGTCTAGAACTACTTGAAAATATTCCCTTGTTCTCCAAGGAGATTACTGACCTAGGGAGGGAGGGCTCTAGGGATTTACACATCAATCAGAGTGATTCTGAAGGGATGAGACTAAGGGATACCAGGGTAGATCTTAACCTAGAGAAGGGGCCTGTAGAACTAATAGTAGAGGCATCTCCTTTAATATTGGTGTTGGCAATCGTGCCCCATTTGGAACCTGGGCAAGTTGAAAATATCCCATCCCTGATAAATAAATCCTTACACTGGTTATCTAGGAATATGGCTTTTACCCCGGGAGGCAGGGACCAGTTGGCGCAAGAAGTAGTTAAAGCTAGAAGAGTTGAGTGGATCGGGGGCGGCACTAAAAAATTTAAAAGGGGATTGTGTGGTGCTACACCTGTCTGATCCAGAAGTGTTGCCAAACATTCTAGCGAATATATACCCCCCCCAGCGTAGATCAACTGAAATAGTGCCACTAACAATGGACTTTTTCTATACGAGTAGAGGAGGGAATACTTTAAACCCAACAATGCTGAAAACTAAATGGATCCCTGTACAAAAAAAAGCCAGAACCCTTGATAAAAGGAATGATTGGGGAATACCGACGGAAAATAGATTCTCGGCCCTTTCCGGTCTTTCGGGTCTTAATGAGTGTGACTGACTGGAAGCACAGATGATTATAGAAAAGAATAATACTGTAGAACCCCAAGAAAGTGGAAACAATGTCCTTATAAAGTTTTTAGAAATAAATAATAGTGATGGTAACACATTTGGTTGCAGTACAGATCTCCCTAATACAGGAGGGCTTTTGCCACCAAATCTCTGCATCGTCACAAACAATGGGGAACATAGTTCCACTATTCCCTTGCCGTATTATAATCAGGGAGCCTCATTGCAAGAGCGGCCCAATCAGACGAAAGCTAGTCTTAAACTTATTTCCTGGAACTTGGCGGGAATCCACCATAAACTTGAATCCCCGGAATGGTGTGAATTTATTGACTCCCAAGATGTTATCATGTTACAGGAAACTTGGGCAGTGGCACCCGTTTTCCTCCAGGGCTTTTTAAAATTTTCTGTCCCCGCTAATAAGAACATTAAAGGGCGGCCCTCAGGGGGTCTAACCACATGGGTTTGACAATCCCTACAATGTACCATCAAGCAGAGGCCTGTCAGTAACCGTGATATACTCCCGATTGTGATCACCTGGGCCGATGGCCATATTATGGTCTTATATAATATCTATGCCAGGGGAACCCTAGGGGGCAAAGCATCGGAAGTGATAGATGCATTGGATAATGACTTAGAGATCCTCCCGGCCCATTATACTATTTTAGTGGGGGGAGATTTGAACACAACATTTGAGCCATTAGGAGTTGAGGACAATGAATTGGCCCTAGAGGAAGATACCAAATGGGGAGTCCCCCAATTGGATCTACCGAGGGTAAAAAAATGGACCGAAGTAGCAATTCAGGTGAAGAGTTTGTGCTTGGCTAGGGGGTTGATGGCAGTAAATGGCCGCACCACCTCAGAACAGCAGGGCACGCATACTTTTGATAACTTGAGGTCAAGTAGTCGGATAGACTACATCCTCATAGATGTCAGAGATTGGCATAAAGTAGAAGACATGAAAGTGACATCAAGATTGGAGAGCGACCACAATCCATTGTGCTTACTCTTTAATCACGATCAAGGCAAAAGCTCACTGGACAAGGAAGGAGGTGTTATGACATTGGATGTCATTCCAACTAATAATCTCCGGCATGTTAAATGGGCAACTTTGGTGGATAATCCTGGGGCTATGCAGGATTTACAGGAGGTAGTTAGTAGAGAGGTTAGTAATCTACATATCCATTGTAATGAATTACTTTTTAACCAACTTATTGAAGAGTCACAGCCAAAGTTTTTTATTAATTTACAGAGGTTTTTCCTAAAAAAAACACAGAAGGGGAAGGGTGCTGGGCCCCCGAGAAAGAGAGGGTGGTATGATTACTCATGCAGAAGGGCGCGACAGAACCTTAGTACAGCATTAAGGACTAAAGTAGGTGTACTAAAGGCCAGGGATGATTACTAACCCTGGGCGTAGTGGGCGTAGTGGGGCTTCGTGGAGCTACGTGAAGTGGGCGAGAAACTACGCCCACCTCCGCACTCCGCGTAGCCCCACTACGCACCGCAGGCCTCCCTCCCGCCCTCCCTAAATACTTTAAATTAAAAGTGGAAAAGAATTAAAAGGCACTTACCTTGCCCGCCGCTGCCCGCCGCGTCCCCGGGGCTCGCTATCTTCATGGCTTCCGTCTTGTGTATCTAATGCGCATGCGCGGGCGACCGCGCATGCGCATTTCTCGTGAGAAATGCGCATGCGCGGCCGCTCGCGCATGCGCATTAGATACACAAGACGGAAGCCATGAAGATAGCGAGCCCCGGGGACGCGGCGGGCAGCGGCGGGCAAGGTAAGTGCCTTTTAATTCTTTTCCGCTTTTAATTTAAAGTATTTAGGGAGGGCGGGAGGGAGGCGGGTGGCGGCCAGCTACGCTCCGTCTGCGGAGCGTGCATAGTGCCGGATTCTACGCCTGCTACGCAAAATGCGTAGAAGCCGGCACTACGCACACTCCGTGCACGGAACGTAGCCGCCCGCCCAGGGTTAATGATTACAGGAAAGCCCAAACTAGAGCAAAAAGACTGTGGGATGAGAACTCATGGCTAGACCTTAAGAAGGCATGTGTAGCCAAACAACAGAAAGAGTTCTGGGCTATTTTAAAGTGGGGTAGTGGGGGAATAGCAGATTGTCCGAAAAACCATGTAGCGAAGGAAGCATGGGTGGAATTTTTCAAACCCCAATATGCTGATAACTTGTCCCAATCAAATGAATTGCCTCCAGAACGAGTATTCTATAGTCATGGAATATTCTCACTGAAAGATGTAAATGATGCGATGGATGGGGTAACTAGAGGCAGGGCACCAGGAATTGATGGAATACCAGCGGATGTGTTTTTATCTGACAGAGATAACTGGTGTAAATATTTCGTATGGCTTGCGAATTCTATCGCACAAGAAGCAATGATCCCAGCAACATGGAGGGGTGCGGAGATTATACCAGTTTACAAAAAAGGGGATAAGACACTACCAAGTAACTATAGGCCGATTAGCCTAATTGATTCGGCACAAAAATTGATGGGCAGGATGATTCAAAATAAAATTCAAGCCTGGATAGACGACAAGGATATCCTGTCCCCGTATCAAGCTGGCTTTCGACCATTAACTAGCTCTGTTGACCAGGTATTCCACTTTCTAACTTTGTTTTGGAAAAATGTAACTTTGACAAATGGTCCATTATATGCCGTCTTCGTTGACCTGAAGTCAGCGTTTGATTTGGTTCCCCGGCAAAAACTCTGGATTGTTTTGCGCGATCTCGGAATAAGCCCCGAAATGTTGACTTTGCTTATACGTATGCACGAAAATAACTATGCAAGGATAAGGTGGGGTGCACAGGGAGACGTCACTGAACCATTCCCTGTGGAGCGTGGGGTCAGACAGGGTTGTGTCCTGGCCCCCACCTTATTCTCTCTTTATATTAACGGCATAGTAGACTTTTTAAAGCAAGCTCCGACAGATGCCCCAATATTAAATGGGGAGCGGGTCCCAGTATTAATGTTTGCTGATGACACTACTGGTCTCGCGGACCCCTAGCGGCTTACAAAAGACTATCAACGCTTTTGGAGATTTCTGTCGGATTCGGGGCTTGGAACTAAATACGACAAAGACTAAGTTTATGAACCTGAATCCTGCAAAGCAATTTAAGGGAAAAATGCATTTCAATGGGTCTATTTTGGAGGAAGTGAACGCTTTCACCTATCTAGGCATTTCTCTACAGGCCAACATGAACTGGAAATCTCATATGGACTCTGTGGTGCTAAAGTTCAATCAATTGGCTGGGGCTATAGCACAAAAACATAAATCTTCATTTACAAAACCCATTCAGCCCTTAATGGAGATTTATAGCATGAAAGTGCTGGGCGCTTGCCTCTACGGATCAGAGCTATGGGGTTTTACCAACTTGAGCACTTTGGCTACTGCAGAAAACAAATTTCTTCGCCGAATGGTTGGTGTCCCACAGAGCACTCCCTCGATCCCGCTCCAATATGACCTTGGGAGGAAGAAAATTGAGGACATGGCTAGATTGCGTCCTCTTTTATATTGGAGGCGCATAAAGACTACCCCAGAATTGGGACACTATGCTTCTGCTCTCATGGACATTATTAGCTCTGATCGGTTTCATAAAATACCCTGGCTTAAAGAAATTAGGACTCTGCTTCAAAAAATGCACCTAGACCACTTATGGACTGTAGTTGATCCCCAGGCCTTTCCATCTAAGGCATCATTGAAAAAGATGTATTGGGACATGATATTTAATACTGTTTTGACTACTAGTCAACCTTTCATGATGGCATCCCAGTTTTTGGATTTAAAAATAATCCCCAAATGCGAACAGTACTGGGATTTGATTACTAAACCCCTAGATAGAAAGTTGTACTTTCAGTTTAGAATTGGCTCCTTACCACTTAATGCTTTTACTGTTAAATGGTCCCCAGGCAACGTAAATACATGCTGCTATTGTAAAGATCATGTTGAGGACATCCCACATTTCCTGTTTGCATGCCCATTATATGCTGCCCCGAGAACAAGATGGCTAAAACCAATTTGTAGGAATTTGGGGATAAGGAAATACCTAGAGGCACTAAGAATACTAAGAACAAATTGTGCCCCCAATCTTGCTATCGCCTTAGGCAAATTCTTGGGATGGGCCTGGATAATACGCACGCGCACTTTAAAATTGTAACTAGTCATGTATTACGGATGCGCAATTATGGGGACAACCTCAAATATATAAGATTTTGTATTGTGACTCGGATTTTAAAATGTATGAATTTTACAAATTGAAGTATTCGTCAGCACATTGTAATTTGATGGTGTTTAATATGTATTTTAAGCTGATCTTAAAGTTCTAGAATAGTATTTATATTGTTTAGTATAGGGAAATATGCTTTTATGACAATGCTGTCGAATAAAGTATTTAAACTTGAAACTTGAGAAAAGGAAGTAACTACCAGTGTATTTATCCCCTGGAGTTCTCTATTGGCAAAGAAATCTCATGAAGGTCAAGAATAACTTACATGCTTAAAGATTACAATTTGCACAATGAAAATTACTGTTTTTATATTAGGCTTGTCTTGAAGAAGGTGGGGTAAATCAAGTCAAGTCCACTGAAACGCCACGCCAACAACTTGTTTTTATTATATATGTATTATTTCTTAAAAAATTGTTCATAAGGGATTTATTGATCTCTGATATATGTATTAATTGCAATTTATGTATAGAGATTCATAACAAAATCAGTGTATAAGTGCTTAAATACCAGACAAGAATACATTTTAATTAATGAACTGTTTATTACGTTTTTGCTCTACATATAGGATTTGATCCCTATGATTTTGTGTGTGTATATATGCTTTTGTGTGTTAAACTGTATTTTAGCGTCCTATAACAGTTAAACATTTTTATAAAGGAGGAGATACTTTTTGCAAAAAACAAGACTTGGAGCATCATGATATGAGTGTGCATGTTTGAGTGAAATCGCGATTTGACGGAAGATGGCTATGGTGGACATACGCCTATACTAGCTACTGGGCGGTACAGGTACTGGTGGGCAAATGACTGGGTGAGTGGTATGACCCTGACTTCCGGGTGGAGGTGGCACTGATGGGGTAGAATGATATCTTGGGGTTGCGCTATGGAGCCCCCATCCCGTGGGCCCTACCAGCAGTCACCAGATTGGTCCTGCTCACATCGAGGTCCACCTTACGATGGACCAGATGTGATTTGAAGATTAATCTTGAAACACCCTTGTGGCAGGGTAAATGGGTGAAACACTCGCAGTCCTTGAAGATTGAAGGATGGGATCTTATTGGTGTATTGTCATTAGTTGACCTTTGACAAGGTGCCCAAATGAAATCCTTTCAGGATCTCCGAACTGAATTTGAATGACATAAATCTAAATGTTATCATTATCCACAACAACGCCATGCCCTCATGTCCCACTGGGAATCTCTCAAACGTGAATATATCCCACTTGAAGCAAAGATGCATATTAGGTCCCTTAGAGAAAGGGGGGATATTGTGGATATACAAGACCCTGGTGATCAATTCCCCCGACCTCCTCTCGAAGCTGATGGCTTGCACTAGACGACAACTGCTGGAGAGATGCTTGTATGTCCCCATGGATGCTGATTATTTAATTGCGGCTCCGACTTACCTACCTATGACCTATTTCACGCCCATGAGATTGTGGCAGGCAAGGAAGCTACCAGAACCAATATGTTTCTGCTGCTCAGAGGAGCAGGGTGATTTTGTTCCTACATGGTATGGAGATCTTTGCTGATCTCATGGGGGTTCTTAGGGCGTGGGTATTGGAACCCTCTTCCGCGTCACATTGTTGGGTATTCTCGAAGATCTTGGGGGAAGCTGGGGAGAATTCCCTCTTGTTGGGATTGGAGCCATGCTCACCAAAAGAGACCTGGCCAGACACTGGAATTCAGAGGTTCCCCAACCCCTGTCCATTGCTGAATGACAGGCATCAATGGACAGGTGCATGGAATAAGAAGAACCATTACATGTATCTGTTGGTTGCCCTCAGAAACGCAAGAACGTTTGTGGGAAGTGATGGACAGGTTATGGTTTTAGATAATGTATATTTGGATTTCCTCTGTGTGTTGCTCGTTGTGGAGTCCCTCTTAATGTGATGGCAGTGGGTATGCTGTTTTCTTTGACTTAAAAACAATAAAATATGGTTACAAAACAATGCCTTTGTGAATTGACCCCTCCGAGTCTCGACACTGTAAGAGCTCTTCACTTTTTCACTGTGACCACTGTGTACTGTCAGGCTTGTTCACAAAGTGACCTGTCCGCATAGTAAAAAGCAAGGTATCTGCACTTCATAGTAATCAGAAATCCTTGTCTAAATAATATATGACACATTCACACACGAGTAAAAGGAAAATCTCTCTCGCGCTTTGGTGTTGCTCATCATTCTTCTAGCGGTCTGTAATCCTGTATTGATGTAAGAAACGTTCTTGAGGACTACCTAGTGCTTAATTTGAGCCAGTGAGGGCCACCGCCATTGGGGACCACCTCCTATCATTCCGCATCCAATATTTACTGAGCTCATGAAAGGGAAAAACATACAAATCCGAAAGATGAATGAAGGGAAATACTGAAAAACCATCACAAAAGGGAGAAAGCAGGAACGTGCGAGAGTGAGATAAAGGCACGTGGAGTGTCTGGTTGCGGATTAAAGATGCATGAGGTTTTAAAAATTGAGCACTGTGCCTGATGATGCCTTAACCAGTTTTATACTAGGACACAATTCTTATCACCCAAGTTAGCAGATATTGAAAACATGCTCAAACATTATCATTCAGTGATGTGAAAAAGTAGAATTAGCCACATTAGTAGTATATTGTGCAACAATACCAATTTGACATGACCTAGCTGCTCCAGAGTCTTCACACAAAATGATGGGGCCCTCCTGCAGACTTTTATGAGGGGTCCCGGAGTCCCTTATATCTTACACAAATATTCATTGGCCTTGGGCTGGATAGGCCCTTCTGATGTTTTAGGGGCACAAGGATGGGTTGGGGACACCTGCAGGGGCTTGCGTTATGCTCCTCGCTCCAACAAATGTCCTTGTGTCGTCTTGCATTGCTTTTACTCATGCCATTGTGTAATTTCTCGGGTGATCGGCAGTATAGGGGGCTGCTTTCAGAAAAGGATGGGCTGCCATGGCTCACCCATGCCCCTTCGCCCAGTTCGGGTCGCTGTTGCCTGCATCATGAAGCTGGTTTAAACATTTTTGCTAGCGAGGATTTTGGTTTCCAGTCGGCCCCCATAATAAGCAAAGGCTCTCCTATTAAAACACAGCCTCCTCCAGGTAACACCATGTGAAAGAACACGCTGCTTAGAAAAAATTTGTAGACAATGAAACTATCAGTTGAACTCCTTTGATCTTCATGCGTCCAAACATTTTCAGCACAGGCTAATCCCAGTTCTTACGCTAATTTAAGCACAAAATGTGCAATTGGACCATCACAAAAAAACTCAGAAAGATTAGACTTCATTTGACCCATTAGACTTTTTTGGGTAAAAAGATCTAATAAATTTACATCTGCGAGCAAACGACTGCTAAAGGAGTAAGCAGTATATATTGTATAACTTTCCTCTAAGACTTGGCAAGTCCTTTCATAACTTAACTATCTATGTTTTGTTTGTTGGTAGTGTTTAATTTCTGCTGTCAAAGCAACCAGCACTCCGACACAAGAGCCGACCTGGCCTTACTTCCAGTGTTTCTTTTACCTATAATTATGCAGTTGCATAAACTGATTGCCACAACCCCTTCTCTAGTAGACGATGGAGGCCCCTGCCCTGTTTCCGCCAGCTCTGAAGCAATCCACCTGCCAAATCTAGAGCTCTTCTCTACTCTGGGACCCAACACTAGGCGGCGATCTATGCTATAGATATGAATGTTAGCAGCCCTACATGCCAAGAACAGATGCATACTGGTAAGTAGCATATTCATTTCACAGACAGTGCTCCTGCCGCTACACAGCTTTCAGACTCAATGATACTGTCCTGTTTAGTCACTCCAGCAAAAGCATCTTCTCTGCTGACTGAGCCCTCAGCGGGGTGAGCAAACTGAGCAGCATTGACCATGTGATATGGGACTGTCCAAAATCAGCATTAAGCTTTGAAGAACCCCCCTACCCGGAAGCTGCCTTATATTGATAGATAGTCTGCCTCTGTCTATGTCAAGAAGACCTAAGCATTCTCTGGAATTAGAGAGGCTTCACGGAACCAGATGTGTGTGTGTGTGTGTGTGTGTGTGTATATATATATATATATATATATATAACCCTTTCATGTGATCAAGGTCCCACGCGGGCTGAAACGCGTTATGGGTGCGGTGGTGTTGGGCATTAAATAAAGATGTTGCACCATCAATTGGGTTTTTTCCTTGTATGATGATATATCTAATCATGATATTTTACTATTAGGCCTTTTCCTTGTATGACGTGGAGATAGGTCTGATTATTTTCCAGTGGACCATTCACACGGGATCCCAGCTTCCTATTGGACTATTTCTGTAGGAGTGCTGGTGTACCCTCCTAAAATTCTTCTAAGAAAAAGAATTGTATGCAGAACACTTTCATGCCCACCATGTGAAACCCTCACTAAGCTCTATGGTGTTGCAGATTAAAGGGACATGCAGTAAATATTGTCACAATAGGTTTCAAAGCCCAGCCTGACATCATCCATCAAAGCAGCCTTCTAGAATCCCTGTTGTTTGGTATTGTCAGTGATGCAGGATGGAGTAAGAGAACTAGTGTTTTGCTCAATATTGGATGCCCCCTTAAAGATAAGTTTCTAAAAGCTGCCCTCAAAGCTTCTCTTAAAGTGAAAGTTACACCGAACATGTGGCAACCCACAGTACAATATCCAGGAATCACTTAGTTATTTTATTTATTTCAACAGATCTTCAATAGTTTTTCCAACTTTAGCAATTGGAAGTTATGTTTTTTCATGTGTAAGTCAGACTTACCCTTGCACATATTTTTTCTCACACATAGGTTTCAATTGAACAGATTTACTCCTGTGGGTGGAGACACATGAATGCTCTTGTAGCTCGTACACTCTTTTGGGAATTTACAAACCATTTTATGACCTCATTCTTCCTGGAAAATGCAAGAGATATACGTTCTACTATGGGATGAAGAGGGAACACATCCAAAATGTATAAGGGTACAGGGGAAGTGGTTCCTCCAGGGTTGGAAATATTTTACCAATATTAAAAATTCCCCAAAAAGTCATCAAGTGCATTTAAGCTTGCTCTGACTTTTTTCGCTCAATAGAACATACATGTGTTTATTCTTCCATAAGGAACTGGTATTCTCTCACCTTTTCTAGGATTTTCTAAAATTGCACATGGAAAGATGCAATTGGCACAGGTGTTCAGGCATAACTTGGAAAGGCGCATGCCTGTGCGCTAAAAGGGGCAAAATGGTGTTGGCTGGCCATTTTGTGGTGCTCCATATTTGGCCTGAATAACAAAAAAAATTATGTAACTAAATAATTATAAAAATCAGGATCTTACCAAAACTTGAAGAACCGTATTTATTGTGAACTGGCCCGATGAACCCCATCAAATGTTTCTTAACATTTTCTGTAATTAATATACTGACTAACCAATAACTTTTCACGCTACTTGTTTTTCTTAGTAACCTACACCTGTTAGTTTGGTTCTGCCTCCTCTTTCAGGTGGTGGAGACATGTACATCTACATTTTTGAGTAATTTTACACTCTGATTTTGTGAAAAGCCAAAAGTAGTAAAGTTACTCAAAAGTGTAAGAGTAACGTTGCACGTATACATGACGCACAAGTGTACCTTAATCTTGTGAATAGCCCCACACATATATTTCTCCAGCTCACATGTCCTAATAGGATTTATGTGTGGGCGATATGAATTTGATACCCATTTGCATCAATAATAATAATTTATTATATGAACATATGCAAGAGAAAAATATCCAAGGTTCGTTTCCTACAAGAGTGACACTTCCATAAAAGATTCGAGTAGGTCTTTGTCCAATTGTCAAAGCTGCATGAATTGCATCTTGCTGTAACCTGTATTTTTCTTTTACCAGTAAAGTTAGGTTTATCGTTGTCAGAGAAGCCATATCTTCATTAGTACTGTTGTAACAAAAGCAGTTTAAACTTACTTTCATAACAAATTACTACGCAACTTGCTCGCTGGTGCTTCTTGTGTATGTCACCACCTTTAAACTATGTCACCACAGCAATCAGCGACTGTTTTGTCATTTACATTTTCAGAAGCTTTGCTTCTGTTAAAGGGAGTCGGGCATATTATGCGTTTGTTATTGCACAGTTTATATGGTTACTTACTGGGGTAAACACGTAGCAGGGCAGGGCAGACTAAGTGGTATTGTTCACTCTTTCCGAACTGGAAACCTAGTAAGACGACCTAAAAATAGTCTCGGCTGAGGGGATTAAGCACTAACATATGTTGCAGGTTGAGCAATCCAAGTTTCCAATGTGTTGTGCTGAAGTTTCGAATTTGAGCAGCAGAAGCAGGTGGCTGGGCCTGGAAGAATCCTAAAATAAAAGGCCATTGCTTTTATAGCAGAATGTGAAATCTGTCATGTGGGCACCTGGCACAGGCACACACAGTGAAATATACTCCCTTTATGTGCCCAAGGCCTGTTGACGGATGCATTTATGAGTATATTTGTGTTTTCTAGGTTCATTCTGTAGTTTCCTGGAATGGGCAACTTAAAACACGTCTATTTGAATCGTAGAGTTAAACGTTATGGCTTTCTTACTGTTCCCTTTAGAAATGGCTTACGATGTGTGTCATGAAATGAGTACAGTTGTTAAGGGTTTCCCTATCACTATGGGGCACATGCATCAAGATTTTTACTGGTCGCCTTTTGCGGCAATCCCTTGGGCTAGAAGATTTGCACTTTGAGAAACCTTGATGTGCCAGTTTAGGAAGGGTTGTATATTATTTTGCCACTCGTAATTAGTACGTTTGTAATTTTATGACTACCGAGAGAGGAACTTTGGCTCTGCCCAAATGTTGTCCCCTGTGTACATATTTTGATTGTGCAGAAGTTATGTGCTTTTGAAGAAAGAGAGTGCTTGTATTGCACTTTTCACTTGTTGGAAAGTTTATGCTTCTCGCAGGAGGACCGAGTTGGTTATGCGACAAGCTACTAATCAAGGCTATAGCTCTAATCTGTTTATTGTGAAAAGTTATGACAAAATCAGAAGTAGAGCTGGCTTATTTACTGTTAAAGGCATATGTAAAAGCCAAAGGCCCTTTAAAGGGGGATTGGCATTACAATGTGAAGCTGGTAGTTAGGTATTTTGTAACAGGGGCAGTTACGGATCACAGTAGTTTGTTAAGGATTTGGTGTGGGTTACTCCATGTGACCTTCTATGGGGTAGAGGATGATGAGAATAATGAAAATGTATCACAAACTGTAGGCCTGAGTTATTTATTGTGAACATAATATGTTTAAACCAATAGGCTTACAAGTGTGGATAGTTATTCTACTGTGTCAGCGATGAAGGTCGGTATTACATTACTTGAATTCCACAAACCGCTGTAGTAGATAAGCACTCATCTTTCAAAGGTAAGACCTATTGGCTTGCCAATGCTTGATTTTTAAAGTTGTTGAAAGGGGGCATGGATAAAATGATTAGGGAGACTATCTACACACAATTATATCTGCCATGGTGACTATCTGGATGCTGTGGTAGCGACAGCTCTTATTTATAAACTAGAGATAAAGAGGTTGTGCTGTCAGCGGGTGGCAACACTAGCAAAGACGGTTTTCTCCAATAAGGTGTCCAGGAATTATGTACAAAAATACATTTTACTTCACACTACTTCTGTATGATGCTGTTGACCCACAACTCATAATAAAATCAAAAGTTACCCTCTTAAGGATAGACCCAATTAGGATAATTCATTGTACATGGAACTTCAAAGTAATATCCCGACCCTTTTTAATAATAAGGCACTCATTACAAGGTGGTTACTTAATTATGAGGGGGTCGGTAACCACAGTTAAGAGCCCCATTAGAATAATCCACTGGACACTACTGATTTGTTTTCTTTCATCCAGTTTAAATCTCCAGTGAAAATACTAAGGAAAATAAGAATTAATGGGGGACTCGGACCTGGAATTTATGATCTCCCCTGGGTAATTTAGCATTTTATTAGTGGATCCTCGGGGATCCAACTTATTATGGTAAGGATTTTGCACCGACAACTGAGTTATCTGTACTTTCACTATCTGTAACTCCAGAGTTGAGGGGGTACCAGCCATTTTCCTGACCACTCATGATGAGGGAGGGTGTAAATATTTGTGAATCTGTTCCACCCAACGTTGTCCATTCTAATAACATTATGTCTGCTTATTGGAATCACCACCGTATAACGATTTCTACTTTTAATCAATACTAAAGGTACAATAGAAGTATTTACTTCCCTTATCAGAAAGTAACGTCTTTGGTGTGGGTAAGGGCAAAAGAGGATGCGTTACAGTTTGCCAGGTCATTTAAACAGCGGAGGATGTGTTCTCGCCGGTAAACAACGTTTATCACGAAAAGTTTTCCCCACAGGGAATTACAACACCGTTGTTACAACGACCGCCTTGCAACCACGCATTCCGTTACTCCACAAGTCGTAACAACGACTTGCAAAGGGGGTAGAAGGTGTTGGATTTAAAATCCAACACCTTCCCTACTGTCCGCTTAGACTGGAGTTGGAATAGTAAATTATACTATTCCAACATCCAGCACCCCCCTCCGCAAGTCGTTGTTATGACTTGCATGGTAATGGTATGCGTCGTTGTAAAGACTGCATTGTAATTCCCTGCGGGGGAAAACATAATGCGGTAAAAAGAGGTATATTCATTCTCGCCTAATTACATTTACTCCCACTCTTCCTATTCCGTGATTTAGGCAGAGTGAAAAGATATTTCTTGATTTTCCTATAATTTGAAGATATTTCTACTTGCAAATGTTGTTATCCATACTAATATTATAAAGAGAGAGCCCAAACCTTTGAGGCGGGTAATCTCAGTAACCACAGCACCAATCACAACACCCAATACAGCGTTGGAAAGGGCAGTTGCAGCAGAAGGACATAGGCTATGCAGACGGCCACCATATACATTTTTTTTAAAATTGTTTTTCTTAACTTTTCAAGAATCAGTGGTGTTCATCACAATCATATAGTGCAAGACATACAATTGTACCGTAGGACACCGTATACATTTAAAAGGTAAAAGAACCGTGCCAGCAAAGTAGTCCCTTGTGGGCGTGTCTGCGTTGTGCTGTGGGCGTGGGCTGGGGGCGTGACTAACGCTGAGGGCGTGTGGTACGGCCATCACATCGTGGGCTGTGGGCGTGACAAACGCTGGGGGCGTGTGTCCGCCCTTCATGCCATGTGAGTCGTACATACAAGCGCCAATTACGTTGCTGCACAGCATCAAGGGGCACGCTGGGGGCATGAGAAACGCTGGGGGTGTGTGTCCGGCCTTCATGCCATGTGAACGCAATTGCGCCGCATAAAGGAGCACGCTGGGGCATGAGAAACGCTGGCGGCGTGTGCTACGTTCCGCCCTTCATGCCATGTGGTTCGTACATTAATCAGAAGATCCTCTGCTGTGGCCGTGTGCTGGGGGCATGACAAACGCGTTCAGCTGGAGGCCTGGTAAGTAACATTACTGCAGCCTCTCCTGCGCGCTGTTACTGAACTCTCTCATTCAACGAAATTAGACGCGCCTGCTACCATCAACCAGGGCTCTAGCCGGGCTCCGGCGGCGGATCAGTACACTAATTACACAAGCCTGATAACATCAACCAGAGCTGCAGCTGGGCCTCAAGCGGGGGAACACGCGCCTGCTAACATCAAACAGGCCTGCATCTGGGCCTCAAGCGGGGGAACAAGCAAATGAGCAAGTCTGCGGGGACAATTACTGCAGCCTCTCCTACTTGCTGTCACTGAACTCTCTCATTAAACGGATTTAACCGCGGCTGATAACTCTCTCATTCAACGACATTACACGCGCCTGCTAACATCAACCAGGGCTGTAGCCGGGCTCAGGCGGCGGATCACTACACCAATTACACGCGCCTGCTAACATCAACCAGGGCTGCCGCTGGTCCTTCTCCGTCCCTATTCTAATGAAACAAAACATTTTGTCTACCGCGAGATTTTGAAATAAATTGCCCTTGCCAAATACACACATTACACACATTCTATTTCATACCCGGACAACGTCGGGACGGGCTGCTAGTATTGTTACCATATTTGCATTCAATCACATTCAATATGTGCCAAACTAGTACTTGGGATGTATGCAAGTGACTACACATGAACTTGCAAGATTGTTTATGTTTCAGAAACCGATTGCTATTTTGGATTCAAAATGGTACTGTTTTCTGAAGCTGAAATGAAATATGTTGTTTTTACAATAGGAAATAAATATGACTCTTTCAGTACTTGGTTGCTTCTGGATGAGAATCACATCAAGATCTTCATGGGAAAATAGTCCCTTTTCTTTAATTCAGAATTTTCTCCTCATTATGTCTATCCACAATACTAATCAGAGATCGTAGATCCAAGCAGCCTTCTCAATAACCAACCCTAATGATAAATTTCCTGTGTCCAATGTATTCAGAATACAGCCACAATGTTTGTGATGGGGTTGGGAATTAGCAACAAATAACCCCAAACCTCCAAAGCCCCTATAGACTGTGCTTCCCCATCACATTAATTTCAGAACACCCGCTTTTCCCAGATAGCCAATCCCAAACTGCCCCATCTTACCTCTATTTAAAAGGCAACCTCGAACCACCAAGAGAAGTCAGTGCTCTGATTATACAGGATGACATTTTGAACCCAGATTGACGTTTTACATCAGGTTGCCGGTACTCTTTGGTTACCACTGAGCAGTGGAACTCCATACATCAGTTCCATCAACTCATTTAAGAAAGCTTAGCTCCCAAAAATGTATGGATGTTCACAGGAAGAATATAACATATTGAAGACAGTATTCCTTTGAAAGAATCCATTGCTAATATAATGGCCAATGCAATACCCAAGAAGCATTGCAAGTCATATGAATACTTAAAAAGTATGTGATTGTTATCAGTACATTTTGCACAGTTAAATCAGAAATGTATGCTATATAAGTGTTAATATAACTAAGACATATCTTTTCTTTTCTTGTAGGTTTTTGAACCCCGTGAACATGATCCTTGGCACCCTGGTAGTCACAGCGCTGTTTATGGGGTTTGTGTGGACGTCAAATAACAAAGAATTCATCCGTAAACTTAAGAAGCAGTACCCAATGATGTTTGTCTTGGCAATATTGGTATCCAGTTATTTTATTATCTCCCTTTTTGGAGGTGTTATGGTGTTCATCTTTGGGATCACTTTTCCTTTGCTGTGTAAGTTAAAAACAAAATTATTTTAAAGGAAATATATCCACATGTCCTCACTAAGAACTGTTGAGTGTGAATGTCCTATTTCTGTCTTGGGGCCCAAGCAGGTCGCTGGGAGCGAGAAAGTGCCAACTTGGTGCCAGAAATGGGTACATAAATAAAAGATGCACCCTCTTCTCCGTCGATAAACCTAGCAATTCTCTGGGTCTGCTGATTTACTTCCCCCAATTCTTCATGTTTTCATCAAAAGTGATGGAATTAAACTGTTAAAAGGGAGCTGAACTTTCAACAGTTTTCTCTTAAGGATTTGAGCCAAGTGGGGTTGAAGAACAGTGTAATCCCTATCGTATTTCTCTGTCTCTCTACCTTCCCTCTGCTGCTTGTTCTTGTCACAAGAGACCAGAATTACGGAGTGTGAGTCATGCACAAGTCAGATCTCTGTACCTGTTCCTTTCAGGTGTAGACTGTATTGCTTTTGGTGCCTAATACATCTTTACATCTTTCAACTCTAGATCATTAGAGAGATCCTCAATTACCATTTTTGCCTCAGTGTAGGATTGCCTGTGCCAACAGAGCTAAAAGACGCCAGAACCTGCCATAGTGACTGAGTTGGATATGGCCATGGGACTGAGGAAGAGGGCTGCTCCCTACACTCATGGCCTATTTTCTAGCCAGTAGTGGAGCATCTCTTCCCGTTCAGCCCAAATCAGAGATCTCATGTGGCCCAGTGAATGCTGAATAAGAAGTTAGGAGGTTTTGAGCATGGGGAAGATGGTCGCTGTGCAAGTTGCTTGATAAGGTGGCACCTAGTGCCTCTCTTCACGTTTGAAGAATGGAGAATGTCCTGCTAAACACAACATTTCAATCTTATATTTGATGCGTATTACACTTGAAGGTGGGTTATTATTGATGCTTGCTAGGAGTTCCAGGATGACGGAAGAGAAGAAAAACATGCTTGTGGTGTGTGTAACTGTACAGATGCTGTGATTAATGCCACCATCTAGTGTTTGGCTTGGATGTGTACAACTTGTTATTCTTCAAAAAGTCTTTTCGAGTCACAGGACCTGGTGACTCCACCTATTAGTGGTAACACGTATGGGCATCAGCTCCATTGTTAGATTGTTTTTCGTCTGCTGTCTGGTGCAGACGCGTTTATGTGATCTCTAGTTCGACGCTGCATGCTGTTCTCGCCGGGCCTTCGGATCCGTTCCTGCATGCTGTTCTCGCCGGACCTTCGGATCCGTTCCCCGTCGGTGCAGAAGATAAACAATTGCGTTTGCCTTTGCATTACAAACTGGTCAACTCTCAACAACTTTCTGGAGACCACGATGGTGGTGGAGAATGTCCACTTCATGGAAAGAACTCAGTTTTGATTCTGTCCCAATTGCCACACCAAGTATCCGAGATCAGATGTCCTCGAAGTGTGAAATCTGTGTTTGCCCCCGAATACCATGAATACTCCTGTGCTTGGCCTTTAGAAACAAAAAGACCCTTCAAAATCGAAGCGCACACCGCATCACCTCGGCATCAAAAGCTAACAAAAGAGAAGATGATAACACTACAGAAGTCTTCAGAGAGAGGGAGGAGTCAGATGCTGAGCACCCAGATACCCCATCTGTCGGGGGTGAGGCGGCTTTCTCATTGCCAAGTGTTGATTCCAAAGCAATCGTCAAGGAAGAAGAACCTCCGCTAGCCCAGCGTCCTCTGAAGGTCGCAGTGAGTACTATAGCTCCCTCTGCTTGCCAGAAAAAGGTACATCCTTCCTGCTCCTGTGCCATACCTGAGGCCTCCGATTCACCACTGCCTCACCATCCGAGCCGGACTCACCACCCGAACACCATACGGCGCCGAGATCCTCCTTGAAGCCTTGAACTTCAACCACCGCTTCGGCATCGGATCTGAAAATGTGCGCTCGGCCACCCTCTGATTCGAAACGTGTGGCCCAGAAGCCTATGGAGTGGAAACACACTGCATCGCAACATTTAGGGCAGAGAGGCACTGATCCAAAGCAGCCAGACTTGAGACACTCTTAGCCGAGAATAACATTGATCAAATGTGGTTGGCTCCCCTATTCAGCTCCATTAGGGCCCTCTACAGCAGCATCCCCTACTGCTTCGGAGGACTCCAAACTACTAATCCTGCAGCAACTCCAAGAAAACCTGGACACTAAGGAAAAACCTATCCGCATCCAGCCAGGTACTGGTCGGATTCTGGCGAAGCCTTCGCAGATGTTGAAGGATCCTGCCCTTCAGAAAAGGAAATTTACTTTTGAGGAGGTCATCCATTCTCCAGTGGCACCCACATCCAAGAAGGCTAAGAGACGCAATAGAGCCACTACTCCACTGGCTCCTGCTCATCTCTCTCCTTCACTCCTTCCTCCCCCTTCTCTTCCTTCCCCTGCTTCTCCTCTCTTGCCCGTAGGTTCTCCACAAGCTTGATAGGCTTTCTGTTTCGGTAAGATAGCGCACACTGGGATCAGATGGCAGATCTTGTCTGGCATCTCCCAGAGCAGTATCGTTAAGGTGGACAGGAATTGGTGGCAGAGGACAAAATCATCTCCAACATCAACATCTGCTGCTCAGTGGGTGCTGCTGATACAGTTGCACGGGGGGTGGGGGTAAATATGTGTGTGGTGTCTACATAGGTGCCTCCCCAGCGTGGACATCAGTTCTTTTCTTTTAGCATCAGTCAGCACAGATCTGGAGAGCTACCACCAGTCATTTTTTGACTGACCTTTTTTTGACTTTTTGTTGAAGTTTTTGTTATATCTTTCTCCCGGTGTGGAAGGGGAGTCCATTAGGAAAGTTGGCTTCAAGCCGTGCCTATCAAAGACAGATGTTGGTGATGGACCCACATCTTGTTTGCCTCTGGTGCTTAAAGTGAAGCCACGATGCAAAGACCTGGGAGCGGTCTCTCAAGCTCCTTGCCGCTTGACGTGCGACGCCTCAATAGTCTTGATCCTGGCCGAGAGGTAGATCCCGGGATCGGTCATGGAGCCATCTTCCCTTCATCGTCGTCAAAATCGTCCGGGTGTTCGGGTAAGTCCCACAAAAAGAAGAAAAGTAAAAAGTCATGGAGGTCTTCGACTTCACCGTTTCCATCGAAGTAATTCAACAAGACAAGGGAGCATTGTCATTCAAGGCCTTGCTCTTTAGTTGAGCCTGTGCCTGAGCCGGTTTCGCGCCTCCCTGAGTGTCCGGGAGTCGGAGAGACCCCTGCTCAACTCTGCCAATTTAATAGGGCCATGTACCTCATATTTAAGTGGCCTGACACCGCTGGGGTGCCTTTGGGCCCCACAGGTTCAGAAGGGGCCCCTACTGGTTCCCCGTTGGTGGGTCTGCCCCCTGTGCCGTTTGGGACCCTTGGATCTGCAGATAGGTCTAAATCGGTGCCGGTTGTGCCACCTCGACCTTCACCATCGCTGGTCTTGATGTTGACGCTTCCAGCAGCGCCTTTCCCATTCTCATTCCCAGCTGCTACACTGAGCCTGAGGGGCGTTGCATGATGCCTACTCTGGCGCCGACTGGAGCCTTGCCTTTCAGACCAGAGCCCAAGTCCTTTTCTTACGGGCTAGGACTTGGAGAGGAATGGAGGAATGGGAGAGGCCACTGAACCCTGAGGAATACCATCCCCTAGACCCCCACCATGTATTGGTGTAAGGAATTGGTGGGCGCCAGTGGACTGGACACCTATCCAGATGCTGCCATGGTCTCTTCTCCTACTGTGGCTATGGAGACGGGTATTCTTTTGTTATGATGGTGGGAAGGGTGACCCAGGTCTTAGACCTTAGCCTGCCTTCAGTGGCAGTCAAGACTAACATCTTGACAGAGGTGCTTCAGCTGGGAGTGATCCCCTCTGAACCGCCTCTCCCTTTTAATAAAGCACTTACGGGCGTCCTGCTTGGGACTTGGTCCAAGTCCAGCATAGGGGCTCCTATGAACATGACAATTGCTCGCCACCATTTCCCCGCCCCAGGGGACCCTAATTTCCTCACGCAACACCCTACCCCGGAAAGCTTGGTGGTCCAAGCCTCCACTTCCCGCATACACCCTGACTCATTCCCTACCACTCGACCTGATAGAGCATCGAAGAGGCCAGCCACCTTAGACAAGAGAATGTTTTCTTCCACCACACCAGCACTGCAGTCCAAAAACAATGCATGTCTTTTGGACCGTTACTCCTATACATTGTGAGATGTACTTTGCCAATTCGGTCCTGCAGATGATTTTAGCGTGGAATTGTTTTGCAGCCCCAACTCTGGCAGTTATAGCTTGAGTATCTATTCTAAGGCAAGGAATCTGCGACTAGAAGTCTCTATTAGTTGAACAGGTTACTTCCCTTCAGTACCGCCTTATTTGGTAGAGAGACTGTCTAGTTGCAGATTCCTTACGGACTCACCCATCCTCTCTGCTCTGCAAAAAGATTTCTGAGTTAAAGGCTGTTTCCATTTCAGGGCTCTAGTTTTCCACACTAGTCGTCAGTGTTCTTCGTGACTCTGCATTCCTTGCCTGGAAAGTCGCGAAAAGAAACAAATGTCAACACGCTGGCCTGGCACCTTTATAGGCACCACATACATCACTTCTGGCACGGACTACTCCATGCGGAGCCGAACAACACCACCTGCGGACGCGCAGGGGCACTGCTCACAAACAATTTCCAGAGCCAGTCTGACGCCTGGGGATAATTCTAAGGTAAGGAATCTGGGGCTAGTTAGTCTCTAGCGTTGTCGAAGGTAAGTAACTTGTTCAATAGGTACATTCGGTCAGAGCACTTCCACATGGTAACTCTACAAGATGTCATTCCGTTGCTGCAACAAGGCGACTTATTAACTGCCCTCGAGCTGAAGGACAGCTACTTTCACATTCCCATTCATCCAGCGCATTCATGGTAAGTGAACATCATTTCCAGTTCAAAGTACTCCCTTGTGGGGTTACAGCAGCGCCTAGGGTCTTTACTAAATATCTGCCAGTGTTCGCAAATCATCTCTGGTAGAGCAGTATCCACGTTTCTCTTAACTGGACTACTGGCTGATCAAGAGAGCCACCCACCAACAATGCCTAATGCATATGCAAACCACCATCCACACCTTACACAGCCTAGGTTTTACCATCAACGTGACCAATTCCCACCTCCAGCCCCTCCAAGTAAAGCCATTTCTAGGGGCATTATTTGACGCTTGGGTGGGAAAGGCTTACCCCAGACCTGCAAGGGTACAGGCATTTCAAAATCTACGTTTCAGCCAGATCGCCAGGTAACTGTCAAAATGGTGATGCAATTGTTAAGAATGATGGCGTCTTGCATAGCCATAGTTTCCCCCATGCTAAATTGTGCATGCATTCATTACAAGAGTGCCTAGCGACACAGTGGTGCCAGGCGGAGGGTCGTCTAGAAGATCTAGTGTTGGTGGGGAGCCGCACATCTTGTTCTCAGCAATTGTGGAATGTACACAATCTAACACAAGGGTGGCCCTTCCTTGACCTAATTCCGCATTCCTCAGGACACCATCACCGTGAATACCGCACCTACTGACTGGGGTGCGCATCTCAATCACCTCATTGTTCAGGGAATGTGGTCTGCCTAACAGTCCCTACACTTCAACTACCTGGAACTGCTTGCTATTCAGCTCACCATTCGGGCATTCTGTTTGATCATTCAGATCAAGACAGTCTAAGTACTCACAGACACACGACTGCTGTGTTCTATTTACAGAAAGAAGGGGGTACACATTTCATCCAGCTGTCAGCAGTAGCCCAAAGCATTACAGGTAGGCAATACATCACAGTGTGTTCTGCTTCTCCAGCACATTCCTGAGGCGGACAAAGATCTAGCAGATCTGCTCAGCAGGATGCATCAACAAGTCCACGAGTGGGAACTTCACCACTAGGTTCTACCACCATACTTTCAGTGGTGAGGGCATCTCAAATAGATCAGTTCGACACCACTGAAAATGCCAAAAGCCCAAACTTCACCACCAGGTTACCACACCCACAGTCCATGGGCAATACACTATGGATGAACTGGTCAGGGATATTTGCCTACGCTTTTTCACCTCTCTCGCTCCTACGATTTTTGTGGACTGCAGACTTAGGCAGACATGCCTTACTCTCATCTTAGTGGCTCCAACCTGAACACGCCAGTCATAGTACTCCACCCTGGAAGAGGCCTTGTTAGTTCTTCACGAGAAGGTCTCCAACAGGCTGTACCTTCTTAGACAAAATCACGACACTCTCCGACACCCCAATCCTCAGCAACCAAACCTTGCTATTTGGCTCCTGAGATCTAAGTTTGGTTAACCTAAACCTTCTGGAGGAGTGTATTTCTATTCTTAAAAATACACAGAGGCTTACTACCTGGGCCTTTTACACAGGCAAATGGAAACGTTTTGCACACTATTACCTTTCCAAGCAGATCAACCCATTGGCAGCATCGGTACAAGATATTGTCTGTTACCTCTTTCACCTCCAGAAGTTAAGCCTCGCCTACACGTTGCGTCTGGCTGCTGTGGCTGCCAACCTATAGAATAGGCAGTACGCTTTGCTCCTTGGAGTACCAGTTATTAAGACTTTCATTGAAGGCCTTAAACGAGTTATTCCAACTTGGATGGCCCCTGCTCTGGTGTGGAACCTTAAAAATTGTTCTTGCTAGGCTTGTGGGCCCTCCTTTTGAACCACTTCACTCCTGCCTATTACAATTTTTATTGTGAAAGTAGCTTTCCTCTTAGCCACCACTTCCCTTAGACGAGTTAGTGGGATACATGTTCTTACACTGGAAGAACCATTTATTTATTTAAAGATTTATAGAGCGCCTGGTGACCCGAGGGCATTCTTTCAGGTTAACCAAGTTCACCATGATAGAGTGGTTCTGAGAACCAATCCCAAATCCCTCCCAAAGGTGGTCTCCAGCTTCAACCTTAATCAAAGAATTGAATTACCAGTCTTCTTTCCACATCCAGAGTCTGTAGCAGAACGCTCTTTGCACACTCTGAATGTTAAAAGAGCGTTTTTGTACTACATTGATAAAAAAACATTTTGAAAGACACAACCGTTGTTTGTTTCCTATCCTAAGCCTCATAAGGGGTGGGCCATTTTTATGACTGGGGTTTCTTGTTGACTTGTCAAGTGCATTCGGTCTCGTTATGCCAAATCTAAAATATCTCTGCCTGCCCCTCCCAGACTCGATTCTACTTGAAAGAAAGGGACTTCCATGGCTTTCTTAGGTAATATACCACTAGCTGACATATGTAAAGCAGCTACCTGGTCCACTCCTCACACCTTTACAAAGTACTACTGTGTGGATGTCCTGGCATGTCCAGTGCACATTATTCCAGTCCTCTGCAACAACCTTAGGCTGAGCCACTGCTTTGAGAAGACTGTTTTACAGTCTGTGCACAGCATGTGTATCTACAGCTACACATGCCATGAAAGGAAAATGTTACTTACCTTGTAAGCATCTGTTTGTGGCATGTAATGCTGTAGATTCCTATGAGGCCACCCTCCTCCCTGAACACCTGTGGTTGTTGTGAATACTCTGTGTATTCGGGAAATGTTCTACCTGTGATAGCTACTCTTGATTTTCCCTGCCAGGTCTGTCATGCCTCAATATTATTAACAATTGGTTCATTCGGGTGCACAATATTTCTTATACTTTCTCATAGATTATGTAGAATTGTAAAGTAAAGTTAACATCAGAATCCAAAACCATCTGTGTATTTATGTACTATTTTATAAATTGTAGTCATTCATAAATACGTATATCATGTATGAGTTTCAAGATAGGCTGTACAAAAATTAGACTCTACAAAAGGTGAACATTCAGTGCAAGTGGTGACTTTTAGTGCTCAGTGCTTACGGCGCAAGAGTGACCAACAAAACTATACAGTTATATACAAAGGGAAATACAAACAATGATTTGACGTGGTCTATGCTTGTTTCAATTATAAAACTGTACACTGCATTTGTCAGTACTTAATACAGAATAATAATACAGCAGATCCACTTATTAGTCGACGTTTTAACCCTGGACGAGCGCACATGGGGCGTCACACACGAGTCTTCATCAGGACTGTGGGGGGACAGCAAACAGCCTACGTGATTTAAAGGAGATGTTTTGAGATTGGATAATGTCATGCCTGGCATAGCAAACCGGTGCAAGAAAAAGCTTTATCAGAAGGGCTGCCCTTAACCTCGACAAATTAACAATGCTTGTCCTCTGACAGCTTGGCCCCTGTCACTGATGAATCCAACAGGTGCTCCTTCCTCCTTTGGTTAATCACTGGTTCCCCCAAATATAAATGGGGCATGGGAGCCCCATGTTTTTTGTAGTGGGAGCTCTGCCGATTTATGTCACAGTGATTGTGCGGTCAAAACATGAATGAGTTTTCTCTGCTTTTCCATTTAACTTAATTGCCACGAAACGGCAGCTCTTCATTGGCCATTCTATGCATAGTTCATGGTTATTCATTTGGAGCGATGAAGGGATGAATTGGAGACCCCAGTTTAATAAAATTTCCTTGTAATTAGTATTTTTCACACCACAGCCAAGCTGGGCTGCTCTTACTTTGGCAACTACCAACCCTCTCTTCCGACTAGCACCACAGTTTGATATCATTAATCTATGGTAGTAAATGACTCCATTACTTACCAGTAACCTTCATTACCCTGAATATGATCCCCCTTGTCCCAGTTAATCTAATGTGAGGCGGCCCTACCCACCACGGGACTTTTAACAGGCTTAAAAAAAAAAAGCAAAGTCATTCCTTTATGTCCATGACCTACATGGACTTAAGGCTCCTCCCCCCACATTCCCTTCTGTTAGTAACAAGACACAAGAGAAAGGAGGTGCAGAACCCATCACCATGGAGGGATGGGTGCTGACTGGGACGAGGGGAACCAAATTTAAGGTAATGAAGGTTACCGTAAGTAATGGAGTCATCACCCCCTCATTAGTCCTACTCGTTCCGGTCAATACAACGTGCAGATGTCACAAGCTGTGAATAAAACACATTGCACCAACTTACAATGTTACAAAATTTGTTTAATACAGGCACAATAATTACTGCATTGCTGTCTTCACAACGTTTAATCAACACATCCAACCTGTAATGTTCAAAGAATGTGTGAGGGACGGCCCATGTAGCAGCCAGGCAAATCTCCTGAATAGACACCCCACCAACCGCAGCCCAGGAAGAGGAGACCAACCTAGTGGAATGACCCTGAATCTGAGAAGGAGGGGACTCACCAACCTAGTTATACGCCTGAGAAATAGCTTGTCAAATCCATCGACTCAAAGTAGAAACAGACACCTGTTTACTCTTGTCAACATTGACAAAAGCAACAAAGAGGGAATTGAAAACTCTGAATACCATAGTGCAATCCAAATAACACAGAAGAGTACGTCTAACATCAAGGGAGGAAAGATCCGGTTGCAGATCATCACCCTGTAACACAGACAAAATCTATCCCTGATCAGAATGAAATGTAGAATTATTCTTAGGAATAAAACCAGGGTAAGGATGGTGTATCGCCCTATCAGGCAAAGTGCGCAGATACAGGTAAGTAATGACCAGAGAACCCAACTCCCCATTACGCCTAGCTGTAGTGATGGCTAAAAGAAACACCAATTTAGCAGGCAACCAAACCAACTGGGTGGAATCCAAAGGCTCAAAAGGCTCACACTGCTAACCCTTAACACAAGAGGCAAATCCAAAGAGGGAACCCTAATCGAGGGACGAGGGTTCTGTAACCGAAAACTCTTCAGTAAATGGTAGACCAAAGGAATAACAGCAGACAAATCACTCCCGGCACCCCAAAATGATTTAAAGGCAGCCCACTGAGCAGAGAGGGTTGAAGGAGACTACTTCTTCAGTAAAACATCCCTCCGGAAATCCACCTCCTGGAAAGGATAAACAGAAACGGGGTCAAAGGATTTAGAGGAACACCAATAAGTAATAGAAACAAATGCTTCCTATAAGAAACCCTGGTATAGTCCTTCATAGAATACTGAATCTGCTCTGTCTCCAGGAAAGAACAGACTAAGGACACCAGACCCGACTTCTTAAGTTCCAAGCAGTTAGACTGAGGTTGAGCAACTGAGTTGTAGACATCACCGGAAAGTGCAAGGGGGACGGATCTAATGGGAACTTGAAAAAAACTGACCCTTCGAGAGAGACAGCAGAAGAGCAAACAAAGGTCATCTGGACCAAAAAGGTGCCACCAGGATCACGGATATACCCTCCCCCAAGTCGTCAAAAAACCCTTGGAAACAACGGAATTGGGGGCGAGGCAAATAGAAGACCAGTGTCCACGGAACCAATGGCATCCACCGCCCAGGCCTGTGGACAAACCATCTCTGTGTAAAATACTGGGAGTATAGAGTTCCAGGGCGATGCAAAGAGATATATCCAGGGAAAGCCAAAGCGGTAGTTTATCTGGAGGAACAGTGGAGCAGCCAGATGAAACAGGAATGAAGAAGGAAGATTGTGACTTAGGCAGTCTGCCTGAAAATTCAGAACCCCTTGAATATACACTGCCTTTAAGGACAACAAATGAGCTTCCGCCCAGGAACAAATTTTGAGCGTCAGCTGATTCAGATGTGGATACTCCATGCCCCCTTGGCGATTCAAGTTGGAACGAGCCACTTGATTGTCCGATTGGACTATGAGGCACTTACCCTCCAACCAAGGCTGAAAAAAAAACTGGACTGCTTTCAATACTGCAGCCAGTTCTCTCCAGTTGGAGAAATGACCCCTGTCCACCTCTGACCATTGCCCCTTTCACTCCCAATCCAAAAGAGCAGACCCCAACCCCACAAACAAAAGAGACAACCGAAAGGGGAGAACCCTCTCCGGATTTGGAGTGTGCAACCACCAATCGAGGGATTTAGGTATAGAAGAGCGAACCAATGAACTGGATGAATTGGACTGGAGCTAAATGCGACTTTTGGAAGTTCAACTTCAAGCCCATTGTGCGGAGAAGCTCTTTGGTTGAGAGGACTGCCCCTTGAGCCTTTGAAAGAGAGGAAGGGGTCCCAGCGTAGGTGTGAATAATAATTATATAATTTGAAAAAAGTCTATAGAAACAATGAATGCAACCACATTGTTTTAATCACAATGGGAGTAGGTATATTAAATATATTATCACTTGATTACATATTATAATCGGTTGTACAGTGCCCCAAGGAAAGGAGGAAGTGATTGGGTGAGGATAATGTGATAAAGGGATAGTGACGGTAAAATCAACCAAGTATCAGAGCTGCATTGGTAAGTGAATTTCTATACACAAAACAAAAGACCATAGGTTCAATACATAAATCACCACATGTCATACTTCACAAAATACATTAAATGTCAGAATTCTGGCGTGAAGTTGACGACCAAGAAGCTATTGTCGACGTTTCGACCCTCTGTAATTTGCAGGAATTAGTGATGCCCTTGCTGCGGGGTCTTCATCAGGACGGGGTGCGGGGCAGGCAACCTAGTCAATATATAATAGAAAGAATTATTTTAAAATGGGGGATTCCCAAATGGTCGTATGACTCAACACAGTTAGATTAGGAATCATGCGCACACAGAAAGAGAAGGAGCATATCGTTCTAGTTAATGCTCATGTTGTAAATTGAGGATAGGGCTTGCGTCACCATGAAGTTATTCATTTCTTAAAAATAAGGAAACAAAAATATGTGGATTTACTAAATTGGCAGAGACCGTTGGGTCCGAGAGTGGCGGAACAAACAGGTCTGTTGTTCCATTAGAGGGCATCATGGTGCCTGATAATGTATATTATCAACTTACAGTGAAGACGTTTTGTAGAGCGGTGGAGGTCGAATCTGGCCCGGGGATGGTGGCTTTGTCAGGGTCTAAAACAGGATATTAATGTATAATTAAAGTCCATGCAGGATCGGTATATTCAGTATTACTGAAAGTATGGACCACGCTTACCAGAATTATAAATTTGTTGGCATAGGGTCCGGGGGAAATAATTGTGGTAGAAATAGTCACTTCGCGGGATCTGCGAAATAACACAGAGAACTAGTCACACATGTAAGTATGCAATGGGCGTTGCAAATTAACATGGATTCGGAGTTCGTATTCCGAATCATTGGATAAGTTAAAAAGGGCTTACCCGAGGTATTGGGTTTGTTGACACAAAGTCGGAGAAATAATTATGTTGAACAGAAGACCTTTCCGTGATTTCTGTGAAGGAACATGAAAAAGGGGAGTCTTAATTACATGGTTTGAATCGTAGTTACCAGCTAACAGGAAGCGGGGAATCAAGTATCACGCTTACCCAAAGTATAGTTTTAGTTTGTCTGGTTCAAGGTCCACGAGTATAATTGGTAACACAGGATTACTCCGTGGTATCTGTAGAAAAACACGGAGAGGAGGTTGTAGACAGCGAGTTCGGGTTGTAATTACGGGTTACGCTACAATTAGAATCGCTACGGAGATAAACTTACCATACGCCGACTGGATCGGGCATATAGCTCCGCTCGCTCGTGTCTGCAATCACGGACTGAGCTTCCTGGTTAGATCATTGCTATAGTAACCGCATCACGTGACTCGGGGCTAGCGTATCGACATGGTAGAAAGACCCGGACTTATATTTAGAGTACCATAAGACTAAGCTTATCGGCGACTATTTTTAAGAAAATTGACGACTATTTTTAAGAAAATTGACGACTATTTTTAAGAAATCTGGGTTGTTATCCACGTGATAATTATAAGAATTACAATTACAGGTTCACTGTTGAACACAGATTAAATTAACCGCAATAAAATGATAGGTCAGTAATCTCAATATGAATATGTTTATCTGGCGTACCTATCACATGATGTGCGGTTAATTTAATCTGTGTTCAACTATTTGCGGACATGCACCCTGCATATACGCCACACTCATATGTCTTGATTAATTCGACTTGAATTGGTCATGATGTATATTATGTTTTTACCATCTGGTGACAGGTACGCTATACTAACTTATTTTAATTGTGATCACCAACTCACCCATTTCTTGCTGCCAATTATGTGTGTGTTCAATGATCGCGGACACAAATCCAGTAAAGAGCGTTTTACAGTGAACCTGTAATTGTAATTCTTATAATTATCACGCGGATAACAACCCAGATTTCTTAAAAATAGTCGTCAATTTTCTTAAAAATAGTCGTCAATAAGCTTAGTCTTATGGTACTCTAAATATACGTCCGGGTCTTTCTACCATGTCGATACGCTAGCCCCGAGTCACGTGATGCGGTTACTATAGCAATGATCTAACCAGGAAGCTCAGTCCGTGATTGCAGACACGAGCGAGCGGAGCTATATGCCAGATCCAGTCTGCGTATGGTAAGTTTATCTCCGTAGCGATTCTAATTGTAGCGTAACCCGTAATTACAACCCGAACTCGCTGTCTACAACCTCCTCTCCGTGTTTTTCTACAGATACCATGGAGTAATCCTGTGTTACCAATTATACTCGTGGACCTTGAACCAGCCAAACTAAAACTATACTTTGGGTAAGCGTGATACTCGATTCCCCGCTTCCTGTTAGCTGGTAACTACGATCCAAACCATGTAATTAAGACTCCCCTTTTTCATGTTCCTTCACAGAAATCACGGAAAGGTCTTTTGTTCAACATAATTATTTCTCCGACTTTGTGTCAACAAACCCAATACCTCGGGTAAGCCCTTTTTAACTTATCCAATGATTCGGAATACGAACTCCGAATCCATGTTAATTTGCAACGGGCATTGCATACTTACATGTGTGACTAGTTCTCTGTGTTATTTCGCAGATCCCGCGAAGTGACTATTTCTACCACAATTATTTCCCCCGGACCCTATGCCAACAAATTTATAATTCTGGTAAGCGTGGTCCATACTTTCAGTAATACTGGATATACCGATCCTGCATGGACTTTAATTATACATTAATATCCTGTTTTAGACCCTGACAAAGCCACCATCCCCGGGCCAGATTCGACCTCCACCGCTCTACAAAACGTCTTCACTGTAAGTTGATAATATACATTATCAGGCACCATGATGCCCTCTAATGGAACAACAGACCTGTTTGTTCCGCCACTCTCGGACCCAACGGTCTCTGCCAATTTAGTAAATCCACATATTTTTGTTTCCTTATTTTTAAGAAATGAATAACTTCATGGTGACGCAAGCCCTATCCTCAATTTACAACATGAGCATTAACTAGAACGGTATGCTCCTTCTCTTTCTGTGTGCGCATGATTCCTAATCTAACTGTGTTGAGTCATACGACCATTTGGGAATCCCCCATTTTAAAATAATTCTTTCTAATATATATTGACTAGGTTGCCTGCCCCGCACCCCGTCCTGATGAAGACCCCGCAGCAAGGGCATCACTAATTCCTGCAAATTACAGAGGGTCGAAACGTTGACAATAGCTTCTTGGTCGTCAACTTCACGCCAGAATTCTGACATTTAATGTATTTTGTGAAGTATGACATGTGGTGATTTATGTATTGAACCTATGGTCTTTTGTTTTGTGTATAGAAATTCACTTACCAATGCAGCTCTGATACTTGGTTGATTTTACCGTCACTATCCCTTTATCGCATTATCCTCACCCAATCACTTCCTCCTTTCCTTGGGGCACTGTACAACCGATTATAATATGTAATCAAGTGATACTATATTTAATATACCTACTCCCATTGTGATTAAAACAATGTGGTTGCATTCATTGTTTCTATAGACTTTTTTCAAATTGTATAATTATTATTCACACCTACGCTGGGACCCCTTCCTCTCAGTATTTATACAACCCAGGTCCCAGTGACTATGTTTGGGTTAAACCCCCCTATATATACACCTTTGAAAGAGAGGAAGCACTGATTACAAAATAGCCAGTCATCCAGATAGGGGAAGACAGAAAATCAAAAAAGTTGCAAAAGAGCGACAACTGGAACAAATACCTTTGTGAAAGTCCTCGGAGCAGTTGACCATCCGAAAGGCAGTGCCTGAAACTGGAAATGACATCCCTGCGCACACACCCGGAGAAAAGGTTGACTGGTGAGGTGGATGGGCACATGGAAGTACGCATCATCTAAATCTAGTCACCAGATAATCTCCCATCCGAACCAAAGGAATTATCAATGGCAAGGATAACATTTGAAAGTGGTTCAACACAACCCACTTTTTCAACTGCTTCAAATTGAGAATGGGCCAGAAAGATCCATTGGGCTTTTGCACCAGAAAAAGAGTGGAGTAGAAACCTTCATCCAGCTGAAGAGGAGGGGCAGGAATAATCACGTTCTTTTGCAGCAGCTTTTCTACGCCCAACAGCATAGCATCCCTTTTCACAGTATCGTTGGACAGAGGCATAGAACAGAACCGAGCAAGAAGAAGGAGTTCTCGAAAAGGAATCCTGTACCTCCCCTGAACAACTGAAAACACCCATTGATCCGTTACCCGAGCCCTCCATTGTGAAAGGAAATGCTCAACCTGGCACCTACTGCCATATAGTCACTTATGCCCAAAACCTGTCGGACTGTTCCTGAGGTCGGGTTTTATTGGCAAATGTGGCACCCCGACCTCAAGCCTGGCCGTGAAAGGGAAAAGGAAGTCGAACGTCTGTCCACTGCTGAGCTTTAATTTTTTTTTAGGAGTTTTTTATATAGCACGGAATCGACGGAAAGTATGTGAGCGCTTTACGAGTACCAGTGGCGTTACAGACGGAACATTGTTTTTGTTAGGCACAGGGAGATTAACTATTTTGCCCAGGACCACAGGATGTTGAGGGTTTCTACAGGGTGCGGAGAGCATGTGCTTCACGCGCACCCCGAGAACAAATAACACTCGGTCACGAATCAGAGGAGCATCGTTGTGCACAGTAAGTTATATTGAGAGGCTGTAGTGAAAAAACAGGCGCTGGCAGCCTGCAATTGAAAAACAAGTAAATGCCGGGACAGGGGCTTTAAAAATGGCGGCGCGTGTTAGCACCCTAAGGCTGCCCTCTTGGCCATTCTAACAGTTGCACAAGCTTTGCTCTCCGAGCTCCCAATGCAGAGGGAGGGTGCGGAGAGCGTGTGCTTGATTCCGTGTGACTTTATCAGTGAATTCTACATTCAAATTTCCAAATAAGACTGGGGACGATGCAAATAAGTAATAATGTCACTGATGTTTATAAAAAAAAAAATCGGAGTTTTTTTATATAGCACGGAATCGACCAAGAGTATCTGAGCACTTTACATGAGCACCAGTGGCATTACAGACGGAACACTGATTTTGTTAGGCACAGGGAAATTAACTTGAAGCAATAACACATGCTCCAAGGTAAAGACATTCCTGTACTCAAAGATACTAGCCCCACAGTCTGACGGAATACCCGTGTCCTCCCCGTGACCCCTTGCGCCTCTGAGGTCTGTGCCTGCCTGCCGCCAACCAATCACAGAGCCGACTGGTGCATGCTCCAGGAGTGAATGCAGCGTGGTTGCTGGAAGCCCGTAGCCCTGGCTCGCATGCTTCACAGCCGTTGTGAAGACTTTTCTTATCTGCTTGTTAAATAAACAAGCAGATTCGAAAAGTCTTCACAACAGCCGTGAAGCTGGCGAGCCAGTCCGGGGGCTGGACAAAAAAGCGAAAAGGAGGCACCCCAGAAAGCTTATTTCCAAAGGCAGGCCACCGTTTAGCATAAATGGTGCCGCCAGCCAGTGGAAGTAAGGGGCGGGGCTTCAAGCCATTTTCTAAAACTCCGCATTAGCAATAAATCTTGCCAAGGAAGCTACGCATGTGCGCAGCAACGCTAGGCGAGACCTAAAAAGTGAGCCCAGCTGGCAGCCTCACTTCCTTATTTTTACTGTTTTCCCCATCAACCAAACCTCACCAAACACAAGATCCAGTTGCTGAAAAAACAGGCTGCAGACTTCCCTGGAAATGTGCACACTCGCTCAGACTGTAGGGGTCAGGAAACCCCTAGGCAGTCCTGAGGCGGCACACTAAAAGAGGCTTCCCGCCCCAGCCAAGCACATGAATGGGGAGAGCGTCTGAAGTGGTGCAGAAACCTCGCCGCTTGCTTACAAGCAAGGAAACCATTCCAAATAAATAATAACAGAAGCGTAACACCCGTCTGTAGAAGCCAGGAAGAAACACAGTACGGGCTGTGGGGGAAGGGGCCTTACGTTCTTGTAGGTCATGGACATAAAGGAAGGACTTTGTTTTTTTGAAGGGTGGTAAAAGACCTGTGGTGGGCAGGGCCGTTTCACATTGTATTGACTGGGATGAGGGGGGCAATGCTGACCTTAATAATTTCTGCCGATAATGAGAGTATGCATAGTCAAAAGTGTAAGTCAGGGAACTTGCTGTCGTTTTTTATAATATATTTGTTATAATTTTGTTGATGCAAGTACAGTAAATAAAATGATCCAAAACGCAGGTTACATTTCACCGATGTCTCAGTAACAAAATGCAGTTTGACGACAGAAATAATTATGCAGTGCTTGCCCTAGCAGGAATACTATACTTAATATACTTGGATAAAGCTTCAGGGGCTAAGTTCTGTTGTATTGTTGACTTTTGTCATTTTTGTTTCAGTGGCTTTCATCCATGCTTCCTTGAGGCTTCGAAACCTAAAAAACAAGGTGGAGAATCAATTGGAGAATGCTGGCTTGAAGAAGACTCCTATGAGTATCGTTCTTGATTCGCTTGAGCAGCAGGAAGAAAAGTTCAGCAAAGTGGCCGATTTCTTTGCCAAAGTAAAGGAATAAGATGATGCCGGGACTCCTTTCAGCATCGTTTCTCTAATGCTCTTTGCCTGGCCCAATCAAGTGTTAGACCATGAAAATATTAGCAAAATAATTTAAGGCAAAGACCAGACGAGTCGGTGCTTTTGAGTTGGTTCCTTCCTACCCCCTTAAATGAAAGAACATTTGTATAGATTAGTTTGCACAAAACTGTCTGAAGATGCCTTTGGTACTTGAGTTTCCAGGAGATTTGCACTATTCCTCATGTTTCTCCAAGGTTTTCAACATCCATTAACACTAAACTTATGATCTGGTTAGCAAGGATTGTATCTTAGGGTAAGGAAAGGCAGCAGTTCTAGTATCTATGCTCAATGTTTACCAAAGAGTCCATTGGAATTTGTGTGTAAGTTAAACCTGCCACGCTCCACCTTTCAAGGTCTTAAGATCAGGTTGTTTTATTATTGAAGGATATTCATGCAGTTTCTGTTGTAATTGCGTACTGGTGATATGTAAATACAAAAAGGAGGTTGTGATTTTCACACAACCGCATTATTCTTTTGGAAATTCCTGTACAGTCTAATCCTGGTTATTAAATATGTTAACCTGCCTTCCCTACGCGTGAAATTAACTAGGTATTTAAAGTAAGAAGAATACTGCACAATTGATTGCCACACTCAGGAAAAGATGAACCTTTAGAACAATACTACTGGGATTTGCTCAAATAAAACCATCTACACTCCTTTTGGTTGTCTGTAAAGGGAATGGGAAATGGTGATGTAGTTTTGATTGAACTTTAGGATGCATCTGTTAATTCTATTATTTTACTTAAGTTGAATATTAAGGAAGACAACCTAAAGTAGTTCTCTATGTTGCTTCAAAGAAGATAAACTGGTATATTTGCTCAGACAGTATTCAATTTAGAAATAATAGTGGGCCATTTTAGCATGAACTGGGGCATGCCAGGGGTCTGCTAGACTAAATTGTTTTCCTTTTTGTTATATATCAGCTGTCATATTGATAAAAAAGTAGCTTGATGTTTTGTATTAAATACTAGTTACTATAATTATCTTCTGTGTACAGTAAACCGAGTGTAGCATGCTATTTATTTTAAGTTTTGCTTTCATTATGAACATTGTAAATTCTTCAGATGTTGTCAATTGTAGAGATATACAGCAAAATGCAATTCTAAATAGGAAGCATACAGTTTTTCATAGTTGTGTTTTTCTTTCATAGGTGTGATAATTTAGATATATTTAGTTCCATAGAAAGAAAAGATTTATGTTTTAAAAAGAGAAACCGCTACTAGCCGGCATTTGCTGTTGGAGTCTGCAGGTAACCCGTTTGAGAAAGGGCAGGCGTTGCTCCTTTAATGCTGGTCTAAGATACATCTCCTTATACTGTGTTGAAATTATGATGTGTCCTATATCGTCTAGGCAGCAACCATGTTCCCTTTCATGTGTATTGATGCCTCACCAAGGAACATATTATCTGTTCTTCTAGCGTGAGGTATTTCTTACCAAAACGGCTGCACATCTTCAGTACATATGATAACAACCGATATGTTTATCAAAATTAATTACGGCTTCCATACGGTCAGGCAGATTTTGGATAGGTTGCTTGCCAGCTAGTAGTGAATCCACTCGTACCTTCTGTTGATTTAGGGATATATGGGATTGTTTTGTTTTCAGTACATTTAAAGATAACAATAAAAAACAGAAATGGTGCGGGGTCAGTATTTATTTGATTTACAATTAAAACAAATTATTAAAAAATGCTATTCAAGATAAATAAAACGTTGTTACAGTCTGCAGTACAAGAAATGCCAAGCATACTGGGAAGCCAGCTTTCCCTAAGCAAAAATTGAAAAAGATCTGTATTGACCGAATTTTCGGAGTTTGACTATCTAAGAATTTGCTTAGCTGATTCTAGGAAGTGGGCCTAATAGGTAAACAAATCCATAAACATTCATAGTGCAACACTGACTGGCTTACAGTCTTTTAAGCGTAAGTTTGTGGGTTGTACTTTTTCAGCTGCCTTGACTGTTTATAATGTTGGGTGCCTCAGCAGCTCACTAAATGGGGCAGAACTTTGGAGACAGCGTGAGTTAAATTGGATGACTATTGTTGAAACATTTGTAAATCACTATTGGCACTTCGTGAAGCTACCGCTCCACTGCTCCACCATGAATAGTTGAATATTTAAGAATCTCTTACTGTAATAGCGCATACCGTTACTTTTCTGGTTACAGCTACAGACTAACCCTGATGTGGCAGTTTTTAGAGATACAAGAAATTTACTTTTTAGGGTTTTCATTGTATCACTTCCTTGTCTCAAACATTAAAAATACGTGTGCTATAACCGGCATCTACCCGATATCTAACTCTCTCCCCTAACACATAACAGGCCAGGGATTGACTCATTGTTAAGTCTACTCTTCATTAATTGGTTGAGGATATTTAACTCTGAGCTAATATCACTGACTCCTAGATGCAATACCTATCTAGCTAACAAAAGTGTTAAGGGCTACACGTTTTATCTCAAGATCATGTAGCTTCCCTAAACCTTTATGCCAAATTTAGACTGAGTTCTCATTATTGCTAAGGTAATACTGAAATGGAATAATGTTACATTTTGATCAGCAGTCTGACTATGCAAGTAGCATCTTATTGCAACATGTATGCATATTTTACTATTTTGTCACTTTTACAAAAATGCCGAGAAATAAGATACTACCATTGTTTAGGGCTATTAATGTAAGTTCCACATGAGAAGCTCACAAATTGTTACACAACTAATGTCTCATGTTGTTCCTTTTCAATCTCTATGATTTTAACTCCTGCTTGGCAGATAGGAATAAAAATACAAATCAAGTAGTGATAATTAGATCACTAATAGGCACATTTTATCCATGTTGCTTTAAAATAATCGTTTATATTTGTATTTGAGATTTAAATTGTTTCTATCTCTATCTTTTCTTTCTTTCTTGCTTTTCAGCAATGATGATGGACTGATGTAATGGTTTTATTCGTTTGTAATCTGAAAGAACTAAATAAACCTGAAACTTTGTGGAATCTGATTGCTGGTTCCAGAATATTAAAGTATCTTTATATTGCATGTGTCTGCCATGGCGTGCGCACACCGAGAAATATAATAATATACTAGTCAGAAAATAGTTTCTTGGTGTCCTGTCTGATCTGTTGCGTCATGTTTTCTCTCCTTCGAAGCCCCTTCCCTGTTGTTTGATAGTTCATTCATAGATTTCATGACTTTTGCTCCATACCCATCATTTCGGACATTGCAGTTTGCCAACTCACTGGTTTCATGACTAGACTTACTTAAATTATTTTAATGATTTGAAGGGATGCATTATTCTTCAACATGCATCTTCTGCATGGCTGTGCTTATGAAGGCCACACATGACTAAAATCATCGTGCAATCATTTGCTATATATTTTTTTAACCTTTATATTTGCATTTTATATATTGCAACACAACAGAGAGTGCATGGTGAGAGGTACTATTATCACAATCAAAGAATGCAGGCACACAACTATCCATCCAGCATATCTACATAATCTTTCTGGCTGTCAAGACATAATGTAATGTTCGAGGCATGTGAGCTGTAGAATACATGCTGTGCATAGCTCACCATCTAGTGTTGGGTCCGGATGTTTGCACTTTGTTTTTCTTCATATAAGTCTTTCCAGTCACGAGATAGGCGACTCCTCCTTTTGATGATGGTGCGCATGGGCATTGACTCCATTATTAGATTTGTTTTCTCCATCCGGTTCGGATGTCTATCGCTGCGCTCCGGTTCAACACACTTCCTTCGGTTTCCCTCGGTGCGCAAGATACTCACCCTTGACGCTATTGTTTTCAATCGCGTTTTTACTTTTATTGTGTATCGTTGTTACTTGCAAAAACTTTAGATCGCAAAGCTTGTGGAAGGCCATCTTGCCGTCCTGCAGTCGATGGAACAAACTCCCTTTAAATTTTGCCCTCTGTGTCATGCGAAATACCCGTGCGCCAAGTCACACGAAGTGTGTAAATTCCAGGACTGCGATTCGTGTCTGCCTTTCCGCTCCAAGAAGACTCTTTCGACCGTCGGGCTCAACGTTGCGACATGCAGAGCCAGCACACAAGCTCCATTCTGGACATCTTCGGACACCAATCAGACGAAGAGGCCGGCAAGGCCATGGGAACCGAGGAGGAGCAGGAGCCGATCGCCATCCCAGAGCTCGACTCCGACCAAGAGGACGACATCCCATATGGACAACGTACCTTGAGTACAGCTCCCCCTCGTCCCAATACCCAACTCCACAAAAGAAGAAGGCTCCGGTCCAACCCGTGCCCTCGGGCTCCAGTCAGCACTGAGACCATGCTTCTGACGCCCTGCCTTCTGGCTCGGCACCGAAGCCTACCAGAAAGCCTTCCGGTTCTGAAAAGACTCCCTCCAAATCAAGTTTGGAGCTGAGACCTTGGGGGTCGAAAGATAAGTCCGGCACCAACCCCCACCATTCGGCACCGAAATACACTTCGGATCCGAAAACATCAACACCCAAGACTTCGGCACCAAAACCTTTGCCGCCAAAACAGATGCACCAAAATCACCTAAAAAAACCCAATTTCGACGCTCCGATCCACAAACCAAATCTGAATCAAAAAGTGCTGTATATTCATCCTCACACTGGACATATCACCACTAAAGTGACTTTAAAAGGGACTGATACAGAGGAAGAATATCACATTCATTTAAAGAAGAGAACGGTGGCACTAACCCTTCCCCTCCTCCTCTTCCTCTTCCTTCACCTCCTTCACCTCAGTTTCAGCCTATTTCACCTGATCATTCACCATCACACCTGACAACCAGGTTGATGGGGATGATACTCAACCAATGCAAAACCCATGGGATGATTACAATACCAATTCGCCCACGGGCAATGATCCTGACTTATATCCAAACAAGCCCTCTCCACCAGATGAAGGTGTAGGCTACATTGAGTTACTGGGTTGAGCTGTCAACTACCATGGGGTGCAGCTACATAAGGAGTCCTTTGAAGAGGATTTCCTCTTTGAAACCCTTGGTACCACACAGAGGTAATCACATACACTACCTATGCTCAAAGGGATGTTCAAGCATGCAGATGATATTTTTAACGACCCGGTCTGATCTCGCACTCTTACCACTACAGTAGATAAAAATACAAGCCAGCACTATCGGACCCAGTATATATAAAAGGTCATTTGCCTCTAAACTCCCTGGTTGTGTCCAATTCAATGAAAAGGGCCAACTCTCAGACAACAGGAGATGCTTCACCCCCGGATAAAGAATCCAAACGTATTCCTGCTTCCGGGAAAGGGTTAGCCTCTCAGGCGGCCAATTTCTGGCGTGTCTCCAACACTCAGGCATTGCTAGCACAATATGACCGTGCGCACTGGGACGAGATGGAGCAATTAATACAATATTTGCCCCAGGAACATAGATCTAAGGCACAAGACCTTGTGCATGAAGGGCAACTTATTTCAAATAACACTATAAGATGTTGTAGACACGGCTGCTAGAGCGGTAAACACCAGTGTCCTCTTCAGAAAACATACTTGGCTTTGCATATCCGGGTTCAAACCAGAGGTGCAAACCTCCATTTTAAACACTCCCTTTGATAAAGAGCATCTATTTGGCCCAGTGGTAGATTTTTCACTAGAGAAAATAAATGAAGACGGACACTGAAGTGGCCAAATCCATGGTAGCCCTTCAGTCAGCACAAAGCTGTGGTTCCTTTTGGCGCTCCTTTTACCACAGAGGCTCTAAAAATACCTCCTCGGAGACTACCTCCACCGATAAGGGCAATAACCAACCCTCTCCATCTAGGTGTTACTTTAGAGGTGGTTACAGAGGTAACAACAGCAAAGGCAGGGGCTCAAACACACGCACCTCCCCCTCCAATACAAAGCAGTGACTTGCCTCCACTTCCCCCCCGACCACTGAACACCTGTAGGGGAAAGACTGTCAGATTTTCTACCAATCTGGTAGTCAATAACAACAGACAATTGGGTACTACAAATTACCCGTTCTGGTTACTGCCTGGAGTTCATCAACACTCCTCCAAACATTCCACCAAAATCACACAAACTTTCACCAGATCACCTACACCTCCTCAAACAAGAAGTTCAGGGTGATATGTATTTTCGCATTCGCAAAGGCCGAAAATCGCCGAATTTCCGGGTTTGCGAATGCGAAAATGCTCATCGGCATGTATGAATGAAAAACGCATTGAAAATAAGGAATCGCAAAAAATGCGATTCCACCGTGTGCGAGAAGTGCCAATCTGCGAATAAATAGCGATAGTGCACATTTGCGAATTCCAAATGTGTGAAAATCGCTAACGCATAATCGCAAAATTTGGAACTCGCAGAATATTCGCAGAACAGCAATTTTGCTAAAAAAATAATTCGCAATGAGATGTATGAAAAATTCGCTAATAGCGATTTTCTGAAATTCGCAAAATACAGAATCGCAATTACCACCAAGTAGGAGCAGGTGGTAACCAGGTGCAAACTATTTAAGCAGCCACTGAATTAAAAAAACTGTTTCCCACAATGGCGGGCCTTTACATCATTGCAAGGAGGATGCGTTTGAGAGCTGCTGCACAGAGGAGGCTACGGCAGGAGAGGATATTCCGTTTGCGCGTGACCATCTCCCAGCGCCTTGAGGAGGAGCTCTACACACATTACAGGCTTGAGGAAGACAGCATAAATGATTTATTAGCACAACTCAGACCCTACCTTGAACATCCCACACGCAGGACAAATGCCATCTCCACAGAAATACAGGTCCTGTGTTCATTACACTTGTTGGCATCTGGAAGTTTTCAGGGGGTGATTGCCTCTGCAGGAGGGGTGTCACAAAGTGCCCTATCGCGATTCTTCCATGCCTTCCTAGATGCCATGGTTCAGAGGATGCCACATCACATTTACTTCCCCAGCACACCACAGGCAATAGCACAGACAAAGCAGGACTTCTATCAAATCTCACATTTCCCACACGTGATAGGATGCATAGATGGGACACATGTTGCTATACCCCCCCTCAGGCAATGAACACATCTTCAGAAACCGTAAATGCTACCACTCACTGAACATTCAGCTTGTGTGTGATACACAACACATCATCACAGACATCGTAGCAAAGTACCCTGGCAGCACACATGATGCATTCATCTTCCGACACAGTGGGATATATCGTAGACTCTCAAGAGGGGAGTTTGGCGAGGGATACCTACTCGGTACATACCTTCAGACATAGGGGCAATTAATAACAACTACCATGTGCATGTCACAGGCAAACATATTTTTATCTAATCCACAGGTGACAGTGCTTATGCAGGACGGGATTTCATCTTGACTCCCTACCTCAATCCCAACAATGCAAGTGAACGTAGGTACAACAGGGCACACATTGCTACCAGAGGCACCATCAAACGGACATTTGGGATCCTGAAAAGCAGATTCCGGTGCCTCCACAAAAGTGGAGGTGCACTCCAATACAGCCCCAACACGTGCTGTAAAATAGTGGTGGCTTGTGCCATGCTCCATAATATTGCCACGAGAAAAGGGACACCAGTGGAGCTGAGTGACTCAGGATCCTCTGATGTTGAGGGGCCTGGACCTGGACGGATGGTAGTTGGTAGATCTGTTGCAGCGGCAGGGCGCCAGAGGCGTGATGAGATTACGCGCAATTATTTCTAGGTAAGAATAAACTACACAATGCCAAGTCATGCAAGTGTGAATGTTGATTTTAATCCTTAATAGCAGGATATGTATCAACTCAAAAGGTACAGTATTCAAACAAGATATATTTAGCACGTTACATTCACAGTGCTCAGAACAGTAAAGGTGTGCCACACAAGATGGATGATGCACAGGCTAATGTTCGGTGGAAGGTGTAGCCCTATTGGTTCTCCCACTACGGCGTCTCTCTGAGGTTGGTGGTGGGGTGGTGCTGCTCCTAACTGACTGATTGTCCTCTTCGCTTGGAGTCAGTACTCCCGACCCAGTTGTGCGCAATTGACGCAACTCGTCCACAGCAGTGGTTACTTGTGTGAGCGCATTAGTTATGTCCTGTGCAGCATGGCTGAATTGCCGCTGCATCTCAATGCTGCGCCTGGCCTGGATGCTACATGTGGCCGCCAGGCGGTTGATGGCCCGGGTGTACCTGTCTTGGCGTTGCCAACCTCTGCGCCTAGCACTACCCTCAGAACGCATTTCTTCACATACGGCCTGTAGGCCATCCTTCATGTCATTCCTTAGTGCACGGAAGCCCTCCCTCACCTCCCTTTGTAAGAGTTTTTTATGTTTTTTGCCTGCAGGCGCTGCACCTGCAACATGTTGAGTTCCAGTCCTGCTTACACTGATTCATCGCCTCGCTCATCAAAGAGGTTGGCCGTGCGTCGTCGGCGCCTGGCTGCACTCCGTGGGACATGCTGTTGTGTTGATGGTCCCTGTCGCTCTGGCTGTGTGTCCACATTTGGTACAATTTCCACACTTTCTTCTGCGTCATCTGGAATTGGCGCTAGAGGTCTGACTATGTGTCGCCTTCTACGTCTGTGACTGGTCACAGGGCTGTCCTCCCCTTCTGTGTCGACATCTTGGCCTGCTTCTCCTGACTCAGTAACTGTCACACTGGCTGAGGGCTGTGTCGAAGATGGTGCTGTGGACAGAACAGCACACATTAATTAACTTCACTGACTTGCACTGTATAAATAAAATGTTCACACCTCTAACAAGTACATTGGTGTCTTCTTTCACTCTCAAGCCTGGCAGAATACATGTTTGACAATTTTACCTGCAAATTTTATACTTTGATTTACATGTGACTACATCTCTCATGATGCATTGCTGGGTCTGCCTGTGTGCCTGCTCTGGACTAACTATCTTGTATCTTAACCCGGGCTCACTGCTGGGGGGTGTAGGGGGGTGTTAAGGGTGTGAGGCATGGTTCTTACCTTTTGCAGATGCTGGCTGGTCAGAGCTGTCCAAATCAGCCACTCCTCCCACACTCTCTGGTAGCAGGGTCCCCTCCACCAGTTCCTCCAGGGATGTTGAATCTGAAACAGATGATGTCCCACCACCTGTTAGCCTGGACTGCTCCAGCCTGGCAGCTAGTTTCTCCTTGGAGCGCAGCCGCAGGTCGTACCATCGCTTTCGGAGGTCCTCAACACTCCGGGGTGTCACACCCACAGCATTCACCTTGTGCTGTATGTCTTCCCAGATCCTCCTTTTGCGACTCTCTGGCACCTCCCTGGATTTCTTTCCAAACAGTAATTCGTTGTTTGTCACCATTTCATGGATCAGTGCCTCCAATTCAGCCTCAGAAAACTTTTGTTTTCTTTTCCTGCTTTCACTCTCCTGCTGCTGGGATTCCTGCATGGGCGTGGCTCCACTCTCAGCCATGGTTCTGCACTGTTCCAAACACACCTTCACTCTGCCTCTGAATCAGGAAGTCAGGTGCAGCATGGGTAGTCAATCACTTCCTGGTTGTGATGTCATCCTGCTGCACCAGAGTTCCTGATTGGAACTTTCTAGAAAATCGCAAAATTGCGATTTTTCATCCGTTTTTGCGAATTTTCGCTAAAATTGCGATTTTCAATTGCGAATTCGCATATTATGTGATTCCTACATGTTAAGGAATCGCATATGGGGTAATCGCTAATAAATAGCGATTTTTAAGGAATCGCTATTTATTAGCGATTTCTTTCATACATATCGATTTGCGATTCGGTAAAATTCGCAGATTCTGAATCGCAATTCTGTTCTTTCATACATATCGCCCTCAGTCTCTACTTCTAAAAGGAGCTATAGAACCGTACCACCACAACATCACGGGTAGGGTGTATATTCTTTTTACTTCCTAATACCCAAAAAAGATGGTTCTCTCAGACCAATATTAGATCTCAGAGAACTAAATCTTTACATTCAGTCAGATCATTTCCACATGGTGACACTGCAACAAGTATTACCTCTGCTGCAAAAAGGCGACTTTCTGTCTACTTTAGATCTAAAAGACGCCTATTTTAATATTCCAATCCAACCTGCTCAACGCAAATTCCTCAGGTGGTAGCGGGTCAACACTTCCAGTTCAAGGTACTCCCATTCGGAGTCACCACTTCCCCCAGAGTCTTCACAAAGTGCCTGGCGGTAGTAGCTGCTCACCTGAGAAGACAAGGCATCCATGTCTTCCCATACTTGGACGACTGACTCATCAAAGCCAGCACGTACCAGCAATGCCTTCAACACACTTTCAGAATAATTCAGTTACTACATCAACTAGGGTTCACAATCAATGCAACAAAATCACATTTCCAACCAGCCAACACACAGGACTACCTAGGAGCCACACTAAATACTCAAAAAGCCCTGGCGGTTCCCAGCGCAGCTAGAATTCGAAATATTCAGGCTTTAGTTCTCCGATTTCAACCCAATCATTGGATTCCAGCTCAGGTTTATATGCAATTGCTGGGAATGATGGCATCTTTTACCACAATCGTCCCCCATGCCAGACTGCACATGCGTCCTCTTCAAGAATGCTTAGCGAGTCAGTGGAACCAGTCACAGGGTCTATTGGCCTATCTAGTGTTGGTAAGCGGCCGTACTCATCACTCTCTGTAGTGGTGGATCACAAAATTTGTCAAAAAGACAGCCTTTCATATACCCTGTTCCACAGATAGTACTCACAGCGGACGCGTCCCGCACTGGTGGAGAATCTCATCTACAACAACACACAGTGCAAGGCCTGTGGAGTCAACAGCAGACGTTGCTTCACATCAATCATCTAGAGCTGCTTGCAATCTTTTTAGCTCTCAAGGCCTTTCAGACTCACCTGGAAGGCAAAGCTGTCTTGGTTCATACAGACAACATGACAGCTGTGTATTACATACTCTCCAACTGTCACACTTAGCCTAAGACATCTGAAGGTGGGCCATTCACCACAAACGTTATCTCCTAGCGGACCATCTCCCAGGAGTGAACAACTAGATTTCAGATCTCCTCAGCAGACAGAGACAGCAAATATACGAATGGGAACTCCACCCTCAGGTTCTCCGCCCATACTTTCAGAGTTGGGGAGTCCCTCACATAGACCTGTTCACCGCACACCAAACTGCAAAATGCAAAAGCTTCGCCTCCAGGTACCCACTCCCGCAATCCAAGGGCAATGCACTATGGATGAACTGGTCAGGGATATTTGCCTATGCTTTTCTGCCTCTCCCAGTCAAAGTCAAAGTTTCTTTATTCAGTTAAAATTTAAAACCATCAAAGCCCAAGTCACATCACAACTACTTATTATAATTTATATAATCTAAATGCTACATGCATTTCCAAAAAGCAAATTTAAAAGACCATTTGCCAACCATCTGTATACCTCCAACCAAAACCACCCTTGGCTTTTTAATAAATACATTAAAAAGTTTGTCACATGCAAAAGTATTGGAATTAAAAAATCTCATTTTCATAAAGTTAAAAAGGAAGAAGCGAACATGATACTATAATTGAAGTCTATTTCTTCGCCTAATTGCACCAGTGATGTAACTGGCAACCCCAAAACAGATAAGCGGGGAGCCAAGCATTTGAAAATAGGCTAATGCTGGTCTAACTTGCACAAAGTTTGCCCCTCTTAACAATGGCAAAATTAAATTCCTGCGCAAAGTTACGTAGAAATCACAGAAGAAAATCATGTGGAGGGTATTCTTCTCTGAAAAGTTATCACAGGGGCATTGACCCAGAGACCCTCTTTCGAAAAGCCTTTTGGGAATGACAACAGCCAGGGGAGCATATTATGCTTGAACCTGGTTAACACAAACGGGTGAAAAGGTTTGTTTATGTATGTTAGGTATGGCTGTATTTTCCTACTGAAACTTAACATTACAAAACACCTCACAGAGGGTTTTACAAGTTCGACCTCCTCTCTTGCTGACCCTGTTTAGAAACTGAGTCTTCAGATCTCTGATAGCTAATCTGCTAAGAGCTCTAGGTTTAGAAAATAACTCTGGGCAACCCATTAAATCCAGTTGTGTCTTGATATAGTGAATCCAAGGAATGTCAGATCCTCTATCTAAAGACACACAATCCTGGATGATCAGCTGATTCAGGTTGGGTGGTTCGTGTGCCCAAATTCTTAACCAGCATAGTAAAGGGGCAACCGCAATCTGGCCTCTCCCAGTCATTCCATTAGTGGTCCAGAGGCTCAGGCAAACATCTCTCACACTAATCCTAGTAGCTCCCGCATGGGCACATCAACCATGGTTCACAACCCTGTGGAGCTATCACTAGTCCCGCATCAAAAGCTACATTAAACCTCCAGTCTCCACACACACAGCCATAGAGTAATCAGACAACCAGATCCCAAGCAACAGAACCTCCCGATCTAGCTAGTGAAGTCTTAGAGTTTGGTTACTTAAACGGGCCTGCTACGCAGGTAAGTGGAAGAGATTTGTTATTTACTGTGGTAGCAATCATATCAACCCTTTTGATGCTTCCATACAAAATATCATATGCTATCTGTTACACTTGCAACAGTCAGCGTTGGCTTATACCTCTATCAGACTACACCAAGCGGCAATTGCTGCAGATCTACAAAATAGACCGCATTTGTCGTTATTTAGAGTAACCGTGATCAAAGCTTTCATGGAAGGACTAAAAAGAGTCATACCACCAAAACATCCACAGCTCCAGTGTGGAATCTTAATATAGTCCTGACAAGGTTAATGGGCTCACCTTTTGAGCCCATGCACAACTGCGAACTACAGCTCCTCTCTTGGAAAACAGCTTTCCTTATTGCAATCACATCATTAAGGAGAGTGAGTGAATTACAGGCATTAACCATACAAGAACCATTTTTCGAACTACACAAAGACAAAGTGGTTCTTCATACTAATCCTAAAGTTTTACCTAAGGTCATAACTGCATTTCACATAAATCAGCCGGTAGAATTACCTGTATTCTTTCCTCAACCTGATTCAGTTGCAGAATGAGCTCTACACACCTTAGCTGTCAGAAGAGCACTCTTGTACTACATTGAAAGGACAAAATCTTTTCATAAAACGAAACAACTCTTTGTTGCTTTTGCGCCACCACACAAGGCAATCCTATCTCCAAATCAGGTGTTGCAAGGGGGATTGTTAAGTGCATTCAAACCTGCTACGCGAAAGCATAGAGAACTCTAACTGTACCCCCAAGGGCACATTCCACTCGTAAACTTGGGGCCACTATGGCTGTTTTTAGGAAACGTTCCTATTGTTGACATTTGCAAAGCTGCAACATGGTCTACACTGCACACACTCACTAAACATTGTTGTGTAGATGTCAGCAAGACATCAAGCCAATGTGGGTCAAGCAGTACTTAAGACACTATGTCAGACCACTCCAACAGCTACAGGTTAGCCACCGCGTTTGGAGAATACTGCTATGTAATCTATGCACAGCATGTGATCTACAGCTCCCATGCCTCGAACAGATAGTTTTACTTACCCAGTAAGCATCTGTTCTTGGCATGTAGAGCTGTAGATTCACTTGTGCCCACCCACCTCCCCGGATACCTGTAGCTGCTGCAGTTCTCTAGTTAATTTACATACATACACTTGGACATCTCTATTCTTTACTACTACTCCATTCAAACCCTCTGCGACAAACAATCTAACAATGGAGTCGATGCCCATGCGCACTATCATCGAAAGGAGGAGTCACCTACCTCGTGACTGGAAAGACTTCTTCGAAGAAAAACAAAGTGCAAACATCCTGATCCAACACTAGATGGCGAGCTATGCACAGCATATTAATCTACAGCTCTACATGCCAAGAACAGATGCTTACTGGGTAAGTAACATTATCCTTATAACAATATGGAGCCAAACAAATGCACATAACAGTGTCAGTTTACTTACATATGGTGTGGTCTATGTCCCTTTTAGTCCTAGCCCCCCACCCCCATCTGAGTACATATCCGTAGTATCATATTCATTCATTAAAAGAGTTCCACGTTGCACCCGAGGCCTCCAAATCTTCAGATACTTAGTTGTCTATACGAGAGAAGATGTTTCTCAGCAATACCCCATTCCAACAAATCTTTCACCCATTAAATCTCACTTGGGATTCTTGGACCCATCCATCATATTGCTATCCTCTGTTTTGCAAGGAGCAACTGCCAATTGAAAGAGTTTCCTGCACCCCCTGGGTTGCTTGATGTCCCTCTCCCCAATAGACAGATACCAATGTTCAAAGGGTCAACAATACTCACTGCTTCAAAATCTATAGACCCCTACACAGTGCCAAGCAAGATGTAAAAATGTGCCTCTGTCCTCCACACAGTGCGGACAAAATGCCCCTCTACTCGGGTCAGTGCAGTTGAGCCTGGCTGGTGTAGGTACAGTGTAAATAGTTAAAATGTATTTGTTTAAAATGACTATTGGAAGACACCTTGTTTTACCTGATTGCATGCATGATTCCAATTTGCATGTACCAGAAGCCCTCTTAATATTGCCTCCCATGTGACTGTAGAAAAGGGAATTGTGATATCTACCTTCTCCCCATTGGAGCAGTTCCCCAAACATGTGTGAAGGTCGTGGTGCTGCTGGGCATGTACTCCTGAGCTCCTTCACCGTATTGTCTAATTCAGCAAATTGTAGAAATTGTCCCTGCCCCACCTCAAATGTATCCTGTGCCTCCTGGAATGTGATGGATGTTCCCCTGATCGACGAATGTCTGGGATAGCTAAGCCACCATCCTCCACATCCCTTGTCAAAACTAAGAGAGCCCCCTACTGCGTTTTCCCTCCCATACTAACTAGCTAATGAGACTATCCATGGTCCAAAAAAGGACTCCTGCACAGGAAAACATACATTTTGTACTAAATATAAGCATTGTGGAAGGAAGACCATCTTCGCCACTGCCACCCTCCCCATAATTGACAAGGGGAGTGTATTTCAGAATTCAATCGATTTAACAAGTCCCCCCATCACACGATTCACATTAAGACGACGGTGTTCCACCGCTGTCTTAGTATTAATAATGCCCAGGTATCCGAATCCCTCTAATTCCCACCAGATGCCCAAGTCCAGCAAGTGGTCTTGCGGTAGTGTTTTATCAAAATGTATGCGCAGGCCTGATACCAATCCAAAATCCTCCAGGCACTGCATCAATACCGGTACTGCCTCTGTTGGAATTTCGAACATATACCAATGCATCTGCATGTATTTGAGAAATAATATGAGTTTTTCCTGCCAACACGTATACCCCATTCCTCCAGCTCCTGGCGGAGCCAGATGGCATTAGGCTCTAGGGCTAGGGCAAATAAAAGCAGCTATAGGGGGCATCCTTGTCGGGTGCTCCGCTCAATCAACCACTCCTCCAAGATCTCTCCTACACTTAAACGTGGGCCACAGGTTGAGTATATAACAGTTGTATTCATCCCCGGAAGACTGGGCCAAGGACCATCCCCACAGCACCCTCATGAGATTGCTCCACCTGACAGTATCAAATGCCTTCTCAATGTCTAATGACTTGAGGGCAAGGTTCTCGTCCAATTCCATTGTCTCATGCAATACATGGGTCAGAGGCCTCAAGTTAAAGGTTACTTCACGCAGGCATAATGCCGCACTGATCCTCATGGATCAAAGTACTGATGACTCCTTGTAATCATTTCACCAAGAACTTACAAAAAATCTTTACATCCGCATTGATCGTAGTGATGGGATTATAGGAAGAGGGGGCCTCAGGATCCTCGCCCGGTTTCAACATATATCAAAGAATTGCTTCCCGCATAGTCTGTCGCAAAGTTCCAAGGCTCCGTGCTTCCGTAAAGACAGTTAACAATTTTCCCCTAATGTATTAGCGTATGCCTGATACAATTCTCCTGTAAAGCTCCTGAATCCCTGCACTCCATTCCTCCAGAGTAAGTTCTTCATAAAGGTCACAGGCATCGTTAGATGTGAGACGTGACAGTGATACTCCGCTTAAAAACCTTTCCTCCCTGTCGGGGCAACTATCCTCAGTCTCCATGTATATGCTATGAAAGTCTGTTACCAGGGCCTCTAGTATCTTGCTGCGCTGTGTTAACACGTGACCCCATGGGTCCTGAATCTGCAGGATAGGCGGAATCTCCTGTTTGCGTCAAAGTAGCCAGGCTATCAGATGCCCAGACTTATACCTGTCGCAATGTAAATGTAGTCATTATGTGGTAAGGGTGTGTCTGTCAAGGGACTCCCAGAGGCCTTGTAGGTCTTGTTGAACCCGTTATACCTCCCTTCTATGGCAGGAGAACCTGTTTCCTCTCCATGCAGCAGCTTTAGCCGCCTCTCGTGATCGTCAGTGTCTGCAATAAGCTGTCTTTTAACCCCACAGGTCATTCCAATGCATTGGCCCCATAGAACAGCCTTAAGGACTTCCCACTCCGTGGCACATGACCCAGTTGATCCCTAATTACTTTCTAAATATGTCTGGAGTGCCTCTCGAAGCGTTTCTTTACAGGCCACATCAGTCAGGAGATCAGGGGACATATGCAAGTGTTGGTCAGTACGTGCACCCCACCCCCCCTCCCCTCAACCGGGAAGAAGTGCTACTGGAGCATGATCGGACATGTATCTACCTTCTGTAGGGCCCTGGAGTCCAGTACTGTAACCAAGAGTCGATCTAGATGGCTGTATGTGGAATGTGTTAATGAATTGCAGGTATATCATGCGTCTATGGATGCAGAGTGCACCAACAATCAAGGAGTCCTAGGTTTGTCATGACACGGGTCAAAGATTCGGTCATTCGAGTTTTGGTGCCCAGTCTAGGTGGATGGCAGTCCCAGTGTCCATCCAGGACATAATTGAAGTCACCTGCCACACTGCCACTCCCTGGGCATATGAGGAATGCGTTGCAGAATACAATTGCCCTTGCCACCTCTTTGCCAACTTTTGTGCCTCTGTACCTATAAGATGCGTTTCCTGCAAGCAGGCTATTTGGACACCCGACGCTTGAGGTAGGGGCGAACCCTATACCTTTTTGTGTAACCTCTTAGACCTTGGACATTCCAGGTAAGAATATGTACTTTCTCAGCCATGTTTAGTTACAAACTCTACCCACCCCCAAGTCCACTCTCTTATTTGGGGGATTTGTCGGTCCCACAGTATATAAAAGGAATTGAGCGTATTTGCACCTGCCCATGCACATGAACAATCTCCGTCCCAGAACTGGAACGGAAGAAACAACAACCTCTTATCCCCCACCCCGGACAACCAGCAAATCAACAAAGAAACACACTGCCTATCCATGTATATTAACGCCGTGAGGACCCACAGCCTAACCCTAAACTCCCCAACTGGTTGCCTACCACAAATGTGGAGAGGGCTCCAGACCACCCCGCTCTATCACAAAAGACTGTACGCTGCCTGTAACACCCATTGGCAACCTCATCACTGACCAATTTAAAACATTGATACCCTTCCATCAACTGGATCCACTCCCCACGCAACAGAAGGCATTGGTTAGTACAGATCATCATGAATGCAGCTGACGATCAGTGTGTGTAATGCCCCCCAGATCAAGCAGTCAGATCTTCCGATCTTATCTACACTGGGTTGGTTTGTGCATCAGTCCTTGACCCACACAGATCCTCGGGGGGGGGGGTCTCACCATGGTGCCATTTTCCTGTACCACAATGCATCAATGTCATGGACCTCCAGGGCCCGCGAGCCATCAGTAGCAGGCGGTCTCTGGGATTTCCAGTTGGGGCTACGCATTCCTCTTCCTGTCTGTGCACTCGACTGCCAGGAGCCCCTCTGGTTTCATGGGACTTTGTCCCACATCTCCAACCACCACTACACGTCTTCTGGGCTGTCCAAGAAATGGGACTTATCCACTGATACCACTCGGAGGTGGGCTGGGTATAACAACATATATCAGAGCCCCATAGAAGGCAACTTGCTTTTAACTTCCAGAAAGCTTTTTCGATTTGTTTGCACCTTATGTGTGTAGTCAGGGTATACTGAAAGTTTATGATTTTCAAATCCGGTGCTGTTATCCTCTGGGGCTGCACGTAACACACTGTCCCTTTCTCGATAATTAAGAATACAAGCTCTGATGGCTCTTGGAGGTGCTCCCGGTTGAGGGGGGCGGGGGGTGCCTGCTCAACAGCAAAGAATGGTGACAGGCCCACTGGCTGCAGGGTCTCGGGGATCCAGAGTTCCACAAATGCCTCTGTCTCCGTTCCCGCTGCCCACTCTGGAAACCCCAGCAGGTGCATGTTGTTTCTGCAGGTTCACCCCTCGGCATTCTCTGACCTGGCCTCCAGCTTCGTAGTTTTGAAGGTGACGGTGGCCAGTTGTTGTTAAGTGCTGCAACCTCAGATTACAGCTCTAGAATAATGGACCCTTCCGCAACTTGGACTTTGTCTGCCACTTTACGTAGATCAGCATGGAGGAGGTTTACCTCTATAGCCACTGTCTCAATCTTGGCCTGCCAGTGCCCCCTCCCGCCCCCCTCGGAACCTCTGGATGGCTGCCAAGAGCTCCACTCTCAATGGCTCCTCCAAGGAGTCAAACGGCAAATCTCCACAGCCCCCACTACGGGTCAGGTGCTGAGTGGAGGCCACTGGCATGGTGTACTGCTCCATTGTGTTTCTCTGCGGGCCCCTGCCTGTTTATTCTTACCCATGTGTCATTAATCTGTCGCTGCAATACCAGTAGTTGCGCATTAACAGGCACATGCATCAATGTAGGCTTTTGCGATTCCTTAATTGCGATTATTAAGGAATCGCAATTAAGGAATTGCAAAAGCCTATGCATGTAGGAATCGCTATAAAATTAGCGATTCCCAAACATTCCTTAACCCCTTCCATGCTCATGACGAGCTCAGCTCGTCATGCAGTACACTGCTTGTGTGCTGATGACGAGCTGAGCTCGTCATGAACAATGGGATTCAAAGATCTGCAGCACATCAGATAAATATGTGCAGCATCCATGTGGTTAATTGCGACTCGCAAATTGTGAGTCACAATTAAGGAATGCCTTCCCATTCATTCCTATAGGCCTACAGGCCCACAGGAATGAATGTGAGATTACATGCGCAATTTACGAGTACCAATAGGTACTCGCAAATTGCGCATGCAATTTCAAGGGTGTCAAAAGGACTCCCTGTTGCACCCCTGAAATTGATCTGTGCACGCATGTTGTGCACACACATGCCCCAGGGGCATGTGTGTATGTAACCTACAACTTTGAAAAATGCACTTTTGTGCATTTTTCAAAGTTTTTGCAAATTGCCATCAAGTACAAATTGATGGTAATTTGCGCCCCCTATTAGCAAAATCGCAATTTGCGATTCCATCATGCATTGCATTTAAGGAAAATCGATATTTGCAATTCCTTAAATGCAATCGCAATTTAAGAAATCTTAATAATTTGCGATTTCTTAAATTGCAAGAGGCTGACAGGTTGATGCATCGCAGAAGCCCTTTTTGCGGGCGCAAACGGACGACTTTTACGAATCGCACCGTTTGCACTCGCAACAAGGGCTGATGCATGTGCCTGTAAGACAAAGCCTCTGCTGCTAGACTCTGCTTCAATTCCAGTGTTGCGAGCCTTACATCTTTGCCTAGGCCTTGCCCCGTAGGACTTTTGAATGTAGCCGATATTTCAGTACTACTCCCTACTACACCGGGGCCCGGGGGTAACCCCACTCGCAATCAAGGTAGCCAGCCAAAAGTAATGTCCCCACAGGACACCATCAAGTGGCCTTACTCACTGGACGTATCGGAGAGAGAGGTCTTAGCTCATCGGGCCACTGCATCAAAGGAAAGCAGCACCTAGCCAGGTTGCTGCTGACAATGTGCCTTCTTGCACCTTAGCAGTACAGTGTCTATGATTCAGCTCGGTGTTACACCTACCACGTAGGTAGGCCCTGTACCGCTACTGCAGCTCCTGGGGGCAGCTGAGTACCATAGAGGCCCCTTTCTAGAAACAATGCCACCTCGACAGAAATCAGAGTGAGCTGCTGCAATTGCCATACATGCGGTTTGTGGGGTAGGACAGCTCGGGAATCCACTACAGTGAAATAAAAGTAATGTACACTTCTTTACCGGGCCACACTTGTTGCCCCTGGCTCCATGAGGCATGCTTCAGGATACCACCCACAAGAAGACATCACCCAGGAGAAAGCAAGATCACAAGAATTCTGTCCATTTGTCTATCTAGGCATTTATATTTGTGCACCAACTCTATGCTTTTCTATGACTCTAGTAATGGGAATCGAGAATCTGACCACAACATTCTCAGGTTTGTAATGCTTCCTGCCAGTTAGCCAAGAACAGGTTTCCATCCAACGACCCACTCTACCACTCTACAGCTGTGTTCCATCTGACTCCCTTGTGGTCAACATGGCACATAAATGCACCAATGCCCAGGGTACAGGAGACTCCCTCCTCCTGATAAGGAGAGTAAAGAGAATTTTATTTATTTTATTTTATTTAAAAGGTTTTATATAGTGCTACTGGACCCAGGAGTATCAGAGCGCTTTACAGACAGATAAACAAGATAAACATCTAGAAACAAAATAAAACAAAATTACAGAGTGAATAAAAACTAGCATAGGATAAGGCATTTCAGTTAGACGAGGTAATTGAGGAGAGAGAGTAATTAAGGGATGGGTAAGGGAGATGGGGACGGTTAAGAGATAGGAGAGAAAATGAGGACTGAATCAATATAGAGACGTTAGGTACCCCAATATTTGTTGAGAAGAAGCACCTTGAGTCTTTTTTTGAAGAGAGGGTAGGAGGGGTTGCAGCGAAGATCTTTGGGGAGAGAGTTCCAAATCGTAGGGGCATTACCAGAGAATGCACATGATTGTGTCTTTGTACATTTGAGTCTCGGGGGGATGAGGACAAGGGCGTTAGTGCTTCTCAAGGACCTGGAGCAACCAGCTTTTTGTAGTTTGTCAGAGAGGTAAGAGGGGGTGTTTTGGTGAAGGGCTTTGTGAGTGATACATGCCATCTTGAAGGTGGATCTACCTTCAATTGGGAGCCAGTTAAGGTTTTTGAGGATAGGAGAAATGTGATCAAATCGTTTACAATCAGAGATAAGTCTGGCAGCCAGGTTGAGGTCCGATTTGATCGGGGCAAGGTGGACTTTTGGGGTGCCTACAAGGGTGGCGTTGCCATAGTCAATTCTGGAAAGTACAAGAGATTGGACAACAATTTTGAAGTCATCCGCTGGAATGAAAGGTTTGATTTTTTTAAGGTGAAGAAGGGAGAAGAGAGCACTTTTAGCAGCATTTTTAATGTGAGGGATGAGAGTAAGATTCTTATCAATGCTGATGCCCAAGGATTTGACAGTTAGAGGTGGAGAGGGAGCAGTTGAGAGCATTGATATCATTGATCCAGAGTTGAATAGGCAGAGAACTGTTTTTGGGAGTGAAAAGGATGACTTCAGTTTTTTTGGGATTCAGTTTGAGATGATTAAGATGGAACCAGGTTGGACTTTATTCAAGGTATCATTGAGGAGAAGGATGTCATGGTGGGATTTGATCTTGTAGTATAGTTGTGTGTCGTCAGCATAGAGGTGGTAACTGATATTAGCTTGTTTAAGAATAATGGTGAGTGGTTCCATGAATAGATTAAATAGGGTTGGGGAAAGGATAGAGCCTTGTGGGACTCCAAGTGAGACAGGTTGGGCTTTGGAGAGGCAGTGACTGAGTTTAATTTGTTGGGATCTGTTTTGGAGATATGAGGTGAACCATTGGTGTACAATGCCCTCGAACCCAAAGCGTTCTTTGAGAGTATTAAGAAGGGTGGGATAGTGGACAGTATCAAACGCAGCAGAGAGGTCGAGGAGGATAAGGAGGGAGGATTCGCCTTTGTCAAGAGAGCGATGAATATCATCAGTGATACTGAGCATGGCAGTTTCAGTGCTGCATCCTTTTCTAAAGCCAGATTAGAAAACGTCGAGGAGATTGAAGGAAGTGATATGTTTGTCTAACTGGGAAAGAACACATTTTTCAAGGGCTTTGGAGAGGAAGGGAAGATTAGAGATAGGGCGTAGATTGTTCAAGTCATTAGGATCAGCGGTGGGGTTTTTGAGGATGGGAGAGATTTGACCTAGTTGAAGGGATGCTGGGACACAGCCAGTGGCAAGGGAGGAGTTGATGATATTGGTCCAGGTGGGGGCACTGATGTGTTTGAGTTCCTGAACCAATTGGGCAGGGAGAGGGTCATTGGTGTGTGAAGATGGTTTGAGTTTAGAGATGTTATTAAGGACAGTAGATTTAGATACTGGGCAAAATTCCTTCCAGGAGGCATTGTTTTTGGTAAGGGTGTCTTTAAAAATAGAGTCAGGGTGGAGTAGAGTAGGGAGGGGTATAGAGGGGTGGATCAGAGTAGGGAGGGGTAGAGAGGGTTCGTGGCATGGAGGGGTAGAGGAGCAAGGTGAAGTAGGAATGTTAGGGAGGTGTTGTTGGCTTAGGGAAGATTGGGATGGGAGACGAGGAGAAGAGAAGGATAGTTCAATTGAGTTTACTTTATTCGAAAAGAAGCTGGCGATTTCTTCGCATCTTTCAACAGTGGCTGTTATTCTTGGGGGCCAGAGGAAGTTTTTTTTTTAACAATGCTGAAGAGTTCTCTGGGACGGTTTTTAGCCTGGTCAAGTTGTGAGCGGAGGAAGGAGGCTTTTTCAACGAAGATGTGCTTCTTGTATTTTGCTCTGGCGTTTCTAAGGAGTAACAGGTTATCAGGAGAGGGATGATTCCTCCATGAGCGTTAAGACTGTCTGAGGGCCCGTCTTTCATTATTAAGGTCGGAATTAAAACAGGATTTGGGAGGTATTTTTTTTTGTTGTTTAAGTTTGATTGGGGCGATTTGGTCAAGCGCTTGGAGGGTAGAATTGTTGTAATGTTCAGTTAGGTCATTGGTGCTGTGAGAGGTGGAGGGGGGGAGTAAACAGGTTTTGATAGAGGATTCCAACTCGCCAGGGGGAATAAGGTGAAGATTACGAGTATGTTCGAAGGGTAAAGTGCCGGTAGGGGTGGGGAGAGTAATAGAGCAGTTCAAAGTGAAGAGGCTAAGGTGATGATCAGACCAATCGACTGGAAGAATCATTGAGAGAGAGGCCAGATCCTTGCTCGTCATAATAGCATCAAGGGTGGCGCCTTTAGAGTGAGTCGGGGATTGGCAGAGTTGAGTCAGGTCAGTAATGTCCATGATATCTTTAAGGCGATGACAGACGGGTCGTCGTTATTATTCCAGTGGATGTTATAGTCTCCAAGAAAGAGGTTCTTGGAGTGAGTGAACAAAGATTGAGTGATAAGATCAGACAGCTCATCGGTGAAGGGGATGGGATTGCCGGGGGGATGATAGATAGTATGTAAACGGATGGTGGGGGAGCCGGGGGCAGTGAGATCAACACAAAGGTATTCAAAGGAAGAAGGATCCTGGAGATGAACTAGCGTGAGATTAAGTTCCTTTTTAAAAATGAGGGCAAGGCCACCTCCTATTTACTTTACTCTGTCTTTCCTAATGATGGAGTATCCAGGAGGAATGAGCAAGTCAAGGAGTCGAGTGGGGTTTGAGCCAGGTTTCCGAAAGGAATGCAATGTCTATGGTTTAATTGAGAATGGTTTCCGCAATATGTTGCATGGCAAGATGCAGATCGGCAATTAATCAACATGCAATAGAGGGGTGAGGAGTCAAGGTATTGAGTGGGGGGATCAGGGAGGATAGAGGTTAGTTGTTGAGGAGGTCTAGGTGACGTCAGGTAAAGGGGGAGTCGACTCGTTCCTAGGAGGACAGGAATAGTAGACTGCAGGAAAGGGGGCCTAGAGGACGAGGAGGGAAGGGGGGAGATGGGGGTTCGGGGATAAGTTAACCTCCAGGGATATTGGGTATGCAACATGTTGAGAAGAGGATATCTTGGAAGCCATGTAGGGTTGGGGTGTATTGGAAGGGTCAATGGGTTTGGGTGGGGTCAGGGAGTTTGTAGGGAGGAGGGCGCCATGAGAGGAGTACTCGGTGTTAGCAGTACTAGGGGAGCTGTTGCGGTAGGAAGTAGGAGGGGAGCTGATGTGTGATGATATGCTGTTTAATGAAGGGACAGATGTGCGTGCGTGATCAGAAGAGTGGGCTTTAGTAAGGAGTGAGACTTCAGATCTGAGGGAGGAGAGTTCTAAAACAAGGGACGAAAGGAGAAGTTCAACAAATAAGGAGTGACAGTGTAAGAAGAGAGGAGTGGAGTGGGTCAAACGTTTTTGGGAGGAGTGAGGAGTAGGTGTTAGGATTAGGGAGAGGAAGGGGGGTACCCAGGGGGGGGAGGAGAAGGGAGTTATGATGGGAGGGAGGTTTCGTATTGGGGAGGGGAGGGACCAAGGAGATAGGGGTGATTGGGGCATTGAGTTCAGTAAGATCGTTAGTTAAATGAGGGGGAGGGATAGTACAGGATGTGGATGTAGATGTATTGAGGGTTGCAGGAGAGGTCAAGGACATGTGAGAGGGAGTGGTCAGCGGAGGAGATGTGAGAGATGCTGTGGGAGTATGGGGTGCGATTACATGAGGGGGGAGAGGATATAGTGCATCCAAGGGGTGGGTGTTACTGGAGTCAGAAGTAGAGAAGTATATGGACAAAGGTGTATTGATGAGAAGAGGGGGTGTAGGGGGGTCCGTCAGAGGGCTGGAGGAGGCGAGGGAGAGTTGTAAGAAGAGGAGGATGGAGGGGGTTTGTTCAGTGGCAGATCACAAGGAATGTTGTGTTCGGTAGAGCTTAGAGACTGCGGGGTAGTAGGAGAGGCAGGAGAGGGCATGCAGGTAACAGGAGTATCAAGCAGGTTTGAAGGCTTAAGAGAAGTGAGTGGAGTAGACCTAATTTGAGAGAGGCAGAGGTAGGGTGTAGGGGTGGGGGGCAAGGAAGGAAGAGGGTGGTGCAGGGGGATTGAGGGGAGGGGGAGCGGAGAAGTAGGGTTGGGAGTCAATGATGGAAGAGGGCGGTGCTGGGGGAATGAGGGGTGGGGGAGCGGAGAAGTAGGGTTGGGAGTCAAGGATGGAGGAGGGAGGGGAAGGGACAGTGGGGGGTAGGGGGTGAGAGGGGTAGAAAAACTAGTTGATTGGGAGATAAGGGTGTCAATATCGTTTATATAATTAGGAGTAGGGGTGGTTAGTAGTGATTGAGAGAGAACATCAAGGATAGTGGAAGAAGTGGGGGAGGCAGTAAGGAGAGATAAGGGGGGGCGAGGGTATAGGGAATCAGAGCTGGTGATAAAGCAGTCAACTAGGGGGGACAATTGCGGTTGAGTGAGGGCAACAGGGCTGGGTGGAAGAATGGGTGAGTCAGAGAGGAGGGAATGTGAGGGTGGGGGGAGTATGGTGTCGATGCTAGTACCGGTATTGAGAGATCGAGTAGACAGTATAGGTTGGGAGTAGACGTCACTATTGAGAGAGGTTGTAGGAAGATCAGAGAGAAGAGTTAGGGGGGTAGGAGGCAGGGGGATATAATGGAACTAGGGGATGAGGGGGGGGGGTTCAGGGACTGATCGAGGGATTGGGATAAGGCACTAAAGTGAAGTTCGAAGATGTACAGATGATTTTCCGACGCTTGGATGAGAATATTACCAGATTTGAAGATGGAAATATCAATATTTCCAGGAAAGGAAGAGGAGGGGGTGGTGGAGAGTTTTATGCCGTACGGAATATTGCAAGAGTTAGTGATAGGGAGGTGCTGAAGAAATAGGCTTTTCCATTTTGAAGGGCGTTTGCAGCTGGCAATCATTCCTAAAAAAAGGGGAAGACATGTCTACCGCAGGACATGGAATACTAGTTGGATGGTCCGCAGTGTTGTGCACTGAATCGCTGCCAGCAGAGGATAAGGGGAAACAGCAAGGCCTGTAGCATGAAGGTACAAACACAGGTGAAGGAAGAAGACAAGATTAAATCCCTTCCTAATAAAAACAATAGAATGATGATTTAAAAAAAAGATTTTCATTTATTTTTTTAAGATTTCTATTTTGCAAGAGTCCACACTAAAATTAAGTCAGAACAGAAGATAAGCCAAACATGTTTAACAATATGAATAATATGTTTGTAGCATGTGTGGCTGTAGATACACATGTTCTGCATACTCCTGCCATCTTGTATTGGGCTTTGACGTTTGCAACTTTTTTTTCTTCTACGAAGTCTTTTGAGTAATGAAGGAGAGTGACTCAGACCTTAGTTGGTAATGTGCATGGGCATTAGCTCCATTGTTAGATTTTTATTTTTCTGCCATCAGGTTTGGACGTATACAGATCGGGCTCTGTTCAGCGAATCTGGTCTTCCTCGACTCTCCGACTCCTGTTTTTACTGGACGTTTTTATGGATCTGCGATCCTGCTTCCTCGTCGTTTGAATAACTTTGACACCTGTTTTCACTTGGACACCTTCTGCCTGGTCCCAGGCTCTCCCTTTTCAAGGGCATTCCGCCCCTTCTCTCTGATGCCTTCTCACGAGAATGTCAGGTCATGGAAAGGATGCCCTTCCAATACTGCCCCCAGCGTCACTTCAAGTTCCACTGGTCTGACCCTATCAAGTCTGCAATCTCTGCTTCTTCCATCTCAAGCATGTGCCAAGTCTGCCTCACCTTACGTTCGAAGACCCTTCAATACTGAGGTAAACAGAGTTGGGCCCATTGAAAGATGAAGAGGCGAGACAGAGGCGATATCTGGGAAATGCAATGTCGAGTTGGAGCAAAACGCAGGCCCTTCCGAGGCACAGCTGGTGCAATCCAGTTCAGAGGCTAGCTTACCCTCCAAATCCGAGGGCGATCAGCAACAAGAAGCTGAAGCTCAACAACCCCTGAAAACATAGACCATGAGTATGTCACTACCCAGTCCCAACCAATGACTGCATAACTACCCCATGAACAGGGAGAGCACCGCCCCAGTGGGGGGTTGGGTGTCGAAATCAGAGACTCAAAAACAGCCTGCTGGTCCACCACTGCCTTCGGGCCATGGTCGGCACCAGCAGAAGTTATCGGAGCCGATGGTGCTCCCTTCTTCTGGCTCAAAGACCACGTATAAGCCATGGCCCCCCCTTGACTCTTGCATTGAAGACCATGCCAAAACCATCACTAAAACCAACCTCTGCTCCGGCAATGAAGTCCACTTCAGCTTCAAAGCCACCATTGACATCAAAGACACCGATGATGCCAAAAAGACACTCGCTGCTAAAAGTACCATGGATGGATGTTTCTGACAACTCGGAGGAGCCTAGTCTCCAGCTCATGCGGGAGCCATTGGATGCTCACCAGAAGGGGCTCTTTGTTAACCCACAGACTGGGATAATCTACACCAAGCTCCCACCGAAGTCTCAGGAGACTCTTTCAAGGAGGAGGAAGTTTTCCTGAGGAGGTGTAAATCACATAAAGCAGATATGCACGTCATTCAGGCGGTTGAAGACTGCTGTTCAAAACACTTTCAAAAATACAACGCATCCTACAGTTCCACTCCATGCTCTAAACAGGGCCTAATACATTCAAAGAACTGATCAAGGCTAGGATCATCACTTCGAGGGTTGACAAAAATACAAACCCTCATCCAACAACCCACTCTATATCCGCGTACTACCCGATTCACTTGTTGTCTACACAGCATGGAAATACACCAACTCCCAGGGGAAGCATCACCTCCTGATGAGGAGGGTAAAAATATTGATGCAACTGGCAAGAGGATGGCAGTACAATTAGCCACACACTGGCAGATTGCTAACTCCGTTGACCTACTCCTGATTCGGCAGGGTGCATTGGGATGAGATGGAGGAACTCCTCCAACACCTCCCTGACCAATATAGACAGCATGAGCTAGACTTTGTTACTGAAGGAAAAATCATGTCATATGCCACCATCCGCTGTACTCTTGACACATTCAACACTGCTGCCAGGGGTGTTAATACCAGCATCGTGGACAGGCGTCATGTCTGGCTCTGTGTCTCTGGCTTTAAGCCAGAACTACTGCAGCACCTGCTGCTCCACAATGAACATCTCTTCTGACCGCAGGTAGATCAGATCCTTGAAAAGCTGAAAAAGGACACAGATACAGTCAATGCAATGGGTGTCCTTCAGACATCCACACCTTGGGAGTCCTTTCACAGGTCACATTACAGGGGTGGCGATAAAACTGCTTCCTGCCTGTTACCAGAAGCAGCAAGAGCAGTACCACCTCAAGCAAACATGGGGGTATTCAGGGAGTTGGGTTACAAAAGTAACAACACAAGAGGGAAGGCCAAAGGAGCCACCTCCTCAGAGCAGTGACTCCCTTACACTTTCCCCCGATCACACTACACCTGTTGCAGGAAGAGTACAGGGTTTCTCACCGCACTAGTGAGACATCACCTCCAACCAGTGGGTCCTCTCTATGATAAAACATACTTACTGCCTGGAGTTTACTGCAACCCCACCAAACATTCCACCCCACCAAAAATACCCTTTCAGCAGAATACCAGTGCCTTCTTCAGCAAGTGGTTCAGGCGCTTATCTTCAAAAGAACAAATACCATTGCTCTGTCATGGCAAAGTGGTGTACTCGCTGTACTTTCTTGTCCCGAAAAAGGATAAGTCTCTAAGGCCAATGCTCAACCTGAGGTCCCTCAACAAATACATCCTCTCAGAACATGTCCACAGTCACTCTGCAGGATGTCATCCCTCTGCAACAGCAAGACAACTTTGTGATGGCTCATGATCTGAAGGACACCTGCTTTCACATATGCATCCTTCCAACTCATCGGCGCTACCTCTATTTCGTGGTCAGCATTATCCAGTTAAAGTGTTGTCATTTGGGGTCACCACTGCCCAAGTAGTCACGAAATGCCTCTCTATGGTAGCCGCCCCTCTCGGAAGGAGTGGCTTTCTTGTATTCTCTCAGACCACTGGCTGATCAAGAACGCAAGCAAACAGCAGGGTCTCACTTACACTCAGACCGTTATCTCCCTCTTCCACAGTCTTGGCTTCACAATAAATAATGTCAGGTTCTACCTTCTTCCCCTTCAGAGTCAACCCTTCTGGGGAGGCTTACTCAAAACATTTACTGGCAAGGCTTGCCCGGTCAGGCACAAGTATAGACATTCCAGCAGTTTCTATCTCTTTTTCAGCCAAATCCTCAATGGACAGTTCGAACAGTTATGTGTCTACTTGGAATTATGTTATTTTGCACAGTCAGTTCCCCATGTTAGGCTTCACATGCGTCCACTTCAGCTTTGCCTGTCAACACAATGGTCACAATCGGTGGTTCACTGAGAGAATATAGTGTTGATATGGGCCATCACTCATTGTTCTCTGCAGTGGTAGAGCAGCGCTAATCTGTTGCAGGACTGGCCTTTCATATACTCTGTTCCCTAGGTAACCGTCACCAAGGGCGCCTTGCTCTCAGGGTGGGGGGCGTAACTACAGAGCATGTGGTTGCAGCAACATCAGGGCACCACACCAACTACCTCGAGCTCTTGGCTATACAACTGGGTCTTATGACATTTTCTCACAAGGTTCAGCACAGGGATGAGCTGATAAAAACAGACATGACCGTCATGCATTATCCCCAAAATCAACCAAGCACAAAAACACACTCCACAGCAGTCTGGGTTCACGTAAAACATTTGGCATTGGGCACTGTAAGAAATTGAGTTAATGGGCAGCCATGCGTCTTATCAGGGTGAAACACAAGGAAACCCCAATGTAACATATGATTACATGTTGGGTTCTCTGTCGTTCCCTCAAGGGGTCTTTCACCGCGTGCCGAGAGAGTGAAGAGAACGCTAGGGAAACTGGATTCAGGAGCGGGGAGGTTAACGGTCTTCAGTGGTTGCGGGGAGAAGTCGCACTGTATCTCTGTTCCGCTGACTTCAATAAACTTCATCCTGACTTACCTGAAGACTCCTGCTTCTTTACACTAGCGACAAGTGGCCAGTTAGCAGGACCTCCACTTGTGCAGACATTCAGCGCTACAGTCTGCAAATCCACAATTCAGCCGTCCTCCTCGGCAAAGGTACTTCTTCGTGTCTCTATTTTCGGGATGACACAAGGAACATGGTGTCCTGCTGCCCCATAGACGCTACCAAGATACTTTGTTTTCTTTCTTTCTGGCGGCTCTGTGAACCCTCTTTCGGTGCTCCTTCTTCAACGCAACGTCATCCAGTGCGGTTCACGGTGACCCGCACACCCCGCCTTCATACGTCATTGCGTATATGCCCACTACTGGTGGCCATCTTTAAATCATGTATAACAATGGGCAACCCATTATACCCTTGAGGGCTCGGGCAAGAATAGGATGATAGAGTAAATGTACCTTCAAGGGATTTAATTAACAATATGTTTTGATTATTTGTCAAATTCAATTTCAGGCCTGAACGAATGCGGGCCTATTCTCATTAGTAGATTGCAATAATTCGTATCCTGATTTGATTATTTTATACATTGAGCAAAATAGTCACAATAAACAACATAAATTGTCAAAAAATAGAACAACGTAAAAATTAGGACAGAAACGGGTGTATGTAGAAAAAGTATTCACTTTATGTATTTTCATGAAGGGTACTAAAAAGTATATGAACAATGTAACAAGAAGGAAACTATACAGATTCAAAACGCCTTCTCTGTGACAATTGCGAACACTTTTCATCTTTGTTAAAATTGATACAAAATAATAGAAGAAAAAGTGTAGGTCGATGTTTCGGTCTCTACTTTTTCATTGACGAGACCATCTTCAGGACTGAACACTAATACAATAGTGGACCCCTATAACAACATAGAACAAAAAATAATTACTACTTGTTCGATAACAAATCTAATATTAAGCATACACAAAATATATAATCCGAAAAGAAAATATATACAATCATATGTTTTGAGCTCTAACTCACAATTTCTAAAGTGCAGTCTTTCAGTCACTATATAACATTTATATTGTTCATATTTAGATATCAAAAATCAAACAAATTAATTTTGAAGCCCAAATGCGATGGAAGTGTAGTTCCACATATGCATATTGAATTGATCATGGGATTTTATTAGACTTCACCGTCTTTTTAAGGACTTGATTCAACTCTGTTAGACGAACTAATATTACAGAGAACATTGTATATTTTGAAACAAACATTATATATTTTGAAAAACATGGGTACCTTATGACGAGCAGAGGACTCGTTATTCAAAGTAATCTGTAAATGTTGACTTCAACAGTTGAAAGAAATCTAATAGATCGTAAATCTGTGAACATCAGAGGTACATATTGAGTGGTCGCCAGGAATACACCAAAAACGAATTTATTGTAGATTTTTAACATAGATTATTAACTTGCTTTTGGAATCTAATGGTGTTTTGTAAAAGGAGGAATTTAAAAAAACTGCCCAATTTGTTGCCTAATTAATTAATATTCAAATGCTTTGATTTGCAAATGTCCAATCTTATCCTAGAAAACAATCTTTATTCTAGATGAAGGAATATCTAGCTTACGACCGATCTGTTCTTACTATTCAAATGGGATTGAAATAATGCAATCACCTTTTTGTTGATGCAAATCAGTCTCACAATATATTAATATCGCTCTCCTTGGGCAGCATTTATGGCCCAACGGTCTGTTAAAAAATTAAAGGTAAAAATATTTTAGAAAGAAGTTTTAAATTGTGGAATTTAAAACGTCTTTCTAAAATCTTTTTACCTCTCATCAAAGCATTCGTTCAGGCCTGAAATTTAATTTGATAAATAATCAAAACATATTGTTAATTAAATCACTTCAAGGTACATTTACTCTATCATCTTTAAATCAGGCATTATTCGTAAGCCTGCATCGTCCTGCACAATATTTTCCATAATGCCATATTGAAGGCAGGCCAACCCCTGGTTTGTGCCGATCTTGGTGATATGCACACCATTCTTTATCATCTGAACACCTCTTTTTTGTTTGTGCCGATCTTGGTGATCTGCACACCATTCCTCATAATTCACACTTTAATTGAAAATGGTAAATAAAGTTTAAGAAAAAGAAAACTTCAATTGAGGTGCCCATTTTGGTGCTCAGCACACCGTTTTTGTGCAATTGTTTTAATTTTTATTGTTATTTAATCAATATTGCTTATTCCAGTGATCAGCACACCATACTTAACCTGAATTCATTTTTTTTCCGTTTTGGTTTGCATACAATTTTCCTCATCTTCCACATTGTATTATCCTACTTCATTTTGCCATGTTCCAAGCAATTACTCCACATAGATTGGGAAAAATGGAAGGAAGGATTTGAAACTTATCTGGAAGCTCTTGACGCAGAGTCTTTCACTTGCAAAAAGAAATATGCCGTCCTAAAACATTGTTTAGGTACTGAAGGCCACAACATTTTGAAACACATTCCTAAAGATATAGTTATCGTTGGCGATGGTGAAGGTGATAATGTAAAAGATGAATATGCTACTGCCAGCGGGGTCTTAAACACTAACATTCGTTTCAAAGCTTGTAATAATGTAACCTTGGAAAGACACAAGTTTTACAAGAGTGCAATTGCAAGGTGAATCTACCTCAACTTACGTTGGCACTTTGCGCATCCTCGCTGCTTCTTGTGAATACAAATCATTTGAAGAGGAAATTATTAAAGACCAGCTACTCCAAAAGACAAACAACAGAAAAGTTCAAGAGGCATTTTTATCCACGCCTGATCTTACTCTACAAAAGGCATTAGACATTGCCACAAGAATTGAAAGCAGTAGCTCATACATGGAGCAAATGTCTTTAACTGAAAGCAAGAGTCAGAGCGTGTGTGCAATCCAATCAAAGTATAGGAGAACCAACGAGTTAAAGTAAAAACTAGGTAAAAGGAATAGTAACACTACATCAAGGAAAGTACTAATGTGTTACTGGAGTGGCAGTACCAGTAACTTTGCTCATGCCAAATCGTGCTCAGCTGTCGACAAAATATGCGCCAAGTGCTCAAAGAAAGGGCACTCTGCTAAGATTTGCAGGTCCAATGGAAACTACCATTTAAGAAGGTGCACAATGTTGAATCTTTATCGGAAGAAATTCTTTCATCCAGCAAACAAGACAAAATCCTCCCTATTGTGGACATGGATTGTTCCAGTGGAATTTGGGGTGTCAATTCTCAAGGACTGAGAAGACCTCTATGTACTATTGTTGTGAACGGAGGTAATGTCAAAATGTTAGCCAATTCTGGGACTCCGTTCACTCTAATAAGTGAATAGCTTTGGAGGCCATCTTTTCCAAAGCAAGTTTTGAATCAGTCTAGTGTACATTCCATTGGATATGGTGGAAAGGTCATTGATATTGTCTGTGAATTAAACGCTGATTTTGAATTCAAGGACAGCAAATCTAAGGGCATCATATACGAGGCAAGGGACAAGACATGTCTCCTCGGGTGGGGAGACCAAGGCAATCTTGTTATTACCCTTGATCATAATAATGTTCAATAAGTGGCATTGAAGAAAGATTTCTTCCAAGTACAAGCTGTCCAAGAAAGCTCATGGGCATTGTTGTATCCAGAAGTATTTAGAAAGGAATTGGGTCTCTTTAAAGGTATTAAGCACATGATTAACTTAACAATTGGGGTTCAGCCAGTGGTGCACAAGGTCAGGAGGGTGCCCCTGGCGTTGCAATCAGACTTAAAGAAAGAATTAGGCAGATTGTGCTCAAGTGATGTAATTGAACATATTGAATCTTCCAATGCGGTGTCCCCTGTGGTGCTGGCAAAAAAGGCCAATGGTAATCTGCATGTGTGTAGACTTACGCGACCTCAATAAAAACATTGGATAGACCAGCATTCACTTCCCAACTTTACACAAATGACATCCACTCTTAAGGGTGCCACGTTGTTCAGTTTGTTGGATATGTCATCTGTGTATCATCAAATTGAATTACACATGGAGTCAAAGCACCTAACTGTATTCATCACTCCTGAGGGTCTTTTCCAATTTAAGCGCATGCCCTTTGGTCTGGCCTCTGCGTCTGCCGTTTTTCAGAGAGTGGTTGAAAGTATGTTTAAAGATATGCCTGGGGTTATGGTCTTTCAAGATGATGTTTTAGTGTATGGTGGGAATCAAAGTTAACACAATGATAGGTTGTGCCAAGTGTTGTCATTGTTAAGACAAAAAGGTGTTACCCTTGGTATAGAGAAATGTAAACTGAATGCAACTACAGTGGATTATTTGGGGTACATGTTGTCTTCTGAAGGGGTGCAACCTAAACACAGCCTAGTTAAAGCCATCGAAGATTTCAGCATTCCTAGCGACAAGGATCAGTTAAGATAATTCATGGGTCTCATAGAGTTTTATTCCCGGTTTATTCCCAATTGTGCATCCAAAACTTACAACATCTGATGCCTTTTCAAGAAAAATGCCTGTTTTTGTTGGAGTGATGTACGCACTAAGGAATTAAATTTAATCAAACATGAAGTACCTCATGCCATTCCCCTTAAAGCATTTAATACTGAAGACGAAACCATATTCATGACTGATGCCAGCCAAAAATGTTTAGGTTCCATCCTTTTGCAGCATAGGGATGGCAAAGATGAAGTAATATACAGATCAAAGAGAGAGAGAGGACTAGGTACGCTAGCCCGTATCCCCTATATTATATGTAGGTATCAATGAGGACTAGCTAAGTTTAAGGGGGAGGGGAATGACAAGTGACTCAGGTACGTCAGACAATAAAAAGGAAAAGAGCAATGTTTTCCTTTGAAAGCCCTCACCCACCGACCTAGTCGGTGGCATGCTTCATCATCGGGCCCACCACAGTGGCACCGAATGTGCCCCGGGTGTGCTGCAACGCCAGGTGACTGCGGAGCTGGTATATTGCTGCGTGTGCAGTGAAGGAGTGAGAAGTGAAAGTTTAAAAAGCTATACAAGGGGTCCCAGCACCCGAGGGTTAACAAGTATTTAATAAACTGGGCCTCTGTTAGCTGTTTAAAAAGGCGAAAGGACAAAGTGGAGTAAATGATGATCTCCCATGTCCAGTGTGGTCTACATGTTTCTGCCAGTGCCTTTTCTATTATAAGCTGGCTTTCCTCAGGACCAAAGAGTAAAGTGATAAAGTGCAGTTAAATAATAAACTAATAAACTATATTAAGTGTTTGTGTTATTTTATTGGCTATGTGTCGCGCTCGCTAAGGCGCTGTAGCTGTTAGAGGGGGATTCCCTCAAGCTTTTCTACATAAAACACATAGGACAAGGACAAGACGTACAGGGGAGAGTCATGTTAGGATGGCATTTCTTAGAACTCATGGTGGCCGGCTCTTAGGGTGGTGTACGGGTTAAATCCGGCTAGGGTGATCTCATAACACTTGTATGAGACCAGTGAGAGTATAAAAACAACCGTTAGTGGGTAGTGGTGGGCTAAAAAACGAAATCACAAGGTGAGGTACAGGAAAGTACTGGTACTGGGTCCTCACTCTGTTATTTCTTGGTAAAAAGCCTCATGGGTCGCCTGGCAGAGAAAGAGACCCTGTGGAGATAAACGAGGTTCACAAGGCTATCTAACCTGTAAGGAGAGAAGAGTTTTGGCTTACCCCATGTTACTGGACAAGCGGTTTTACTCACGAGTAGTTCGGTCTGGTTCCTCCTTGGACCTATTCGTCCTTCTGCGGCGCCCGGTGTGAGGTGAGTGGGCCGCCTGGCTTTGTATTTATATTGTTTGTCTAACTCGATGCACCTGTTCAGGTTAGAAAGAGGGAGGGGTGCGCGATAAACGCTGTCTCATGGTGGGTCTCGCTGCGCATGTGCAGAGGAGTGGTGCGCGTTTCTAGCGCATGCGCGTTTGGCTGCTGTAGCGTTCTTTGTCGCGCGCATGCGCAGGAGGATACGCGCGTGTGAACCGGTTCTCAGGTTTGCCGGTAGTCTGTGGTTTGACACGGTCTGTTACATGAACCTAGATCACGTGATGATATCAGCATATGTGCCTTTCTGCCGCATTGGGCGGAATTGAAAGGAGAAGAATGGACTGGGAAAGGGGCGCTCATGCAGGAGCATGATGGCACTGCTACCTGAAGGGTTTAGCAAGGGTGTCTATGTGGCCAGACTGTTCCATGGAATGGAATCGTTAAGGCCTTGGGTATGGGTGGAAAGACGGTAAATCCAGCGTTGTTCTTTTTGCAGTAGGAGTTTCTCATCCCTGAGGTTGTCAAATTTCTCAATGACGGTCCACGTGAAGTCATTGGGTGTGTGGTTATGGGTCAGAAAGTGGTCTGTGAGCTTACTGATGTTTTTCCCACATCTTATGGTGCTTCTGTGTTCTGTCATTCTTGTGCGTACTCTTCTGGTCGTCATGCCAACGTACCTGAGGCCACATCTGCAGGTAATCAAGTATACTAGATTGGAGGAGTTGCAGTTTGTGAACTGTCGTTGTGTCCAGGTCTTACCTGGTTCCAGACTAAGTGTTTTTGACGGGGATGTCAGGTGGCATACACTGCAGTTATTACAGGGTTGGTGGCCAGTGATTTTTGGCAAACCCCATGCATTGATGATGGTGTTGTCTTTGTCTTGATTTTTCAGACGAGGTCTGGTGTTCACCAGTTGGTCTCTTAAATTGGTGGCTCTTCTGTAGGCGAAGCGTGGCTTTTCCCACTGTCTGGTGCCAGAGTTTATGATTTTCCAATTGCGGTGGATGATGTTAGACACTTGGTTAGATGCTGTGTTGTACGTTGTGACGCAAGTTAGCACAGGGTCTTCTTCCGGTTTTTGGACTGTTTCTAGGAGAGCCTCCCTGTTTTGATTCCTGGCTCTTTTGCAGGTTTTGTTGATTATCCTGGAGGGATAACCCCGGTCCCTTAGTTTGTGTACCAAGTCGCTGGATTGTTGTTTATAGTCTTTTATGTTGCTGCAGTTACGCCTGATGCGCAGGAATTGCCCGTAGGGCAGGTTTTCCCTCAGGTGTCGGGGGTGAAAACTATCAAACCTGAGCAGGGAGTTTCTTGCTGTGGGTTTGTAGAAGGTAGTGGTGGAGAGTCCTCCATTTTCTGGTCTGATGTTCAGGTCTAGGAAGGGTAGCTCCGTGGGACTGCTAGTGCATGTGAAGCGCAGGTACGGGTCTAGTTGGTTGACCCATAGCATGAATCTGTCAAGTGATTCCTGGTTGCCATTCCATATTATGAGAATGTCGTCGATGTAGCCAGGAAATCAACTTTGATCCGAGCACTGAACTACTTGTGGGACTAGATATAGAATCCCTATACACTAGCCTTCCACAAGACGCCACGCTCAAGGTATTGCACGATGTCCTCATGATCAACACGTGGACTTACAACACCCCCCGCAGCTTCATCTTAGACTGCGCAGCTCTGGCTCTCAAAGAGAACTATTTCGAATATGAGGGCACCTATTACCTTCAGACGAACGGTACATCCATGGGCAGTGTTTTTGCTCCCAGTGTGGCTGGACTGTATGTGGCCCACTTCGAGGAGACATACATACAACACCCAACCAACCCCTTTTCCACCAATATAAGAATGTGGCGTCGCTACATCGACGACATTCTCATAATATGGAATGGCAACCAGGAATCACTTGACAGATTCATGCTATGGGTCAACCAACTAGACCCGTACCTGCGCTTCACATGCACTAGCAGTCCCACGGAGCTACCCTTCCTAGACCTGAACATCAGACCAGAAAATGGAGGACTCTCCACCACTACCTTCTACAAACCCACAGCAAGAAACTCCCTGCTCAGGTTTGATAGTTTTCACCCCCGACACCTGAGATAAAACCTGCCCTACGGGCAATTCCTGCGCATCAGGCGTAACTGCAGCAACATAAAAGACTATAAACAACAATCCAGCGACTTGGTACACAAACTAAGGGACCGGGGTTATCCCTCCAGGATAATCAACAAAACCTGCAAAAGAGCCAGGAATCAAAACAGGGAGGCTCTCCTAGAAACAGTCCAAAAACCGGAAGAAGACCCTGTGCTAACTTGCGTCACAACGTACAACACAGCATCTAACCAAGTGTCTAACATCATCCACCGCAATTGGAAAATCATAAACTCTGGCACCAGACAGTGGGAAAAGCCACGCTTCGCCTACAGAAGAGCCACCAATTTAAGAGACCAGCTGGTGAACACCAGACCTCGTCTGAAAAATCAAGACAAAGACAACACCATCATCAATGCATGGGGTTTGCCAAAAATCACTGGCCACCAACCCTGTAATAACTGCAGTGTATGCCACCTGACATCCCCGTCAAAAACACTTAGTCTGGAACCAGGTAAGACCTGGACACAACGACAGTTCACAAACTGCAACTCCTCCAATCTAGTATACTTGATTACCTGCAGATGTGGCCTCAGGTACGTTGGCATGACGACCAGAAGAGTACGCACAAGAATGACAGAACACAGAAGCACCATAAGATGTGGGAAAAACATCAGTAAGCTCACAGACCACTTTCTGACCCATAACCACACACCCAATGACTTCACGTGGACCGTCATTGAGAAATTTGACAACCTCAGGGATGAGAAACTCCTACTGCAAAAAGAACAACGCTGGATTTACCGTCTTTCCACCCATACCCAAGGCCTTAACGATTCCATTCCATGGAACAGTCTGGCCACATAGACACCCTTGCTAAACCCTTCAGGTAGCAGTGCCATCATGCTCCTGCATGAGCGCCCCTTTCCCAGTCCATTCTTCTCCTTTCAATTCCGCCCAATGCGGCAGAAAGGCACATATGCTGATATCATCACGTGATCTAGGTTCATGTAACAGACCGTGTCAAACCACAGACTACCGGCAAACCTGAGAACCGGTTCACACGCGCGTATCCTCCTGCGCATGCGCGCGACAAAGAACGCTACAGCAGCCAAACGCGCATGCGCTAGAAACGCGCACCACTCCTCTGCACATGCGCAGCGAGACCCACCATGAGACAGCGTTTATCGCGCACCCCTCCCTCTTTCTAACCTGAACAGGTGCATCGAGTTAGACAAACAATATAAATACAAAGCCAGGCGGCCCACTCACCTCACACCGGGCGCCGCAGAAGGACGAATAGGTCCAAGGAGGAACCAGACCAAACTACTCGTGAGTAAAACCGCTTGTCCAGTAACATGGGGTAAGCCAAAACTCTTCTCTCCTTACAGGTTAGATAGCCTTGTGAACCTCGTTTATCTCCACAGGGTCTCTTTCTCTGCCAGGCGACCCATGAGGCTTTTTACCAAGAAATAACAGAGTGAGGACCCAGTACCAGTACTTTCCTGTACCTCACCTTGTGATTTCGTTTTTTAGCCCACCACTACCCACTAACGGTTGTTTTTATACTCTCACTGGTCTCATACAAGTGTTATGAGCTCACCCTAGCCGGATTTAACCCGTACACCACCCTAAGAGCCGGCCACCATGAGTTCTAAGAAATGCCATCCTAACATGACTCTCCCCTGTACGTCTTGTCCTTGTCCTATGTGTTTTATGTAGAAAAGCTTGAGGGAATCCCCCTCTAACAGCTACAGCGCCTTAGCGAGCGCGACACATAGCCAATAAAATAACACAAACACTTAATATAGTTTATTAGTTTATTATTTAACTGCACTTTATCACTTTACTCTTTGGTCCTGAGGAAAGCCAGCTTATAATAGAAAAGGCACTGGCAGAAACATGTAGACCACACTGGACATGGGAGATCATCATTTACTCCACTTTGTCCTTTCGCCTTTTTAAACAGCTAACAGAGGCCCAGTTTATTAAATACTTGTTAACCCTCGGGTGCTGGGACCCCTTGTATAGCTTTTTAAACTTTCACTTCTCACTCCTTCACTGCACACGCAGCAATATACCAGCTCCGCAGTCACCTGGCGTTGCAGCACACCCGGGGCACATTCGGTGCCACTGTGGTGGGCCCGATGATGAAGCATGCCACCGACTAGGTCGGTGGGTGAGGGCTTTCAAAGGAAAACATTGCTCTTTTCCTTTTTATTGTCTGACGTACCTGAGTCACTTGTCATTCCCCTCCCCCTTAAACTTAGCTAGTCCTCATTGATACCTACAAAGATGAAGTAATTGCATTTGCCTCCAGAAGTTTGCATGGAGCTGCGCCTTCTTACTCCATGATTGAGCGTGCAGCTCTTGCATGTTGGTGGGGCATCAGTCATTTTAAACATTACCTACCTGTATGGTTCGAAGTTTGTGGTACGTGTTGACCATAAACCCCTTGTAGACCTGTTCAAACTAGAGGTGGAGGGAAAGCTACACCTAGAATTGCAAGATGGAAATTTAGACTCATTGAACACATCTTTAGCGTTGAGTATGTGCCAGGCAAAACAAATCTTCTTGCTGATTGTCTGTCTCATTTACCTTCCGTTTGCAGTAAAGTTGTAGAAGTGAAAGATGCTCATGATGATCTTGAATTGGTATGTTGCATTATAAATTTGACGACTTCAGAGCGTGAATGGAAAGAAGCTTCTGAGAGTGATCGTGAGTTTCAGGAAATTTTGAAGATATTAAGTGAAGGATGGTCTCACACAACATCAATGAACACAATTGGATCAATAAGTACAAGTACGTTTTCGATGAATTGTCTGTGGGGAATGGTCTGTTGTGTAGGTCTTCATTGTTAGTAGTACATGATGCCATGAAAAACAAAGTTATTACGTTAGCTCATGAGGGCCACATAGGTTCCTCGCAATGTATTCAGAGGATAGGGAGCTGGGCCAGCTGCCGTCCTCCATGCGTGAGGCATTGATCATACCCCTTTTGAAACCAGGTAGACCTGGGGAGGACGTAACGTCTTATAGACCGCTGTCCATGTTGACGACGGATTACAAGATATTGAGTAAGATACTGGCCACTAGATTGCTACCACATATGACCACTCTCGTCCACCCGGACCAAGCTGGATTTATTCCGACCAGGAATACCTCCTCGAATATACGGTGGCTTATGCGGATAATGGGCGCTGACCACAGTGCTCTTGAGGCGCCGGCAGTGCTCTCAGTAGATATAGAAAAAGCTTTTGATAGCTTGGAATGGAGGTATCTCTATAGAGTACTGGAATGATTTTGCTTGGGTGCGCTGTTTGGGACCTGGGTCAGCGTGCTATATTCATCAGCGGTGGCAAGGGTGAGGTTGGGAAGACTGATCTCTGACCAGTACCCTGTCCTGAGGGGGACGCGGCAGGGATGTTCCCTATCCCCGTTGTTATTTGCCCTGGCCATCGAACCCCTGGCAGCGCAGGCGAGACTAGTAATGAGCTTTGACGGACTATGGTAGAACATGATACCTCACCGTATCTCGTTATATGCAGATGACCTGCTTCTATACCTGGAAGACACGGGAGGAGCGTTGCGGGGAGCGATCGCTTTACTGACTAGGTTTGGACACTTTTCAGGTCTTAAGGTGAACTGGGGCAAGACTAGTCTACTTCCGGTAAGACCTCGCATGGAGACACCGACCCTTCCCCAGGGGATCAAGTGGGAACCAAGATGCATCACCTACCTTGGGGTCCGGATCTATCACGCAGCCGCAGACATCCTAGAAGGGAACATAGGGCATTGTGTACGAGCCCTGCAAGGAAATCTGGCATTCTGGTGCATGCTTCCGCTGTCAGTCTTGGGTAGGATAGCCTTACTTAAAATGGTGGCGTTGCCGAGGCTCCTTTATTATTTCAGGACACTCCCCGTATGGATTCCGCCGGCGCTGTTCAGGGAGCTCAGAACGATGACTATAGGATTCCTGTGGGGAGTTGGCAGGAAGAGGATAGCCTTGGATACACTGATACGTCCTAAAGTGGAGGGGGGGTCTGGCAGTTCCGGACTTTGAGCTTTATTATTTAGCGGCGCAGCTACAGGTCCTCACGCAAGCGGTTGCCGTGGAATTCCGCGGCCCCGACCACCTGAGAGGCACGGGCATACAGAGACATGTCCTTTCATATATAGTGTTACAACAGGCACTTTTATCCAGGGACTTGTTGCTAGAGGAGAGTACTTTGAGATCCTGTTGGAATCGTAGCCAGCGTAGGACGGGGGTCCTGCATCCCTATGCACCGGAGATCCCGCTGGGGATGCTGACAGCACTTCCCCATGAGAGCGACTGGTCGGCTCCTGAGGAGTGGGAGCAATTAGGAATCCAGGTGGTGGGGGATCTGTTTGAGGAGGGGGAATTGCTGTCCTTTCAGGCACTGCAGGAGAGATATGATCTCCCGATAGGCGATTTCCTGATCCATGCAGCGGTGGTGGTGGCAGTTCAGAGGCATTGGAGGGTGGGGCAGGCCGAACCCAAAACTACCATGGCATGTCAATATGTGGTGATGGCATCCGGGACTTTTAAGGCAGTTACTTGCCTCCATTTCAGGATGCTTCACGAGGGATTGCAATCGCTAGCCGCTCTGAAATTAAAATGGGAAGAGGGGTTGGACAGGCCCATACCTGACACGACATGGGGACACATCCTCAGAAGGGCGTGGAAGGGCACACGAAACGCGAGTCTTCAGTTAATACAGTGTTTTGTAATACACCGGGCTTATCTGACGCCGGGGAAGATTCAGAGGCACTTTAAGGTGCAAGACGCAGCATGCCCCAGGTGTCTCAACGAAGGAGCGGAGTTGAAACACATGCTCTGGGATTGCCTGCGAATATGAAACTACTGGGTGGAAGTGGGAGCACTTCTAAATGAGGTCACGGGTAGAGAACTGACCTATGACATGGCTACATGTATGTTACTCTGGTTTCCGCACACACCCAAAACAAAAATTCCGAGTACATTTATAGACTTGGGGCTAATGTTGTCAAAGAGAGAGATTACCCTACACTGGAAATCTAAGAAGGGTCCATCCTACAGGCGCTGGAGGGTGGAACTGTGTAAGTGGGCAAGGTGCGAGAGCACTGTCCGGTTGCGACAGGCTCGGCGCTCCAAACAAGAAAAGGCATCGGAGCACGCGAGAGCATGGGAAACGCTGGTATTGGCCTTATCAGACCTGCTGGTGGAGGAAGTAAGCTAGAGCACTGGGAATGCAGGAACGACATCCAGAATCCCCATTGCGTTGCACACTCACCAACATCTACTGCATAACACATGATATTCTTTTTGCACTGACACGCCCACACCACTTGGGGGGGAGGGGGGTACGGTTTGGTTTGTTGGAATGTAACTGAGGACATGTTTGGCCATTGAAGGTGTGGATTATTGTGATATTGTTGCATGAAGAAAACCTTCAATAAAATATGTTTGCAAAAAAATGAGGGCCACATAGGTATGCTGCTATGAAAAGGAGAGTGAGAGAACATTTTGCTGGCCGGCCTTGGACAGCCAGGTGGAGCATTTTGTATGGAATGCGCTATTAGTAACAAGTCACAAGTAACTACTCCCTCTCCTGTTGAAGCCATTGAGGTTCCTGACAAACCTTGGTTGAAGGTAGCTGTTGACATAATTGGCCCTTTATATTGGTCTGCCAATCTACCCGAGTATGGCATTGTTCTAATGGATTTTCATAGTCGTTGATCAGAAATCAAGTGGGTAAGAAACCTTGATTCCACCTCTGTTATCAAGTTTCTCAAGTCACTATTTGCGAGGGATGGCATTCCTGAGGAACATCTCGGTGACAATAGCCGCCAGTTTGTTTCAGTTCGATTTGAAGAATTTCTACGTTCTCTTGGCATGAGATATGTTAAAACTTCTCTTTACCAGACGAGAAGCAATGGCCCTGTAGAACATTTTAACAGGGTGATTAAACAGAACGTGCAGTTGGCGAAAGCGAGTGGTCTGAATTGTAAGGCAGAAGTTGAAAAATTTCTATGGGCTGTTCGCACTACTGTCAATTCTGACACTGGTGTGTCTCCATTTGTTTTATTATGAGGTTGTGTACGTGACTCTAAACTGTTGAGAAGATGGATGGGTGACAAAGAGTTCATGTTGCTTAGGCATAAGATTGATGAGGTTTGAAAAAAGCGTGTCGAGGCACAAAACAGGTATGATCAAATGCATGGTATGACCAGGCCCCAAACAGCTAAATGTCAGTGTGGGGGACATGGGGAGAGTGAAGTGTTCTAGAATATTACCCAAAGGGGAGTCCAAGTTTTCTGTCCTTAAGAAGGCTGTAAAAGTTAACAAAGCCACTGTTAAATGGCACAATGGCAAGTGGTGGAACAAGGGGAAGATTGCTGTGTCTAAAACAGGTTTGCATGTCCAACCCAAACATTTAGTCCGAGTTGAAGTTTATGACACTAATTCTACTTCCCGTTCCCCGTCTTCCAGGTGCATCAAATTGGCTTCCAAATTCCAAGATTATGTTTTACAGTGACACTGTTTATGCCTTTTAGGAGATTATTTCATGTTCGACAACCATTAATCTGGATATTGTACTGTATCATTTGTTATCATATATTGATTTTTAGGTATGTGCTGAGCTATTCTGTACCTTGTGTTTTTGGCTATCCAAAACTGTGGGAACTAGGAAGGTCAAGTTCTCAGCTCTTTGCACTACCATTCTTGCGCAAACTTTCAAACTTTTAAACTTCCTGGTGCAGGCCTTGAGGGCCCTGACCTTCTATTACATGCAGTACCACTTTACTAGGGTCTTACAAAGTAAATTAAATGGCCCAATAGGAATTAAGCCAATTTTACTATGCTTCGAGGAGCGAGCATAAGCACTTTAACACTGGTTAGCAGTGGTGAAGTGCACAGAGTCCTAAAAACCAACATAAATGGGTTCAGTAAACAGGAAGGTGAAGGCACTAAGTTGGAGAATTACCCTGTAGAGGGCCCAAGTCCAACACACGCTTCACCACCAAAAACACCTGCTGGCAGAGTATATTTGGGAGTGGCACCAATATTGCAGACCTTCTCAGCAGGATGCAGCAACAACTCCAAGGTAGGAACTCCACCCACAAATCATACTCCCATACTTACCCCAAGAGGGTTTCCAGAGATTGACCTCTTCGCCACAGTGCAAAATGCTAAAGCATTTCCTCCAGGTTCCCACATCCCATGGGCAATTCTCTATGGATTAATTAGTCAGGGTTATTTGCCTGGACTTTTCCTCCTCTCACACTCCTGTGCCTAGTGCAGAAACTTCAGCAAACGTCCCTCACTCTCATCCTGGTGGCTCCCAAGTGGGCCAGACAAACATGGTTCTTGACCCTTCTTGAGATGTCAGTGGTTCCCCAAGAAAAGGCCACCAACAAGTCAGACCCTCTCATGAAGAACCAAGAGACAATCAAGCACCCCAACCCAAGGTAATTCAATTTAGCGATCTGGCTCTTGAAGTTCTAAAGTTTGGCTATCTTAACCCTCAAGAGTGCATGCTTATCATCAAAGAAGCATGCAGACCTACTACACGGCCTGCTACACTGCCAAGTGGAAGAGATTTGTCCATTACTGCATTCCTAAGCCTATACACCCGCAGTTCATGAAATAGTCTACCTCCTTCACTTACAGAAATCATGTTTTGCTTCCATACACGTTCACTTAGCCACTATCGCAGCTTACATGCAGCATGCAGAACAGGGAATACTTTATTCAGAATCCCCCACATCAAGGCTTTCAAGAGGGACTCAAACAGGTTATTCCACTCTGCCCCTGTCTGGAACCTTAACGTTGTCCTAACCAGACTCATGGGCCTTCCTTTTAAACCTTTACATTCATGCTCGCTACAATTCCTTTACTGGAAGGTTGTTTTCCTTGTCACTATCACATCTTCAAGGCATATTTGCGAATTGCAGGGTCTCGCCCTAGAAGAGCCCGCCGTTCAGGGTCATTGCAATATTGTCCTAAGAACCCACCCCAAATTCCTTCCTAAGTGGCATCCCCCTTCCGCTTCACACAAACTATTGAGCTCCCGGTCTTCTTCCCTCAGCCAGATTCTGTGGCAGAGAGAGCTCTCCACACCCTTGATATCAAGTGTGCCCTGATATATTACATCAATATGACCAATCCCTTCCACAAAACTCTACAACTTTCTGTTGCTTTCACCAAGCCACACAAAGGTCATGCTCTTTTAAAGACAGGCATAGTTAGATGGATTGTCAAACATACCCAAAACTGGCTATATTATGGCTAGAAGGAAATGTGCCTACCCTGCCCATACCTCATTCCAGTAGCACAAAAGAAGCCACTATGGCTTTCCTTGGAAACATACCCATAGATGACATATGTAAAGCAGCAACGAGGTCCGCTCCACACACACATTCACCAAACACTACTGTATGGATGTTGTAGCATGCCAACAAGCAAGAGTTGGCCAAGATGTTAACAGAACTCTGTTTTAATCCTTTGCAACATCCTCCGTCTATCCACCGCATTAGGGGAGTACTGCTTTATAGTCCATGGAAAGGAGTAGTTCCTCCCTAATTTTGGCTACGGCTGAATTGCTGCTTCTAGGAGGACCAAATCCAGACAATGATCATGGAAGAGATGTTTAGTTCCACGTGCTCTTGAAGCGGACTTGTCACCTGTGTTTCCCAGATCTTGATGGGGAATGGGACGGTGGAGATGTGCTATAGTGATTTAATGGCCTGCCTATGATTGTTTCAGATATGAAGTTATGATAGGATACTTCAGAGGGCCAGACATGATATAACATCGAAGGGTGGTATTAATCACATTTGTGGTGTTCAGTGCATTAGAAGGGGGGGGGGGGAGTTATTTAAAGAATGAAACTGAAAATAAATCTAGAGGCGAATTGGGCCCTTCAATTTTAGTGAGCAGACTTAGCATCTGAAAGAAGTGAATACAGATTGTAGCAGATGTGGTTAAGTCGGTATGTAGAAAGATTGTTCTGGAGTGTTGGAGGCAAAGTCACAGATCTTGGCAATCAAGCAGAACTTCGTATTGTTATTAAGATGTGCATGGGTTACTTTGCAAAACATCAGAATCTTGATTGTGGTAAACAAAGTTCTTCCATTTGATTGTATTCCTTGTAAATTCTTCCTGAAAGGTTGGTCTTTTTGGCTCTATTGATTACTTTGTCTTAGGCACTCCTGTGTATCTCACAACAAAGTTTGTCCACTTCAATTTGTGACTTATGCTAGTGGCATTCTAGATTATTATAAGCATGTTTCCATTCTGTTAGTTTTCCATTGACCCCCCTATTGGTTATTTAATAAACTGCTTGGTTTTATGCTTGACAGGAGATATATCTATGGCAGCCAGAATACTATGGTAGAGAATATGCCGTAAGGTTGTATGGTCAATTCAGTCTAGTTGCCTTGTTTTTTACAGCACTATCCTTCGACTTAAAGACCTCTGTGGTAATGTTTTTCAAGTGCTTATAATGGAATGAAGCATTGTCATTATTTTGAGTAATAAATTAGTTTAGTAGGTTGGACAAGTTGATGCAAACAAAGAAGTGTTCAAGGTTCCAAGATTGTGCATGAAGATGAGATTGTGCGTGGTTAGTCCAAATCTGTATTGTATGAGTGACTTGGCCCTTGCTCAGATGGTTGCATGGCCCACCTATATGAAGGGGCATTCCTTGGATCATGTGTTTAGCACGGATGTATGACGGTACCACGCGTACTTTTACAACGCGTACCGTTACAACGCTACTTTTACCACGCAAGTCGTTACAACGACTTGCGTGGAGGGGCGCTGGATAGTAATTTTTTTAATTTACTATTCCAACTCCAGTCCCCGTGGACTCTAGGGAAAGGAGTTGGATAGTAAATTAAACTATTTACTATCCTGGAGCGCCCCCCAGCGCAAGTCGTTGTAACGACTTGCGTGGTAAAAGTAGCGTGGTAACGGTACCGCGTTGTAAAAAATGCGTGGTTACCGTTGTATACCGTTTAGCACAATCAGTCATGTTATCATTTTATAAGTATATCCCTTAGACTGATAACGTATGTATTATCTTTAACATCCGAGTAGGGGATAGACTGCCTAATTGTAGTCTGATGTTGTCCTTATTCAGAACCTGACTGGTTAAACTGGCTACCAAGAGGTTGGACCTCGGTCTATCTGATTCTTGAACAGAATCTGACTTCTCTAAACTTAATCTGGGAATGAAATATTCGTGTTGATGCCCCTTACGTTTAAAAGACGTAGGAAAGAAAGCAGGACTTTTATATACCATACATGTGAACTGTGAAATAATTTACTAGTCCACCTACATTTAAATGCCCATCTGAAATCCTTCGGAAGAACCTAAAAAGAAACTTGTTTAAATGCTTAGAATTTATTCCATGCTACTTTGTAAATTTGGTACTTGAGTGCCTATGAGGTTTGAACACTATAAATAAATAATTCTATTCAGTTCAGCGATATAAGATAATAAAGCATTTAATCAGGATCCTGCGTATGCGACACAAGATCAAGGTTAGGAGGAGGAAGATGGCATTGATATATATCAAAACCTTGTCCCTGTGAAATAGATGACAATGAAAGAATGTCGCTGTAGGCACAACTATGACCTTAAAGTCTACCAAGTAGTGAAGCAGTTTAGAAACAATTATAAATAAATCACTAAAGAGGGATCGCTACTGACATTATTGGTTCATGTGTTCAATCAGTGTTGGTCCATAACAATATTTCCTTCCTTAGCGTCTCTCCCTCATTTTGTGCATAGGCTCTGTGAGGATATGCCATCTGTTTTTATTCTTTTGTCCTGTGTCACTTTGTTTAAAGATTTTAATGTGATCTGTTGTGTGTAATGTACCTCAAGTGCCTCAAGGGCATCTGGAGAATGACAGCCACATGTTTTATGGGTAGTTTCTGAGTGTGGTTTGATGCCCTTCAAAGAGTATTGCTGTTTTGAACTGTGACGACATTAAGAACAAGCATTTGCAATGCAATAGGTCTCGCATTTACGAGAGTTTTAGCTATTGGCATTGTAAAAGCCAATACAGTTTATTTATGTGTTTTTATACAGATAAATAAAATGCATTGTCATTTACAATACCAAAAGCTTAAACTCTTGCAAATGCAAGACCTATTGCATTGCAAATGCTTGTTCTCAAATGCTGCTAGAACATAAGGCATATCATTGGGTGACAAAAATAGCGCTATGTGTATGCATGAAAAGAGATCCGGTTGAGCAGCATTGGTGGCGCACCGTCCATTTTGTAAGTGTATGTGAAGAACTAGGTGTACTGGGGTAGAGGGATGTGTTGAGGTACAAGCACAATAACCAGTGTGCACAGAAGACCTGCAGGTCCGAAGCAGAGCAGTAGGAGACCTGGGTTTGCTCATTTTGTGTGCGGGCGAGGATTGAGAAGCACTGCCAGAGATGCATTGTTTTACCAACACAGTGCCCGGTTCACAGCCTCTGAGCTTCATGAAGCATAACCGGCGCTGTGCTGCAGCAGCGACGTGCATTGTTTTAACATAGTGCCAGGTTCACGGCCCTGAGGTTCATGAAGCGTAGTGGGTGCTGTGCTGATAAAATGCACGTGGCCCCTCATGCACCCACAGAAGTGTCCGTAGTAAATCTTTTTTAAAAGGGTACTGCCAACTTACTTAAGGATAAGGCGCAACGTCGCAGTGTGCCCTGCTTGAAGTTCTTTCTGTTAATCTAAAACCAGCAGGATGGAGGCAGCTGCAGCCAAGGTGGGGAGCGAGCGTTTGCATATATGAAGACCAGCTGTTCAGATTACGGAGGAGACCAAGCAAGCGTGGGTTTCATCGAGTTCCTGAATCTAAACCAGCAAAACAAGTGCTCCGACAGTTATAAATAACTTGACCAGTAACACAACATGTAACCGGGGCAGTCCTCATGGGAGGTTGCAAAAGTTAATAAGATCTGATCTGCTGTGATTGGAGGGGAAAAGGGCTCGATCCAGACTGGTGAACCTGTGTCTGTACTGAGTGTAACTTAGATTTAGTTTATACATTAGAGGGAAAGCATCCACGTCAAACCCTTTCACTAATGACACGTCACTCTTACCTCCGTAGTGCTTTGCTTTCTTAACACTGTAAAGAAATGAAGCGAAGGCGCTAAAAAATACATTTCAGTTAAGTCAACATTAAATTACAAAACTCTGAATATCGGACCAGTTGTTGGACAAGCAAAACAATGCGTTTAACACGGGAAGAGAAGCAAATTAAAAAGGAAGAGACAAATGAAGAAAACGCCCGGCCGGACAGCCAATTGCATCGCGGCCCGGCCGGAAGTCCCGCCTCCTCGAGCACCCGAGAAAGGAGAGGAAAAGTCTTCCCGCGGCCCGGGGCTCCCGTGAGCTGCGGAGTGCCCCAGAGCCGCCTGCGCAGAGGAGTAGCTTTTGTCCCGCGGCCCCGGAGAAGAGCTACAGAGCCGAGGAGTCACACCGGGAGCAAAGAGAAGTGCTGCGGAAAGAGCCCCGAGGAGCGGGAGCTCTCGTGTAGCCCCCGCCAGCAGAGCCCGGTGCCGGTGAGTGTTGTCAGGTGGGGGGGAGAGCTGCGGCGGGGGCGGGGGAGAGGGGGGAGAGCTGTGGCGGGGGAGGGGGGGGAGAGCTGCGGCGGGGGCAGGGGAGAGGGGGGAGAGCTGCGGCGGGGGCGGGGGAGAGGGGGGAGAGCTGCGGCGGGGGCGGGGGAGGGGGGGAGAGCTGCGGCGGGGGCAGGGGAGGGGGGGGAGATGTCTCTGTATGTATGCGGCGGCCGGGGGCGCTTCTGTGTATGCGGCAGGGCGGGGGGAATGTCTCTGTATGTGTACGTGCGTGTGCACATTAGATGCAGGCAAAGCGCGCTCACGAGGTCAAAAGGCACTCCACATGAACAAACAGACCCATTGACGCGTGCACTTTCAAAGTGAAACTGACTAAAGCAAGCGCCCGGCCCAAGTTAAAAAAAAAACACACACGCATTAGATGCAGTCAAGGCGCGCTCACGAGGTCTAATCTCCAGCAGAAGAAATTCGAAACAGTCTGCTGTCCACATTCCCCTTCATTCCCCAGAAAGCGGCAACATAAGTTGTCTCCCTAGACAGCAAAAGCTTTCGCTTTTGCTTTCGTCTAGGCGAGACCTAAAAAACTGCAGTTTGTCTGTTTGACTTGTGACAATCATCATATACTAATTTAGTTTTATATCTGAGACCATTCCTTGACTTATGGTCATTGTGCTTTACTGTATCTTGTCTATATCTACTAATTGAATATGACAAGTCCTTTGCAATGGGAGCTGGAAAGGAAAACAGGCATAGTGTATGATTTCAGTACTGGCGTTGTTTCTATGTGTTTATTGATGCAGTAATTAGCCACAGAAGGGGGCAGGTTTATGCACAAATTGTGGTTGTTGCCTGGGACATAGACCCTTTTGTGTTGGTGCGTAATAGATAATCGCCTTACACCTAGAATTTGCAGATGTTGTTTATGTTTTGGAGATCAAACTATTTTTTGGTGTTGAGTCCCACTTTTTGTATTTACAATCCCACCATATTCATGGGTATTATGTCTTTCATTGAGTGGACCTTTATGCTTAGATGGCCTATTCTGAATTACTCAAGAATTAAGCACTGTGCTAGTAGCAGTATTATTATGCATCCAAATTAGTTCTACACTAAACCCAAACAAAACTTCGAATTACATTTTTAAAAGATTCGATGTAAAAAGTGTTGTAATACCTTTTTTATTAGGTTGAAAATAAAATAGTTCTGATTATGGTTTGTTAGCTCTATGGGACAGACACCATTGTGTTTCAAATGGCTATATTAGTAGGAAAATATCTCGGTGCGTTTGTTGTATTGTTTTGCGGTATAACATGGTGAAAACCCAATAACTGCTTGTTGTGTAAACGTCCCATGGTTGCAAATGACACACACTAGAATTCTCCAATTCAGTAGTTCCACTACAAAACTTATTACACATTCATCTGTCTTGTAATTACGATATTCAGTACTTGCTAAGAGACATTTTTTTATTTTTATAACCATACATAAATCCAGAAGGCATTTTACAAAATTATTTAAAACAAACAATACAAAAAAGCAAAATCATCTTATTTACAAAAAGAAACCGGCCCATGGTAGTTGCTGGAGTGTACTTCTAAGTTCTTCGCTTTATTACCAAGTTCATGCTCCAAGTTCTTACAGTTTACTGTGGGCCACCATAGTGTCTTTCATTCTTCAAGTTATGCTTGCAGGGAGAATTGACTTCAAACATAAGGATACATTTCCTAAATCTTTCTAAGTAGTTTGCTGTATCGATGACAGAGTGATGACATTCTCTCATAATCTCTGTTGGACTCATCATTACCATCTGTTTCATATATTTTTACAGCATTGATTTCTATCTTACGCCATTAGCGCACAGTTGGGTAGGACTATAAAAGTAAGCATGCACGTGATCCTTTTGACAGCCACTCCTCTATCTAGAACGTCAGGCATGAAAGAGCGGAGACATCATCGCCGCCCAACCCCCGGGTTGTGGGCATAACGGCTGTGTACTGGTTGACGTGCCACACTGTATACCTGCTCGCTTTTATGACGCTGTTTCTATATGTCAAGGCCTGTACAGGTATGCTTACAATAAAAATTATTTAAAAAAAAAAAAATTGATTTCTATCTTACGTTCCCTGGCCTACCAAAACCAAACCTCTTTAAAGCTGAAAATCGAAAAATGTGTCACAGTTAAAATCCGCACATAGCTGTTTACTGGCAATACACTCCAACCCCCAAAGAGTAAGCAACAATCTCCCCATCTCATTCTACTTCTGTCCTTGCTCCTCCAATTTAGAAAGGAATTTAGCAGCGTCTCTCACGGAGTAACGATCAATCAGAAGACAATAAACAAAATCTTCACACCCTCAGTTGTAACTAACTGTCATTCTGCTGCTCCTCACTAGCTCGGCTGTCCTTGTGTATATTGAAGGCTTGTAGCTCTTATTCCTGTAACTCAATGTTCTGTATTCTGTAATCTATTATATATTCTTTTTAAAGCACTCTTCTCTTCCTAAAGCTAACCCTGCTCCTTACCTGAAAAGCAAACATCAAAATTCCCACTCACATATAATTGCATATCTGTGAGATCTTTTAATTTGCCGTGATGCACATTTTCTTCAGAAGTAAATTAATAATTTGTATTTGCTTTTACATTTCAAGGTGCATATTGTGTGCAACTGAGTTAGTACAGTCATTATTGACATTTAAAAGCATGATTTAAACATTTAAATTTAGTATTGTGCAGATATGATTGTTAGAAGGCAGTCATGGCAAATATTTTTGTGTGATTGTGAGAAAGTGAGAGATTACGGAGTTAAATATATTTGAACTGTTCGATCTGTAATAATTTCTGCAGGCATGAGGCTTCAGCGATTCACTTTAATGAGATGCAAGTACTTTTAATATAGCTTAGACTTTGAAGGGAGAACAGTCCTAATGCACAATTGTAAAAAAACATAAATACTCATGGAGTGGATTGCAGTGGCGGCCGGCACGGATTTGGGGTGATGAAGGCAGGAGGCGAGGGGGTAAAGGGTTTAAAAGAAGAAAAAGACACTGACCTCCTCGCCGCTCTCTCCCACGTCGCCTCTCCTCCGCTTCGGACGAACAGTAAGCAGCCAGGCTCCCCTAAGCCAATCATAACGCTGCAATGCAGCGTTGTGATTGGTCTGAGCGCCATAGTTCGGCACTCAGCTGGGGACTGGGGGCCTGGGTACGTTCTCCATATAACGTTCTCTTCTATAATGCAACCTGGGTGGAGAACATGCTAATTGTGCATGACTGTTTGGCCGGCCCGAGACAAAATGCGCACTTCGTTATGCCCAGCACTACTCCCCTGCTCTGTGAGCAGAGCAGCCCGCCCCACCCCCATGCTGCCACAGCAAGAACACATAAAATTATAATAACATCAAGTTACCATTTTTTTTTTCTTTCACTGCTGCAAAGTGGGCCTTATGGAGGAGCTTCCACTGATAGATTGATTGGTCTGTGACCCAGTTGTCAGGACAATAACCGACAATAACATTGGGTGTGGAGAGAAAACAAGGGATCGATGCAAGGATGTGGATTCCTGAATCTGACACCCAGGACACATTGCGGCTTCGCCACAAACTGCATTTTCTAGTACTTGAATATTACAAAAATGATATTCTCAAACCTATGACTGGTGACCTCATCCTTTTATCTTTTCTGTGCGGAAATCACAGCACACGTAGGTATCTGCTTTAGTAGTAAATGTGGGAGGGAGAAGTCACTGGAAAATAAGAATAAGTACTGCTAAATAGGAGGGGTTTAGAGACATTTAGGGAGGAGCTTAGGAGGAGACTTGCTGATACAAAACACAAACCCACAACTCACTAAAACCATTGCTATTCACAAGTGAATATAGTCCTAAAGGTGTCAAAAAATGTGCAAAGGAACTCTAGTCCAGGCTTGGAGTAAGTCAAGCCCCACTCATTAACACTTAAAGATAATGCAACACTCCCCCATAGAAACAAAATGGAGGCAGGCAACTAAAATAACACCCATTAGGAACTAATGTTATATTCATAAATTTATTACATTATTTTGACATATAAATTACATACAGATAGATATATGTGAATTGTTTATTATTTTAAAAGTTAATAACCTTAATTTAAAAACAATCAATTACTTTCAATTACACCTTTAATGTTTTATTAAAACTTAAACATTATTAAAATTAATTAAGCATATAATTGTAACAAAATTGACTACATATTAAATAGAAATGTCCCTGCCAACGTTGCCTTGCTGATTTAACTGACCTTTGCTGCCCTGACGCCAGCCTGCTACACCAGCCCACGGGGGGGCCGCTACTGCCGCTAGCGCCGCGGCCGCCAGCTACACGCGGTGACAGGCGCCCAGGACTCAGTTTCCCAGAGTCCCCGGGGCGCACACCAACCGCGTCACCGTTTTGCGCCAGTAGGCGCTACTTAATCCCTGTAGGGCTCCCGCAACGTGGGCGTGCCCGGGCCAAGGGTGGGCCCGTCCGCGCCCGTCGCAGCCCGGAGGAGACTGGACTGGGCCACCCCCCGAACATTTTGAGAACGGTAAGGAGATTATAATCTATATACCCTTTCTGTGGTTAGAACGTTGTATTTAGATTGGCTGTTTATCTCCGTATTAGGAAGTGGACTGGGCGTACCTACCTGTATTTTGTATAGTTATGGCTGCACGTGCTGGGAAGGGGAGGGGGGCTGCAGCGGGGGGAACTATAAGCGGAACGCTTGACCTGTTTATTACGAGGGCACAATCCAAAGATGTTAAAAACCGCAAAAGTGTCCAATAATACTGATAATATTATTGAGGAGGTTGTGACCCCCCAAGACACTGTATCACTACACCAAGAATTGTCATCCACCACTCCTTTAACGCTCTCGTCATCAAGGTTGGTTGACTTAACCCTTCCTTCGGCCCAACTGCCTGAAGGATTTATGCCCCAAATGGAACAAATGATAAAGTCACTAATTCTACCGTTACTGCAGAGGATAAAAGTAATTAGTGAAAGGTTGGAGAGACTTGAGCTGAATACTACTGAGCAATTTGGTATGTTAAAAAAATTGGTTGAGTGCTCAGCAAGAGTTAATACGGGTGAGGCAAATAGACCTACTGCACCAGCAGTGGGAATAAGCTCATTACCTAATCCGATGGCAACCAAGATAGTTTCGGTGGAACTTGGTAGTGGAAACCAAACCCCCACACCACTGGAAAGTAGAATAAGGTAATTGGCAAGAAGCTCCCAAGGGGTGAGGAAGGAGAAACAGATGAACGAAGATGGAACCAGGGGACAGAATAAGGATAAACCAGTGGGAGTAAGGGAACCCAATAATCCTACAAAGAGTAAAACTGATTTAAATCGCATTGATCTGCCACCGCATTCTTTTCCATAAGTGGTGGTTCTTACAGGGGTACCAGAACTAAAGAGCGATAAAACAGAAACTTACCCAGAATTGAAAAACAAATTAATATTTTGGTTAAATAAGAATAGACCCCCCCCGAGTAACATTGATGGGGAAATTTTGTATGCTCGGAGAGTCAGCTGGTTCGGCCATAGAACTAAGGATATAGCTGGGGATTCTGTTATCGTTAATTTCAGGGATCGAAGGGTAGTCGGGTACATTTGTGACAGTCTTTATCCAAGTGATGGGAGTGGCATACATACTCACCATTTGACCTATTTTTATCGTCCACCACTCATGGCATCGTCTAATTACAATCCCTTTGGGATGCAACGAGTAGGGACCACGGGTGAGCCCAGGAACTATTATACCATCCCTACTTTAAATCGATTAGAATTGTTATCTGGCCTTGAAGGTGTAGACTGACTGACTCTACACAGTACGGGAGATGATTTAAATCGGGGTATTGCCAAAAATAAGGAGGTTACGATCACTGAATCTCTTGATGGGAAAGAATGGGGAAGTATTTTTGAGCATATAATACCCCATGTAAATGTACCTGTCCCATATCCCCCGTTAGATAAAACGAGTGATATAACTAAAGGTGATTTTCTAGAAAATAGAGCCCAATATGTTAGTACTGAGGTGGTACAGGCAGCAGAAGCCAATAATATAAGTTCAATAGGCAATATATTAGTCACAGGGGTAGAACTTAGCCTCAAACTGAGGTCTTGGAACATAGCAGGTATTAAAAAGAACTTAAGTGACCCCACATGGCAGGATTATATAGATGATTCTGAAATTATACTATTTCAGGAAACATGGGCTGTTGAAAGCCAGTTTAAAGTTGGCTATAGATCATTTTGCGTACCCGTAATTGCCGCATCAAAAGGAAGACCCTCGGGAGGTCTGGCAATATGGACAAAAATTGCGTTAGGAATCAATTTTAAGCAAATTGACTGCAACAGCCTGGATATCCTGGGAGTTAAGTTTACCGGCCCAAATAAAAGAGAAGTTTGCATATTAAACGTTTACAGTAGGCCTTTGGCAGCCCACAAAGAAGCAAAAGTCATTGAGCAATTAGATAACATTATTTCTACGCTCGATCAGACAAGTTGGTAATTATTGGGGGGGATTTTAATCGTAAATTCGAGCCGATAATAGGCCTAGAAAACATCCTTGAGCAAGAGGACAGCGCTAATAATATTCCGGGAATTGAGACCAGCCGGGCGGTGCCATGCTCAGTGGCGGCAGCACAGTTACTGCGTCTGACTACTACGCATGGCTTACGCGCTTGTAATGGGCATCTGCCATCAGACAGCCCAAGTCGGCCAACCTTTAAGAGGGGTAGCTGCAATAGTCACATTGATTATGTTATGGTGTCAATTTCTCTCTGGTCGGAGGTAAATGACCTTGTAGTGGAGAATCGTGTTGAGAGTGCCCACTATCCGCTTAGCTTGAAGCTTAATATGTCACTATTTAATCTGTTGCCCTTGGGGAAAGATGGTCCTAAACATATTGACATTGATCCTTTGACTTCATACAACTGTAGAGCATTGAAGTGGCTGTAGTACTGGGAAACGATACTATTGTTAAAAAAATCTATGAGCTATATGTTGACCTGTTGTTCCCGAATACTAACTCCCCAGTACAGGAAATTCCCATTATGCAAATTCATGGAAATATGTCTTTAGGACTGGGGGAATTGCTGATCAAAAATAACAAGCGAATAAAAAGGGGACACCTAAACTTAGCGTAGGGGGATACATGGTATGATAAAGGCTGCCGAAATGCCAAAAAGGAACTTATAGTGGCTGCAAAGAGCAACAACGTGCAAGCGCTGAGGGAGAAACGGAGGTGCTATAAGAGCTTAACAGCTAAGGCAAAGAAAGGCTGGGAGGAGAAAAACTGGTCTGAACTATTGGAGGCGTGTAAGGCAAATGACCAGGCCTTATTCTGGGGTCTGATTGCCAAGGGCTCCGGAGGTGGAACCCCCAGCAGGGATAGGTTCCTTGAAGCAAATGTTTGGGTCTCCTATTTTTCAAAGTTATACTCCCCTAGTAATACTGAATCTATATTAATGATGACCCAGGACCCAACCTGAGTGTTACACCCCTGTCTTTTAGTTTGGCAGAAACTATTGAAGCTATTAAAGAGATAAAACCGGGAAAGGCACCTGGACCGGACAGAATCCCGGGGACCTATGGAAGCATGAAAACATGTTATGGGCCCCATATGTTAACTGGGTAAACATCGTTTACAACGATGTTTTCACAACGCAGTACCTTTACACCGCGGCTGTGACAACGCAAGTCGTTACCACGACTTGCGCTGGAGGGCGCTCAAGGTCTAAAAATAGTTAATTTACTATCCTAACACCTTCCCTAGGGTCCACGGGGACTGGTGTTAGAATAGTAAATTAAACTATTCGAAATCCGCGCCCCCCCAACGCAAGTCGTGGTAACGACTTGCGTTGTCACGGCCGCGTTGTAAAGGTATGCGTTGTGACGGTACGCGTTGTACCGTCATATATCCGTTAACTGCCTTTGTAACGATATTGCCAAGGGTGCCCCTATTCCCGATAGGTGGCGGGGCGCCGAGATCGTAACACTCTTTAAAAAGGGGGATCGTAAGAATCCGGCCCACTATAGACCAATTAGTCTAATTGATGTTCTACAGAAAGTATTTGCGAGGCAGGTTTTAAATAGGCTGAGTTCTTGGATTGAGGAGACTAGCACCCTATCCCAGTACCAAGCAGGTTTTAGAGAACGGATTAGTACAATCGACCAGGTGTTCAGATTTTTATGCATCATCTGGAAATACATTAAAATAAAGGGGACACCCTTGTACCTGGCCTTCGTTGACCTCAAGGCAGCCTTTGATTTGATCCCTAGAAACTTACTGTGGTCAAGATTAAGGGACCAGGGTGTTCCTAGGGAAATTTTGGGACAGATTGTCAGGCTGCACTAGGCCAACTACGCTAGGGTGAGATGGGGCCTAAATGGAGAACTGTCAGATCGTATTAATATAAATAGAGGTGTCAGGCAAGGATGCGTGCTGGCACCAACATTGTTCTCCTTGTATGTTAATGATATACTAGATACCCTCTTGGGCTGCGAGCATGACTCTCCCAAGTTGGGTGGTGTCCATGTGCCCGCGTTGTTATTCGCAGATGATAATATTTTAATTTCACAGACACCCAAAGGATTGCAAAACGTTTTAAATACCTTTCGGTCTTACTGTGACGTTAAAGGATTGGAGATTAACTCGTCTAAAACTAAGTATATGGCGGTTAATCCCCATAGAACTTTTAAAAAGTCATTAACTGTTAACACGGAATCGATTGAACATGTTCAGAATTTTAATTATTTAGGTATTACAATAGATGCTAAACTAAACTGGAAAACCCAGATAGATAAAAGCAAAATGATCCTCTCACAAAATTTGGCACCAATAACTCCAGCTTTGAAGTTGTATAAGCATAAAGCATAATCGGCCTAACTTTATGGGGCAGAGCTATGGGGCCATGCTGCTAAACACGCCTTTATGGTTCAAGAGAACACCTTTCTCAGAAATATCCTAGCGATTCCACGGTGCACACCCCTAATCCCACTCACAATGGACCTGGACATTCATCGCGCTGATGACCACGCGGCCTTACGACCCCTGTTGTATTGGGTTCGCGTGTGGTCAACAGACGAACTAGTAGACTACAGAGAAGCCCTGAAAGAAATTATGAAGATAAAAAACACCACAAAGTTGGTATGGTTAAACCATATCGAGGACTGGTTGTTCAAGCTGGGGCTGGGGCTGAGCCACTACTGGGTGGATCCTGAGGGTCTTACTTTGAGCTGCAAAGAATTTCTAAAGGAACGATACTGGGCGTTTGTCTTAAATTTAAAGTTACACAACTTGGACTTGGGAGTTTTAACTCTCAAGTATCTGGGAATGAAGACAGAGAGTAGATTCGAACCCTTTATGGATGAGATTCTACCAGGACCAGCCAAATTACTGTATTTAAAGTTTCGATATGGCATATTGCACAGCAAAGTTAACACCGCGAGATGGGCATATTATGAGGGTAATGGGGGGAACGATGACCTGGCTAGATGTGAATTATGTAGCAGTGGCGCCAGAGAGGATGAAGCGCATTTGTTATTCTTTTGTTCTGCATACACATATTTGAGGAAAAAGTGGATAAAACCCATCTGCCGCCTCCTGGGATTTAGGCTTTATTGTGAGGCAGAAAGAATTCTTAGAACTGAAACAATGCAACCAATGGTTTTTAGTGTAAGCAGATACCTCTTTTCTGTGGCGATAGTACAAAAGAGACGGGGTTTTAAGCTGTAATGCCTTCCAGTTAGTTTTACATAATGTAATTGTCATAAAAATTTGGACCCTTTGCTCTAATTTTTATTAGGAAAAAGGAGTAATGACACATATGTAAACTATGTTCCAATGAAATATTAATTTTAAATCTGTGACTGTAAATATTTTACTAATAGCGATGAATGAAACTATGGTTTTAAATTTAGCAATGTATTTATGGTTTTAAAATCACAAATTCTGTGAATGAATTTCAATTGGTCTAAATGAATTGTGGGAAAATGGGCCGGAATGGACAATTGTTTTTTTTCTTTTTCTTTTTTTTGAATATTGTATGTATGTCTTTTATAGTTATGTCTCAACTGAAATAAAGATTTTGAATGAATGAAATAGAAATATTACTAGGGGTCTGTTTTAAAAAAATTATTGTTGAACAATTATTATGTATACATTAATTTAATATTTTTATATGAAATATTTATTACACAATCAATGCGATGAGTTAACATTTTATTTTATTGTTTCTGGGTTAAAAATACATATTTAAAATTAAATATACATTTATATTCTGCACTAAAATATATATATTTTTAATAATACATTTTAAATGTTTTCCATTTACCTACTCATAGGGGGCTCTCCGCCAAGTAGCAACAATATATATCTACGTGTGTGAAGTTACTAGTAGTAACTTAACACTCCTAAATTCTGGACTCATTGTTTGGGTCAAGGACCACAAGTTTTTATGTTAATTTTGTCCAGAGAACAAGTATCCTCTGCAACACAAACTATTTGGCTGCCAGTTTACAGTACCTCATTTTTGATCTGTGAAAAAGGATTGCCTACTACTAAGGCAAGATTTATATCCATATGTATAAGATGTTGCCTATTTTAGTGGGGTGTGTACTACAATTAAATCTTAGGTTTGAGCTCAGTTTGCATTACTGACAGTGGTTTCAGTATAACAACATGTACACATTTGCAAAATGTAACAATTTGAAATATGTATAATGCCTCCAGAATTCTTCTAGCATAATCAGAGAGGCCATTATCAAAGGTCTGACAAAATGAGAATGCTGCCATTATTTGTCACTTCACTGCATGGCACCGAAAGGGACAGTTGTGTTATTTTATGGAAGAAGTAGATTTCTGAAGCTTCTGGTCCTTGGCAAGTAGATATTTATGAAATTCCACACCCTTGGATTAATGACAGATGGAAGCTGGTTGGAGACACTTGTCTTTTATAAAAATTGTAACCTTAATTAATATGGAAGTTTTTCAGTTTTCATTGTAAAAAAAAAGGTATTCTATGTTCTCTGTGAAATATTGGCACTGAAGGTGTAAATTATTTCAGTGCATAATCACCAATTAATAATTGATTTATCATCAGAAGCTGGGCAAGGATCATGAAACCACAGCTCATGAAAGATGGGAGAGCGAAGTACACATTTCAATTTGTCTTTATTAATATTCATGAAAGAAATATTTCTTTTGTGGTAAACTGGCATTTTATGTTTGCACAGTGAAGCTTGACAATTGCTTTTCTTTCATTATTGATATGTGCACAAAAGCAATTACATTTTACTTGAAAGCAAACACAGAATGGACGTGTTACAAGTGCTATTTATGTATCAATTGAAAGAGCTATTTATAGTTACATCTTAACCGAAAGTTAAATAAGAATGTTTCCTGTTATTATTCAGGAAACAACACGTAGGCCTGAGAAAGCCAGCACTGTGGAATATACATCATTCTTACTTAAGAGAACTGAAGGCTAAAACTGAACTTCATAGTAATTTGCATGCTATGTTATGCCTATTTGTAAGGTGCACTAATCACCCGTGAGGATATCCAGGTACCTGAATAAACGGAACTATTTATTTATGCTTTTTATAATTAAAGGAAGGAGTACAAGTACATTAGAACAACTACTTTAGATAGGAAGTTGTGTATGCTCATTGAGTAAGGATGATAAAGTGGAGTATTCATATAAATGTTAACTTTATTTTAACTATCAGTGCTTGTTTATTGAAGTTTGGTAGTTATTGTCTATGTAGGTATTTCCACATCGCTTGCATACATATCTATATTTGTTTATGGCGAGGTGGAATTACACATCAGATTTATTTCGTAATATTACACTATATTGTTATAGTACATATATATTTTTGTAGTCAGAAACTTAACTCCAGCTTAGTTCTTTCTACATGGAAAGATTTTAGGTCAGCTTATCCTCAGAGTAGCTGACAAAGTGAGACCACCCCATTTTGTTACTAGCCATGGCTCCAAGTGTATGATAAAGGGGAAAGCCATAGGTACAGTGACAAAGTAGAGATACCAGAAGAGACAGTACTGACCACACACCTGTACTAGACTGAAAGGCAGGCTGCAACCAAATGCAGTTTTACAGGGGTATAATAACACACTGTACATTTCTAGTCTGGTGATAGGATGGCCTCTGGTGTGGAACTGTTCTCCTTAGTTGGTCTGTTTCTCAGTCAGACATTGCTACTAACTGCCTTGCAGGAATTGTAGCTGTGGTACTCAGGTGATTTGGGTGCACATCTTCAATCTCTCGTTGATATGAGCCGTAGTGTTTATAATGACCTTCAGAGGTACCAGAGTCTATGGCTCCTGATCACTTTATTGTCTTCATAATGGTGGAAGTGGACCAGGAGTTGTGCTGTCGCTCTGAAGTCATCTTCCGGTAGGAAGGGTTTCACTGTTTCAGGAGACTAAGCTGGCACCATGCAGTCTTGGGTTTCTTGGCTATTTTTTTTAACTAAAGGTGTATGTCAAGGGTTGATCCAAGTGCTTTTGATGGCTTACATTTAGAGGGAAGTGATATTGTTGAATAAAGAATAGCAGTTTTTCAGTTTGTTGCACAGGACATCTATGATTGTTAGCAACAGTACAACAATGGTGTGAACTCTGCACCTCTAAATGTGGCACAATATGTCAAAACATAGTTTCCATGTGCTATACCCCATTTAATTTTACATTTATGGTAATACCACCATTAGTAAAACCACAATCAAAACAACATAACCCAATTCACCATTTTATTGTTGCCTAGAAATCCATTTAAATCACCCTAAAGGTTGAACCAGTTTGTATCCTATAGAATGGTAAAATCTCCATACCTCACTTTGTATTAGTATTCACACCAATGGCAAAAAGGTTTGCATTTGGTTAGTTATCTCTTTCTTACATTACTGTTAAAATATTAATCCAACTGTTTCTCATGGTTCCATATTTTGTCTCAGTATCTGCCTCTGGAACAAAAATAATAGTTGGACGTATACATAAGTTAAAAGCATCTATTGCGATCATAAATTGTCTTTGTAATTCCACAAATTATTGCAATTCATTGTCTGTATTAGTTTGACAGCATACTCAGCACATAACATTATCATGGCCCAAATTTCTTCAAGAAAAGTACATTTTGTCATACTTTAATAGTTAAAAGATGAGATAATAAAAAAACAACTGTTTGTACCTCCAGCTTCACACCCTCCCCCCACAGTCCGGGCTGGTTTTCTGAAACCTTGAAGTTTTCATACATTCTCTTAGTATATTTTCCAGATTTCTTCACTCTTTTTTGTTACTGCGTGTCTAGTAAATCAGAGTGTGAGATTCCTTAAAGGGGACCTCCTGATAACGAAGAGTCATTTAGGAGGCAGTTAACTGTCTTTTTCTCATTCAGCCATTCTCCCAATGAAATGTTCATTCATGCACCTATTGGGTTGCAAGTGAAAACACAGACGTCAAAAGCCTCCTGTGCAAATGTATAGACTCCAAAACATGAAGGGCCTGATTCACAAAGGTATGTTATACTTTTGAGTAAGGTTACATTTTGTAGTAAGTTTTCTACTTTCGATATTCACAAACTGAGTGCAAAGTTACTACAAAAGTGAACTTTGCATGTCTTCACCACCCAGAGGAATGTAATTGGCTCACTCTTGTATGGGTGGGTCACGTCCCTCCCTAAACCCCTTCCTGACCCCTCAATAAACCCCTCTTACACCTCCCTAATCCCAACCCCTTCGGTACTAACTGCCTCTTTTTCCACCCACTCCCCTTTGTCCTTTCCCACATTTACAACTACAAAGTGTACTACAAAGTGCAGTTTGAGAATCAGGTCCCAAAACAATGAAAATTTCAACCCTACAAAAATGTCTTTGTACAAAAACAATTAGACCTGCCCGTAAAGCTGTAATCAAGCTTTTGCACCCAAATATGATACGCCTTGACTAAAGTAAGTGGGAAGTGAGATTGGCTGTTTTAAGGAATGAATTTCAGGTTTATATTTTTATAGGGAGATATTTAAGGTGAGATTTCAGCAATTTTCATTTTGGAATGTACGCTTTTTATATGCGGAACTACACCCTGGGCTCTGATGTCCAGTTCTAGTCCAGAGACCTGTAGTAAGATGGATTTGGCAATCCTAGCTGGATAAAGTGAGGTTTGCGTGTGATGAGAGGGCATGCATGCAAATGTATTGAATTTTACGGATTTTGGGTTGCTCCTCTGAGAAGGAGTCTTTCAGATCGCAGAAAAGAGTTTAAAAAATGACTCACAGAAAGACTGATTATAAAGGCCGATTCATGTAACTGTGCTTGTACTTACCAATGGTGGGACAAACACTTATGACTGTTAACTCCATGGATGCTGTGAATGTGGGATGGAAGCAGTGACTCAGAAAGGAGGCCATTAGTGACAGTCAACGTTTAAAGCCAAGGCGAAAACCAGCATATAACAGTTTCAGCATAAGAACGTTGGGATCAACAAAAAACTCCCCAGAAAGTTGCAGACCATTCAGATCTCGACAGCCAGAATCACTCTCAACCTCCCACACTCCACTCACATCACACTATACCTGAAGGAGCTCCAATTGCTCCCCATACACAAACAAACAGATTTCAGACTCGTCAGGCACACTTTCAAGGCACTTAATAACACTGGCCTAGCATACCTCAACAATCACATCTGTTTCCATAAATGTTCCAGACACCTCAGCTCGTCCGTACTCCTACTTGCACACATCCTGTGCATATGGAAAGCCAGATCCGGCGGTCGAGCCTTCTCCTACATCGCATCTGAAGTGTAAACGACCAGCCACTACACAGAAGTGCCTCCTCCTCACTTCTTGAATACCGCAAGAATTCAAAGACCTGGCTTTTAGAGTAGTTCCACTATGCCCTAGGTTTGGCTAGATTCACACCTGCTCAGCACCAGGATACCCTCCTGAGTGACAGTACACTCTACAAATCTGCATAACATACCAATGGTCAGAACTGGACAGAACCTGTTAGAGTTGGAAATGAACACTTTATAAGAGAAACTACTTTATTTTTAACTAAATCCACCTGGCCAAGTCACTGAATTTAGACCTAGGAATTCAGAAAACACATTACAAAATTGACTATCTTTTCCCCAAGGCTCCAAGAGCTCCTTAGAACTAATTTGTTAAAAACTATGGTGATGTCAAATGCTACTCAGCAGGAAGCATTGCTGCACAAAGAAGATTGTGTGCTTTGGGAGAAAGGCCAAGATGAGATTAACTCTTTCCGATATATGAATATCATATCGTAAAACTCGGCTCTTCCTTAATTTTGTATTTATTATGTAGATCTGTTATAGAGGTCGGTATTAATAAACAATGGAAACCGGTATTGAGATGTAGCATTCAGAGTCATCACATTTTACAGTTGATGGCACAGGTTTTCCTTTTCTCTTATGCCAGTGCAGCATTGTTCATTGTGTACTTTTATAAACGTGGTTGCTTGAAGACGATTGTTAGAGGGCAGTGAAAGCTACATTTGAATGATCTTCAGTAGTAATTGTTTTCCCAATGAATTGATAACATTACTCCAGTTCTTTTGGCACGGGCACCTGTGGAGGAAAACAAAAGAAATACATTTACAATTTAGCTAGAGTATAGCTTGTTATGTGTAGAGGTCAATGAATACATCTATTTCTGTTTAATTATGTAATTATGCCCATGAGGTATAGGTATATATATCTTGCAAATTTGAAATAAAATGTGAGTCAAACAAACCAAAAAGCCTGCCTCATAATAAAGTGCATTGTATTAAAACATAACAAGATACATTTGTGTATGGCAATTTCGGGCCTCTCTTTTGACCATGTTGAGCTGCTGAAATGAAATGTTGATTGTGTAGGGAGTGATACCTTTGTATTTCAAATAGAAAAGGAGTACAAACTTGGTACAACCCATTACCTTTCAGAACCATTCAGATCCAATTTTTGGATGAAGAACATCCCCATGGCTATTTAAATTATTGTTGGAGTCTTGCTACAGACAGCTCTAGCTGTCTGCTGCTGACAGCATTGTAACTAATGCTTCAGCATATAATTAGAGTGGGCTCTGGGTCAGCCTCTTGATCATGAATGGATGGCTCTCGTCTATTTTAATACCATGCTCCTTATTAGATGGCTTTTTAAGTAAACAAGGGGGACCCAATTGGTAGCTATGGACCATGGGTATCAGTTAATTTAAAGAAACAAGGGTCCTAAGCTAAACACAATTACAAATTGATACTATATAGACCACAATAGGCTGATATATATTTTTCCTTTGCCCAGCCGGACAGGGAATTTATTATAAATCTGATCAAGTGTTAAGAGTTTAGATACATTAAGCAATAAACAGTTTTTTGCAGTAAGGCACAGTCCTGTACCGTACTGGGGAGGTAAAAAAAATTAAAGGAAAAGTAGTAGGAAAGGAGGGTTCTTCAGGCAAAAAGAGTGAGCGATCTGGGCACTGTTTGAATCAATGTTATCAGTGATTCCCAGAGTAGCACATACAAACAGTAATATACAATGGTCACACGTATTTCTACTAGAAGGAGTCGACGTTTCGATTCCGTGCTCTAGTTAAAAGGGGATCATCTTCAGGACGTAACAAATTAATTGCCTGGTTAAACAATATGTACGCCTCCGCAGTAGCTTGGATATGGCCAAGGGGGTACGGGACCACTGTCTGTTCTGACAGGGCTGGGAGAGCTCATATGGACCGGCTCCTGGAGAGACAGGGCGTGTGATGCCGCTGATGGCGCGTGGGCTCAAGCGGAATGGGGACTGGCGCTGTTTCGAGGTATTTGGTAGCCGTACTGGTTCAAGAGCCTTCAGGTTGAGGGGCGGTCGATAGAATCAAGCGATCCGCCGGATATAGAACGAGGTCTGGATGCAAGCAAGCCGCATACTGGTTCGCTTGAGGCTCCCCTTCAAGCGTGGAACCCACAGCGAACCCGCATGCGGCTCGCTTGCATCCAGACATCGTTCTATATCCTGCGGATCGTTTGATTCTATCGACCGCCCGTCAAAACTTAGCGCGGAACCCATAGCGAACCAGTATGCTCATTGATTCGGAGCGCCGCCCGCCCTGCTTTGTGCATTGTACACGCAACTTTGGCTTTATTTTCATCAGCCTGCAAGTAGTAAGATAGCACTCTCGGTGCCACAGTCGATTTGCTGCCCCTGCCTCGCCTCCCCTCTGACCTCCATTTTGTTGTGTGTTGTTCTTCCCAGGCACGCCCCTCCTCCCCGCTACCGCCTCCCTGCTGCTGACCCTCCCACCCACGTTCAGAGAGCCTGCCACCTCCTCTAACCCCTTGTGACCGCCCGGACTCGTTCCAGACCGGTTGCTCCCACCCTCGCTCCTCTCCCATTACTGCTGCCTGCTGTTGGTGATTGCACCCCTAACTGGACACAACGGTATCGCCTGCGCTCTGCAGTATTTACCTAAGTGATATTTTAATGCTGTTTGACTTTAAGCAGACTCTGCTTTGTAACTGACCTGGAATTATAGCGCATTGATTCGGAGCGCCGCCCGCCCTGCTTTGTGCATTGTACACGCGACTTTGGCTTTATTTTCATCAGCCTGCAAGTAGTAAGATAGCACTCTCGGTGCCACAGTCGATTTGCTGCCCCTGCCTCGCCTCCCCTCTGACCTCCATTTTGTTGTGTGTTGTTCTTCCCAGGCACGCCCCTCCTCCCCGCTACCGCCTCCCTGCTGCTGACCCTCCCACCCACGTTCAGAGAGCCTGCCACCTCCTCTAACCCCTTGTGACCGCCCGGACTCGTTCCAGACCGGTTGCTCCCACCCTCGCTCCTCTCCCATTACTGCTGCCTGCTGTTGGTGATTGCACCCCTAACTGGACACAACGGTATCGCCTGCGCTCTGCAGTATTTACCTAAGTGATATTTTAATGCTGTTTGACTTTAAGCAGACTCTGCTTTGTAACTGACCTGGAATTATAGCGCATTGATTCGGAGCGCCGCCCGCCCTGCTTTGTGCATTGTACACGCGACTTTGGCTTTATTTTCATCAGCCTGCAAGTAGTAAGATAGCACTCTCGGTGCCACAGTCGATTTGCTGCCCCTGCCTCGCCTCCCCTCTGACCTCCATTTTGTTGTGGGTTGTTCTTCCCAGGCACGCCCCTCCTCCCCGCTACCGCCTCCCTGCTGCTGACCCTCCCACCCTCCGCCCCCTCCTCTGTCCATTTATGGCCAATGCCCCCACGCGCAGCGTCCAAGCGCTACGTACACGCCGAAGGTGCGCCAAAGGTAAGCCCGTCTACGCCCATCCGCGCCTGGCCCGCGCCCAGCGCCTGTCCCCCTGCCCCTCGCTCTGCCCAGCCCCCCCGCATTACCTACGATGCCGCCACCCTCCTAGCCCTTAACCCCGGTCGCGCCCCCAACTGCGTCCAAGCCGCTCCTGGACACACCCATGGACCTTTCTCCTGCTACTCCTGCAAATTCAGCGGCACCGACAACATCTCCGCTACGACCACTCCACAGACTCCCGACCCCAACCACCTACAATGCATCCTTCTCAACACCCGCTCGATCCACAGACACGCCATTGACCTATGGAATCTACTAGACACCATCTCTCCGGACGTCGCCTTCCTAACAGAAACATGGATGAACGCTTCCTCCGCCCCAGACATCACCATTGCCATCCCTGAAGACTATAAGATCACACGCAAGGACCACACCGACCACACAGGAGGAGGCATCGCTATCGTCCATAAGAAATCAATCCGCATCTCAACCAGCTCTGACGCCAACCTCGCCAACTCCGAACACCTTCACTTCCAGATCCACATCGACCCCAAGACCACACTCAGAGGCACCCTCTTCTACAGACCACCAGGACCCCGCGCAAAATTTAGTGAAGACATCACGGACTTCATCACTCCTCACGCGCTCCCCTCCAAAGACTACATCCTTCTGGGAGACCTCAACTTTCACCTTGAAAAGATCAACGACCGCAACACCACCACCCTCTTGGACAACCTCGCCAACCTCGGACTTAAACAACTGGTCACTTCCCCCACCCACATCGCAGGTCACACACTCGACCCCATCTTCACCTCCAGCAATCATGTCTCCTTCAGCCACACTACGGATCTCCTCTGGACTGACCACAGCTGCGTTCACTTCACCTACAACAAGCCAAAACCCATCAACCACCTCCAACCAACTCTGCAAAGAAACTGGAACAAAATCACCACCGACCAGATCTCCTCATCGCTCCTTCTAAACACCCCAGCCCACTCTTCTAACCCAGACCAAGCCGCCGCCAACTTCACCCTATGGTTATCCAACACCGCCAACACCTTAGCACCACTGAAAAAACGTCAAAGCAAACCTGGCAACAAGAAGGCCTCATGGTTCAACGATGATCTTAAGAAGTCCAAGAAGCTCTGCCGCTCCCTTGAAAAGGCCTGGAAAAAAGACCCAACCACTAGCACCAAGGACGCCTTCAAAAACACCACCCGCACTCACCACCAACTTATCCGAAAGGCCAAGAAAACAGCATTCAAGGATCGACTTGACAACAACGCCCACAACAGCAAGGAACTTTTCAACATCGTCAAGGAATTTTCCAATCCCTCGGCCAACTCCAACGACATCACCCCCTCTCAAGCCCTCTGCGACTCCCTAGCCTCATTCTTCCACAACAAGATTGCAGACATCCACAACAGCTTCGACAACCAACCCGGAGACCAACCCAACCAACCATTTGCTGAACACTCTCCCCCCGAGAACACCCTTAATGACTGGAACCCAATCTCCACTGAGGACACCATCCGCCTGATGAACTCCATCCACTCAGGATCCCCCACAGACCCATGTCCTCACCACATCTTCAACAAAGCAGACTCCATCATAGCACCGCACCTCCGGGACGTCATCAACTGCTCCTTCAACTCCGCCACCTTCCCGGAAAACTGGAAACACGCTGAACTCACCGCCCTTCTGAAAAAACCCACAGCGGACCCCACCGAACTCAAAAATTACCGCCCCATTTCGCTCCTTCCATTCCCGGCCAAAGTCATCGAGAAAGCTGTCAACAACCAACTCGCCGCTTTCCTCGAAGCCAACAAATCCCTCGACTCCTCACAATCTGGCTTCCGAGCAAAACACAGCACTGAGACCGCCCTCATCGCAGCAACAGACGACATTCGAACTCTACTGGACAATGGAGACACAGTCGCCCTCATCCTCCTCGACCTCTCTGCAGCATTCGACACAGTCTGCCACAGCACCCTTTTACAACGCCTCAATAACATCGGAATCCAAGGAAAAGCACTTGAATGGATCACCTCGTTCCTCACCGGAAGAACCCAGAGAGTCCGCCTTCCACCATTCAAGTCCGAGGCCACTGAAGTCATCTGTGGCGTACCCCAAGGGTCCTCACTCAGCCCCACCCTCTTCAATGTATACATGAGCCCCCTCGCGGCCATCGCCCGCCAACACAACCTCAACATCATCTCTTACGCGGATGACACTCAACTAATCCTTTCTCTCACCAATGACCCCAGCACCGCCAAAACTAACCTACACGAAGGAATGAAAGAAGTTGCAGAATGGATGAAACACAGCCGTCTGAAACTGAACTCAGATAAAACAGAAGTCCTCATCTTAGGCACATCCCCCTCTGCATGGGATGACTCTTGGTGGCCGGAAGCCCTTGGAAAAGCACCCATCCCGACAGACCACGCACGGAACCTAGGCGTCATCCTGGATTCTTCTCTCTCAATGAACAGACAAGTCAGCGCCGTATCCTCATCCTGCTTCAACATTCTTCGCATGCTCAAAAAAACATTTCGCTGGATCCCCACCGAAACCAGGAAAACTGTCACCCATGCTCTGGTCACGAGCCGACTGGACTACGGAAACACCCTCTACGCAGGTACCACCGCTAAACTCCAGAAGAAACTCCAACGAATCCAAAACGCCTCAGCCAGGATCATATTAGACATCCCACGCAACGAACACATCTCTGGTCACCTGAAAGACCTCCACTGGCTACCCGTCAATAAGAGAATCACTTTCCGACTGCTAACCCACGCACACAAATCACTCTACGACATCGGACCAGAATGCCTCAACTCTCGACTGTCCTTCTACACCCCCTCCCGCCAACTGCGTTCTTCCAGCCAAGCCCTCGCCACTGTACCTCGCATCAACAAGACCACCATGGGAGGCAGATCCTTCTCATACCTGGCTGCTAGAACATGGAACTCACTCCCCACTTACCTTCGCCTTACCCAAAACCACCTAGCATTCAGAAAGCAACTTAAAACATGGATATTTGACAAGTAATCCTCCTCCCCTTCCTAAGCGCCTTGAGACCCTCTGGGTATGTAGTGCGCTATATAAATTCTTTGACTTGACTTGACTTGACTTTGCCACTGGATTCAAGCAAGCCGGGCTGAAGACGGCTGTAATGCCAGAAACCGGTCCTCGGAAGCTTGTTTCCGGTCCAGGGAAGGCATGGCTTGGCAGTTCGGGCTGGGCTGTTCCCATGAGGCACAGGGTCAGACTGATTTGCATATGGCCATGTCTGAACTGGGGTGGCAGAGTGGGCTAAAGAACGGTGATGGATTAAACCCTGATCTTTTGACTGGGCGTGAGTGTTTGATTGGTTCAGATGCTCCGTCCATCACCACCCCCTTTTGTACCGCTTTGTTCGCCATAAGTGTGGCCTGGTATGCTCAGACGTGAGTCCCTTGCTCACTTTGCCACTGGATTCAAGCAAGCCGGGCTGAAGACGGCTGTAATGCCAGAAACCGGTCCTCGGAAGCTTGTTTCTGGTCCAGGGAAGGCATGGCTTGGCAGTTAGAGCTGGGCTGTTCCCATGAGGCACAGGGTCAGACTGATTTGCATATGGCCATGTCTGAACTGGGGTGGCAGAGTGGGCTAAAGAACGGTGATGGATTAAACCCTGATCTTTTGACTGGGCGTGAGTGTTTGATTGGTTCAGATGCTCCGTCCATCACCACCCCCTTTTGTACCGCTTTGTTCGCCATAAGTGTGGCAGGGTATGCTCAGACGTGAGTCCCTTGCTCACTTTGCCACTGGATTCAAGCAAGCCGGGCTGAAGACGGCTGTAATGCCAGAAACTGGTCCTCGGAAGCTTGTTTCCGGTCCAGGGAAGGCATGGCTTGGCAGTTCGGGCTGGAATGTTCCCATGAGGCACAGGGTCAGACTGATTTGCATATGGCCATGTCTGAACTGGGGTGGCAGAGTGGGCTAAAGAACGGTGATGGATTAAACCCTGATCTTTTGACTGGGCGTGAGTGTTTGATTGGTTCAGATGCTCCGTCCATCACCACCCCCTTTTGTACCGCTTTGTTCGCCATAAGTGTGGCATGGTATGCTCAGACGTGAGTCCCTTGCTCACTTTGCCACTGGATTCAAGCAAGCCGGGCTGAAGACGGCTGTAATGCCAGAAACCGGTCCTCGGAAGCTTGTTTCCGGTCCAGGGAAGGCATGGCTTGGCAGTTCGGGCTGGACTGTTCCCATGAGGCACAGGGTCAGACTGATTTGCATATAGCCATGTCTGAACTGGGGTGGCAGAGTGGGCTAAAGAAGGTGATGGATTAAACCCTGATCTTTTGACTGGGCATGAGTGTTTGATTGGTTCAGATGCTCCGTCCATCACCACCGAAACAGGAACAGGCATGCTCCCACCCCTTCTGTAAGCCAATCACAACGCTGCAATGGCAGCGTTGTGATTGGCGCAGAGTCCCGGACAGCGTCCCAGCCAGGCACCTGTAGGGAAGCCATTTTCTCTATGTAGGCTGCGTGCAGCCTACATAGAGAAAATTTAGAGTGTGTATGATTGCCGTGGTTGGTCCCAAGGCTGACCAAAGAGTCAGGGTACTCAGAGTGGTGCAAGCCACTCCTCCCCGAGCCACCCACCCGCCAGCCCCCAACCAGGCATACTTAACCAGGCATATCTCGGTCTACTGCTTTCTCGCAGCGCGAGAAGCAGAAACATAAAGTGGTATTTAAAATACCATTTTATAATTGTGCTTCTAACACTTCGAAAAAGCAGTGGGGTGGCGCTCCTCCACCCTAATGGAGAAGCCACCCCTGTACGGGATATAAAAGTATTTGCAACACAAGTTGAAAGCTGCTATACTGCAATCAAGAGTAATTTTGAATCGGAAGAATGGGGTGAGTTTAAAAGAATATTTTTTAATTATAGTTTGGATCATTAGGTGATCAATGTTAATATCGGACAATAGCTTTACGTATTTTCAGAAAATACCCACAACACTAATATATCCACTCCGGGATGGACTTACAACCAGCTGTAAGGTACGATTTTTTAGCAAAGATCGGGTGAGACTTGTATGTAGAGATAATACAAGAACTGGTTGTAATTATGATAGTTACATTTTAGCATCGTGGCTCTCTTTTATACTTTTGGATAGCAAGATTTTATCAAAGAAAACAGGTACATAATTTAAATAATTCCAATCTAGCGCTACCGTGAACAAGGGAAATTCACATAGAGGTATTTTGCACAATAATAGGATTGATAGGGGCACAAGGTGAAGAATCAGAGTTTGAACTGCGATGTCATCACATTGCCTTTCGGAGTATATGAGCTTGGAATTTAAAATGGATAATATATCATTTACTGTTGCAAAATGCATAACTTGAATGATTTCCAACTGTACAGCATAACAATGTGCATGGATTTCCACTACAATGTCAATAAGAGGAACAACAATTTAGGCAATATGTTACACCAATGTCACTCCAATTGGGGTGCAAATAACTAGAAAAAAGTAATATTAGCATTGCAATGGAGTATATTTTTTATATATTTATACCAAAAGGGAGTCACCGTTCCTAAGTAGAGAGAGAAAAAAAGGGATGGGAAGTAAAAGGTACTCTCGTCGTGTGCTACTCTAATTGTGGGGGGCAGTGTGTCCTCATCTTGATGTCCTCACACACCCCGAAGGATGTCATGCTTCATCATTGGGCTTTTGCTGCTCGTCGGGCTGGCGCTGCAATGCCCTACAGGTCCCCAGAAGGGTTTTTTTTTCAGAGATCTTTGATGAAGCCGTATGGGTGCGTGGGTGTAAGCCTGCAGTGAAGTCCTAGAAGGTGTATTAAAAATGGCTGGAGGAAGAGTGATTAATTTTTATTAAGGTGATCCCTCTGTCATTATTAAAACAAAGTGTATGGTGCTGCTTTAAGGGGTATTATGTCCCTTAGTAGCTGGGTAACTATATGTCCCTAGTGGGCATATGTTCTGGTCAACATGTTTCGCGCTTTAATGGTCTCAGGGGGAGATCCAGGGCGCTTCGTCAGGACTGAGTGAGAAAGTTGTATCTCTAGTGGCCCGAAAATGTCAGTGCCCCCGGAAAAATGAAGGGACTAGAACTTCCCTTAGTAGGTATGAAGAAGCATGACATCCTTCGGGGTGTGTGAGGACATCAAGATGAGGACACACTGCCCCCCACAATTAGAGTAGCACACGACGAGAGTACCAATTACTTCCCTTCCTTTTTTTAGGTCTCGCCCTGCGATTGCAGGCCAAAGGCCTGCTGTCGCAGAGCGAGACTATTGTTATCATTCCGGCTTTCAAGGACTCAAAGGGAGCCGGAGAGGACAACAGACTGTCACGCGCACGCAGCAGCAGCAGCAGCAGCCTGCCGGGATCAGGTCGCGCGCATCAACAGGCTCTTCACAACACATGCACAACACACATACAGCCCCCCCACGCATACACACACACATACATACATACATACAGAACCCCCCCGCATACACACACGCACGCACACACATACACAGAGAACCCCCGGCGCTTACACACACATCCCTTACCTCGTCTCGGCGTCTTCGCGCTCCCTTGCCCCCGCTCCTCTGGTGCGCGCGCACCACTAGTTTCGATTCCCGCGTCGGCTCCTCAGCCAATCAGGATGCAGTACTCCTTTTAGACATGCTCCCTCTCTGGTCCGCTATCATTTCTAACTGCAGGGTGCGTCGTGGCCCCAGCAAAAACGGCAGCATGGGCCAATCACCTTTGTTTTTGTAGTAGTAGCAGTTTAAAGAATCATCGATGTCTGTAGGTGTGTGGCTCTGTGTGCCTCTTGTATGTGTGGCTTCGTACTTGTATGTTCTGAATGCAATATACAAAAGGCAAACATTACAGGTGCCCGTTTCTACGACGCTTTGTACTATTCCTGTTTCTATTGTGCGCACACTGATCACACCGAGAAGAAACACGACGCTCAGTAGAATAAAGCGTGGTCAAACTGGAGTGCCAGGTTTAGAACGTTAGCAATTTAGACACATCCTCTCCCTTCTGCCCCAATAGTAAGGACTGTCCCTATAAAAACATCACATGGGACAACCAGTGCTGGGACAGACTGTGAACCAGCACGATTCTAGTTCAGGAACAGCGATGGACCAGAATTCAGGTTGGTTGCACTAGATCTTTCCCGAATATGCCCCAGCGCCTGACACCACCACACATTCGAGGGTTCATGCACATTCAGTTCACTTTGATGTTCAATAGTGCATCCTGAAGGCAGGCACTGTCCATCGCCCGACAATAATTAACTTTTTCTGTTCGAGTTGTCTGCCCGCTGGGAGCAGCTGGGTGTCAAACAGAGCAGCGGAGGTGGAACCTTCCTCTCAGATTCAGCAACAGACAAAGGTACACTTGAATGTCACTTCACAAGTTTCCAAGATATATACACACCATAATATGTACTACCATCATTAACATCCAAGCCCAGTTTAGCAATTCAAAAATCAAACTTGCATTACAAAAATTAAGTTAAAAATCCACAAGGTCATGTTGACTGGAAATTTTCACATTGTAAAAGATCAATAAAATATTTTACAAAAACCACAAGGATTAAAAATTATACCATACAGGATACATGCAGATTTTTGCAGTAGGCACATCAACCCTCTGAGCTATTTAATGATTCAAAGCTATAACCAAATATTGCATACAGATCTAAGCAGTTGTTCTAACCACAGAGTTACCAGTATCAAACGAGTAACCTCACCTCCCTAAACTATCTTAACATTAAGTTTGTTGCTAGAGTAAATTCTTCCACCATTGGTGAGTGACATCCCTACCAGGGCAGGTATTCAACAGCCCTGGTGGCAGACACACTGTCCATCTCGATTTGGTGTTTCCGCTGTGCTGCGTGAATGCCACACTCGCCGAGTATGCCTGTGTGTATGACCAGTGTCACAGACGCAGGTGCCAAGTGAGCAATCTGGAAAGTTTCCCTTTTTCTGGCCTTTGTACGTATACATTTATAGTGGGAAAGTACACACAGAAATACCACAATGCAAAGGGATGAACGTACGAACCGCACCAGGCACACAGCTACTCACTGAGATCTTTCATTTGCACTTATTTTCTGGCGCTTTTTTGCAGCGTGCCTTTCAAGATCATCCTGCACGTGTCGCTAAATCCGAAATAACTTAAACTATCCATACCAGATGCCTGCTGTTGCCAGCCCCAAACTGCTTCACGGGGTAAGAGCGGTCACTGCGAAATCCGCGCCGGTGTTGGTTCCCTGCAGCCAGTTAAAGAAACCATGCTCAGAGCCCTCTGCTGTTCCACTCAGTGTCAGACGCGTTCTTTCTACCGGCTTGTTTCCTGTTCTATGGGAAGACCCACAATGCCTTTCTCATCCATGTCACTTCCTGCTCTGGTTGGCAAATTTCAACCTTGACTTCACATTTGCCATCCCATTGTGTGGTTCTAGTGTCTCCCTCCGGCTCTTAATCTCAGAACGAAAAAGCTCGTTTAAATCAAAATCTAAATATCGAATTGTTTCACCTGTCGTTTTATCAATGGAGGAAATATTGTGTTCGTTACGAACACTGTATTTTTACGTGTTTCTTTGAATGTTAAAATCGAATAGGTTACATTTGGCATGAAATCTTGCGAGCAAAAATGCATTTGCTTCATAGTACAGCAGCATGAGCGGGAATTGCGTGACTAGTAAGGGTTGCCAATTTTGTTAGAAAAAATAATAGCCATTCGTTTACGTTTTTGCTATTCTGGAACTGTGGAGGTGGCAGATAAAAAATAAATTGTGAAACATTATCAGGATTTCTCTGGTTGCTCAATAATCATTCTGATACGATTTAGACGGCTAGACATTACTTTTTTTTAAAACGGATTTCTTAATGTGTTTCCCGTTTTAGGTGTAGCTTTCAGAAGGGGGAAGTACAGGGTTTTATTGTTTTTCTAATATTTTTACCAGCCTGGACTTAAAATACAGGTCGGATGCCAAGCGTAGCTCTACACAGGTTGTTTTTTCTTTCTTTGAATTCTGGGTCTAAAAGTCTTTATTTATTACATTATAAAACCAATACTACAAACCACAGAACTCAAAGAACAAGCATTGGCATAGCCAATAGGTCTAGCTTTTGGGACCTTATAAGCATTTAGTTATGCAGCACAATATCCTTGGTGCAACAACATCAACTGTTGCATGGCTAAACACTTAAAAGGTCCCAAAGGCGAGACCTATTGGCTATGCCAATGCTTGTTCTACTTAGGAACGGTGACTGCCTTTTGGTATAAGTTTAACTTCGGGAGCACGGGTCACCGGACCTTTTGAATAGCTCCTAGAGTCCCTCTTTTTTGATAAATAGGAGTATATTTTTTATATTGCCTTTTAGCCCTGAGGGAGTAGCAAGTTTATTCCCTTCATGTGACAAACATGTGTTGACAATGTCGCTAAGGGCCAAAAAAGAACTAGGCTTTGTGGCTAAAGAACTGCACAAAATCGGAATCACCCTGGACAAGCATCTGAACATGAAGAATCATATCAGCAATGTGTGCAAAGGAGCTAATTACCTGTTGAGGAGACTCAGGAACATCAAACCTTTCCTCCCTCAAGCTGATTTCAAGCAGGTAGTCCAAGCGCTTGTTTTGCCGAGACTAGATTATGGCAGTGCTACACTCTGTGGCCTCCCCAAATATACCAAGGCCCCACTAAGGGCTTCACTGAACGGTAATGCCAGACTGGTTTCGGGTACCAAAAGAAATGCGCACATATCCCCAGTCCTAAAATCCCTTAAGTGGTTGCCCTATAAAGCACAAATTCAGCTAATGATTGACTGCCTGTCTCACAAATCCCTCCATCTCAAAACCCCCAGTTATCTAGCGCGAAAGCTAGAACTATCCAGAGAGGGTAGACTCTCAAGAAGTGCTAACTCTTTCCTCCTGAAACCACAGATCTTTCACAAAAAGAGGACATGCCATGGAGCATTCTCCGGCACAGCCCCAAAGATCTGGAACTCTCTTCCACCGGAAGTACGCAGAATCTCCTCCAAGGTTGCTTTCAAATTGGGAGCTAAAAGATTCTTTATGAACAAGTTCTTACCTTAATTACCTCTGGATCATCTGTTCCAAGGCTCTGGTTTTACAAACTTACGACCTGCACCGAGTGTTACCCTTCTTTTAACCTATCATTTGCTCCCCGTGCAACACGCCTTGTACCACTTATTGTTTTACTTTTTATTTACTCTTTTATGCTGTAAGTGTTTGATGTTTTATTCTTATGTGATGCCGGTACTGCAAATTATTACATTCCTTCCCTCCAATTGTAAAGCGCTCTTATATCCCTCGTCATCATGTTCGCGCTATATAAAACTTTATAAATAAATTGAAAGAATAAAGAAAACTTTGAAAATCTCAGCAAATGCTTATGAGCTGGTTGCGTTCTGATGTTAGTGTGTGCTGGAGGACATGAGTTCATTATTTTGTTGACCTTGGTCATATGTTGGGGAGTGGGGTTATTCTCCCTACCTCAATAGCATCGCAGTTTAATACAGGACAACAAATAATGTGTGAAACTCTCTGGTGTGCCGTTTCCCTACAACCAGTCACCCTTCAAGTCATTAGACACAGTATTATGGTGAGACTCACTTCAAACCTTTTCCCTCATCGTATGCGTGCTGTACAGTGCAGCAGACATGCAAAGTCGGAAAAGGAAGGAGAAATGAAAGCATTTCTCCTTCCTTGCGCCTACTTTAGAAGGGTACAGTTTTGTGACGCTAAACCCAGTCTACTCCGCTTGGTAATTTGGGTTTAGCGTTAGAAACCTTAGGTGGTTGCATGGGAATGCCCATGCTCCACCCATGGTATGCCCCCTTGACGCTAAGTAATGCAAAGCAGCGCTATGAGGTGCTTTGCATATGCGCTGCTTTGCAATACTTCGATGTTATTTCCAGCGCTGCTGGAAAGTAACTCAGGAAAAAAAGATTTTACACCGATTTGCGTCACTTTTGTGATGCAAACATGGCGCAAAATCTTAGTAAATCTCCCCCTAAGTTGTTAGGTGTAATATTCTGCTAAAGTTACATCAATAACTACAGAAACATACACCGAAAAGTATCCGAGCAGTATTTGGCGTGCCTCTGTAGTATTGGTATTGTCGCTGGTGTAAGGAAATTAATCTTTTTGGTGTTGCTCCCCTGATTTTCTTTGGACCTGAATAGCTGGAGATTTTGACCTTTGAGCTGTTTGGTGGGTCAGGCAAACACTCACTAAACATGGAAACGATGTAATTGGCTAATCTAACATTTTTATATAAATTACCCGTAAAGTGCACACAATCAATTACCACAAGCTGTTTAAATGGCAAATTCAAGATGTGCGCCTGCAGAAGAGTCTTCACCACTCACATGTGGAGCAAACATTGTGACATGCTTTTAAGAGCAGTCACGTTAAACTATCAGTAGTACCCGGGTATCAGAAGTGAAAATAAAGTCATTTTGCAGATAAGTCAGCAACCTGTACCATGAACTACAACCCCCAAGATGCTTAGAAGAGTTGGAATACAAAACATTAACAACTAGCAGAGTCCAGGTTTCCATGACTCATCACTCACAGGTATTGCTGTCCTCTTTCTGAGATACGCCCAATCAAGACAATTTTGTAGAGGAATCTTGTAATATATTTTTAACATATTCAAAGTTCATTGAATCATTTTACCTTTTGTAGAGGATGTTTGTCTCTCTATTTTGACAGTTTGTTTTCCTTTAGGATCTTTTTGTTTTCTTTTAGTGTTTTGCCATCAGCATCACCAAGAATCAGAATAAGCATTTCCTACTCCCGCTGCTATTCCTACATGTATGCACATTTCATTTGCCTGTTCTAAGAGTACATCAGTGGGGGCCACTGCTGTGGTCCCTAGGAATACTCACTCAACAGTGTGGAACAATGGAATTAATGATATCAGTAACTCTTTAGATTCAGACCAATCTGCCTGTTTTTGCTGAGGGAGACCCTCTGCCCATAAAACCTGCCTCATGACCTTCTCCAATTTGTGGCTCACTTTCCGATGTCTGTTGCCCCATTCTTTGCATGTGTTTTGGATAACTTGACCAACGTTGCCCTCCCTCCATGGCGAAGACTCATGGACATGGGTGTCTTCCAGTGGTGGATGAAATGGCCATCTGTGTACTGGAATGGTATGCCTAGAGCCGGATGTTTGGAATGAGTAAGATATCACTATGACAAAAGACAGTAGGATGTTTTTAAGTTTTAAAACTACTTATTAACAGAAATATAACAGCACTGGATATTACATCGCAGTGCAATTGCCTCTAGTGCCCTGAAGTACCATGTGGTAATATAACTCATCCTCTTTCTTGTGTCTGAAGGGTCAGTTGTGTGCCTTTGCTCCCATGCTCTTAGGACTATACTTTCAGGTCAAGGGATTCTGGGAGCAATGCGGAGGGCATCGGGAAAGATACAGCAGACCTTTGACAGGGAAGCCCTTGGACTGGGCTAGTTGTGATGAATGATGAGAGGTTGGGTGTTGTGGAGGATTTGGGAATATGTGAAGGTAAGAAGCCCAGACTCCTGCATGTCAAGGCGGTCGAGAGCAAATGACCAATACTCGCTTCTGGCCCATTTTTTATTCAGGAATGGGAATTACATTCTACCCTGATTGACCCTACTGAGCTTTTGAATTATACCTCTTCCACCCTCACTACAACCTATGGAGCCGGGAGGTGTCAGAATAATTCTGAAAATTGAGTTAGGGTTGTTTGCAGTGTAACTAGTGGACTGGGGGTGGGGGCGTGTATGTCCATAGAATACTCTAGCAGAATCTTCTATTATCCCCATTGGGATACCGGAGGATGAAGAGTGCTCAACATGCCTCGATTTATGGTTCGCAAAGACAGTATATCCCATAGGCTTCTAATGATAACAAGTGTAATGAGAAACTGACAAACAGCTACATCATATGATCACAGCAGGAACATTGGGGTTTGCCTCAAAATTCTGAAAGCAACACTTTAAAAAAGAATAATTTTCAATGGTTAGAATGCTTCTTAACCCCTTCGACGCTCATGACGAGCTGGGCTCGTCATGAGGTAGCCTCCCAGCACGCTCATGACGAGCCCAGCTCGTCATGAATAATGGGTTTTTTAAAACATGAGCACAGGAGGGGAATTTCGCTAGCGCTCATGTGGTTAAAGTACTTGTTCCCAAAATATACTGAAATGAGAACAGCGTGAAAGGTTTAATGGTATGGGGTTGTGTATTTGGTCTAGGGTATACATTTAGGGATTAATGGTTTGGGATGTAGGGTTAAGGGTTTCAGGTATACGAGTTAGGGCATAAAGGTGTTATGGGTTAAGGAGCTAAGGGGTAGGAACGACTGGTTAGGGGGTATAGTGTTCAGGATATAGGGGTTAAAAGTGTCAGGTTACAGGTTAGTGACTAAGGATACACAGAAAGAATTAGAATATGGATATAGGATTAAGGGTTTGTGGTGTAGAGTTATGGATAAAGGTTTTGGGGAATAGCCAAACAGGTATGGGGTTACAAGGCTAGGGATTAAGTGAAGGCGGTGAAGCAGTTAAGATTTAAGACGTTAAAACAAAGATTGGGAAAGGGTATGGCGTTAGGGGTTGTGTGTTAAGTATATACTACTCAGGGCTTGGTTTATAAGGTTAAGAATGAGGAGTATAGCATTGAGGTATAGGGTATAAAGATACAGGGTTAAGGATACAGAAGTTAAGGCTATGAGTATTGGTTAAGAGTCAATGGTATAGATTAAAGTATTATGGGGACAGATTTAGCGATATAGCGTTAAAGATCTGGGCTAGAGGGTTAGGGATTTAAGGTATAGGATTATGGATTTGAGGTATAGGATTACGAGTTGAGTGTTTAGGGTGTAGGGGTTAAGGATATCATGCATAACGGTTAAGGCATGCGGATAGGGGTTAATGGAATAGGGTAAAGGGTTTGGAATATAAGGTGAAGGGTATGGGGTTAGAAGTATGGGTACAGGATTTATTGATTAAGGGATTAGGGTTTAAGGGTCTAGGGATAACCCCTCTGATTCCTTTTGTTTTGTATAGTGGTTGGAAATGTGTTAAATATAAGGTGAGTTGATGAGTGTTGCAATTATTTTTAGTAAACATCAAAGAGAGTGAACCCCCACCATTCTCTAGACCAAAATCTCTTTAAAATTATATTGTGACCCCTCAACAGCTGGTTTCTAACAGCAGTAGGTTCTTATCTACTGATGTGCTAATAGCTGGTAGCCTCATCATTGGGTCTTACCTCCACCAGGAGGACGAGTCTCTTGATGTAGAGACACGGTGGGATCTGGGAAAAAGTTCAGTGAAGTAAAATTACCTCCTAGCCCAGAATGGTGCAGTTTTATTAGGGCTAGGATAGGGGGAACCTCTAAGAGATTTGAGTCTCGAGAATGGTGGGGATCACTCTCCTTTATATATGCTGGTACGATTTGGTAAGTAGGACAAACCTTTTCCGGTATGCTTTTCACTTAATCCCCCCCACCTCCCTTTGATCATTTCAGTTGTTTTTAGATCATCTAACAATGAAAAGCAATTCAAAGTGTTGCTTTTCACAGCAGCGCTGCACTTAATTCCATAGAAAAACACTTTAATTTCGAAGTGATGCACTTAATAGTGTTAAAAACAAACAAACTCTTTTTTCCATAAAATAATCGACAAGGTACAATCAAATTTTACGGCTTTGTGTAGCAAACAGTCTATCAGTACTTGGAATAGGGCAGCTTCAATGCAGAGGTTCCTTGTCATACTTGCTGCCACTATGTTCATTGTGGATATCAGGACGCAGCCTTTGGGGCTGAGGGTACAGCGATAGGGAGTCTGATGAAGCATGGGTCAAGAGTTGCCATTGATAGAAATATGGCTGCATTACTAAATATGAGCGATTTGAAAAGAGTCAAGGGGGATGTTTCCCTTCTGGTCTCCTCTCCCTAAGATTTGGTGCTGTGGCAAGTGGGTCTAACTTTCCATGGGGTCTGTCTTTGGTCTTATTGCAAGGTTAAATTCTAACAGCTACCCCATCCCTGCCATTTTTCAGTTCTGTGTATGGTTTGAAAGGATAGTGCACTTTGAAGTTGCCATCCTTCTTGCCCCAGAACTTGGGATCCATGGGCAGCAGGGATGGTGCTGAGGACCAGGAGGATGGTTTGATGTCCCAGGTTTTCTGTGGTCATTTAACTGGAATAGATGGAGATTGAAAAATGGATAAGATGTCTTGGTGAGGACATGTTGTTAGGTGCATACCGGTGGCTCTCCACTGTTGTCATTTCTATTGAGTGTGTCTTTACCTTTGCTCTCCCTATTTCTGCACGTCCAAAGGCCTCAAGCCTCTGATGGGCTCCAAAAACCAGCTCTCTAAATGACTTCTGTTCCCAGCGAGACGTGCACTTGAGTGTCCAGACTTCTTCATGCCCACCTTTCCTGGCTTGCTGTATTCGCTTTTTACAGCTGTAGCACTGGGGAATGTGAATGGAGATCATATGAACCTTTAGATTGGGACAATCATCAGAGGCTGAGAGGTGATACTTGCTTGGGTAAAGGGAGACTGGCCTGGATTAATATGAGGGAAATTGAGTTGCTGCTACAACTATGAGGCAGGAGAGATGTCGATCCAACCATGATTTCAGTCTTGTTAAGACGTGATGAAGAGAGGGTGAAGAACAGAGGTCACATCATGTCTTTTGAAGGATCACTAATGTCTGATTTGATTCAAAGGTCCCACCAAACACAGCCAAAGTGAAGAACTGCCACTCAGCTACTTTCTAGCCTGAGAGATGCTTGGACAGAAGCAGAGACAAGAAGTCTACCTACTGTGAGTATTCTCACTGCTTGAAAAGGGATTGTGACTTGTTTGACTCGAGCTGCAAAAACTGCAAGCGGTGTTTACACACCGCTTGCAGGTTTTGTAAACACATAAAAAATAGGCATTGTCATTTACAATGGCAAGAGCTTTAACTATTGCAAATGCGAGACGTATTGCATTGCAGATGCTGATTATGCTTGGTACCTCCTTTCGCGTAGGGAGAAGATTCTAAAGTTTCTCTTTGAAGTGATTGGAATTTCCTGCCTCCCCTGCCCTGGCTCCAGCCTGGTTGCTGGCACAATGCACTAGTATGAAATATTTTACATGAAGGCGGGGCACAGCCTATTGATTTGCAAATAGGGCTGAGTCCAGCCCCTCCTTCCACCCCACACCATCCAGCCAGTGATGGCTCATCCAGGCTCACCTAATTAATTTATAGTGTGGCTATCTGGGAAGAGTAAAGAAAGTCCAGCTGCCAACTACACCCAATCATGTGACCCAGGAACTAGCTGCAGGCACAAAATAGCACAGGCAGGAAAATGCCAACTTTCTAAAAGTGGCGTTTTAAAAACTGAGCATAAAATTACAACTTCCTAGACACCAAACATGAATTTCCTACCTGCTCCTAATTAAACGTTTGCACTTATTTAATCTAATAAGGCAACCCAAAGTTATCCTATAGAGAGGTAAGCATCACAGTAGGGAAAAACAAATTCAGGAGTTTTTCACTACTAGGACATGTAAAACTTAAAAGTACATATCCAACCTTGTTTACAATGCACCCTGCCCCATGGGCTGCTTAGGGCGTACCTTAGGGGTGACCTACATATATTAAAAGGGGAGTATAATGCTGGGCTAGGGGGTTATTTTGCCAAGTTGAATTGGCAGTTCAAAATTGCATTTAGGCTGCAATGGCAGACCTGGGGCGTTTTAAGGGGCTGCTTAAGTGGGTGACACAATATGTGCTGCCGGCCCACTAAAAGCATTTAATGTACAGGCCCTAGGTAAATGGTATACCACTGTACAAGGGACATATACGTAAATTAAATATGCCAATTAGGTATAAGCTGATTTACCATGTTTTCGTGAGTGAGCACAAACACTTTAAACACTGGTAAGCAGTGGTAAAGTGTACACAGTCCTAAGGCCAAGAAAATGAGTTCAGAAAAAATAAGAGGTGTGAAGGCAAACAGTTTGAGGGAAGACCACCCTAAGGCTGACAGGTCTAACAACAGATGTACCGAGGACTGTTAGCCAGATGTAGGCTAGCATAATAGGCTTTACTTATTTAGGGTTTATTAAAGCAGAAATGGGGTGACTACAAATATACAGGTGGTGTGTATGTTACTAGGACCTATTGATAAATATGGTTATTAAGTCTCTGGTTGGGGTTTAGATAAGACCAGGTTCTCACATAGTTATATAGCAGTATATTGGGAAACTGAGATCAGAGACTCTTTCCCCCTCCCCCGCTTCCCCTTCCTTTCAGGCTATACGATTCAATAGAGCAGATGCGCCTGGACCCCACACCGGACCTGTGATTTCCTCTCTCTCACGCCGGTAGACCCCCCACTCAATGGGAGTTTTTCTCCATCCTTTGCCAGCACTTCAGCCTGTTTGTCCCCCCTCCTCCCTTCTTGATCATTCGTTTTATTCACAGGAGTGTACTCAGCCTCCACGGACCTCGGACATTCCATATTCACGGGGCCACCTTCCACACGGGTCCATTGACCAACCTGTGGACATACCTGTCAGCCTCTCCTTGTCATTGTACACGTAGGCTGTTTTCCACTCACCCCAGCACTATCCTTGCCCCAGCGCTACTTCTCCTTCCCCGTTCCCTCCCTGATCTCTTCCTTTCCTCTTTTATACTGCACCCAAAACGTTGGCAACCCGGTCCTGAAGATGATCCTGACTAAATAGGATCGAAACGCCATCGACCGATCTTACAGCGCAACTCACGGCGCATACTCAGCTTTGGTTCATAAAAAGTTATATATCTTGTCTAATTACTGAGAAGAACTAAATATACTGAACCATTGATCCATATACATATTTTTTCATCACCTTGCGTCTCCCGCTGTGTTTTTCACTTGTCACTTGCGCCGTCACTCATTGCATCACGAGCACAACGTGCACAACGTCCTCTCGGGTTGCCTTCACAATTTATGCTTACAGTGCTGTTATAACTGTCTTGTATGAACTGAGATTTTAAATATATGATGCCATGAGCACTTTTGAAAGAATACCGGGAGTCTCCCCTTTTTTGCTTCTGCCTTGTAATGTCGTGTACATACATATGTATCTGCCGTCCTCATTGAACTCGGTTGAGACATTATGGTACTATACAAAGCATCTGAGATAAATCACCTTTTGCTTAAAAATTACAATTGAAAATATTGATTCTGAGATGAATGTGAATCATTTACAGAAGAATTATTCTCATAAAATGTACCCAGTTTTACACATTCTTACCCAATTCTGCTATTTGTTTATTTCTAGAAGAAACCATGGTGTGTTTATTTATCTATTTAATCATTTGTGTGTGTAATTCTTAATATCTTTCTTTTTGTGTTATGATTTCACATGCTTTGTAAAGTGGTGGCATTGTCAACTCATGACCACGTCAGAACTTTAAAAATCACAGTCTACCCATAAAGTTCTCATTGACAATCACTCTAGAAGGGCTCATTTGGTATTGACATTAGTTCAAGTTAATATGAGCTATCTGTGTTTCTCACGTTGCTTTACAATCAGCTTAGAGACTGTCACATTGAATCAAAAGTGAATTGTTTCTGCTGTTTAACTCCATCCCACAGCACGTCACATATTGTTGGGGGCACTAGGATTTTTCTCGGAATTTTCTAAATTCACTGGCGGAAATTCAAGTTTGCTTCAGTTTCATTCTAAATATGCTGTTTTTGATCAATCTCTAAATGTTTGTTATATTCAATTTGAACCAGTATTCTACCTCGTATTTGTTCTGCTGATTGCCAGTAGTCCATTTCATTAGGGAATGTGAAAAAGTCCACAAAATCTGTTGAAAACCACTTTTAACTAGTCTATTAGAATTTGGTGAGGTAGTTTAGTCAGACTGATCGTCTAATAACAGAAGTAGTGGTCATTACATAATGGTCTTACTCTAACTTTGTTAGATCTAGATTGGCTAAGGCTGCAACATGTTTCCATTACCCTCCTTTGGATTACCCACTAGATCACTGGCAAGAATCTGGTGAATGATGGGAGAAGATCTTGATGGACATTACATGTTCCTTCATATATAATCTAGTCAGTTTCCAACTGAAATAGCAAGCCATTTAATTGAGAGGGTGAAAGGCTTTTAGATGACATTGTAATCATGTTAGAAATGTTAATTTTATTCTCCTTAATTTACAACGTGCCTTCTTGCTGTTTTTACGGTATTTTAAATCTACTAAGAAACAGGGTTGTCCTGTTGTAATAAATACCTTTACTTAAAAGTGTATGTTCTTCTTAGTAGTGGGTGTGTGATACTGTGAAGAGTGAAACATGTTAACTGTTATCACAGTGCCCCTGATCCCTTTCTAGGGATTGTTAGTACCACAAAAGCAATGAATTCACTTCAGCTATGCAGTGGGTGAGGTTCTGCGTGCGAGAAGTTAGCCTGGCATATGATGTCCACTATTCTAGTGGGCACCTTGCACCAGTCCAAATGACCCCTATTGATGGTAGGTTAAAGAAACCTTTATAGAAAGCTATCCTAGTGGTAGCTGTGGAGAGCAACCTTCAGGCTAAGTCTTGAAGGAATGAAAAGCAGCTTGTTTTACCAGTCTATAATCCCTTGAATAATCAAATGAAAGTACACCACACAAGGTATATATATAAAATATATGTATTTATTCTAAACACAACCCCTCTAGTCTCTTTATGAGGCAGGAGGCAAAAGTACAATACAAGAACTTAATTAGCACACAGTAAATTAGCACAGTATACGTTTTGCCCTAGGGGCCTCACAAACCATATACTAAGAAAGTGGTATAACTACCACTCTCAACACAGAGACAAGGCCTAGGGCCTGTAGAACCACTGGGGCAACCAGGAACCACCCAAGGTAGGGAAGCAGGAGACCCACGGGGGACACGTGCAGTGTCTAAACACAGCAGCGAATCACTATTGACTTCTATGGAGAAAGTTTAAGTTACCATTTTAAAGTTTGAGGACACTTAGGAGTGGACTACGGTAAAACCCCTTTAGAACTAGACACTTCGAGAGTCAAGACCCACGGGAGCACCGAAGTACTCGTGTTACCTCACCCAGGGAAGCCGGGTCCATAGGTGTCTTTTCGTGTCGGATTTCGTCGTCGATTCCAATGGAGAGCTGCAAAGAAGTGCTGCAGGCGTTCAGGAGAAGAGTGTCCGGGTTGATCCAAGGGTGGATTGGAGATCTGAAGAACCTGAAAGCAGAGGAGACAGAGTCTGGGTCCCTTAGCCAGTGGCCAGGATGGCGACAGGAAGATGCCAGCTGATGTCAGGTGCTTTAAAGTGAAGAAGGTGAAGCTTGACTCTTCAGCCACGAAGTCCAGGAGGCGTTGACGACAACCAGGAGCTGGATTCGAGCAGTCCCACGTCAGATGTCGAGTGCTGCAGCATCGGTATCCGGATTGGACCCAACAAGCCTTGGCAACAGCAACCCACGCAAGATGACAAGATTGGCTTCGGTGCAGACCGGCAAGGTCTGAGGGACTCATCCTTTGGCAGGGAGTCGGGGCACGTCTGGAGCAACCAGGAAAACCCAAGAATCAAAGAATTGTCCTTTGTGGGGACCCACCAGTCGACGGACTAGGGATCGCAAAGGTGCCTTGAGCAGAAATGCTAAAAGCAGGCCCACGGAACACTTGTGGAGTGTAGTCCCACAATCGTCGAGGCAAAAGGTGCTCAGGGCTTGGACTACAAGTAGCCCAATGCACAACTTCAGGAAAGCTCGGAAAGTCGATGCTCTAGCAAATGTGCAGGATGTCCAGGAGTTCCGGTCCCACGTCTCTCGTGATAGCTACAGGTCTCAGCTTTGCTGGGGACTCGTGTCAGCCTCGGAGATGTCTGGAAGTCCATGTCATGTGTCGCAGATTCTTTGGGAGCCTTGAAAATGCAGACTGGCAAGATGCTTCTTTGGTGCCTGTTTGAACAGGGGAGTCACTCCTTGATCCCAAGGGAGATTTCTTTCATCTTCCAGTCGATATGGAATGTCTAAGGTCCAAGATTTATGTTTCAGAGTTTCGTCCAGGGTAATCTAAAGTCTCAGTGACTGGGTTCCTATACTTATACTACGTTTAGGGGTTGGACTAACTCTAGGGTCCCACTTATGGGTGGTGGGAGAACCTGGTAAGGGGGTGGTTACACCCTTTTCCCTTTGTCCAGTTTCGCGCCAGAGCTGGGGCTGAGTGCCCCAGCAGCCGGTTTGAACTGGGAAATGCATGGGACACCTTGTGTGCCCCAGGCAGTGTCTGAAAAGCATTCACTGAATGCAACCCACCCTGCCCCAATGCACTAAAGCCTGTCTTGGTTGGTGCTGGCACCTCCCTGGATAGTAAATCTATTATCCAGGCCTCCCCTGCTGGAGTTTCGTCCAGCAGCAGGAGGTCAGACTTGTGTCTGTGGCAGCAGCATCCATTTTGTGATGCTGAGGCTCTTTTAAACATTTACCGGATAAGTAAGTGTGTACATGTCGTCTCCCTCTAGAAGGGTGGAATTCTACCCCCACACCCAGAACTGATGGGGGGAAGGTAGGATTCCAAAGCATTTGACACCAAACACGACATGTTTTGATAAAGCCATTCCAAAGTTAGCATTAACCGCGAGGATTATAATGCACTTAATAGTATATGGTATGGCTATATCCTAGAACAGCTATAAGGAAGGATTTCCGGAAGCTGCAGAGGGGCTCAGCTCATGTTAGGGCACCCTCTCACACAAAACCAAGCACTCTGAATTCAGGATTGTCAAGGCCTGCCATAGGAGTGACTTATATATATATATATATATATATATATTTATATATATATATATATATATATATATATATATATATATATATATATATATATATATATATATATAGAGAGAGATAAAGAGATAGATATAGATATACTATATTTATGTAAGGGGTGCTTACACCACCTTACCCAGGTTGCAAGTGCAGACCTGTGGTGCCATTTTGGAAGGCTTCCCAGGGGTAGTATAATACATGCTTCAGCTCCTGGTAGGCCTCTGGGGTACCTAACCCCCTTGGTACCTAAGGTACCATATACTAGGGACTCATAAGGGTGACCCAGTAACCAATCTGGTATGTACCGAATGTTCATGCAGTCAATTTAGAGAGAGAACAGCTAGGCTATGGTCCTAATTAGCAGGGCCACAGCCATACTAAAGTCGAAAAACCTGTGAAACACAGCAAAAAGTGGGGGTAACCATAGGAAGCAGATCCTACTCTCCTAAACTGTGGGACTACAATAACCTGTCTTTCACATTCAGCACTGGTAGGAAAGCAAACCTTATAGAACTAAAACAGAGTTGAAGTGTTACACCACAGATTTTCCAATGAAAAATCTCTTTCTATTGTGTTTTAAACTTTTTCTGTAAGCATTTGTCTTACTTAGATTTTCTACCATTTTGTGACCTGCTTACTTCCTTTGAAACAGAAAGTTATATCACAGAATGGTAGTAGGTCAGTAGTATTGAGATTCCCTACAATTGCAACGCAGTATGTTGGTAACAGCAAAAGAAAATGTAGGCATATTCTTTTCTACATTTGTAGTAGATTTGAACAATGCATTTCATACCCTTTTCTGATGCACTTTTATATTACTAAGATTGAAAGCAATTCAAAGGTTGGCTGTTTGCTTAAGAAAGATAAACATCACTAAAAGGTTAGAGATAAGATACACAGAAATAGGTTACACTGGGGAAATCAAACTGATGTTAAATCATTATCAGTACAGAACAGTATATTGCATTTTTTTCAAATGTCGCCTTTAATAGCGGCAGTAGTTGTTCCTTCTCAAGTAAGTAGTAATGAAATTCTACCAGTCAGTATGCTCAAAATATATTTCCTGCCACATTCCTATAATTGTGATTTTCTAGCTTTAATTGGATGGTTCTTTTCTAATTTATATCATGAAAGGCTGACATTTTAAAGAGACATTTTAGTTGCCAATTTAGAATATCTTTGGTGGATGATTTGTTCATACTAGAAATACCAAAAGAAACACTTTTGCTGTTTTTCTATTTAATTATCAATTTTGCTTGGTCAAAATAAGAGTTGCGCACGGGTAGAGATATTGTCTAATTACTTACTGGCAATTTGTATTACTTTGAGTCTCACCTTTTTTGCATAACAATCTTTACATTATGAAGTTGAGACAACCATGCTAGTCCCCTTGCGATGAGTACATAAATGACTCTTTACCAGGAAGAAGTCCTGTTTGTAATACTGAAGAAATACCACAATGTCTGAACTCAGAAAGCAAATGATAAAGGGAGCGTACTAAGGAAACAAGGAAGAGAGATAGGCCTCAGTGAAAAATGTTACTGGTAAGTAATCCGAAATATTTCACTTGGTCCCACTCCTTCATCACAGTCTGCATACCATGGAAAAAGTAACCAGTTGTGCCAAGTCATTGACTGACAACTGTCAGGACTCAATCAAAAATCAATGCACAACTCGTGACCCAGTGGGAGTACTAGATGCGAGGCTCTTCCTAGAAGGAAAAATTAATAGCTGATGAATTATTTAGTGAACGGCTACAAAACATTGTCACTGTAGGTTCTTTTTTTGAAGTCTTGATATCATTCACTCTTAAGAATGCAGTGTTATCAATATGTGAAAACGCAGAAAAGTACTAGAAGGCTAAAACAAATAACTATAGGGCCACAAGGGTACATCAGCATCAATAGAGCTGTCCAACTTTCAGGAGTGACAAAGCTTATTCAATGTCTATTCAGAAGTAGCAGAGACTCATTAACAAATAGAACATCTATTTGGACCACGAGTGGCTTGTGAGTGAAACACCCATGTCTAACTGAGACCAGGTCAAATTGAAAAGAAGCAGAATCCCACAAGACAGCAAAACCTGGGAGACACAAACAGCATAACACACATTTGTTACAAAATAATCAAACAACTAAATCACACCTTTTGGCTATCCTAACCCAAAGGAGTGCACCACAGCCAACTCCCACTCCACCCAATGCAAGAATGATCATTGTCTCCAGCATAGGGACCCTGGGGATAGCAGCACCAGGCATTGCGAGCTTCACAAGTCACAAAGACACAAAGACCCTGCAAGTCCACCTTTCTCTCCCACCCCAAGGCTGGGCTGGACATTCTGTCACTCTGGCCTTTTTCTGGTGAACTGTAGGGTAGGGAGCTGGTTTCAGAGCATTATAGGCCACCTTCACCCAACTACCTTTTCATTTTAGCTGAAGCCTCCTACATCGTGGGGCTGATTTGAAACTTATTGCCAGGACTTTCTTTGTTTTGTAGTCAAGCTCTGCTGCCCAACTTTCACCCCAATACCCAATAGAGACTAGGGAGCAACCTGTGTTCTTCTCGCTACTTGAATATTGGGTATGCCAATGTACAGTCAATACACAAATCACACAAGGAGCATGGCCACAAACCTGTCTTATAACATGAGCCATAAGAACATCATCACCAATTAACAACAGCAAAGGATCATTCTAGGCACTAAGCCTAATGGGAATGAAGCAACACCAGTGTGTTGGGTAGAAGGAACGACCTAGATGTCAGACACGACCAAAAAGAGCAAAAAGAACAAAAAGAGCAAAAAGAGTCCAAGCAACCTGCAATGCAACCAAAAATATGAAAACATACACATGCACCTCCCTGATAGAGGATAGACACTGGTACACCGTCATGAAAGAAACAATGTCTTCTAATCAGCTGCTGATACCAGAAAACACAGAAGGGCAGAAAAGCATAAAGACACAAAAATGCAAGCAAGCAAGCCGGAGTGAAGGCAACTCTTCACAGCACTGTGCCAAATTCCAGCACACACGTTACAGATCTAAAAAAAGAACATTTTTTTACAGGATTATGGATTTTAGCATAGTAAGGCAGGAACAAAAACAACATATCCAAGGAATGGCTCACTGAGAATGTCCAAACCTCTGACCCATATAAACAGAGATGTGAGACAAACATGCCAATAATTGTGAAGAAAAAGGAAAACAAGAGCAAACACGAGGCTTCTGTTCCAAGAATCTGATAATGTTTATGTGACATCATGGGCAAACACTACTACTGAACACCTGAGAAACAGTCTGCAAGGGTTTAGATAATTGTCAAAGTGGACTCATCATACATAATAGAGTATTTACTTTGTAAGGGTGGTTCTCATCAGACTGATAACTAATGAAATCCAGATTGCTCATCCAGAGCTTGTTGCAGCAATCCTCGGTACTTCTAGAAAGGAACTAAATATGGAACACAGTGAAAAAACACATTACCAATTCATCAGTCATTAATGGAAGATAAACACACTAATCCCACAAGAGCAGGAGCAGCAGCAACACTGTGGTGTCTGTCTTCTTGTACAGGAAGAGCTCAGCCACTGACACAGGAGTTACTTCCAACTCAAGGGTATGGCCTCAAGATCAAATGGTAAGCTGCCTTAATGCTCTTAATGTCAGTAATGCCCAGCAAAGATTCTTCAGAACAATGACATTGTAGGAAGCTTGGGATTAGCCTGCTTAGCAAGGTTCAAACTCTTCACTCACTCGGATGCTGCTCTCCCTCCCAACCATGAAGAAGTGGTTCTATCAGGAAGACGGATGGGCAGGAGGAGAGGGTGGAATCATTCTACACAGTAGATCATTGCTGTTATTTTGTTTAAAACAAAAAAAGCAACGCCATGGACTCGTACAATGTAAAAGGGGATCGCCTACAGCTTTCATCAGCTGTACCCCTCCCCATGACATCAAGGAAGCAATAATCTCTTAGAAGGATTCTGGGTTGCAGGGGAGAAAATTGTTGGCTATCCTACATGGCTGGATGATGGCCAATCTTGATACGTAACAAAGAAAGAAGTACTGTGGTAAGACCTAAGACCAGCACAGTTAGGCGAATTCTAAATCTTGCATGTTACAATAAGCCACCCAAAGAAATGCCAGGCCTTCAGGATATCAATCTACATAGCAAGGCCCATCCTGATAAAGAATAAATAAAACTATTGAGCACTGCAAAAGCAGAACCAAACAAAACAACTACTGTAAATCAGAGAGAAGGGGAAATCTGTTAAATACAGGGCAGCACCCAGTACTCCGCGAACACGCCACTTCACACAGACTGACAGAACAGGACATCACGGTGAAGGACCATCTGTAATCTCCTCATGGCTAGGAGGAGGGGGCTACATTTTGTTTTAGTTCAAGGACTGTGACAAGGAGTGTGGACTGAGCAGTAAAAGTAGTCTGATGTGAGGACATGTTGGTTAATCGACATTGCCAAGATGGTTTAACAGTTTTGTAGAGAGCTGAAAATCACAGATCTTGAGTACATGGCGCCAAAGGCAGTTCACACCCATAGAGACACAGTGTAAGTACCAATTTTGGGTTCATTAGTTGAATAGTAAGTCTGCATGCACACACAATCTACACAGTCCACAGCTTTAAAGCGCATGGACTATGGACACCATTTTGACTCTAAGGCATTCATTATGGTATACTTGTAATTTCCAATGGATCCAGCAACAGGAGTGACCAGCCTTTGGCATTACTAGTAATGTATGTAAAAATAAAATTTTTCCTTTAGGGTTGTTTGTATATCATGAAACACAACTACCATTCAGATTATTCAACCATTCAAAATTCGAAACCCCATCAATCAATAGTGAAACATATGCAAATGAAAAATTATATACCACAAAATTATATTAAAAAACAGGCTGTTTATTACAAAGTTAAAAAAACATTCCACTGAATGTACAATAAATACACATATATAAAAAACGTTAAAAATTCACACAACTACATAGGAGAAAAGCAAGCAAAGACAATCCACTCTGTCTTATGATTGTTAATCTAGATTTCTTAGGTGCAACATTGAGTTGGGTACAGTTCCCAATGCCCTCACTGATGTTGACCTCTCCAAATTTAACTCGTATCGGAGCGTCGATGCGTTTCGGTGGTATTAATTGATTACGACCACCTTCTTCAGGACAATACAAATAAACTTCTCCTTATTATCAGCATCACCTGTGCACTCGCACAAAGATGAGGATCCTTTTTCCAATTTTCACTCGTTATAAACTTCCGAGGTGAATGTTACATAAGGTGCTTTGTTTATTTGGAACTGAATGTCGCCTTGATATCTTTCAATCTTAATAAAATCTCGAATTAACCTGATAGTGCCATATTTTTATACATCTTTGTGTTCCACCCAGTCGGCCTTTTTACGGGTCTGTGGTTTTGCACACCCCTCGTCCTGACAACGGAACTGATTTGTATACTTGTCTATGTATGAGTGTTCAAAGATCTACCCAGGACTTTCGATACTCGTGGCTTTTGATTCCGACGGCACGTTTCCCCGATGGGTTTCCTTCCGCGACTAGTCAATTACTTCGCGGCTACGAAAATAGAGAAAGGCCTTTCTCTATTTTCGTAGCCGCGACAAGTATACAAATCAGTTCCATTGTCAGGACGAGGGGTGTGCAAAACCACAGACCCGTAAAAAGGCCGACTGGGTGGAACACAAAGATGTATAAAAATATTGCATTATCAGGTTAATTCGAGATTTTATTAAGATTGAAAGATATCAAGGTGACATTCAGTTCCAAATAAACAAAGCACCTTATGTAACATTCACCTCGGAAGTTTATAACGAGTGAAAATTGGAAAAAGGATCCTCATCTTTGTGCGAGTGCACAGGTGATGCTGATAATAAGGAGAAGTTTATTTGTATCGTCCTGAAGAAGGTGGTCGTAATCAATTAATACCACCGAAACGCGTTGACGCTCCGATACGAGTTAACTTTGGAGAGGTCAACATCAGTGAGGGCATTGGTAACTGTACTCAACTCAATGTTGAATCTAAGAAATCTAGATTAACAATCATAAGACAGAGTGGATTGTCTTTGTTTGCTTTTCTCCTATGTAGTTGTATGAATTTTGAAAGTTTTTTTATATATGTGTATTTATTGTACATTCAGTGGAATGTTTTTTTAACTTTGTAATAAACAGCCTTTTTTTATATAATTTTTGTGGTATATAATTTTTCATTTGCATATGTTTCACTATTGATTGTTGGGGTTTCGAATTTTGAATGGTTGAATAATCTGAATGGTAGTTGTGTTTCATGATATACAAACAACCCTAAGGGAAACATTTTATTTTTACATACAGTAACTTGGTGCTCTATTTCCTTTGGGTCTAAAGAGAGCCCCTCTCATTTGTTTCAGATTACTAGTAATGTAGACACAATGCAAACTTGCACAGTTTTCCTGGTTACTGCAGCTGCTCAAAATTTCTGGGTTAAAATTAGGGGAAAAAGAGGAATAGAAAAGGACTGGATGCATTAAATCTGATTTGTCTAAGTATTCCCTGTTCTTAGATCAATACTTGGGGTCAAACTCTTAAATTACCATATCCATTAACAGGCACTCATAATGAGGACCAAATTGGTGTTTCTCTTTGGCAATGATGACAGTCATACAATTTTTGGAGGTTGCTTCCACTCTTGCTGGTTGAATACCTTATCTATGTGTATATGGAGTTCTTCAACTGCCATTACTCAGTGTGGCATATGTGTGGTAAGAACTTGGCAATTCTATGTTATAAACACACATAAGTAAACAAATATAACAATCAGAACATATACTCACAGCTTTCAGATATGCAACATTACTTTGACGAATGTCTTTTAATAGCTGGTCTCGTGGGGTAAGATTAACAACGGGTGGCGGTCGTCTTCTTGGGACTGGTTTAAGAGTCTTGATTACACTACGGAGGCTGGCTCTGTCTGAGGGTATTGTATCCTCCGGCATACGAGACTTTGGTGTGGTTCTCCGTAGTGTGACTGTATCACGGAGGCTGGGCTTCTGAGGTGATTCTGTATATAATGAGGATAGTTTAGCATCCATCATACTAGACTTTGGCTTGGTTCTCTTTAGGGTGATTGTATCACGCAGACTGGGTGCTGGAGGTGGTTCTGTGTGTTGTTGGAAAATAGGCTTTGGTTTCATCTTCTTCAGTTTGACCTCAGGGACGGTGTTTGTCTTCTCAATGTTTCTGTTTTCATATTTGGTTGGTGCAACAAAAGGTGTAGTCTCCTCTGTAATGCTTTGAAGGCCAGAGTTGGGTTGAGGCCTAGCTAACATTTCCCACAATCCAGGTGGCAGACCATATCCGTTTTCTAGCATAGTTATGATCTCATTTTCATCTTTCACTTGCTGCTGCCTCTGATCCTCTTTCCGTTTTTGCCTTTGTCTGTCCAGATTTCGAGTGAGTAAATTGGTAACAACCATTCTGGGACCTGGAACCTCAAAATGATAGCCAATCTTCAGCAAGGTATTATTTGCCTTCAGAAGTCGGGAAATCTCCATTTCTGCATGGTGGCCCAACATATGCCTCTGATTATGAAACCGTAGTTCTGTTAAAAACTCATTGAACTGCAGACATCTCATGATTGCTACAATTCCTTTCCCTGTGATGAAGTTGGACTCAATGTTCAGAGTGGTGATACTTCTATTTTCTCTTAGCATGTTGGCTATTGCAAAGGCAATATTTTCGTCAGCTCCCACATTGGCTAAGCTGAAGGTTTTTACATGTTTGTTCTTTTTCATGGCATTTACAAAGTTCACCAGCATCTCCTTTGGGATATTTTCTATGTTGTTGAGGTTGATTTCCTTCACAGCAGGATCATTTTTCCTGACGCTTTCCAAGGATTCATCTAAATTGGTTTGGTTCCCTGAGGGCCTTGAGCTCATCTTCATGAAACTTGTGTCCAATGCCAACTTCTTTGGCAAGTTTAATTTAGAAATTTTCTTTTCACTTGGTTCTTTGATTTCCCTTTCTTCCGCTTGCTCTGTTGTTTCACTAATGGTCTGTTGTTGGTTACTGTTATCTCCATGTTGCTCCATCTCTGTGCACTCGTAAGTATCCCCATTTTGTTTGTACTCATTGGACACTACAGGCTCTGTGTTTTTATCTAAATTAGGTATAGTTACATTCACTTTGTAACTTGAAGTAGCAGCATCCTCTGCATTGAGCTGTGATGGGGAATGAGCTTCATTTTCCTTATTTTCCTTTCTCCTTTCCGTGTTACTCTTATTTTCCAGTTCAGTTTCCTTTTTCCCTCCTGCGTTTATTTCAGTTGACCCATTTAGATCCTGATTCTTTATTACTGCTTTGACATTTTCAATGGGGATTTCTTCTTTATCTTCTAGACTTTTCTAAAGATAAATTATAAAGAGTTGAAGTACATTTTACTTTGATCTTTTTCATTTATTGTTAATACAGATACAATGTGATCAAAATATATACGTATAAATATGAGCTATTGTCTCTTCTGCTTTGTTCACCTTGTCAGTTCTATTTCTCCATCTTTTGCATTTTGTCAGATAAGCTCCACTGATAGCCAGCAATCTTATCTTAATCATTATTATCAGTAAGTTCTTGCCTAAACTGGACCACTGGGAATGTTACAACATCATTTGAAAGGGTGAACTAAGGCTACAGAATGCTCCACTCGCTTACCCGATACAAGAAGAAGGTTTGTGATTGCACAATATTCAATAGTAATTGACATTGAACTGGAAAATTGTTAGCTTATATCTCAGCTAAATATGTTCTAAGCACTTAAGGGGGCAGTTTAAGAGTTGGTTTAAGTACATGAGGTTCTTGTGTGCTGTTCGCACAGTCCAAATAACTCAATCTCCTTGTGTGCCTGCACCCCAGAGAACTGTGACTACTCAAGCTGCTTACTATTGTGCTTCTTGTCATTTAAAGACTCAACCTTCAATAATCCTCGACCTAAGTTTTGATAAAGAGCTTTGAATGCCAAAAAGAACTGCAAATCTACAAAAGAATATTTATACTTTAGATTACATCCTATAATTGTTAGCATCAAAAGAATACAACCTGCCTGAGCAGCAGCTAATTAGTGATTACGTTTAGGATTCCCTAATCTTGGCACATTTGGTTACTTCTTTAACACTACATGCCATGTGCATGCTTGTTTACAATGCCATTAAAACAGAGTTACAGTGGAGAATTTATTAATCATGCATCATATGGTATAAGATACAACACTTTGTTGATACATCAGAGATTACAGATGTGTATAGATTGGCGATTTATTTGATAAATCATTTTTTCAATGAGATTGATTTGCTTTTAAAATGAAGAGGAAGTCACTAAAGCAAATATATCTGACAACATATTCTAAGGTTGGATGTCGCAATACCAGCCCCTTGGTTTAACCATCAGACTGCTCTAATGCATCACTCTTTTGATATAGGTAGTATTGTTTATATAAAGATTCGTTCCTTTTCTAAGTATGCCACTGATATAGAAAATAGGTTCGACATTTTCTAACTTACCAAAACTTGATTTTCAGGTGCTTTCTCCTTGGACAAGACAGCCAAAGGTGGAGTGGCTGTCATGAAAGCAATATAAAGATCTCTACACAGACAGTTACTACTTTAAAAGGGACCGAAAACCTTTCATAGTACTGACATAGAAAACTTTCACTATCACAATATTACTGAGTGACCGCAATCCTGCATACTTGCAGCTCTTCCCTTCAGAGCATTATGAGCTGTTATGTTCTTTAATCACTTCCTGTTCCAAGTTGGTCAATGGAGATTTCAATGACTCGGCAGACAATGACCTAGCCTCTCCCAAGAATAAGATATTCTCAGAGCTATTAACTCCCCAAAATATGAATTAAAATATTCATAAGTCGACCCAAGTCAAAGGCCACATAAAAATGTATCAAATTGCAAATCCTCCCATTTATCTGGTCTGGCCATAGCTTTATGAAATTAATTCTTAATCCCTCTTCCAGATAAAGAATCATTGCTTATAACATTGAAAAGACCGCTGGACAATGGAGTAAAATTATTATCTGAAGAACACATCAAAACCTTAAAAGAAACCTCTTATACTATACCTAGTTGCATAGAGTTGCAAAGTAAGGCATTCAATTATTTGCTACGCACTGAGGCCAATACACATGCTCCTGTGATTTTCAAACAAATATCTATTCACAGAAAGCCACCACCATGGTAATCACATGAATTAACAAAGTCCAAATCCAAATTACAATGACCACTGAAGAAACTAGGACATTGGAAACAAACATGAATATAAAAAAAGAAATGGCAAAATATAAAAATATGGTTTATAGTATTAGCTCATCTAACTAAATTAGTAAAACTATTTATGTTATCATCAGTTTTTCAAATATTTAACAAATTATTGGAAGCATCCAGAATAAGTCAAGATTTCCATTACTCACAGGAACTCTGCAATCAACTAAATAATTATTTCTCTGAAAAGAATTCCCTCTTAAGGGCAGAGATCAGGAAATTACACTTTCTATTAGCAACCATGGACTCTCTCCCTAGCACTGCCCCAACTAAAATCAGGCTCACTTCACAACCAATGTTCACTTCAGATCTTTAAACAACCCCAGAGTGTTATTTTACAGCCTCTTTTCCCTAAACACATCAGTAGAACAAGGAATAGCCCCTCGACCATTAGAAGCTGCTACAGTTATCACATACTCAAAAAACAGGCTTCAGATCCTTCTAATCTGAGAAACTTCCATCCCATAACAGTATTGCCTGCTAGCCAAGTGACTGTAACCACCTCCAAAATGCTAATTTCCTTGGCAACTCTCAAAGTGGTTTCTGTCCTTCAAATGGTATGGAAACAGTCCTCCTCGCCATCATGGCCAACCTAAGACTTGAACTGGATAAGAGACATATCAAGGCTATGGCCCTATTAGATCTGTCAGCCACTTTTGATACGGTGGCTCACTCCATACTTACTGATCAACTCAAAATGGCTGGTATTGATGGCAGTGCACTTATATGGTTTAGATCTTCCTCATAGTCATACCCAATCAGTTAAACTACCACAGTTCGATGCTAAACAACTTCCAGTTAATTATTATTGTGTTCCCTAAGGCTCCTCCATATCCCTTCACCTAGTGTAGTGAAAGCCCTACTACTTAGAGGGATAACACATACTTTTATGTTGATGATACACAAATCTTTATATGATCTGATAGCAACTCTACCACATACCTAATCTTCCAGCAAGCTAAGACATTTATATGGAACTGGAAGGGCGGTAAGTGACTTCAACTGAATGTGGAGAAAACTGAAACACTGATTGTCAATGGGAAAGCTGACCTCTGGTTGACCATAATTGGCCAATGAGATGGGCTCTCTACCATTGCCAACAAACTGAGTAAAAAGTGTAGAAGTTGAGACACACAACAAACTATCAATGTCCAATCAGATTTCTTCTGTAGTCTCCAACTCTACATTCCACCACACATTCTTGGGAAATTGCTCACATTTCTAACAGAGGATGGCAAAATATTATTTGTTTTTGCTCTCGTTAGCTCATGCCTTGTTCATGTCAACTTCCTGTACCTACAAACCCAGGCTATTTGTTAAAGAAACTTCAATTAATCCAGAGTACAATTACCACAACAGCCCATTACTCTTTCACCTTCACTGGCTTTCTGTGAATCAACAAATTCAATTTTAAACATCATTTAAAAATCCCTTCCAGATCAAGCCTAAACTTTCATTAGACACTACATGAAGTACTAGAAACATGGCAACACACTATGATTGTATGCGGCTAACCTATTAGTGGAGTGAACATTTACTAAAAGCGGAAATGGGAGCTGCTAATTCTCTGTATGCGTGTTCAAATAATGGAAATGTTTAATACAAGCTAGCTCCCATGAAGCCAACGTCTGTTCCATTATAAGCTTCCTCAAAACCGGGCTATCCCACTAGGATTCTATATCTTCTTAAAATATCAGTTTTTCTTTGTCTAGCACAGAGAAACCTATGGTGACCTTGTGCTTTAAACATTTCGGTGATACAAAAGGGGGTGGTGATGGACGGAGCATCTGAACCAATCAAACACTCACACCCAGTCAACAGATCTGGGTTTAATCCATCACCGTTCTTTAGCCCACTCTGCCACCCCAGTTCAGACATGGCCATATGCAAATCAGTCTGACCCTGTGCCTCATGGGAACAGTCCAGCCCGAACTGCCAAGCTATGCCTTCCCTGGACCGGAAACAAGCTTCCAAGGACCGGTTTCTGGCATTTCAGCCGTCTTCAGCCCGGCTTGCTTGAATCCAGTGGGAAAGTGAGCAAGGGACTCACGTCTGAGAATACCCTGCCAACTTATGGCGAACAAAGTGGTAAAAAAGGGGGTGGTGATGGACGGAGCATCTGAACCAATCAAACACTCACACCCAGTCAACAGATCTGGGTTTAATCCATCACCGTTCTTTGGCCCACTCTGCCACCCCAGTTCAGACATGGCCATATGCAAATCAGTCTGACCCTGTGCCTCATGGGAACAGTCCAGCCCGAACTGCCAAGCCATGCTTTCCCTGGACCGGAAACAAGCTTCCGAGGACCAGTTTCTGGCATTTCAGCCATCTTCAGCCCGGCTTGCTTGAATCCAGTGGCAAAGTGAGCAAGGGACTCACATATGAGCATATCCTGCCAACTTATGGCGAACAAAGTGGTACAAAAGGGGGTGGTGATGGACGGAGCATCTGAACCAATCAAACACTCACACCCAGTCAACAGATCTGGGTTTAATCCATCACCGTTCTTTAGCCCACTCTGCCACCCCAGTTCAGACATGGCCATATGCAAATCAGTCTGACCCTGTGCCTCATGGGAACAGTCCAGCCCGAACTGCCAAGCCATACCTTCCCTGGACCGGAAACAAGCTTCCGAGGACCGGTTTCTGGAATTTCAGCCGTCTTCAGCCCGGCTTGCTTGAATCCAGTGGCAAAGTGAGCAAGGGACTCATGTCTGAGCATACCCTGCCAACTTATGGCGAACAAAGTGGTACAAAAATGAGTGGTGATGGACGGAGCATCTGAACCAATCAAACACTCACACCCAGTCAACAGATCTGGGTTTAATCCATCACCGTTCTTTAGCCCACTCTGCCACCCCAGTTCAGACATGGCCATATGCAAATCAGTCTGACCCTGTGCCTCATGGGAACAGTCCAGTCCGAACTGCCAAGCCATGCCTTCCCTGGACCGGAAACAAGCTTCCGAGGACCGGTTTCTGGCATTTCAGCCATCTTCAGCCCGGCTTGCTTGAATCCAGTGGCAAAGTGAGCAAGGGACTCCCGTCTGAGCATACCCTGCCAACTTATGGCGAACAAAGTGATACAAAAGGGGGTGGTGATGGACGGAGCATCTGAACCAATCAGACACTCACACCCAGTCAACAGATCTGGGTTCAATCCATCACCGTTCTTTAGCCCACTCTGCCACCCCATTTCAGACATGGCCATACGCAAATCAGTCTGACCCTGTGCCTCATGGGAACAGTCCAGCCCGAACTGCCAAGCCATGTCTTCCCTGGACCGGAAACAAGCTTCCGAGGACCGGTTTCTGGCATTTCAGCCGTCTTCAGCCCGGCTTGCTTGAATCCAGTGGCAAAGTGAGCAAGGGACTCACGTCTGAGCATACCCTGCCAACTAATGGCGAACAAAGTGGTACAAAAGGGGGTGGTAACATAACATAGCATACTAGAAGTATTGTGCTGCATAATTACTTTAACAAACTATTAACAACAAAATACTGATCCATTATTTACCATTTCATGTAATGTTAAGTAATTATCAAAGCTCTTAACTCCACATCTACATGTCTTGAAGATACCTTAATATCCATATATGTACCATGCGCACACATTACGATGGCTTTCAAAAGTATTGATGCCCCCCATCATGTAAAACAATTCCATAAACTTGTTAAATGTTGTAAGTAGATTACATAATGTTATGGATCTTGAGGGCACTCTCTCTAACAAATAGACAAAGCTGATTTGCTCTAGTACTTTTCATTTCCACATTCTATTCTGTATTTCATTTATTTATTTGTTTGGTATCTCGCCAACATGGCAATACACACATTACACAGCTAAACAATCCATTAAAATAATTAAAACATGCTAATACAATATTAAAATTCGTTTACTAAAACATAATTAGATACCATTTTGTAATTACACCATGTAGCCCAACCTCAACTTCCATTATACACATGCTGATTAAAAAGTATTATCACTCATGATATCCTATGCTCTACACCCTACTCTGTTTTATGTATATCTTCAACACAGGAACCCACCAGAAGGCCTTAAATATTAAAATGAGTAAGAATACCAGAGCATTAAGTAAAAGCAGATTAATTATTAAGGAGGCAATAGATATGAATATACAGTTCAAATTTCCCAAAAGCAAGACACTGACTTCTATGTGTCATTCAGAAAAGTGAAAGTGCAAATGCCTAAACTCTGTAATCTTAACACTTATTTAACAAAGCAAGGAAGCCAAATGATTAATCCTACCACTTATAGGAAACAGGAGGATAGTACAACATAACATCCAGGTATACCAAATCTTGTTAACGAGTGAATATACACATTCCTAATACAAGCAACCTAGGACAGATAATCTAGACTTTCTGACACAAAGGTTAACAAATTCCCCATACAATGACATAATCTCATGTTATTACTGTTCAGAACAATTTCAACTGAATTAAACTAATTTCCAATAGTTCCTGTACACGTCAGACCTATAGGTCTCTAAAAACTGGGACTAGCATACTTTTTTTCTCTGCTGCAAATGTTGTGCAAGAAATTAATAAGTAGAGCAGTAACATTGTATGTTTGATATTTGGGAAAAGGGCTGGTGATGATAGCTGCTCCATTCTGATCGATCTTCTTCCATTGTATGAAGACTGGGACCTGGCTAAGCCTGCCCTTCAATATTAACCTTGTAGTATAAATACTTGTAATACCCCTCATATATGGTTATAAGTCGCCAAGATATTCTGTGAGAAACTGATGCCCCAGTTGACTTCTGTCCACATCTTCTTAGTCAAGATTTCTAGATTTTTCTTTTACTAAATGATATACTAATTATGTATAATGAACCACTGCACTACTTCCAATACTTGCTGTTACAGGTATATTCAATGTTTCCTTGATTTTTGAAGGCTTATAGTTTCTGTGATTTTCCAGACAATTTGTGACATTTGATTAGGTGTCTCAATGACCCTTGCATATGGCTGGGTTCGAACTGAAATGGCATGGGGAGCAGAAACTGAAGGATTTAGGCCCAGATCTCTCTACTGGGGTGAATGTCTGACATTGTTCAGCATTCTGTCCATCAATTGTTATTTTTGCATTTTCACCCAGAGTGGGAAGGGTAGGCCCAGACATGGGCCCCCTGCTCAGCATGCCACTTGAGTCAACCTAGCCTGGCTGATATGGGGTGATACCCTGAAACCGGTTCCAGGATGCTTTTTTCCAGTCCAGGGAGGACCTGGCCTGGCAGTTCAGACTGGACTGTTCCCATGGGGAACAGGGTCAAGCCTAATTTGCAAATGGCTGGGTTTGAACTGGAATGGCATTGGGAGCAAAAAAACAACGGATTTAGGCCCAGATATCTGTACTGGGGTGAATGTCTGACATTGTTCGGCATTCTTTCCATCAATTGTTCTTTTTGCATTTGTCGATGACCCCTCAGCAGATATGGTTAGACAAGCCCAGTAATTGAGGATTGTTTGCAGCCACTTAAATGCTATATTAGCAGCTCCGATTCAGAAAAGGGGGTGGTGATGAACAGAGTGTCTGAATTAAGCAGACCACTCTTACCCAGTCTAAAGATCAGGGCTTGATCCATCACCGTTTTTTAGCTCACTGCACCATCCCAGCTCAGAACCTGGCTATATGCAAATTAGTCTGTTCCTGTCCCAGTGCATGATGGGAACAGGGCAAACCAAACTACCAAGCCAATTCTTATACTGGGAAGGAAACAAGCTTCCGGGGACCGGTTTCTGGCATTTCAGCCGTCGTCGGCCCGGCTTGCTTGAATCCTGATGGTGCAATGAGCAAGGGACTCACATCTGAGTACACCCTTCCACGCTTATGGTGGACAAAATGATTCAGAAAAGGGGGTGGTGATGAACAGAGTGTCTGAATTAAGCAGACCACTCTTACCCAGTCCAAAGATCAGGGCTTGATCCATCACCGTTTTTTAGCTCACTGCACCATCCCAGCTCAGAACCTGGCTATATGCAAATTAGTCTGTTCCTGTCCCAGTGCATGATGGGAACAGGGCAACCCAAACTACCAAGCCAATTCTTATACTGGGAAGGAAACAAGCTTCCGGGGACCGGTTTCTGGCATTTCAGCCGTCGTCGGCCCGGCTTGCTTGAATCCTGATGGTGCAATGAGCAAGGGACTCACATCTGAGTATACCCTTCCACGCTTATGGTGGACAAAATGATTCAGAAAAGGGGGTGGTGATGAACAGAGTGTCTGAATTAAGCAGACCACTCTTACCCAGTCCAAAGATCAGGGCTTGATCCATCACCGTTTTTTAGCTCACTGCACCATCCCAGCTCAGAACCTGGCTATTGCTCATTGCACCATCAGGATTCAAGCAAGCCGGGCCGAAGACGGCTGTAATGCCAGAAACCTGTCCCCGGAAGCTTGTTTCCTTTCCAGTGAAGAATTGGCTTGGTAGTTTGGTCTGCCCTGTTCCCATGATGCACTGGGCCAGGGACAGACTAATTTGCATATAGCCAGGTTCTGAACTAGGATGGTGCAGTGAGCTAAAAAAAAACGGTGATGGATCAAGCCCTGATCTGTTGACTGGGTAGGAGTGTTCTGATTAACTCAGATACTCTGTCCATCACCACCCCCTTTTCGTAATTATGTTGGCCACCATGAGTGTGGAAGGGTATGCTCAGACATGAGTCCCTTGCTCATTGCACCATCAGGATTCAAGCAAGCCGGGCCGAAGACGGCTGTAATGCCAGAAACCGGTCCCCGGAAGCTTGTTTCCTTTCCAGTGAAGAATTGGCTTGGTAGTTTGGTCTGCCCTGTTCCCATGATGCACTGGGCCAGGGACAGACTAATTTGCATATAGCCAGGTTCTGAACTGAGATGGTGCAGTGAGCTAAAAAAAACGGTGATGGATCAAGCCCTGATCTGTTGACTGGGTAGGAGTGTTCTGATTAACTCAGATACTCTGTCCATCACCACCCCCTTTTTGTAATTATGTTGGCCACCATGAGTGTGGAAGGGTTTGCTCAGACATGAGTCCCTTGCTCATTGCACCATCAGGATTCAAGCAAGCCGGGCCGAAGACGGCTGTAATGCCAGAAACCGGTCCCCGGAAGCTTGTTTCCTTTCCAGTGAAGAATTGGCTTGGTAGTTTGGTCTGCCCTGTTCCCATGATGCACTGGGCCAGGGACAGACTAATTTGCATATAGCCAGGTTCTGAACTGGGATGGTGCAGTGAGCTAAAAAAAACGGTGATGGATCAAGCCCTGATCTGTTGACTGGGTAGGAGTGTTCTGATTAACTCAGATACTCTGTCCATCACCACCCCCTTTTTGTAATTATGTTGGCCACCATGAGTGTGGAAGGGTATGCTCAGACATGAGTCCCTTGCTCATTGCACCATCAGGATTCAAGCAAGCCGGGCCGAAGACGGCTGTAATGCCAGAAACCGGTCCCCGGAAGCTTGTTTCCTTTCCAGTGAAGAATTGGCTTGGTAGTTTGGTCTGCCCTGTTCCCATGATGCACTGGGCCAGGGACAGACTAATTTGCATATAGCCAGGTTCTGAACTGGGATGGTGCAGTGAGCTAAAAAAACGGTGATGGATCAAGCCCTGATCTGTAGACTGGGTAGGAGTGTTCTGATTAACTCAGATACTCTGTCCATCACCACCCCCTTTTTGTAATTATGTTGGCCACCATGAGTGTGGAAGGGTATGCTCAGACATGAGTCCCTTGCTCATTGCACCATCAGGATTCAAGCAAGCAGGGCCGAAGACGGCTGTAATGCCAGAAACCGGTCCCCGGAAGCTTGTTTCCTTTCCAGTGAAGAATTGGCTTGGTAGTTTGGTCTGCCCTGTTCCCATGATGCACTGGGCCAGGGACAGACTAATTTGCATATAGCCAGGTTCTGAACTGGGATGGTGCAGTGAGCTAAAAAAACGTGATGGATCAAGCCCTGATCTGTTGACTGGGTAGGAGTGTTCTGATTAACTCAGATACTCTGTCCATCACCACCCCCTTTTTGTAATTATATTAGCAGCTCCAACTTGAGCCTTGATGTGCTATTTACTGTGACACTACAGAGGCCTAGCCATCTTTTCCAGATATTAATTTCAATAACTGAGAGATGGATGTTATCTTTCTAAAGAACAATTTCACAACCATACAGTAGCAAGTTAATTATTTTCAAATTACATGTTTCTAGAAGGACTTCAAGGGATTTAATCCCCAATCCCAAATTAATTTTTTTGTGATAGACTGGCCACTACTTTTGATCTTAACTCCTGCTGGTCAATATGGGCTTTGAAATTAAGATTGAATCTAAAAAGAAGTTCTAGGTACCTGTACTCTTTTACTACCTCCAATTGCACTCCATTCAGCCACCATTTCTGGAGTATTTTCTGGATAATTTTGCTAGAGAATACCATCACTTTAGGTATAGAAGAGTTGTTATCACATTGTTTTCTGTTCAATATGCAGAAAATACGTCTTGGTGCCTCTGCAGAGCTGTAGAAATAAGAGCGAATAAAACTGTGCCATCTCATCCTAGTTTTGGTGGGAATGCACAAACCTCCCTTACTGTTGTGGGTGCATCTGCAATATATATGGAGAAAAGGAGTGGGTTTAATATACACCCTTGCCTTAAGTTATTTGGTGTGTGTATGTTCCCTGATAAATCTCAGTTCCTGTCCAATTTAATTCTCATCCATGACCACTCGTGAAGTTGAATGATCAATTTTAAGTACTGATATATATACTCCAATTCATATTTTTCCCCCAAATTAGGGCACGGTTAATGGTGTAGTATGCTGTAGGTAAGTCTATATATGAGGCATAGAGAGTCTGTTTTCATCTAAAGGCATATTCTTTGGCCAGCAAATTCAATATCAGGGCACCATCCACCATTGAATATCATCTCGTAAAGACCAACTGTGCCTTCGAACACAATCCCTCCTCGACAGCCCATGCACCCAGTGGTTATAATAGGTGTCTAACTTAGATTTTGCTTGGTATATCCAACAGGGTGCTCTTGTGGTAGCTCTTTGGTAATTCTTGAGGGCCTTTTTTTTATTCAGGACCTGTATGCTTCCATTCCAGTATTCTGGAATTTCTCGCCCTCTTATTACAGCTTCAAACACTGGGGTCAACACTTCGGCCCAGAGGTTTGGGTTAAGCTTTAGTATATCAGCAGATTATGCAATTATGCCTTGTGCCCGCAAACTATTTAAGTTCTCTCACCACTGGTTTCAGGGAGAGATACTCCAAGTCAGTTCTATATTGTCCATTTGAATGATGGGGATCTCCATGAGGGCTACATTCGTATTGGACTCTTTTCCTTACATAGCCCTCTTATGACCCATTCTTTCTCAGGCACAAGGGTTGCTACTGGTTTACTCATTGATCCCAAAAGTTTGCGCACAGTGTCCCAGAAACACTTTCATCTTCCTTATTCGTAAATCTGTTATAACCTTGGACCAGGGGGTGTCTTTCTCTATTCAGGTAGTCCTACTTATCTACTTTCTAAACTCCTTCCTGTATAGTTTGATTAGGGCTTTTCTGTTGGCTACGCTCCATTTAAAAGCCTCCCTTATTTGCTTATTTAACTCTGTCTGTGCCTTGTCCCTAGCTCACCATTATTTATCCTAGAGTCTCTTTCCATAATTTAAGGCCTTAGATGCAGTATCTCTCACAGAGTAAATTAATCTTTTGTATTCCTCTAATATTGCCCTAGGGGTTTTATCTCAATATGTTCTCAGTTGGTCACAGATTTTTTTTTTATCCTTTGGGTTTTTAGGCTTGCTGCTCATATTATCTGCCATTTGTTCTTCCACTGTATTGAATAGCTATTCTGCCAATACCCTCCATTTTTTTTGCAGAACTGTTCAATTATAGCAGGTGGGGCTTAAGGTCACTTCCTCGTAACTTTCCAATTTCGTGATCTTTTACAGTGTCAAGATTTAGAGATGAAATTATGGTTCAGTCAATAAGTGAACATGACTTCCCATTATCAAAGGCTTGTTTCACCAGCTGGTCTCCTTTGATTCTCCCATTTATTACTGTCATACGCAGACTTTCCAGGTTTGTGCCCAGTTTTCTACCTTTACCATATCCCAGGTTTGATGTTAGGATCTGGCAAAGAATACCCAGGGAATGTCCAGTTTCTAATAGGAAGTCGTCTCACATGGGTTGGCTGGAAATGTTTGTATCGAAGTCTTCTAACAGGAGAATTGTTACCTTTGGGAATTTCAGGATAATTTTCTCTTCCAGATCTATCATGTTTAATAATCGGTTATCCTAGCCTTTTGTAGAGAGGGAAATATGCATTTACTATTATTAAAACTATACCAGTGGAAGTCAAACATCCCCCTTTAGGTTCTTCAAACCTGAAATTGTGATACTTAAGAAATTTGTAAATTCACTGAATATTCTTGCATCCTTTACTTCATGTTTCACCCCAATTAGAAGTGCCAAACAGGGTAACCATATTTTTCGATTACTTCGTTTAGATTATAAACTAATAATCTTTCATCACTACATCCTTGGTTTTCCAAGTTCCCTGTAGACCTATAAACATAGAATCTTCCCTTTTCAGAATGGCAGTTAAAGATTTCCAATTTATTTTCATACCAACAATATTCCAAGATAAGATATGTACGACCTCATCAACAGGACCTCCAAGATAATGGTCTTGTGGCCCATTCCTCGAACTGATTACTGCTGTGATCTAATTCCAATCATATTAGCTCTTTGTGACTGGTTCTTCCTTATTGGTATAAACTGGTCTTCCATACACTAATTTTGTTATTAGAATTCTTTCTACACCCATGTTTCTATAACTACAATTCTCTGTGCGGTTTAGGATTTTGTTTACCTTAGCTCCCTTCCAAATTCTTTGAGAAACCATCTGATTACCTTTAGTCGTGTGGTGGTTGCTGGTGGAACTTGGTGGGGATTATTCATAAACATCATAGCCAGTATGATGGAGATCATCTATGGATTTAAGAACTTTGTCCACAACAAACCTGGAATGAAAGTGAACCATAGCATTTGGCCAGTTTAATATAGGTTCAGTAGACTTTGGGAAGGAAACCAGAGCAATATTCTTCTTGAAGGTTATTTTGGATAGCTTTGACAAAGTAGTAAAAATTGATAGAATACTTGATCTATTTAAAAAGCGCTTGAGGTCATGATTGGAAAAAATATCTACTAGCTGTAATACACATTTCTCAGCATTATAAGAATCAGCTGTTGTTAAACTTCCCTGGCTGTGGGATCGGTCCTGCCAGGCTGCCATTGTTCTCTCCTGTATGTCAGTGCCATTCAGTCCTTGATTTACTGGGACCCTTTCAGACTCACTTTAGGTGGGACTATTTGACCGTGTGCTATTATGATCCTTTATAGGATATAAAGGGCCTATGCTCCTTTACCCTACGCTTTGTCCTTCTCTAAGAGTAGCTTCTACTTGCTTATTAGGGGTTATAATAATTTTCTCTGTAACCTGGGTTGCGCCGGGTACCTCGTTCTGTTCCAAAACAGCTTATTTATCTGACTCATTTCCTGGGGTGGTCACAAACCTCAGCACTCTTTTACCTATTTTCATAATTCTTAATTTCCACCTTTTCTGTGAAATAAAATTTGTAGAGGACTTTGCTCGTTTCTTCTTCTGAAATAACAGGACCATTCTCTCCATCCTTTTTGTATCCTTAGAAGACCGTATGGCCGCATCTTTACCATCAGTCGCTATTGCAGAACTTGTGCTGATTTTTACGGACAAATCAGCCACTGCAACTGATTCAGGAGTTTCGTTTGGCGGGCTTTCACTTTCCCTGCATTGGGGACTGAGGCACATGCTTTGCCTGGTAACGTTTGGGTCATTTTGTGACAAAGGGTTTAAGCCACTCCCCGCTGATTGTGCAATGGACCCCAGGTATGTTATTGCCGTTTGTTGCAAGTAACATATTCTCCTTACTTTCTTACTTATGATATGACTTCCTTAACTCCAATAGAAATTGCAAGATTGATACATTTGTATCTACATTATGCTCAGTGTCCTTCACTAGCTTTGATAAAAACTGAACAATAGACTCCAGATTTTTTCCACTGACACTAACCAGATACATTTATTTGGGATGTTATCCCCCGAAAACTGGCTCTTTTGGGATGAAGGAATGCCACCTGGCATTTGTTCCGGGATCATCAACTGTATACTATTATTAACAGGACACTGTCCTTGTGTGTAGATAAGTCAATCAACTATGGAAGAGAGAATCTCCTTTCAATTCATCACCCCTAAACGTCTGTTGGTTCTTTATAAATCCATTACAAGGGCTTGAGCACCAATTAGTGGCCCACAGTTTAAGATTCCCAGGCAGCACTGAACATAAGGCATGTCAGATTGGTCCACTATATCCACATTTTTTTCTATATTATCCAAAATTAATGTATCACTTAATACATTGTAATCAGCAATCGGGTACCCTATTTGATTAGGTTCCAATTCCACTTCTTTTGTGTTGGGCCCTTTTCGAGGGAGTCACTGGGCTTTTGATTTAAATCAATCGATATCGTAGTAATGGACTTATTGTTGGGATTACGTGCAGTTAGCACTTTTAGGTATTTTACTGCTGGCTCTTGGCAGGGGGGTACAGTACTTATAACCAAACCTGGTTTCCCAACCATGTTGGTAAGTACCTCTGCTTGCACTTTCATTTTATACTCGCTTCCTGGGCAGGGCACTGCAGTTCTGTGTCATAGCTGGTTATAAGATCCTCTGTTGGTTGATCCTTATTCACTTGGGGATCTAATCATACCTCCACCACTACAGTGTTGTGATATTGGCTCACAATCGGATGTTTTCAGCAAGCCATTATATGATTTTTTTAAAACTTTTTCTCGGCTTTTATGTGTGTCTAGACAAATGTGCAGTCTGTTATTCCCTGGTGTGCGATCTTTTTTTACTATTGGTTTCATATAGTCCCTGATTGAGTAATAGGTTATTTTAGCCACGCAACTCCTCTTCATTAAATCCTTTCTTCTCACTACTCTTGATCTTAGTACCCACAATGGACTCAGGGTGAGTAACGATAGGTGATTTGAGTATACGATGATTCATCCAAAGTAGAAGTCTCAACTGCTGTTGAGCTGTCAGTATGGTGTTTAGAGTTATATTTAACCATTTTATAATCAAGTTTACCTCACCATTAGAGGCAAATACTGTATGGAAGTTTCCCAAGGAACAAGGATCAAACTCCCGACCAAATAGAAGTCTGTCTAAATGTAAGAGACGTGTTAGAGACAGAGTGTGCCAAAGAAATTTTGAGAAACATCTATGTTATTAGTTGCCTTTTATTTTGTCACAGTATTATACTCACCTGGCAACTAGCCTAATGTCATGTGTCAGTCCTGTCTTTTTAGCCATAATCACTTTGCATGCTAGAATATTTAAGCATGTGCTCAAAATGTTAAATATGGAACTACAAGACCCAAAATGCAATGTATTGTTGACCAGAATACCAGGACTGGTCAAAAGATCAGCCACAATATCGGATTACCAAGCTTCAGTTGTAAATCCTGTCCTCCTAAGTGTTCACATTGTGATTCTTTCTCGGAATGAGGGTATGAGAAGTTGGAGGTTTTTTTGGAGCCCTTCCTTTGACACTTACTCCGTGTCAGGACATGAGTGATAAAACAATTACTGAATACCCATTATAGAAGGACTCACCTCCACTCTTATCTCTGAACTAAAATCACTGCGCTGTTTTACAGGATGATATTGGGCTGTGCTCTGCGTGCTTCTATTGGCCAGAGCCTGCTGCCCACGCTGACATCGCTTCACAACTACCAGCCCTCCATCCCCAGCTTGAAGACCTCTAATATATGGAGAATCAAGTATAGTAAACCTACATTAAAACGTTATGTACTTACCATGTCGATATTTTGGTTGCCTACATTTATGCTATAATATTTGTATATCACAATATATAGTGCGTAGTATTCTGTTACCATACCTTTTCTATATTGAGTGATGTCATTTGACCTCTTGGTAAATGTCACAAATCGGGAAGCAGGATTAGATTGAACATAGTGGATGACGTCTGAGAATGGCAGGTCACACAGTGGACCTAGGCAGGGAGGTATGTGTTTTTTGTGGATACCAGTAACAAGCACGCACAGAATGGAGGAGAAGTGGCAAAGGGATAGAGTTGTGCTACAGCAGTTCATTTTTTACAACAATACTTTTCTTTTTCACAGTGCTGGATCTTCACTTTCAGGAGCTCCCAAAAACCCTGCTCATCCCTTCCACTCTTTCCCTGGTGCAGTGTGTAACGAGTATATGGGTAATTATCAAATGTGGATGCTCCCTCATTATGAGGTATGTGGTTGGTCTTGGGAGTCAGTTGGAACTACCATTTTGTCTCACAAAGTAATAGAAGGACAAGAGGCCATGATTGTTTGAGAAAGCATCTGAAGACATAGAATTATAAATGTACTTTTACTCTTAATTAGAGATGCTCACACTGCTAGGTTTTTTATCTTCCATTTGACAGCAACAATGCACACTAGTACTTCCTTACATTGCATCAAAACAAGCAAAATACAACTTTCTTCAGCTGCTAATATATTTGTTAGGCCGCGGGGGCTGCACAATTCACATTAGTACAAGATGTTCTATGCATGCTCTTGATAACCCATCCAATAACCCTCAGGTACACCAGCACTTGCTTAGGATACATAGCCACTTGATGGCGGTGGCACGCCAGCACCAAAAATATAATGATGTTTACCAAAATCTACTGAAGTCGACTTGAGGCTAAATTGGCAATGAGGTGGAAGGACCTCCAATATTTGCATAGTGCCGAGAAGTCCACAGTACACACACTTAGAATGAGCTTAGAACTCCAAGATGCTCTGAGGCACTACAAACCATAGAGAGTTCCTACTAGATCTGACAGTGTTAAGAAGATACTATGTTTTCACATACAGTGATGGCGAAGATGCATACGGATGTTGAAAACACACACCAGAGACATGTATAAAATACTTATAACCCATGTTTAATTTTATCTCGATTCTGTCCTTGCAGTACACAATCTTGTATGATGAGTTCTGGGCTCTGCACAGGGTTATTCAGCCTGTAGGAAATGTCCATCATGCCTGAGAGGTAACAAAAGACCAAAGGGTGATGTTACTGAAGGCTGTAGAGAGATTTGGCTTTTCCCAACCCTGTTAAAAAACATGTAGAAACAGAACTAGCTGATGGATTGCGCATGAAAATATGCCTAGGCTACATACAATGAGGCCACAGGTACATGCAAGGACCCCTTTGCTCTTATTTCTATGCATTCCTATATGCCTCTGCCCCCAGTTTTATTTTTTATGCCAGCTAAAGGTTTACTTTCCACCTTGCTGCACTCTCTCACTCAATGCCTTCCCTCTGCAGCTGCTGCAGGGGTTTGAGTTTGGGAGTGTAAATCATGCAGATTTAAGGTTACTGTATCACTTCCCTTTGACACGTCTGGCGCATTCTGGCGCTTATCCCATGCAACTTGGGCTTTCTGTTTGGAGATCTTCGCTCACTCTGTCCAGTTCAATATTTAGTACATTAGAGAGATCTTCAGCCAACCAATCCACAGCAGAGACCTGAACCACTCACTTCAGGCATGAGGAAATAAGGAAATGGAGATAACAAACATTAACTCATAGAGATCTTAACTTACATCAGTCTTGAAGATTCTGATATCATTCACTCTGCCTTTCAGACAAGGAAGCCCATAGGCACTTGTTTATTGCACCAGTGCCCAGTAGTTCCTCTGTATTCCAGATTGATTGAATACTGGATCCCTTCATAGATGCTAGCGCTGAAATTTTGCGAGCAGAAAATATGAGTGTGACAACCTGCTTCACCTAAAAAAGTCCATTGCCCCTCCAGGAATAGACAGTATAAGAAGGATTCTCTACCAGATTTCTGTCACTTATTTGTTGACTTTAAGCCTCTTCCGAAAAGGATAAAATGCTTTCACCGCTGCACCTAAAAACCACATAGGCCTATGTCAGGCTACCTTTTACTGGACCACTCAGTCCGTTGCTATTACCAAAGGAGATGTCTATTGACAGATATCAACTGGCTTTACTACTTGCAGCTGCAGAAGTAGCTGTCCCCTACTACACAGGCTGTGAGTCCATGGTCTGCACTATATTATTTCTTCTGCAGACTCGCCCAGATCTGAGGAAAGAGAGGCTTGTTCTCCCAGAGGACCATGGACAGACCACCTATACCCTAAGAAAAGTGACGATGAGGGTGTCTCATTTCTAAGAAGCAGAACACACCAGGCGCCACCTATTCCAGCATGTGTTACCAAGGAAGGCCAACCCAATAACCCCTTGAGAGTCTGAGTAACAGAATCAACTAAAGTCAATGGCCAACAAGCTTCAACTTCGACGAAGGTAGAGCTTGCGCGTTTAATTCATGGCTGGCTGTTGGTGTGAGTTACGCCATGCCATATTAGAGTTTCACAGCTGATACATGGCCATAATACAACATAGGACTCTGCTGTTGTTGGGCATACTTAACCAGTGATAATTAAGATATCTTAGGGGATCTTAAGATTTCACAAAATGAAATTAATCCTGAGGATGGTCTCGCGCACTATACAGTATAGAGTTATACACTATAGAATTGTTAGTAATTTAATAACAATTAGAAAAAATTATACAGCTCATGTATATGTTCTATTGATTTTTTCTTTTTTGAGTGGAGTTGACATACATTTGTCTCACAGGTGGTTATTGTAACAATACGGACTCATTTCCCAATGGGCATATGTGTGTCATTGTTTTTCATTGTACCCCAACTAATGTATGCTATTCTGTAATACACATCAAGGGAATACAATGTCTCTATTTGCAGAAGCCTGTTTTTCATTCATGATTTATTTTGCTTATACAATTTAATTGATTTGTATATTTGCTGTAATACGTTAAATTCTTATGATTCAATGCAATGCGTCATATATCATAAATGCCTAAACATCTGGACTAAGTGCACCTTGCTTTATTAAGGATTCCCTTGTTGGCTATTGACCTATTCCAGAACAGCAGGAATTGCAGGAGCTTATCTGGTCATTAAAAAACTGCCCAGCTCTTATCCAACCCAGATCTGTGTATTCTTTGAATTACTACAAAAATGTAAATATCCATCTGCATTAGTTATGGTATCTTCAGACAGGAGATAGGGAAAATAAAATACTTTAAGGAGCTAGGTAAAACGAAACGTAAACCTTCACTCTGAAGTTTAAGGCAGTATTGCTCAACCACAAGTGATATGTCCCTAGAAAAATGTACTTCCCTCTGTATTGGCTGACTGTGCACAAAGTCAACGAATGCCGAACCAGCACCTCTCCTCTGCTATACCCACATGGCCATATAAATGGAGCTGAACATTATGTACAAGCTCCTCTATATCCCACTGAAAAGGGAATTTAAATGTTGCTGATTACAACACCACCACCAGGCACTTTGGGTGGGCAGGGCGATTACATCTTAGGAGATGCCTTCCTTTTGCACAATTTATAGAGAGATTACCATGCTCTCATTGGTAGTAATTTTTTAAAATATCAGTCACTGGCTAGACAGAAAATATATTGCAATAGGACACTGGATTGCAATAGTACACTGACTGACCCCATGTGTAGGCCCGACAGATTTGACATTCATATCTCCTTTCATTGAAAACAGGATTGTACATTTGGCTTATTTTAAAAAGCCCTTCTTCTAAAAGGAAGCTGTAGCTCCTCTCCCTTCTCTACAACCGTGCCACACCAGTGGCATATAGTCAGGTGACTGCATGACTATATGCAACGCGTCTGCCATGCTGTAATGAGTGAAGTATGAAAGCACGCCATGTAATTGCATCAGAGGAGCAAGTGGCTTTCTTCTTGTGTTAAGGTTCTTGGGTTGAGCATGGGCATTACCTGCTCTCGTTTATTAACTAGTATTCACATAGAATATTGAAAGCGTTCTATGGCCTTGACTGGTGTCAATAGAGCATCTCCAAAGGAATATTCAGAGACACGTGGCCTAAAAGATGAGTTCTCCTTGTGGAATCTGTTGACCCCCACCGCCCACATGACTACACTGAGAGCTTCTGAGCTATTTCTGGATAAACCCTTTTGTCAACCTATCCTTCACTTCCTTTATCTCCCAGTTTTGATAATGCTTAGATATGAGCTGGTTACTGGTTTTAGCCTTTTTATCAGAACTGGACATTTGCATAGTGATGAGTTCATGAGACAACACTGATCTAATGTCAAACTGCACAGTGTCTTGCAACTGCTTCACCGAGGAGAGAATTCCACATGTAATAAGGTTTAAGTATTGGTCTGACCTCGTTAGTAAAGCCCACTTTTACATTTTTCAGCTAGAGAAATAGACGTAGTAATGGAAAAAAATACCTTTTAATTGATGTCACATCAGCCCAATAGGTAAACTGGCTGCGATCACTTTTGGAAATAGCACCTTACAGAAGGATTTCATAATGTACTCCCAGCATAAGTGTGTTAACCAAGAGGTCAATTTCCAAACGTTCTCGCCGACTCTGTGCATGTCTAAGGCAGAAAAGACCCTATAATGATCAGTTTTGATTTCAAAAGAGCTCAGATAAATTATTTCGATATATATTTTTTGGGTTGTTTTATATAGCGCAAACTTGACCTGAAGGTATTGGAGCGCTTTACGTGAGCAGCAGTTACATTACAATTTTTTTTTTCGGGGGCAGGCACAGGAAGATTTAGTGATTTGCCCGGAATCACAGAATGTTGAGCTTAAGCCGAGACTTGAACCTGGTTTCCCGGTTCCAAAGACGGCAACTCGGACGGTTACGCCACAGAATGCAAAGAAAATGTTGAAGCTCAGATTCGGTATTGTGTGCAACAAAACGATGGACTGGGATGCCTCCTCGAATAATTACTAGTGGCTGAGATTAATTCAAGCATCACTTTTTTGTTTACTTCATTAGTAATAGGAGCCCGCATTAAATGAAAGCAAGTGCTATTTGCGCATTCATCTGTAAACTGATGCTAAATGGAAAATAGAAATCATACAACCTGAAATTCATATGTTATGATTTAAATTTGAGACTTATCGCATACTTTGCACCTAGTCAAACGTGTTTTTCCCATGCTATGCTGCAATCTTAGTATTGTATTAATTATTTGCATGAGTTATCACAATAGGCTTCTATTTCATATGCTAAGATTTTGGTTACTGAATTTCACGTTTTAATATTTTGCTATTCATGATGAAAAAAAAGTCTAAATTAGTGTGCAAAAAACCAACACCGACCGCTTCAGCACCCTTTGTCGGTCTGGCTATTGACTACTTTAACTATGTGACAGGAGTGGGGCTTTGGGTATATTTGTTTAAGTGAGCCCTCTTCAATCATTGGGTCATTGGGCTGTGCGTCACTTTGGGACTAGCCTACAGCATTTTGCAGATATTTTGCCATTGCAAGTCGGCATTGGTGTTGTTGATTAGTTTAAAAAGTTTTTCATCTCCCTAATTCATTGTATTATTTATACTGGCACCTATACATTGACCTTATTAACACGCTTATGCAGCTTTGTTTTTGTATATTACGGGAGCGGGTGCTGGTAGCAGCATCATGAAGTGGCTGTGACAAAACTGTGCATTTAACTATTTTGTGGTTGTCAGTACCAATGTCATCTAGGCGATTGCTCTAGTGTCTTGGAAATAACCACTGAACAGCAGAGGGTAGACCTGTAGAGCACAGGTATGAGCCTCCATCTGTGGTTTCTGATTAAACAGTCCTTTCCCTGCTGTTGGCGGTCCAGGGGTGAGCACGCCCCAGGAGTGCCACTGACTACAGGTGACTCCAGCTGGTGTTGGTTATTCACATGTGCTGCTGCTGGTGGCAACTCCACACCTGTGAAAACAAGACAGCGCTGCTTGACAGGAGGGAGGGCAAAAACAAGAGTGGGCCACAATTGCACATGTGGAAGTTGGAGCAGGTTTCAAAGTTTGTTTACCACTTATTCAGAAGTTGCAACTTCAGCAGCATTAGGAATTTGTGACAACTGCTGTTACATGCGTACAGAGAAAGCGCTGAGGGGCTCAGCACCCACTGCAGCACAGCAGCCATCCTGCTACGTCAGCACTGCAGCATGACTAGGGCAACCACAGCACTGAAAGGACCACGTCTGCAAGACCCAACATCTACACTGCCCTTTCAATCAGACAAGAATTACACTTTCTTGCAGTGATTTCACTCAGCCTAATACATTTCAGTAGAAAGTGGACCAGTATTTTGATGTCAGAGGCCCCAAGTACACACACTTCAAAGGTTGAGAGCTACGGGCAATATCCTAAGTTTGCAGCTGTGAATTCCAAGGCATGTTTTTGTATCCGCCTGTGTAACCAATCCATTTCATGAAAGCCATGGTACGCCATACATTAAGTTGCATTCTATTGACAATATTGCATCTGCTTTATGTGCACTTCATTTTAGATGACAGACAGCATCTAATAGGCAGTGGTGACTGGTGAAATTTGAAAAACATGTTTTGGCAGAGCAAATAAGTGTGGCTTGTAACCAAAAATGCAAGCCAGGCCTATGGGCTTTGCAATTGCTTTTCAATGTTGACCTGACCTCTGCATGGGGCCGTGATGTTCTGTTAGGGAGGAGGTACTGTTTTTTAGACTTTAACTGCCTCATCATAAATACAAGCAATAGACCATGTGGTGGCAGTAAATTCCCCGAGTACAGTGTAGGAATGGTCTTACTGTAGAAGTAAAGATCGGATTGCAGTTTACACACTGGCTGCAGGTCAGACCCTACCCCAGTTGGTTTGAATATCATACATTTTATGCCTAACCTTTGGCCTTGCTAAAGGGTGCAGAGGTCAAAGGTCACATACAGAAACATTTAACAGACAATAGAACCATAATGGTGAGTCCAACACTGTCGTTGTAGGAATTCGTTTTCCAATTTCCCATTACTGAATTCAAGAGTAAATATAGTCAGACCCGATCAAGTGGTTCTGCTGTCGGGGTATCACGTGTATTGCGGCATTTTCGGCAAGAAGAACCATATTTCTGTGATGCACAACTACAATCTTGACCTTTGACACAGACTTTACCTGTGCACTAGGCCGCATGCACAAACAATCTCTTGGTAATCCTCAAAGTTTTAAATAGTGGACGTTTGACGATATGTAAGTTGAATGGCAGAATATAACTTAGGGATGGGAAGACAAGACAAACCCATGTTATAAGGTAAACACAAAACGCTTATTTAGTACGGAAATGCTTTATCGTGCCATGTGAGATAACAGAGCAAGATCGGTTTGTGAAGTAATAATGTGAACTCGTGCAGTGCTTTAACCACGCCACTGTTGTAGTGTGCATACCCATCTTGAAATGCACAGAAATCCACTGACACCGTAGTCGTGAATATTACATTACAGTAATTCTAGAATGACCATCTGGATTACGTTTTCCACTTGGGCTTTCTTTCACTAAAAGTCGTAACTATGGTGTTTTGGGTCTTTATTTTATTATAAAAAGAGTTGCAATTTGACATAGAAATAACAGATTGTGTGCTAAATTGCTTCTCTTTTTTTGCGAATTAACTTCGGAAGGAAACGTAGCCTGACAGGTACAACCACCTTGGAAAGTATTCACTGGGCATGGCATGCAGGAGCAAACTAGCCCTAGTTATGTGGCCCTAATAATGCAGCGCAAAATGAAAGAAGAACAGGCCCCTTACCTAATTTAGCGTGGATAAAAAAATTACGACCTTCTGATTTCCTAAGATGCTTGTCGGATTTCAATTCTAGGCACTGAAATGTATGAAGGTAATGGTAGTTATGGCAGCTTGTACTATTAAGAAAGGTCAAAACGACAGTAATTGAAGAAAAGTGCCAGTGGGGCCAGACTAATGCCACAGAAAGCTACCGATCTGAACTGTGGTGTGACATGGGAAAATTCATGGCAGGGAGCTGAGCATGCTAATTTAGCTAGAGAACTATTTTTTTTTTTTTTTTTTAATGATTGAATGTCCGTAATTCATACCTTCGAGGGCAGGAGAGTCACGGGGACTCGTTCATCATCCAGCAAGCGCGTGGACGCCTTGTCCCAGTACATGTAATCAATCAGAGACCTGTGGTCGAAGCCTCCTGTCGGAGGTTTCTCCGTCTGGTCTCTCTGCCTCATTCCAACAGGTACTCTGGTGTCCGGTGCCAGCACGTCGATCTCTGACTGCAGTTCTCTCAGTTCTTCAGCAGACAGGTTGGCTAAGATTTCGTCTTCGTCAATGTCCCCATCAAGTTCCACTTCCGGGTCAGAGTCCCGGTGAAGGCCGGCGGCGGTTTCCGCAGACTGGCGCGCGGGCCTCTGCGCCAGCGGCACTCTTGCGTCAGAGGCGAGAAGGTCCATCTCCGCCTGCAGCTCCCTCAGTTCTTCCGGCGACAGGTTGGCCAAGATTTCGTCTTCGTCGATGTCGCCGTCGAAGAGGTCGTCTTCCTCTTCTCTGCTGTGGGTTGACATGGCTAGGCCGCCTCCGCAAACGCCACAAGGCAAGAAGATGGCTGACAGAGCTCCCGTCAGGTGGCAGCGACGTGCGTGTCTTCAAAAGACTGGGACGGGGCTTGTTTGCGGCGTGAGGGACACTGCCTCGATAGCTTATGTCAGGATCTAATTTAAGCGGCGCTGGCCTGGGTGGGAATTTATGGCGATGCAGCCATGCTCCGTTTTCAGAAGCCGCTGTCAGCTGTGAAGACTCGATGACATTTCACTACAGCTGCTGCACACTTTGTTTTGAGGAGAGCAATTAGCTGGCAGTTTTTTCTAGAGGATTCCAGGTGGAACAAGGCAACTCTGAAACTTCATTTGTGCCGGAGTTGTTCATATTAATTTAAATGTAAAATTAATTTTGGGCTAATGCAAAAATGACGTAGGCTACTTATAAGATAACATACAATAAAGGAACTAAGAAAGCAGATAAGAGGAAAGTACATTCAGTGCTCCGAGAGGCTGACTGACCATGACATGCCCATGGACGCCTATGTGAATATGTTTTTTATTGTTTTGGATTTTGGCTGCTTTCTTAGAATTTTGTTAAGTTTCTAAAGTCTCCAACAGGCATATTAGTTTGATTTCTGCAATAAATGGGTCTATAAATCTTGTTCTTGTCTTCTCACATTTGATTCGAATTCAAATACCAAGGTGAAATGTCAAGCTGTATCTTCGAAGGAGCCTGGGGTTTATTGTGCTTTTGGCTGACTTCAAAGTGAGAGCATTTACAGGAAAGAGGAAAGCAGTGTACTTTCTCCATTAAGACTGCTCGTTCCCTTTTTTAAATTTTATTGTAGACATAGCCATCTCAAAAGGGACCTCACTCTTCAGAGGCACAAAACATTGGCCTTTCATTTGTGGTGCTTGAAGTTTACTCTTGCCATTCTCCGGGCGGGTGGAAGCATGAACGTTTCTAAAATCGATTTAGAAAACAATTATTTAGCAACATATTTGCACTGATTTAGTCTGATGTATTAGAAAGAACTACTAAGATGAAAAAGTTCTGCATGTGAATGGAATACATTTTTGGAGTTATTGCAGAGACTTTTTTTTATTTAAGACTTTTTTTCAAAATGTTTATACAAATGAAGGTGGCCCGCATGTTAAGTGTGCAGTACACCTTTGCTACTTGCTTTCTTTCACGTAGATTAACTTGTAAATACAAGCTTGACCGTTTTCAACTGGAGGCTGCATGCAAAGTTCAGGAGGGCGTTTGCAGACTGCACTGAATTAGTCTGATGTACTAGTGCTACTAAGAGGAAACAGGTCTGCATGTGCATGAAATACATTTATGGAATTTTTGTAGTCTTTTTTTACATTTAACATGTTTGTTGCCAAATTCCTTTTCTTTGGTGAGTCCATTTAGTTTGTGAAACTGCCTTTTTAGGAACAAAGTACAAAACCGCATTTCAGTCTCGGCTTCAACCTAAAATACGGTGATCTTGGGCAATTTCCACTGTTTATGGCCCATTCACTGTGAAGCACAGGATATAATATTTTCATAGGAAAGATTTAGCCACGTTGTAACACAATGTAACAATGCTTGGTTTTCACTTTGAGGTGTAAAGCATATGCTTTATATATGACATCTGTGGCAACTCGTTTTGGAGAGTTAGATGAGTTTAAAGGCACTTTTTATGAAAGGTTTTGTGTTTTATGTATTGCTACACAATAATTATGTATTCCATCTGCAACTGTGCCTTTTTCAGAACACATATATTACTGGATATAAACGGTTTCCTCATTTTTCCTTTCTGGCACTAGGTTCATGATTTGAATGGTGCAGCAGGCGCAGTGGCACATGTATCAAAAGGTTTAAGTAACCCACTGAGCACCGAGTAGTACTGTATTTTACTACTAAACAAGCAGCCACAAATGCAGTTACCTTACAGGCTCCTGAGTCATGATTTATTGGTGCAGCGGGTGCAGTGACACAGGGGCCAAATAGCCTAGAAAACCAACTGAATACCAATTGTTGCTTTATTTTAGCGCAGTTACCTTGCAGGCACCAGGGTCAAGATTTGAATGATGCATCGGGGGCAGTAACACGGCCAAAAGCTCTAGGTGTCATGACCCTGACTTCCTTGTGTTCTCACTCCTCCTGTATCTTGTGTATGGGGGGCTTGCGGGATTGAGCACATATCTCAATACCTCCCTGGCTGTTCATGGGAGTCATTGCCCTATAGGCTAGACAGCATTCTTGGCAAGGTAATGATCCCCTGGGCCCTAGGTCACTGAGTCATGAAACACCAAAGTACAAACAATAGCATTTCCCAGGGTTTTCAGGCAGACTCATCATGAGTATGGGGATATTTGGGCTCACTCATTACGACTATGGTGATATTTGGATTGACTCATAGGAATGTAATGGAAAGCGTATCCACCAAAGACTTCTTTTTATGATGCATCGTATACAAGCCGCTAATTATAAGAAAGGAGATCAGATTTGGCTGTCCACAAGACTTCTACAGCTCTAGGGATCACGTAAGTTACAACCTCGATATGTGGGTCCCTTCCCGACAGTATAATCCATCCTGCAGCCATACGTCTCCTATTACCCGATGACATACTTGTCCATCCAGTATTCCATGTATCCCTCCTAAAACCCTACTGTGACCAGACCTACCTATCACCTCCACCCACTCCTACACCTACGAATGGACAGCTGGAATTTGAGGATCAACAGATCATCGATGCTAAAAGCGTGAAAGGCTAATAATATTACTTCATAGACTGGAAAGGGTATGATCCAGATGATCAGTCATGAGAAGCAGCTGCCAACGTGCACGCCCTGTCCGGTTTGCTTCTTTCATGCACGCCATCTCAACAAACCCTGCCTAGTAAACCCTTTTTTGTGTGGGAAAACAGTCATGACCCTGTCCTCCTTGTGTTCTCACTCCTCCTGTACCTTGTGTGTGAGGCGCTTGCGGGACCAAGCACACATCTCACTGCCTCCCAGGCTGTTCATGGGACTCATTGCCCCATAGGCTTGACAACATTCTTGGCATGGTAATTATCCCCCGGTGCCCTAGCCCACCGTGTCATGAAACACCAAAGTACAAACAGTAACATCCCACAGGGCCTTCAGACCGACTCATCATGACTATGTGGAGAAGTGTGGCTCAATGGTTAGAGCAAAGAAAAACCAAAGGTGATGATGGACGGAGCGTTGACAATACAAACACTCACCCCCAGTCAACTGATCTGGGTTTAATCCATCACCGTTCTTTAGCTCACTCCGCCACCCCAGTTCAGACATGGCCATATGCAAATCAGTCTGATCCTGTGCCTCATGGGAACAGTCCAGCCCGAACTGCCAAGCCATGTCTTCCCTGGACCGGAATCAAGCTTCCCAGGACCAGTTTCTGGCATTACAGTGTCTAACCCAGGGTGGTGTGGAGTGCAAAAAAACAATGAATTTAGGCCCAGATCCTTGTACTGGGGTGAATGTATGACATTGTTCTACATTCTGTCCATCAACTGTGTTTTTTGCAATTTTCCCCCCCGAGTGGGCTGGGTATGCACAGACGTGAGTCCCAGGCTCTCCACACCACTGGAGTCAAGCTATCCAGGCTGATGAAGGCTGATAGCCAGAAACCGGTCCTTGGATGCTTGATTCCGGTCTGGGAAAGACATGGCTTGGTAGTTCGGACTGGACTGTTCCCATGAGGCACAGGGTCAGAGCTGATTTGCATATAGCCAGTGTCTAACCCAGGGTGGTGTGGAGTGCAAAAAACGATGGATTTAGGCCCAGATCCTTGTACTGGGGTGAATGTATGACATTGTTCTACATTCTGTTCATCAACTGTGTTTTTTGCAATTTTCACCCTGAGTGGGCTGGGTATGCTCAGACGTGAGTCCCAGGCTCTCCACACCACTGGAGTCAAGCTATCCAGGCTGATGAAGGCTGATAGCCAGAAACCGGTCCTTGGATGCTTGATTCCGGTCTGGGAAAGACATGGCTTGGTAGTTCGGACTGGACTGTTCCCATGAGGCACAGGGTCAGAGCTGATTTGCATATAGCCAGTGTCTAACCCAGGGTGGTGTGGAGTGCAAAAAAACGATGGATTTAGGCCCATATCATTGTACTGGGGTGAATGTATGACATTGTTCTACATTCTGTCCATCAACTGTGTTTTTTGCAATTTTCACCCCGAGTGGGCTGGGTATGCTCAGACGTGAGTCCCAGGCTCTCCACACCACTGGAGTCAAGCTATCTTGGCTGATGAAGGCTGATAGCCAGAAACTGGTCCTTGGATGCTTGATTCCGGTCTGGGAAAGACATGGCTTGGTAGTTCGGACTGGACTGTTCCCATGAGGCACAGGGTCAGAGCTGATTTGCATATAGCCAGTGTCTAACCCAGGGTGGTGTGGAGTGCAAAAAAACGATTGATTTAGGCCCAGATCCTTGTACTGGGGTGAATGTATGACATTGTTCTACATTCTGTCCATCAACTGTGTTTTTTGCAATTTTCAATGATTAGAGCGGCAGACCCTGATGCAGAGGTCTAGCCCGGGACCAGGGTTCAATTCCCGCCTCGGCGGGTCCTGGGCTCAATTTCCTCAGACCTGATAATTCTCGCCTCTGTGCCTATTCTAATCATAGGTCCCACTCTGCAACTCTGGGCAATAGCTTGCTTAATCTCCACAATGGCCCCAACAACGCTAGGATGCCTGGCTTCATCTTGGGGGTGCCCAGGAGTGGGCACTTCACAGGGAAAAGCCAGGAAGGGTTCCACAGCGGTATGCGTACAAGCGCCGAGATACCCTCATGGGTCGATTCGTGCGCTATACAAGTACTACTACATTTACATCTACATTTACACATATGGTGATATTTGGACTGACTTATCGTGACTATGGCGATATTTGGACTGACTCATAAGCACATAGCTAAATGGATATTTGGTCTGACTCCTAGGCACATGACTATGAGGCCATATGAGCTGACTTATAGGCACATGACTATGGGGATATCTGGGCTAACTCATCAGTATTTGGGAACGGAATTTATACCGCACTCAAACTACAAGACAGTCCTTGGCTTAGCCACTGGTTAAAGAGGACAGATCCTCTTCAGTGATCCTGCTCACCTGAACGTCTTCACGACCTGTCCACCCTTCTTCTACATACTGTTAATCTCCGACGTTGCAGACATTTTCTCCCCTGCAAATCCAGCGAGGCAACAAACTCCATCCCTGCAACGCTGCATGCCTCACCTGTGAATCTCAGATGTTGCGGGCATCTTCTCCCCAGAAAATCCAGCGATGCAGCAATGCAGTGAACACCATCCCGCAGTGCTGCCCTTAAAAGGAGAAAACATGATTAAGTACCATCCTTAAGGTTAGTGCACTAAAGGAAAGTGTATCAACTAAAGACTTGTTTTTATGATGCTGAAAACCAGGAAAAAGGACAAGTCTTGAGCATTGAGACATTGTTGAAGTTATTTAACGTGCATACCGAGGCATTGGTATTAGCGCCTAGTGACATTCTTATGTGCCATCCTTTATTGTGCTGTAGTCTGTGAATCCAAAAGCACACTTTTGCGCACCTCGTGCCTAGTGTTGAACAAGCACGGTGTACCTTAGTGTGTGATGTTAAATTTCCACATAGCTTCTTCTAGGAGTGACGCAACTCCAAGGGTAACAGTTGATTATTGGAAGTCTATGCAACAATAGATTCATTATTGTGTGAGTGACTGTTAGTACACATGACAAAGACGGGAGGGAATATTTCACAATTACTCGTTTGTTGAATAATCTCTCTACTTGTATTTGCAGTAAAGCTACATTACACTGCACTACATTACGCTGATATCACGAAGAAGCTCTCTAGGACTAAGAAGAGACGTACGTACGACATCGAGAAGGCGGTGGTAAGCTTGAAGACACGCAATTTCTCTTTGTTATTTCGTCCCAACCCCCATTCCCTTCAGGGAGGGCAGTTGATTCGTGTTTACAATTCCCTGATCAGACGCAACCCTATGAGAGATATGAGGTCCAGCATAGTTTCCGCGAGCAATGACCAGGTGAGTGGCATGACACTAGGAAACCCATTGAACACAGATTATTGCTAGCAGGTGCAGTGACACAGGGGCCAAAAGCTCTAGGGAACACACTTAACACAGATTATTGCTATATCTTACCACTAAACAAGCAGTCATAAATGATGTTACTTTGCAGGCACTAGGGTCAGGATTTGAATGGTGCAGTGGCATGGGTACGAAAAGGTCTAGGAAACCTATTGAACTCCTATTATTGCTGCATTTTACTACTATACAAGCAGTCACAAGTACAGTTACCTTGCAGGCACTGGGGGTCATGATTTGAATGGTGAAGCAGGTACAGTGACTGGTCAAAAGCTCTAGGAAACCCACTGAACAGCAAATATTTCTAAATTTTACTACTAAACAAGCTGTCAAGTGATTTTTCCTTTCTGACACTAGGATCATGATTTGAATGGTGCAGCAAGTGCAGTGGGACAGGGGTCAAAAGGATTAGGGAGCCCACTGAACATTGATTATTGCTATATATTACTACTAAACAAGCAGTCACAAGTGCAATTATCTTGCAGGCACTAGGGTAATGATTTGAATGGTGCAGCAGGTGCAGGGCCACAGGGACCAAATGCTCTAGGAAATCTACTGAACACTGTTTCTTGCTCTATTTGACCACTAAACAATTAGTCACAAGTGCAGGCACTAGGGAAAACGTCTAGGAAACCCACTGGAGACTGATTATTGCTATTTTGTACTACCTCCTCCCCCCACCCCCAACTCAGAACCAGCTCTGGCAGCTATCTCCCTGCTCCCTAGTGACCCTCTGCCGTCCAAGTGCTCCCTGTGGTGCAGTACCAGTGCTGCCTCCTCCACCTCTGCTGCCATGCTTCCTGACCCTCCCTCTCTCCCCTCACAGGCTTCCTCCCCTGCAGGCTTCCTCTTCTCCTCACCCAGGAAACTGGCACACTTTAAAAGCATATGGATCACTTTTTTCACAGTGTAAGCTGCTTTTCATATGAAAAGCATTAAAAAGTTCTATAAAGTATTTCAGCGTTTTATAAGAGTACCAGTTGCCAATGCTTGTACTTTATTACATATAATATGATCCTGAAATGCATTCATTCAGAATATTCGTGTACTAAAATGTCTCCCAACATTTGATTTTACTGAAATGTCCATGAAGAATAGTAACCCAGGCCATCCAAAGGGTGCACATAACAGAATTGCCTCTTTGTTCACTATTGGCATTCTCAGGGTGGGTGGAAGCATGAAAGTTACACAATTCATGTTTGAAAACGGTTCCTTAAAATAAAAATACTTGCACTGATTTAGTCTGATTTCATATTTTACATGTTTGTTGCAGAATGTCTTTAAGAATGAACGTGGCCCAAAAGTTACCTGTGCAGGACACCCTAGTTACTTACATTCTCTCACATCAATTAACTTGTAAACCCATGCTTGCCCCTTTTGAACCGGGGGTCACATGCAAAGGCCTGGAGTGCGATTGCCGCCCCCAGGCTAACAATCTACAGGGACCTAATCATGTAGATTATACAGCAGCACTGGCTTCAGTGCAGCATAGCTGCAAATAAAAACAAGCATTGGAAATGCAATAGGGCTCGCATTAGGAAAGTTTGAGCTATTGGTCTTATAAATGAATTTTTTTTATTTATGTGTTATTTTTTAAAATAGCTAAATTAATAGCTTTGTCATTTACAATGCCAATAGTTATAACTTTCGCAAATGTGACACCTATAGCATTTGTAATGCAAGATGTTTTGTATTTACGTGACTTAGATGTATTGATATTACAAATAACAATGGCTTTTAGTTTTTTTAAATAATTAATACTTAAATAATTTATTTAATTTGTAATGGCAATAGCTTAAACTTTTGTAAATAACTTTTGTGAAGATTATGTTCAATGTTTTTTATTGTGACGAAAATCCAAGAACAGAAGTGAAATATTAACAACTTTTAGTGATTTGTAATAAAGCGTGAAAGCTTGAAAACAGCTTGAAACATTGAAAGAACATATTTGAACCAGTGATGCTGTGGTTGCGCTGAGTGATGCTGTGGTTACGCTGAGTGATGCTGTGGTTGTCGCTGAGTGATGCTGTGGTTGCGCTGAGTGATGCTGTGGTTGCGCTGAGTGATGCTGTGGTTGCGCTGAGTGATGCTGTGGTGGTGCTGAGTGGTGCTGTGGTGGTGCTGTGGTGGTGCTGAGTGGTGCTGTTGTTGCGCTGAGTGATGCTGTGGTTGCGCTGAGTGATGCTGTGGTGGCGCTGAGTGATGCTGGGGTAGCACTGAGTGATGCTGGGGTGGCGCTGAGTGATAATGTGGTGGTGCGGAGTGATAATGTGGTGTTGCTGAGTGATGCTGGGGTAGCGCTAAGTGATGATGTGGTGATGATGAGTGGTGCTGTGGTGGTGCTGAGTGATGCTGGGGTGATGCTGAGTGATGATGTGGTGATGGTGAGTGGTGCTGAGTAATGCTGGGGTGGTGCTGAGTGATGCTGTGGTAGCGATGAGTAATGCTGTGGCATTCAGTGATGCTGTAGTGGCGCATAGTGATGTTGTGGTGCCCCTGAGTGATGCTGTGGTGGTGCTGAGGGGAGCGGGACGAGAGGAGAGAGGTAAGAGGGTAGAGAGTAGATAGGAGAAGAGAGGTGAGAGAGAATAAGAGAGGGGAGAGAGGAGAGTAAGGAGAGGGGAGAGTGAGGAGAGGGTTGAGTGAGGAGAGGGTTGAGTGAGGAGAGGGGAGATGGAGAGGTGGCACTGAGTGATGCTGGGGTGGCGCTGAGTGATAATGTGGTGGTGCTGAGTGATAATTTGGTGTTGCTGAGTGATGCTGGGGTAGCGCTAAGTGATGATGTGATGATGAGTGGTGCTGTGATGGTGCTGAGTGATGCTGGGGTGATGCTGAGTGATGATGTCATGATGGTGAGTGGTGCTGAGTGATTCTGGGGTGGTGCTGAGTGATGCTGTGGTGGCGATGAGTAATGCTGTGGCGATCAGTGATGCTTTAGTGGCGCATAGTGATGTTGTGGTGCCCCTGAGTGATGCTGTGGTGGTGCTGAGGGGAGCGGGACGAGAGGAGAGAGGTAAGAGGATAGAGAGTAGATAGGAGAAGAGAGGTGAGAGAGAATAAGAGAGGAGAGTAAGGAGAGGGGAGAGTGAGGAGAGGGTTGAGTGAGGAGAGGGTTGAGTGAGGAGAGGGTTGAGTGAGGAGAGGGGAGATGGAGAGGAGAGAGGGGAGTGAGGAGAGAGGGGAGTGAAGAGAGAGGGTAGTGAGGAGAGAGGGGAGTGGGGAGAGAGGGGAAAGAGAGGGAGGGGAGAGGGATTGGAGAGTGAGGAGAGGAGAGAGTGAGGAGAGGGGAGAGGGAGGGGAGAGGGGAGGGAGGGGGAGAGAGGGGAGAGTGGTGAGAGGGGATAGTGGTGAGAGGAGAGTGGTGAGAGGGGAGAGTGGGGATAGTGAGGATAGTGAGGAGAGGGGAGATTGAGGTGAGAGGGAGGTGAGAGAGGGAGGGGAGAGTGGTGAGAGTAAGGAGAGCAGAGGAGAGGGAGGGGAGAGGGGAGTGAGGGGGAGAGAGGAGAGAGTGGTGAGAGGGGATAGTGGTGAGAGGAGAGTGGTGAGAGGGGAGAGTGGGGATAGTGAGGATAGTGAGGAGAGGGGAGATTGAGGTGAGAGAGAGGTGAGAGAGGGAGGGGAGAGTGGTGAGAGTAAGGAGAGCGGAGAGATAAGAGGGGCCGCACATCCCTCATTTCAGTTCTTCTTTTGTGGGCAGTGGAGTATCTTTACTCGCTATTGTTTGGTGAGAATATTAGAAGCGTTTCTGCGCAGAAGATTTTACGCCTCAGGAAGTAAAATATTGGATAAACACGTCCTGTTAGTTTGACCTGTGGACATGTCACCCAGAGTTCAGGAAGGTAACAGTACATTATTGTGATTTACTGACCCTGTAGCACATAAACATGTACATATATCTACTATGCATTATTCACAAGTGGCTGTGACAAACATCTACTCCGCTATTTAACCCTTTCAAGGAAGCACCCCGAAGTCTCTCCACTCAATGCACCACGACGTGCAGACTGGAGGCAGTCATGGGCCAGAGGCTGTATCAAGAATCAGAAGCAACAGGAGGGGTATTTTCTCCTTGCCTTTCTTTTCATGGCTGCTGAGAAGCCAAACGAAAATAAGACTCAAATTCAGACATATCCTAAGGATTTGGGCAGCAAATATTTATTTGTTGCTTGCCACTGGCACATTTCTGAAATATTGGCTGCCTATGAATCCCTAAAAAATGAACTACCTTTCTTGGAATAGAGATAGGGCACCTCCATTAAAACCAAAACCGACCAGCACCAGTCTGTGACTGCACAGGCAACCCGTGAAGTGAGGTCAGGCATCAGAATGGGACATCATAGGCATTTGCGTGTTATCTGGAAATAAAGGCTGTCTTGTATCACTCTAGATGCAGCCATTATCTTATGAAAGAGCAAACTAGACCCGCAGGGGGGATTCCTGTGGAAGAATTGACATAACGTTTGTCGTACTGTGATAGTCTATTAAAACCCTATCACTGTGACCCATTAATAACTAAAGGGAGTGTTTTTGCATGTTTCTGGTAAAGGTGGGTGGTGAATGAGTGCCAAACAAGCAGCGGGTGGTGGAGAAAGGCATGCAAACAGGCAGGAGCGAGGCCTGAAGAAAGGCGATTTGGGACAACACTCAAAAGGACCTTTTTCACTGTCGGATGGCAGAAAGCCTGGTACAACTTTCTGGCACAGCTGATGGATACAAAAACTCAAAAATAACTTTCAAAAGGCCTGGACCAGAATGATGAGAAAATATATGTTGTGCAAGCAGGGGACAAGATAAGCACAGCTTGAGTTGGTGAACAAAGAATCAAAATGGAAATTGGGTGAATGTGTGGCCACAGAGGACTTTATCAACTATCAAATTTTACATACTGTTTTATTAGAAATGTCACACAACAGACTGTGTACCTGTTTAAAACGTTGATGAAGAGGAGCCTAGCTCGCGGCCGTGATGGTCGCCCTTTAGCTCGGCTCCCGCAGCCCTCCGTCCTGATTGCCTATCCTGTCTTCTATCCTGTCCGAGGACGACACATTTTTGGGGCATTGGAAACATAACGGCTTGTTTGTACTTACCATCCGACCCCGGGGTCTCGGTGTGCAGTGGCTCCGGAGTTGTGGCCTCCGAGGGATCGGGGCCTCTGCGAGACTTGGACCGGGACCTGGCCGGCGGGATCCGACGGCTCTCGGCCCCGGCCGAGAGCGAGAACCAGTGTTGGGAGCCGATGTGCGAAGATCCCGGCGATCCTGACCCGGACCTGCCCTGGTGGCCGCGCGGCCGACGTGGGTGAGAGGCCCCGGGACCTGATTCTGTGAAGGGGTCTCTCCCCGCCGCTGCTTTGTCCGGCGGCCCTGGTCCTCGGGGCCCGAACTCCGCTTGTTTGGGGCACCGGTGCTGTTGCTGGCGGAGACCCGTCTTGGGCGGATATCCTTTTGGCATCGAGGCCGCCCTTGCTGGGACCCCCGGAGCTTGTAAAGTCCTACATTTGCGAACTGTTCTTTCCGGGGGTCTTGGTGGGCGGCGATTGGGCTGATTCACAAAATGGCGGCCGACCCTCTGGAACGAGAATCACCCTGTGGTGGCGGGCCCGTGTTGCCTACATATGTGGGGAGCGGATCTGTTGGACGTGAGCCGACGGTCAGAGATATCCTGGAAGCCCTGAGATCCCTGCACGCTTCCCTGGCCCTGGGCGTCTCGGTGGGTCCGCCAAGATCTGCCGCCATTTTGGGCGGCCATTTCTTCTTGTCGCCCTCTTGTTTCGATGACTTCATTGCCTCGCCCCCCTCGATTGACTTGAGTGTCTCCGCCACTGATCGAAGATCGTGTAGTGTGCCGGTGACTTTGGGGTGCCCTGCTTTTCAAGGTTCGGACCCCGGGGACTTGGATGCTGTACTGCGACCCTGTTCGACATTGTTGCCTGAAACTATTGGTAGACTGCCTCCTGTGCCTGCTTCGATGACTTTGCCTGTGTCTATAATTGGGGCCACCTCGCCCGATCCAGTGGCGCAACTGAACTCCTTTTTTTCATTGCTCGTGCTGCGATTGTTGATGCATCTACACTTTCGGTTTGGACTATTGCTCCCTTGTGGATCTATCTACCCCCCACGTAGCTATGTTGGTCACCATTCCACTCGACTATATGCTGATTTCGTATTTAGTATGTGGTTTTACATTGCCATGTGGCGGGTGGGGTTTGTCGCTCGAAAGGGTTGGGGGTGAAATGTACGACTTCTGTTTGATTCCCGGTATACGATTTAGTAGCATAATTGTTTTTAATCGTAGAAAGGTGGGAGGTCCCCTTCTCCTAATGTTTTATGGCGCGTGATGGGGTGTCGTCCTGGTCTGTTTTTGACTGTGCTTGTCTGGTTGGGCGGAGGGCTGCGGCCGCCCGTTCGGATTATAGTTATTCTGCTCCTCCCTCCTGTCTTCTTTTCTCCGCTTTTGTTGTTTTTTTGTCTCGTTCTTCTTCCTTACTTCTCGCTATATTTCGGGTTCTGGTTTAGGGCGACAGGCACGCTGTTTGAAGGGTGGGCCATAGCCTTCTACAGGGGTGCAGGGTGGGACGGGTGGGTTGGGTTCTACTTTTTGTTTGTCCTCTGGTTCTATGGCCCTTTTCTATCTCTTTTTCGTGAGGCCGCGTCTGTTCCGACCTCCTATGGTGTGTTTCGGGTGGGGGATGTGGCGTCGTTAATCCTCCTGCTATGTTTCGGCTGTCTTTCTCCCCGACCGCCATACCCCCACTTGGGCCGCTACTCCTTTTGTCTCCTGTCTTCCCGCCATGGGGGGCCTGTGTCGGCGTGTCTTCTTCCTTTCGTTTTTCATATTTCTTTATTTTCCTTTTTATTGTTTTATTTGGTCTTCCCTCCATTTTCCTTTCCCTTCCCCTTCCCCTTCCCTACCTCGTCCCCCCCCCTTTTTCCTTCCGGTATCCTAGAGGTTACTATGACGGGCTGGTTTTGGTGCATTGTCTTTCCGATCCCTCTGTTCTGGCTTGGTAGTGTCTTGGGTGGCGGGCATGTTACGAGGATAATGCTCAGGGGCTGATTGTGTCTCACATATCCTGATTTCTTGAATGCATTGTATTGTCCCCACCGATATTCTGGCCTCATGCCCCCTTATTAATGTTGAAGTTGGTTACGGGATATCGGATGCCTCCGTATTGAAAGTGAGCCTGTCATATGTCTTCTCCCCATATTATAAAATGAAGCCTTATTTACTCCTGTGTTTTTGCCCTTTGGTTCCTGTATCTCTTCTCCCCCCTTTTATGATTGTACGGCCTCTGCTTTGTATTGATTGATTATGTGATATTTGCCTGGTGACTCCTGATTGTTTTGCACATTGCGGCCGGCCGGCTTGGTTGTAGGCCTAGACTTGTCTCTCCTTTTTGATGTCAATAAAGGTTTTCAAAAAATAAAAAATAAATAAATAAATAAAACGTTGATGAACCTTTCACAGTGAAGACTTTACACCAAAGTCTGGAGAGGCTCACCTCTTTTTAGAAGAAAGTATACAAAAACTTTGAAATCCCAGTGGTGTCAATGATTTCTAGATCCTTTATTTCCCCCCAAAAATTCCAGGGTCCTGTGACTAAAGGGCCATCCAGAATCCTGGCACGCCTTATAATTTGAATACGGTTTAGAAAAGTCTTAATTCTGCATGCTATATATGCAGATCTACAACCACTAAGATGTTCAACTTTTTTGGGACTCACAAAAATCACTTGTTTGCAAGGTAATCTGCATAGGTCCGATGTCCATGCGTACTCCTTTTCTTACATGTATGCCATGGCAGACCCTGCGTATGATTGCCTATGTCCACTATATGAGACGGAAATGTGCATTTGCAAATGTATATATTTTTTCAAAATGAAAATAGTTTTCTCTGACAAAAGGCCTCATACCATGCGTTTCCTTGTAATCCCGGAAAAAGAGTCACTCCTGAATTTACTGTGAGCAATTTTATATACGTTTCCTGCATGGGAAAGGCTGTGAAGTTTCTTCTTGAAAATCCACAGACTTATGAGTTTGCAGGTGTTTTGAACAGTTAGAATGGCCATCACCTCTTTAAAGCCACCTTTCCTCTCTAAACGACTCCAACTACTACTGCAGAATAATTGTTGTCTTGGTGGTTTTTCCACAATGCTAAATTTAGAGAAAAAGGATGGGTGGAATGTCAGAATTAATCTCAGCTACTGGGAATTACACAGGGCTGCTTTTAAAGTCGATCATTGTTTGCCCAGTGTGACATTCGAAACAAGAACAATCCTCTTGCAAGTGTGGCTTGGCCCTGCCATCATAACTGCCCAGAACTGTCCAGCCGGCTTTGAACGGGAAACAAACACCCCGTTAATGCTAAACTCAATCTGCTGGCACGAGCTACCTTAAACGATGTTTCGTTAATTAGACTTTGAAGATGCACAAACATAGGGCACTGTTTTCGAACACCTAAATATGATTTTGGTGTGCATAAAGTCATATGGCTTTAGGCTTACCTTGTAAACTAAAAAGCAGAAAACAAACACCTTGTGAACTATTGTACAATAAGTATGTGTGTATGTTTAAATCGGCAAGATATACTCTAATGACCCAACACCAGTAGACTAGAGACTAGTCCCCCAGGCCTAGACGCTAAATACCATATTTAATATCAAATGTCAAAATGGCACGTGAAACCAGCAGACAACACACAAGCAACTGGTGCCAACACTGGGGCAATCATTCACCCAGAGGCTGGGAAAGGTACAGAGGCCTCGGCACTCCTTGAACTGCAAACTGACTGTCGATTACCAGAGGTGTTTGTGGTTAGTAAATTGGGATTGATGTATGAAGGTGCCAGTTATAATAAACCTCTCGACCTACCCTAGCAGCGCAAGAATCCCGAAAGGCTCTGTGGGTGCCGGAGAGATGGAGCAATTACACAGCATATCCTCCAGCACGTACATAATTACTTGGTTTCCAAGTTACCATTAAGGAGGAAAACGACATATGCTGTGAACAACAACAACGTGGTGCCAGTTTATAACTGTGGAGTATTCCAGGGCATCGCTCTACAAGATATGTATGTATGTTATTTATGTCCTTTTGTGTCAAAGAACGGTGAACTGGACCGCTGTGCGTATACTTAGTAATGTCATCCATGGAGAGTTCACTAGAAGTGCATGGATTCCCGGGGGGAGACCCTTCCATCTAATGAGCGCACACGAGCGAGATCTTTAGAGCAGCAAGCTGTCATGATGGAAACAATATGCTATTTTTCAGTAAAGGTCGGGTTGGAGCGCGCATTTTAACATTTCATTTGCCAAGCATTCCAACATTAATTACAAAATGCTGACCAATTAATCTAAGAAAAAATTATAATAGCAAAAAGAGAAAAAGAGGAGAAGGGAGAAATGACGAGTAAGGATGAGAGGAGAAAGAAAGAAAGCAAGAAAGTGGGAGAGAAATAACTAAAAGAAAGAGAAAGAGGCGACGAGAAGAAAGGAAGAGAGAGCGAGAAGAAAGGAAGAGGGAACGAGTGAGTAAGGGTGACGAGACGCACGGGGAGCAGCAGCCTTTGATGTGCCGGCCGGCCATGGGCAGTGAATAATTAAGGGAGGAGAAATGCCAGAGCGCACGCTGGGGGAAGCTTGTGGGAGGGAGGCTGGTGGCTTTGATGCGTGCACGCGCTTTTTTCACGGGCACAGCATCAAATCGCCCGTTTGGTTAAGCTCTGGTTAAGCCCCAATATGCCTCGACATCTGCAATGCGCAAGCGCATTGGCAGAGGTCGAGCCCTAAAAAGCTATAACGCAGTCAACACTGGCTGTGTCAAAAATCTTTATTTCTTTACTTTCAGCCATTTGCAACATGGATAAAAACACTGGCAAAGCCAATAAATCAAACAAAGGCAAGACCTATTGGCTTTGCCAGTTCTTGTTCACCAATCATCTGTTGGGTTACCAACTGTCAGCAGATTCACATTGAAAGGTACTTTGTCAAGGCAGCACATTCTCAATGAATGTAGAAACTGAACCCAAAAGTGCCTTCTTCCATATGTAACACACATAATACTGTTGTTTGCTTGCCATGTTATTCTTCATAACTAGCTAACAATTGCCTACACTGGCCAGCAGCAGTGTTACTCTCAGGCCACAATCGTGTCTTTAACTACCAGCACAGTATATTTCAGCTCTGACCTCGTGCTGCTCTACCACTGTTAATGTTATGTCAGTTAAGGAGAGATTCATTTGTATTTCAGAAGTATGGACAGAACAGTTTTTAGTCATTTCTCAATAATAAATTACTTCATTGGTTTCTGGTTGTTAGGATTGAATGCCACATCATGCATACTGGCACTTAACAAAAGATGTACCATATTCCATGAAAATGTGTCCTGGGATGTTGGTCTTCTTGCCATGGAAGGCAATGTCCTGCGAAAAATCGTAATCTGTTGCCCACATGCATGCAATATTTTCCTTTTATCTTGTTCCTTTTGTAATGGATGCTTATGATCTAACTGTGAGTTGGGTGTTGGGGGAGGGGCAGAATCACTGAGTTGAGAATTACCAATACACACAATAATTTCTCCCCTGCACTGTTCGATTATCTGTTATTCCACCCAGAGTGAGGAATAATATGCTGACCTGGTTTGTTAAGTACAAATCTGCTTGCGGATCCCCATTCCATTCGGAATAAGGGGCCTTTTTCCCAACCCGTTTACCGCCTGCTTTGAGCAAGTGATATGTGAAAATGGGGGAACGCTGTGGGCCAGAGGCGGTGAGTGGTGGATGGAGAGGGCATCTATGGCAGGCGAGGTGTAGCCAGGCAGGAGGAATCTTCCATGCCATCCCGTCCAGTAGGAGGGTGTGAGATGGGGGTTTTACTGTGCTTGTGCCTGCAGTCTGATCCACACTGTATTTACCAGCTGGCTGTTCTGGCTGGTAAAATGGAGCCTGGTGTTCTCAAACTGTGTAAACCGAGTGTGAGTACATGGGACATCTTGTGATCGGGCCGAGTGGTGTCTTTCCTGGAGATAACACTCTTTCTGACTCATAATTGAGCCCGTAATGTTAATTGCAGTCGTGTTTTGTGTTTTTTAAATTGCTCTTAGAGTACTGTGGCTTTATAAAAATGTTTGCAATGAAATAACACCACTCTGAAAAAGAAAAAAATTGAGTTTATGTATTTTTATATTTGCTTTGTATTTCTAAAAGAACAAAAGTCCCTCAAGTGCAAAGTGACAAACAGATTGATACATAGAGATACAATGAAGTCTATGTCTGATATCCAAGTGGAAGAATCTATGTATTTAATACATCAAAATGAAGGACATTACAGTGGGGATACAACCAAAAAGGAAGGCATAAAAACTTACACACACAGGCATTTTCGTTGTGACAGAAATAGAAACACATGGTAAAGTCACAAAATGTAAGCACATATGCTCATATGTACAAATGAATAATTACAATAAATTGAGTCAAGGTAGTCTAGTCGATGACGTTTCGATCCTTTGACTCAATCTAGGGTTCATCATAAGGACATAAGGAATTATGCCTGAGCTCCTTGGCTGTGCCCCCACCACTAAGCCGGCAGTAAAAAATCTAGGGATCTGGGTTGACTCCACCCTTGGGTTCCAGGAGCTTAACAAGAAGATTGCTGGTACCTGATTTGGACTTCTCAGGGGCCTGAGGCCCATGTTGGGCTTCTTTGACCCACCCACCGGCAAGTTGATAGTCCCGGTGACTATTTTGTCCAGATTAGACTATGCAAACTCACTAATGTTAGGCGCCAAAAAGGCGGAAGTGACTCGCCTTTTGCGAGTCCAGAACGCAGCCACCCGAGTCCTGCTGAGGGTCCCCAGAACTTGCTCTGCGACGGGCGCTTTGCGGCGCCTACATTGGCTATCCATGCCGAAAAGGAACCAATTCAAAGCTTTATGCCTGACCTTCAAAACCCTAAAGCTGTCTTCCCCCGAGATTTTGTCTAATTTGTTGGTCCCCTATGCACCCACACTCCAGCTACGCTCTGCTGAGCAATTTCCTGCAACGGTTCCCCGGGTGAAACTCCTCAGAGTGGGGGGCCGGTACTCTCGGTATCTTGCCGCTAAATTATGGAACTCTCTCCCTGACCAGATTTGTCGGCTAGATTGTCTGTTGTCCTTCCGTAAGGCCATCAAAACCTACTTATTCCCCACGGTCTAGCCCCTAGCTCCCTACTGACACTGCTGCAAGCGTGGGGCGCCTCTTCGCTGAGGCAGCTGCGCGCTATACAAACTTACCTAACATTACATAACATTACATACAATTGGGGGTTACTACATAAGTAACCCAATGCCTAGTTGGGACCAAAACGTGGTCCTAACGCGCTACCAGTCAGCGCAAAAATCCACACCGGGGCACAAAGAGAATAAAAAAAGAGGCACCTATCCGTGATACTGAGTCTGTGTGAGAGGTGGGCACCGAGGATAGACCAAGGGCTCAATGGCTGTCACACACAAATTATTGTCAATATATAATAACATCCATCAAACGTGATGGGACTGCTGGTCGATTACCAGAGGAATAATTAGTGGAGTGAATAAAGTGGAACGTGAACCACGATATCCTACAGCAAGGTGCAAGCACCTTGACTACATTTATAATTATTAAAGGAAAATTGACCCACATATGTTTTTATTTATGTTTGTAATCTTTTTCTGTTATGATATTCCACTACCTAACTTGCTATTTGAAGAACCGTATGCTACCCCTTCTATTTTGTGCACTGACGCTTTCTGCTACCCCACAGACAACTAGCCAAATTACACTCCGTCTCTACACGTGTAACTGTTTTTGAGATAAGGGACACTGAACTGATGCCACTGCATTTTTTGCATAATTTATAGATTTGCTATATTAGTTGCATAATTCATCATCTGCTGCATAACCTGCAGATTTTATTTTAAAAAAATGTTTCCAGCTCAAACGGTTCAAATGTTACTAAAAACACAACGGCGCATGTTGCTGCGTTTTGAAAGGCCTTTTGTGAGGGCTGACTGGTCTCCTTTGTATTGATTATTGCTGTATTTGGGTGTTAACTGGTAGTAATGAGATGGAACCAATGCCCAGACAGTGTTAACAAGTGTAACAAGCAAAGCCAATCGGTTTTTGCAATCCGAAAGCTATTGGCATTGCCAATATCAAGGTCTTTTAGCCATGTTGAATAGCAGCGTGGCTGAATGTCATAAAAAAAGTACTATGACCCAGCGTGGACTCTATTCTGAACTCCTGTATCTGAAAGCACTTTCATGCGCGCTAATGAAGAAAAAAGCAATGCGCGATAATGAAGAAATCTTTGGGGGTGAAATAAAATATTTGGTCAAGAGCACACTCTGCTGTATTCTGTACTTACATATTTGAAAACGCTTTTATGCACGACAATGAAGTAATTTAAGAACCCTTTCCTCGCTGTGCAGAAACTGGCAACCATAACTTCACCTCCATGAAGGAAAAGCTCCCTTTCAGATCTTGCCCGTCTGCAAGAATTATTTGAACAGACATAAAGAGCATTTCAAATGGCGATGTATTTAGTGAATGAACTCGTCTGGTCATTTGCACCCATTCCCCAAAGCACACTGTGGACAATATTGCATGTCCAAAGAAAAAGTGAAAACAAGCTGTTGGACTACACATCTCTCCCATCTCCCCTCCGGTCCGTTGTGACATCAGACAACAAGAATCCTTCACTTAGTAGCAAGCACATGCAGTGCTGCAGAAACATGACTTCTTTGACCGGACGCTTCGGTCTTTTCTCTGTAGAGCCCTGGTTTACAATAAATAGAAACTGCAAGTAGTGTCTCGTGCGAGACTCTTTAAGCGCCCCTAATGGTGAGTAGAAGCAACATGGAAGTTGTACAGACAGTCTAGTTTATGCACGTCACGTCGGCGACGTGACGTGTGGGCGGCACCAGCGGCTGCGCGCGGAGAGGGGCGTGCAAGGGCGCGAAGAGCGCGAAAAGGAGCAGAGAGAGCCGGCAGAAGGAGCAGAGGCTCGGCGCTCTTTGGGGGTTGTTAAATAATAAAAGCAGTTAATCAAGACTGGCTCCAGAGTGCTTATTGGTGTGTGCCTGCATCATTACAATGGCGACGAGGGTGGGATGATGACCCCCCAGCAAGGCAGGACCACCAACCCTACCCCAAGACAGCAAGGAGAGCACCAGAGGCACCAGGACCACCACACAAGGCGCAGACGATTAGGAACATCCTGGTGCTGGACAACAGGTACCCCAAAGAGCGTGGCAGAGCCAGACACACCGGAAGGTGCGGCGCAGAGGAGTGAAACAGGGGGGACAGACCCCAGGAACCAGGACAAAGGGCACCGACCCACACAATAAACCGCAGGACCAGAGAACGCGCGCTGGAGAACTCACAGGGAACTGAGGGGGCCGACACAGATAGTCCCCGAGCCCAAGCAAGCGAAGAAGAACAGGACGACACACCAGGGAGTCCCCGCAGCCGAGGAGGAACATTATCCGCGGTAAAGAGAGAGAAGATGAGCTCGCAAACAGGTTACGCGACGGCACCGGTACAGTTTTAACCTCGCCCAGGGGAACCCCTCATGAAATGGGAGGACTGGAGAGAGTACATAGACAATTTCATAGGTGTCCTGGAAGATGAGAACGAAGAAGTGTTCAAACCCCAGAGGAAGAAGCGCATCTTGCTACTGAACCTAGGCCCAGAAGGTCTTCGGATTTACAAGAGCTTAGTCCCGAAACAGAGAACAGCCACAGACGATGATGTGTACGCACATGCACTCGACGACCTCAATGAACATTTCAGACCGGCAGTGTGCGTGTTGGTGGACAGGTTTAATTTTCAACAGAGGAAGCAGAGGCAAGGAGAAACGGTGGAGGAGTACGTGGCGGCACTGAAACGGCTGGCAGCTACGTGCAGGTACGCCAACTGGGAAGAAGAGTTCATCAAGGACCAGGTGGTGATGCACACCACGTGCACGAATGTGCAGGACAAGCTATGGGCCAGTGGAGACACCACACTGAAAGAGGTGTTAGTCATCGTAAAAAGAGCGGAATTAGCACGTCGATGTGCTGAAGTGACGAAAAAAGAAATGGCGTCCAGCACGATGGTGAACAAGGTAGATGAAGAAGGGCCTCGCAGAGAGTATCAGAACAGGAAACCAATGGACAGAGGGCCCAACAAGTGGCAAAGCAACACAAGCACGTCAGCAAAAAAAAAGGGGGCATCAGGAAGCCTTGCTACAGGTGTGGGAGCTGGTCGCACGAGGCACATGATCGGAAGTGCCCGCATTCCGCGCAAAGTGCACGTACTGTGGAATAATTGGCCACTACGAGAAGGTTTGCAGGAAGAAGGCCTCCAAGAGCATGGTGAGATGTGTGGGTCAAAGCAACGACGATCCGGACGACGATACAGAGCCAGAAGAAGTCACCGTGATTTACATTGAGGACCAGGTACTAAGCACAGAGGGCAAAGTCCTGGGCAGAGAAGGAAGACGTACGATGAAACCAGTCTTGGAAATGGCTATAGGCGGTGTCAAGATCAACGTGGTGGCAGATACAGGATCACCCTTCACCATCATCCAGAGAGCAGTATGGGAGGAGAAATTTGCACCACGTCTCGGCCCGGAGCTAGAAAAACTAGACATCCGCCCAGTCACGTACAACGGAGACCGCATACCAATGGCGGGATTCAGACCCTTGACCTTCGAATTTCGTGGCCGGTCGGCACACTGCAAACTCTATGTATCAGAGAGAGGACCGTCGGTCTTAGGATGGCTAGATCAAGGCGACCTGGGCATCAAGCTGGATCCGGGAGACAAGGAGCAAATACTTCTGACGGACCAGGTAACAGTGCCAAGTCTGGACAAATGGAGAAGCGAATATCCCAAAGTATTTGGAGGCACTGTAGGGAAGCTGGAAAAATTCGCCCACAAAATCATTCTGAAGGAGGACGCCGTCCCGGTGGTCCACAAAGCAAGGAACGTCCCATTGGCGGTAAGAGAAGCTGTAAGAGAAGAACTCCAAGACTTGGAAAAGAAGGGGATCATAGAACCCATCACGTGCGCTGAGTGGCTGGCGCCCTTAGTAGTGGTTAAGAAACCCAACGGAAAGGTCCGGTTGTGCGTCGACCTGAGAGAACTGAATAAAAACATTGTGGTGGAAAGGTTCCCCTTGCCCAGGATAGAGGAGATGCTGGCCAACACCAGGGGGATTAAGTGGTACTCAACCATAGACTTGACCTCCGCGTACCATCAAATAGCTATGCACCCGGACAGCCGCAAGCTAACATCCTTCATCACCCCGTTTGGGTGCTATCAGTTCCGCCAGATGCCATTCGGCTTAGCTTCAGCAGCGGCGGTGTTTCAGAAGATGATGCACCAATTATTCAAGGACATCACTGAAGTCCAATACTTTCAAGATGACATCTTGGTGATGGGAAGAGACATACCAGACCACGACATGAAGTTGGCAAAAGTATTGAAGATCCTAGAAGGGAAAGGACTCACGGCCGAATGGTCCAAATGCCGAATAGGGATGAACTCGGTAACCTACCTGGGGCATGAGATAGGAGCGCAGGGTGTAACTCCTAAAGCAGAAAATGTCAGGGCGATCTGTGAAGCACCATCCCCCACCACCAAGGAAGAGGTCAGGTCATTCCTGGGAATGGCAGAGTATTACGGGAAATTTGTGCAGCACTTTGCCTCAAAGACTCATTACATGAGACAGCTCACAAAAGAAAACACGGAATTCAAGTGGTCAGAAGACACACAAAGGGAATTCGAGATCATCAAAAAGGAAGTGGCTGGAGCTATACCTCTCCAAGGATTCGACCCTCAAGGCAAAACCGTCCTAACCACAGATGCCAGCGACAAGGGACTGGGTGCTGTTCTCATGCAAGACCGAGGGCAAGGACAGTTGGAAACGATCAGCTTCGCCTCGCGCACACTGAGTGAAACAGAGAAAAAATACAGTGTGATAGAGAAGGAGATGCTGGCGGTGGTGTGGGCCACCACGCGGTTCCGACAATTCCTGTGGGGCACCAGGTTTCAGTTGCGGACTGACCACAAACCGTTACTGAGAGTGCTGACATCGAGTGGCCATGCAGAGGCCACGCCCGCATATCAAAAATGTCGCTAAAACTTCTTGAATTCAGGTATGATGTGGAACATATACCAGGCAGCAAAAACAAGGTCGCGGACTACTTGAGCCGAGCGGCAGCCCTGGAACCAGGTGAGGAAGACAAGGCCGGTACAGAAGAATGGGTGGCACTAATGGAGGATCACGAAAGAGTCATCAGCCTTCAAGAATGGACACAGGCGTATGAGGAAGACCAGACCTTGGTAGAGGTGAAAACATACATCACCCAAGGTTGGCCGGACAAGAGACACGTCCAGAGAGAACTCAATCCATACTTCGAAGTAAGGGAGGAACTATCATTGGATAATCAAGGAATATTCGTGTATAGAGGTGAGAAAGTTATCCCCCCGACAAGCATCATACCCAGATTGCTGGACATGCTACATGAAGGGCACCTAGGCATTGGTAAACTCAAACTGCGCTCCAAGCAAGACTATTGGTGGCCAGGGATGGACATAAGAGCAGAACGGCACGTAAGGGAGTGCGCGAGGTGCCAAGGTGCGGACAAGACACTCAAACCACTGCGCCCAGCATTGGGTACATTTGAAACACCAAGAAACCCATGGGAAGAGCTGTCAGTTGACATCTTAGGCCCGATCCTAGACACGCAAGGAGTCCAGAAGTACGTGTGTGTCCTCGTCGACAAATTTTCGAAATGGCCAGAAGTAAAGATAGAAGAAGCTATGGACACTGAGACAATAGTAAAGTTCCTGGCAGACACCTTCGTGAGGGAAGGCATACCCAAGTCCATCCTCAGTGACAATGGGCCACAATTCCGATCGGAAAAATGGGACAAATTCATGAAAAGAAATGGCATCCTGGCGAAGCACACTTCCATTTACCACCCGGCGGGAAACGGCCAGGTTGAACGCTTCAATAGAGTGGTGATGGGATCGATCCAAGCGGCCATCTCGGACAACAAAGACTGGGAGAAGGACATATGGCACATGTTATGGGCATACAGGATCACTCCCACAGGTACTGGCTATAGCCCCTTTCAGTTACTGCGCGGCAGGGAACCATTCACTCAGGACAACCGAGTGTGGAAGGAAAAAACGATAGTAAGCGAGTGGTCCCCTGCAGTAGTGCGTGCCAACATAGAGAAAGCTCAGGCAGTATACACAAGACATTGAAACGAGCGGAGGAACGTGCGTGACACTGAGCTCAAGGAAGGAGAATGGGTGAGAGTAAAGCTGCCCCCACTACAAAGAAAGGGAGAGAGCAAATACAGCAAGCCCATGCAGGTGAAGGAAATTAAGGGCAGAGCGGCCAGATTGAGTGACGGTAACATATGGTCACAGGACCGCATGGCTAGATGCAATAAGATCCTAACTTGGGACTATGGAGGAGCAGAAGAAGGAGAAGAAGAAAACGAGCCCGGGAAACAGGAACACCAGGAGAATGAAATTGCCCTGAGGGGAGGAGAACTACGACAAGGTGAAGAAAGGAGCATTGAGCAGGAGATGAGAGCGGATGAGAATGGCGGTGACAGAAATGGACAAGGAGAAGCAAGAGAGAGCAGAAGAGACGGCGAGGAAGAGAACCTCACCACCCCAGTAAGACAGACTCGGAGTGGCAGAGCAGTGGTGAAGCCCAAGAGGTTCAGAGACTATGACCTGAGCGACGGACTGTAAGTTATAAATGGTTGTGTGGAAAAAAGGGAGATATGTAGAGACAGTCTAGTTTATGCACGTCACGTCGGCGACGTGACGTGTGGGCGGCACCAGCGGCTGCGCGCGGAGAGGGGCGTGCAAGGGCGCGAAGAGCGCGAAAAGGAGCAGAGAGAGCCGGCAGAAGGAGCAGAGGCTCGGCGCTCTTTGGGGGTTGTTAAATAATAAAAGCAGTTAATCAAGACTGGCTCCAGAGTGCTTATTGGTGTGTGCCTGCATCATTACAGAAGTGGAACAAGAAACAGGGTCGGAGGGCAGGTGATCGGGATAAAAAGCAACAGGGAGGGGGGTTGTGGGACCGGAAGAAGCAACATTTATATAGGGAAGTGGGAGAAATAATAAAAACAAGCAGCGAAGCGGGAGGGGAACAGGTGCACTGTGAAACCAACATCTGACATTTGATCTCAGTCTTTGAATGAAGCCTGGCAGTGACAGCAATAGCTCCAGTAACCTGATGCAAGCAGTCCAAGTAAGCAAAATGTAAATAAAAAAACTGAGTTTTCACTCACCCACATTGTATTCAAGCAGCAAGACAGGAGGGCAATGGGGATATTTGACCCTGCTTTTTGAATGCACAGAAAATGTGACCAGATAAGAACAAGATTTACAGCAGGGCCGGACTGGCCGTAGAGGGCACCAGGCGTATCCACGGTGGGCCGCTAGGGTGGTGGGCCAGTTTTGGGCCCCTGGGGGGGCCACTTTGTTAACTTTGTTACCAGGGGCCGACAATATCGGCTGCCTGTAACAAAATCGGCCAAAACCAGCCCTAGCAAACAGCTCGGCTGCACCTCCTCACCCCCCTAAGGAGGGCCGGCCGAGCAGTTTGCCAGGGCCGGTTTCGGTTCCCAGTCCGGTGCTGATTTACAGGTATGTTTACAGAGGAGTTTGGAGCGAGTGAAAATATGTGCATCCGTGCTAGGTGCTCTTTAACAAAGAAAAAAGTAGTTCTTGATACAGACCCTAAAATAAAAAGCAGTGGAGGGACAGTGTAATTGGTCCCTGCTCTCGGGGTGGGCTAAACACAGGAAGAGGCATGACAAATGCATGCCATGGTCAAATTAGAAGGAATGAGAGCGACGATGGAGCCAGTAAATGGGAAGCCTATGGATGGGCTGAAGTCCAGAAAGTATATTAGCCGAGACCTGAATGAACAAAATAATGAAATAATAAGCATTACGCCGCATAATTTGGCTTTTCTTGCTGCATAATTACTGAACCCTGACGCATAATTTGGTCCTGCCTTGCCGCATAATTCCAGTGCCCCCAGCTACTTTTATCCAGGCTTCGCTGCATGAACAGATGCCCACTTTTGAATGATTTTCAATCACAAAGTGTTAGACCTGGCACCATTGGCGTGGGTCTCCCTTCCATTTGTTCGCTTTTGTTTCCTCTGTGTTTGCAGGTGTTAGATGCTCTGGACGCTGTACCACTACCATTCAGTAGGGAACAACCCACCAGGGGAAAAATGCACTAAACAACATGAAAGGCGTGTTCCCAATAATAAAAAGAAGAGGACAAAAGTTCCAAAATGTAGAAAATTACACCCACAGAATTGCTCACCTGGGTTTTATTATTTATTTTTCATTTTATTTTTTATTATATTCTCTTTTTTTTGGAAACCAAGTGAGGCAAATATAGAATAAGTCACTTACATAAATCCATTTGCATAAAACTTCACCACTAACTAATCTTATTTAAATACATCATAGTATTTCATTCAGCAAATGAGAGAACAAAAGCAACCCATAAATAACAGTATTCAAAAGAATGTAGATAAAGGTTCACACAATAAAGGTTCAGCAACCAGGAAATATTTACATTAAAAAACGGACACTGGGTCCGGAATTACATTCAAAAACATAAGACAATACGAGCAACAATCAATAAGACAATAACCACTATAACAAACACAAAAGAAAAGCGCCGACGCGCGTTTCGGAAAATACCAAAGAACAATTTTATAAAAATTCCTTCATCAGGGCGCACATATTATGTTTCATAGGCAATAGGTGACCCAGGATTCAGTCATCATAATGTTGAAATAGGAACCAATGTGAACATCAGGGTTGATGGAGCATATCTGTGGGCAAAGAGAAATAACAATATTTTTCTAGATACCAAAAAAGCACTAGGAAGACGGTCAACCATTGAGCAAGACAGTCACACGAAGCATACCACATTTTCACAGAAAAATATAGAAGTGACTAAAAAATCAATCACCATTTTGTTATACCTTATATCCCCATCGAAGCCGAAAAGTTCAGCATCGGTGAACAATAATACACGGGGCGTGGCTAGGCGCGCAATGAGGACGGCAGCACCCGGGTAGAGCTCCGAGCTGAGCCTCCCCTTCCCCGGACTAATTATCCGTTAATTACCGTCGAAACCGCCTGAAACTGCAGGCGGACCGCCAGATAGCTATTCTCGACATCCTGGCCGACTTTTGATTTGGAGATCCACCACCAAAGCACCGGACTTTCTTGAAGCTCACAGGCGGAGCTCGCTACCACGCGACCGGCGTAGAGATCTACGTGAGGCCGGGGACTGGGCCGTGAGTCTGGGCCCCGCCGTGCGGCCTGTGATCCGGACTTGCCAACATCCGACCCCAGCTGAAAACGGACCCTCGGGGACCCCCAGGCGGATTGCTCCCTGTGCCCCCCTCCCTCCCTGCCGGAGTGGAGCCGAGCGCGGCTGCCAGGGGACGTGTGGCGACATCGCAGGTGAGCCGGAGGCCCTGCGCTGGCGGTGGCCGAGGCCGGGGCCGTGGGTGTCGGGCTCCCTGCCCAGGCGCTGCGCTGCGGATGAACTGGGGAGCTCCTGGGGCCACTTGACCGACAGCGGTGACAGCGGGGGCCCGAGGCGGAGGCCCACTACCTGAGTCCTACGGCGAGACCCGGGGTGGCGGCCGCGCTCAGGGCCAAGGACCTGAAGATTGCCTGGGCTCACTAGCGGCTGCCCCTCTCCCCTTGCGGCGGAGTAGACACGGGAGACCTGGTCAGTCGATGCTTGGCGGAACAACACAGCGAGGCAGAGGACGCCCGGACTTGTGGTGCGGTGGGCGGGCCGGCAGCCCGAGCGCCTGCGGAGGCGAGGCCGGTGCTTGGAGTGCAGACCGGGAGCGGAGGTAAGAGGGCCCTGCCTGCCTAAATCGGGGAGACACCTGCAACCCCCCCAACCACTGGCGCTCCCTCCATGGACAAGCCCGGAGCCACGCAAAAGAGCTGATATCCGCGGCGACCGGCCCACACCGGCTACACACACGTGTAGACAGTACCCATACCCCGCTGACCACGGCGCCTCCTCACTGGACGACCTGTGTGGGGGGGGGAACGCTACTGGATTGGGACCCCCCACCTCCCCCTCTACATCATAGTGCAGTGGGCAGACCTAGGGGGCACAGCGTCAGCTAGTTGCGACACTTCGAGGCGCGGCCGCGCCTTTCGGGAAGCGGGGGACTGCACGAGGCGGACACTGTGGGCCCCGACCGAAAGCTGCGCTGATTGTTCCTTGGGGGACCACTGGATCGCAACAACACTGCTCTGGGCGATCAGTTGACGGTGCGCATTAGCCGCGCTTGGTGTCCCCGGACTCCCCAGCAACCACAAACCGCAGGCTGACCCCTCCCACTGGCCTAGAAAGGACCTGCGGCCCCTGCAACTGTGGGATCGGGCTCACCTGGGGGCCCGACTACCAGCAGGAGGCACACGATACCTGAGACTGGGATTGGCGGCCTGCCACAACGCGCCACTACACAGGCCCACCTCTCACGTGGGAAACTCATAGAGGACAAGCTGCGCTGCCCCGCGGGTACAGGTGCCGGGAGCACCCCCCTGTGCTCTGACGACACGGCTGGACTTGGGGACGACGGTTACCCCGCCCCCTGGCTTTGCTACCGGTGGAGTCACCTCGCATATGTCCGGAGGAGTGAGAACCCGCACTGGCACCGGAGGAGCCCCGCCGAAGGGAAAATCGGACAAGACATTACGCAAGATGGCGGCTGACCAGGTTACATCACGGTTGGATAGCGTGCTCGCTGCCATGGAGCGCTTGGAACAGTCCCTCCAACAGACCAGGACGTCCCTGGAATCTAAAATAGACAGTGTCGCCATAGACCTTACCCACCTGCGAGACGACCACAAGAAATTGGCTGATCGCACTAAGGTGCTGGAGGGAACAGTACATGATCTTGGCCCCAAAGTCTCACAAACTGACAAGCAAGTACAAGATCTCCTGAACAGGATAGAATTCCTAGAGGACAGAGCCGAGGACGCGGAAGGGAGGGCGAGACGCAACAACATCAGGCTCGTCGGTGTCCCGGAAAAATGGGAAGGTGCCAGACCGACTCAACGTGTGGAAGACTGGATACGTGAGCTATTACCTGAGGACGCACTCTCGTCGCAGTTTGTGGTGGAGCGAGCGCATCGAGTACCCACGAGACCTCACACTACCGGTTCCAACCCGAGGCCGCTACTCTTCAAGGTCCTGAACTACCGTGACAGAGACACTATCTTAAGGGAAACCAGGCGGCTCGGAGAGGTCCGGATCGACAACACCACGGTGATGTTCTTCCCTGACTACACCATACAAGTGCAACGCCAACGCCATGATTTCCTGGAAGTGAAGCGTCGACTACGGGAAGCAGGCCTCAAGTACTCCCTACTCTTCCCTGCAAAACTGAGGGTAGTGGCACGAGACAAAACCTACTTCTTTAACAACCCTGTGGAGGTGAGCGACTGGCTCGATAGCGGAACGGACACAGCGCCGAGAAATGCACAACATCCTGAGACGCGACCCCGAGGGCGAGGACCGCGACGCAGACGCAGGAACAGAGGCCACGCGAACGACCGCCCGGACGCTGCGGCTCACCACTCCCCGCCGCTGGACCAAATGCTCCAGGAACAACGGGACGCTCTCCGTAGGGTCTCCCAACTAAGTGCTTCACCGACCTCAGACAATGCTCAAGCCATGAGCCCGCAGATGGCTCAAAGCGACGATGAAGCTATTTACGGGATTCCAGACTCTCAACTATAGGTGGAGCTTCCGGAGGTCACGCCTCAAACGGCTGATATGCCCCATTGAAACATGACACATGCAACCGACGGCTGACACCGGGGCGGCGGAGGTGAGACTCATGGACGACCGGCCACTGAGATGAAGCGGATGCGGCTGCAGCTGGGGAAGCCCCTCGCCGCCCTGGGAACAGACGGAGAAGCTCTAGCGCAGTGAGTACCCACCCACAGGTATGGACGCTGAGAGGGCACCGTGGGGGTGGGTTTGTTATTTCAACCATCCATAACACGTGGACGAGCTTCTACCCCGCACAATCGGGGGGTACAGTTTGTCTCTCTCACTGATGTGTGCATAGTCACCCGGAAACTGAACCACTGATGAGGACATGGCCTATTTGACTGCCGCATTTGGCTATAAGGCGGGAATCGTTTGTGGTCCGGGGAAGGGCAACAGACAAATTGATCTCACTTGATTAGACATTGGAGAACTGCCTTATTGATACCTAGCTCAAGCTGCCCCCTAGACTTGAACGTTAATATTTCGCCCTATTGGCGTGTTTGGACGGCGACATGTTCCGTTGCCGACCTTTTGGTATTTACTGCTGTTTAGCACTGTTTGTAAACCCAGTTGCATTCCTCTTTCCCCACATCAGAGTACTGCCTATGCCCTGGATCGTAATGTCGGCGTTTGTGTCTGCGGGGGGTGAAAGGGGGAGGCGGGGTAACTTGTGGAAGCGGTTGCTTGGAGGGTGGGTGCCAGGAGAGGCGGATGCCTCATACCAAGATAGTGAATATGGCTGAAATTAAGATCTGCACATGGAATGTGAGAGGAATGCACACACCGTGGAGACGTTACCAAATATACTCATATTTACGTCGCCATAAATTCCATGTAGTTTTATTACAGGAAACGCATCTAAACAAGGCTGAGGTCCACGCGCTGCGTAGGAGATGGCGCGGACAAATTTATGCCACTGAATACTCCTCTTATGCCCGTGGGGCACTCATATGGATAAGGCCGGGGACACCTTGGGCAGACATGGATACACAGATAGATGCGGGAGGCCGATACGTGATAGTGAGAGGTAGACTTGATGGGCACCCGGTGGTACTTGCCTCCATATACTCTCCTAACACTGAGCAGGGGGGCTTCCTCGACTGCCTCTCCACGGCACTGGCGCCCTGGCATGGGCTTCCGTGGATCCTTGGAGGAGACAGTAATTGTGTCCTGGACATACACTTAGACAAGTCCACTGCTCCCCCACCTAACGCTCAGACACACGTCACGACGAAGGCTCTCCTCAACTGGGCCCAACAATGGCGCCTACAAGACGCATGGAGGACCCGCAACCCCACGACACGCACATACTCCTATTGGTCAGGCGCGCATGCACTACATGTCCGCCTGGACAGATACATGGTTTCCCCTGACCTCCTTCCGCTAGTCCTAGATTCTCAATACATGGGCCGCACCCACTCAGATCATAACCCTCACACACTGACCATTGCATGGGACGCCCCGCATCCTCCCATTCCCACCTGGCGCCTCCAACCAGACCTCTTACTTGACGCGACATTCCGAGAATCCTTGCTTACACAATCGGCCCAATACTTTGAACTAAATGCTGGCACGGCGTCCTCTCCCCAAACCAAGTGGGATGCTTTCAAAGTGGTGACACGGGGGCTCTGCCTGGGAACGCAGGGACACATGAGACGCCAAATTGAACGAGACCTGACGAGACTGGAATCGGAACTGCTAGACCTCGAATGCCCTGCGGGGGGGGGTGCGGACGCCCGACTGACTACTGCTAGGGCGGAGCATGACCGCCTACTAGACCGTCTGAAAAGTGTTAACTTTGCGGCACACTCTGCTCGGATCCACAGACAAGGTGACAGACCAGGTAGATTGCTGACCTGGCTGATCGCACGGGAAGACCGATCGGCTCCAATATCGACCATACAAGCCGGAGATGGCAGGTCACTATACTCTCAGCGCCAAATACATGAGGCATTCACGGAACATTACACTGGCCTATACCACTCCCGACTCCATGTACCGCTACCTGCCATTATGGACTATCTCTCTGCCATACGATTGCCTACCCTGACAGAGGCACAACAGGATGACCTCGGAGCACCACTGGACCCCGAGGAGCTCCGCGACACCATCTTTAACCTCTCGAACGGTAAGACCCCGGGACCGGACGGCTTACCGGCCGAGTTCTATAAGGCTGCCTCAGACATCCTGATCCCACACCTGGTGAAGATGTACTCCGCGGCTGCTGATAGCTTCGCCCTGCCCCCGACCCTTAATGAGGCGACGCTTGTCTCCTTACTCAAGCCTGGCAGAGATGGCACGCAGATGGGCTCTTACAGCCCTCTCGCACTTTTGAACACAGACTACAAGATTCTTGCCTCCGCACTAGCCCGCAGGCTGGCCCCTATGGTTCCTACGTTGGTACATCAAGACCAAAACGGGTTTGTACCGACGAGACACACATCCCACAATATCCGACGACTATTTCGCTTGCAGGAATACGCCACGAGACAATGGCCACGAGCAGGATGCCTTGTGCTCGACCTGGAGAAGGCTTTTGACTCGGTGGAGTGGCCCTACCTGCGAGCAGTGTTGGAGAAGTTTGAGTTAGGGGATGACTATCTGATGATGGTCGGCCTCTTATACAGTAAGCCCACGGTCCGAGTCCGCACTGGGACATTACTCTCTGACCCTATTCGAGTGCGGAGGGGCACTAGACAGGGTTGCCCACTGTCACCCCTGCTGTTCTCCCTAGCAGTGGAACCCCTAGCCGCGATGCTCCGGTCGCAGGGAGCTGACTGGGGAATACCGTTGGCGGACGGACTACATGTGATGTCCTTATATGCCGACGACCTACTCTTATACATTAAGGACCTCAACAACGTCCCGGAGTCCCTTACTACCATCTTCGGCACCTTTGAGGAAATGTCGGGATTACGAGTAAACTGGGCCAAATCGGGGGCCTACTCCTTTAGCCCGGACGTTCCCAAATGTGACATATGCATCGGGGTGGAAGTTTGCAGTGGTACCCCAGTACGTTCAGATACCTCGGGATCTACATCTACCGAGACCCAATGGACATCTTGGAGGGCAACCTGATGAGGGCGATCGCCTCTACCAGAGCACAAGTGGGGTTCTGGAACACGCTGCCGCTCAATGTCCCTAGTCGCATAGCCTTGGCTAAAATGATAGTGCTACCGCGGCTGTTATACTATTTTGCGAACATACCAACATATGTACCTACCCGGGTGTTCCGAGACCTTGAAGTCCTGCTACGAAACCTGATTTGGAACAAAGGTCGGCCTCGGGTCGCATTGACAAAACTCTACCTGCCCACTGCAGAGGGCGGACTAGCAGTTCCAAACATGGAATTATATTATCTGGCAGCACAAATGCAGTGGGTGTCGAGCTGGTTAGGTGGTAAGAATCTGAGCGACACGGCTACAGATACCACCGTTTGGTCCCTGTTCCAGATTCAAATACTGTTCCATCCGCTGACTCGGACTCCAAGACCGCCGCAACTGCTACTTGCAGTGGCACGCAGATGCTTCCTCCGCTGCTTACGCCTAACACGGACTACGACGCCATATGCGCCGATATTGCCACTGTTAGGAACCCCAACGACGGCAGGGACCCTATCCGCTGTACAGTTGGATAGCTGGATCGCCGCAGAGGTGGAAACGATGGGCGACCTTTACTCTGACGGCGCCCTACTACCCTTTGCAGCCCTCGTGGAGGATGCATCCCTCCCGGCTGGACAGTTCCTGACACACGCTTCCCTCGTCCATGCGTTGACCACCGCTTGGGGGGACATGTCTAGTGAGCCACCGACACACCATTTCTTGCAGTACTTGCATGTCATGAGCAACGGCACTCACATTATTCATTGGCTAACACAAGCGCTTCTCCTACCTACACACCCGGCGACTGTACACCTAAGGGACAAATGGGCGACAGACAGAGGGCGGGACTGGACGGACAAAGAGTGGGCTATGATCCTGGCTGGTCCAGTGAACATCCCCCACAGCCCTCCCTTTAAAATCATACAATTTTATATACTGCACCGCGCATATCTCACCCCTGACAAAATAAATAAATACTTTTCAGTAACAGACACAGCCTGCGGCCGCTGCTCTCTCATAGGCGCTGATCTCCTCCACATGCTCTGGCTCTGTCCTGCCCTCCAGCAGTACTGGGACGGAGTGACCAAGATACTCCGACATTGCACTAGGGAACAAATACCGAACACGTGGGAAGCGTGCATAATGGGTTTGTATAAGCGCACGCACCTAAATAGGGTCCAGACTAGATACTGGGATCTTGGCCTTATCACAGCCAAAAGACTACTCACGAAGAGATGGAAAGCAGCCACACCCCCACACCTCCGACACTGGTGTCTGTCGCTGACAAATTGGGCGCGGGCTGAGAGCTCTGTCCTGCAACGGGAGGAGACAGCGGGGCTCAGAAAATTCCCCATCGCACAACAATGGGAGGACATACTACACTCCTTCCTGCAGAAATGTACGGAACAGGGAATTACGTGAAGGAGCACGTGCTGCCACCCCTACTCCCCGATACGACCCTCCTGTCGCCGTCAGGCTCGACGCACTCTCTGACTTGTACTCTCCTGTCACACACTGCCGATTACCTGCCCCGCTCCCGGAGATGCACCGTCACATGTGACGCTGTGACGAGGGCCCGCGCCCCACACCGGAATGCCACACCCACCGGCCGCTCATGGGCCCACCCCCCCCCCCCTAATAGCTCCGCTGCACTGGCGACTTGCACCTTCCTGAGCCCCGGCCCCCCCCGCCTGCCTACCCCTCAAGACACAACTGCCACGCTGATTCAGACTTCCACTTCCTCGACGCTATGGCAAACTCTACACATACCTGCCCCTACCTACCTCCTGCATAACCCATGTCCCTGTTTTGTAGTTAGTTGTTGATTTGGTTTCATCTTCCCTTAGACCATGTCCGTACACATACAACTTCATGCTTTACACCATTTTGCACCACGGGACACCCTCGGGTGTGACAACCGACGCTTGGACTCCTCGCCTGGGCACTGAGGTGCGGAACAAATCTTTTCACCAGAATGGATACACAGGGAAGTTACACGCCCCCAACGCGCGTAGTCGCCGAACGCTCTCAACACTCCCTCATATGGCGCCGAGCCCGCCTGAATGTTGGCCCGCACAATGGCACTCACTAATGACGCCCATTAGGCACGACAGGCACGGCTGCCACCGCCGCCACTGATGAGAGTAGATTCGGCACATCCGCTTTGAACCACTGACTTTATACAGGAAAAACCCATAGACCACACACTTACTGGACACTGAATGTATACATGCTATGGTATGATGTGAAATACTGACATACGCTGCCGGACCCCAGGGTTGCCGGACTTGAAGCTGTGTACAATTACCTTATGTATTGCAAAGTTTTATATCTGCAGCTGGCCCGACTGGGTTGTAAGCTATGATGCTGTGTACACTACGTGTTGGACAATAAAGGTCTTAAAAAAAAAAAAAAAAAAAAAATCATTGAACAATAATACACACCTCAAAAGTGTGGGATCAAAGAGAATAAGCTTCTTTGAATTAATAGAGGGCGCAACAGACGATATCCTGTGTATGGCGCTGTCCTGGATGGATAAAGCCAAGACGATAAAAAAATGAAGGATTATAGTAACCAAAGGATATTCTCAAAGTATAGCTACATAAGTAGGTATGTACTATGAGCACGAAAAATAATAATCTATGCTCTGGGGTCTGACTGTGGACCACTAGTATGGAATCCCCGTACATGCTCAAAGGAGAATATCGGGGAAATGCAGGGATGGTTAACATGCAATGTCCTATAAAGGGGAGGGAAAAATCCATTGCTCATCTATATAAGCCCAGCAGCTGTAAAACGGGACCAAACGGTCTATTTCCTATATCGAGAAGATCCAAAGAAGGGTATTTCGAAGGGTCCAAACATTTCCGTGATGATTAAAAACAAGAGTCTAAGGAAAAGTAACATGCAGTACACTAAATAAGGGGGAAACAACTCATATAACACAAGGAGTGAAAAGGTTTAAGGGTAATGTGCACATTTATTGCACAGTAAGGCTGACAAGACTCCTCCCCTCTTCCTCCTCCCAGGTCCCCGGGGGCACAGGCTTACCAAAAGATAAACTCCAGGGGGATCAATTCTTATGAGAAAATTACGGTAAGAGTAATGCAGACTCCCTGCCAGGGTGATAATGTGTCCTAAACAGGCGAAAAAACAGACAAAAGGATCGAATTAGGAGTCTGTGAGTGTGGAAAATAGCTAGGAACCAAAAAACACACCGGGGCCCCTAAATACCGCTTACCTGTATTAGGTAGTCCTCATCGTGACGTCTGAATCGTGGTCCCATCGTTTGAACGCGGTCAATCAAAAGAATCATGGGAAATTGACCTTCCCTAAATATAGCGTGGACCCAATCAGAAACAGGAAGATCTGCACCTACGGGTGCTGAAAGGGAGAATTAGACCGCCAAAACAGATGACTCAGTGGTAAATATCACGTGCCGTTTTTAAGCCCAATAAGCTTGCCAGAGGGGGTGATGGTAAAAAAGGTAATGACAATAAAAAACGGACTGGAGCAGCTACGGAAAAAGTAGCGGCCATATTGCACGCTACCGCGAAGGGAGTTATGTTATGTTATGTTATGTTATGTTATTTTTATTTGTACCGCGCACAGCTGCCCCAGCAAAGGGGCGTCCTGGCGCTTTAGGGTCCTTCCCTAAAGGTAGCCTGAAGCCAGTAATGATCCGCAAGGCACAAATCCGCAGAAGCGTTCACAAGCAGGAAAGAAAAACTCAAATACCACACGAAATAAAGTGGTGATGGGGTACTACAAATAGTTTTTTTCAATACTGGCGGTCGTCCAAACATAAAAATTAAAGGAGAACTGGGGCTGACTATTAGAAATGATGAGGAATAAAGGTGTAAACCTTTAATATCATGCACTAAGCAGCAGGAAAAGTGAATAAACAGAAACTAGACGCCGAAATAGAAATAGACCATAAAGTAAAATGTTCTTTTTATGTCACAGAAGACAAAAAATTGTTAGGTTCAGGCTTAAAGAAGTCAAAAGATAATGACCATCAAAACAGAAGACAACCATAGGCTAATTAAATGATGGCGTTTTACCACGAAGGCATTCATTCAGACCTGACACAGCTGTCTGAAGAGTGAAAATCCAAAACACCTCCCCCTTGCCTCTAAGGGCATCAATGTTTCCATCTTTAGGGCAGTTAACATGTTCCAAAATAAGCCATTTAAGGTCTTCAATAGAGTGCTTGAACTCCTTCCAATGAGAGACTAGCGGTGCCCCAGTGCGAAGATTATGAATAGATGATTTATGTTTGCAAAATCGCATCCGGAATTGTCTTCCTGTTTCACCAACGTAGCCCTTATGACAGGGGCAGAGCAGAAGGTAGATGACGTTGGTGGTACGACAATTAGTCATTTCTTTCAGAAGGAACTTTCTTTTACCCCAGACAAGTTCAGGGGTGGTCATGACGGAATCACATGCGTGGCAACTGCCACATCTGTGACTGCCTTTGATAGGATTGAAGCCTAAAATAAAACTCTGGATCAGGCCAGGTTCAGTTGGTATAGACGCTCTAATCAGAGCATTCCTAAGATTCCTGTTGCGCTTGAATGCAAAAATGGGTTTCGGTAATTTTTCCACTGATTTATCTACATTCAAGATATGCCAGTGGAAGTTGATGATATATCTCAATTTGTCATTAAAGTTGGAGTGAGTAGTCACTACCACCAATTTCGGTTCTTTCTTTTCCTTGTTGGGACTCAAAAGGGCATCACGGTTAAAATATTTAGCTCTCTTATAAGAGTCCCTAACCAGTCTATGAGGATATCCCCTCTTAAGAAACTTAGGGCTCGATTCCGATCCTGGAAAAAAAACGTCCGTACGATTCGTATCCGGAGCCCTCTCCGTACGAATCGTACACATGCCGTATGACCCGACGAGTACGATCCGGACCGGGGTATGAGGACGTGATTTGTGCGGTCCACGTCAGGTAAGGGCGATTCGTACGGAAAAACACAATCACATACACACCGTACGGTCCGTACACCCCATGATCAGAGGGGTACGGTGCGTACCCCTGCGATCATTGAGTGTACGCACCGTACCCCGCGATCGGAGGGTTTACGCACCGTACACCCAGCGAACATGGGGTATGGTGCGTACACCCCATGATCGCGGGGTACGGTGCGTACACCCCATGATCGCAGGGGTACGCACCGTACCCCTGCGAGCATGGGGTGTACGCACCATACCCGGGGGGGTGGGGGTTCCGTACCTGTTTCGAGGCGAACTCTGCTTCTCCGGATGTTTTCGGCTCCTGTAGAAAAAGCGCCGTACGGTGCGTACCCGACACGAATCGTACTTGCTGGTTCGGAAAAACCAGCTGCGACCCGTACGGATGTCGCGTACAGCGGGTTCCGAGGGGGATTTGTACGCGGATTAGATTCGTAAGGGTCTCTGTACGATTCGTACGGTGTCCAGCTCCTGGTACGAATCGCACTTTGTCGTACGTATGGGGGACATTGCAGGTTACGATTCGTACGTGAAAAACGCTCCATACGGCTATTTGGAGAAGTTTTTCCTGAATCGGAATCAACCCCTTAGTCTTAAGTTGGGAAGCATGTACCTCAAAGTTGTTAATATCGGTACAATTCCGGCGGAGTCTTAGAAACTGGCTAAACGGGATACTATTCTTCTGACTCCGGGGATGGTAACTTTCGTAGAAGAGAAGGATATTTCGTGCCGTTGGTTTAGTATAGAGGGATACCTCTATGGACTGGTTGGTGGATTGAATCCAAACATCCAAAAATTCAATTCTAGAAGAGCTGGTATTTACACTGAATTTAAGGTGCGGATCACAGAGGTTGATCCACAATATACATTTGTGGAGTTTTTCTTAAGGGCCATTCCAAATAAAGAAAACATCGTCAATGAAACGATTGTTGCTGGTGATATTTTCGTAAAAAGGAGCAATCTCGTTATAAATAAATCTCTCCTCAAAGGCACCCATATACGTATTCGCAACAAGGGGGGCACAAGCTGCGCCCATGCTGATGCCATGGACCTGTTGATAGATGGTATTATCATATTCAAAGAAATTTTCTTTCAGAACAATGGGCAAACATTCAAGAATAAATAGTTTTTCAGATTGGCAATCAGAACAATCAAGCATTTTCTTTACTGCCTGCAATGCCCCTTCCTGTGGGATAATAGTATAAAGGACCTGAATGTCCATTGAGACCAAAATATCAGTATTCGCATTAAAGCTCAGTCCCTCAATTTTATTGATGAGATGTCCAGTATCACGGACATAAGCAAGGAGACCACAGATCACGGGGAAAGTCAGGCATCCACAAATTTCGAAAGTGGTTCTGTTAGTGAACCAATTGTTAAGACAATGGGTCTGTATGGAGGAGTTTGAATATTCTTGTGCATTTTAGGCACACCATACAAGACTGGAATTTTGAAGAAGGTTTTGTTAAAAAATTCAAATTCATGATTACAGATAGACCCTCGTTCAAAGGCTCTCTGTGTAACCTCCAAGATTTCAGATTGAATTCTCTTTGAGGGGTATGACATGACCCGCCGGTAGTGTTCAGGATGATTGAGCATACACAGTATTTGTTCCTTGTAATCCTGACTATCCAGAACTGCAATGCCACCACCCTTGTCGCTAGGTTTGATGGTCAAGGTGTGGTCAGAAGAAAGTCTTTTTAGGGCCCGATACTGCTCATAATTGAGGTTGTAGGCCGGTTTGGGGACAAATTTGGTCATGCTTTGAATCTTGGCACAAACACGCCTTTCGAAGACACCAACTTCCGGACCCACTTGTTCCAAAGTGGGGGTGAACACGGAGGTGGGTCGAAAACCAGACACATTATCGTTTAGTAACTTGTCTTGTCCTAAAAAGAATTTTTGCAATCTGATTTTTCGGAAAAAGGCCTGTATATCTTTATTAAGTTCAAAGGCATTAAAAAATGTGCTCGGTACAAACGATAGGCCACGAGATAAAAGGTTAATGGTGGGTTCATCAAGGGGTTTCCTAGACAGATTAAAGATGGGAATGAGGTCAGGGTCCATAGATAGTTTTATTCCCTCCAGTATTGGTTCCTTCTTGTTTCCAGAAACCGAGGGTGGTTCTCTGATTGTTGATACCGGCCCCTCTCCTAAGGTCTGAATCTGGCCCGTGCGGCCCCCTGATGGTTCCGTAAAAAACGATTCTAGCGTTGAGGACCATCGAATTGGGCACGTCTGTTAGAGAAATTATCTGTTGAACTTGAACCCTCTTCATTATCTGACTCGGAAGTGTCTGAGAAGGTGAGAATATTCTTGTTTGACCAATGTTGTTGGTCACCTTGTTGATTCATATCTCTAGAGGAATAATACTGAGCATTGAGACATTTTTACTTAATAAAGGATCCAATGATGAGTGGATTAAACATCTAAATCTCAAAAAGAAAGCCAGAAGAACAGAATAACACCCAGAATTCATGATTCAATATCTTAAGGCAGGTGTTATACCGAATGGCCTTCGTATTAGAAACATCCCAGGTTTGTTCGTGGAGATTCGGTCATTTCTGGAAAGATGGTCCCTTATCGCTAATAGGTGTTCAAGGGACCTATTGATGTTTATCATTGAAACAGCAAGAGAGGTGGTCCTTTGTCTTCTCAAAGAAATTGCGGAGATTGAGAAATCCCTACTCAAAAGTAATGCTGTAGAGGATGCTAAACGCAAACTGGAGGAGGTTAATCTTGAACTTGTTCCTTCAGTGATTACCTCATCAAGAGGAAGACTGATAAATTGAGAAAGGATATTCGTTATTTCGCAGAAGAAAAAGTCTATCCATATCTCAATGCTCAGTATTATTCCTCTAGAGATATGAATCAACAAGGTGACCAACAACATTGGTCAAACAAGAAAATTCTCACCTTCTCAGACACTTCTGGGTCAGATAATGAAGGGGGTTCGAATTCATCAGATAATTTCTCTAACAGACGTGCTCAATTCGATGGTCCTCAACGCTACAACCGTCGGGGGCCGCATCGGCCAGATTCAGACCTCAGGAGAGGGGCCGGTATCAACAATCAGAGAACCACCCTCGGTTTCTGGAAACAAGAAGGAACCAATACTGGAGGGAATAAAACTATCTACGGACTCTGACCTCATTCCCATATTAATCTGTCTAGGAAACTTCTTGATAAACCCACCATTAACCTTTTATCTCGTGGCCTATCGTTTGTACCGAGCACATCTTTTAATGCCTTTGAACTTAATAAAGATGTATAGGCCTTTTTCCGAAAAATCATATTGCAAAAATTCTTTTTAGGACAAGACAAGTTACCAAACGATAATAGCGACAAGGGTGGTGGCATTGCGGTTCTGGATAGTCAGGATTACAAGGAACAAATACTGTGTATGCTCAATCATCCTGAACACTACCGGCGGGTCATGTCATACCCCTCAAAGAGAATTCAATCTCAAATCTTGGAGGTCACACAGAGAACCCTTGAACGAAGTCTATCTGTAATCAAGAATTTGAATTTTTTAACAAAACCCTCCTCAAAATTCCAGTCTTGTATGGTGTGCCTAAAATGCACAAGAATTTTCAAACTCCTCTCTACAGACCCATTGTCTCAACAATTGGTTCACTAACAGAACCACTTTCGAAATTTGTGGATGCCTGCCTTTCCCCCGTGATCTGTGGTCTCCCTGCTTTATGTCCGTGATACTGGACATCTCATCAATAAAATTGAGGGACTGAGCTTTAATGCGAATACTGATATTTTGGTCTCAATGGACATTGAGGCCCTTTATACTAATATCCCACAGGAAGGGGCATTGCAGGCAGTAAAGAAAATGCTTGATTGTTCTGAAAAACTATTTATTCTTGAATGTTTGGCCATTGTTCTGAAAGAAAATTTCTTTGAATTTGATAATACCATCTATCAACAGGTCCATGGCATCAGCATGGGCGCAACTTGTGCCCCGAATGTTGCGAATGCGTATATGGGTGCCTTTGAGGAGAGATTTATTTATAACGAGATTGCTCCTTTTTACGAAAATATCACCAGCTACAATCGTTTCATTGACGATGTTTTCTTTATTTGGAATGGCCCTTAAGAAAAACTCCACAAATGTATATTGTGGATCAACCTCTGTGATCCGCACCTTAAATTCAGTGTAAATACCAGCTCTTCTAGAATTGAATTTTTGGATGTTTGGATTCAATCCACCAACCAGTCCATAGAGGTATCCCTCTATACTAAACCAACGGCACGGAACACCCTTCTCCTCTACGAAAGTTACCATCCCCGGAGTCAGAAGAATAGTATCCCGTTTAGCCAGTTTCTAAGACTCCGCCGCAATTGTACCAATATTAACAACTTTGAGGTACATGCTTCCCAACTTAAGTCTAAGTTTCTTAAGGGGGGATATCCTCATAGGCTGGTTAGGGACTCTTATAAGAGAGCTAAATATTTTAACCGTGATGCCCTTTTAAGTCCCAACAAGGAAAAAAAAGAACCGAAATTGGTGGTAGTGACTACTCACTCCAACTTCAATGACAAATTGAGATATATCATCAACTCCCACTGGCATATCTTGAATGTAGATAAATCAGTGGAAAAATTACCTAAATCCATTTTTGCATTCAAGCGCAACAGGAATCTTAGGAATGCTCTGGTTAGAGCGTCTATACCATCTGAACTTGGACTGATCCAGAGATACAATTTAGGCTCTAATCCTATCAAAGGCAGTCACAGATGTGGCAGTTGCCACGCATGTGATTCCGTCATGACCACCCCATATCTTGTCTGGGGTAAAAGAAAGTTCCTTCTGAAAGAAATGACTAATTTTCGTACCACCAACGTCATCTACCTTCTGCTCTGCCCCTGTCATAAGGGCTACGTTGGTGAAACAGGAAGACAATTCCGGTTGCGATTTTGCAAACATAAATCATCTATTCATAATCTTCGCACTGGGGCACCGCTAGTCTCTCATTGGAAGGAGTTCAAGCACTCTATTGAAGACCTTAAATGGCTTATTTTGGAACATGTTAACTGCCCTAAAGATGGAAACATTGATGCCCTTAGAGGCAAGGGGGAGGTGTTTTGGATTTTCACTCTTCAGACAGCTGTGTCAGGTCTGAATGAATGCCTCCCGTGGGAAAACGCCATCATTTAATTAGCCTATGGTTGTCTTCTGTTTTGATGGTCATTATTTGTTGACTTCTTTAAGCCTGAATTTAACAATTTTTTGCCTTCTGTGACATAAAAAGATCATTTTGCTTTATGGTCTATTTCTTTTTCGGTATCTAGTTTCTGTTTATTCACTTTTCATGCTGCTTAGTGCATGATATTAAAGGTTTACACCTTTATTCCTCATCATTTCTAATAGTCAGCCCAGTTCTCCTTTTAATTTTACGTTTGGACGACCGCCAGTATTGAAAAAAAAGTGTTTGTAGTACCCCATCACCACTTTATTTCGTGTGGTATTTGAGTTTTTCTTTCCTGCTTGTGAACTCTTCTGCGGATTTGTGGCTTGCGGATCATTATTGGCTTCAGGCTACCTTTAGGGAAGGACTGTTGTGCCTACCTCCCTTCGCGGTAGCGTGCAATATGGCCGATACTTTTTCCATAGCAACTCCAGTCCGTTTTGTATCGTCATTACCTGTTTTTACCATCACCCCCTCTGGCAAGCTTATAGGGCTTAAAAACTGCACGTGATATTTACCACCGCGTCATCTGTTTTGGCGGTCTAATTCTCCCTTTCCCCTTTCAGCACACGTAGGTGCAGATCTTCCTGTTTCTGATTGGGACCACGCTATATTTAGAGAAGGTCAATTTCCCATGATTCTTTCGATTGACCGCGTTCAAATGACGGGACCACGATTCAGACGTCACAATGAGGACTACCTAATACGGGTAAGCGGCATTTAGGGGCCCCGGTGTGTTTTTTGGTTCCTAGCTATTTTCCACACTCACAGACTCCTAATTCGATCATTTTGTCTGTTTTTTCACTTGTGTAGGACTTATTATCACCCTGGCAGGGAGTCTGCGTTACTCTTACCGTAATTTTCTCATAAGAATTGATCCCCTGGAGTTTATCGTTTTATAAGCCAGTGCCCCCGGGGACCCGGGAGGAGGAAGAGGGGAGGAGTCTTGTCAGCCTTACTGTGCAATAAATGTGCACATTATCCTTAAACCATTTCACTCATTGTGTTATATGAGTTGTTGCCCCCTTATTTAGTGTACTGCATGTTATTTTTCCTTAGACTCTTGTTTTTAATCATCACGGAAATGTTTGGACTCTTCGAAATACCCTTCTTTGGATCTTCTCGATATAGGAAATAGACCGTTTTGTCCCGTTTTACAGGAGCTGGGCTTATATAGGTGAGCGATGGATTTTTCCCTCCCCTTTATAGGATATTGCATGTTAACCATCCCCGCATTTTCCCGATATTCTCCTTTGAGCTTGTACGGGGATTCCATACTACTGGTCCACAGTCAGACCCCAGAGCCTAGATTATTATTTATCGTGCTCATAGTACATACCTACTTATGTAGCTATACTTTGAGAATATCCTTTGGTTACTATAATACTTCATTTTTCTTATTGTCTTGGCTTTATCCATCCAGGACAGCGCCATACACACAATATCGTCTGTTGCGACCTCTATTATTTCAAGCATGCTTATTCTCTTTGATCCCACACTTTTGAGGTGTGTATTATTGTTCACTGATGTTGAACTTTTCGGCTCCGATGGGGATATAAGGTACAACAAAATGGTGATTGATTTTTGAGTCACTTCTATCTTTTTCTGTGAGAATGTGGTATGCTTCGTGTGACTGTCTTGCTCAATGGTTGACCGTCTAGTGCTTTTTTGGTAGCTAGAAAAATATTGTTATCTTTGCCCACAGATATGCTCCGTCAACCCTGATGTTCACATTGGTTCCTATTTCAACATTATGATGAATGAATCCTGGGTCACCTATTACCTATGAAACATAATATGTGCGCCCTGATGAAGGATTTTTATAAAATTGTTCTTTGGTATTTTCCGAAACGCGCGTCGGCGCTTTTCTTTTGTGTTTGTTATAGTGGTTATTGTCTTATTGATTGTTGCTCGTATTGTCTTATGTTTTTGAATGTAATTCCGGACCCTGTGTCCGTTTTTTAATGTAAATATTTCCTGGTTGCTGAACCTTTATTGTGTGTGACTTTTATCTACATTCTTTTGAATACTGTTATTTATGGGTTGCTTTTGTTCTCTCATTTGCTGAATGAAATACCATGATGTATTTAAATAAGATCAGTTCATTGTAAAAGTTTTATGTAAATGAATTTATGTAAGTGACTTATTCTATATTTGCCTCACTTGGTTTCCAAAAAAAGAGAATAATATAATAAAAAATAAAATGAAAAATAAATAATGAAACCCAGGTGAGCAATTCTGTGGGTGTAATTTTCTACATTATGGAACTTTTGTCCTCTTCTTTTTATTATTGGGAACACCCCTTTCATGTTGTTTAGTCCACTGCCATTCAGTGCCACAGCGCAAATGCTCCCTATTGTAAATTGACTGTATTACATTCTATAATCCTAATTGACCCAAGGAACATGATAGGAAAGCCGAATTTAGTATGCCTGAGCTCAGAATATTAAACTGCATCTGGTAGTGAAGATTATTTCTATATTGCCGTCGTCGACGTTGCTTTCGTCGTCAACGCCATCATCGACGTTGCTGTCGTCGTCGTCATCGTGGTCGTTGTCGACGGTGTCATCCTTGTCGTCGTCGACGATACTACCTTCGTCGGCGGAACCTTCTTCGTCGACGGTAACGAAGATGAAGTCGTCGACGGTACACTCGACGACGATGTGGAAACCGTCGTCGACGATGTTTTAGTCACCTTAGCCTTGCCAACTGAAGAAGCCTCAACAGCTGGTTTCTTGAAAGGCTTAGAGACTTCAGCTTGATGGGGTAGCCCTGCCGAGCCATCACCCCCTTTCTTTGACTTTGGTACCTGAGGTACTGGCCCCTCCCTCTCCTTTTCACTTGTGTGAGGAGATTCGCCGGGCCCAGGCTTGCCAGACCTGTCAGAGGTCCCATGCACAGCCATAAAGGGGGGTTCAGAAGACACTGACACAGATGACCTACCCCTCTTCTGTGACCGTCGCGAGAAAGTAGAAGAAGAAGCATCCTCATCATCACTGGAAATAACACCATCTCTCATCTTTATTTTCTGCAGCCAAGTTAGCAGACGCCCCTCACGGTCACGCAGGGTCTTCGTTGAAAAAGTCCTACAGATCTTACAATCCGCCACTTTATGGTCTGGGTATAAATAATATATACAGTCCTTATGTTTATCCTCAGCAAAAAGTCGTTTTTTAGAACAAGTGGCACAAGGCCTGAAAAGGCTCTTCTTTTCCTTGTCAGCCATCTAAAATATTCCACAAATAAATCCTGTCAAGAATAGAAGAAAAAACTACCTCAAGAAGAAAACTAGAGCAGAGCTCTAAAGAGACTCCCTATCACCAACGTGCGGTAGAAAATCTGAGGCTATGAGCTTTCTCAGGAAGGTTCCAGAGGGTGAGGCTGATCTGATTGGTTGGTGCTCTATATTTGGGTCTTTTTACAAAAGGAGGCATATAGGCTACAAAACAGAATGAGGCTTAGCCCTATTTTTTCCTCTTTTGTACCTATTATGGTTTATCTACCTACATATATATATATATATATATATATATATATTACCGCTCCTTGTTTGTCCAAAAAACAAGCGGCACACAAGCAGCAGCGTTCTTACTCCTTTATTGGGTATGGATCAATGTTACTCCAGCAGTGAATAAGGCAGTCTCTCGTCAACAAATTAGCCTGACGCGTTTCGAAGTCCGTAGTCTTCTTCCTCAGAGGCAATGACGGGAGGAAGTGCTAGCGTGACCTCCCACAGTTCAAAATTATTATGTTGCGCCCAGATGCATTTTGGGAACTGTGGTGCCACTACTCAATCCTCGAATGGATGCACTAGAAAATGGTGCTGCTCGAAAAAGTTCTTGAATAGAACCCCTGCTGGTGAGACACATCCTAAATCCCACGCCGCTGTTCCGCAAATACGCCTTGGTTGAATAACAAGCCGCACGGCCCCAGCGTCTAAAGGTGGTGCACGCTTCACGGCCGGACTATATATTATTTACTGAGGCTCCCATTCCGACAACGGGGAATGATACAAGCTATGGGAATCTATGAAAGTTGCAAAAAACACAGTTGATGGACAGAATGTAGAACAATGTCATACATTCACCCCAGTACAGAGATCTGGGCCTAAATCCATCGTTTTTTTTGCACTCCACACCACCCTGGGTTAGACACTGGCTATATGCAAATCAGCTCTGACCCTGTGCCTCATGGGAACAGTCCAGTCCGAACTACCAAGCCATGTCTTTCCCAGACCGGAATCAAGCATCCAAGGACCGGTTTCGTGCTATCAGCCTTCATCACCCTGTGCTTCCCTGCTCCTCAACTTCACTCAATAAAGAAATAAATTTTTTTTTTCATACTCTTCAATTCTGCTTTGCAAGATGACTAGACCTTATCCCCCCCCCCCCCCCCCCCCCCAAGAAAAGTGCTGCGATGCCAGGACAGTCCCCTGAAAACTAGGTCTGTCTGGGGAAAAGAAATTACTTTTTTTTTCTTTTTCATACTCTTCAATTCTGCTTTGCAAGATGACTAGACCTTATTCCCCCCCCCCCCAAGAAAAGTGCTGCGATGCCAGGACAGTCCCCTGAAACCTAGGTCTGTCTGGGGAAATTCGGGACATCTGGTCACCCTAATGACAGGTTTATTAATTCCAGTCTTTATATCAGGTGGCATATTCGTACAGCATTTCTTCTGCCAGCGGACATGTCTTTAATGTAATTCTCCTTACCACTTAGCTTGGTATGGGCCACTAATGCTTTTTTTGACATCCACCAAGGTATCCTCCATAACCGTCATGAAGGTGTTGTGATACCTTGCCTCCTTGGCTAAGACAATAGGAGTTCCATGTTGTTTTTCATTGCTTGCAAATCAGCATGGATGCATGCTAGGCCACCTTTGACATCCACTGATGTGTGAATATGACACTGTATAATTCAGTTGTCAAAGTCTGAAATGTTCTTATGTCTTAGTTGGCATCCTAAGTGTAATCGGTTTGGAGGCACTTCTTTGTCTGCACCTTATTATAGATGTGATTTTGTGTGTTGTGGCTGTGGGATTATCCAGTTGTTTATGAAGCTCTCACAATGCCTCAGTATTTTGTGTGCCATTTTCTGCTGTACTGTAACTGGTTACTCCTACAACTGATGATTTATGAAGCTCTGACAATATCTCAGTATTTTGTGTGCCAATTCCTGCTGTACTGTAATTGGTTCCACCTACAACTGTTGACAGTGAGACTTCTTGCTACTGTATGCATTTGAAAAGAAAAAAATCTATAGACCGATGGTGTAACATGTGTGCTCCTCGTTGCTTATATTACTGTCTAAAATATGCTTTCATCAAAATACTGGCGAGGCAACAGTGTCACGCGTATAACGTTGGAGTTAAGGTATCCCATTAGGAATTTTATAACTGGTCCACTGCGAATGACAATGGCCTTTTAGCTGCAGCATCATTTTAAATGCTTCAGAGATCGCATAATTAATTGATAAAAGAGTGTGTGCTACTACTTCATTTGATCCCAATCAAGATGCACAGCTTGGAATAAAACACCATTGCTGATGTGTACCTTACATTACGTCAGCATTCATTATAGTTGTGTATTTCGAACCTTTGAATGTGTGATACTTATTGGGTTAAATGTGTGCACTGCTGTAGGTTTAAACATGTCATGCACTTCTAACTATTCCATTTCATGTGCCCCCCATGAGCTTTACTTGCTTTTATGCATTGCATGTTTTCACATATTATAATACTTTTTTATACATTGAGGATATGACGTCTACAAGTACCAGGATGCAAAGTAAACCACTAACTGGCCCATATCACTTACATATGAAAACACGAATCTTGGAAGATTACGAAAGTGTGTCTTTTTTTGGATTTTATCAACTACTCTGCTTTCCATCTTTATGTCAACTGCGTCTCTGCCTTTGTTTCTTGTCCCCATTTTGGGCACACTTGTGACTGCCCCCTGTCCTTTATCTGCACTAAATCCTTCTCCGTTCTTGTTGGACTTGGCCCTTTTTGGCTTAAGTTCCCTAAACCCCCCCCCCCTAGACCTTTATTCTGACATAGTGTTGCCAACTTAGAGGCCTTGGGCACTTTGCCACTGCTGATCAGTGTCAAAGTGCAAGTGCTCCCTGTATAAAGTGTAATGGTAATTGGTTGTCCATGATTGGTATGATTGCCTTACTAGTAAAGTCCCTAGTAAAGTACACTACGTGTGCCAGGGGCTGGTAATGCAAATGCTACTAGTGGGCCTGCAGCACTAATTGTGCCACCCACACAAGTAGCCTTAAAGAGAGAACTGAGGCCTGCCACTGCAGGGCCTGCGCGCAGTTTGTTAAACTGCCATGTTGTCCTGACAAATTCACCCACTTGCCAGGCCTCACCTTTCCCTTTCTGTGCACATCAGACACCCCTATGGTAGGTCCAAGATACCCCCTGGGCAGGGTGCATGTGAAAGGGAGGACATGTACTAAGGTGTGTACCATGTCCTGACAGTGAAATACTCTCCATTTCGTTTTTCACTGTTGAAAGGCCATCTTGCCCATAGTACACAATGCGGGGGCTGTGTAATATGTTTTCCAGCCTATCTTCCCAAAGGCAGTAGAGGGAGAGGTAAAGTTTAGTATGCCTGAACTCACAATGTACTAACACATCTTTTTATGCAGGTGGTTTTTGCATTGTGTGTTTAGAAATCACTCTTTTAGAAGTGGCTGGGTTTTTGTGCTTTAACATTTCTGTGTGTCTCTGCCTGTTTGTGGATTGACTGGATTTGAAAGTGATAGGATCTGGGGAATGTCTTGACCCAGGAGAGGAGGTGAGACAGCAACAGGCTGACCTGCATCTGGAGTGTAGGGGCGAGGAATAGCCCCTGGAGGTGAAGAGGCCTGGGTTGCTGCCATAAAACAATGGTCCCATCTCCTGCTGAGTGATTGAGAATCCAGACCCCCACTAATCAAAGGAAGAAGTTGTCACTGGCAGGGAGGCACCCAGAACTGATTTGAACAGGGGTCAGTGCCCCCTGAACACAAAGACTTCAAAAACATTTAGGGGTATAACTAGGTGAGCTGAAGCCCCCTGAACGTTGGAATTGGATTGATCAAGACTGAAAAGACTGAAAAGGATTGAACCTACTTCGTGGTCAAGAGGAACCTCTGCCAAGGAAGAAACAGCTGAAGAGAGAAAGGACTGACCCTTGCTGTGTGCTCCGGGGCTGGCCTGCAGTTGCTGCTTTAACCAAGGAGAGGCTAAAGGGACTTTGCTATGTGCTGTGTCCCCTTGTTTGAAAGGACTTTGCTGTGTGCTGTGTCCTCAAGTAACTTATCCCCAAGGGTCCGAGGTGAGCTGGCTCCTTGTTGCGGAAACTCAGGAACACAAAAGTTTCCAAGAGAGTTTAAGCGATGCTGTGTGTGTGTGCGTTTTGCAGCCTGAGACCTTCGTAAGAAATGCCCTGTGATCCTGGGCACCTGGAGTCCACATGAGTCTCAGCGACGCTGTGTGCTTTGTGCAGCCTGAGACCTTCATGAGGATTGGCCTGTGATCGTGTGCACCTGGAGTCCAAGTGAGTCTCAGCGACGCTATGTGCGTGTGCTTCATGCAGCCTGAGACCTTCGGGAGGAGTGCCCTGTGATCGTGCACACCGAAGCCCAAGTGAATCTCAGCGACGCTGTGTGCATGTGCCCTGTTGCAGCCTGAGATCTTCGTAGCACCAGCGGCCCGGACCGGCAGCCCCAGAGGAGCTGAGCCGCCGCCCTGCTCCCACCGTTGGTAGAGCGGGACTTCGAACCAACCTTGTCGAGGTAGGGCCCGAGTTCCTCTGCCCTAGACTTTGAGAAGTCCTCCTGAGGCACAGCCGGGAGAGACAAACGTGAGACCACAATAGTGAATACTGTTTTTTAAACTGCTTCTGGTTTTTAAAGGTGTCACATTGTTTTTAAATATACCTGCACTGAAATTTTGCCTTAATTGCTTATTTGCACTTTGACCGTCCTCGGCTAGAAGTCTTACCGCGAGTTTCAGCGGGACTTCCGACGCCGAGGCGGCCATCTTGGGAGAACTAAGGGTTAGCAGGCCAGGCTTCATGCCCCATAACCTACTTAAATCCGCCCTGCAGCGACCGCGCATTGAGAAGTCCTCCTGAGGCACAGCCGGGAGAGACAAACGTGAGACCACAATAGTGAATACTGTTTTTTAAACTGCTTCTGGTTTTTAAAGGTGTCACATTGTTTTTAAATATACCTGCACTGAAATTTTGCCTTAATTGCTTATTTGCACTTTGACCGTCCTCGGCTAGAAGTCTTACCGCGAGTTTCAGCGGGACTTCCGACGCCGAGGCGGCCATCTTGGGAGAACTAAGGGTTAGCGGGCCAGGCTTCATGCCCCATAACCTATTTAAAACTGCCCTGCAGCGACAGCGCAGCGGACGCGCCACTGGTGCGCCTAAGGCTAGCCAGTCTGCGCCCGTCCGCGCCCAGGCCATGCTCAGTGCCCCCCCCCCCCGACCAAATATGGCAAATATAACTCCTAAGTTAAAATACTCTGGAGATGAATTGATGAAGTTAAACCTCACCCCAAACAACCATAGATGCTCCATCATCTGCCCAGATACCATACACCCAATGAGTTCAGTATGTTGTGAAGGGTGTAAAGTCACTAAACCTAATTTTTTAATGAATCGGTTCAAGATAGATGCCCTACCCGATTGACCACTTCTCGGGAGGCACTAAAAAGTCCCTGGAACTTTGCTCTGTTTAATCCTAGGTCTCTAGTGAAACATAGCACAGAAATCGCCTCCCTTATTACGGAGGAGAGCATACATGTGGCGTTTATTACAGAGACATGGACTGACTTGGCATCCGGACCTGATCTAGTCAAAGCTACTCGCCCTGACTACTTCAGTTATACTCTCAATAGACAACATAAACGTGGAGGAGGCCTTGCCATCATCTATCACTACTCGATCATGGCATCCTTCTATCCGCTCATGATAAAGGACTGTGAAGCTCTTGAATTTTGCCTCAAACTATCCCAGCACTATACTTTTAGAGGTACCCTCCTCTACAGAGCACCAGGCCCAAGAGGCCCTGTCCCTACTCTCCTTAGTAGTATAATAGAAAGGGGTATATGCTCAGAGTCCTATACCATTCTGGGCGATTTTAATTATCATCTGGAATTACCTTTTGACCCTGATACCCTGAATTTACTGGACACCATGAGAGGTGGGAATTTGGAACAATTGGTTCAAGGGGCCACGCATCAGGCTGGTCACACCCTGGATGGGATTTTCTCTAACAATCCACACATTTCAGGAATTAAAATTCTGCCTTTAGTATGGTCTGACCATTCAGCTATTCTCTTTGAACTATGGACTCCTGATCGAAAAATAAGGAAGCTAGAGGTAAGATACACCAAAAATAGAGCTTGGAACAAGATAAAAGAGGAGGATCTTGTCCAAACTCTAACGGAATCTACCGCCCCCATTCCTAGTAACCTGGACGAGGCCACTAGGATTTACTCTACATGGCTAGAATCCGCAGGAAAGAAGCTAGCCCCCCAAATAAATCATAGTCATACTAGACAACACCCCTCCGCGCCATGGTACTCGAAGGAGTTGAAAAACCAAAAGTTAGCCTGCAAACGCCTTGAGAGGACTTGGCTATTTGGGCGTTACGAACTGCTTGATTGTTGCATAACAAACTGAATTATTTTTACATTGCAAAGTGTCTGATTTTTGCATTACGAACTGCATAGCATTGTGTTAGGACTGCACTGGATCATTTAGAATTGCTGATTAATATCACCAGAACTTACAAGGGCTGGCTGGCCTAATAACCGACCAGGAGGAATATTACAAATATGCATATGTCGGATTTATATTGTGTGGTCTCGTCATATATTCTTGCACGGCTCTTTGGGTGGACGTCACCGCAGTTATTTTTGCTAGGAGTACACCACGCAGCCTTTTGTCTGTGATGCAGGTTTGGAACTCACAGAGCATTTTTTTGTTTTTGGCATCTTCAGCAATGTGGATGTCCGCTTCCTCATATGTGAGGCGCAGTTTTTGTTTCCTTTCTTGCTGCCAGATTGTGACGTGTTTGGTCCACACTCACGTTTCTGGGTATGGTCTCTCACTGCAGGAAGAATTTTGGAAGGTTTCTTCAGAAAATATAACTTTTTCCCCATGGTGCAATTCAGTATTGCTTGTGCATCAGGTTTGCAATGTGCTGTGCAATGTTTGCATGCCATTGCTATTTGACAGTTTGTAAGCCTGAATCTACCAAACGCAATGTGTTGGCCTAGTGCAGCACAAACGTTTGTTGCATTGTGCTATTAATCTAGGCCTAAGTCTACACATCTGTCTTACTCTAATAGAGTGATGTAAAGTTGTACTGTAGAGAAAAGTAGAGATCAAACTGACTAAATGTAATGATCTTACCTGCCTGTGCTCTCATGTCATTGTGTCGTTATATTTATATAAATAGTAAGGGTCACAGATAGACTTGTAATTTAAGGTAGATACAAACCTTCTATTCCACTTACTCTGCCCTGTTCTTCTTCTAATTCTGTACTGTAGATCTCCCATAGGTCCTCATTCTAATGGCTGAATAATTAATGATTCAGTTAATAATAATGTTACTCACTCAATTGTGAATTACATGTAATGTGGGACTATTGCAGCACCTCGTTTCTCAACCTCGCATTTTCACCTGCACCTGGCAGACAAACCATTATTCCCCTCTTATCAGGCGCTCGCCCGTCCTGGAGGTACAAATACCCACTGTGTTGCTATTTTCAGGTGCAGGAGTACTGATGTGAGCCTGTTCCATCTCTTAGAATAGGGGCCCTAGTTTTCATGCTTGACTTGTTGTAGCTCTCATACTGTTGTTAAATTATAAAAAAAGAAACAAGATGCATAGATATTGAAGGATGATGACAACTCCAGACATCTATTCTGCCCACTTACTTACACTTTCCTCTCTTTGCTATGCCATCTTGTCTTTGTTCTCTAGTTCTTCTTAGTTTTGAGACTAAGATTCTTATATGTAGAGTGGCATGGCTGAATAGCATTACCAAGTGACGACCACACTCAGCACAGGTACGCTACTCACCTTGCCACACTAAACTTTACAACAATTAAGGATGAAACATCTTAATCAATGCAGTGATGATTTATACCACGAAACAACAAACCTATTGACTATGTCCATGATTGAGACATTTGTGTTCTGAAGGATGGAATACCCTAACAATTGAATTTACAGTGTAGAAGACCACCTTAGATTAATATCCATTTCTGGGTGTTGCTGTTTTCTCAACTGTGCCTGGATTCTTCTGTGCCGAGGTTGAAGTCTGTCTGGTTGTAATTGATTCCCCAAAGTGCTCTTTATATGTTTCTAACCCTCCTTCAGTCACAAATAATTCAAATAAAAAAAAAAACCTTTGCAATAAATTCTCAGGCATCCTCACTTTTATACAAATGAGCATGCCTTCAGGTTGCACTGATAAAACTTGATGGCCAAGATGTTTGTATGGCCTAAAGGATATGCAACTTTGACATTTAGAATCATGCAGCAAGTTGATGCCTGTATGCACTTGCGTTCCCAAGGCGGGCTATGATTACACAGCCATTCATCTTGATTGCACAACTTAATGTCAAAGCTTGGCCAACTCATGCAATAATCTTGAGTGTTCCCCGTTGTGAATTCTGGGAACGCGGATCATGAAATGTATGATTGATATCTGCCAGTGGTCAGAAATAAGTGCCTCGCCCACCGCTAATCCTGTTAGCTGGATGTGGATATTGAAGGAAGATGGGATTTGGGAGAGACTTTACTGACACACTGGGCTGCTCAAGGACCTGTGTGGCCCCATGGGGTGTTCGCTGTGAAAGGGGTATTTTTATAATATTTCATATGAAGCGGCAGTTGTGTGTGAGTACAGTTTAATGATCTGCCCAAGCAGAGAATCGCTTAGATATTTTGATGACAAGTCTATCCAATACACTGTCATGAGTATATATATACAGGCTGTGGAGATCAGGAAAGCACTTTCATTTTTATTTCTGGCCCCGGTATATTGTTCAACGGATCTGTCAACATTTTTCGAAGAAAAATGCCTTATTTAGGCAAACCTAAGGTGTATCTGCAGTTTTCAAATATTCTAGATTAACATCAGTGTAGCACTTGAAGAAGCATTAACAAGTCTACGAACTTGCCTTTAAAATAAGCAACTTCAATTTGGTGTAAAGTAAAAGTCTAAAATATATAAACAAGGGAGCAGGCAATGTCCATAGCTCCTTTGAGGTTCTATAGCTTGTACGGTGTGCGAGTTTTTTTAAGAATGCAGTAGAGTTGCTTGACTAATGACTTATTTAATTGTCAACATTTTCAGACTTGACACGATTTTTCCTGAGCGGATCCTAGCTTTTTTTCTCATGAAAGTTTTTCTGCCTCTAGGACATAGATAACTTTTTATTCCATCCTATGCAAATATTGCTTTTTTTCTGCTTGCCAAATTGAATCCCTTCAAACTACCACATGTGGGAGAAAATGCGCTGATTCAACAACAAAATGAAAGACATTAGTAGAGCAATCGAGAGACATTGTCCAAAGTATCAACAGGCTGTACTGAATGGAGGACATGTACATACAGCCACAAAGAAGACTAATACTCTGCAAAAAAAGCTATTTCAACTGTCAAATCCCAGAACCAGAGAATTATCGAATATTGAAATAAAATATATTAAATGATTCACTTTAAGTACATTTTTTATGAAGAAAAGAAGAGCAAAACCTATTTCAGCTAGATCATTTGACTGCAAAAAAGCTTTTAGAATTCTTTCTCCCAGCAAATCTTTTTTAAGTGGAAAACTTTTCATTCAGACAAAGTTGAGGGAAGTACTAAACCGCATGGCTTCAGCAAATGCATAGCATGGGCAATTTATCAAACTTCGCCATGTGAAAATACTTTCAAACACCTAGTCCCTAATCATCACCAACGTACTCAGCAAATCACTTTCCACTGATGGAGTCCCTTGCAAACTGAAACATGCTATTATTAACTCTTCTCAAAACTAACAAGTGCTTACCCATCTTTAAAGGAATGATCAGTTTAGCTACTTCTGGTCAGGCTTCTACGCCTGCCCTGGAGGAGAAGCCATAGTACTGAACATCAGGTTAAGAGTGACTCCTCACACTTTCGTTCAGTCATAAAGTGCCTATAATCACCAAGAACCTACATGACCATTTATGAATACCACATTGCATCTGCCACCTGCTTTCACTTACACCCTAAACATACCTTAGGTATTGCTCTGGTAATAACTCAACACATTTCAACTACAGAACAGCAGCCATATCAAGCCGGGCCCAAAATGCTGCACTGACCATCAGTTAAAGCGAGAAATGTAAATTCATGATTTTTTCAGAGTTCACTCCTCCTTCTACAACTATGCCCCAGACTTTCCAACTGAAACCTTTTGCCCCAACCATCCATTAAGGCACTGTAGATGAGCATCCCTTAGCTTCCTGTCTATCTGCTCACTTCCTAAAAGATTCGGGCTCAGGTCTTCGCACATAATTGATTTTCTTTTCTATTCTGGAACTCTTCCTTTCTCTACATAAGGTTTGAGTTGAGGAGGATCTTTCACTTGGCCTACAGCCTGATCAGGTCAAACCAGGCAAATAAACCTTGGGCATGACCTTTAAAATAGTCCTTGCACATTGCCAGCTGTCATCCAACTGCTGGTTAAACGCCTACGACCAGCATTGACATTTTGGACTCTCGCAGTCTGGCACTTCCTTGTAAACATAAAACTCCAAGGGAGCCATCAGCTGATCCCAACCTTGTGCATGAACCCACTTGTGGCTCAGCAGGACTGCCAGGATAGAAAAAAAATGTACAATGCTTCTTTGCATTTTCTCCATCGTACCTTGACCAGGAAGTAGTCCGGTATGCTGCGCTTCAGAACCCCCTAAATAATTAAGTCATTGTAAATATGCAAAAATAATCACTGCTGAAATGTATGGAATAGTTAAGTAGACAATTATAGTATAGTCTAAAGAGATACTGTGATGAACTAATTCCTTCATTTTCTTCTGTGATATTTCTTATGAAATGTATTGTTTTTTCACATCAGGCCATGTAAACTTGAAGGTTTCTATGTACCTGGAAATCACTTGTCGCAAACTCCCCCCAGCCTTCAAATTGTACAGTGTGTCCAACGCTTGTAAATATGAGTTGGCATTCTGACAGCTATGGGCTCTTGGAAGAGGTTGCTATGTTCAGCGACCGGCTGTAATCCGATACAGGGATTATAGAGAGGGTCAGATGGTTTTTCATAATAATGACACCAATGTAACCCGGGCATCTGAAGTATTAGTACTTGGCGATGGAGTTACAACCCATCCTTCTGTGAAAAAGCAGACGTACATCAGACTAACAGGACGTATGTTGTGATTCAATTTAATTGGAACTATGGACTATACACATTTGTTTTCCTTGTTCCAAAGCCACAAGACAAAATGTAAAACTACTACAAAATGGTGCAAGTATTGCCCTAGTAGAACAGACAAACTGTTGCAGTTTTCTCTTCTTTAAACTCCCAACAGAGTGTGAACACTGAGGTGCCTATACACAAACTGCATTATGTAGTGCATGAAGTAATTCTACAGTAGTACTACTCACATACTACAAAATGCTGCTCATAAACCTACATTCAGAGACTTCCACCTCTCATGTTATTTCTGTGTGGAGATCTCGACCAAACTGGCGTACACGTAAGCCTACGATTTAGATGTACAATTGGAAGGGACGAGGACAGGGGCTTTAAAATAGAGAATACTTACTACTAAATGGAGTTTCTAGGGAGGAGTTTGAAGGGGTTTAGGGATGGGTAAGGAGAGTTTGAGCGAGGGGCATGCTAGTACAGATACCCACTCACAAAAGAGTAAGACCATTGTCATTTCACAGACTGCGCTTTTAAGGTTACTACAGCACAAAAGGTCACAAAACAGTAGTACATGTACTCCAGCCTAGCCTTGGAGTAAGCCTGGCATCACAAATGGCCACTCAGAAATACTGTAACTCACTCCCATATAGGACATTATATTCAGAAGATGAAATTATTTTGATTTATCAAATATAAGTATATAAGCACTCACTGAAAAAACAAGGGTTAAAGTAACGTTATAGTTAGGTGAAATGATCAGTAACAACATAACGTTTTAAACTCTAAATAACCACCAGTTATAGCGATCTCAAGTAACTATAGCTCGTATCCTAAGGTAACAATAACTCAAGCCTCTGCCATTGCACAATTTTCTCATCAATAATTCAATTGCAAATGCTGCAGTTATTTTATCAATGATGTCATAGAAGATGTCATAAGTGATGTATTATGTGGGGTAAATATCAGTGTATGGCGATGGCTTGAGTGATAGTTACCTTAGGACACGAGTTATAGTTACTTGAGATAATTATAACTGGTGCATTTCTTTGGGATTTAGAGTTGAAAATGTTGCATGCCACACCATGCAGGAACGGAGGGTGCAGATCCAGGAGGACACTGCATGTGCCCCCACCGCAGGCACCCCCTGGGCCCTGAGTTGGTGGGAGGCCCTATTAGAGCCCCCTTAGTTGCCTCACCACCACCCTTTTCATGGTGGGCTCACCACCATAAAAAGGGTGGTAAATGTAAATGTAAATGTAGAGGTACATGTATAGCGCATGACTACCCGGAGGCCTCTCGGCGCTTGTACGAATACGTAAGTTTCATCAAAAAGGATAGGACACTTGTAACCACTTACTCCAAGAGATATATTGAAATATGATGAAAAACCCTCATAAACGTTGTGTTTTACGAGAAGCGGTATATGTTGTTCTCCGCCCCACACAAACGTTATGGCAACAGTCATTGGGTTTTTGCATTCAGTATCTTGCCACCCTCACCCGAGGCGATCTCTGGTTTTATCGTGGCAGTGTCCAGAGAAAGTTTGAGTGACCCCACTGAAGCTGAAAAAGTGAGTAAAATAGTTTCCAGGCGATACTGTATTTTATTCAAATCGCTGGTCCACTAATTAAAATGTAAGGGTATGCTCTGGGGATAATTAGGAATCCTTAGCATAGGTCATTAGGACAGAAAAAACGTCAACATGTTTCTGCTCTCTTGGCCCGTGGGTCTAAGAGCATTCGTCAGGACAACAATAAACACACACAGTTAAAAGTATATTGTCACTATTTTGTGACAATAGTGGGTCTATACAACATAATAGTCTTACCCATGTAGGTTCTGAATAGTCCTCACACACCAACAGGCCCCTTGGTGTCATGCTTCATCATCGGGGTCTTCGCACCCCGCTGAAGGGATGCGGCACGCTTTGACCTGCGACTACGCGGGAGCGTTGACAAATCAGACTATGTGTGGTGTGTGTTGAGTGCAAGTGAAGGGTTTTGGATGTGAGTGGGAGGTGTAGTGATAAGTTTAAAAAGTACCTGGCTAGTGGGTGAAGTAAAAAGATTTTTATTAAATACCCCTAGCTGGTGCTGTTAAAAAATGTGCAAAGGGACGAGGTTTTCTGTCTTAATTAGGGACAGAACCTCTGGTGTGCGTCGACATGTTTCGGTACGGGTGTACCTTCTTCAGGACGGGGCACAACTCCCAACCCTACTCACGTTTTTCTAAAGAAAATGGGTTTCCATTTATTTATAAAATGATTACCTTCATTAAAGGTGGCTATAATGTGCCTACAGCGGTTATCTGGTACATGTATTTACATGTCCTGAAAAAAAGAAAAAACCATTAGGTTTGGTTACCATCTATGGTTGGCTCAGACAGGTGCAGTCACCTGGAGCCCCAAACAGTTCATTAAACCTGTAAAGAAAAAATGACATACAACATGTAACACATACAGACACATAAGACACACTTAGGATTTTTTGGTTTTTTGTTTTGTGAACATACTTGTGATCTTGGTTGGCTATTACCTCATGAGCAAAACTCTGGCATCAAGGTAGGTAGGTGGATCCACAATCTATAAGAATAGAGGGGTGGATTTCAGTGTTGTCGTTTTTACTCACTTTTCAGCTCCTACTGAGGCCCGGTTTTTGTTTTAGAGAAATACTCACGAAATCCGCCTATATTGGCCTCCTTCTACCACCTTGTGCTGCTCCGTCGTGAATGGATTGCGGATGACCCAGGCGGTATAAATAAGGGGTTAAGGCGTGTTCTTATTGGTTAATAGGCGGAAATGGTAAATGACCATGTACGGGCGATACCTGTGCGGCCCTCCCCCTCCACGTATGTGGTCGGGTCACATGTAGCATGTACATCTCTCTTATTCGTTTATTACCGGGTTCTGGTAAGTCCAAATAAGGACTTTCCGTTTGTTGTCCACTTACTGGCTGCCCCGTGGCTCGCGCTGATCGGTAGCCCATGTGACACCTCTGCCGTGTAATTCTCTTCCCTTCGCGCATGCGCATTTGCTGGTTCTACGGTGTTCTCTAGCGCATGCGCACGGACCGGAAGTAGCGCATGCGCAATGTCTGGTACTCCGGGACTCTCTAGCGCATGCGCATTGGCCGGATGTTAACTGAGTGTGCGCGCTGAAGTTGTAAACCGGCGCTGGTCACTGAGGAAGATTGTGATCATTCCGCCTGAAGTGTATCCTTACTCCTGGTGCAACTGGTCACTAATTATGGCAGATGATTAAAAACATTGGTTTCAATCAGCAGAAAACCGTGTCTGCTTGTAATTTATAAGCATTCTGTGCGTTTCAAAATTTATAATAATGATACAGAGAGTGTTACATGTGGTGGCCCAATGATTTAACTATGATCAATCAATGGGGAGGGTTCTTTAGGTGTCAAATAACTGGTCCTTTTTTTTGTGGGTTATCTGGAGATTTGGCTCCATGGTATGTCATCATTGAGTCCAGTGACATGAGTTGCCAGACGGAACACCCAGCGTTGTTCCTTTTGGAACAGGCCTGTCTCTGACGGTAATCTTTCGATTACGGTCCACCGTAGATCGTTGATGCAGTGCTGGTACGACAGGAAATGTGCTGCCATCTTGGTTGTTGTTTTTTTGCAGCGTATGTTACTTTTGTGTTCCCCTATCCTAATCTTGACGGGACGGGTGGTCATGCCCACATACTCTAGTCCACATGGGCAGTTTATTAAGTAGATCACGTTCCTTGTATTGCAGTTTGAGAATTGCCGTTGTTCCCATCTCGTGCCATTTCTGAAGGTTAGATTTTTACTCTTCTGGGTTTGGTGGCAACAGCTGCAATCGCCACATGGGAAGTGACCCTGTATGCCTGTAACATTGTGTCTCATTGTCTTGCTTTCCTGTGGTCTGGTGTGGACCACGATGTCTTTTATGTTTTTGCCCCTCCGATGCACATGCATCGGTTTCTCAAAGCTCAGATCTCCACAGTTCAGGATACCCCAATGCTTATCAATGACCTTTGACACTTGGTTTGATATGGTCGAGTAGGTTGTCACACAGATTGGTCTTTTATTTGTTTCTTTTTCATGGGGGTTTTCTTGTATAAGTGCCTCCCTGTGATTGTTTCTTGCACGCTTCATCGCTTTCTCGATGGTTCTGGTGGGATACTGCCTCTGGATGAGTTTAGTTCTCAAGTCTTTCGCTTGTTGGTTGAATTCACTCAGTTCTGTGCAGTTTCTCCGCAGTCTCAGGAATTGCCCATAGGGCAGATTCTCCCTTAGGTGTCTGGGATGGAAGCTATCATAGCGTAGTAGGCAATTCCTGGACGTCGGTTTGAAGTGGGTGGTGCTTTTCAGCCTCCCGTCCTCGCTGTAAATATTCAGATCTAGGAAGAACATCGATGTGTTTGAGACGGTACTTGTGAATTTTAGATATTCATTCTGGTTATTAAGCCAGGTAACAAAATTCAAGGCGCTGTTGACATCGCCGTTCCAGATGATAAAAATGTCATCAATGTACCGTTTCCAGGTGCCAATCTGTAAATGGTAGGGGTTGCTTTCATGTAGGATCTTTTGTTCCTCTAAGTGGTAGACGTATAGTCCTGCTAAGCTTGGGGCAAAAGTACTTCCCATACTCGTTCCATGGGATTGTAGATATAGTGTCTCCTCGTACTGAAAAAAATTCTCTTTCAGGGCCATGGTGATACACTCTAGGACCAGGTTTCTTGGTGTCTGGTATTTCCAAGTGTGACTGAAGAGTACCTCTTCAATGATCTCTAGTGTCTCTTCGTGGGGCAGACTCGTGTATAGGCTCTCCACGTCAAGGCTTACCAAGAGCTGTCTGGTTGGATCAAAAGTTGTGGTTTCCAACAGTTGTAGGACCGATTTGGTATCCTTCAGGTACGTTTTCGTTGCTTGTACCATCGGTCTAAGGAAGGCGTCTGAGAATTTCGATAGAGGTTCCAGGATAGACCCAATCCCAGAGACTATTGGTCTTCCGGGTGGGTTGTCGATGTCCTTATGTATCTTAGGGATACAATAAAAGTATGGTATCCTTGGGGTGGGTTGTTGCAGGAAGTCAGCTTCCTTTTTACTGATCCAGTCATGGGCTAGTCCTTCCTCCACCATACCTCCAATCCTTGTTCGAAGTCGTTCTGTTGGATCACTTTCCAAAACTTTGTAGTTCCGTTCGTCCGACAGGAGACGTTGACATTCTTCATCATATTTCTCAAGGGTTTGCAATACTATTGCTCCCCCTTTATCAGCAGGTTTGATAACAAGCTCCCGGTTGGCAGTTAGATCTCGTAGGGCTTGTTGTTCTTCTCCACTGGTATTGTGGAAGATCTTTCTCCCTTGCGTGTCCAGTTTATTGACTTCTGTGGTTACTGCCTTTTCAAAAGTTAGTATTTCTACGGGGATGCCTGAGTCTGGAGGGGTGAAGGTAGATTTCAGCCTCAGACCCGTATCTGTCTTTTCTTCTGGTAAAGGTTTGTCTTTGAAGAAAGCCTGCAGTTTTAGTTTCCTAAAGAAGTCATGGAGTTCCATGTTGAGTTTGAAAACATCAGGTTTCTGGGTGGGTACATACCCTAATCCCTTGTTCAGGATTTTCTTCTGCATTACTGTTAACGTGATGGGTGTGAGGTTTACCACTAGGTCCCCCTCTTGCTGGTTGTTGGTTGATTGGGTAGTGATCCCGTCATGCTTCGTGTTGTTCGGGCATCGGGCTGCTCCTGGTCTTCCCACACCACATTGTTCCCTTTCCGGTTCCTCCCCCGTGTGTTCTGGCGTGCCCCTAAAAAAGGCTGTTGTTGCCCTCCATAGGGTTGTTGTTGTTGCCCATAGTAGCCATCATTGTATTCCTGGTTCCACACTGGTCCAAACTGGAAGGGGGTGAATTGCGGTGGACCCATGAATTGTTGGAAATGATTTGGTGGTTGATATCCCCGCCAACCTCTTTGTCTGGGGAACTGTTGGCGTCTCTGTCGCCATCCTCCTCTACGTTGTCTGTTGCCTTTGTTTCCACTTGAATTGGAACCTGACGAGCCTGTGTCTGAAGTATCGCCGTCAGCGTCGCTGTAGTTGTTTTTTGGGACATAGTCCGCTTTGGTGTAGGGGTATGCACTCTCCGGAGTGAATTTCGCCACATCTTTTGTCAATTTGTTGGTTTTGCTCTGTTTTAGGTTAAACTCGAAGTCGGTCATTTGTTGATTAAGTTCCTCGAGTCTCGTTTTCAGGTCTTCCGGTGACATGTATGTTTTCAAATGGACCTCAATTTTATTTATTTCGATTTTGAGTTCCTGTGTAATCCTGGCAGCTGTTTTGATTATAAGGACTAACCAATCTCTTGAACAGTGCCAAGAGATTAATGACCACTCTTTCTTGAAAATCAAATCTTGTTGAAAAATCAGTGGTTCGTTCTTAACAATCAGGCCTGGAGGAGCCATTTTGTTACGCAGGTATTGGGTCATGAATAGCCCATGCAGTGCTGCTTTTATTTGGTTGCGCCTAAGGTTCAGCAGTTCATTCCAATCATTGGTTTGTGGGCCTGTATCCTGATTACACAAGCCCTCAAAAAGGTTGCTGTCTGCTAGAATCCTATCAATCTCGTCCTCAGCAAAGGTGAGGCCATGTTCATCTTCCATTGTGGGTGGACCGCTGGCTTCTTTTCTATACCTGGGTGTGTGTCTTTTTATGTGTGTGTTACAAAATATGTCAGAGGGACAAGCTCCCGCAGCTGCGCGCTGCCTATAGACTATACTTAACAAAGAGGGGAGGTAGAGTATAAAGTAGGATTCCTACTCCACGGGCACTAGTAACTAAACAAGAAGAATCCTACTACCTGTGTAAAAGGGAGAAACAGGGGGGGGGGAAGCACACAGTGTTGTGTAAAATACCCCTCACACACCAACAGGCCCCTTGGTGTCATGCTTCATCATCGGGGTCTTCGCACCCCGCTGAAGGGATGCGGCACGCTTCGACCTGCGACTACGCGGGAGCGTTGACAAATCAGACTATGTGTGGTGTGTGTTGAGTGCAAGTGAAGGGTTTTGGATGTGAGTGGGAGGTGTAGTGATAAGTTTAAAAAGTACCTGGCTAGTGGGTGAAGTAAAAAGATTTTACAAATACATGTACCAGATAACCGCTGTAGGCACATTATAGCCACCTTTAATGAAGGTAATCATTTTATAAATAAATGGAAACCCATTTTCTTTAGAAAAACGTGAGTAGGGTTGGGAGTTGTGCCCCGTCCTGAAGAAGGTACACCCGTACCGAAACATGTCGACGCACACCAGAGGTTCTGTCCCTAATTAAGACAGAAAACCTCGTCCCTTTGCACATTTTTTAACAGCACCAGCTAGGGGTATTTAATAAAAATCTTTTTACTTCACCCACTAGCCAGGTACTTTTTAAACTTATCACTACACCTCCCACTCACATCCAAAACCCTTCACTTGCACTCAACACACACCACACATAGTCTGATTTGTCAACGCTCCCGCGTAGTCGCAGGTCGAAGCGTGCCGCATCCCTTCAGCGGGGTGCGAAGACCCCGATGATGAAGCATGACACCAAGGGGCCTGTTGGTGTGTGAGGGGTATTTTACACAACACTGTGTGCTTCCCCCCCCCCCTGTTTCTCCCTTTTACACAGGTAGTAGGATTCTTCTTGTTTAGTTACTAGTGCCCGTGGAGTAGGAATCCTACTTTATACTCTACCTCCCCTCTTTGTTAAGTATAGTCTATAGGCAGCGCGCAGCTGCGGGAGCTTGTCCCTCTGACATATTTTGTAACACACACATAAAAAGACACACACCCAGGTATAGAAAAGAAGCCAGCGGTCCACCCACAATGGAAGATGAACATGGCCTCACCTTTGCTGAGGACGAGATTGATAGGATTCTAGCAGACAGCAACCTTTTTGAGGGCTTGTGTAATCAGGATACAGGCCCACAAACCAATGATTGGAATGAACTGCTGAACCTTAGGCGCAACCAAATAAAAGCAGCACTGCATGGGCTATTCATGACCCAATACCTGCGTAACAAAATGGCTCCTCCAGGCCTGATTGTTAAGAACGAACCACTGATTTTTCAACAAGATTTGATTTTCAAGAAAGAGTGGTCATTAATCTCTTGGCACTGTTCAAGAGATTGGTTAGTCCTTATAATCAAAACAGCTGCCAGGATTACACAGGAACTCAAAATCGAAATAAATAAAATTGAGGTCCATTTGAAAACATACATGTCACCGGAAGACCTGAAAACGAGACTCGAGGAACTTAATCAACAAATGACCGACTTCGAGTTTAACCTAAAACAGAGCAAAACCAACAAATTGACAAAAGATGTGGCGAAATTCACTCCGGAGAGTGCATACCCCTACACCAAAGCGGACTATGTCCCAAAAAACAACTACAGCGACGCTGACGGCGATACTTCAGACACAGGCTCGTCAGGTTCCAATTCAAGTGGAAACAAAGGCAACAGACAACGTAGAGGAGGATGGCGACAGAGACGCCAACAGTTCCCCAGACAAAGAGGTTGGCGGGGATATCAACCACCAAATCATTTCCAACAATTCATGGGTCCACCGCAATTCACCCCCTTCCAGTTTGGACCAGTGTGGAACCAGGAATACAATGATGGCTACTATGGGCAACAACAACAACCCTATGGAGGGCGACAACAGCCTTTTTTAGGGGCACGCCAGAACACACGGGGGAGGAACCGGAAAGGGAACAATGTGGTGTGGGAAGACCAGGAGCAGCCCGATGCCCGAACAACACGAAGCATGACGGGATCACTACCCAATCAACCAACAACCAGCAAGAGGGGGACCTAGTGGTAAACCTCACACCCATCACGTTAACAGTAATGCAGAAGAAAATCCTGAACAAGGGATTAGGGTATGTACCCACCCAGAAACCTGATGTTTTCAAACTCAACATGGAACTCCATGACTTCTTTAGGAAACTAAAACTGCAGGCTTTCTTCAAAGACAAACCTTTACCAGAAGAAAAGACAGATACGGGTCTGAGGCTGAAATCTACCTTCACCCCTCCAGACTCAGGCATCCCCGTAGAAATACTAACTTTTGAAAAGGCAGTAACCACAGAAGTCAATAAACTGGACACGCAAGGGAGAAAGATCTTCCACAATACCAGTGGAGAAGAACAACAAGCCCTACGAGATCTAACTGCCAACCGGGAGCTTGTTATCAAACCTGCTGATAAAGGGGGAGCAATAGTATTGCAAACCCTTGAGAAATATGATGAAGAATGTCAACGTCTCCTGTCGGACGAACGGAACTACAAAGTTTTGGAAAGTGATCCAACAGAACGACTTCGAACAAGGATTGGAGGTATGGTGGAGGAAGGACTAGCCCATGACTGGATCAGTAAAAAGGAAGCTGACTTCCTGCAACAACCCACCCCAAGGATACCATACTTTTATTGTATCCCTAAGATACATAAGGACATCGACAACCCACCCGGAAGACCAATAGTCTCTGGGATTGGGTCTATCCTGGAACCTCTATCGAAATTCTCAGACGCCTTCCTTAGACCGATGGTACAAGCAACGAAAACGTACCTGAAGGATACCAAATCGGTCCTACAACTGTTGGAAACCACAACTTTTGATCCAACCAGACAGCTCTTGGTAAGCCTCGACGTGGAGAGTCTATACACGAGTCTGCCCCACGAAGAGACACTAGAGATCATTGAAGAGGTACTCTTCAGTCACACTTGGAAATACCAGACACCAAGAAACCTGGTCCTAGAGTGTATCACCATGGCCCTGAAAGAGAATTTTTTTCAGTACAAGGAGACACTATATCTACAATCCCATGGAACGAGTATGGGAAGTACTTTTGCCCCAAGCTTAGCAGGACTATACGTCTACCACTTAGAGGAACAAAAGATCCTACATGAAAGCAACCCCTACCATTTACAGATTGGCACCTGGAAACGGTACATTGATGACATTTTTATCATCTGGAACGGCGATGTCAACAGCGCCTTGAATTTTGTTACCTGGCTTAATAACCAGAATGAATATCTAAAATTCACAAGTACCGTCTCAAACACATCGATGGTCTTCCTAGATCTGAATATTTACAGCGAGGACGGGAGGCTGAAAAGCACCACCCACTTCAAACCGACGTCCAGGAATTGCCTACTACGCTATGATAGCTTCCATCCCAGACACCTAAGGGAGAATCTGCCCTATGGGCAATTCCTGAGACTGCGGAGAAACTGCACAGAACTGAGTGAATTCAACCAACAAGCGAAAGACTTGAGAACTAAACTCATCCAGAGGCAGTATCCCACCAGAACCATCGAGAAAGCGATGAAGCGTGCAAGAAACAATCACAGGGAGGCACTTATACAAGAAAACCCCCATGAAAAAGAAACAAATAAAAGACCAATCTGTGTGACAACCTACTCGACCATATCAAACCAAGTGTCAAAGGTCATTGATAAGCATTGGGGTATCCTGAACTGTGGAGATCTGAGCTTTGAGAAACCGATGCATGCGCATCGGAGGGGCAAAAACATAAAAGACATCGTGGTCCACACCAGACCACAGGAAAGCAAGACAATGAGACACAATGTTACAGGCATACAGGGTCACTTCCCATGTGGCGATTGCAGCTGTTGCCACCAAACCCAGAAGAGTAAAAATCTAACCTTCAGAAATGGCACGAGATGGGAACAACGCCAATTCTCAAACTGCAATACAAGGAACGTGATCTACTTAATAAACTGCCCATGTGGACTAGAGTATGTGGGCATGACCACCCTTCCCGTCAAGATTAGGATAGGGGAACACAAAAGTAACATACGCTGCAAAAAAACAACAACCAAGATGGCAGCACATTTCCTGTCGTACCAGCACTGCATCAACGATCTACGGTGGACCGTAATCGAAAGATTACCGTCAGAGACAGGCCTGTTCCAAAAGGAACAACGCTGGGTGTTCCGTCTGGCAACTCATGTCACTGGACTCAATGATGACATACCATGGAGCCAAATCTCCAGATAACCCACAAAAAAAAGGACCAGTTATTTGACACCTAAAGAACCCTCCCCATTGATTGATCATAGTTAAATCATTGGGCCACCACATGTAACACTCTCTGTATCATTATTATAAATTTTGAAACGCACAGAATGCTTATAAATTACAAGCAGACACGGTTTTCTGCTGATTGAAACCAATGTTTTTAATCATCTGCCATAATTAGTGACCAGTTGCACCAGGAGTAAGGATACACTTCAGGCGGAATGATCACAATCTTCCTCAGTGACCAGCGCCGGTTTACAACTTCAGCGCGCACACTCAGTTAACATCCGGCCAATGCGCATGCGCTAGAGAGTCCCGGAGTACCAGACATTGCGCATGCGCTACTTCCGGTCCGTGCGCATGCGCTAGAGAACACCGTAGAACCAGCAAATGCGCATGCGCGAAGGGAAGAGAATTACACGGCAGAGGTGTCACATGGGCTACCGATCAGCGCGAGCCACGGGGCAGCCAGTAAGTGGACAACAAACGGAAAGTCCTTATTTGGACTTACCAGAACCCGGTAATAAACGAATAAGAGAGATGTACATGCTACATGTGACCCGACCACATACGTGGAGGGGGAGGGCCGCACAGGTATCGCCCGTACATGGTCATTTACCATTTCCGCCTATTAACCAATAAGAACACGCCTTAACCCCTTATTTATACCGCCTGGGTCATCCGCAATCCATTCACGACGGAGCAGCACAAGGTGGTAGAAGGAGGCCAATATAGGCGGATTTCGTGAGTATTTCTCTAAAACAAAAACCGGGCCTCAGTAGGAGCTGAAAAGTGAGTAAAAACGACAACACTGAAATCCACCCCTCTATTCTTATAGATTGTGGATCCACCTACCTACCTTGATGCCAGAGTTTTGCTCATGAGGTAATAGCCAACCAAGATCACAAGTATGTTCACAAAACAAAAAACCAAAAAATCCTAAGTGTGTCTTATGTGTCTGTATGTGTTACATGTTGTATGTCATTTTTTCTTTACAGGTTTAATGAACTGTTTGGGGCTCCAGGTGACTGCACCTGTCTGAGCCAACCATAGATGGTAACCAAACCTAATGGTTTTTTCTTTTTTTCAGGACATGTAAATACATGTACCAGATAACCGCTGTAGGCACATTATAGCCACCTTTAATGAAGGTAATCATTTTATAAATAAATGGAAACCCATTTTCTTTAGAAAAACGTGAGTAGGGTTGGGAGTTGTGCCCCGTCCTGAAGAAGGTACACCCGTACCGAAACATGTCGACGCACACCAGAGGTTCTGTCCCTAATTAAGACAGAAAACCTCGTCCCTTTGCACATTTTTTAACAGCACCAGCTAGGGGTATTTAATAAAAATCTTTTTACTTCACCCACTAGCCAGGTACTTTTTAAATTTATCACTACACCTCCCACTCACATCCAAAACCCTTCACTTGCACTCAACACACACCACACATAGTCTGATTTGTCAACGCTCCCGCGTAGTCGCAGGTCGAAGCGTGCCGCATCCCTTCAGCGGGGTGCGAAGACCCCGATGATGAAGCATGACACCAAGGGGCCTGTTGGTGTGTGAGGGGTATTTTACACAACACTGTGTGCTTCCCCCCCCCCCTGTTTCTCCCTTTTACACAGGTAGTAGGATTCTTCTTGTTTAGTTACTAGTGCCCGTGGAGTAGGAATCCTACTTTATACTCTACCTCCCCTCTTTGTTAAGTATGGTTCTGAATAGTCACCTGGAGGATTAGAAAGGAAAAAGGGGGGGTGACAGGTGGCATTTTAACAGATTTATTGTTAAAAAACGTGGTCATTAAGAACATGCATTGTGTTTTTTCAAAAGTTATACGCTCATGTTAGAGACATATGCAAGTTTTAGGAAACAAAACAACATAAATGACATCATGGCGAGTTAAATCAAGGAGTGGTGTATCAGCGGTACGTAGTGCACAAAAAGCTAAATCATTTGTGACATTGTATAACTATTTTTAAATCATACCTCTATTTAGGGTGTACACAGAATGAACCTGGATAGGGAAAACGGAAGTATTATGAAAATACTACTCGTACCGAGTGTTTGGTGCTCAATTACCTCATGTGAGGTCTTACCTTTAGGTAATTGTTACCAGGTCCCGTCAGGAGGTACGGACTTTAAGTCCCAGGCTATAAAGATACCAAGAGGGGGGTAATTGTGAGGTTGCTGTGTGCCGGTGGCATTGGGGCAGCGAGCGGTAGGGGAAACACTCACCCGCGTTGGAAGCGTGTTCCGCGTCTTGTGCTGGCTCTGCCTCCTGGACGCTGGGAGCACGCTTCCGATGGCGTTTTCTTCGTTATCGGCCATTGCGCTAGAAAGAGGACTGCTTTGCAAATGATCGAGTGACCTGATTAAGCTCAAAATTAAGCGGTTTAACTTTCTTCAAGTGCAATAATTTTCATTTTAGCGTTAATAGGGGAAAGTGTTTGTAATTACCATAACGCTAGATGGGAAGCACAAAATTTGAATTTTTTTTTGAAAAAATGTGCAACTAATGTAAAGAAACGTTATCTCGTGTTGGACTTGCACTTAGATGTTGTATTTCAACGTGCAAAGTGGTGCCATGAGATTTCATCATTTAAACCATACTGATTCGTTTTCAGACGGACAATTTACCATACAGCCAGTTTTTACGTCTCAAAAGAAATTGTAGCCAAAAAACTGACTATCTTGTCCAGTCAAAGGATCTCAGCATCAGATTACAACAAAGGGAGTATAAAACATCAACCATAAAAAAGTGCCAAAAAAGAGCCCTGAACCAACCGAGAGAAAATCTACTGACTACATTTGAAAAAAGAGAAAATGCGGACCTCATGACCTGTGTGACTACGTTTGGTCCAGCATCATACCAAGTAAACAAACTCATTCAGAAGAACTGGCACATTGTAAATACAGGACAATACAACTGGCCAAAACCACGCTTTGCCAATAAACGAACCAAGAACTTACGTGATATGTTGGTCCATACTCGCCCCAGACAAGCCATCCTAACCAAACCAATTAGGAATGCCCACATGGCCCCTGTAATAGGACATTACCCATGTGGTTCATGTTTGGCCTGCAAATCAACCACCAGCTCAAAAACATTACAACTTTCCCCCACATTGAATTGGACACAGAGACAACATAGCAACTGCAATTCATCCCATGTGATCTATATGGTCACCTGTCCATGTGAAAAGAAATACATCGGGATGACTTGCAGGAAGGTGAAATTACGAATAGGGGAACATAAAAGTAATATTTGCCTAAAAAAGAACACCACTAAACTCTGTTCCCATTTCGTTGAGCAAAATCACAGCATTGAGGACTTGAGATGGACTGTCATCGAAAAAATACCAGAAGGGACACCCAATGTTGAAAAGGTACTGTATGAAAAGGAACAACGTTGGGTTGACCGTCTGAAAACGAATCAGTATGGTTTAAATGATGAAATCTCATGGCACCACTTTGCACGTTGAAATACAACATCTAAGTGCAAGTCCAACACGAGATAACGTTTCTTTACATTAGTTGCACATTTTTTCAAAAAAAATTTCAAATTTTGTGCTTCCCATCTAGCGTTATGGTAATTACAAACACTTTCCCCTATTAACGCTAAAATGAAAATTATTGCACTTGAAGAAAGTTAAACCGCTTAATTTTGAGTTTAATCAGGTCACTCGATCATTTGCAAAGCAGTCCTCTTTCTAGCGCAATGGCCGATAACGAAGAAAACGCCATCGGAAGCGTGCTCCCAGCGTCCAGGAGGCAGAGCCAGCACAAGACGCGGAACACGCTTCCAACGCGGGTGAGTGTTTCCCCTACCGCTCGCTGCCCCAATGCCACCGGCACACAGCAACCTCACAATTACCCCCCTCTTGGTATCTTTATAGCCTGGGACTTAAAGTCCGTACCTCCTGACGGGACCTGGTAACAATTACCTAAAGGTAAGACCTCACATGAGGTAATTGAGCACCAAACACTCGGTACGAGTAGTATTTTCATAATACTTCCGTTTTCCCTATCCAGGTTCATTCTGTGTACACCCTAAATAGAGGTATGATTTAAAAATAGTTATACAATGTCACAAATGATTTAGCTTTTTGTGCACTACGTACCGCTGATACACCACTCCTTGATTTAACTCGCCATGATGTCATTTATGTTGTTTTGTTTCCTAAAACTTGCATATGTCTCTAACATGAGCGTATAACTTTTGAAAAAACACAATGCATGTTCTTAATGACCACGTTTTTTAACAATAAATCCGTTAAAATGCCACCTGTCACCCCCCCTTTTTCCTTTCTAATCCTCCAGGTGACTATTCAGAACCTACATGGGTAAGACTATTATGTTGTATAGACCCACTATTGTCACAAAATAGTGATAATATACTTTTAACTGTGTGTGTTTATTGTTGTCCTGACGAATGGTCTTAGACCCACGGGCCAAGAGAGCAGAAACATGTTGACGTTTTTTCTGTCCTAATGACCTCTGCTAAGGATTCCTAATTATCCCCAGAGCATACCCTTACATTTTAATTAGTGGACCAGCGATTTGAATAAAATACAGTATCGCCTGGAAACTATTTTACTCACTTTTTCAGCTTCAGTGGGGTCACTCAAACTTTCTCTGGACACTGCCACGATAAAACCAGAGATCGCCTCGGGTGAGGCTGGCAAGATACTGAATGCAAAAACCCAATGACTGTTGCCATAACGTTTGTGTGGGGCGGAGAACAACATATACCGCTTCTCGTAAAACACAACGTTTATGAGGGTTTTTCATCATATTTCAATATATCTATAGGAGTAAGTGGTTACAAGTGTCCTATCCTTTTTGATGAAACTTACCTAGTTATGGGGAACACATAGGACACCTATTCCTCTTCCCTCATTTTGATGAAATACCCGCTTGTACGAATACTGCTGAGGAACCCTTCCTGGCCTTTCCCTGTGAAGTGCCCACTCCTGGGCCCCCTCAAGGTGAAGCCAGGCAATCCAGCCTTGTTGGGGCCGTTGTGGAGATTAAGCAAGCTATTGCCCAGAGTTGCAGAGTGGGACTCATGATTAGATTAGGCACCGAGGCGAGAATTATCAGGTCCGAGGAAATTTGAGCCCAAGACCCACCAAGGCGGTAATATAACCCTGGTCCCGGGCCAGACTTCTGCATCAGGGTCTGCCGCTCTAACCATTGCGCCACACTTGGTGGTGAGGAAACTGGAAATATGCTTGGCGGTGCCGCTGTGGCACTGCCAGCATATTTCTTCCTCTGAACGCTGCAAGAACGCCACTGGATCCTGGATCTCTGGCGGTCGCAGCAATCACGTGGCAGTTCGACTGCTGCAGTCATAATACTGCGCCCGGTCCGACAGTGCAACAGTGGTCAGACTGCCACCATGAGTTCCGCGGTACTATGGACCGCCAAAGTCATAATCAGGCCGTAAGTGTGTGCCTGCAGTAGTGAAAAAACTCCATGTGTCAGCGTTTTCAAAGTTATACTAAAAATGTGACAGGATTAATATTTTGTGATTAACCTCAAGGACTCACCTCTGCCTGCTGCCTAATAAGGACATGTCTAGGGCAAGTGCTCTCCCAACCATTCAATTTTAGTTATCCTTTCACAGCTTGGCTGTGAATGTACATGCCATCGCCTTCACGGCCTTGCCTTCACCATGGATAGTTTCCAAGACAGGCACCTTAATCAATAGTGATCCCAACGTCCTTGCTTTTCTTTTTCTCTCTCAACATAGGAGACGCGGGAAAAGTAGGTCCTTAACCTCCTTTCTGGTCTCTTTTTTGTTTCTGCTAGGGGCAGGAATAGGGGCAAAATGAGGTACCTTTCAAACTGTAGGGGTTTACAAAGTGTACTTTGGAAGCCTCCACACTACCATTTCTAGCTCTAGACTTTTGTTAACCTGTTGCACCAGTTGTGGGTTTCACAAGAATAGTCTTTCTAACCAGCCGCTTAGAGCCAGGTTTTGCATTACTTTCCTTCAATCTTTTCCCCCTTTCTCTTCGGAACTGAAGGGTCTGCTGCACGTCTAATCATGTTAAAAATCTCAGATACTTTCAGAGTTCCATATTTGTTCTTAAGATTATCACCTTCAGGAGGAGGTTATTCCATTATGACTGGGTAATTGTGTTTTACTTAAATCAATAGCATCATGCATCTACAATCATGAATTAAATCATGCAAGCACAATTGACTGCTGCCACATCAAAACTAGCCTCCTCTCCAATTATGGCAGATACTATTTGAAGACATATCTGACATACTATTGAGTTTTATCCAGTAAACAATTCTTCATCACTCGTCATGCTACCCGGTTTCAATTATATCCAGCCACTCTCTGTTATTTTCAGTTTAGTTGTGCCAAGTCCTTAAATTTATATAAGTTTCTAGCTGCTAGACTGTGACACTACTTGTTCAGTGCTCATTATATATCACAATATTCCAGTGCGATTCTTACCACTGGCCCTCTTATCTCTTCTACTGAGTGATACAATACCCCGGCTCTTAATTGTGTGTTTATTCTCATAAAAGTTCATGAATTAATGGTACAATGTGCTTCAAGAGTTTTCTTTTTTTCAGGGACAAGTTAAAAAGTCTGTAAAGACCTAAAACAAACCAAATTACAATGAGCAATCCCAATGATCATTTTGAGACAAATATTCTGCGGCCATTAACCATGTTTTGGGATATCAAAAGCCTCCATCTTCAATCTCACGCCTGTGATTAGATGTCAATTGCCATTCAAATACGAAGTTCTAGTCAACTGCTTCTCCCGTACTATGTGATAATTAACCTCTTCTGCCAAACCATATGAGTCTTTCTTTTATTTATATAGTGGTCTATTTCCCAGTGTTTGCTTATGATAAAATGTGCTTTCTGTATATGTCATATAAGCAGCATACCATGTAAAATTCCTGATTAAGCTCCTTTGGCTGTAAAGTGTCTAATTTATCCAGCCATTAAAAATATACCAGATTAGAATAAGACTCCGCAAGACGGGACCAGGAAATGATTGAGAGCTATGAATGGAACAAAAGGGAGACCGCTCGCAACCTGGCTGCTATAGGCCCAATTCCTTAATAGTTAGTTGATTGAAAATTATGGGAAGGGTCCTACACAATAGGATTAAGTAATGGGCCGAGGAGAGGTCCATCCTATATCCGTGTCAATAAGGTTTTAGGAACAAGGTCGGCATAGTCGAGCAGTGCCTTAATCTCAATCTGATTATAGGGGAATACACTTTAGCCCAGGAGTCCCCGCTCTATTTAGCGTTCATGGATTTGACCTCAGCTTTTGACCGCGTTAATCACTCAAAGCTGTGGTCAAACCTTTTAGCATGTGGGATGGATGAAGCACGTGTGCCCTTTTTGGCGTATTTGCACAGGGTCATGGAGGCCAGAATTAGAATAAATATTCAGGGGGAGGTTTTTAACGATATTGACCTTTTTTTGTGGTGTGACACAAGGGTGCGTTTTAGCTCCTCTTTTAGTTATTTTATATATTAACAACCTCCACCCTTTTTTATTATCCATCACTCCTGAGGTTCCAAAAGTAGATGGCTCCTTGTTACCACCCTTGCTGTATGTGGACGATGCTGTGTTGATGGCTCGCATATCTAAGGCTCTGCACCTTTTAGTCCAAGGGTTTGTCAATTTCTATGGCCACGCTCGACCTATGTACTAATTTTGCAAAATCTTATATTATGGCTTGTGGTCAGAGGAATTATAATTTGTCTTCACTTCTGGCAACCATAGTTTAAAATGCATTAGCGCTTTCTCTTACCTGGGTCTAGTTTTTGCTGCCAACAGATCTTGGTCGGCTCATAGTAGAAATACATTTTCCAAGGCGATCAGGTCATTGTTTAGCCCACGGTATTCCTTGGGGGCGGGGGGGGGATTGGAGTTCTTATGCCCCTCTTGCAAATTTTCACAATGCAATATCTACCAATGGTTACATAAGGGGCCGAGGTATGGGGCATTACCAAATGCAATCAACAGTGAACTGAATTTACCCTTTATGAAAGATTACATTAGACCATGTCTCCCCCAGCTAAGGGTAGCAGCATGGAAAAACAAGGAGGCGAGCTTTACAAGAGATATTATTGCAGATTGCCTTAGAAGTGATATAGGCAGGAATATCCCTGGGCTAGACGGGGTGGAAGCTTGTTTATGTAAGAGTGGTTAGCAGAATTACTTTGAGAACCCTGAGGGCAATCATGCTACCAGTAAAAAGCAGTTACAGCTAGCTCCGTACAAATGTTTTTTTGATGATTATTGACTGCAGACATTAGGAAGGTGAGTATGGCGGTATATTGGAACCTTAGAACAGACAGCTTAACCGACTATCCCTCGCTCTGCATTCAATGAGGTGAAGGGAGCGGCATTATCGAGCTACACCGGCGGCGTCTTCAATCCGCCATCTTGGTTTTCCTCGCAACATAAACTTAATCTAAGCTATGATCGTCTCGCTCTGGATTAACGGAAAACTGAAAAAGAACTGGGCCAGTTATACATTATACCAGTAGAAGTGCTTTTTGACCCGTGATAGGAGAAGGCAGCCGCGGGCTGACGGAAGAGACTGGACCCGACTCGGCTTTGGCTTCGGACTCGGAACATAGCCGCATTCGAATACTGCTCCTGCTCGCTATCAGCTGAGACGATAGCGGGTTGGGGGGCGGAGACGGATTACCTGCACAGGAGAAGGCTGCCGCGGGAGAACCGCTGTAGAACTGCTTGAGACGGAGCACCGGCGCTAGGCTTTCCTGTACAAGAGGAGGCTGCCGAGGGCAGATGGGAGAGACGGGCCGGTCAACTGAAGACGAAGCACCTGCGTTGGTTCTGCCTGCATAGGAGAAGGCAGCCACGGGTCGAGGGGAGAGATTGAACTCGGGTGCGGGTCCCGCTCGCGAGCAGCTGAGGCGACTGCAGGCTGGGAGACGGATTACCCGCACACCCTTAGGAGAATTGTTTTTCGTGGGGGGAGGGCAGAGACTGGCTCGTTAGCCTAAAGAATTCTGAAACCCTGTTACCCTGTTACCCTGGCATGAGGCAATCTCCTAATTAAAACACTGCCAAGGCACTGCCCAAAATTCTACAGGTGCCTGGATTGCAGAGAGACGCAGAGAATTCCTAAACGACTAAAGAGCTGGGGGTACAGCTGATTCTGGATGCGGCTTCTGCTTGTAAGCGGCAGCGGCAGAGGCAATCGCGGGTTGGGGCCGGAGACTGGTTATCCAGGCTGGGCTCATTGGACCCTACTAACTTGGCTTGGTTCCTCAGACCCGGGAATCGGTGTGTTAACCAGCGTGAGACGTGCAACTAGCGCTCTCTGCGGCACGGACCGAGAGGTAAAAGGCTCCCTAACTTTGAGACATTTTTCCTGCGCAGAGGCTTGCTCAGAGGCCTTAAATACGGTTATGGCTCCAAAGAACCAACCACGGAATACGAGGACCACGAAAACAGTTTCAATGCCTGAGGATAATGTGGGCGATAAAGTAAAAACCCCAGTCAAGCTTCAAGGGAAGGCGGGAACTACAGGATTGCAGGATCTGACTGCTACTCGGAGACAAGATAAAGCCACCACAACAACAACTGGTAAGCAACTGCAATCATTTGTGCCTGTAGTACCGACCGCTATCAAAAATAATGACACTCAAGCTAAAGGGGCCAGTATAGATCTAACTGAAGTAGTCTTAGAAAAACGTACTAATACTAAGTCTACCACACAGACAAACAAGGGGAGTAATGGGGTAATGGCGTCTGACCCACGGAGGGCCTTTAGAACTGGTGATAGCAATGTTAAGTCTGTTGAGACTGGTGAGACTGATGTGGTGACCACAAACCCGGCTGTTATACCTACTGATACATCTATAATCGTCTCTCGAAATGATAATGAGAAGAACAACGACATAGCTAGAGCAAAGATAAAGGACAAAGCTAAGCAGCAAGCACAATTCTTACACTCAGCAGATACTGAGTCAATAGAAAGCTTAGACACTGTTAAAGAAATGAAGCTCAGCAACGACCCGGCTATCACTTCACTTGCTCAGTTGACATGCGATACCTTGATGGATATCCCGCTGGATGAGACAGCTGCAATCAACTTAGATTTGACTAATGAGAAACAGACGGAATCCAATGACGAATATGAGGAACTGATCGATGAGGAGGAGGGCATTGAGGAGAATGTCCCACAGGACAAATGGAAAATCGTGGCACGGAAAAAAGGAAAGGGGAAAGCGAAAAGTAAACTTAAAAATAAGAAGATTATTAATCCCCCTACTCTTTCCTCTGCCATAACTCATGCCAATAATAGAGGCAAACCAATCTTTGATGACAGTCCATTACGCAAGTGGATACAAGCTAAGGGGGGTGTAAAATCAATGGCTTTACGTCTGTCTGGAACCAGCTCCATAGGGCCAACAACTCCACTACTGGATAACCAAGAGAACCAAAATGTGGATAACTCAACCTTAGCTACACCCCCAAATCTATCAAACCTGGCAGTGGGAACACAGAGACCTCGACAAGAGATAAATGAAGTGGCCTCCAGTCTAAGAGATCATGCCTGCCCAGTAGAAAAAGAAATAGAATATGCCACGCAGGGTACTAATGATTTACATCAGGAAACGTCACTCCTTGATGCCTCATTGGGGGCCCCGTCTCTGGCATTAATTCTGAATATGCTCACTGAACAGAGACAAGAGGCTCAGTAACATTTTATTCAACTGAAGGAGGACAATACTAAAATTCAGTCGTACTTATATGAAGTTAATAGTAATATAAATACGATTACGCAAGAAGTAGAAGAGCTACAACATCGAGTCGCACATATAGAAGATGCCTCAGCCAAAAATGAACAGAAAAGCTCTAGTCATGTGGGGATGAGATTAGAGCCTTACAATTAAAGATTGAAGACATGGAGAACAGACAGAGAAGACAAAATCTCAGGCTCTTTGGGGTCGCTGAAGGGGCAGAAGGGGCAGATCCAAGAGCATATATAGTTAAATTATTTCAACGTGCTTTTCCGGATCTTGCAGACTGGGACTGGGACTCGCAGCTCCAAAGAGTTCATAGGCTACCAATAGCTAACAGAAACAGAAACAATAAGTTCCCCGGCCCATTTTTGATTTATTTTGGTAATTTTTTACTTAGACAAGCGGTTTCTTTAAAAGCCAGACCAAACTCTCCTATTGCCACTGAAGACGTTACTTTTTTTGTGTGGTCTGATTTATGCAAAACTACAATGGAGAGACGATGGAACTTGCGTCAATTAATAGACCCATTTAAAGCGGTGGGGGCTCAGGTCTTTCTTCAGGAACCTGCATGTTTAAAAGTTATTAAAGCCGGGCATACATATTATTGTAACCAGGTTAAGGAGGCGGAAGCGGTCTTAGATAAACTTACAAATGTATAAGCTATTAGGTATATATTTTCAGCATGGTTAATACTACGTGACTGCTAGCCAGAAGGACCTGTTTACTTTGATTAAGCTAGGACAAATTGTTGATTACTAAAGCGGAGAAGGATATACTTTTTGAGGTAGATGGGAGGCAGGTAGAGGGCTACACCTTCAAGAGGCTGTCTCTTCAACGACAGCAGGTATAAAGGGGGGGTGTTTTCCTACGGCACGGGGGAGGGTGTGCAGAGTCGGGGAGAGAGGGAGGGAGGGAAGGGAGGGAGAACATTTTAACTGGCATGGCAAGTCGAAATAAAGCAAAAATATTTCTAGCAAGGAGAGAAACCAGGAAGAGTGATAAGAAAGGGAGATTGTTTTTCGAGTGGTTTCACATAAAATGATGAACTGTAGTTGTCTTGCCTGGAACGTATCTGGCCTGAATAATAAGACCAAGAGAAATTTAGTTTTTCAAGAATTAAAAATGTACGATGCACAGCTGGTCATGCTAACAGAAACGCACATTTGTTATAAAGATAAAAATCTTTTGAAACAGCTCGGATATGATTTGGTGGTTTGTACCACCTTAAACTCGCCTATAGGAGGGGTTGCAATTTTAAAGAGAAAACACTGGCAAGGGGAGGTAATTAAAACTGCAGCAGATAAGGCTGGACGATGGGCAATAATGCAAATTCGACTAGAAGATAATATGTATGTTTTTTGTGCCGTATATGGTTCTAACAAAGATGAACCACAGTTATTTGATTGGTTGAATATCGAATTATTATCTTGGGAAGGAGAGCTCATACTAATGGGGGACTTCAATTGTGTATTAAACTATTCACAGGATGCAACAAAGAAAGGGACAGGGATACGTATGCGTAAAACTAGAGCTGCAATACTGGAGCTTGCAAAAATACACAATATTAAAGACATATGGCGTAGTCTCTACCCAGGCATACCGGGCTATACCTATTATTCATCCCCACATAAACTCTGCTCTAGGATAGATCTGGCCTGGGCCTCAGACGACCTAATGAGGCAGGGATCTATGCAGGTTATGCCCAAAATTTCCTCTGACCATAATCCCATAATGTTTACACTTGGTCTAACTATAAGAGCAAAAGAAGGGCGCCCCTTTACTTTTCCAAGATACTTATTAACGGATGAGGTCTTTGTGACTTCCCTTAAAAAACATATAAAGGAGTTTATTGTACACAATCTGGATACGGCCAGCATTCTCACAGTCTGGGATGCCTGTAAGGCTTTTATTAGAGGAATAGCACAACAATATATTTTCAAACAAAATACAATAAAGAAAAAAGAAGCAAAACTAATGACAAGTAATATCTTAAATATAGAGGAACAATTAGCTGACTACCTAAGAGATGGGGTAAGGAATCGACCCGATATATTATCTTTGGAAAATAAACTGTTGATTATGCGTTCAGATATTAAAAGCTCTTTTAAGGAAAAACATAGCTGCAAGATACTCAAATATAAAATCTCGCAATATGAATGCGGGGATCGGGTAGGAAAACTTCTGGCCTATAAGGTGGCCGAAGACCGGGCATCAACACTGATCAAGTCTATAATAGGCCCCAATGATATTCTGTATACAAAACCTGCACATATTATGGAGCAATTTGTCTCTTATTATGAGGAACTATATACTCCAGAGACTAAGACTAGTTTAACACAGATCCAGTTATACTTAAATGATAATCTCCCCGCAAAACAATATGTAGAACAGGCCACCCTAGATAAATTAGAAGAAGAATATACAATTGAAGAACTACGTCTAGCTGTATTCTCACTCCCATCTAACAAAGCGGCAGGGGAGGATACGCTTCCTATTGAACTGTACAAAATATGTGCTGAAGAATTACTTCCCCTTTTATGCTCAGTCGTGAACTCAATAGCTACAACGGGCAAGGCCCCGGATTCCTGGAGAACGGCGAAAATTATGTTTTTTTTGAAAAAAAAGAAACCTCCAACACAATGCGGGTCATATAGGCCCATTTCCTTAATAAATACTGATGCTAAGGCTTACTCTAAACTGATTTCATTACGACTGGCACTTCTTATGCCTCACTTAGTAAACACACAACAACATGGCTTTGTAGCTGGTAGGGACACCACAGCGCATGTCAATATGGCAATCACGGCATTTGACATAGCTGCTACTAATCGCACCCCACTCGGCATGATACTTCTGGACGCAGAAAAAGTGTTCGACCGGGTGGGATGGGATTATTTATGGGAGGTGTTAACTCAGTTTGGGTTTAAAGATCGTTTTCTTAGAGGCATACAGGCTATTTATAGGGCGCCCAATGCTAAAATAACCTATGCAGGGCTACTATCACCAACATTTGCAATTTTAAGGGGGACTAGGCAGGGGTGTCCTCTTTCACCCCTGCTGTTTGCTCTGTGGAATTTTAGTTTATGAACTAAACATCATCTGCGCCATCTTGTCCATTCCTCAGACTCACGTATGAACATACACGACAGCCATTTTAGGTACCATGATCTCCCTGTTCACGATCGATCGTCAGCACACTTCCCTGACCCTGCAAGCCTCCCCCATGCACTCTGGCTGACCCCGCATCCACATGCGTAAGTCATGAACCCTCCTCTTCCAACATGACTCTGTCTCTAGGAATCACACCCCGAGCCTGACCAACACCTCCTTCCGATTATCCACACTGATCACACTGATCCTTTCCTTCCATGAATACCTCTCCTTTGATGACCCCTTCCTCTGAGCCCGATTGTCTGTACGAACCGCTGGTTATCCCTTGGCCTGAGGATACAGTTTATTGCCCACTACTGTATGCACTCGACCCTTTTCAAAGGAGCTACTATTGATCATGGCCTCCCCACCCCTTGAGATTCGATCAGGCGCACACATTCCAAAGGAATCGGCGAAACACTCAGCTGCGTGATAGCCCCCTCCTGTTGTATGGGGGGTGAGGACCTCTACTGTTGTCATGTGTTGGAGTGGGCCGGAACTGGGGGGGTGCCGGGGATGTCATCCTCATACTTCACAATGTCTTTGCTGTAATAAAGAACGGTCACATGTCATAAACCAGTGTATAAAAGACCAGGTCTCAGAGAGGCTGTCAGAGAGCACCTCGAGACGATACCTTGTTGTCCGATCTGATGTGTTCTGCTCCGTCGGAATAAAACGTGTTTCCTGTCTTCCTGTCTCCAGCGCCTGCCTCTTTATTTGATAATCTTCATAAGGTATTAGAGGCGTTTAACGCCGGGCAAAATTACTTAAGAAACATCGACTAAATCGCCTGACCATTTTTGCTGATCTTCTTCAGCTCTCTCAATGGAACCTTTTATTAATGCCCTGCAGAATCAGGAAAAGATAAAACCATTAGATTATGAACATAAAATACTCAAAATTACTGCATATGCAGATGATTTAGCCATATATACTACAAATGTAATAGAGGCACTAATTGGAATTGCAGACGAAGCGAAAAAATTTGGGGTTATCTCAGGATACAAACTAAATTTCAACAAAACTCAAACATTAATGAATTATCAAATTAATCAACCAGTCACTGGCCTATGTTATTCAGCTGTATACTTAGGGGTGAAAATCTCTCCTAAAACTAGTGAAATAAATAAACTAAATTATGACCCTTTACTTAAACACACTTCAACGGTTCTTAAAAAATGGCACAAAATTCCACTTAATATCTTAGGCCGAATTAATTTGATTAAAATGAATATTTTACCAAAATTTTTATATCTCTTTCGTTCTATTCCACTTCGAGTGAACAATATATTCTTTAAGAAACTGGAGGGCATCTGCAGCAGCTTTGTTTGGAGCTACAAAACCCCTAGGAGATCAATGATGATACTTAAATTACCTCTAGAAAAAGGCGGATTGGAATTTCCGGATTTTAAGTCTTACTTCTATGCATCCTTTTTAGGACGGCTTAGGAGTTTACTAAATAAAAATGAGACCCATTTCTTTTTTTATCAATTCATTGTAGGCACTAATTCATCTCAATTTCTTGCAAGAGTACAAGATCCTAATTTTTTTAAAAGGGTTAAATTTAAGATAGCAAGAGACTCGGTAGCGATCTATAATCAGATCATGAAACTTTGTGATACTTCTTTTTTTCATACAGATTTATGGGACAATCCAGGATTACCCGGCATTTTTAATGATACAGCTGGTAGAGAATGGGCCAGTTAATGGATTAAGATACTGGGAGATCTTTATGGCTCTGATGGTTTTCTGCAGTTTTCAACCTTACAACGGCTTTATAAGCTGCCAGGGGAAATGCTATACAAATATATACAACTTAGGGACTACTTAATACGAAAAATGAAGCTAAATAAAATTAATAGCTCGGATTTGTGGGACTTCTTGTATAGTACAAAAAAGAAATCTTTAATTAGCTCTGGATATAAACTCTTAAGCCAATATAATGGGGATGATTGTCCGAGATTGGCACAAAAATGGACTACAGAATTGGGAACAAACGTGACACCACAGAACATATCTAGCGCATTGGTCAATATTAATAAAATAGTCCACTCTTCGAGCTTAAAGCTTTAATTATATAGGACGGTCAGCCAACTTTATTACACCCCGCAGAAAATTTCTAAATGGTCACAAAATAATGACCGTATTAAATGCCCTAAATGCGATCTGGTGGCAGCAGATCTCATTCATATGATCTATTCGTGCCCCATGTTGGCTTCATTCTGGCAAGAAGTAGAATTTTTTTTAATTCAAAAACAACTAATTTACTTCCCACTTACTGCACCCATGGTCTTACTTGCTTTAAATACGAGAAGTAACAACTATACAGGTTGGATAAACATAGCACTAGCTTGTGCTAGATTGGTGGTTGCTAGAGCATGGATCTCACCGAATCCACCAGGTAGTACAGAATGGTTAACCTTAATCCATGAAATATACTCTATGGAAAAAGCTCTTGCTAAGTATAGTAGCAAAAAGGCAGTAGAAAGAATGGAAAGGATATGGACTAATTTTGTATAACTTTTATAGGAAATAAGATGAATGGGTAGGGTCTCTGTACTTTGAACATTGAATGCTTTATGTTTTCTATTGATTTCTTATATAATGTATATATTTTTCTATATCTTAGCATTTTCGTCAGGCTGATGCGTTATCATGTGTATGAATACGATGTTTTATTTTGCAGATTTTGTATACTGGATTTCTCCCTGAAATCACTCAAAAATCTGTTTTGATATAATGTTGTTTTTCTTGGTATGACATGCTTGCCAATAAAAAAAAAAAAAAAGAACACACAGCTTAATTGCAGGATGGGGGCATGGCTTAGCGCCCGTTGTGGATGGCGGCGTAGGTGTCAGCGCTCTCATCCCGCCGAGGGGAAGCAGCGGTTCGCGACCCTCTCTCGACCCGCTGAAAGCGGGACTCTCCAGCGGACCATGGCGCGCCTGCCGTGATCTCTTCAGGCGGCGCTGACAGGCCCTCCATTACCGCTAATTTTACCGTCGGAGTTCCGGTCGCGACTCTGACACAGCCGCGGCCGCCATTTTGGGCTTGCAAAACGTTGAGTCTGCATTTCAGGTACACGCAGCTCTGAACTATGGTCATTTTTATGCCTACAGCCTCATTTCTGTCATGTGTTGAGCCCTAACCTCCCTACTTTTGACATGCTTGGCTTTTTGGCTGTCATTACTCTTTTTTTTTAATGATTTTGGACATTAACTCAAGCTTCCTCAGCTCTTTATTGATGGCGGCCATTTCATGAATTACTCTATTTTTCTGTATTTTTCTCCTACAGCTCCTGGTTCACCTTAATTTCTTAGCTGCTTCAGAGACTGTTTCTCTCTTTCCTCTGATACATCTCCTCATCAAGCTGCTTTGTGCTTCACGGTCAGTCTGCATATTTCCTATTTGGTTGCCATTCCTCCTGACGACTTGCTTACATGGGCAAACTTACGCCGAACGGCATTACTAAACCGCCACAGCACGTCTTCCTTAAAAACTCCAAGGTATTCTAGGCTCTTGCCCAGTTGGAAGCTTCTCAGTCAACTTCTGCCCATCCACCGACGTCCTCAATGGAGCAATCTGCGCAGGCAGGAGGGAAGGGTATTACCAAAAGGCTGAAAAAGGACCCCCCTTCTCCTTCTGCTCGATCTTCTGCTATATCCATGGAACTGTTATTGGAGGAGATAAGGGCATTACGTCCTTTTATGGAAGAAACCAACGCTAAATTACAGGTTTTGACTGACAACTGGTCTCAAATGGATGCAAGAGTCAGTTCTGTGGAGCGCAGTGTTTCTTCTCTTCAGGAGTCGTCGTCCAAAGTCTCCCACTTGCACTCACAGGTTGCGTCTCTTCAAAAGCAGGTGGAGAAGTTGGAAAATTGAAATAGACGCAACAACCTACGTATTTACGGCCTGGTGGAGGGATGCGAGGGGACTGATCCCGTTGCTTTTTTCAAATCCTTTCTTCCTACCCTCCTGCATCTGCCAGAAGGCACTGCGCTTAACATACAACATAGACTTGGCAGAGTTCCTTCTCCTACCTCCACTTCCTCGAAACCAAGAGGTGTCATCATGTATTTTCTAGAATACACCAACTTGTTAAAGGTTCTCTCAGCGGCTAAAGCCTTGCCCCGCTTAGCTTGGTCAGGATCCTCCTTGTTTTTCGCACAGGATTATGCAAGAGCCACGGCGAATCGACGCAAGGCCTTTCTGGATATGAGACCCGCTCTTTGCTCCATCGGTGCCAGATATGGTCTTTTCCACCCCTGTTTTTTCAGGGTTACCTAAAACAACAAAACAACCACCTACGAGGATCCAGTCCGTCTTCAGAGCTTCCTGAATTCTTGCCAGGCCGCTGACATGGACCTCTCTGGTCCATCTTCATCTTTTCCTCCGTGATTTATGCCTCTTCTCTCTCTTCTGATGGTTGAAATCTGTTATTGTTCTTTCTCCTTCACTTGACGTTTCGTACTTAGCATTTATGTATCTTACTCCCTTCTGTTGATATACTCACTTCCTTTTTCCTTTGTGTTCTCTTTCATTACTCCCTTCTTCTTTTTATATGGTCTCTTTTGCCTTTTATCTTCAGTGGTGCTGTTTCCTAATGTTATCCTTCTTTATTCACAGGTTATATATCGCGTTCCGTCTCGTCCCCTCGGTGGGTGATTCGTTGACCCTGTTCGCTCGACCTTCCCTAGTTGGCTCTACCCCCTCCTCCTCTTCTTCTCGTTTGATCCTCTTCCCGATTGTGCTCCCCTCCTTTTTCGTAAGTACAGTTTTTTTCCTTGTTCATCATGTTTAATGTCCCCTCTGTCCCGCTCTCCCTGACTTTCGCATTTTTTCTATGCTTAAAGGTGTCTTTTTTCATGTACTCGCCTCTCCCTCTCAACCTTCAATATTTCGCTTCATACTCTCTTGTTTCTACATTTTCCTTTCTTGCATTTTCGGTCTTTACTGTCTTGTTCTCTATCATTGGCTTCTCTCCTCTTATTCCCTCTTTTATTTCATTCCTGCATTCTCTTCTCTTTCTCCTTTACATTTCTCTCTTTTTTCCTATTCCTTTTCTCCTCTCTCTCTAGCATTAATGCTCATTTTTTTCTCTTCTGCTCACCTTCTCTCATGGGCTTCTCTTCTCCTGTTGCTATTGGTCTTTTTTTTCTTCCGGTTTTTATATTATGTCATTGAAAATTATTACATGGAATGTTAAGGGCATTAATTCTCCGAACAAAAGACAAAGAATTTTAACTCACTTAGCCAGATTGAATGTTGATGTTGCATTTTTACAAGAGACTCATTTATCTCATGTAGAATCGGCTAAACTTAAACGGGGATGGGTAGGTGAGGTTTATTATTCCCAGGGTGATGGTAAACAGAATGGTGTAGCTATTCTATGTTGTAAAACCCTCTCCCACTCCCTCATTGCTCAGGAATCGGATGATGAAGGTCAATGGATTTATGTTAAGCTGTCTCTAAAGGGTGTTCCAATTTCCCTTCTTAATGTCTATGCCCCCACTGGTGGCGATCCTGCTTTTTGGCATGATTTTTCCCACCATATCACCAGATTTGCTGATGAGAACTTCATCTTAGCAGGCGACTGTAATCAACCCCTTGACCCTTTCCTTGATGGTAATTCCAGGGCTCCTTATATCCCGAATAAATCTCATAAGCTTTTTACTCAGGCCATCTCTCAACACAAGCTTATTGACGCCTGGCGCTTGTGCAATCCGACAACGAAAGAATTCCCTTTTTATTCCCCATGCCACCACTCCCAGTCCCGGATTGATTACATTTTTGTTACTCATAATATTTCCCAAACTCTTACTAACACTGAAATTGGTCCTATCTTATTTTCGGACGATGCTCCTACCATCGCCCATATTGACATACTTCCTACACCTGTTGGTCCTAAGAGATGGCGTTTTAATAACGCCCTTCTATTAGATTCCAAATTTACTGCTTCCTTTTTTGTTTAATGATACTTCCTCCATCCCCAAACACAGTATCTCGGATGCCTTTAAGGCTGCGGCAAGAGACTTTATAATTGGATATGTTGCAAAGAAACGAAAACTTGCTTGCAAACTTACTGGTGATCTTCTTCAGGATATCAAGAAATTGGAACACGCCTATTTTACCCCTCACTCACAAGACAGTTTAACAGCTCTTGTTAATGCCAAAATGAGGTTCAACAAAAAATCTACAGAGGATGCCTCTCTCTATTTATTGAAATCCAGTGCAAAGTCCTATGGTGGTAGAAATAAAGCGGGGAAAATTTTAGCCAACTATCTAAAAATTAAGCACAATAAACTGAACATTGAGTCTATCTACGACACTCATTCTAATCTTCAACATAAAGATGCAGACATCCTCACTGAATTCTCTTCTTTCTACAAAACGTTATACTCCTCCGAAACTCAGCCCCACATCCACTCTTTAGATCAATTATTCTCTACCATACATAAACCTGCCCATTTTCCTCTTGACCTGTCTTCCCTAGAATTAGATATCTCTCAACATGAATTACTTCTAGCACTCCAGACTCTTAAAAAAGACAAGGCCCCCGGACCAGATGGCCTTACTGTTGAATTTTTTCTTCATTTTTCAAAACTCCTTCTTCCAAAACTACACTCTCTCTTAGATTCTTTTCTTGCCTTAGGCACTTCCTCAGGTTCTTTCTCTGACGCTCATATCTGTCTCATACCCAAGGAAGGGAAGGACGCTCAATACTGTGAGAACTATAGGCCCATTTCCTTGGTCAATATTGAATACAAGATATTTGCTAAATCGCTTGCAGCACGTCTTGACCTTCTACTTCCAGATCTCTTAGGCGAGGAACAATCAGGCTTCGCCAAGGGCAGATTTATCACGGATAACACTAGACTTTTGTTTAATGTTTTATCACAATCTCATAACTTACCTACTGCCCTTGCAGCAATCGCCCTAGATGCTGAGAAAGCTTTTGATAGGGTTGAGTGGACCTATTTGTTTCATACCCTCAAATGGTTTGGTTTTGGCACTAAATTTATCTCTTTAGTCTCTTTATTGTACTCCAATCCCCGTGCGGCGGTTTGCGCCAATGGCCTTGTCTCCTCCTTTTTTGATTTGGGAAGAGGAGTTCGTCAAGGCTGTCCCCTATCCCCTTTTCTTTTTAACCTGGCCTTAGAACCTTTTTTGTCCAAACTCCGTCAAAACCCTAACATTGATGGCTTTCATGCTTTAGATTCTCAAGTTAAGCTTGCTGCGTATGCAGATGACATTTTACTTTTTATTTCCGACCCAACTGAATCCATTCCTGCCTTTCTTGCTGAAGTAAACGATTACTCCCAGATTTCTGGTTATAAGCTTAATAATGACAAGTGTGAGATTTTGCCCTTGACGAAGTTCACATTTAAGCCTGATTTTAGTGCCTCCAACTTTACATGGAGCTCCTCACACATTAAATATCTTGGCCTTCATATCACCCCTTCTATTTCGGACACGGTTTCCCTTTGTTTAAATAAATGCATTCAAAAATTATCAGACTTAACTTCTAGATGGCATCCCCTTTACTTATCATGGTGGGGCCGCCTTGATACAATTAAAATGATGTTGTCTCCCATAGTACTTTATACTATTTCTAATATTCCTGTCTCCATTCCCTCTAAATTTTTTCGGAAAATTAACTCAATTTTGACATCTTTTCTCTGGAGCAATAAAAAACCTAGAATGTTCCTTGCCCGACTTATATGTCCAAAGTCAGAAGGTGGAGTTAATTTCCCGGACTTCCCAGTTTATCATAAGGCGTTTCTATTACGACAGGCCTCCCTTTGGCTGCAAGACCCGACCTCTCCCTGTCCCCTATGGGCCAAACTTGAGCGCCTCTTCCTTTCCCCTTTCTCTCTTGCTGAATACCTTTCTTTTTCACGCAAACCTTCCTCTACTCCTACTTCCATCCACAAATTCACCGCTAAGTTACTCTTATCTTCTTCTCCTCCTCCCCCTGTGACTCTTGCTGAGTTCCTTGCCTCCACCATTTGGCACAACACTTCACTTTTAATAAGGGATAAGCCCTTTTATTGGAAGTCGTGGCGGCGCAAAGGACTCATCTGGGTTTCCCAACTATTTTCACATTCTTCTTTCATACCCTTCCCCACTCTTCGCACCACCTTTGGCTTGCCTGCTTCTTTCACCCATAAGTATATGCTTCTTAAAGAAACTGTAATGGCAACCTACACCCGCCTCCTGCACGCACCTTCCTCTTCTTCTTCTACTTCTATCTCACTACTTCACTCCTTTCTACGCACTACTCCTAAAGCCTCCTCCATTTACAAGCACCTTCACACTAGAGTCTCCATCAGACCCAAGTCTAAGGTGGAGGTTTGTTGGGAACAGGATCTTGCTGCATCTTGGTCCATTCCTATGTGGGATAAGCTATGGAACAAAATCCGCAAATCCTCTAGAGCAGCGACCTTGACACAAACTTTGTTTTTTATTTATAATAGACTTCTTTTCACCCCTTTTGATTTACATAAACGTTTTCCCACCACTCCACACACTTGCTGGTCCTGCTCTTCTCCGCAGGCGACTTTGTTTCATATGTTATATTTATGTAAACCGGTCCATGACTTTTGGCTGCAGGTCTGGGCCCAAATGAATGTAATGTTTCATACTTGCATTCCTTTCTCTTGCACTCATGTTTTTTTAGGAAGTCTTTCTCCTTGTTGGAACGATGCTGAATTTAATACTCAGATTATTGATTTATTGTTAGCTGTTGCGTTTCAGCAAATTACAGTCAATTGGAAGACCTTCTCTAACATCTCTTTTAAAGCATGGTGGTACAATGTTTGCCATAATCACAGACTAGATACTGCTTTTGTTTTTCCGGCCCACATGGCAGCAAAACGCATGGACTTATGGCTTCCTGTTACGCTTTATCTTGATGTATGTACTAAACGCTCTTTTTGCCCGCAACCTTCACAACAAGAAGTTCTCAAACCTCCTTAAATGCCCTTTACATTCCGTTTCTTCTACATTATCAAATTGTTTGTACTTCCCTTTGTATACTTTTATTACCATGACTGCTGTTTTTCTTTTGCTTAATTTTTGACGCCTATGATTGGTTTTCATTATTGTTTATGATTGTACTATGCCCATTACTTATTGATGTATTTATACTTTCTATTTCTCATTATATTATGTATTGACACCTTATTCCTTTCCCCTTCCCCGAAATAAAATTATTTTTGAACTTAAAAAAGCTTAATTGCAGGATACCTGACTAAATCTTTGTGCCGCTGGGAGTGCAGTTTACTGTTCCGCTTTAGGGCTGGCAGAGTCAGGCTTTCAAGCAAACCTTGACTCTTTGCCCTGCCCATGTAATGGGAGCTCAGGTCAATCCCCATTGCACTTTCTATTCTTTTGTGGTTTTTATTCTGTGTACACAAACCTTTTCTTTGCTCCCCCTTATAAAGAGGTGCAAAATTACAGACTTTAGGACAGCATTTAGTATGCTACTTTAACTCAATGATTATGAGTCAATCGCTCCTACAGGTGTATTTTTGAGAACTGCAGTCCGAGCCATAATTTGATGAATAGTGAGTAAATCTATATATATAATCATGCAGTATTATTTCTTGCATGGTTGACATGGTAATTAAATACGTGTTTTAAGAACTGTAGTAATTATTTATACATTTTCATGTATTCTTTTTATGTTGTTTTTTTTTGCATATGTCTGAAATTTGAGGATACTTTTTGTCCCCGAATAAAGATTAATTGAATTGAATGGAACAAGTGGAAGATACATGAATAGTAAAAGAAAATACCTGGGTGTTATTAATGCAGATCAATCCAAAGGTACCACACAGTACTTCCCTTTCTCCCTCGCCTTGCCCTTTTTTTGACTTGCCCATTCCCCTTCATTATGTCCTTTTGTTCACTCCCTGCTTCCCTTGCCTTTTTTAATTAGTGGCGAATACTTTAATTCTGTATCTAGCAGGTTCTTTTGAACTGTTTATTGAAAGTGTAGGGAGTTCAAGAACGTTAGCTGGGGCAGGCATATACTCTTTCTTTTCGAGGGAGTGCACTCAACGTCATACACTCAACATCATGAAAGACACGACAGTGCATCTTAGTTAAGGTTGTCTGTGTTGTCTCATGAGCCTCCTTACTCTTACCTCTTCTTTTCACCACTGTGAATGTTGCAGGCCTGGTCAAGGCCCATGGACAGGGCAAGCAGTAGTGGATTCAATGTTCTGTCAATACTGACCTTTTCCTTTATGCAACTGTGGCTTACCTTGCACTACTGGAAGATCTCATCCAAACCTTCATTCAAGAAAGTAATTAGGGTTGGATTCAGATGTAACATGCCAAGTCAAACATTTTATGCTGTGCTCTTTAGATGCTCCATCTATTTGCATCCAAGTGGCTGACTGCAATGTTTAACTTGACTTTGACTCACCAGGATTGCTCAGTTAGTGTGAATATATATATATAACTGTATGAGTACAATAATGATTATCATAACTAGCGGTGAAATATAGGGATCTAGCCGGAGCTCAAATCAAAAAGTTATTATTGAGTGGGGTCCAAGATTAGGCTGTGCCCAGTTAATCTTACTGTGACCTGAATCTTACAGTGTTCTGGCGTAGTGCACAAATACCAAGACACCTACTGCGATGCCTACAGGATATCAGGGTGAGCTCTCAAATGTACCTTTACAGTTGGTGCTAGTGCACTTAACCCCTTCACTGCGGCGGCTATTCTGCCGCAGTGCTAAGGGGGCGGGGCGGCCGTGCAGTGGCCGCATGCTGGTGACGGAACCGCTCCGTCATCAGCCGCGGTTGGGCTGTGCTCATGACGGAGCGGTTCCGTCATGGCCCCGCTCGGTCAATAGAACGCCTAGCACAGGCGCGGAATCCGCGCCGGCGCGGCAGCCGGGCCGGCGCGGCAGCCGGGCCATGACAGAACCGCTCCGTCATCAGCACAGCGCCACCGCAGCTGATGACGGAGCGGTTCCGTCATCAGCATACAAAGGGTTAAAGGACAATCAGCAGCTCCCTTTTGGCCAATAAAGCTTGGAGTAGCCTGTCAAAGAATCATAGCGTGTACCTGACATCTTTAGTCAAAGCTCAGACTGATGCATATCATAGTCAGATAAAACAGAGACACCAAGCATGTCAATAGCAAGATGTAAAAAGAAGATTTAAGATTTGGAAGTAGGCTTTGTCACTATCAAACTATGTGTTTCAGACATGCATGGCGCATGTTATGCTCTGAAACAAGCACAGCAGTCATCTGTGGTATTTTATGACACTTCAAGCCTGGGACCAGAGAATGCACATATATCTTTCAAATGAGTGCATAAACCACTGTCAGACTCAAGTCAGCACCTACCTACAGATCTGAATGCTGCCACTTGAACAATGTGAAACCCACCAGTCTCCTTGCCTGTTGATGGTGCCAAACATGTGCAAGACTGCACTTGGTGCTGATGGTGAAAATTGGCAGAAGGGGATATGAAAGAAAGCATATAGGAGACATCATTAGTTTGTAGTCACCAAGGTGGTCTCATCAGATGGAGGTTATCTCTGATTTTCGGCAGTCTCTCACGAGTGACAGCTCTTTCTGTACTAAACGAGTGGTTCTTAACCTTTTGACGTCTGTGGCATCCAATTTAATTACTGGGCACCCTCCCATTGAATCATTATTAGAATCCAGGGACCCTAACCAAGTCATTACTGGAAACCGGGGACCCTGGCCTTAGCAATTTTGGTGTCTTGAACAGCAAAACAGTACTAAAAAATACAGAAACAAGCATTCATCTAACAAATACACAAATGATCGAAACTTATATTTAATTCTCAAACAATATAAAAAATAAAAATTTTAATGGAAAGGTTGGAGCTTTTTTTTATTCAATTGAGGCCACCCACTATATTCTGTTTGATGTAGCTTGATGTAGTTGCACTGAACAGGCGTCGCAGAACCCCAGTGGAATCTGGAGGACCACAGGATAAGAACCGCTCAACAGAACACAAGACTACTGTTAATCTCTACTTTTAAATCAGCTTGATGCACAAATAGTTTTTCATTGACAAGAATTTTGTATGAATGGTAAGATTCAAGAGGAAAGGAGAAATACAAAGGGTTTGTTCTTGTAACTGATGCTCTATACATTCAATCTATGAATGGCACAGTACCTTTATCATTCTAGAGTTAAAAAAAATCATTATGAGCACAATCTTGTTCTGGTGGCCTAGAGCAGTTGGTAACAGTCCACAACTTGAGATACAGATCAGAAACACCGGTTCACACATTATCTGCATATAACACTGCGGAGGCCCATAAGGCAGTTTAACAAGTACAGTGAAAGTGTGACCAAATTCCAGTGAGTATCTACAGGGAACAGTACAAAAGCCCAACACGAGTCCCACAATCCAAACAAGTAATATTTAACTCTCCCAAGCTAACTGACATGAGACCTGTGAAGATAGCCTTGAGAGGTATTTAATATTTCCAAGAATGTTGTGGTGATGTTGCAGAATGAATTTCAAGAAGTGCCACAAACAGAAAATGTCTTGGAATATGTTCTCGATGCCTGTCTTGAAGATAATCACCAAGAAAGAGCCAGGAATACAGGTTAAGAGCTAAGACCAGTCAGAGGAACACAGGTGAAAAACTGAGCCGAAGCAGAGAAATGCAGGTGAATAGCAGATTCCAAGCAGAGGCTTCCTCTCAACTACACAGCCTGGTTGTGGCTTTTGTAGTCTGTGGGATCTAGAATTCTGTAGTAGATCCTCAAATGCAGCTGTAGCCTACCACTTTCATAAGGAATACAGTTGAAGCTTTTGGGGTGCCTGAACAGGGCACAGGATTTACATTTCTTTCGATGAGGGGCGGGGTCGAGCATTACTACTAGGAGGCACACATATTACAGCCACAATACGAAGAGTTTCAGAAGTTTGGTCCTGGTTGTGTTCCACACCAATCAAGGAAAGAATACAGGTGTGGAGAGGAGTCCATATTGAGCTTTATATCCTGCCCTCAATGGCTCTGCGCCGCTGTTTACAAAGCTGAAAGTCAGATGATATTGATATGATCTCTTCTAATGCTCGGTTACTTGATTTGTTCATTGCTATTGCATTTAAAGTGATTCTCTCTTGCTGGAAAGATAATTCTAAAATCTCTGTTATAACTTGGTGGAATTTCATTTGCGATGAACATAGAATTTCTGTTGCTTCTTCTTCTTCTGTTCCTCTAAAAATTAAATCCGATCTCCTATGGCTCCCCTTTGTTTCTTACCTCTCTTCTACCCATTCCATGTGAGTTCATATCCTGTTCTTTTCCTTGCATTTTCCCAACTTTCTTCTAGCCTCTTTCTCTTTCCCTCCTCCTTCCTTCTCTGTCTTTCCCCTTTTTCCTCTTTTCTCTCTCCTTCTTTTCTTTACTTTTCTTTCTTCTTCTCATTGGTGTTAGTGGATCTTTTTTTTCTTCTTTTAATTAACTTTAGTGCCTTCTGTTTTAAATTATTATAATCACTTTCATTATTGTATGGCTTTGTTTGTATTTTTGCTAAAACTTAATAAAAATTTCTTAAACAAAAAAAAAAAAGCTGAAAGTCAGTGAAAGAAAATCTGAATGACAGTCTTTGAGGTGGTTCTTGGCTGACCTGAGGGAAAAGAAGGAGAAGGACAAACAGGATCACCAGAAGGACAAAAACCCTCAGGAACACCACTGTTATTGGACCAAGAGGCGCAGGAGGTCAAGCGGTACCGGTGCTATGATGATCAAGTCGACCAGGGCCAAGAGAACTAAAGCCACGAGGACAAAAAGGCCAGGACCAGGACCCTGGGATTAGGGCCAAAACACTCAACCAGGAGGATCAGCACCAGGGACTAGGACAATGAATACAAATAGGATGTGGGTCGGTATGACCGGTGCTAGGAGGAACTGGACCAAGAGGATAACCCCAAAGGGACCTTTACCCAGCTCTCCACAAGAAGAGTGACTTCAATAGGATTAGGACTAAGCAGACTAGGAGGAGCATTAGGTAAAGGACCATGACCATGCATAGGAAGGACAGAGACTAGACTTGGGTACCAGGAGGGCTAAGAATAGGGCCAGGGCCAGTAAGACCACCACAAGTATGATCAAGACTAGAAGGACCAAGACGCTCTGTAGAGACAGGAACAGGTGGACTAGAAGGATTAGGATCAAAAATGCCAAGTGGCCAGGAGACAGGGAGATCAGGGGGAGATTAGGAATAGGACCCTAGAATGCTGGACCAAGAGGAGGTCCAGTAGGAGTACAAGACGGTTTCGGAGCACGATGTGCAAGCAAAAAGGGAGAAGTGGAGGGTGCAGCCCACACCAAAGAGGATCAGAAGGAGGGGGATCACAATGGTTAGGGGAGCCAGGAATGTAAGGGTCAAGAATAGGAGGTCGAGTATTAGAACTAGGTGGCACAAGATCATGTCCCAAAGGAGGACGGGGAGTATGAGAAGGGCCAGGAGGAAAGCCAAGGCCAGGAGGAGGACCAGAAAAAGAAAGACCAGGAATTAGAGGAAGAGGAGGAGGACAAGATGAGTGGTGGTGTTTCTAGATGAAATTTTAAGAGGGGGCACACTAGGGGCCACAGAGAAAAACTGTTGGGGCTGTCTAGAATGGACGCTCATGAAACTTAAACAAATGGCTGCATTAAAAAAAATCTTTATTGAGGGGCAATCACAGACATAGTGGTCACCTGACCCTAGCAGGCAACCCTTGCTGTGAAGGCCTCAAATCAAAGAAAGTCACAATCTGCAACGTAACTTATTAATATCCACGAGGTAAATCAGAACGTGTCTCACTCCAAATCAGAATTATAAGAACCGACTTATTATCAGTTCGCAAAATTATTTATTTACTGGTCACAAAATTGTGGTTCACAAATTGAGACCATATATTGCCGATCCTTCATACTTCAAGCCATTAGTGAAGAAAGCTTAGCCGGTAATTCATATTTGTTTATATTTTGGTATCTCATACAGCACCAACATGCCCGCTTGTACATGCAGTCTTTGCTGTGATTGTCCAGGTCTCCGGTAACAAGTGCTTGTACAATATAATTAAGGTGCATCATTCAAACGTATTTAACTTTACAGTTGTAATGATCTTCGTTCCATTTAAATCCGAGCTGCATTAAGAAAGGTTTCCATTCTGGTGTGGCAATATAACCACCATTAATGAGAGGGAAGCCAACAAACTTCTGAGCTGCAAGGGCATTAATAAAACTCTAGATGGCACTATTGTACCGTTCTATTGACATGAACCTATCTAAGGTGTAAACCCATTTGTTGTTAGCTTGAAGTATTATTAAAAGGTCAGGGTATATCGGTCATAAAAAATAAAGACGCAAAGATGTCAACAGAGGGTCGATACAGAAAATCCTTCCCGAATTTCACAGTTTTATTCACTGGCTGCAGAGCGTAAAGAACACAACCATCAGAAAAAAATAAAAACTCGAAGGACAACACCCCTACTATTTTTCTTTACACTTTAAAGTTTAATGTAAAGCGAATTCGGTCGAAAGTCAGTTGGAATGCTTTACATGCGCTTCACATTAAATTGCACACGGTCAGACTAATTTTTTACTACTTTACGACTACATGGCGTCTTCACGAGTGAGTTTACAATGGTACCTAACACAAGCAGTACCAGTGCACGAGTAATGCATGGTGGGCATGGATCTAAGATCCATAAGTTCTAACACATTTTCCATAGGCATAGAATGTATAAACCCTTTCAATACATCAGGCTCTAAGTGAAATGGAAACGCGAGGCAGGCATGGCGCATTGGTCACTGATACAATCAGGGCCAGCAGTGGCAAAACACCATGAGAGGCGCCCCCCCCCCCCTTGCAAAGCACATGGAGCCCCCCCCCCCCCCCCCCCCCCGCACGCTCCAGACTCAATCAGGAGCTCTCAGGACAGGGGCCAGCCGCCCATACACAGTGTCAGAGGGGGCCCCCTGGAGTTTGGGGGCTTCCCCGCACCTCGGGGCTATTGGTACGCACTTGAGGGCAGACTGATTACGCAAACCAGCCATGGCAACAATGTTACACTATATGAGCAGAGCGAGCACGGCTGATTCTCGCCATAGGTTTTTAGCAGAGGCTTTTACCCCAAACACAGCACTTGGAGGAGGCGCTTTTTTGTTCCAACCACTGCACGAGAGGCACTTCAACCCTCCATCGTCTCCTCTTCCAAAACCAGAAAAAAATCTCAGCCTGCAGGCGATTTAAAAACAAAAAAAAACAAAACTGTAATGGACATCAGCTGTGCAGGGCCTCAAACACGAGCTGTAAATCCACTCAGTGGAGGGATTTCCCAGCACACCTTGTGTTCCACTGAGATATCGGCTGCGCACTGGGTGACCAGAGTATTAGAAATGTTGGATTCCAACAGTGCAAATTGCACTACAATTTCTCAAATATATGACACTTTTAGAAAGGATGAGGCTTATTTACAAGAGGCCTGCGTCACCGGAGCGTCACTTTTTTTGACACTCTGGTGGCGCAGGCCTCTCCTTCATATCTATGAGGTGATGCAAAACCACCCTACATGGCTCTGCATAGATATCGAATAGGGAAAAGCAGCGTTTGCGCTGCCTTGCCTTACTCTGCGTCAAGAAGGCATTCCATGGGCGTTGTGGTGGATGTTCCTATGCAACACCCATGGATTTGGACGCTTCCCCAGATTTACAAAATCAAGTAAACCTGGGTCAGCACCAAAACCTTACACCTCCCCAGAGCAAGCGTAACTGGGAGAAATGTTTTATTTTCTCCTTGTTTTTTACTCTTTCCATGTGTGCTGCATTCTCCAGCACACATAGAACGAGGAAAACACGTCCATGGATTGTTTTTCTGCAGGAAGGTGCCCCTTCCTGGACAAAAACAATCCTGCCAACAACTCAGACACCCTTGCACAAGGGTGCCTGCGTTAGCGATAGGCACCAATTTGTGTGCTGGTTGAAAGGACAGGATTGCACCATATATCATAAATACGGCACATTCCTGCCCTTTCCTTTTGACGCAGGGCAGAGCAGCAAAGTAACCTGCTGCGCTGCGCCAAAAACTTGTAAATAATGCTCTGAATTTGGTAGCTCACCCAGCCCTGCAGACAGCTTACTAAAATCCAGCTAACAGCAGGAAAGCTGGGCATAAGTGGCCAGTCCTCCACTGGAAACAACAAGAAGAACCTAACACCTGAAATATTGGCATCAAATACACAGAGATTAATCAATCAATCAACCAAGCAATCTACCAGTGATCATGTACATATAGTATAGCTAATGCATAGGGCACAGGATTAATCGAACCAGAAGGCCTACAAGGTCTTCCTGGAAGGAAAAAGCTGATCTACCTTCATGAACTTCTCAGGCAAAGGGTCCTATCATTTACTTGCTATTGCCACAAAGGCCCTACTTTCTGCTTTTTCCCTGTAGTCATGACTGATTATTTACTTTTGGGACATTAGTGGGCATTCACTAACACATGTATGAGTATGTGAAGTAGTGCTTAATGTACTAGTATACCTTTGTAATTAGTCCACAAAATATCCAACTCTCTATCCATAGAAGTATAAAGAGGGCACCGTTCTTTCGATTTGTACCAATTGTATATGACTATTCCCTGAATATTCTGAATTTAAATGTCCAACAATTCACAAAGGCATTTCTGAGTTTGTGTTGTAGTACACAAGTAGCACATCACACTCTTATAAATGCCTTTGTGAATTGGCCACACTGTCTTTAGGGCACCTGAAAGGCAATGGGGCAAGGATACTTGAAATACACTGGAGACATGGCAATGCTGTCAACACATGGATGGCATGTCTGACAATAACCTTGAAATGCTCTGGGACGCTGAGAATACATACACAAGAGGCATGTTCCTATTGGTGATTGACATAAGTAAAGGATATGATTTGAGAGCCCTGGGAATGTATGAGGCGCATTCCACTTGAAATTCATAGAGGTAAATGGAGCTACTGGTATGAAATACATGGAAGAGCCTGGCTTGTGATGTCACTAAAAGTGCATGGGGGCTTGCATCATTGCCCTATTAATATATGGTAGCAATGACCATTGAAATGCAAGAAGATATGCCTTTCTGGTGCTTAAAAGACATAGGGGCATATTATCAAGGGGGTTTATCTCCGCTTTTTTGGCTTTAAAAGCCAAGAAAGGGGAGATAAAATTATCTCCCTATTACCTAGCTGTCGCTAACACCAGTTAGCGACAGCTAGTAGGAGATAGCGACCATCTTGGGCCCCACTTTGCATGTCAGTGATATTTATCACTAATGACATGCAAAGTGGGCGTACCAAGATGTTAGCGACTGGAAACAGTCGCTAACATCGCTATCTCCTATTACCAACTTTTGGAGATATTCGCGCTAAGCGCGAATATCTCCAAAAGCTAACACCTGCCCTGAGCAGTTCTTAGCCATGTTATCCAATGGGAGGTGGATAACATGGCTAAGAGCATTAGCTCGGTAATGCATGAATATCGCTGACTTTTCAGCGATATTCATGCATTGCGGCCGTTTTTTATCGCATTTGCGATAAACCTTGGTAATACCAAGGTTTATCTGCGATAAAAATCGCCACAGCTCAGCGGTAAATTTTTGTCTCTAACCAAGCAATAGCGATAATTATCGCTATTGCTTGGTAATATGCTCCATATAGACTAGTTATTACTGCACTAGAAAAGTCTGGCGGACATGGTTAGAGCAGGGCTCTAATAACTCTTCAAAAACACTAACTTTCTTCCTCTCCCTTCTCTGATCCTGGTCTTCATGATGTTCTATATGTCTCACCGTTTTCATACCTGTTTGCCCTTTCATTCATTACAACATCATCTAAAAAAACACAGACCACTTTTTCATTTTCCCATCCATACTCCATTCCTTCTTGATGTCTATAAAAGTGTTTTCAACATCATTTAAAGTGTAAGACCCTTAATAAATATTGTAAGGAATTACGGGTCACATTTATTATTATTTCACGCAATGTGGCGCAGCAAGGTGACTTTCTGTACTCCATAGCATGAATGGGAGAGAGCTGAAAAGCACCCTATTTGCTAAGGTATGATGCTCTCCAGCTCTCTCCTTGCGATACTGCACTTGTTGCTGCCTAGGGCCAAAGCAGGCACCGTGCACCATGGTGCAAGGGTGCCTGCGTTACAGGCACAAATGTGTTTGTGCAGGAAGGGATGCCTTTGTGCACAAAAACAATCCAAAGAGTCATATTCCTCTTTCTATGTGTGCTGCTGAATGCAACAAAAGAAATGAGAAAAAAGAAATTTCTTCTTGTTACGCCTGCTTCTGGGAGCCACAGCTTTGTGACAAATTCTCAGGTTTACAGGTGTTTGTAAATCTGGGAATGCACCAAAACCTATGGGTAGATGTATGGGAACGCCCATGCTCCACCCATGGAATTCCTCCCTAATGCAAAGTACTACAAGGCAACACAAGGCACCAAAGAGCTCCTCCCAGTGGTGCTCCTCCCAGATAGCGTTGTCCTCAAACAATGAGGCCAGAGCAAGCATGGAACGAAGAGATTGCCTGTGCCAGGGCAATCCAAAGGCAAGCAGGACATGGGGACATGGCGATCAAGGGAACCACAATGCGACGCGGAGCCCCAGGGTGCAAGGCGAGTAAGGTGGTCACAATCGATACAGGGCTCGGAGAAACAGTGAGTGCCGTCTGTCAATACGCTAATGAATTTAAGCCCCGGGTGCCCAAACAACATGAAATTGTGGGTTCAGTTACTACCGTGGGCTCCTTATCACCAAATGTAATGAGGAGAAATGCACATGTATATATAAGAATTCGCAGGCTTATTTCCATTTACAAAGGAGCTCACGGTTGTGACCGCACGCCGGTAGGAAAACTCCAACTGACCAGAACAGGTCGAGGAGCGTTCCTTATAGCAGTGGTCGCCGAACATGGAACTTCTGCCAATAACAACAAGATTGAACAAACACAGAGCTGGGCACGCAGTTGAATGCCCAGCAATAGAAAGAAATGGGAGTGCACGAAGATGCCCTTACGAATGTAAACATGACTCAGGTCTGGGCATGCTGCGACTTTAATACAATAAGTACATGTTACAACCACTCAAAGCCACGTAAAGTGGCTTTGTGTAGCTTAGTAAATGCTAAAAAGGATTTTGTGTAGCTTAGTTAATGCTAAAAAGGATTTTGTATCGGGCTGCGACATAAAATGCAACCCAATACAAAACCTTTGTAAATATACCCTACATCTTCAGAGAAAGAGTATTCTGTTTTATCTTAATACTACTAGCCTAGGATACTAAAGAATCCTCCAGGGTCTATTTCTAGAACACATCTCTTCCTGCCACAGGCATGGAAAAAGGCAGGAGGAGATGGCATTCTAACACGTCAAAGCATAAGAATAGCTTGGGTGAAAAAAAGCTGCCTTGGAGTTAGAGGAACAATTGACGATGCAGGACAAGGCCAATGAACGTTGATTTGTATAAATGCTAGCCAAATATACAGGTTGATTTCAAGTTCAGAGGATGGAGTTTTACTCTGTCAGGGTGATGAAGTAAATCACTCTGTTGCCCTGATGGAGTCTCCACCTGCCAAATTCTGAGATGTCTGTCAGCCCAGCAGATATCTCTAGCTTTAGTTCCCGTCAAAGCATTGTAAGTGCATTGTAAGTTTGATGGATGACTCCGTCAACATGACAAAGTGGCATGGCAAACTTACAATTTTAATTTTTTTACTTTCAAAAGTGGGATTTTGTTTGTTTTGGAAAATAAAAAAAGCAAAGCCCCCTCACCATGAGAGTTTTCTCCGATAACAAGGGGGGAATTTTAAAGTTGTCACTGCCCAAATCCTGGCGGTAATGGACAGCAAAAACTGGCCCTGTGTTTGTCCACTCTAAATTGGGTGGGTGGGCACATGGCCAAACCTCTGACGGCCCGTTTCTCCTTTGGTCCATTAGAGGTTTATGTGGGTGGCGGAGACGGAGTAGCCTCCACCCTCGACATAATGAAGGTCCACCCATCTGTAGATGAAGCGAATGGACCTTTAGTGTGGAGGAGAGGATAATCTGTTGCCGTTATGACGGAATACCCTCTCCGCCAAACTCAAAATCGCCCCCAAAATCTGTCCCCCAATGTAAACAACATAATCTGCTCCTCGCTAATGTGTAATAATGACTATGGTTTTGGAGAATAATTAGATTTAATTTGAACAAACTTATCGTCTAAATCCAAAACTTAAACATAACTCACTTTCAGAATTCTAGTCCATATGAAACCCAATACAATGATGACAATTAAGGCTTTCTTCAGACATCCTACAACACTTAATAGCTAACAATAGCACTGCACACCATTATTCCAATCAAACATACAAATGGTCATAGTCAAACAACACATGCTAGACAGAACCCCCTCACCATCATGTGCAGAACATGGCGCCAAAGCCATATACTCATCAAAATCAACAGCAGTGTTCCTCCGACAATATATAATGTGCACAACATTGTATCATAAGGCATGGACCCTGTTTGTGATAACTGTATAAAAGCTGCAGAAGAAAAGAACGATTGATACCCTTAATCTAGAGAAAAACAGAAACTCCTATGGCTCGACCACCCATATGCGGAAAACACCACAGATATCCTCCTAGATTAAACTCATTTCACAATAAGTCACATAAACAGTTTGGAATCTTAACACTATTAAAACTCACTGTAAGCCACATACGACCGAGCACCAACAAAACAGCAGCCACTATCAAATTGTGGTTGTTCTATTCTGATTGATGGTCTTCCAGATCCACATAAAGGGCACAAAGGTAGAGTGTGCCTAAACAGTGCTATAACTAGGATGATTGGTGGTATGAATTGCAAATAAGATAACCTAAACTAACAGAGAAGTAAATGCATGGAATCGCCGTCCAGGAGTGATGCTGGGTGTACGTCAAGGATAGAACTGTAAAATACCTAGGACAGACACAGAGTGCTAATTATAGTAGAGGAGGAAGGATATACCTGGAAACCAATTAGAGTTAATAGTCCTGCAGAAAGTAGGAAATAAAGCTTTCTATGCAATATTCAAACTGACTGTAGTGGGCATTGGGCATTTGCTCAGGAGGCTGGAAGGGTGAGGGCCATTTTTGGAGCGGTGGGGGCTGGTTTTGGAGCAGTGGGTGCTGGTTTGGTTGCTGGGGGTTCGGTTTAGCAGCGACGCTGCAATATCGGCCCCCAATAACAAAAGTAGACGATGTGGGAGGGAGAGGGAGAGCTGCAACACCTTTACACCCTCGGTCTGCTCCGCCACCCAGATCCATGCCGGCCGCTACTGTGTAGTTAATTTATTATTGCATTACTGGCACATAAACAGGGATCTCAGCAGTCAACAGGCTCCATATGTATAAACCCAATACTTTGAAAATTCTTTGTGGCTCTAGCAGGTTCTTCGAACCATAGGTTGAAATCGCCCAGCGATATGATGTCATAATGTTTTAGGCCTTAAGAAAGGAATTCTCTGTTAGTTTAGACAAATAGCAACCATTTGAGGTAGGCAGGTAAATTTCCTTGGTATTAAATTGATGACCCTTAAATTTGCCTAGCAGGTTCATAAGTTCAATACATGAGCCTAAATCATAGATACTAAATCATGATTAGATACTAAATCATTAGATACTAAATTGTGCACTATCATTAGGTAGTTGCATTGGGTTAATATAGTGCATGATTTAGTCATGCTTGCAAGAAGTCAGAAAACCGTGGCAGGTTCGGCCCCCTGCCGAGGGATTAGGAGGGGTGGGCGGGAGCTCTCGAACTGCGGTTTGTTGAAATTTGGACGAAAGCCTCTCCCAGGTAGATCTTGAATGGATGTGTGTTTCAGAGGTTTAGGCAGTGCACTCACTACAAAGAGGAAAGAGGGACTGAAGCAAATAGATTAAATACTTGGAGTCTGGCATCTCCAAATGCGCTTGCTCAGTGGGGCAGAACAGTGAACATCGGCCATGAGGGAACCAGAATGTGGAAGAAGGGTGGTGTTGCCGGTCCATCTGCAGAGTAAACAAAGGCTCAATCAATTGGGCTGGTGTCAGAAGATGTAGCGAGCAAGGAGTCGAAGGAAAGGGAGGTTGGATGGTAAATGTTGAGTGCCAATGTCGTTGGGGTGTGAAGGCATTGTATTATATTGTAATTGCTTCTATATAGAGCTTACTACCCCTGATGAGGCTTCAAAGCACTTTTACGGCAAGTAGCACGCTACTTCGGAACCCATAAGTGATAAGTGGTGAATTAGTATAGGGAAATATGAAAGTAATTTGAGTGGTAGATATGTTAGTCAGTTATTTGGTTTGATAAGGATAGTAGAGGGTTAGAAGAGGGAAAAAAGTTAGCATTTATATAGCGCTTGCTACCCCTGATGAGGTGTAGAAGCGCTTTTTCAGCAAGTAGTACGCTACTCCGGAACCCATAAAGGATTAGTGGTGAATTAATATTGTGAAATATGAAAGCAATTTGAGTGGTGCATATGTTAGTCAATTATTGGGATTGAGATGGATAGTGGAGGAATAGAAGAGGCAAAAGGTTTGCATTTATATAGCGCTTGCTACCCCTGATGAGGTGTTGAAGCACTTTTTTGTGCCCCTTAACAAATAAACGGATAAAGAAGTGTGCAGCCTTTAGTCAGTGGAGTGGGAGGGGAGGAGTGCGTGCAAGGGCTCAGGGGCCAGGTGTAACATAATTTTTAAGGCTGGTCGAAAAATAGGCTTATCTATTAAAAGAAAGTAACTCCTAAAAGGCAAGGGAGACAAAAAAGGCAAATAAGTAGTAAGGCTGGCAGCTTTGCAAAAAATAGTGCTGGCAGCAAGAACACTTTAAACAACAGCTTTACTGACCAAGGGAAGGCTGCAAAAAAACAGCTTGTCAAGTTGATTGGATCAAGGAGCTGCATGAAGGGGCACAAAATAACAAGGAAGCAGTGGGTTAATTAAAAAATCACTCCCTCAATCAGGTCCTTCCATAAAATTCAGCTTGAGAGGAGAAAGCAGGCAAAGAGTATGGTGGGCATGATGGGAATGGATATACACATGAGTCAAGCTCCTTCTTCGCTTGACTCCTCCAGCCAAGGAGCAGTTTGGGGTTGACAATACAAACACAAAAATGACAGGAACAGAAAAAGGATCCCACAAAAGTGCAGACAATGAGTGATTAAAACTGACTAGGAGATATCTTCATAATAATTGTATTCGCAGATTCTCTAGTCAGATCTAAAAAAGGGTGTTAGAAGCCCTTGGATGGTGGTGGTGTGAGTGAGTTTATGCAGTCACCACCCCTCAGTTCTTCATAGAGGTCAACATGTTTCTGCCGGGTTCTGATTCTTTAACCAACATTCGTCAGGACAAACAGGATCCCTATGCTACTTTTCCAAATTAAAAAATCCCCTCTAATGTTAACACTGTACTAGGTATTACTCCACCGGTAAGTCTGGAGCATTTGAGTACCTTACTTATAAAGTGGTAACTGTAAAATGGAAAAATAAAAACAGCAAAAGCAATCTGTACAATGTTAGAACAGCATACATACAAATCAAAGTGAGAAAATTGTGCTGACAGTGCTTAGCTGCATCAAAAAACAACCCATTAGGTGCGACTAGGGTGCCTTGTAATTTACAAATAACACACCCACAATCTTCGGGCATCGATTGCCCATCTTATGTTGTATATCAAAGTTACAAATAGTGTGCTTGAGAAATTTGTGCTAGAAAAAGAACATATCCGTATACGACTAGATGTGGAGGCACCATGCACCACATCATCCTCATAGCTTTAGGTGTAGCGTTTCTGTGATCTCACTTGGTCATTCGTGCCCCTTCACTCGGCACTTCTTACCGAGTTTATTTTGGTGATCGCTAGAACTGGCACAGGAGTAGAGGGCGATCCCCTGTAGTCACTCTCTGTGTGGAGAAATGGTCGTCAAGTAAATTATTGTCCCTGCAGAGGGTGTGAAAACCCGGGACACCTTTGATCTACAATGTATTATATTGATACTCCGCAGTGTTGTTGCCGCATGATATTAAATAATAGCCATACTGTCAGATAAGGTGAGGTAGTTCGCTCATGTACCCCAACATGGTGTTATTGTATCAATCCACCCCTGTGTATAGCTGCCTAAGCCTCTCATTTTTAGCTCCTTAATAAAACAGGAGAGGTTGGACAACAGGTGACAAGAAATCCCCTAGAAAGGGTATCAACAGATGAAAGAAGCTCCGAGGATACTGTGCAGAGAATGCATGCCTAGCTTGCACTTGAGATGAAAAATGGGGTTTCAACCTTCGAGCAAAGTCGAAAAGTGTTACAGGAGACCAGTGCAATCTGGAGTGAAAAAGTAGATAACCTGGCAGAACGGCACAGACTCTAGAAGAGACAGTGGAGAATTTGAGCAGCAAGGTGGATACACATTCATTTGAAATTCAGAAACTATGAAGAATTTATAAAGAAATCTTTGAGAAAACAGGGAGATAGGAGAACAAATCAATATGTAACACTATAAGAATTCTGAATATAAGGAGGAGGCAGAAGAGAGTGATTTAAAGACTTTTGTGGTAAAACTATTAAAGGAGGTTTTACCTGTCCCTAAAGAAGAACTTATGGAAGACATCCAAAGAGTGCACCGAGACCCATTTAGGATGACAGCAAAGAGAGTTAAGCTGCAGAAGATCTTAGTAGGTTTCTTAACATAACGAACTAAGGAGCACATATTATCCCTAGAGATCAAAGAGAGAAAGATAACAGTGAGGGATAGTGAATGCAGTATTATGTTAGACATTCCAAGGATCACTCAAGACAGGCAATAGGTTCTGGGGAAGTGTATGGAATAGCTTCAGAGATTGGTGGCAAAGGTCCAACTGATGCTCCCAGTGATACTTCAATAGTGTGGGGAAATAAAATATATAATATGAGTGATCTGGATAGGGTAGACAAACTAATCAAACAGGTGACTGCCAAAGCAACATAAAGAGAAGGGCAAGCTTTGGAAATAAATGAGGCTAAAGACCCTTAGTATGTGTATTTGAGAGCTCAAAGAGGTATGAGGATCATTACTATACAAGTTCAAGGGACGGTTCCCTGGGAAATTGGGGTGTGGTAAGGCACTGGTGGATAGCAAGTGGGTAAAACTTCCTCATGTATGAGTGAAGGTAACAGTGAAGGCAGTATGTTAATTATGTATACAGGCGATGAGGTTTAGGAATGAGCACTAAGGGAAATAGTGCCACAGGGATAGTTAAGGGCACCAGGAATTTGAGAATTATATTGTGGAGTGTGAATGGGTTAAGAATGAGTAAGAAAAGGAGATTGATATTGGAATATTTATTTGCAGAGAATGCTCAAGTGATGATCCTTCAAGAGACACAGAACAGAACAATCATGTTGTAGTAAAGGAGTAGAAATACTAATAAAAGCAAGTGAGTGCAAGGAGGTTTCAAAATATGAGGCATAGAGCAGAGAGATGTGTAATTGCACATTTAAGGATACATCAGAGTAAACTTACTTGTGGGAACTATTATGGTCAAATTGCTAATGACCCTGAAATTTTTAGGAGAGTTGGTGTGTGGTTGGTTGGTTGACATCACAGACAACTAATACAAACCTGATGAGGACCCATGATTATCTTCGGTTCCTCCTAAAGGAATTGGGTTTGTGTGATATCTGGCGAGTGAAGGCTGGCTCTCAAAAAGCCTTTACACCCTATAGTAAGAAATGTGAACATTACTTTCGCCTTGATTATTTTTTTAGTAGAGACAAAGGAGGTAGAGATGACTATTTCTATTGAGCATTGATCGATACATTTATCAGATCATCATTAGAATGTAATTTGCCTAATATAAAGCGTCTTCCTTGGTAGACCCTGGATAGAAATATCTCATTGGAGGGGGAGAGACTACAAGAGTTTAAGAGGCAGACAGATGATTTTTACAACTAAATCTGGGATCAGATTTTGAGAATACTGTCTGGGATGACAATAAAGCCTTTCTGAGGGGGGTAGTTTAAATGTGTAGGGCAAGAACATAAAATGCGAAGCACCAGGTGGGATTAGAAATTAAGATCAGATACATCGAAAATGTTAGATTCCCAGAGGATAGATGGAAGGAAGAGAGACCAACTAAAAATGATTTAAATATCTTTCAACAATCCTTTAAACTCCATTTGTCACAGAAAGTTCGTAAAAGATGAGAGTGAAGCAAGCTGCAGCACTTTGAATATATAGAGCAATGTGGCCAACTTTTAGCATGGATCATATCAGGAACAATATCTATGAGATTGGTAAAGAAGGGAAAGGGTAAAACAGACAGATAAGTCATAAATCGAGGACATTTCTATAAATTCGATCAAAAGTTCTATATGGAAGATAGAATTTAGGGAGAGGAAGACGTAAATAGTTGGCTCAGGAAAGTTCAGCTTCCATTGTTAAAGCCAGAAGATACAGTAAGGTTGAATGCAGAAATTACAGAGGACAAAATTAGAAAGAAAATAAGGGGCAGAAAAAGAAATGAGGTATCTGGTATAAACGTCATGCCAAATGAACTTATATCGGTCATTAGAAGAAAGTAGTATACCAATAGGGATGAAATTATTTAATGCAATTTTGTTGGACGAGATACAAATTAAACGGTTATGAATATAATAGCATGAAGCAGGTAACAATATAATATTAAAACTTAACAAATCACCTTTAGATTGTGAATCTTAGAGGCCCATTTCTTTCCTAAACTGTGATTGTAAAATATTTTCAAATATCTTAGCAGAGAGACTATGCAGAGTCGCAAATACGTTGATACAACCGGGCCAGAGGAGCTTCCTTCCGGGCAGACATGTGCATGAGCTGACACCCTCCCTTATAGGGTACCATTGACTTAGCTATAAATTATGAGGAACCATTAGGTATTCTACCTTTTGACACAATTAAGGCAATTGATAGTGTAAATTGGAAATATCTAATGCAAGTATGGTATGGTTTTGATATTAGAGGATCGTTTTACAATACACATACTTCTAGTATGGCAAGAGTCCTGGTGAATGGGAACCTGACTCCACTTTTTAAGATTAGACAAGGGACGAGAGAAGGGTACACCCTTTCACCTCTGTTGTTTAACTTCTATATTGAGCCTTTAGCTCGGCAACTAAGAAGTGAAACAAGAACAGTGCCATTTTAAAGTAAGAGGTTAGAGAAGAAAATTGCATTATATGCAGATGATTTGATGAGCTATACTGCAGATATAGAAACATCTCTCCCTAATATAGATAGCTTAATGCAAGACTTTGGGTAGCTTTCAGGTTATCTGGTAAATAAGGAAAAAACAGAGATAGTGACCTGCAACCTATCATAGGTTGAGAGACCGCTTATAAAGGGATAAGGGCAGTGCATGATCTAGATACAATTCCAGAAATTATTCTTAATAACTAAGTTAAAGAAGTGGATATACTTTTAAAATTGTGGCAACAGTTACCTCTGACCATATGTGGGCAAGTTAATCTAATTTAAATGATTTTTTGCAGCTGTTCACGTTCCTATGCAATATTATACCTCTACACTTTGAAAAAGAAATGATGGAAAAACTGAAGAGACAAATCCATAGGGGCATATGTACAAGCCCCTATTGCCACCAGAATGCCACTTTTACGGATGTTGTGGCGGCGATAGGGGCTGCGCCTTATGTACAAGGCAGCGTTATGCCTATTAACGTGGCTTAATACTGCCTTGTACATTAGGCACCCTTTCACACTACAATTAGCGTGAAAGGGGCGTGCAGCGGGTGTTGTGGTGGGCATTCCACCGCAACACCCATTGTATTTGATGCTGTCCCCTTTGTACAAGGGTGGCGTACATAGGAGGCAGCGCCAAAATTACGACCAGGAAAATCCTTGTCTACAGTTGGAGAAACGAGGAGAAATGCATTATTTCTCCTCGTTTTTGCTTTTTCCTTGTGTGCTGCCTTGTGCAGCACACATTGAAAAAAAATGCCATGGCTTGTTCATGTACAGGAAGGTGTCCCTTCCTGTACATGAACAAACCTTTATAAAAAATGCCATTTTGTAACTTTCATGGGTGCTGCATGAAGCAACACACATGAAAGTTACAAAATTGTATTTTAGGATTGTTTATGTGCAGGAAGGGACACCTTCCTACACATAACCAATCCTCCTCTGCACACAGACACTCTTGGACTCTGGTGCCAGGGTGCCTGCGTTGGCGCTAACTTGTTAAACATAGCACCATCGCAGGGGGAAATGCAAGGCTGCCTCACATTCTTGTAAATATGGTGCAGCCTTGCATTTCGGAGTACATTTAGACGTGTAGATTTACTCAGGTGTAAACTTACTTTAAGAATAGGCCCCGAAGATCCTAACACGAGTAAACTTCAAAACTAAAAGTGAAAAACAAATAACAGCAGTGCTAATGAACACAGACAGAACACAGTGCTCCAAGTCCTATTTAGTGGGAGGACAACTGTCCATTTATGTTCGGTGACGCAAGCATAGTTATATTTTTTTCTACTTAGAGTAGATTGTTTGCACAGTGGTACACGTTAACTGATTGTGTAATCTAGGCAAAAAAGTTTATTTTTTACTGTAAATTAATTTCATGTCTAGTCACAAGGTGGCACTGTTACATGCAAGTTGGCAGCTAGAAACCTCCTAAACACAAAACTAATCAGTCTATGCGAGAGAAATGCGTGTGTGTCTTTTGTACCTTAAAGCTGAATGTAAGCATCCTTTACGATTTTGTCTGTTTCTTTTGGTTGTAAACGTACTTACCTCAAGCCCTCAAGTTTCTGAACGCTAGATGAAAATGTAAAAGATGTGGATCGTCCAAGAAGGAAAAATAATATAGATTTTGTTGTCTAAACGCAATTATTCGATTTAGCGGCCACAACGTTTTCCACATAATTTTCCATCATCTGCTGCATTATATACACATTTTAACAAAAAACCTCGGGGCATATTACCAAGGCAGGCGAAATGAAATAATCGCCGCGTTTGCGAAGCGGCGATAATTTCATCGCCCTATTAGCGAGCCGCGCTAATATCAGTTAGCGACAGCTTTTAGGTGATAGCGAGCGGTTTGGGGCCCGCTTTGCATGTCAGTGATATTTGTTGCTAATGACATGCAAAGTGGGTGTACCCAACCTGTTAGCGACTGAAAGCAGTCGCTAACATCGCTATCGCCTATTATCATTGCAGGCGTAGCGATTAAAATATTCAAGCTAAGCGCGAATATCGCCAAATCCTAACGCCTGCTCAGACCACTTCTTAGCCTGTATATCCAATGGGAGGTGGATATTCAGGTTAAGTCACTATTAGCGATAATACCTGAATATCGCTGAATTTCAAGCGATATTCACACATTTCGCCGATATCGCCGGATATTTTATCGCTTTCTAATAGCACGTTATCTCTGCGATAAAATCCGGCAATGCGCGGCAATAAAACAAATGTTGCTAAGCTTATTTAGCGATAAATATCGCTAGTTGTTGATAATATGCCCCCTCGTTTCTATCTCAAATGGATTTAATGTTACAAAAAACGCAACACCATTTGTTGTGGCACAGTGGAAGGCCCTTCGCAAAGGTTAGCTGATCACCTTTCCTTTCCTTATTGCTATAAATGGATGTCAAACGGGCAATGCTGGACTGAGAACACAAAGCAGCCCTGGCAATTCTATCGGACCGGCCACCGATGGGGTGGGGGGGCTAGGGGATGGGGAGGATCCCTGCTAGTGTGAAACAATGCTGCTTTTGTTACAGGGGGCCAATTGCAACACTGCTGCAAAACCGGACCCCAGGAACAAAAACAGCCACCACTGCTCCACAACGGGCCCCCACCCTTCCAGCACCCCACCCCCCCTGAAACGCCTAATGTCCTGTATGGCTAGTCCATCCTTGTAAACTTGTACTAATAAGGTGAAACCTATACCCACAGTGTTAGAAAGTGCAAAAATGACACAATAATGAAGTAGTACTGTCACCAAATGTGCCGCATTAGGCCACATAATTTGCCTTTTCTTGCTGCATAATTTAGTCAACACTGGTGCATAATTTGATCCTTCCCTGCTGCATACTTCCAGTGGTCCTGACTAAAGGACCACTGACCTAAAGACGAGTTATACTGCATGAAAGAGGCAGCTAAATGTTTACCAGAAAGGTGCTTCACAAAAATTGTTCAATAAGCACTTGAAGCTCCAACAATATAGATTTCCGGAGATTGAGATCACCTTGTTCCCTTTACACTGCATATGATTAACGGTGTACTTATTTATATTTATTGTACTGATTGTGGCGCTTTTAACTTTGATATAGTTTATGGGCCAGATTCACAGAATGAACTTAAGACTAAATCCTAAACTTACTCCTATTTGGTATTCACAGAATGCACTTACTACTTTCGGGATTCACAAAGTGAACTTACTACTTTCGGGATTCACAGAATGAACTCACTACTTTCAGTATTCACAGAATAGATTTAAGACTACTAACTTTACGTCCGCACTCGGGCCGGAAATTCAGGCCTGGAGGCGGAGCTTCCGGCTTGGGGCAGAGCTTATGGCAGGGAGGCGGGGCTTACGGCCCGGAGGCTGAGCTTATGGCTTAGAGGCGGAGCTTCCGGCTCGGAGGTGGGTATTTAGCCATGGCTGAAATCCCCACCTCTGGGCCGTAAGCTCTGCCTCCAAGCCACAAGCTCCGCCTCCGAGTCATAAGCTCCGCCTCTGGGCCATAAGCTCCGCCCCCAAGCCTGAAGCTCAGTGGACGTAAAGTTAGTAGTCTTAAATCTATTCTGTGAATATCGAAAGTAGTAAGTTAATTCTGTGAATCTCGAAAGTAGTAAGTTCACTCTGTGAATCCCGAAAGTAGTAAGTGCATTCTGTGAATACCAAATAGTAGTAAATTTAGGATGTGGTCTTAAGTTCATTCTGTGAATCGGGCCCAGAGTGTTCATGTTTAGTCCATTTTTCGTGTACTGGTTCAATTTTTGCATACTTTGGTATCTTTGGGCTTATGGTGTTATGATAAAAGCTAATTCAGAGGTCTTCAAACTTATTTGCTCCGAGCACCCCCTAAGCAAAATGTTTTGAGATCGGGCCCCCCTCCAAAACTTTATGGAAAGGATTGGGGGTGCGGAAGGGACATGGCTGCATACTGGACTTATGAGATGATTTCAGGTGTACTTTTTCCATAGCTCATAAACCGCACAAATATGAGACTTCTAAAACAGCAAATGCTTCAATCAAAAACAAGTAGTATTCAAAATACTGCTCCCCGTAATTGGGGTGATGTGAGCCCCTCACACTCCTGGACCCCAATGCAACTACACCTGCTGCACTACTGATAACTGCAGTCCTGAGTAGCAGACTATTTCCTATGCATCTTTTACCTCTTCCCCACAATGACGGACCAGCACCTCAGTCCAAAGGATAGAAACAAAAATAGGCTCCCCTGCCCTTTTTTTAAAGGTACACATTCATAATTGTGATGTAGTGGGCCCCTGAATCCCCTGGGCTCCAGTCCTGCTGCATCTGCTTCCAGCAGTGGCCACTTATACACCTGGCAGAAGTACCTGCTGTACAATTTTTTAAGAAGGTGTATTATCTCTATCACGGCATCCTTTTGCAGCAGCCTAGCTTAGAATATGTAAATACTATTTTAAAATAATGACTTACATATTCACAGTGCTCTCTGCCGTAGGCTGGGACCTTATAGCACTATAAAGAGGGCCACTAGAATTATGCGGCAGGAGAAGGCCAAATTATGCAGCAGGGTTGACTACATTATGCAGCAAACAAAGGCGAATTATGATGCATAATGCTGCATATTTTGTGATAGCATTGCTACATTATTTTATAATTTTTATACTTGTTAACACTGTCCTGGCATATATTGCCCCTCATAAGTAGCAGTTTAACCGCCACATATAGAAATAAGTAACAGAAAGGTAACCAGTCAACCTTTACAAAGGGCCTTCCACTGCGGGGGTAACGTGTTGCTGCAATTTTTTTAAATTTTGAACCGTTTGAGCTCGAAAACATTTTTTGTTAATATCTACAAATTATGCAGCAATAGATGATGAATTATGTGGCAAATGCAGGATATCCATTACTATGAGCAAAAAGCCAAAACTGCACAATTTCATAATTCCAGTGGCCCTAACTATAAATACAAAGGGCACTATTCCTCTGCACCAATTAGGGTTCAATGATGTGTCGCTCAGCTTTAACACACACAGACATCTAGAGTGATGTAGTCACTAACTGAGGTTTCATAACCTAAAACAGTGCATTTATCACCAGTTAGTTTAACTTGCAATTATTTTTCAATTAAGTTATTACTGCGTTTACATGACTGTGAAAACACAAAACTCGTACTTTTTACTATTTTCTAGCAACCGCTTTGACCCACTGCACTCTGATCACAGTTCTCACTTCAAGGGCCTGGAGTAAATGAAGACAGCCTGAAAATGCAGCAAATATACATTACGCGCTTCCAGGCCATCCTCATTTACATGTACTTGCAGAGGCATTTCCGTGCCCCTCGTAACCCACCCATACCCCCAAGGGGGCGGGCCCACAGTTTGAAGACTTCTGCAAAGGACAACATTCAAATATTCTGTGTGATTTAAAAATATGTCCATGTACATTTGACACCAATGACCATAAAACAATGATGGATTATGCAAATGTTAAAGTTTGTGCATCGCCTAAATTGTTCATTTTGTCACCACACAAGTGTACTCTGCCTTTCTTTATTAGCTCCCATTGAATTCTTTTTGAGAATTGAGCCCTTTATCTCGGATCCCTAGCAGGAAGTCTAACGGGCAAATAATAACGCAAGTTTTCTTTTCTTGCAGAAATAGTGATTGTGGGAGACTCAGATAAAGAATTCAAGTTAAACTTGGAAATACCCATAGAGCCTTCCAAATTGAACGCAATTTTAAAAGCAAAAGCAAAATAATGAAATGTGAAAATGAAGAAAAATAACAACCTTGTATTGTATAGCATTTGGTAAGCACATGTAAGTGGCAAAATAATTAGACACTTACATGACTGTCAAAACACTTTTTTTTAGCAGCCTCTTTGACCCCTGCCCCCACAGCACTCTGATCGCAGTTCTCACTTCAAGGGCTCGGAGTGAATGAACAGCCTGGAAATGCAGCAGATCAACATCACTGCACTTCCAGGCCATCCTCATTTACATGTCATTGCCGAGGCATTTGCGCCCCCCTGGCAACCCATCCACGCCCCCCCAGGGGGGCGCGCCCCACAGTTTGAAGACGTCTGAGCTAATTGATTTATCTAAGAGAAAAGATGATTTGCTTTCTTAAAAACCATAGGTACATATGTACAAAAGTGCTAATCAAAAGAGTTTTGCTGATTCAGTCAACAGAATCACACATTATCATCCACTAACATTGGACTTCAGTCAGAATGACTTTCATAGGTCTTATTGAAAATGGATATGTAGGCGAAGAAACATTTTTATTGTAATGATGAAACACTCCAGAAGTAGTTTATATGAGGTTTATTAACCCAACAGGGAGGCAAGTCATCCACATCTAAGACCTAGTGAACAACTGACTGACCAAGTAACATTCTATAGTGACATGGATGCATTCTCAAGAAGGAATGCATATACTTAAAGTCATAGTTACAACACATCTCCTTTATTATAATTAAAATGATAAAAATAAGGAAAAATTGATCTTGAATTATAAACAAGTTTGAAGTAATATGGAACTATCTAAAAGGAAATTATTCACAATAATAATCTTGAAGATACACAGGAGATCTCTTATTTCTAGTGTTTGTTTCACGAGGTAAAACTGGCATATCGTGAGATGGTAAAGATGTACATTTTCCTGAAACATGTTTCCCCATACATTTTCCTGATATATGTTTCTCTATCCATTTATCATCATCTGGAACCTCTGGAGCAGGTTCTACAATGTCATTATCTCCCTCCTTACATTTTGACAAACGTGACATGCTCCAAACATCTCCCCCAGTAAGCATAACTACATTCTTCATAACTTTGACTATACGTCTTGGTCCAAAGAATTTGGATTTGCCTTTGGAAGACCACATACCTTTCTTGATAAAAACATAATCCCCAACTTTCCAAAGAGGATCTTTCGCTCCTTTCAAAGCATCAAACCTGTGTTTGTATTTACTTTTGTAATTCTTCAATCTGGAATCATTGAGAATTGTGCCTCTATCTTTTACAGATAACCATAAAGGATTGAGCTTGGAACCTGCAATTCTACCTCTAAGTTTCTCAAAAGGTGAAATACCAGTAACCCTATTGGGGGTGTTCCTGTGTGCCCACAGTTTTTCTCTGAGAATGGGTTTTAAGGGAATACTTCTTTCGCAAGCAGTCTGGGCACATGCTCTAATCAATCTATTCATGCTCTCCACTAATCCATTCGCCTGTGGAGAATAAAGAGCAGTCTTATGATGTGTGATAGATAGATCTTTGAGAAAATCAGACATTTCTAGGGAGGTGAATTGAACACCATTATCAGAAATTAAGGTGTCAGGAATCCCTTCACAGGTGAAAGCATCTCTTAAAAATTCAATCACATTCTTACTTGACACAGTTCCCATACAAGAAGCAGACAACCACTTTGAAGTGTAATCTACTAGAACAACAACAAACCTCTCTGAAAGACTAAGATTTTCGAAAGGTCCAATAATATCAATCGCAACTTTAGACCAAGGACGTACGGGTATGGTAACAGGGGAAAGGGGTGCAGTGTTCAACTTCCTTGATTTGTCATTACCTGCGCATAAGTGGCAATCTTTAACAACAGTCTCAACTTCTCGGTCCAGCTCAGGCCACCAATAGGATTCTCTGACTCTAGCTTTTGTGAGGCTGCGACCTAAATGTCCTTCATGAGCTAGGTTAATTATCTTTTCTCTCATCCCGAGAGGGGGAATCAGTCTGCTGCCTCTAAACAACTCACCCTGAACTATGTTCAGTTCATCTCTTATATTCCAATACCCTTTAGCAGCATCTGGAACTTCTTTCAGGATAGGCCACCCATAGACTGTTGCCGCTAATATAAAATTCCTGGCTGGGTCATCAGAAAAACATTCTTTCCATTCTGTCTCATTCAAAGCAGATTCTCTTACCCATGAAACAGTGGTAAAATCTGGGTCATGCGTGACTAACTTGTCAACAGGCAATCTTGAAAGAAAATCAGCGGGAACATTCTTCGGACCCGGTAAGTACTCAACACAAAAATTGTACTCCATGAGTCCTTCGACCCATCTCTTAATTCTGGGAGTTGTACATTCAACATTCCTACAAGAGAATAGTTGTACTAAGGGTTTATGGTCAGATCTTACCACAAATGGTAAACCCCATAAATAAAACCTGAAATGTTTGATCCCCCAAAAACAAGCTAAAGCCTCACGCTCGATGACTGAATAACGTTCCTCTGCACCCTTCAAAGAACGGGACGCAAAACCAATTACTTTTTCTGAACCATCTACACTTTGTGCCAGAACAGCCCCTAAACCACGCAAACTTGCATCAGTAGACAAAAAGGTCTTTTTGTGAACATCAAAATGCCCCAAGGTTGGCATCTTTGCAATTCCAGACTTGACTGCGTTAAAAGCATCAGAACACTCCTTGTCCCAATTAAAAATTGTTCCCTTCTTTAGGAGGAGTCTTATAGGTTGCATGACACTGGCAAAATTTGGAATAAACTTAGAATAATATTCCGACAACCCATTAAATGACTTTACATGATCTTTGTTAGAAGGGGTTTGCGCTTGAAGAATGGCTTCTGCAAGGTCAATCTTGGGACTGATGCCCTCTCCGGATATATTGTGTCCTAAATATGATACAGATCTGACCCTGAACTTGCATTTCTCTTGTTTAAGGGTTAATCCTGTTTCTTTGAGCCTAGACAAAACAGCAAATAAGGTAATATCATGTTTGCTAATGTCAACACCGTGGACCAAAATATCATCTTGGAAGAACAGTACACAATCAATACCTGAGAGGACGTTTTTCATAATTCTCTGAAAACAGGCAGCTGCGCTGGCTAAGCCGAAAGGCATCCTGATGAATCTGTATGCCCCAATAGGGGTGACAAAAGAAGTCAAATGTCTTGACTCTTCATGCAAAAGGACCTGGTGGTAAGCTGCTGACAAATCCATAACGCTAAACAAAGTAGCGCCACTCAATTTGGTAAGAATCTCATTGATATTGGGCAGTGGCTGCCTGTCAACCCAAATTGAACTGTTCAAACTCCTGAGGTCCACACACATCCTAATTTTGGTGCCCTTGTCTTTTGGTGCCAAAACAATTGGTGCAAGCCATTCTGAGGATTCTATTTCCTCAATAATGTCAAGTTTCAACAGTCTGTCAATCTCGATTTGTAGAGGCTTCATCATAAGATTGGGCACTTTCCGAACTTTATGTACTACAGGGTTGGCATTGCCTTTCAAAATTATTTTGTGTTTAAACCCTTTAAGTAAACCAAGATTCTCAGTAAACACTTCAGGAAATTTATCAATAATGTCTGTAAAATCTCCCATATTAGAAACTAACATAACTTGTTCGGTTGCATTGGGATTAAGAGTAATCCCAAGATTTCTTTGATGACGCCATCCTAGGAGATTATCACCTCTTTTTGCGATATAAACTTTACCCACTGTTTCTCTGCCTTTAAATGCAATGGTTTGGATGGAATAACCTAAAATTTCAATACGTTGTTTGGCATACCCTACCGGATTGATATCAGGATTCATAAGTTTAATCTTGTCTCCATCGAAATTTGCAAACCAAAATTTATCACTAATAAGGGTAAACAGAGAACCTGAATCAGCAAGTACAGGAACAATCTTGTTAGCAATCTGAATATCACAAGAGGGCATACGTATTTCATCATCATCAACTTGACTCACACCATTAACTGTATCATCTGTAATGCAGTGAATGGATTCTTGAGAATAGACTTCATCATCATCTATGCAGTTAACTTTGTTATTCTTGCACATCCTAGCATAATGACCCTTCTTCCCACAATTTCTGCAAACAGTGCTTCTTGCAAAACAATTTGGATAATTAGGTCCATGCTTTTCACTACCACATCTGGGACATCTAAATTTGTTTTCTCTATTAAAATTATTGGCATTATAATTTTGTTTAGGCTTTTCTGATTTGAATGTGTTTTTTTCTTGTTTTGGTGTAATTTTACCAACAACAGCAACACTACATTCTGGTTGAGGAATTTGACGAAATTCGTGGTTGACACTGGAAACAGGATCATTCTGGGAAGGGCCTTTCCTAATCTCCTTGACCCATGTAGAAGTATGTTCAACGCTTTCAACAATAAGTATGGCCTCTTTCAAATTGGGATTCTTTGATAACAATTTCTCTTGTATTTTGAGATCGTTTGTGCAACGGACGAGCTGGTCACGAATGAGAGAATCAGTTAAGAGTTTGAATTCACAAGTTTGTGCAAGGGATTTGAGCGCTGCTACATAGTTTCCAACTCTCTCACTTTTAGCCTGAACACGCATAAAAAATTTGTGTCTCTCCATGACAATATTAATGCGTGCCCAAAATGATTTTTAAGGAGGAGTACGCTCATTTCATATACATCTGAAGGTTCGCCTGCTCCCCTGCCAATGGGTATCGGGTCTAGACTATCATAAATATTTCTCCCTTCTATACCAAGATTGTTTAGTAGAACAGCCTGCTTCCTAACAGCAGAAAATTTCTCTCCACCAATTGCAAGTAAATACGAGTCAAAAATGGGCTTCCATTTTTTCCACGGCAATATGGGTTCGCCTTGTTCGCTTAAAAATTGAGGAGGTTGATTCATTCCGCTAGCAGTAGATGACATGCTGAAAGGAAACAACTAAACAAACTAAAACAATAAGTTAACTAAATAAGCTAACACAACAATCTAAAATAACAATTTAAAATAAATAGTTAAAATAATAACCATGAGGTTCACAGCCTCTTTTCTGGTGTCACTGCAGTTTCTCTGTGGTGTGTGTTGCTTTGCTTCAGCTAAATATGTCTTATAATTCCAATACAGTATTCTACACTGTGTTCTGCGTGTTGTTGTTACTTCAGGAATCGCACGGAAATATCATCGGTTTCCTGATGCTTCCAAACTGGTAACTATCATTCAAAGGTCACTTTGCTTCAATCAAAAATTATATATATATGACTTGCCTCAAATTATAAGTCGATATTGTGATATCCGTCAACTTGGATCACTAAGGTATGTGAAATCCGGTTCACAATGTACAAATCCAATGCGGCTTCGTATCTTCCTGAAAGACGGGATCGCTAACACGCTGTTGCTAAGTGACCGATTCGAGCGTCGCACGTTTGCCAGGACGCTTTGCAGATCACCAGGGCAACACGTAGCGCGTGGCGTGTGTCCGGGCTATGATGATGTACGTCGTTTGTGGAAGACGTCACAACAAACGGCAGGCTCGCCCCACAGAACCTGGGCACCTCGCGCTCAGGATTCAAAAAACGCCGAGTGACAAAGGTGGGGATATTTTTAAAAATTAAACAATTTTCGGCCAAACAAAATTATAGTAGTACTTGCCGCTGTGTGCTGCTTGTGAAGTTCATCATGTTGAAGTCGCAATTGAGATATAATATCAACGAGGGTTTTTCCGTTTTTCCTTTCTTTTTTGAAAAAGTCTTATTCAGCATAAAATTCTCGTCGCGTTGGGTTCATAGTCGCCTGCTGGGTCCATCGTCGCCAGTATTGTAATGATGAAACACTCCAGAAGTAGTTTATATGAGGTTTATTAACCCAACAGGGAGGCAAGTCATCCACATCTAAGACCTAGTGAATAACTGACTGACCAAGTAACATTCTATAGTGACATGGATGCATTCTCAAGAAGGAATGCATATACTTAAAGTCATAGTTACAACAATTTTCTGTATTGTACGTTCTTGCATTCAATAGTCAACTCATTTTGGTTGGACATTTTTGATTGCGTCAACCTTATCCAAAAGGATAGCCTTATCCACTAGGTCGGCAGGCCTGGTAAATGTCTGTTTTTTTATTCCAAATATGATGATGCTCTTAAGGGTTTCTGCAATCAGCCCTCCGGATTGCTAAAAAGATTAAACTTACATTCTGTTTACGCATCGCATTGACATTGACCGCTGGCTACGAAAGATGAGTATGCTTGTATTGCACAAGGGACAAGCTTCTGTTTAAAAAAAGACTGTATTTATATGTTGCTAGGATATGAATCATATTTTGCGATTTATAAGCATAGTTGTGTAAGGTGTATATTAGGTAAGTAAAATTGCTAGAGCATGACAGCTACATTTTCTCCTGCAGTTGCATCCCTACCCCCCATGCTCCTTCTTTTTTCAGTCTTACTATCTAGGTCAACCCCCTCGGTGTCTGTGTTCTCCTTGTGAAGTTTGTGCTGCGCTCAGAACTTTTGATGATGAGTTGTCTGGATGAGATTAATCATGCCTTGGAATGTGTTATGCATATATTTCTTGACCTATAATACCAGGGCAGTTGCTAGAATTATTTGTCAAAGCTAACATTTTGACATAAAGACTGACCTTGATGTGGAAGCGGGTGTACCTCAAAATATTTGGCATTAAAACTTAATGACTGACCTTGATGTAGAAGAGGGCGTACCCCATAGTAACTATTTTTGTGACATAAAGTCTGGCCGTGATGTAGAAGAGGGTGTACTTCATGGGACAAATATATTTGTGTTATTATGCATCTTCAACAGTAGCGGTTGGTGTCAGGGAAATGTGCTGGGCATCGCTGGCTGGGGCTGTATAAAACGAAACAGTTTTTAAAAATCTTACCTGCAGTTTTTTTGATCTGCGCTCTGCTTGTCGGTCTTCTGCTCCTCTGGGCACAGGTTGAAGCTCCTAGCCTCCCCTACGGCCAATCCAGATACTGCTCTCTTACCCATGAGAGCAGTGTCGGAATTGGGCGGAGAGGGCTTGTTTTGTGCCCCAAAGAGAGCTGGGAGCCTGTGCCTGCTGATCTCTCCACCCAGCAGCACAACTGTGTTGGAGGGATGTCAGTGTGCATGACGGTTGGGCGGTCCTAAAACGGCCAGCCAAACCGTCATGCGCACTGACAGCAGTGCCCACCAATCCTCCTCCCCCTACTGCTGTGCTGTGCCCCCTCCCCCAAGACTCAGCCACATTTGATCTGCCTTTTTATTTTTTATTTGCATCTGTGGGTAGTGGGGCGACGCTCCTGCGCCATAGCAGAGGAGCCGCTGCTGAACTTTTAATGTGCTAATCTTTTAATGTGAATAAAAACAAAATGAATAGTTAAACAAGTGTGGTATACACATTTCGAAGGGTTTATTAATTAACAAAAACATAGGCTCGGTAAATGCAGCTCAGACTTTAGTGAAATGGTAAAATATCTGGAGAGCCACAGAAAGATAGATTAGTTTCCCATGTTCTGTTGGCTCCATCCACAGACTGAGTTTCAGAGCATTTCATTGGAGACCAAGGGGCATATTAACAAGGAACAGGGCGCTTAGCGTTAATTTTTTTAACGCCCGCTATCGCTGGAAAATATCGCCTGGTTATTGCGTTATTATCAACGCTAACCGCCTAGGCGATAAAAAATCCAGCGATAGCGGCATTTTGGGAGGTTATCGCTGGTAATACAGTGATAAAACTACAAGGATAGGGATATCCTTGTTGATAGCCCATAGTGGATTTAGCCAGGTAATCCACCTCCCATTGGATTACATGGCTAAATCTGAAAATTAGCAGACGTAAAAAAGCAGCGTTAACCGTGGTTAGCGCTGCTTTTTTTTCTGTAACAGGGTTAGCGTGAAGCTTGGTAATAGGAGAAATGTCGCGTAGTGACATTTCTCCTATTATTTTGCTCTGGAACGCCCACTTTGCATCTCATTAGAGATGCAAAGGGAAGCGTAGTGAAAAAGGGTGCTAACATGCGATTTTGCATGTTAGCACCCTGTTGTTGATAGGGCGATATTTTTATCTCTGCTTCTTTGGCTTTTAAAGCCAAAAAAGCAGAGATAAAGCCCTTGTTAATATGCCCCCAAATGCTTCCCGGCCCCAAGCTGGCCTTGCAGAAATTTCGAATGCAAAAGGAACAAAGAGATCCTAGCAGCCTATATGCCGGGCCACTGGGATTACGCGCCAAGGCAGAGCCTAGTAATGCAGCAGAGGTATGCTGTAAGAAAAGGCAAATTATGCAGCATGATGCTGCATATTTTTTAATAGTATTACTTCATTATGTTTTACTTTTTACACGTGTTAACACAGTATGGGTATTAGGTCATTTCATTAGTACCAGTTTAATACCCAAATATAGCAATAAGGAACAGAAAGGCGACCAGTCAACCATTGCAAAAGGCCTTTCACTGTGCTGTAACACATGCCGCTGTGGAATTAATAACTTTTTAATGGTTTGAGCTAGAAACACAATTGTTTTTTGTTAAAATGTGCAGATTATGCTGCAGATGATGGATTATAGGGCAAAATACGGGAAATCTATAAGTACTAATTATTCGAAAATCGCTGTGCCGCACAATCGCATATTTCCTGTGGCCCTGCATATATGTCCCACATATCTTAGAATTTTCATGTTATGTACACATGGATTTCGTGTTGTCACACCTGGTACTCAGGCTTTCCATCAAGCCATAAAATAATCCGAAGGAACATAGTAGATGGGAGAGTAGTGATAATTCAGCACTCACTACCCTGGAGTGAACCTTTTCATCATAGCCAGTGTATACATAAGGCATGCCAGGGGAAGTCACTGCTGAAGTGTTTTTCTAACCTGCTGCAAGCATTGCAGAGTTGGTCATGCTGTTGAGATCTCATGACCAAGATGGGACAACAGGTTAGAATAAGTAGCGTGCACATGAGCTTTTATCAGGGCACACGGTTGTGGCACAGCTACACGTATGCTTGTGGGGCTGGCACGCTGACCATGTAAAGATGAACCTCCTCCTTAAGGTCTGTTCCTGAGCAGGGAGACACAGGCACCTTAGCTTCACCAGATTGCTATGAAGGCAGGAAGGATAGGGAACTGTTGCTTCATGTCAGAGCCTTGTAAAGTATGCTTAGTTCCACCCTTTATGGCCAGAGTGGGATCGGTATCCTCTCTTTATGCATGGCACAGAGGTGTCTCAAGTCGGCGAGTCTGAGAAAGTGATCAAACACAAGTGGTGCAAGATCTACTTTGCCCTCCTACATTGTGTTAATTCAACAGTTGTCACCTCTTGCTAACATAACCATGTACACTCTTTACTAGCTCCAGCAGTGACACGTCAGTGAGAGAAGCAAACCATCCCATTTCTTATTACCCCTTGGCGCTGTGTGGGCACAGCAGCAGAAGGGGTCTCACTCTCTTAGCAATGGGGGTTGGAAACTCCAATGGTGATATCCAGATGTGTATATATGTATGTCATGTATGCTGGCGTCACTGTCTTTACGTTTTTAAAACCTATTTCCTCCACTTTGCTGAACCTGAACTTCTGGTACAGGTTTATCCTCTTAGGTCTTCAATCACCAAATGGGCAAAGACATCAAGACTAAAACATGAGGGGGCAGATTTACAAGAAAGTGACGCTTCTGTAGAGATGCATCACTTTCCTTGCGCCACCATGCCAAACCCTTGCGTACCACGCAATACGGCGCACCATGCGCAAGGATTGACAGATGTTTCAGAAATTCTGACGCATCTGTTGACGGAAAAGTCATGCATTGCTGGAGTCGTGTCGCAAGCGCGATGCAACTCCAGCAATGCGTGTTGCGGCCTATTCCCAATACACTGCGTCACTTCTTACGCCTGCTTCAAGCAGGCGTAAGGTTTTGACGCAGTGGCGTCCTAAAAGTCACGCAGTGAAATCTTGTAGATTTCACTGCGTCACTTTTACGAGGCTTTTCTGGGTGGGAACGCCCATCTTGCATACAGTATACCTGACGCAGGTATAATGTCATGCAGGGTTTTCCAAAGTGACGCATCTCCCTAGATGCATCACATTGTAAAAGGGGCGCAACTTTTACTCCGCCGCTGCGTCACAAAAGTGATGCAACGACAGCACAAAAGTGACGCAAGGGGCTTGTAAATCTGCCCGAGTTGCACAGTTGGTGCCAGTGAAACAAGCAATTGACCACCAAATTCCCTTAGGTTTAACGTGCTTTTGTTTTCTTAAAAAATAACCAGGCAACTAAAATTATACAGACATATACCTCTGCTGGGCTCAACCTTCATTTACCTGTCTGTAACTTCCCTTCTATGTGAACCATATCAAGGTAGCAGTGACACATTAATAGTTTTATGGAGCCGTCAGTTTTCTTCTCTACAGGTATCTCTCTTACCTCACTGCTGCACACTCAATCCTGGTGAGTCCCATGAAATACTAGATATGAGGCATTCTCTTATCTGCAGATCATATTAATGAGGAAGAGCATGGTTCACTAAAATGCACAAGGTACTTCTTTTAGAGTATCCCAAGTGAGGCCATGGGTAACTAGAAATGCACAGGAATCTGTTGCGAGATTGAGAACCCACTTGAAAGATGTTTTACCAAAGTTAAGTAACGTTCTCTTCCTGCCCGTACCTCACAGCTCTCTGATGAATAAAAGCCTGATGCAAGCAAACATGCATGCGTTGCGCCGCCCCCATGCCTCCCTGCATGTTTAGGGCCATAGAATGACTCTAAGGCGCTTTTTGACATCTAATCCACTCCCGTAACATCACTTCAGTGACGTCACCCCCAGCACTACCATGTGGCACCATGCGGCCCCAACTATGACTCCACCTGGGGTCTTGTAGCGCCCCACTGGAAGACATTGTTGGGAAAGGTTTTCTGGGCCCCACTGGAAAGGTTTTCTGCGCCCCACTGGAAGACCTTGTTGGGAAAGGTTTTCTGGGCCAGTCTGAAGCCTGGAAGAAATATTCTCAAAGTCAGGAATCTGTGGGAATATTATGTACCCCAGAAATATTGTTACAGACGGTAATTCATTTTTTGTTCTCTGCCGCTCGTGATTTGTCTCCCCAGGGCTTCTACCATGGCCTGTTCCTGTTGTTTGCCCCTCCAGCCTCTTGAGTGTCCTCCACAGGCATACATTTAATGGTTGTGTAAGGCCCATGCGGTTGTATGATGCCCATCTCTCTAGTTTGCTTCTCTGCCACTCCTGGGTGGATCCTTCTGAAATATATGAAGGCAGGTTTAATACTGTGTGGCTTTTCTGCCTTTCCTTGTTGGACTTGTTAGGCATACCCTATGAGTGGCTACAGAACAGTCGCTCTGCCGCTCATGAGTGGACCTGTCAGAGCAAATACTATATATTTAGAATACCACTTTCTATTGATTGTGCCCAGTTACTGTAGGGTATTACCATGGCAGGCTCTCTATAATGCCAATAACTGTGGCTTGTTTTGTTTCGCTCCTGCTGCACTTATCAAGTGAATACTGTGGCTGGTTGAATAATGGTTGCTTTTCAGCTTCTAAACTGTGGAACCACTCAGATCACATACTGTTATTGGTTCCTTGGCATTTCTCACTGCTACTTCTGGGTGCCCGCTCAGAGCATCCAGCATTACTGATGGCAGAATGTTTGTTCATGTGGGTTATTCCTCAGCCATTCCTGGGTAGACTCCAGGGCATAGGCTAGTTAATGGAAGACTGCACCTCCCACGATAGCTCCAGTCTCATCTGGGAAGTTTCTTTATGTTCACTGTTTGTATTATTTCATAATTCAAAACAAAAACAGTTGCTGAAAAAAATAATACTAACCATATTGCGCATCGGTCAGCAGCAAATTGTAACTTACACGTCTTACATACTCATGAGACATGGGTACTCACAAACATTTTCCCAGAGGCCAAAAGGTTTGGTCTGTGATGTGACTGAGGGCTGTACTGAAGCAGGCGTGGCAGTTGAGGCTCCGGGGCGATTTAGCGGTAAAGTGAATGTAGGGGAAGTGAAGCATCTACATCTAATGGCTGATTTGCACGACAAGAATCCAGAATACCTGGGATTACTTCCAGATTCGCCACTTTACCAAATTGTGTGTTTTATCTCACTTTCCCTCCTTTTCCTTTGTTATCATATAAAAGAGGACCTCGAAATACATGACTTCAGGAAGTGTGCTGTACAAAACCTTTTCCTGTGTTCGATTTAGTAAATTATAATGTTGTTCATATATAGTAAATACACCGGCCACTCAAAGAGTGCACATAACAAATAACTTGCCTCTTATTTCACTATTGCCACTTATGTCAATGGAGTAAAGGGTAGCAATTAATGTTTCTAAATTCATGTTTGAAAACTATCACTTTAAAAAAACATTTTCAATGCACCAATAAAATGTGATGTACTAAAGTGAAATGGATCTACATGTTAATGATATACACTTTTTGAATTTTGAAGAGACTTTATAACATTTTTACACTTTTTCAGCAAAATGTCTTCAAATATTCCTAAAGTTAAATGGTGCTGGACTCCCTAGTTACTTCATTTCTTTAACATCAATTAACCTTTAAATAAATACTTGCCTGTTTATTTATCATTTTGTAAGGTTTAGTGCTGAGTCGAGTAAACAGCAGATCAGTGCTGCAGTGGAACTGATGTAGCCTCTAGTAATGGTCTTTCCATACGTTGGTTGAAGATAAATTCAACTGACCTCTTGAGCAAATTGGTTATTAATCTTAGGGAAGACTTTGATAACTTCCTCATCTAGTAAGCCAACCCTATGATTGTTCTGAGTGCCTTTGTAAACATTTCTAAGGGGATTGAAGATTTTCTGCTAGATGGGAACCCTATAGTTAAACTATCCAAGCAATGGGTGCTTTGATTCCAATTGCTCCAACGAGCTTAAGAACCTGAAAGTTCCTCTCCATAAAACACCCATGTGCACCAGTGAGGTACAGATGCGCAGGCAAGCATACAGATTGGCCCTAAAGGAAAGGAAAAACGCCTTCAAGGGCAAGTCTTGGGACGCACTAATTGCAACAGGCTCAGATAGACTGTACAGCTTGGGAAACATCCTTTACGACGCAACTTTTACCACGCAGTGCCTTTACAACGCAGGTTTTTCAACGCAAGTCATTACAACGAATTGCGCTGGGGGCGCTCTAGGATAGGTAGTAGTTTAATTTACTATCCAACACCTTCCTTACTATCCATGGGGACTGGAGTTGGAATAGTAAATTAAACTATTCACTATCCAGCACCCCCCAACGCAAGTCGTTGTAACGACTTGTGTTGAAACACCTGAGTTGTAAAAGCATGCGTGGTAAAAGCATGCGTTGTAACAACGTACATCCGTACAGCTTTCTGGCGCATTATAAAGTCAGAATTCTAGTCCTGGCCCCTTTATATACCACCGTAAAAAAATAGTTATACAAATTTGCTGCAAATGCATTCACCTTGCTGTTTAGATCTGCTACTTGGCTGAAACCTTCATCTTGGAAAAAACCTAGCAGCAGATAAAAACATGTTTGCCCTTTGGGGCTCATATACTCTCTACATTCTTCTTTTGTCAAACCCGTTGGCCCTTGTTCTGGCTAAACCACAGATAACACATTGAAGATCCTCTGCTTTCTGATCAGTTGTTGGAGGTGGATGAGGCGTAGCTTTCGATTATCTAAGAGGATGGGCATTAGGTTTGATTGTTGTCGCTTTTTCAGAAGACTCAGATTCTTGTTATGATTTACTGATTTCTGCTATGTTTTGACACATTTTTTTTCAAGCTTTTTTCCATTGTTTACGACATATAGCACTTGTTGTTACAATGATAAAATATGTTATCTTCTTCACCCATCAGTTTAAATCTTTTGTGAACTTCGTCTTGCCGTATTTCTGCAGCATCTCAAACTCTCTTTTGTCCAGCCGCTTTTCTTTCGGATTAGTTTGACATATGACACATTTTTCTTTGTTGAAGGAGTCCTCGGGTTTTGTAGTTAGCCAACACTCTGTCAGGAGGTAAAGATCACCTGCTACTACCTGCTTCACTAATGTTTAAGAATTTGAATTAATGGAAAACCCGAAACAAAAACTTTAAAATAATTACCAATATGATGGCTAAAACATATCATCATAAGCCGCCATTTTGGAAAATGGCAGAAGGGTTGCTCTAAGAAGTTATTTTCTGTCTCTATAAGACTACTTTACCCCTAAAAACCTATGTTTTGGTACCAAAATGAAGTATATAGGTCTCATGGTTTCTGAAATATTACATCATCACTGCAACACATCTGCCATTTTCAAAATTGGATTCCAGAAAATTTCCGCCCAGATCAGCAACCAAGCTAAATTACTTCTCTAATGATCTGAAAACACAAATCAAAAATGAAAATCTCCGGACAGCATTTTTTTTGCCGAGGTATATCAGAGAGACAAGAGTATTCTGGTCGACCTTTATAAAGAGAATGTTTTACTATTGGGCCCTAAATTAACTGTTGTGCTTAAAGCATGTTCTAGTGTGGGGCCTTTGAATACTAGGCTGAATTCTTTAATTGTCACGATTTACAAAAAATGGAGATCGTGAGAATCCCTCCTGCTACCACCTGATCCCCTTGACTCCTTGGTAAAGGTTGTGGGCAGGATCATACTGGGCATATTGGAGGACTTTGCGGAAAGTAGAGATACTTTCGGACACTAAATATGGTTTCTGCAGAGGCCTAGGGATGATTGACCAGTGTTTAAATTGGAATTTGCTAATTAGCAAATACACACTAGGTAAGAAAAGTCACTTGTTCCTGGTTTTTGCGGACCTATCAAGTGCATCTGATTGCATCATCCATACCAAATTGTGATCTATCTCAGAGAATCTCGGAGTAGATTCCTCTATAATTATGTTTTTAAGGGTTCTGTACTCTGGACGTAGAGCCAGAGTGAGGTATGGACTGAAGGGCAAATGCATTTCACTGTTTGTTGTGGAGAGAGGGGTGAGGCAGGGATATGTCCTTGCATCCTTTTTGTTTACCCTATATATTAACAACTTGGGTAACTTGTTGGTTAAAGGGTGCGTGGACCTCACCCAAATCAGACGATCTCCATTTTAGGCCCTCCTCTAATCGGACACCGTCGTGCTTATGGCCTGCACCCCCATAGCTTTACAATGTATATTGATCTTGTTTAAGGAGTTTATGCAGGAGCTGGCTCTAACAACTAATCTGACTAAGATATTTGTAATGAAGTGTGGGAAGGGTAATGTGTGATGCAATCTATTTGTTAATAACACTAAGCTAAGTTTACCCCCTTATTTTCATATCTGGGGGTCATTTTCTCAGAAAAGGTCATGGAAGTTTTCAATTTCATCAAATCAATTGCTGCTTTGTGAAATTGTGCTTGCAAACTAGCTAATAAACTGATTAATGAAATGCTAACAGTGTACAAGTCCAACTGTGTTTCTACTGCATTGTATGGGGCGGAGTTATTGGGACTCTGGTACTCTCCAAAATGTGGAGAACTAAGTCTTCCACTATGAACTGGGGATTCCATTTTTAGCTGACATTGCAGGCACACGTCCCATCCTGTAGTGGCACAAAGTGTGGACCGATGCTGACAGTCTTTTAAATCTAAAGGTGATCGAGGACTGCCTTAAATTGACATAATTTCCTTAAATTCCTTGGATGAAAAACGTTAAACAAATCTAATAGGATCTGGGACACCCGGAGTTCATTGAGTGCCCAGAATCACTGCAGTCGTTTCAAGGAAGGACTTCAATAAGATGTGCCTCTCGTTGTTTACGGAAGCCAGCTTGTCAACCGAATTATCCAAATCAAGTGTTCTTAGGAATCAATTCACTTTGCTCACTTCTTCCTTACAACTCTATCTAAAGTTTGTTTATAATTCCCAACATAAATTTGTCCTGACCCGCTTCAGACTGGATATTTTCCACCGCTTAGTGACGTTCCAGACTCCGATTGATTGGTCAAAAAACCTACTAGAATGTCCATGTGACAACACCTCTACTCAAAGCCCCTTGCATGCCTTATTTTTTTGCACCTTTTTTTAAGGATTTAAGGAAATGTTACATTCTACCGATTTTACACAACCTTAATTTTAAACAATGCCGTCCTTGTTTTTTGTACTTACAAACTTTACCTTCCCTGATAATTTGTTACTGTGTTGCAAAATATTTGTGCAGAATTCTACAGTCCAGGAAAAGGAAAATGCTACTTACCAGTATGCATCTGTTCTTGGCATGTAGAGCTGCAGAGTCGTACACTTTGCATTAGATCCCCATCTGGTGTTGGGCTCGGATGATTGCAGGTTGTTGTCTTCTTGGAAGAAGTCTTTGTAGTCACGAGATAGGTGACTCCTCCCTTGGATAATACTGCGCATGGGCATCGGCTCCATCGTTAGATTGTTTTTCGCCATGATGGGAAATGATGGAGATAGTAGAAGTAAAGAGAAAAGGATGTCCATGCGTGTGCATCTAAGTAAGATGAAAACTGGAACGGATACAAGTCCCGGGGAGGCGGGAGGGCGTGTCCAACTCTGCAGCTCTACATGCCAAGAACAGATGCATACTGGTAAGTAGCATTTTCCGTTCGAGGCATATGAGCTGCAGATCGTACACTTTGCATCGATTGTGCAGGAGTGTCTCCCCTAGCGGTGGTCGCTTGTATCCGTTGCAGTAGTTTGAAAGAGTGTTCTAAGGACAGCTTGGCCTACTGCAGCTTGCTGCTTGGCTTGCAAATCAACACAATAGTGTTTAGTGAAGGTGTGTGGTGTAGACCATGTTGCTGCCTTACATATGTCCTCTAGTGGTATGTTCCCTAAGAAAGCCATAGAGGCTCCTAGTTTGCGAGTGGAGTGCGGTCTAGGAGGAACTGTTAGTGTACGTTTAGCTTTTTGATAGCAGATTTGTATACACTTTACAATCCACCTTGCAATCCCACTTTTAGAGATGGGGTTGCCTTTATGTGGAGGAGAGAAAGATACAAACAACTGTTTTGTCTTTCTAAAGGATTTAGTCCTATCTATATAGTATAAAAGAGCTCTTTTAACAGCTAATGTGTGTAAAGCCCTTTCTGCTGCAGAGTCTGGGTTTTGGAAAAACACAGGTAACTCTACAGATTGGTTTAGGTGAAAAGGAGTGATAACCTTTGGGAGAAATTTTGGATTAGACCTAAGAACCACTTTATTAGGATGTATTTGAAAAATGGGGCTTGTATAGTGAATGCTGGTATTTCACTTACTCTCCTGAGAGAGGTAATGGCAACAAGGAAAGCTGTTTTCCATGTTAGGAATTGGAGTTCACATTTATGTAGAGGCTCGAAAGGGGGTCCCATGGGTCTTGTAAGGACAATGTTCAGGTTCCATACAGGAGAAGGTGGTAAACCTGGGTGGGATTACTCTTTTTAATCCTTCCATGAATGCTTTGATTAACCCCGACACATTTGTAACGCGCACAATCACCCGTAAGGGTTTCTAGGGGCTGGGGGCCGTCGGGAAGATTAAGCGAGCTATTGCCCAGAGTCACATGGTGCTGGGCTAATCTGCCGCCGGAGCCGGGGATCGAACCGTGATCCCCAGATTCCAGCGTCAGTTGCCCTGGCCGCGGCGCCACACCTCTCTTGCAGGTACTCTGAAAAGAGATAGATGCTGCCTGTTTTGTAAATAGGCTGCAATTGCTGCAAGATGTAGGTGTATGGAAGAATAAGCCAAATTAGTCATTTGTAGATGTAAAAGGTAACAAATGATATTTTGGATGGAAACATCCAGTGGATCAATGTAATTATTTTTGTAATAGATTGCAAATCTTTTCCATTTAGCAGAATAACACGCTCTGGTAGTGGGTTTCCTAGCCTCTTTGATGATATTCATCATCAAAGTGGTAGGTTTAGATAACCAAACTCTAAGACTTCAGGAGCCAGATCGCCAAATTCAGTTGGTTTGGGTCTGGGTGTCTGATTTCTTCATGGTTCTGTGTTAACAGTGATGGTGTGAGCTGTAACTTTTGATGTGGAACCAGAGAGAGATCTAGTAGTGTGGTGAACCATGGCTGGCGTGCCCATGTGGGAGCTACTAGTATCAGTGTGAGAGACTGTTGTTTGAGCTTGCGCACTATTAGTGAAATGAGTGGGAGAGGCGGAATAGTGTATGCAAATCTGCCGGACCAATTCATCCATATCGCATTGCCTTCAGACAGTGGGTGTGGAAACCTGGCGGCGAAGGTTAGGCATTTTGCATTGTCCTGGGTGGCAAACAGATCTATGTGTGGATGCCCCCACATTTGGAAGAATGGCTGAAGAACTTGTGGATGTAGTTCCCATTCGTGAATCTGTTGTGACTGCCGATTTAACAGATCTGCTATCTGATTGTGAACTCCTGGAAGGTGTTCTGCTAGCAGATGTGTTTTGAGAAATGGCCCATCTCCAAATGTTCTGTGCGAGCTGGGACAGTTGCAGAGAGTGTGTCCCCCCTGTTTTTGTATATAGTACATGGCTGTCATATTGTCCATCCGGATTAAGACAGCTTTGTTCCGTACTTGAAGTTGGAACGACTTGAGTGCTAAGAATATTGCTAGCAGCTCTAGATGGTTGATATGGAACAGTTTTTGTTGGTTGTTCCATTGACCCTGAGTCGTATGATGTAAGAGATGGGCTCCCCATCCTGTGAGGGATGCGTCTGTAGTGAGCACTAACTGTGGAACAGGCTCAAGGAACGGCCGCCCTTTTGTTAAGTTTTTGGTGTTCCACCACTGCAGAGAGCGATGTGTGCGGCTGTCCACCAACACCAGGTCTGTTAGTTGACCTTGAGCCTGGTTCCATTGTTGTGCTAGGCATTCCTGTAATGGTCCCATTTGCAATCTTGCGTGTGGTACTATGAAGATGCAAGATGCCATCATGCCTATTAGTATCATGAACACTCTGGCTTGGAGAGAGTGTTGTTGGTGAAAAGTGGAAACCAAGGCTTGAATGCTTTGTATCCTGGCTGGACTGGGATACGCTAGGGCTGTTGAAGTGTCTATTGTAGCGCCTACATACTGATGTACATGCGAAGGTTGCAGGTGCGATTTGGTGTCGTTTATTGTGAACCCCAAGTTGTGCAATGTTTGATGTGTGTGTTGGACACATTGGTTGAATGATTTGGCTTTTATGAGCCAATCGTCCAGATAAGGGAAGGCATGAATCTGCTGTCTTCTGAGATGTGCCGCTACTACTGCTAAGCACTTTGTGAACACCCGAGGTGCTGTTGTGACTCCAAAGGGAAGGACTTTGAACTGATAGTGCTGACCTTGTAATACAAACCTTAGATACTTCCTGTGGGCAGGATGTATAGGAATGTGAAAGTAGGCGTCCTTTAGGTCTAATGTTGAAAGGAAATTGCCCTGCTGCAGTAGTGGGAGCACTTGTTGCAGAGTGATCATATGAAAATGATCTGACTGAATGTACTGGTTGAGTGGCCTGAGGTCGAGAATTGGTCTCAGTGTCCCGTCCTTCTTGGGAATTAGAAAGTACAGTGAATAAACCCCTGTTCCTTGTTCTTCTAAAGGAACTAGTTGAATAGCATCTTTTTGTAGAAGTGATAGAACTTCTTGTTGAAGCAGAGTCAGATGGTCTGTGGACATTGGACGCTGCCTGGGAGGTATGTGCGGAGGGGTTGCTGTAAGTTCTAGGCAGTAGCCATGTTGGATAATCTGTCTTACCCACTTGTCTGTTGTAATGGAGGGCCAGACAGGCAGGAACTGAGTTAATCTGCCCCCTACAGGAGTGGAATGCTGTTGGGGGAGCAGGGGGAAGTCACTGTTTTGTTGCAGAAGAGGATCAGTTGCTGTTGTTACAGCGACCGCTTCCTTTGCTATTGTTGCCTATGTATCCTCCTCTAAAATATCCCTTGTTAGAGGATGTTTGTGTGTGTGACTTGAAAGATGTGGTAGTATCTGCTCCAGTTTGCTTGGAGCCTCCTCTACAGCGACAAAAGGAACCTCTAGCTTGTGTGGACTGTAAAGCCCCCATAGACTTGGCAGTGTCCGTGTCTTTTTTCATCTTTTCAAGTGTAGTGTCTACTTCTGGGTCAAATAATTGGTTCTGATTAAATGGTTGGTTCAAAATAGTGGTTTGCACTTCTTGTTTGAACCCTGAAATGCGTAACCACGCATGTCTCCTGAGTACAACACTGGTATTTACCGCTCTAGATGCTATGTCTGCGACATCTAGTGCACATTTTATAGAGGCATTGGATATTAGTTTGCCTTCCTGTATAAGGTCTGTTGCCTGATCTTTATACTGGTCTGGCAGGTGCTTAAGTAGTTTCTCTAATTGATCATAATGAGCCCTGTCGTACGAGAGAGGAGGGCTTGTGTATTTGCTATACGCCAAATATTTGTAGCTTGTGCAGCTATTTTTTTACCTGCCACATCAATAACTTTGGATTCCTTGTCAGGTGGGGGCGCTTCACCAGAAGTTTGAGAGTTTGCCCTTCTCCTAGCATTGAACACAACTAATGAATCTAGTGGTAGGTGTCCTTTAATGTAGACTGGATCTGTGGGTGCAGGCCTATATTTCTTCTCAATTCTGGAATTTACTATTCTAGTGCGTACAGGATCTTTAAAGATTTCTGGAGCATGCTTAATGACCCCCTTAATCATAGGCAGAATTTGAGCAGATCTTTGTGAATTTTCAAATGTATCTAGAAGAAAATCTTCTTCAATGTCATCAGAATGCATTGGAACTCCGTGGTAAACAATGGTAATCAACAGGGAGGGAGGAGGAATAGCTGTCCATTCAGTTCCCCTTATCAGTATTCAAAGAATCAAAAATTAGAATGGACACTTGTAACCGCATAACTTCGGTTTCTTAAAAAACCCTCATAGACGCGGTGATAAGATCGTTTAAGCGATGTATCTTTTCTCCGCCCCACACTCGCGTTCTGGCATCGTCATCGGGTTTATTAAGTGTGCTGTATGCCTGCCTCAAGCCTGAGGCAACCTCTGGTACAGTGTGGTAGTGTCCAGAGATAAATCAGTGCCCACAGTGAAAAAATAAAAATAATAAAAAACAAGCTAACAACTAATACGGTGTTGTTAGAACACCGTTTTTCTATTCACTCCCTAAAACCCACAAGAACAAATCACCCCCACCGGGTCGCCCGATAGTGTCGGGAATAGGCTCTGTACTGGAACTTCTGTCCAAATTCGCTGACCAGTTCCTAAAACCTTTAGTACAGCGCACACCAACTTATTTAAAGGACACCTGGGACCTCCTGAATCTACTCACGGGAATGAGCTTCGAGCAAGAAACGATGTTACTAGTAGGACTAGATGTTGAATCACTTTATACTAGCCTACCGCAAAGAGAAACACTACAAACTCTAGAAAACATCTTGTTTACGACAGAATGGAATCACCGAACTCCCCGATACTTTGTACTAGAATGTTGCCTTTTAGCATTAACAGAGAACTTCTTTGAATATAACGGAACATTATTTCTACAAAGCCATGGAACTTCCATGCGAAGTGCTTTTGCTCCATCAGTAGCAGGATTGTATGTGAGTTGGATGATACCAATCCATTCGCAACAAATATATTGTTTTGGAAACGATATATAGATGATATTGTTATGCTCTGGAAAAATTATAAAGACCTCAATGTATTTATTGAATGGCTCAACCAGAGAGATGAATGCCTCAAATTTACTTTCACAGCAGACAATAAGAGTCTGGACTTTCTTGACATAACAATTTTCGTTGAAAATGGACTAATTGAGACAAAGACCTATATAAAACCAACTTCAAAGAATAGTCTTTTGTCATATCAGAGTTTCCACCCTAAACCATTGCGCGATAATTTACCGTACAGCCAATTCTTGAGACTGAAACGGAACTGTAGCAAGACTGATGATTATAGATCACAAGCAAAAGAACTCAGTCAAAAACTACAAAAAAGAAACTATCCACCGAAAACAATAGCGAAATGTCGGAAAAGAGCAAAACATCAGCATAGAGAATGCCTTCCACAGACCACAACAAAAGAACCAATCACTGACCTGATGACGTGTGTAACAACATTCTGTCCAGCAACATATGATGTACAAAAGATTGTGAACAGGAATTGGCTAATTTTAACAATGGGAAAAATCAACTGGCCAAAACCTAGGTTCGCGAATAAACGTACCAGAAATATAAAAGATATACTTGTACACACACGACCGCAGAAAAGACCAAAGATCCCTATAACTAGGGAATTTGAGATGTTACCTATTACAGGCCACTTTCCCTGTGGTACCTGTCTTGTGTGCAAACTAACTACTGCAACAAAAACACTACAACTAACGGACACACTGACCTGGACACAAAAGCAACATACGAATTGCAACTCAACACACGTAATATACATGGTGACATGTCCCTGCGGCAAGAAATACATTGGAATGACAACCAGGAAAGTAAAGATACGGATTGGGGAGCATAAGAGCAACATTAAAACCAAGAAGAACACAACAAAATTATGCGCCCACTTTACAGAACTGGATCACATGGCAGAAGATCTGAGATGGACAGTCATTGAAATGTTGCATAACAAAACCCACACTACAGAGAAAATTCTGTACGAGAAGGAGCAAAGATGGGTGGACCGTCTAAAAACAAACATTGACGGACTAAATGATAACATACCATGGCATCATTTCTCCAAATAGATGCTCTAATATATCATTGTCAAGAATAGATTACACTGTTTACCGTTAAGGTCCTATTGGACCAATGAGATGAGAAAGCCATATATAAAAAAAACCTTCATTAGTAAATATTTACAACTTTTGGTCTCTTACATATCTGAGAGACCACTATCTCTAGATGAGGTGTGTGGTAGTGCCACATTATAAATATGACAATCACCTTTATTTTCACAACAATGTGAATTTAATTCGATCTTATTCCCTGAAAAAACATCCGGAATGAAGGAGTCCCGTAAAACTAAAATAGGTAGCGAAATATGGAGAGAGAAACATTGCTCACGTGAACAGAAATTATTTATTGGTTTTCATAAATAACTTGATTGAGAAACACAAATGTTTCTAAAAACATCTATCCATTCTGTTTAGGATCACGCTCGTTACTTATGAACAGTAAAGAACCCGGAGAGAGAGTGAGTCCTATCTCGATCTCCATAGCTCAACTAAGCTAAAAGATGCCCAACACGCCGCTTCCGTGTCCGGGGGCAGAGCCAGCACCAGAAGCGGAGACGATTCCGAATGCAGGTAAGGATGGTACGAGAACACCCGCTCGAGTACCTCCGAACTCCTTCATCCTACTAAAATATTGTTATTTCATCCTTTTAGCCTGAAACCCCCGAAGATGCTCGTTTTAGCAACTTACGAGATAACCCGCTTAATGTGGATGGGTGGGGGTTTTATGGCAACATATTATCGAGTACCGTGAACAGTGGATAACCACAAACTCTTTTACTTGATATCGAATGTAGTCTATAAAGTAAAGAGAAGGTGTATCCAAAACCTTCCAAAACCAAGGAGCCTTTAATAGTAAGTAGCAGATTCTATCAGAGCTACTTTTCATTTTAAGACCTTCTCCACATGTAGCTAAAACAAGATGGTCACCATACCTATGCTTCCTAAATTAGAATGATAGCATAATTACGCCTTTTCAAATTAAAAGCTCACCTCAAATTAGGACTGAGATTAGCACGGCATATATAGCTGAATGTTGAGTTGTATGCTACCCACGTGTCTGTACTTTTCGCATTTTTATGTTTCTATTACTACAGGTACAACAAAACCTCGATAAGAAACTTAGTGGTGACACAATACCCACTTTAAATACTACACAAATGGTGTGAGTATAACTTTCTTTTATACGTCCTGACGAATGCCCCATACACCCGGCTGGGCAAGGAGGGGCAGAAACATGTTGACTGTTATTTACAAGTGGTATAATATGATCTAGTAACATGATCCACAAATATACCCAGATTTTTTATTAACAAGCTACATCTCACCCATATTAAAATCCGTATTAGTTGTTAGCTTGTTTTTTATTATTTTTATTTTTTCACTGTGGGCACCGATTTATCTCTGGACACTACCGCACTGTACCAGAGGTTGCCTCAGGCTTGAGGCAGGCATACAGCACACTTAATGAACCCGATGACGATGCCAGAACGCGAGTGTGGGGCGGAGAAAAGATACACCGCTTAAACGATCTTATCACCGCGTCTACGAGTGTTTTTTAAGAAACCAAGGTTATGCGGTTACAAGTGTCCATGCTAATTTTTGATTCTTTGAACTGTTGTTTTCGGCTTGTTAGGCGTGGTCGAGGGTTTATGAGCCTTCGGAATCAGGCCTCGTGGGTTTCGGCACTGAAGAGGGTGTTTTTGGTGCAGAAGCTGGTCTCTTCGGTTTCGAGGCGTCAGACGCTGGCTTCGCAACTTTATGTTTAGAAGTGGACAGCTTCGGAGCCGGGACTTCTTTCGGTTTCGGCACCAGTGCAGTTTTAGGTTTCGGTGCCGGTACGTCTTTAGGATTCGGTGTCGAAGGATCTTTGGGTTTTGGTGCCGAAGGAATAGGTGGAATTGGCACATGCGGCTTGCTTGGTGTCGAAGCACCGGAAGGCTTAGTTAGTTTCTTCGGAGCCGGGTTGGAAGGCGGGGCTTTTGAAGCAGGTATACGTTCTCGACTGGGCCCTTTGGGCTGAGTGCTGACCTTTGCCTTCGGTTTGGGCAGTGTATGTGGTGTAGGGGCAGTAGTACTCACTCGCTGACCCGATGGAATGGAGTCATCTGAGCCGTCTACCTCTGATACGATCTGGAGATCAGGCGAATCTTCTTCGGGACTAGTGGAACTTCGTCGCCGAAGATATCTTCCGGTTCTGGGGCTGAACTCCTCATTTCGTGTCGACGGGCCCTCCGATCCCGGATAGTTTTCTTCAATCGGAATGAGGCACAAGCTGTGCAGGTCGACTCGTCGTGTTCTGGTGATAGACAGAGGTTGCAAACTTTGTGGTGGTCGCTATGTGGGAACTTTGCTCGACATTTCGGGCATCTTTTGAACGGAGTTCTGTCCATGAGGTGTAGGCCGCACGGCGTCGATCGGCCCAACGGCCCGCGTCGATGACCGGAATGGAGCGGATGACGTTGAATGTTATTGTACTCGATGTCAAAAGTAGTTTAGGAAGTTTTTGCGCTTCGAAGTTGCTGAAAAGTGTTTTTCTAGCCGGAGCGGAGAAACTTTCATCCGAACCCAGTGGCGGAAAAAAACAATCTAACGATGGAGCCGATGCCCATGCGCAGTATTGTCCAAGGGAGGAGTCACCTATCTCGTGACTACAAAGACTTCTTCCAAGAAGACAACAACCTGCAATCATCCGAGCCCAACACCAGGTGGCGATCTAATGCAAACTGTACGATCTGCAGCGCATATGCCTCGAACAAACACATTTCATAGTTTGATTTTATGACAGTGAGAATTGTTTACTGTTGCTTGTTTTTTTAAAATAAAATTTACACTTTTACGATTTCAGATGGAATCAAATAAAGCTGATTTTAATTAGATACTAAGGCAGTTTTCAGCACGTGTGCTTTAGCCCCTCACCCCCCTTAAGATGCCTCAAACTCCTTGTAGCAGAAGAGAGTCTATTCCCCCTTAGGTTGTTTTACTTTCTTTCCCCCCATCTGGCTTTCCCACTGTACATAGGCCCCGTAAACTACACCATAACAAGTTTACAAGATATACATTGCTATGCCAATTTTCATAATTGCCCAGTAGGTAACACACACATTACCAGACCAGAATCAACATTTCCCTGCAGGTAAAGCACCATTGTTAAGTAGGTAAATCACAGGTTGCCAAAGACATGCCTGATATGTATTACCCTCTTCACATTTACTGTGACTGAGCCTGAGAAACATGGTGGTGAGTGCGCACTAAAACACACCCATATCTTTTTTATGCATAAATGTCATGTGTGCTAGTTAACACTTGCCTTTCTTGATTAAAAATTATGGTGACTAAAGTGAGTAGCTCTGCTGACCTAGCCTGATGATGACCCCCCCTCATCATTGTCAAAAAGGGATCAAAATGTTAACGATCTTGTCCTGGCACATCTCACCTGAATAATGTTACAGACATTTGTTTCCAATGTTACTGTTGGCCCTTGCTCTGTAAATACCAGGGGGCATATTACCAAGGCGGGCGATATGTGATTATCGCCGCTTTAGCCGCCGTTTTCGGCCGCTAAGCGGCGATAATTCTATCGCCCTATTAGCAAGCTGTCGCTAACAGCAGTTAGCGACAGCTTGTAGGCGATAGCGAGCGGTTTGGGGCCCGCTTTGCATGTCAGCGATATTTATCGCTAATGACATGCAAAGTGGGCGTACCAAACCTGTTAGCGACTGAAAGCAGTCGCTAACATCGCTATCGCCTACCAGCAAGGCAGGCGTAGCGATGGAAATATTCGCGCTAAGCGCGAATATCTCAAAAAACTAACGCCTGCTCAGACCAGTTCTTAGCCATTATATACAATGGGAGTTGGATATTATGGCAAGTCCTCATTAGCGACAATACGTGAATATCGCTGGATTACCAGCGATATTCACGCATTTCGCCGCTAACGCCGGATATTTTATCGCTTTAGAGATAAACGTTGCTAATAGCACGTTATATCTGCGATAATATCCGGCGATGCTTGGCGTTAAAAAATTACTCGCTAAGCCCATTTAGCGATAAATATCGCTAGCTGTTGGTAATATGCCCACTGGATTGCTCCTGCTAGTTTTACTTATATCGCACTACATATGTTCTCAGTGGTCGCTGGACTGCACACAGTATTAAGTGAGTTCCCTAATTGATTACCAGGTCTCGCTCGACTTTGTTATATTTGCAGATGCTGCAAACATACTACCCACTCAGACAAGCGTCAATGCACACAAGTTACTTAAGCTTGCACCTAGACATGTTGATTTTGCTTTAGGTGGTCAGGCATTCTGTAACTGTATATATAAGTAATTGGTGTTTGAGTTGTAAAGGGCCAGCTGACAGATTGTTAGTTCCCTTGTTCTCCTTTCCATGTCATTTGCGCTGATGATGCAAAGTGTGCATGTCAGTAATACATGGGATGAATGATAAGGAAGGCTTCCTTCATCCATGGATTGAGCATGTGCGAGGGACATATTTGAGTTTTTATTAGGCCTGAGCAGAGTTCGTAGAGTTTTACTCCATGGAACTCCGCAAAGTGCCGGAAAAACTCTGCTGCGCTCCGGAGAGTTCCGCTAGTGGCAGAGTCTGTTAAGTTGCGCTGCTCGCACAGATTTTTTGCACCAGGAATTTATCTTGTGCAGTAAAATCAGTGTTAACAGTACTATGCGTGGCGTCAGAGGGTGCTGCTGCTTTCTGCCGATTTGAGTAGATAGTCTACTCAAGCAGCAGCTTCCTCAGTGCGAGCGGCAGATTTCTCAACGCGAGCGGTCGCAACCTGCCCTGACCGCCTTTGTTGAAAAATCTTGCTGGGAGGTCTAGCACACCATTTTTTCTCGCAATCGCTCAAGAGAAAAAACTCTGCTCCGCGTCACTTCGCTGATTTTTTGGGAACTCTGCACAAAGTGGACAAAACTCTGTGAAGTCTGCTGGAGGGCGGAATTCTGTGCCTACCCCTAGTTTTTATTCCTTCAAGCAGGAGCTCTACCTAGCTTACATGGTGCACATCCCCAAGCACCACAGCATGTCAAGCATAGTAGTCTACTTGGATTTCTCATGATGTTTATCATATCCACCCCCTACAATATCAGAAGCCGAGACAGCGCGAGGTTAGCCCCAACCCTAGCCTTACTTCAAACAAAGTGGACTCCAGCTTCTCAACTGGATAGGTAGTGATTCGTGGAGCTGCCCGGAGTACAGCCTTGAAGGAGCCCACAAGGGACAAAGTACGTTGCAAGCCAGCCACTAAGGGGCAGATTTATGATGCCCTTGCGCCACAATTGCGTCACGTAATGTGACGCAACGGCGGCGCAAACAATGCACCCTATTTACAACGTGACGCATCTAGGAGATGCGTCACGTTGGAAACCCCTGCGCCATAAGGAGGCGTTCCTGCGCAGGGGGGGGCGTTCCTGCGCAGGAACGCCTCCTAAAAGTGGCTGAGTGAAATCTATGAGATTTCACTCAGCCACTTTCTACGTCAATTCCTTACGCCTGCTTGAAGCAGGCGTAAGGGTGACGCACAATGCATTGGATAGGTGGCTCCTGTGCATTGCAGGAGTCATGTCGCACTTGCGACATGACTCCTGCAATGCGCCGCCCGTACGCCGAGAGATGCATCACGCATCCTCACTGCCTTGCACCATGGTGCGCCGCATCATAAATGTGGCGCACCATGGGTGGCGGAGCAGTGTCGCACTGTGGCGCATGTTAACTGGCGCATTCCTGGGGATGCGCCAGTTAACATAAATCTGCCCCTAAGTGCTTTTGGTGGCACTTGGAGTCAGGAACAAGTGTGATATTGCGTGTGTCAGGCAGTGCGTATATGTGGGTGTGTGACTTTCTGGAAGTGTATGTGTGAGTGTGAGTGTGACTATGAAGTAGGACTCAGAGGAGTGAGGCGAGTGATGATGTGAGGGAAAGGAGTATGAGTAGAGCAAGAGTGTAAGCATATGATACTGTGTGTGTGTGAGGGTCAAGCCCCTGTGGTATTCTGACTTCTGATAGGACAGTCAGCAGCTGTTCTCTCAGACAAGCACCAGCTGTTGGAGCCACCCCCAACAGAGCAAAAGTGCCCTGTGTGAGCTGCAAGGTTTGAAGTATGGCATGTACCAGTTCGTATTTTGGTGGCACTAAGATTTGTGAATGAGACAAAGAGTCTTTTTGTGCATTGATGAGTGCATGGAACGGAGTGTGAGTCTGAGAGGTGTTAGTGGGGTGTGGTTATGAGAAGTGTGCGACTGTGAGTGGATCAAGACTGAGAAGAATAGGAATGAGCATGATGGTCATTAAGGAGATAAAAGTGAAGTGGGAGATGATGAGTGAGCTGTGTGTGAGGAAAATGTGAGTGTGGAATGTCAGTGATAGGAATATGAGTGTGAGCAATGAGCATGAGTGTCAGTGAGAGTAGTGTAAGTGGAGTATGAATGAGTGCGAGACAGATGTACAAGTGCTCAAGGGGAGTAAATGCATGATTATCTCTGAGTGTTGTCTGACATATGTGTAGTAACATAAGCGAAGTGTTTGCTCCTTCATGACACATCGTGTGGTTTGCTGGTGAAATGTTTGTTACCTTTGACAATAATAGTGTCCCGTTCTTAATATCATGGGATAATATGGGAATTATGGGTGACTTTCTGGCAAGACCTCTCATAATAGTGGCCCATTCTTTCCAGAATGTGGGCTTTCTCGACAATCCCAGCTTTTTCAGGCGCAACAGAGGCTCGTGCTTGACAATGTGGGCGTTCCTAGTGACATTCTGGCAACTCTTAGCACAACAGTGGCACATCCAGGGCATATTGTGATCATTTTTGGGACTGTTAAGGCTATCCATTGCATAAAAGTATCCCACAGAGCACATAACGTGAACATCTGTAGCGACAGTCTGACTATCCCTGAAATAATGGTGCCACATCCTAGATACTGGGTGATCATACCACCTTCCCCACATAATTAGACACTTGGCACTGCACTAACTCTGCCAGAACTGCACCATATTGCCAACAAGCATCACTACCCACCATCGCACAGCCTAACCCCACCACCGCACGACCACCCTACTGATTAACCACTTCCACATCACCCCTTCACACCACACTACACCCGGGGACTGATTGCCAATGCCTTAGAAACAGTCGGGCTCATCGCCACATAAGTATACAGACAATGCAAAGCTTTTCACTATAAAAATGCCAGACCTACTAGATTTGCAAATGTTTTGTCACATATATTTAGTCATTAGTTGGTAGTTCTCTGGGTGTGTTTCAGTTCTGTACTTTTGATAGCCTCAGCAAAAAAAGAAACATACTTGTACTGCTGGCTCTCACTTGGAAGATGTGTGTGCTCAGAGTGTGGGAGTTGGTTTCTGATCCCAGCTGTGAGTCACCCCTTATGCTTGTGGCACATTTCAATTGCCCGTTTCAGCACATCCCATAGCAAGCAGCCATAGTTGCATCAAACTAGGCTTCATCCCTTGATTGTATGTAGCCTGCAGCCCTTAAGTTGTCTCCGCTTTAGGAAGCCACGGAAGTCAGCAACACGTGTCGTGGTCTAAAACTTCAGCAGGCAATGTGGAACTGCACAAGATGACAGCCCTCTCGTTGTACGTCTGCTGCTGAAACCAAATCCAGGTGCACGCTTTGTGTTGAAAGGTCGAATAAACTGCATACACACAATAACTCTTGAACACTTTTAATTGCACACTTTTAGTTTATTGACCTGGACATTATAGGTCGCAAAAGACAGAAGTGTAAAAGGATATGCAAAAAGTTATATTACAGGAAACTGCCATACATAGCAAAGGGAATAAGTTATTGTACTTATTTTTCTCTTTAAACCTCAATAGTACAAATGACTAAGGACCAGCTTAACAAACGCATGTTTATATCACATGCTTTGTACAGGTAAAAAAAGTTCCAAAAGTGTTCCTTAGAAATGCTCCTAGCTACTGTATGAACAAGGAAGATATCAATCACTTGAATATAAAAGAAAACAAATGAGCACCTTTTTGAGATTTGTGAAGTACGGCACAGTTTAGAAAATGGAATGATTTCAGACATCTCTATTGTTGTCTATTGTCCAGGAGATGACCCACGGTTTCCCCTGAGAGTTGTGTCATATGAGGGGGTCGTCCAATCACGGCTCAACAATGGGGGCCATCGCCAAACTGAAAGTAGGGGCCCTTGGAAAAGCCTAGAGAGGGTCCGCCTGTAATTTATAATGGCGTGGTGGAACTGGCAGAAAAGGTTGTGGCTGACTAGCTTTTTGGCAGATAACATATAGTACGACATAAATGTAGGAGCCTGAACGTCGACACCCCCTCTCCCCACATGAAGCCCAAGTCAAAGCCTCACATGGACCAGTATTCTGCCCTTCTAAAACCCTGCATGTGTCCTGATTGGCTGCTCACAAAACTTGCTGAGGCCAAGAAGCATGTTATGGTCGCTTGGGAGGTGGATACAGGTAAGATGCTCTTGGAAAGAGGCTAGAAGAGGAACACCAGATTCAGCCAATGGGGTTTATTTCCCAGCAGGCGTGTTATTTACCATTCAGCCAACCACATCGTCTTTTCCAAGGTGATTAGGAGCAGCGAGTGGGCTCTTCCTAGGGACTTATAGGGCCCTCTTCTTTCAGCCGGCTTTGACCCTCCTGTGCTTTTTTGAAAATGTGCTCAAGCCAACGTGGAAATGTTATGTCGCCTGGAGACTCAGTGTTGCCGCTGCAATGCCGGTATGACACACATATCCTCTGAATGCCCATCTTTATAAGGCACAACCACAACCTTTTCACTTTGTTTCCGCCTACATTAAAATACTGGCCCCGGAAATTAAAAATGAACCAACACGTCTCAAGCATTCCACACCAAAAATGTCCGCCGATAATGGCACAAGACATTGTAAATAAAAATCTGACCAGCAGATCTCTGCGCATACATTACGAGTGTATCCATCATCATCATCCCCCCAATAAGTTTGTACCTTGGAAAGTTCAGAAGGAGAGAGTTTGCTCAGGACCATTTCGGACTCAAATTACCAATCTCTATGACTTCATTTACAGATATTTACAAATATACATTGTACTTTTATCTTGGAAGCTATTGTGGATAGCTGAATATTCAGCCACATTCTTCAACACACAGCACACAACGTGGGAGCTTAATCACGCTGCTACATATGAACACACTCATTCACGTTACATACCAATCATAAGGAAGGTAGTCTACTCTCGTATATGCACACTGTGGACGTCATTAGTTCACGCGTGGGCCAGCCTCATTCCATTCACTTTCTTTTACTCGCAGGCCTGGCTCAACCTTTGCCTTCCTTACTACTACACTGCCCATTGTTCACTCACAGACCTACTCATCTTGTTCACTGTCAGTCATTCATGGCACTCTATTTACTCACTTCCATTCATCAGCCAGATTCATCCTGTATAAACTATCCTGCACTCAGTCCTGCCTCATCCCATGCCATACACCCTGCATCATTCACTGACACTGCTGCCTCCTCCAATCCACGACCGCGTTCTCATTCAGAGGCGTGCCTCACCCTACACATTCGCCTCCAGTCACCCACAAGCCAACCTGACCGCGTTCAGCGCCATACACTGACTCACAGACCTACCTGGCCCAACACGCCATTATGCATTCACTCTCGGGCCTGCCTAGTCACCAAACAGTCACTCAAAGTCCTCCTTATCGCATATGTTCACCAGCAGGCAGGTATTATGCTACACATGTTCTCTTTGTCACAACATTGCGGACTCAGAAAGGGTTCGATCGTTGTTCTGCTTTTCTTTGTCTGGATTGTGCTAAGAAGGAAGTGTTCCCCTAAACAGAGCCCTTGTTCACAGTTTTAACACCTTTCAGCTTCCTACAAAGTGCTCTCTACGCTTAAATACTCCAAGTGCTGTCTCTTATGGGTGTCCACAATTTCACTCGATTTGCTTCTGGTTTCAGGCCTCTTGCCAAGGATTGTACTGTCATTGCTTGATTTCCATCCCGCTTCCACGCTCACTTCAAATCTCGGCAAACAAGATCATTGGAAGTTTCTCCGTAACAATTCTGGTGGGAGAACCGATTGTGCAAGGCACGTAGTGAGAAGGAGGCAGTTCCTTAAACAAGGGTGGCACTGCGTTACACCAGTGTGCCTGGCTTGGAGTCCTCGTGCCAGTACAGGCTTGGATCGTCTTCGAGCAATTTTTCCCCCATATGGCTGCTTGTCACGTAGTCTAGTTGGTTTGGTTCCACGTATTGTCTGGGAAAAAATGAAACAATTAATTTGAGAGAGAGCTCCAAACAACACATTCAGCAATACTATGTCAGCAGATGTACACATTGTGTACATGCTGTGTTAGTAAGTCAAAATAGTATTAAGTTGTCATCATAATGCACCATGTTCAACCTTTTGAATTGTTGAATTGACCAATTAGTGAATTCCACACGATACATGCCTCGGACTCAACTTTGCTCTCAACCAACTCCATCAAGCAAACATAACCTTGAGGCGACTGGCACGGTCACCAGATACGACCCAGCCAAACTAACTCATACCGATTTGTAGCTGAAGTGGGCATCACCTTGGTTTAACAGGTGCCTTTAAAACACCGTCCATGAAAGCCCTCAGAAATGCATGACAGTCGCAGGAGGTAGCATGTGCAACACTATGCAATACATGAAAACAAATTCATGGCATTCTGTGTCTGAAGAAGGCAACTCTATGATAATGTAAATCGACAAACTGTAACATCTCTATATTCTTTTCTTTTTCTCAGTCTAACACTGTTTATGCTAGACTATACAAAATGTGCTTTCATCCTTGAACTCAAACATATACCCAGGGTCTAGCCAAACACCAGACTCTGAAGACATCCCCCTCTGTACACCATTCATAGCAGGTACTGGGTGCAGTTTGGCCGGTTGGGCGCTGGGTTCGGCTACAGGCCAAGCCCTGTGGCTACCCACCACTGCACACAGTTGAAGGCCACATGCAATAGAGATTTGTCACCTATGACTAGTTGAATGCAGGGTCTGGCCACAGGACAGGCTCTGTGGCCTAGTCTGCTATGCACAGCAAAAGAGGAGCTGGCCTAACGGCTAAGGCGCTCGACCTCGGACCTGGGGGTCTGGGTTCGAGTCTCGGTAACGACGCCAAAACCGCCTGTGATTCTGGGCAAATCACTTAATCTCCCTGTGCCTAAAAATTAAAAAAAAAAGTGTGTCCTCATGTAAAAAACGTAACTTGTGCTATGTAAAGCGCTCTGATACCTGATTCAGTTCGGGTCTAGTTCGCGCTATATAAAACTCCACAAAAACAAAAAAAAAAAGATTGGGGAATAAAACCCTTGGAATTCACAGAAAAATGTTTTAATCACAGATAAAAACTACGTAATGGCTCTGGGTCAAAAGCATACAACCACTTCATGGAGTATTTCTAGCATTAAAGTTTTGGAGTTTCTGTTTCTTTCCAAAGTTATTGTGGTGTGATGAGTAGTTTCAAAGGAGTTTATTTGTAAGAAAGTGCCCACGACGCTCCAGAGCAACCAGACGCAATCCGCAACAGCAGGAACTACCGTGGAACCCAACCATCGCCCAGGAACACGAGAGACTTTGTAAGTAAACATATTCGAGGGCACGCGGGGTTGCTGCGTGTCCTCACAAAGAACATTCAATAAAGGTAGCACTAATACAGTTATACATTGTCTCAGTGTGAAACAAAAGTTGGCATGCCCTTTCGCCACTGGCACCTTCACCCGCCGTGGCTACTTCTTGTTGTGGTTTACATATGTAGAACTCTACGCAGTTTATCACATAATTCTCACTAGTTTTGCCTACTTTATTGATAGAATTGCCTCACCCTTGGATTAAAACATGATGCACATTTGGAGTTGTGGATACAAAGGCACATCTCTGAAAATCAGCAGGGATGCGCCAGGAAAGATGCGTGACGCATGTTTACCCTTGCGTCACCACAGATGCGCTGCATTTTCAATGCGGCGCATCATGGCGCAAGGATAAACAGATGCGTGTCACCTCTGCCGGTGTAAAGTTGGTGCAGTGCTGGAGTTGTGCCGCGTGCCCGACGCAACTCCAGCACTGCTCCAACCTGGCCTATCCTCAACATGGTGCGTCACGCCTTATGCCGGCACATGGTTTTGACGCAGCTGCGTCGGAAAAGTGACTGTATCTTGTAGATTTCACTCAGGCACTTTTCTGAGGCGTTCCTGCCCCCCTCCCCCCCGCTCCGGAACGCCCACGTGAAACCTAATGCAGGTTTCATGTGGCGCAGGGCTTTACAACGTGACGCATTTCCCTAGATGTGCCACATTGTAAATAGGACGGTAAATGGTGCATGGTTCACACCGCTGCTGCATCACAGAAGTGACGCAACAGCGGCACAAATGTGGCGCCCGGGGCTCGTAAATCTGCCCCATAGTTTGTCCCCGAATTACCACCGTTCAAGCAATTGGTTATGCATAAGTGTAAGGGGGGGTGGTACATGAATTCTATGATCCATTGCATGAATGAAGAAATGTGCGGCTCCAAATCTACGTAGTTGTGAGTAGATGAAGTCATTGGACGTGCACATACTCAAAAGCTGGAGTAGTGGCATGATAAATATTGCGCTACAGCGGAAAGGTGAGGCTGCGGGTATCTTGCCTGACACAAGTACTCAAAATACACCCTGGCAACTGGTGAAGGCAGGGTAGCGTGCATAAAATTTGTCATTTTGTTTCTATTTCATGTTATGTGCAAGTATATAATGCGATATTTTCCTTGCCCTTTGTCAATGCATGGTTTTATTTGGTGAGGATTTTGCGGAGACGCCAGGTCATGCTGTTTTAGTTCACTGGCTTTCCATCACACTCTATGGCTTTTTGGACTGACAGCTCTCCACTCCATGACCCCCCTTAAGGTACATTGGAACGGGGGCGGACCATGCGCAGGGCAGACCGTTTTTGGCACTGCGGCGCCTTAACCTTCTGCATAAAGCAGTTTGTGTGAGAAAGTTGATCCGTGCCGCTGTTGACGCCACAGTTTAAAGTCACGAAAACGCAGCATAAAAGTGTCATTGTAAGGTGTAGTAAATTTGAGCTTTTATCTTAGCTCTCTGCCTGTTCTCCTTCCCTCGACTGCAATTACATCATTTGTATATTGATGTAAAGTACAAGGAAGTGCTGTTAACGTGTTTTACTTCAGAGTTGCGAAGCCAATAAAGGGCAACTTACTTGTAAAAGATGAACAAAATAAAAACGAACACACATTAGCGGTTAAATAGGCACTTGCGCTGACACGACTTTTAAAAGTTAATTTGGCTTTTCTTAGCGCAATAAACGCTGGCCCTAAATATGAACTCCCCGTAGTTTACTGCTACGCTCTTTTTCTTCGTGTTTGCTTGCCAAAAATGAAAGGAATGCGGGGCGCAGCTTCACACCACACAGCTGAGGGCTGACAGCCATTAGGAGGCAGACATGAAGTTTGATGCCCCCTACAACAGGCAGGGCCATGAGCCGAAGCATCTCGAAATATCCCCCTTCCCGCTGACGGCAGCGCCTGCGCGCACAGAGGCCCTTTGTTCTGCTGCACAACAGGTGGCGTCAGAGAGAGGGGCGGGGTTGAAGGAGGAAGTGACATATTGGAGACAGCGCAGAAAGGTGAAGTGTTCAAGGTCTCCACTGACATGGGCTCTGAAATGAGATGCAGAGTGCCATATAGTATTGGGAAAAAATTATTACCCACAATGCACTGCACACCTTTTTGAAGTAGGTTGGCTCTAGCCTGTAGGTGTCCACCCTGCGGTCACCCAGCTCCTTCTGAAATATTGCCGCACAGACACTCACTCTTATGTGCAAGTTGGGGACATCCGAAGACAGAAAGCCCAGTTACAGGCATACCTCTATCTTGAAATTAACCATCAAAAAGTTCCGAATTCGATCAATTCCAAAAACAGCATTCACATTATGAGGCAGATTTACAATAACTGGTGCATCCCTGCAGATCAGCAAGGATGCACCAGTTATTTTGCGTGACGTTAGGAACCCCTTACACCACTATGGATGCGCCGCATTGTAAATGCAGCGCATCATGGCGCAAGGAGAGACCGATGCGTGACGCATCTGTCAGCGTATAGGTGAAGCAGTGCTGGAGTCGTGTCGCAAGCGCGACGCAACTCCAGCACTGCTCAGGGCCAGCCTGTACTTGCTGTGCTGCTAAAAGCAGGCGTAAGGTTTTGACGCAGTGGGAAAGTACAAGTGACTCAGTGAAATCTTGTAGATTTCACAGCCTCACATTTACGGGGCTTCCTTGTGACGGAATGCCCACCCTGCATACATTATACCTGATGCACATATAATGTAGCGCAGGGCTTTACAACGTGACGCATCTCACTAGAAGCGTCACGTTGTAAATCTGTTGCATAGTGGCGCATGGTTTACGCCGCCGCTGCATCACAGAACGCAATGGTGTCGTAAAAATGTCACAAGGGGCTTGTAAATCTGCCCCTTAGTATTTTGCTGATTGGCAGAGTGGTGAAATTTGCCTATTCCAAAACAATCTGTTCTGAAACACATTTAGGGCGAGTGAAGCGAAAAGCTCTTTTACTAGTTTTTAAATGTTGTTAGAAAAGTCAGGCCTATTAACTTTATTTCGCCCGCTCTGCTGCTCATCCTGTTAGGCACACTGTTGGGCAGACTAAGTTACACTACTTGTGACACTGTTAACCAAGTGGCTGATCACACTGTAAGTAACACAAGGTCACACAGCTAGTCACTGTTTGCTGTCATGCAGGTGAATCTGCTGTCACATCGATAAGCACATTGCTGATCACACTGTAAGCCACACTACAGTTGACAGTGTTGGACGCGCTGTTAACCACACTGAGAATCTTACTGCTGGTGACTGTGTGAGCTACACTGTTGTCACACTGCTGGTCACACTATTAGGGACACTTCTAGTCACTCAGCCCGAGATCCCCCTCTAACACCCTCCCCTTCTATTATCCACCACCCTGGCCCCACTGGTAACAACGCTGTTGGTCATACGGTTAATCACACTGGTAGTAGGATTGTTAACCAAGCTGCAGGTCAAGCTGTTAGTCACAAACTGTTGGTCACACTCTTCACAAACAGTGTGGGCCACACTGTTGACCCAACTGCTCGTAACACTTAATCACACTGTTGGTCAAATTGTTAACCACACTGTTGGTAATATTGTTAACCAAGCTATTGGTCACAATATTAGTTACATTGTTGTACACATTGTTAAACACACATTCGGCAACACTCTGAAGCACACTGTAGGTCACGCAAATGGTCACATTGCTACCCTTCACCACAGGCCATTCAGCTGGTCACACAGTTGACCAGACTGCTGGTCCCACTGCTAACCGCACTGCGGCATTTGGCTATAATCATACCATACTGAACAGCACACGCCTTCATCTGAACACTTTGCGAACAATGCTCAATGCCAAAGCCTCTCTGATTGAAGACAACTGGTTATGAAACCCTTCCTTCAAAAAAATCCAAGGGAACCGAGTGGACATGGCAATAGCTGCCTGCTCCCAGATAGGCCTTATGCAATATCACCATATATGACATCCCACCTTTGGAAAATTCAGATACATTATCAATTCAGAAACAGACTCAAAAGAGGAAGAATCACTTGGTGCCACAAATCATCTCAATCCAACACAAAGTGACAAAGTCCACTTTTAATTAACTGGCCTCCTGGTTATCGCTTCCTGTTTACTTTGCGTAGCACTTCTTGATTGAGGCGCGTTAAACATGTATTAAACAGTTAGGCCCCAGCTCCTCAGGTGCCGAGGATGCTCCCAGACACAGTGAAAGTGAGAGGTCTATATTCACGGGATGTGTTTGGGTCTGTGGGGAAATTGCGACCCCTACCGCTACTTCGTGCTGCCTCTCTAAAAGTGGTTGGGCTGGCACAGAGTCAGTCAACATGTGTTGCATTTCTGATGAACACTCATCTAAAATAGAACTGACAGGATTGTTTAAAGCCCTTTACACCTTAGATTCTATCATATTAAAATGTCTACATTAATTTTATGCTGTGCTGGCTCTCAAATAACATTATACACGTGCAAGTTCGAATTTTAAACAGGGCGGGACAGGTGACTCAGTTCCAGCCTCACAGTCCTTCCTCCCTCCCTCCCATCCGCTCTGGTTTTCCCACATGGTGGAGCTGGCCATCTGGGCTTGTGGGCGGCTCTATTTTTGCCACCGGTGGTGTCGGCTGTCTGAAGCAGACCGCCTTCGAGCTGGAATGTAAACCGGGCAGACCAGCAGGTCGGACGACAAGCTCACTCACCTGCCCCGCGCGGGTAGTGAATTGTAGACGCCGGTGTAGCAGCTGCTGTAGGAGGGCTGAGAGTACGACTCATACTCGGGGTGTCCGCGAGAACTGCCCGGTCCCTTCCAGCTCCCAGAAGCATTAGAGGAAGACACTAAAAGGAAACAAAAAATACTCATGTCAATCACATAATTTATACATTTCACATCATATCATGTATTACTACCAGGTGTAGAATAGTATCCATGGCAAAGAATTTCCTTTAAGATGCTTGCACGTTATTTCAGAGCCTGACACAGTTTTCCAACAGAAATACGATTTTTTAATATCTCAATGTATTCACGTATTTTTATTCTGGAAGCTACTCACACATGGTCTGATTCAGAATGTTTTTTTTAACACGAGTAGGAACATCTTACACTGGAAATGCAGGAATAGGTAAAGAGCAAGTCACACACGCTCATAAAGAACTGTGAATCAGGCCTACAATTATTTAGGCTCCTAAGACATTATGTTTTATGTAAATACAAGTATTGGGCACAAATTGGAGTCTACGCTGACTCAAGACAGTCAACTCTTTACTGTACGTCTTCTGATTTCTACATGGTAGTTTATGCATGTGGTATCATCCCTTGGAAGACAGTGGTTTGGTAGCTCTCCGTGTTGCCCTACAGGTAGCATTATCTAAAGAAGAAGTAAACCCAGGGCTTGGTTGTTGTCAGCCGGAGATCTCATCTATAACAACTCTATGCAGACAAGATGGCAGAACATAGGCCTGTTGATCAGCTAAATGTCTGCTGATTAATGTACTGAAGCACTGTTCGAGGCACTATCGTGCACAATGATGGGGCCCTCAGCAAAATGTGGTGAGGGGCCTCTGAGACTCACAAATGTCACAATTATTCATGGGCCTTAAAATGAATTATTGGGCCCCTCAAGAGTGGTGGCCTTCTTGCATTGCTGGGACTTGTGTTACACCGGGCACTATTTTTGTAAGTTCTGTTTTCACTATGGATCTAACTATGTGTTGCAATAAACATGTCTTTACACCAGATACCGTTTCTTGTTTGGGAAAGTAAACTTGCTAGGACCGGAACCTGGGACCCAAATGAAGCTGACAAATGCCACAAAACGAATATTCACTAACTCATCAAAGCAAGAGCAAGCCAGCCCTGGAACTGGTGTGAACTTCTACATGCAGGAATATGTGTTGGCCTAACAACAAACTGTTATTAGTAACCAATAGTTGTATCATTAATACTGTTTTGTGGTGCAACAGGAAAACAGCAAGAGCAGAATCTGCACAAGAACATAAAAACTTCTGCAGGTAAGTTCCCTGAAATGTGAAGGCAGCCGGAATCGGTGGTGGATTTGCTCTCTCTTGTAAGAGCCAGCCTAGGATCAGTTTATGTTGATGAAAAACCTGCTGGCATTGTCAGGTGTTATAACGTTCTAGTTTCATGCAAATACAATGCGGAAGTAACCGGTTTTTAGAAAAGATTAACTCCATTTACAAAGCTGCTGAGGGGTTGTCCCTTAAAATACATGTGCTCTGCAGTGGCATAACGCGAAATAATGCACCTGCATCCCGTGAACGTGACGAGGGGCCATTGACAGTGTTGCTCGTAACACTTAATCACACTGTTGGTCAAATTGTTAACCACACTGTTGGTAATATTGTTAACCAAGCTATTGGTCACAATATTAGTTACATTGTTGGACACATTGTTAAACACACATTCGGCAACACTCTGAAGCACACTGTAGGTCACGCAAATGGTCACATTGTTACCCACACCGCAGGTCATTCAGCTGGTCACACGGTTGACCAGACTGCTGGTCACACTGCTAACCGCACTGCTGCGTTTGGCTATAATCATACCATAATGAACAGCACACGCCCATTTCTCAGACAATCGTTGGCTTTTGCCAAGCCTGTGTTACACCCCTGGTGTTCTTGAGGGGAGGGCGAGAGCACAAGACTGCGAAAAACAGTCCAGTCATACAGCCCACAGTTCTCTGTGAACTGCAGAAATGAGCATCTCTTGCAAGCAAGATGTCAGTAATATTAGGTACTAGGGGTAATCATAGCAAGAAACACTGGTAGTACATACAGGTGTCTCAACATGACAAAAAATAAACACTTGACAGAAAAATTAGAAATAAGAGCCACAATTCTTTGTGCTGCCTCAGAGTCAAACTGTTTGTGCATACAGCCTGTAGCAGATAGGCATAAGTGTTTACTTGGCTCTTTAAACTCCACACATGAGAACCTTTTTTATTTCATCAGTACACCAAACACCACGCTGTGGCAAAGCCAAAAGGTCTGGCTTTAATGTGCTAAAGCAAGCTAACAGGGATGCACAAATGCTGTTTGGATGCGCTGCATGCACGCATGTTAAAGCCAGGATTTTGGGGTTAAAAGGAGCAACAACTATTGCTTTCAGTGCAGAATGGATATAGGAGATAAAGAACCAAATGTAACAAAAGGTGTTAAGCGTGACGACTGAGTGCACCTTTCAAATGCAAAATAGTCCCTCATGCATTTTAATGGAAACACTTCCCAGAGGGCGGGATGATAACCCAAACAGCCAACAGCATAAGATGATAGGGTAAAATCCTGTGGGCGAACCCAAAGCTCACTCTATAAATATTTTAAAGAACTGGAACCAACAGGGCATCACAGTTTTGCTGTCAAGCCAGGCCAAAAAAAATCACACTTAGTAATTATGTATTTCAGAATCGCCCTCTTAGTAAGTACACTGGAATTTCCACTTTTGAGCCCACCTGTTTAGAAGAAAAGGCACTTGAATGTTCTATTTCATCACACCACCAAGCACTGTAAAAATCAGAGTTTATCTAAGGAGAAGTGTGTGGCGCGGTCTCTTAGAGTCACCAAAAACCTCCCAAAAATGGTACCATACATTGAGGTTTGAACCCAGCTATTGGTGGGAGTATGCTCAGGGCACAAAAACAATCTCTGACTTTTATTTTTTAATGCTTCTAGCTGCTTGGCTCAGGATACACAAAGACAGCAAGGGGTGTAGAGCAACATCTAACAGCCTACAGCACCTGCCAGCACAATGCACATTCTGCTTGATTAATGTAGTAATAAAGCCTCACAGAGCAGGCCCTGAGCTGAAGAAACCTTCCAGGAATGAAAAGGCAAGCCTGCCCCAGCAAGAGACCTGATAAAATTTGGTTTAGGGAAAACCTTTCGGGGAATTACTTCCAGTCTCAGTGTTCACATGACCATTGATAGGCACTTTTGTTGTTAAAAGTGGTATTGCTGGGCGTGGCTAAGATGGCGAGCTAGGCGGACGTGGTTTGCCTCGGCTCCCCGGCCCGAATCCCGAGTTCGCCCTTTTCACAATAGCAGTGACCACCCCCTTTGGCGATTACTGCCCAGCAGCATCGAGAGGTGACCGCGACCGGCGTGAGCGACCCCCAGCAGGCGGGGAAAGCAGGCGAAGGAGAGACGGCTCGGAGCGGGAGACAGCCGCCATTACCGGAGGCCTCGGGAGCGACCCGCGCGGACAGCGGCGGAGGGCAGCCCCGAGGTCCGTCGCAGGAGCAGAAAGTAAGGGAGCGGCTGGCCCGGTTGTGGACCGGAGGTGAGGAGAGATCCGAGGAACGGCGGAGTACGGCGGCTGGCGGGCTCCCAGCGGGTGGACAGCTTCTAGCAGGTTCCCGGCCCTGGGCCTAGTCGGCCCTGCAGCAGCCCGGTTGGCAGGGCGCCAGAGGTGCGGGGGTGGCGCGGCCGGCCTGCCCCTTGCAGAGGTGACCGGGGAGAAGCGGGCATTAGAAGGGACCCGGCGATTGCACGACGTGCGGGTGGAGGCCAAGAGAGGAGATCGGCCGACCAGCCACCCTGGCCGGCGGAAGCACTAATTGAGGCCCCGGCTTCGGGCCTAGTCGGTCTGGTGAGGCAGAGAGGCCAAGGAGTTACAGAGCGGCACGGCGGCAGCCAGGCGGACCCTGGGGGAGGTGGGGTGACCCCCACAGTACGCCGGGGCCCTACACGAAGCCTGATCTTCGCCAGCAAAAGAGGTGGGACTGTGCGCCACAGGAGAGTGACGGGGGGAGAAGTCGGTGGCAGCGCGTCTGGTGGCAGTCCCGGGACAAGACAGAAGCTTCGCGGCTGGCGTGGGGACTGCCCGTTACCTGAGGGGCCCAAAAGTCAACGGCTGGGCACAGCACGGATTGCCAGGGGACATACTGGGGCCTGCAAGTCTGGCAGAGCGAGAACGGAGCAACGCGGTGAGCAGGGGCCGGACCTAAGGAAGCCGGTGGGGCGGATTGACCCCTCAAAGGTGCAGCAGTAGAAGGACCCCCCGCCTACCCTCGCTGTGACACAGGGAATTCCAGGCTATAAGAGCCGGACGCCTCCTGCAACTTTAGACCCCGGCGTGGGCCTGCCCGGGGGTCGGGGGGATCTCCGACCGCCACTCCACCCACAGCGGACATCTCACTGGCGGCATCGGCCCGCTACTGGAGGGGACCGGAACCCCCCCGTCCCCCCGACTTCCCGGAGAAGGGGCCCGCCACCAACGCGAGGAACCACACAGCAGTGCACCCCCGCATTGGAAACGACCCCTAGGACGTGGGGGGAAAGGTGAGAGGCGCCCTGCGTCCTGGACTACCACTTGCTTCCCCTCCCCTGGGTCCCTGTACTCTCTGCTGGGGGTCCCTCGCCTGCGGGGGTCGGTGTCACTGCCCTGCTGGACATTGCCCTGAGCCTCCGTTTGCTGGGGCCGTCATTCCAGACCTCCTCCCGACTGCCTGCTGTCTGCTGCCCACCGGCTCGCCCGCCTGGTCGATCAGCCCGCCTGTGGACATCTTCGCAGCCTTCGACTGCTTCCGAGGCGCTGCTCTTCAGCCTGGTGTCACAGCACTCTTCATAGGCCAGCGTTGCTCTTCCTCACTCAGGCATACCCTTGCTCAACGAGGCGCAGTATCCCCGGCCCGGCTGGCCTGGTCGCCTCTACCCCCATCGCCTCGCCGGCCACATCGCGTCCTGAGCGCCACCCCTGCGACGCCACACGAGAGACTCTTCCTCCGGCCACCCCCAAGACGCCTCCTCTTGGGCCGCCACTCCTCGCCATCTCACGGGACAGCTCTGGTTTGCTCACCACTCATCACAGTTAGTCTCTTTGTTGGGTGACTACTCATCGGCGTCCGCCGACGCCTGCCGGCTGACCGACCGCCCTGCACCGGACACAATGGCGCACTCTAACCGCAAGGGGACCCGGAACGTGGTGGAACTCATGCATAAAGCGACATCGAAAGGTGACAAAACCCAACCACAGCCATCCCCGAGGCCCCCCGCGAGCCCTCAGCCACAGGATGAAGACTCTGCTCCGATAACGAAAGCCTTCCTGGCCTCCCTTTTCAATACACTGCGTGAAGACTTCCAGACTCTGAAACAAGACATGGCCGGGGAACATCGCGAACTCCGTCACGACATCGACGGCCTGGGTGAGCGTGTGGCCTCGCTGGAGGAGGCGGATCGGTCCCGCAGTGGGGAGGTGGAGCGACTTCAGCAGGAGATCCTACGACTTCAGGATCAACAAGTGGACTTACAGTCGCACTCTGAGGACTTGGAGAACCGCTCCAGGCGGAATAACATAAGGGTCAGGGGGGTCCCGTTGAAAGCTGAAAAGGACAGTGTGGCCACCTACCTACAGGACCTATTTAGACACATTCTGGGGGAGGCGAGCGACTTCGAAATCCGCATCGACAGAGCGCACAGGGTGGGCATGGCACGCAGGGCGCCAGCACCACCTCCGGACATCCTAGCGTTCCTACCGGACTTCCCCCTGAAGGAACGCATCCTTAGAGAGGCCAGGAAAGCACAACCCATCACATTTCGCGATGACCCGGTGGCCCTTTTTCAGGATCTCTCTAATATCACCCTGCTGAAACGCAAATCCTTCAGGCCTGCGACGAACTTCCTGAGGGAGGCCGGGGTACCCTACTCCTGGGGCCACCCGTTCCGTCTGATCTTCAAGTGGAACGGATCCCTTCACCAGCTTAAATCGCTCCGCGACACCTGCTCCCTGCTTGGGATTGACATACCGGACGGCCCCACCTCCAGAGACGCCTCTCCGTCCCGGTCGCAGGGAGACCCACCTCGCCCAGCGGCTGACGGCTGGCAGACGGTCCGCAGGAGGAGAGCGCCGAGATCCGTCCCAAAGCCAGACCCTATCACGGTCGCTCAGGAACGAGAAGCTGCAATACAGGAAGTGGCGGACAACACGGCACCCGACCAGTAGATTATTGCCCTTATGGATTTTGCCCAGCTTGGGGGTGTTCTCTCCTTTGAACGCAGTTTGACGGGGGTCTGGGTCGGGGAGCCGCCGATTGAGCTGCAACCACGGTACCCCTTTCTTTGACTTTCTACGGACCTGTGCCCTGCACGATTAGGCCCGAGACTTTTACTGGTTTCTGTTGGGGGGAGGTTATGGGAGGGGATGGGGAAGTTGGGGAAGGGGGGTTCGGCACTTGCAGGGAGTTAGGGGGGTCCACTCTGTTGGGGTTAGGGTGGCCACGGGGGGGGGGAACTGTTGGGGGGGACCAGTACACCGTGGGGGGTGGGGACCAGTACGCCAGGGGATCTTTACACATACCAGGGTTTGCCCACGTTCTCCATTGCTGCGCAGCGTTTTGTGGAATTTAGCCCGTTCACCCCTACGTACCCCGGTGATGGCTGACACGCTCAAAATCCTGTCCCTTAATGTCAAGGGACTCAATAACCCGATTAAGCGCAGGGCTGTCCTCTCCTACCTAGAGAACTCGGCAGCCGACATCTGCCTGCTGCAGGAAACCCACCTCTTGGCCAAGGATTGGCACCGGCTGCGCTCCCGCGCTTTCCCACAGCAACTATTCTCCTCTCTCACGTCGAAGAAAGCTGGGGTGGCTCTGCTCATTTCACGGCGCTTTAAAGGCAAGGTAGGGGCTAAAATAGGGGAAATCAAGGGACGCCTTCTAGCCCACGCTTTCCAGATTGGCAACACCACATACGCAATAGGCTCCATATACTCCCCCAATACCGGTCAGGAACCCTTCTTGCTTTCCGCAATCTCAGAAACGCTTCAGACACCTCACACCTACATGCTTCTAGGGGGGGACCTTAACTTCGTCATGGACACGGCCAAGGATAGATCGGGGCACCGTTACGGAGACACGGGGGCGATTTCGCAGAAAGGCACTACTTGGCTGCATGATAGGGACATCTCAGACCTTTGGAGGCACGCTCACCCGCTTGCAACGCAATACACATTCTACTCACACGTACACCACACCTACGCCCGCATAGACCACTTCTTGGGCTCATCGACCCTCATTCCCCACATCACCACAGTGGAGATTGTCCCGGCTGCCCTCTCCGACCATCAGGCAGTGGAACTGACGCTTCAAGTACCCTGCACGCCACGCACTCCGGGGTCATGGAGACTTAACGAAACCCTCTTACAAAAACCGGCGGTCACCCGCCAACTTCATAAGTGCATCTCGGACTACCTGGCCACCAATGATACCCCTGAGGTGTCGATGCCGTCCTTATGGGGAGCTTTGAAAGCTGTCGTTAGAGGGGAGCTGATAGCGATATCAGCTGCAGACGCCGCACTTCGCAAAGAAAAAAGGGGCGACCTCTCCGACAAAGTTGCGGAGCTGGAGAGAGCTCACAGCCGTACCGGAGCCCCGAGAATTTGGCGCCTACTTAAGGCCGCCAGGGCTCAGCTGGCTAGCCTCGATACCGACAGGGCAGAATTTGCTGCTCTTCGCCTCCGCCACACGTACTACGTGGGGGGCAACCGCACCGGCCGGCTCCTGGCCAGTGCCTTGAAGGCCAAACTCCAACGCTCCAAAATCACGATGCTGCTAGACGATGCCGGCGAGGCAGTTACTGAGGACGCACAGATTGCCTCGGCCTTTCGCTCCTACTACGCCTCTCTGTATAGCACAGATACGGCGTCGCCGACAGCCATTGACGCTTACTTGCAAACGGCCAACATTACGCCGCTATGTTCAACGAGCGTGGAAACCCTTGATGCCCCCATTCGCCCCGACGAGATCCTCGCTGCCATTGCACGCCTCCGTCCGCTTAAATCCCCGGGCCCTGACGGCTTCTCGTCGGGCTTTTATAAGTCCTTCGGCCATGTCTTAGCGCCTATCCTCGCCAGGCTCTTTAATTCCTTTGAAGGGCCAAGCTCCATCCCGCCCGATATGCTTGCAGCCGACATTGTGGTCCTGCCTAAACCGGGCAAGCCCCCAACGCACTGCTCCGCATTCCGCCCCATCTCCTTACTCAATCTGGATCTGAAGCTGTTCACGGGGGTACTGGCGGCTCGCCTAGGCCCCTGCCTCCCGGGCATCCTCGAACCGGACCAATCGGGCTTTGTCCCGAACCGCCAGTGCAGTGACAATACTAAAAGACTCCTGCACCTCGTGGACAAGGCTCATTTTCAGGTTTCCGACTCTGCCCTAGTAGCCATCGATGCGGAGAAGGCTTTCGACCGTGTCGACTGGACCTACCTGCAGGCTGTGCTGCAACGCTACCGCCTGGGCGACCGGTTCCAGGCCTGGATCGCGAGCTGCTACTACCGTCCCTTGGCCCGTGTCCGGCTGGGCGGCCTCAAGTCCGACCCTTTCGAGATACAAAGGGGAACTCGCCAGGGCTGTCCCCTCTCACCACTCCTATTTGCCCTATACATAGAGCCCTTGGCGCAGAAGATCCGCGATAATCCCCACATTTTAGGAATGTCTTTCGGCAACGAACCCCACGTGGTGGGATTGTACGCGGACGACATAATCGCCGCGTTGGACCGTCCCTCTAGCTCCATACCAGCGCTTTTGACGGAGCTGGACCAATTCGACAGGGTGTCGGGTTTCAAGGTCAACCAGGGGAAATCCCTGATACTACCCCTTGGCAGCCATGCTCTTTCCAACAGCCCACCGGCCACCTTCGGATGCCAACTGCGGTCCACCACCCGTCTGCCATACCTGGGGATTACTCTGACCTCCTCCACGGTCTCGACGGTTACTCACAACTACTCTACCTTATCATCCCAAATCCGGGCTGACCTCGCGCGCTGGTCGAAGCAACCCCTCTCCTTACTTGGAAGGATCGCGGCGGTAAAGATGTCGGTCCTACCCAAAATACTATACATCTTTCAGACCCTCCCGGTGTCACCGCCAATGGGGACGCTAGCTGACCTCCAACATGCTCTTCACCAATTTGTGTGGGAGGGGAAACGCGCCAGGCTACATCGTCAAGTGGCGCACAGGACCGTGGACGAGGGCGGCCTCGGGATCCCAAACTTGCTGCAGTATTTCCAGGCCTCGCAACTTCGGTATCTGGTGGAATGGTACCGGCCCGAATCGGAGAAGAGATGGCTCTTTCAGGACAGGGCCATGGCACAGACCTCCCTGTGGAAGATACCGTTCCTTGCTCGCCGGCATAGGCCGCGTTATCTCCTCCGTTCCCCTATTACTCGGACCACTATGGCGACCTGGGACATGGTGGCAGTCAAACGGGGCCTCACGACCTTCCCGTCCCCACTTACTCCACTCTTTGACAACCCCGCATTCCCACCCGGCACGGACGCTCGAGCTTTCTTGCAATGGCGTGATACACCGTGCCGATCGGCCGGGCACCTCTTTGACACGGAGGGGTTCCTTCCTCTCGCCGAGCTCTCGCGAGACTATGGAGTGGACAATCCTCACATGTATCAATATTTCCAGATCCGCCACTGGCTCTTGAGCCCGGACGTTGCCCCTCTGGTGGGCCGGCAGATGACGCCGTTCGAACGCTGGCTGGTGTCCAAAGACTCGGATAAACATCTTATCTCAGATCTCTATCGGATGCTCTCCCCTACTGCCGACCCTGCTAAAACCGCTGGGCAGCGGCGCTGGGAAGCGGAATTTGGAAGACCTCTTTCCACGGTCGAATGGAACCACATATATTACAGGGCCGCCCACACTACCCGCAACACCAAAGCCAGGGAATCGGCGATAAAATTGGCTATATATTGGCACCTTACCCCAGCGAGACTCAACCAAAGCAACCCGACCCGTAGCGCGCTGTGTTGGAGAGGATGTGGCAGCCGGGGTACACTGACTCACCTCCTATGGGACTGTCCCGCCTTGCAGGAGTATTGGAGGGTCGTCCTGGACGATATTGACTCCACATTCGATACTGAGATCCCACGTTTCCCAGCATACGCACTCCTAGGACTTCCAAACGCACTTACATTCCCCCTAAGATCAGCTCGCGGCAAACAAATGGGCATCGCCATGCAGGCAGCGTCGCAACACATCTTGTCGCTATGGGGCTCTACTACCCCACCCACCCACACTGGCTGGTTACACAAACTGTGGTTCACCCTGGGCATGGAACGGATTCAGGCCACACTAACACATACCACTGACGCATTCCGCACCACTTGGCAGCCACTCCTAGCGTTGCTCTCCAGGGAATTCCACGAAATCACCTGCCCGAAGTACCTTCGTATCCTACGACTTACGGACTGCATGATAGACCGAACGCAAACAGAGGCACCCTGATACATTTAGTCTTGCAATACCTCACAAGACTACTATGGAAGACTGGCGTACTGGTGGGGCGGGGGGGTGTTGCTTTGGGGTGTTAGGGGGGGGGCGGGTTCTTAAGGCTGGCCTGTTTACTTGTTGCCCCGACTAGGGGCATCTTTCGACCTCCGGGCACTACCTTTACATCTGAGCATGCTCACCCTGCTCATCTAACGCTTATTAACCCCTTCAGCGCGGGTGACAAAGCCAGCTCGTCATGGGCGTTACCTGCGCTGCGCGCATGACGAGCTGGCTTTGTCACAATCAAGCCATTTTTCGAATTTCAGCGCACAGCAGGTAAACGCGGTAGCGCGGAAGCGGTTAAGAGAAGACGTGTCTGTCTGTCTCGCTCGCTTAACCTGCTTGTTGATTGTGCTTAGCTATGCCATGCCTTTCTTTTTCTGTTCTGAAAAATTCAATAAACATACTTTGAAATTAAAAGTGGTATTGCTTACCAACATTGTAAGCAATTTATTGAAAGTTTTTTTTTGCTCAATTGTCTCAAAAGGCACTAAAAATGCAACAACACATGTTGCCGGGCAGTGAAAGGCCCTTTGTCAATCTGGACTTGCCATCTTTTTGTTGCTTATTGCCATATTTGGGTATTAAAATGTTACTAAGGAGGTGCAACCAATGCCCAGAAAGTGTTACCAAGTTAAAAAAAAATTGAAATAACAAAGTGATACTATTAAAAAATGTAATGCATTATGCTACATAATTTGTCTTTTCTTGCAGCATACTCTACTGTGCTTCATAAATTGGTCCCCTCTTGCCACATAATTCCAGTGGCCCTGGTGATGACCAATCACTCGTGCAGAGATTCGCCCGTCCACAGGTGAAAGATGACAACATGGTCAGGCTCATGCTCAGCAATTTTGGCAATGTTTCATCTCACAGGTAGTCCTGCCCTATAAACATGACAGCACCAATGAAAATGAAGCCTCTCATTTCGAGGGCTTATGAGATACATCAAGGTAGTTAGACTTAGCAAAGCAAACGGGGTGACACATACAAGGAACGAGTAGAGTAAATATTTAGGTGTATGGGCCAGCCTAGAGGAGCTGCAAGAGTCCCCTGAAATAAGACGAAAGATGGCTCAGTCGCTTGAGTGCCAGCCGGACACATTAATCCTCATGAATGCAGGGGCTGGGAGGACTACAACAGGTTTCCCCTTCTTCCCGGGTTTCTACTCATTGAACCTTGTTCTTGAGAGTTTGTGGTAGGGGACAAGTGAAGCCCTGCTGACTGGAAGGACCTGGTCTGCCTTTGGGGGGCATAGAGAACAAGATGCAGAATAGGACAGATCATGAGGTAAAGGTAAAAATCTCTATGGAAACAAAGCAAAAACCTTTCTACTGGGAGAGCGCGAGTGCTGGGATTGGTCAACTGTAGTCCATAATTGAGTGTGCAGTGACTGAGTGAGAAGCTGGAGTGAGCGCGCGATATAGTGCATTGAAGAGCCGTGTTCGATGGATTCACAGGGGAAAGGTGTACAGCAGGGCTGAGCAGGAAAATATTCCCCAGAGGATAGCTTCCTCCTGGGCTCTGACACCAGTACACTGAAGACGTCTCTCCCAGCGACAGACGCGCCTGGAAGGGTGACTTCCTTGTGTGCTTCTCGCAACTGAAGACAACCTGTGATCAAAGCTCTGAAGTTGGCAAGTTGTGTTGGAAAGTTGTTACTTGCACTGTAATGGAGAAACGAGTCTGGGAATTGAGAGGGTGGCGTCGTCAAGATGGGACCATGAGGGGAGCACAGTCTAATGGTATAGAGGTTCCAGTGTTGTGGGGGCCACAGAACCCAGGGCGTCACATGTTAGTGTCAAGGAATACCAAGCATAGACTATATCTGTTAACACTGTGAAAGGGTTATTTTCCCTGGATATGCATGGACAAGGGAGGCACAGTTGTAACTGATACTGAATAATGTATGATAATCCCATTTTCATGGGGTAAATGTAAGCAGATGTTTGCTACACTGGCACTGTCCTTTATTGTCAGCTTTGAGGGTGGTTTACAGAGTTAGTGTGTACTACACGACTGTAGGACATTCCTACGCAGACGGGAAAGGAAGTGTGAGCTGTTGTCAAACACTCTTAGAGGGATGGGTAGACACCTTGGACCCAATTCCCAAAGCCATGTGCATCTGTAAATTCACCTTGCCTGAGCAAAAGGCTTCATATTAGAGTGCGAGCAGTTCATAAAAGGCGAATCAACACTCATAAATTCATGTACACATGCCTAATATTGCCCTAATATCGTGTAATATTAGAATTTTTTCAATCTCCAATAAGGTGGGGGAGGTTGAGGAAATGGGTATCCAAAGATGGGAATGCCCTGGAAAGTTTGGGGACACCTACAAACTTATCAACAGCCCCAAAACTGGTGGGAGCATAGGAAAATTGGTTTCCCAACAACACAAATGTGTGACTGTGGAGAAAAATGAATAAATAAAAGTGCAATTGCTCCTGTGCATAGGCATTGTTGTACATGCAATTTTACTACCTGTACAATTTCGCTGCATAGATGTCATTAGGAATTCACAGAAAGTCTGTACATCTGTGCCCATCTGAAGGCGAAAACCTATGGGTGCAGCTTCGGGAATATTTCTGTGGCTTGGCCGTCAGATGTCTTAATGGTGCTAGTGACCATACCAGCAGCGTGCAAAGCACTATTACAATTCCAGGAAATGCTAGAGAGGTGGGAAAACAGGTTGTAAGAGGAATTATTTTTAAAGTTACCATCTCCTCTGCAGGGTGCTGGAAAAACAGACAAGATCCATTGAGTCCACACCAGCAAAAGGACTAGGCAGATGTTTTCATTGTATTGGGCATTTAAAATTTCCAGACAAAGACATCCAAGTCATGAAAACAGACTCACATCTAAGTAGAACCCTCGCCTAACAAGGATGGCAGAAAAGGAGGGTGACAAAGAATATATTGCCCCTTCTTGGGGTATGTCTGCTCACTCCTGACATTCTATACTTTTATAGTTAGGGCAACTCGGGCTTGTGTATGCCTTGGCTAACCAGAACACTGTAATATGTTTTATATGTTTTTAGACACTGGTGACACCTTTAAATCAGAGCTAAACAAGACGGCAACCACATTGTTGATAGATCTCAGTAGGTTCTTTACTTTTCAGCATATCACACACGTTCATCTACCTTGTAACATAAATATTCAAACAGGACTAGAGGACAATGTGGCACATTTTTGATCACATTAAAAACAAAGCCTTTCAGTTACCTGAACAAAAAGAAGGCGCTCTGATGCTTGGAGAACATGGCACTTGCATGGGAGAGAAACATAGGCTCCTCTGTGATCCTCGATCCGAGTCATAGTCTGCCGGCAGACCAGTACACAAGTCTTTCTGAGATGAGGCCCGGTTGTACCACCCCCGCAGATGCTCCGCCACCAAGGCCTTGTTAATGTTTTTGGTTATTTGCTCGGTTGTCTTGGCTGGCTTCTTCCTCGGAAGCCTCATGGTGGCATAGGGGTTCTGAGGCACTCGTTCGTACTGTTCATCCTGATACCTGTAATCCCGATAGTGGTCGAAGCCATAGTGAGCGGACGCCCGGTACGACGAGGGATTGACACTATATTGTCCCTCTGTGTTATTTTCATACAGGTATCCTCCATTCTGGTATGGTTCGCTGTCCGTGTAGGGCAAATATCCTGAAATTAAAAAACTAGGGGGTGGCTGGTGAGACGTCATTTGGTACGCAGTGTTCCGGCTGTCTTTCTGTGCTAGATTTGGCATGCTTCCGGAATTAGCCGTGGGAAAGTTCTGCTTTTTGTACCGCCTCCTGTTGCTTGAGCGGTTATCCAGGGTTTGGGTTGTGTAATAAGGACTTGGGGTTGCAACCGTGGTGTAGTACTCTGTGCTGGACTGGCTGGTGTACGACGAGCCATCGTCCAGTATCTCGGTGCTGTTGCTTCTGTGGGAACTGGACAGAGGGAACATCACCTTATCACTGGCCGCGTCTGACAGGAGCTGTGTTTGGGACTCCAAGCTGCCACTGCGAGGTCTGCAGTTCTCGGGGGAAACGTCAGGCCTGCAAGAGGACAAAAAAAAGACCATGAATAAAAATGTACTCGAAATAGGTTTTATAGTGGTATTTCACACAGTTGAACGATTCGATAGCTCAAAAACGCAATGTAAAATGCATGTAGATGCCACAAACTAAACCGTTGATGTCAACACTCCTCATATTAATAGCTAAAAAAACATTAGAAGATACAATGGATCCATTGTTCTTTGATGAGTGTGACACGAGATGTGAGTATCAGTACGGCTCTGCACTAAGTCGAGGTTGATGCCTGTTGCCTCGGTGGGGAAAGCGGCAATCTGGAGAAAGATTATCCTTAATAAAACCTGCGACAAATCTGTCACTTTTAATCATGCTCACTAACCTTGTTTTTAAGTGTCATTCAGTGGCATCAATTATAAATGTTGAACTAGAGATGTTTATTGGGGACTAAAGCGATTTAAAAAAAGACACAGCCCCTTGCTTTGTTCCAGGCAATTTGGAGGTGCACTGTTGCCCAGAAAATACACAGAATAGGATAATTCAAAACAGGCTAAATTTGGAATCTATCAGTAGTGATACACATGTTTTCTAAATTTCTAACGATTTTGAACTGCTGGAATATAAATAAAGCAACAAGAAGTTATATAAAGCAACAAGAAGTGAAATAAAGCAACAAGAAGTGAGTGTGTGGTGCTTCCTCCTTCTGATGCACTGCACACCCCATAACCAGCATAGTGTGCACAGAGCTTGACATGAGTGCCAGATGAGCAGGGAATAAGCAGTCTGTGAAGTGGAGACGCTAGTAACCAAAGCTCGCTCAGAATCTAAAGGGCTGCCAAGACCCTCTGTAATGCCATAACTTTCACCAGTCTATCAAGAACATATGTACAATAGCTTTACCTCAGACAAGGCATCGGTCATGTTTTGGAGAGTGCTTTCGGGGTGTGACTTCTCATGGAAGCACATGCTTTCACACTCAGACAATCACGTTCACGCACACAAACACACATGCACAGCCAACCACTGTGTGCATTTACTTGCACCCACTGCACTGATGTGGCACATGTCTGCGTGTCCTGAATTTGGCACTGCACTTCATTATCACCTCTGGACATCCTACGTCACTGTTTGCAGATGCTTCAGAGACTTTTAACTCTAAGTTCTCTCTCCCAAGCATTTCTTACCAGCTGCACTGTTTGCTTAAGTCTCTGCATGCAATCCTTGCGCATGCCTCATAATCTGACAGCTCTCTAGGAGAGGTGGATTGTGCTCGCACTCCAACCACACTGAAACCACAACCCAGCAATCTCGCTTTCAGGAGCAGAATTTTAAAAAGGGAGTTCTCGAATCGACTACAAATATTACTTCACCTGATAATCCCTTTCCTTCAACTAACGTACGCTGAACTGTTTGTTTGCAAGATGAGGAACTAGAATAATGCGGTAAAATGTACATTCACTTAAAGAGAACACTCTGGCTGGCACAGTCTATGATAATGAATAGTCTTATTCTGGTGCAAGTGTAATGCTCTAACAGTGATCTACAGGGACATATAGTGCCTTCAGGCGGGACCCTCTGCTCACATTATGGGCTATGCGACCCCCATCTCCCACTGGCGAAAGGCCACATCTCAAGAAGCAGCCAGGGGCTGGAGTCAGTGAACAAAGGGGCTCTTACTGTAAGTGGTTGGTGCTGTAGGCATTGCGTGTGAGGACCGGGGTGGCAGGCATGCTTCTCCTGCCTTGAGGTTGCCTGTCTGAGGTTTTGTAGGGGCTACTGTGCGTCGACGAAGGCTCTCCGCGGCTGTGAACAAGGAGAAAAATAAACAACATTATTATGTATGCCAGGATGTGTAGCAGAAAGGCATTCAAACCAGGTCTTAATCCACCTGCTAATGTTAGGGCTTGGGATATGCCCTCAAGAGTCTGTGACTCCAATACACCTTGGCTAGAACTGCACCTGTGACTAGTTCTGTGGTTAGAAGCACAGAACCTAGGAAAAGGCTCAGGTGCACAGACTCCTCAGCGCAGCATGCTCAATAATCATGCATACACCTTTTGCTCCAAAGTGAAGATATCAGAGCGCAGAGATTTGAATAGACTTGCGTTGGGGAAGGCAGCATTTGCCCCATGGGTACTCCGCCTTGATTCCATACCGTGTGTGTTAGATGACAGAGAAAGGGCCCAAGTCACAACCTGTTTAAAAATACTTCAGTGTTTGAATACACAATTAGACCTGCATATCGGTGAGCTCCAGGCTCTTATCAGACATCTGCCCCTCCCAAAAACAACAGCCAGATGCAGCTCGCAGCCACTCCTGTGCTGTGGCAGTGCATGCTGCCTTCGACTGCTTAGAGTTGGCTCCAACAAAACCAGACATAAACCAAACCACCAGACTAGTGTGACACTGGAGGCAGGCATGGTGAGACAGACAGATAGATGGGGGAAGAGATTACATGTGCATGCAAATATATATATAAAAACACAGAGCATTCGATGAGAATGCAAGGGAGGGGAGCAGATATGACAGAGAACAAGTGAAAGCTGGACTAGAGGGGAAAAGAGCAGAGGGAGACTATTAAGAGATAAACAAGAGGCAGAGAGGGGAGTACAGACATGTATATCTACTAGAGAATACGTTTATCTTCATTAAGAGGAAGGGAGAGTTGGTGGAGAGATGGATGTCAACAGAGACCTGAGAGAATGGGAGAGTGAAAAACTGAAAGATGAGGGAGTGCAAAATCATGGAATGGACTAAGAAAGTCAGAGACATAAGTGAAGAGAGAGCTCTCACCCTGTCTCTATGAACTGATCGCTGAACGATGACCGTCTCAGATCCTCGCGATCAACGCCGAGGGACTTTGGGCGCCACATTCTCGGAGAGTTTGATTTCTGCCCTGGTATGATGAGGGAATTATCTGTTGATGAACAACAAGGTGACAAGTTAGGGAAGATGGACTAGCGCCATAAAGCGTAGCGTGCAAACCATAGCATGACTTATAAGAATATGTTTGAGTAACTCACCATCATCAAATGTCGATGCATCAGACAACGAGCTGCTCTCAGAAGGGATGATGTCATCTACGAACACAATCAAGAAACACACTTAATACAGTCAAAAATAAAATAGTCCCTAATTATTGGTGTCTTGTAGTTTCAAATGCGTCTGATATACACCCGCATTGTTAATACAAGAACATCATTCTCATTAAGAGACACATTGGATGGTGACATACATTCATTCTAAAACTTTTCATTATAGTTATAAAAGTATCTTCCTGTTAATGCACAAAAACAACAACAACTATACCTGAGAGTTACACAGTTGACAAATTGCTACTCTAACTCTACTTCTCGAATATTGGGGACATGCTTGACACAAAGTGGGTGCGGATATGGAGTGGAGAGACATACGATGTGAACTCATCGGCTGTGGAGACGTACAGAGATTTGTTTCACAAGTAGCCTAATACTCCACATCACTGGAATGAAGAGGGTGGGATAGCTTCCTTCATCGCCAGCAAACCTCTTCATTTCACTGCCTCGCTCTCTGAGGCCCAGAGTAGACTCGCATAAGTTCAACACTGTCCCCGGCAACAGATGCTCTGAGCCAGCTGGCACAAATCTAATGAAAACTATCATAAAATGTACAACTGAAATATAAAAATGAGTGTGGACACTGAAGCAGAACATCCATGTCATTCACATTATAAGATGCAGACACTTACCCACAGTATTACCCAGTGGAAATGGGTACTGATGCTTGAACCAGATCAGAATTATTGACAGAAATGGAACTGCACGCCTCAACTTACGGCAGCGCGGTAAAGTGTGCATTGATCACAGAAGGAAACATATCTGCGTTGGGTGATAATCTGAAATGAACTGCATTGCTTTAGCTTTATCACCCCCTTCCTCTCCTCTTTCAACTAATGGATGCTCAGTAGAGGTAAGAACAGCAGAATGCGTGAGGCGGTGATAATGGCTGGCACTCACTTAGGATCTCCTGTAGCGGAGGATGGGCAGGGGCCACAGCCAATGCCACTTTATCTACAACAACAAGGATATCTGACGAGCAGATGTTGTTTTCTGGGATGATGTACAAAGAAAACCACACTGTAAGCATCCATAATGATAATCCATCTAAATGATAGGGACTGAGGTTAGGTGTAGGTAATACAGAGTGTCATTCAAGAGCAGGGACTGAAATATCAGGGTCTCATGGCCTGACTTCTAAAGCAATGCCTTCCCTGTGAACCAGGCCAGGCTCCGTCCTATTCCATAGCTGATGAGATGCAGCAGGGTACAGAGCAGAGCAAGGCCCCTTTCAGAGCCAGTCTCACAGCCACTGCACTTCAAACAGGAAGCACAATTTCTATGGTGAACATTTCTTGTTCAAAGCACGCACTTTTTGTAGAAATGCACTTTGAAGGTGACAGGTGGAGCATACTAAAAGCACAGTCCTTCACAACCTGAAGTGCAGGCCAAGTGAGTACTAAATTTTTCACACTGCCCAACAATACTCAATCTGGAACTTCTGCTGGCCATTAGGGCATGGGAACTGTGTTCACTGTATCAACAAGTCGCATAGAGCACCAAACATGATACCCAGTGCTGATATATAAGAAGTGACCCTGAATAGGGAAACCCCTCTCTAAATACAAACAACTACAATGGTTTGTAGGCTGCATTTTTTCACTGAACCACGTTTTCAATAAAGTTTTGTTGTTCTTATTTAGGGTATTTTGTAGTTTAAGTTTCTAAAACGCTTAGAAGCCATGCCATGATTGCAAAAGAGAGCTTGGATTTTTACACACACATATATGTATATATATATATATATATATATATATATATATATATATATATATATATATATATATATACACATATACACATATATATATATATATACATACACATCAGCTGGCTGTCATTCGGTACAAGCACTAGCCATAAAATGAAAAGAAAAAGGAAAGAAAATAAAGAATGAGATAACCAGTATGAAATTGCTGTTGTTTGCTGCTGGGTGGTGCTGAGGTGCCACCTGCTCACCTGGCAGTACGAGAGAGGTGTGCTTCGTGGGCTCCTTGCCACACATGACCCTATACTCGTTGATTTCGGCCTCCACCTCCTGCAGTCTTTTCATGGCGTCGGCGTAGTCCTGCTTCCGTTTCCGCTTCATGTTCTTGTGCAGGTCCGGCTCGCTGGCCAGCCTCTTGGCAGCCTCCACTATCTTCTGCTGCAAACGGAACTTGCTTTCGAGGCTCTGCAGAGTGGGATCCTGCAACGAGCAATGGAGCGATGCTGGTCAGGCGCAAGCACGGATTCTGAAAAGCGACTCACCTTACTTTTTGGGAATCCCAGAGCATAACTAATAAAAATAACATGCTTCTGTTAATCGAGCTCAGAATCATGATACTGTGAGGATGTGTAACAATGACTGAAGTCAAGACTTATGCTTGCCACAGAAAGGTGACCGCCCTGAGAGCGGAGCAGATTCATGTACTTAACATGAGAAAGCTGCACATATGGTGAGAGGGGTGGCATGTTCGGATAGTGAGACCTGCATCTCTACAGTGTCACGGATCTACATGTGTAGTGTGGGGGTGACAGACAATGCCGAAGCTGTATGGATTAGCAGAGAGAAAGCGGAATCTGCTGAAAGCGAGGGAGTGCATGTACTGCCATGAGGGAGCTGTATGTGTAGACTGGCATAGAGTTACATGTACAGCGAGGGAACTGTATGTAGAACCAGTGACCGAACTGCAAGGATTAATAGAAACAAAGCTGAATCTGCTGAAAGCGAGGGAGCTGCATGCATTGCCTGCGAGGGCGCTGTAAGAATCAGCTGTCAGACAGCTGCATGCTCAGTGAGGGAACTGCATGCATCGCCAGACAAGGAGGCACATGTGCAGAGAGTGGAGGAAGAGAGTGAGCAACAATGACTGCCTGGGAGGGAGTTGTACGTGTAGACTGTCACAAGGCTGCATGTACAGTGAGGGAACTGTATGTAGAGACAGTGAGGGAATTGCATGTATTGCCTGTGAGGGAGCTGCACGTACAGCCTGTGAGGGAGCTGCATGTACAGCCTGTGAGGGAGCTGCATGTACAGCCTGTGAGGGAGCTGCATGTACAGTCTAGGAGGGAGCTGTATGTACAGCCTGTGAGGGAGCTGCATATACAGCCTGTGAGGGAGCTGTATGTACAGCTGGTGAGGGAGCTGCATGTACAGCCTGTGAGGGAGCTGTATGTACAGCCTGTGAGGAAGCTGCATGTACAGCCTAGGAGGGAGCTGTATGTACAGCCTGTGAGGAAGCTGCATGAACAGCCTAGGAGGGAGCTGTATGTACAGCCTGTGGGGGGGCTGCATGTACAGCCTAGGAGGGAGCTGCATGTACAGCCTGTGAGGGGGCTATATGCGTAGACTGTCAGACAGCTGTGTGTACAGCAAGGTAAGTGCATAAAGAGACAGTGAGGGAACTAGATGCACTGGCAGACAGAGCCACATGTACACAGAGTGGTGGAAGAGAATGAGCGACAAGGACTGAGGTGAGTGAGGAGGCTGGATTAACACTGAATAGGCTGTATGTCTAGGCGCTGGGAGAGCTGACGGTATTGTCAGCAACAGAGCAGCATCTTCCGAAAGGAAGGTGCACGCACTGACGAGGGAGCTGAATGCACTGAGAGTGAATGAGAAGTAGCATGCATGAATGGGAGGATGACTGTGCCGATAAAGAGTGAGGTGCAGCCATAGATGTACAGACAGTGAAGAAGCGCTGTGTACAGACAGCAAGGAAGCTCCATGTGCGGACAGCGAAAAAGATCCATAAGCCGAACAACGAGGGGACCTATATATACTATCAGTGATTGGCCTGGGCTTATTTTTTGTTATTTTCCCAGTTATTATATACAGCAAACTTTGCTCAAGGGCATTACAGCGCTTTACAGTTGCATCAAATTACATTAAACATCAGATTAATTTTGTTAGGCGCAGTGAGAGTGAGTGAGTGATTTGCACAGAATCACGAGATATTGACTCAAGGCAACAACCTGGTTCCCCAGTTTCAAAGCTCACAACTCTGACCATTAGGCCACATCTCCTGTGCTACTTATTGCTGGTGGGCGAGTCACACATTCTGACAATGAGGGAGCTGTGTGTACAGTGCATGCATACAACTAGTACATTAAATGTAGACACTAGCTCACCCACTTGCATTTACAAACATTTGTATGTGTTCCACTAAGACTAACATACAAGTAAGAATATTAGAGTGCTTTATTGCCTCCCTATGCGTTAAAACTTTGAAACAGCTAAATACCTCCTCATTTTGAAGCATGTTGTCATCTAGTTTAAACGTCGTGCCCATGCGTCGCCTGATCTGGGGAGGTTTTTCGTCTTCACCCAGGGGGTATTCCACTGGAAGTTTGCCCGTCAGCTCCTGCGGAAGAGCAATCATTGAGTTACTTCATATAATGGGAGTACGGAGGGACACTAGGCCTGAAACACGGGAACGCAATACTCACTGCTTCACGCAAACATAGCTTCTTCAGCTCCTCCACCTTCTGCAGCAAGGCCTCCTGCAGCGCCTTCTCCTTCTTCTTGAGTTCCAGGATTTTCTCTTTTCTTTGTTCGTCGCTGGTTTCGGAATCCTGAGAACCTGCACGAACATTGTTGTTGTCAGTCCAAGTGTTTTACACAATTACTTTAAGCCCAAGTGGCAAAAGCGTATTATGCACTTGACTTATGGCTAGAAAACAGTGTATTTTGAAAATAATCAAAATGTACTTGATTTACAAAGATTAAAAAAATGAAAACTTTGGCTGCGCGTTTTTATACAAATGTGAAATGTGTAAGTGTATAAAAGCAAATGTGGCGTGACGTAACAAGGTGGGTGGACATGGGAACAAATATTCAAATCATCCCATTTTTTAAAAACTGATCCACAACGAAGAAGCAAAGTCTGCATTTAACTTTGTGGCTTCACCAAAAAGGAGCAAATTATTTGCGCTAATAACTCATGGATGCCTAATTGGCCTTGGGAATATTAGAACATTTCTGTTGATAATGCTTAGATATGTTCAGGGTGGTATTGATGTCTGAAAAGGTATTTTTCAATTTAAAAGTCATAAAAAATGTAGCAGACATGTTGCTCTATCTAGCCCTGTGTCTTAAATGCCCTCATGATGTACTACAATTAAATTACCATATTCATACATCAGATCACGTCTCAAACTGTCTACCACTTTATTAAGTATGTACAGCACTTACAGGTGAAGGAAATAACAGGGTATACATAAAAACCCAAAGACAATGTTCCGACCTACAACATCCTGTGACAATAGTATGTTGCTCTTGTATCAAAGACTTCGGCTCATTTCACCTGTTTCACGAGTCACAGGACCACCTTGCACATGGCACATATTGTGTGTGTTTGTACCAAGCACTTTTGTGAATGGGTCACTCTTGCAAACCATGAAAGTAAGTCAATTATTCAAGGAATTATTTTGCAGCGCTGGTTCTTGTTGAAACATAACATTTTGGAAGAGAATACAGAATGTGGCACTGAAAATGCAGTTTTGCTACTCAATGCAGAGCAGTGTTGCTCAGCAGATCATGCAGTATCTACTGGGGGCCAGGCCAGAAAAGATGAATCAATGATACACGCAAGAGCGAGTCTGCTGTGGAATATAAATTGGTTTCTACAAAGATCGAAGAGAGAAAAGGCTGATGTAGTGGGGTGAAGTCTCATATTTTACATTGCTCCAGTCAGAGATAAATGCCCAGGGGCCATTGCTGCCTGTCCCTGGTAACTACAATGATTCCAACTATTAATGCCCCACCAACAGAGCAGAAGAATGGGTGGGGGATTTAAGGAAGCTGCCTCACACCAGGCACAGGGCAGGCGGCATCGAGGTGCAGATGTTGAGGGCAGGCTGGAGTGCAGTGTGCAGATATTGAGACCAGCCAGGCAAATATAGCTTCTTCATGGTTTGAGAATCCAGAGTTCAAAACATTTTGGGGTGCTATACTATTTTACAGCGCAAATACTGTTAAGATGATAAATTACTTATGTGAAATAGTCTTTTTTATATGTAGCTATCAAACATGTTGTTTTTGGTTATGAAGTGCAAAAGAACTACAGCAATATGGCTTTTTTTCATTATCATACGCTGTTATATTTTGATAACACCTGCTTATTCAACTTTTACCAATACAAAGTGTAGTTCACAAGTGTTTCTATTGCACAACACAATGTAGCTTAATTTGTCCATATCAGAAGGGTGAAGGAATTTGCCAGCACAGCTGAGCCTCAAATGGGTATGTTGCAGCTTAGGTACCATGCCGCTGGTACCAAAGGTGCATGTATGATTATAGCATCCAACAACACCCCCTCCCCCCACACCCTCTATTCCTCAAAAATAGACAGGAAGTTGCGAGAAAGAAAAATATCTTACTGGCAAAAAAACTGATGTTCACTTGGGAGTGAATCTTGGCTGAAATTCTGTATTAGACAACCGATTCCTCTAAACACCCAGAGTGGGATCAGCCAAAACTAAAATAGGAGGCGTTTTTTTCTAGAAGTTGTGCATTTTTAATATATTTTGTGTGAAGGTGTTCTTTCATTCACAGTTAATAATTTGCCGTAGACTGTAGTCCTTTATATGAAAATGTTTTTCCTTACAAAGCACGCAGTTTCCATTATTGTGACTTTCTGTTACAACACAATGGCCCCTTTTTAACATCACAGACTGTGAGAGAGAGAGAGATGGTTAACTGGAGTCTGCCAAAGAAAGTGATAAATATCAAATTTCCCCCCCCAAAAAAAGTCTAAATAAGGAGTGTATGTTTGTACACTGCTTCACTGGAGGGAAAGTTAGATACTGAGGCGTGCATGGACTGTTGTCAGCTCTGCTGCTGTTGTGGGGCTACAATAAGACCAGTGTCACAGGGATGCGCCTTATCCAACCTCAAGCATTCCTATACCATTTAATTGGGTCCTGCATTGTGTGATCTTGGTTGAGCGAGTACAACCCCCTGAGCTATCTGACACTAAAGAATGGTCTGTAAAAAGAGCGTCCTGGGCTGGAAACTTGGAGCGTGTCAGATGGGGTCGTACACTAGCCATACTTTACGGGGCGCCTATCTCGGGGTGCAGGGTACCGAGAGGAGCCTGGTAATGCACGCATCCTTCCAGCCTCGTGGGCTCCCTGGCTCCTGCCGGGATAGACAGGGCGGAAACCCACTGGAGCCTGCAAGTGACCCTGGGGGGCTCTCTGGTGCCTGTGGTGCGAGAGCATTGAACACATGTAGCCCATTCAATGCACATTCCACTAAGAGCTCTGCCTGGGGGCTTGGGGTACCCCTGCGGAGAGAGCTCTACAGCCCCCTACTTATTAGAGGTTGTTCAACATTAACCCCGGACACAGACAAAGGCGGTGAACAATGCCCACTTTATGTTAAAGTAAAGGTTACTGTCACTCTAAATCACTTCTATGTTTAAAGCGCCCAGAGGCAAATCTGGCTGTGGTGTGCGCTACGTAAAAGGCCAATTCTACTACAGCCTTTATTAAAGGGGCGGGGCAGTGCCACTGAATGTGGTAAAGCAGTGTGAAGCCGTGATTAGTGTTAAACAGGGCGCTATTTGGACTCCAGAAATTAAAAATAATGGTTTGCGGGTATGTCAGGGGGCGCACAGCTGAAGTGAATTAAGCACATCTCTGCTGACCGGGAAAGGAACATTGTAATTGCAGTGAATCTCTAAGGGTGTTTGGGGCCCTTCTGTTCGTGGCCTCTCTGCTGAGCAGGTAGAACTGGGTGGGGCCGAAAGGAGGGTACTCTGACTGCATACACAGAGGCCGAGGGAGTTTTTCCCGACTCCTCTACACCAGATACCTGGACTTTTTTTCATCTCTCGGGGTTTCCAGGCTTCACATTTTTGATTTTTCTCCAGTTATAGTTCCTTCTACACATTACCTGCATCTTTTCCGACAAAATGTACTCTGGTTTCACATGATCGTATTTACTTCCTCCCCCTGGGCTGAGGTTTGTCTTCCACCCTGTATAGCGCTATGACTCTCTTTTTCCTCTGCCAAGTCGCGGCGCTTTACAAAACTTTAAAAAGAACAAATAACTCAGCAGGGCCGGGCCCCCAATCGTCTCGTCTGCCGAATGAACATTACCTGAAGAGATTAAGCTTCCATTGCTGGCCATGATGAGGGGGTTCTTCAGCTCCAGGGTCACCAGCTTGGCCCCCCTCGGGGAGCCTGTCTCGCTCAGCTCCATCGCGATGTCGTCCAGACTTCGAGCCGAGGGAATCTTCGCCTGCAGAAGAAAGCACAGCCCCGTTAGTCTCCGTCTGCCGGGTGCAGAGGTCACGCCGCGTGACATCTCGCACTCTGCCTTCAAAGGCCCTTAGCGCCCTCGCATCTTTAAATTCGGCTCGAATTGTTTGCATGCCTGTGACAGGCCGGGGGCTATCGGTGAACCATGGATGGGGCTGCAGCAGGGGCGCTTGCTTCTTCGCGCTAAATCTAAACGGGGGCATGTGGGCGACACATGGGATCGGCAGTGGGGTGTTTACGCTTCTATTTCATACACAGCCACATTTGCTGGGCCGATTGGGGTACAAAAAGGCTTTAATGAACAGGGACATGATCTGTTTTGAGATACTGTTTCCGAATTGAGACATAGACTACAAGATGGGAAATATAAAAAATAAAAAAGTTATTTAAAAAAAGTCTCCTCTTTAGCAGGGGTGGCTGGCTTGTGCAAAATCAGGGACATGATCTGCGTTGAGATACTGTTTCCGAATTGAGACATAGAATACAAGATGGGAAATGTAGAAAATAAAAAAGTTATTAAAAAAAGTCTCCTCTTTAGCAGGGGTGGCTGGCTTGTGCAAAATGTGTTTGGTTTTAACTGTCTATATTATGCATTGACCCACAATTAAAGATGCCATCCAGTAAATGGTGCCAAGATATAGCATTGTGGCCCGTTGCCGAGGGCTATAATGACTGTTAAAGGCCCCGATGAGAGATAGAGGTCCGACCCGAGGGCATTCATAGCCCTTCTGCCTGTGGCTCGGGCCCCTAACTCGGGTAGAGGGCCTTAATGACTGATACAGCCCTCGTGAGCTGGGTACAATGCTAGACACTTGGTAATGCAAGTGTGATATACGTGTCCTTTTTCACCAGGGTCCCTTTAGATACATTGCTTCACATCCAGTGCTTCTCATTCCGCCAAAAATGAAAAAGAAAACCACCCAATACCGATCCTTTTCTGGCAACGCTCCCAGGATATGGAACACTCTCTCTGGAGTCCTCAGATGCAACCCCTCCTTCTCCTGTTTCAAAAGGGACCTCAAACTCCATCTCCTTAACAAATACTTTCCTGACCAGCGTCAACTAACCTAGACCTCAATATTCCGAGTTGACTCCCATTCAAGGATTGTTGGTGAACGACCTATGCTAATCCCCTTGTTTTCTTTTTTCTCTCCCCCTCCGTTGCACAGTTATTTATTGTTCATGCTGTATTCTTTATCCGTGGTTTGCTTACTTACTGTCAGCCTTCTAGGTAATGTTTAGCCCTTCTGTTTTTCACAATGTGTATGTGAAGCGATCTGATACCTACGGGTCTAGCTAGCGCTATATAAAACTTTTAAAATAAATAAAAAATAAAAAATGTTGTTTGTTTCAGGGCATGTCACGTGTACTTGAATATGAAGAGCAGTCACAAGGGAGTGGATGTGCAAAATATGCTACACTGTCAGTACTGTGACACCCCAGCTCCCCCCACCTCGTCACATCCTGTATCCATGAATCTAGGTTCTCAGCCCTGTGCCATGCACACGCGGCGCGGATCCCGCGTGGCCCCCGGAGACGTCTCTGGCCGCTCACCTTGCTCTGCTTCCTGTCCAGGTAGAACTGGTGTTGGCTGATGGCCATCACCCAGATGGTCTTGATCAGGGAGTTGCTGGCATACCAGGTCTGCACCACCAGCCCGCTCTGCCCGAAGGTTCTCCTGGACCCCGAGATCCTGGAGGGGGGAGAAGCATATGCCAGGGTCAGCGCAGGCCCACTCACAACCTCCACTCGAGCTGCACAAGCAAATGTGTCGGGTGACAGGCGCCACACTCAGGATCAGCGGTGTGCTATACAAACTGAGGCCTGCACAATACCTCCTGACACAAACCACACACTAACGCCAAAGGCATCAACTACTGTCAGCCAGGGCACAAGTTATAAAAAAAGAAGTGGGGGGACGCTGTCACCGGAAGTGACCCCACAACAGGAAGTAACGTCACGAAAGGTGCCGAGCTCCTCGTCCCAGAAAGGCCAAAGAGTAAAGTCCAGCTGTTTGGCAGGGGAGATGGTGTCCCCCCGGTAAAATAAGTGGGGGGACGCCGTCCATCTGCGTGGTACCCCAACTTGTGCCCTGCTGTCAGCAGTGTCCTGCCCACTGGGGTCCGGACCGAGGGTAGACAGGCACACCACACAATCAATAACTCTAGAAATTACTTTTCTCTCACAAAACATGAATATTTCTTTAAATGTGTGCTATTCTACTTCATCACATCCACGTCGATGCCCTTGGAGCACACCGAATACTTTGGTTCCTGCATTACAAAGGCAGCCTGCACTACACAATAGATACTTTTTTTTTATCACTGTGCAGTATTGTGAAAGTTCAGATGCCAGCTTTGCATTAAATCACTCTGTAGTGTTTCACCAGGTCTTACTGATTTGCAAGTCTCTCGAGCTTCATGTATTCTTTGTCACAAACACATCATTTAGATGTGAATAATGAAGTTAACATGTTCAACTGCCTAGATTAAACATAAAGCTTGTTTTTTGTATTTACATAAGAATCGTTTTTTTAGTTTTCGCCATTTTCGAGAGATGTAAATACAAGATGTTGCTACTAACCAATTTAATGGTATTCAATGTATCTATATCTGAAGGATGACAGACTGAATTGATTTTGTTAGGAATCAGCTTTTAGATCAGACCAAGTTCAATGGCGAGTGCTTAAATCTCTGAGCCATCTGGCAGGCAATTTACATTACATTTACTATCAAACTACTGATGAGACTGATTGCCTAAATCAGATAACAAATATATGGGGGGAAAACCTGTAAATACAGAGACAAACATGCAGCATATGAACCACAGCCACTTGTATAATGCAATTCTGCCGCAATGGTATTCTGTGCGTGATTACAGATGTAGCACTTGCAGCATAATCCACCATCTGCTACATAATGTGTGTTAAAATGACAACATTTTGAAACAATACCACACAAAATCAGCCACATTAGATCACACAAATTGCCTTTTCTTGCTGCAAAAACGGCATAATCTGGCCGTTCATTGCCGCATTATTCCAGTGGCCTTTGCTATAAAATGGGAGACGAAGACAGATTTCAGGCTTTTTAATCTAACCTATCTTCATTGAATAGTTCTCGGTACTGCCCCCACCTGTTACAAATTGCACGGTCCACTGTGTGAGTGGACACTTTACATTGCTGATAGAAAGGAATCTGCACTACCATAGTAGATCACAGCGTGTTTACTCATCTTACCCAAAAATATTGCACCATTGAGTTTCTAGTCCCCCTATTAATGACCATTTAAACAGTTTAGAAGTTCAGATTATGATAAATTTCAACATGGCCTATGGACTGAGAGCACACCCGTGAGGGTGCCAGGACCTGGACCCTCTCTGATCCTCCTCCCTCCTGTGCTCTCACAACGGTTTGGTCCAAGGCACGAGAGGCTGTGGGTAGCACAGGGCGGGCTCCATGGCCCTCTTTTCGTAAGTCGTGGGAAAGGAAGCCTAGGAAGCAAGTGGGGCGACACTTCCGCTCCCAATGGCCAAGGCTTTATAAGGCCGGCAGCAACCTATGCTCCCCCTTTTTGAGAGAGCACGGTCGCGGTACTAAGTGACCCGGCGATATCCTACCCAGCACCTTAATTTTGGGATACATGGGGTTCAGTAAATTCACATGATGCGGCCGGGCTAGTGGTATGCAACACTCATGATTTCAAGATCTGGTGTATTCTTCATCAATTACTTGCTGGGGCAGCACTGATGTGATGGGCAGCAATCCCTATTCTACAAGGACACTCACACTTGCTGGTGACAATCCTGGCACTAGTGTATTACATTGTCTGTAGTCTATCAAGCTGGCAACTGGGGAGGGCAGTAGAAAGTGTGTGAGAATAAGCAAGCCTTAGTTTACAAAGGTGCTAAAGATGGGAGCAGGCAGAGTCAGTGGACACCATTTTGTGTCACTGTTCTGACGTAGGGGGACTTGATTAGGTTGTTGTCATGTTATATTGTTATATTGTTATATTGTTAGGCTTTTTGGTCTGGGGGATGAAGGTAATAATTAGTTGATGAAGAAGGAGGTCTTGTCTGTGTGCTGTGGGTTCTGTTTGTATTCTCTTCAATGTTGTACTTTCTTGCTCAATAAATGTCAGCTGGGAAATGAGTTTCTTAGGGATGGAAATTAAATCCTTGCTGGGACAGACACTGTAATGTCAGTTTTCTAGCTTTGGCAAACTGTTGAAGACATCGGTCTCCGCGCTGACTCAAGAGGGATAACACAGAAAGAATGGGTGCAATGTAGAGCTTTGTGACAACCCAAAGTAGATGAGAATGTGCTTAGTAGTTAATTGGGCCAATTTTTAAGTGTTGGACTCAGTTGAAGGAGATCAAGTCTCAGGTAGGTGTATTATGTGGCAGTTTGCAGTCTGTCAAATAGGTATTGTGAGAGCAATTGACCCTTTTCATATGTGCACCCAGGTAGTGTAACAGCACCCATCAGGACTGCCAACGCTTTAAATGGGCAGGTGCTATCAGGCACTGAACACATGCATTTCCTTAACTTTTAAGGAGAGAATCTGCACTTCTCAACACAGATACAACAGTTATAATGGGAAAGTACTGGCACTTCTCAGTAGAAAATAATTGCTCTGAGACAGAGAATACTCTTTTAATTTCCATTTCAAGCACTTACCTGCTCCAATGAAGGAAACAATTGAAAGACAGACCTCTTTAAAAGACACTGTATTCACAAGGCAGTGACAGGCCGCTCCTGCTCTCTGAACCCGGCTACCTTCCAATCACTCGTGGACTATCAGCCTGATTCATGTACGGGCCGTTTTGCGTGTCCCTAATAGCGATTTATAGCGACTCGCTATAGAGGAAACGCAAAACGGCATTCATGTACTTTTCGGGGAAAAAATAGCGACTCGCACGCGGGCGCTAAAGCCGTTAGCGACCAACTAAAAACGCAGAAAAATCGCTATTCCCGGCTACCTGCGACCGGGAATGCGACTCGCAATCCCGTGCGACCGGGAATGCGACTCGCAATCCCGTGCGACCGGGAATGCGACTCGCAATCCCGTGCGACCGGGAATGCGACTCGCATTCTCGCGCGATCGGGAAAACGGGAAGACGCATTCCGAGCACCGTGATGACATCACAACCAGGAAGCAGGCAGTTCCCACCCCCAAACACCACAGTGACGCTAACCTACGAGTGAGCACGTCGGAAAGCAGACGCCAAACCACCGATAGCGACTCCAGAAACGCCAGAAATAGCGACCGCCATGTCTGAGGAACCTGTCCCTGGCCCCAGCAACAGCGCCGGACGAAAGCGCAAGCTCAAGTTCTCAGAGCAGGAGCTCGAGAACCTAATTGAAGGGGTGGTGGCCAACCATGACAGGCTGTTCGGCCTGAACTCCAGGAAGGTCCCAGAGCAGGACAAGCGGAGGATCTGGCTGGGGATAGCCTCCAGCGTTAACTCGGTGGGTGTGGCCGATAGGTCATTGGAGGAGTTAAAGAAGCGCTGGTACGACCTCCGAGGTCGTGCCAAGGAGAGGGTGGCGGAGCGGCTTGGTGAGGCTTCGGGCACTGGAGGTGGCGGACCGACAGTCCCACCCAACACACCCCTGGAGGACCAGGTTGAGAACACCTTGGAGAGGGAGGCGTGCGTTGGCGTGACCCCTCTGGACTCCTCCCGCCCCACCCAAGACACCCAAGGTAAGTGGCATGCGACTGCGACCCTGTCCCCTATGACCGTCCCTGACCAAATAGGCTCACTCATTGGCCCTTAGTCATGCCTATGTTGTGCATCAGGAAATGCCCTGAAGCATTGTGGGAGATGTAGTATGTCCACAATGTAGTAGTACCACAATGCAGCCAGAAAGGTTCCAAAGTACGCAAATCCACAGCCATCCAGGGAATGTCACCCAGCATGCATGTAACATCTGCACGTCGGACAGTCACATGCAACTAATGAGTATCCACTTACCCTCACAGGTGGCGCAGATAGCAGTGACAGCGAGAGGCTGCAGATTGATGAGGAGGCCCAGGAGGAGGAATCACTACCCGAAACCCAGGCACCAGCCCCTGCCGCTGCACCAACACCTGCAGCCAGGCCCCCCACCGTACCAGCTCCTGCATCTGCCGCTGCACCAACACCAGCAGCCAGGCCCCCCACCGTACCAGCTCCTGCATCTGCCGCTGCACCAACACCAGCAGCCAGGCCCCCCACCGTACGTGCTCCTGCATCTGCCGGCCAACCGGCTGCCAAGGCCAGGCCCCCCACCGTACCTGCTCCTGCATCTGGCGGCCAACCGGCTGCCAAGGCCAGGCCCCCCACCGTACCTGCTCCTGCATCTGCCGGCCAACCGGCTGCCAAAGCCAGGCACCCCACCAATGTGCCTCCAGTTCCTGCCGCACCAGCAACACCTGCTGCGCCACCACCTGCAGCTCGTGCAACGAGATCTGGGCCTGCGGCAACACAGCGGCCGATCAGCAGGAGGGGCAATGGGCATCTCCATGCCTGTATGAGCGTCGAGCGGCGCATGCTCAGAATCCACCAGCGCCAGTCGCAGCAGCAAGGAGCCATCCAGCTCCAGCTGCATAAAATTGTCCGCAATGTGGCGGGAGTTGGAGACAAGATGGACCGCATGACGGCGGCCATGTGCCGCATGACTGCAGCCATGGAGGATAACACTGCTGCGCTCATCAAACACCGCAGTGTAGCAAGCAGGCGCCACTACCAGCTAATGAGCCGGCTGTCGTCCTATAGTAGGTCGAATTATGTGGCAGCAAATGCCACCACCCAGTTGTCGCGGCGCTCTCTCACCCAGCAGCACCAACTGGTCCAGTGCTGCGAGGACATAACCAGGGTCCTCGAGCACCTAACCACCGCCGTGACGGCACTTCACACACCTGTGCTACCGGCCACTGTAGGGGGAGACGATGCCAGTGAGGGTGCCTCCAGCGTGAGCAGCCAATCTGCCACGCAGGTCCCGCCACCTAGGCGCAGCACCAGGGCAACGCCTGGTACAGCTGCCCAGGATGAGGATGAGCCTCACAGGCGCCTGGGCATTACGCGCCGGAGGCGCCTTTGACACTGTCTGAGGGACACTGCCACAGGCTGACGCTAAGCCTGCCAAGAACCTTCTTCACACTGCAGTATGCAGGAATACTGTAATTTGTAAATAGTTGAAACCATAACCTTATTCTTGTGAATGAAACAAATACATTTATTTTGCTGCACACATTAGCCTTGTGTAATCATTACATTTTGCATGCAATTGTGATATGTGGGTTGGGGGAAGAGGGTGGGCTAGAAATTGTTCGCTGTGATGTGGTTGCGACGTCTGTGGCCTTCAGCTGGGTTCTCCCCGCGTGCATGGTGCGCATGTGCTGGTGGCCGGTCGTCCCCCTCAGATTCACTGCCTGAGATGTCAACAGGTATCCGGCGCTTGGTTGCAATGTTATGAAGCATTGCACAGACAGCCACAATGCGGCAGCACGCTGCAGGACTGTAATACATCGCCCCACCTGTCTTGTGCAGAATACAGAACCTGCTCTTGAGCAGGCCAAATGTCCTTTCTATACAGTTCCTTGTCCGGATGTGCGCAACATTGTAGCGCCTTTGCTGAGGTGTGGCAGGGTTGAGGTAAGGGGTCAGGAGGTATTCCCGTAGGGCGTAGCCACTGTCACCTGAATGAGAGGAGCAGATGTTGATTGCCTGTGCAGCGCAGTTACTTCATAGCAATGTGACATTGTCGACAAAGTGTACTTACCAAGTAGGTGTCCTTCCCCAAACTCTCCCCTGAGCAGTCGTGTGTGGAGTCCGCTGTGCCTGAAGATAAAGGAGTCATGGGTACTCCCTGGGTACTGGGCCACAATGTCAGTGATGATGGTCTTGGCATTGCAGACCATCTGTATGTTGAGAGAGTGGTAGGACTTCCTGTTGCGGTACATATACTCCGTGGCAGCTGGTGGGCAGATGGCGACGTGGGTACAGTCTATGCAGCCGAGGACATGGGGAAAATGGGCGACATTGTAAAATTGTAGTTTTGTCAGGTCCAATTCCTGTTGGCTCGTGGGAAATGTGATGTGGCGGTGGAGCTGGCTGAGCATGGCGTCAACAAAAGTGTGGAGGCAGCGTGACATGGTGGGCTGGGATATCCCCCCAGCAGCGGCTACTATGCCCTGGAAACTGCCGGAGGCCAGGAGGTGCAGGCTGCACAATACCTGCACATGTGTAGGCACAGAATTGTTTCGCCTAGTTGGGTGCTGCATGATGGGGTCGAGTTCTTGTATCAGCCAGGTGATCATTTCCCCATTCAGCCTGTATTTAGCATAAATCTGTTCTCTGGTTTGGCCCAGCAAGGTGACCCGCTGCCGGTAAATCCTTTCCTGCCTCATGCGTCTCCTCCGTGCTGCTCGCTGTAGCCTTCGCCGCCTCACCACCATGTACATCCCTGGCATTGTGGAACGCCTACTGCTGCTGCTGAATGTCCTTATGTGTGATTGGTCAGGCCTGGACCTGTTGGTGATTGGCCAACAGTTTTTCAAATTTTACTTAATCATGGCTTTTATGGTTACCACCTGCTTTGAGTTGTCCTTAAATTGCGCCGCGCAAACGTGCGAATTTGCGCTTTTTCGCTATTGTATTATTTTCATGAATGCCGATTGAGACAATATTGCGTTTCGCTATTCATTTCGCAGATTCCGTGGTTGGTCGCTATTTCCGTATCGCTAATGCTCGACTACCCGGAGTCTGCGACTATTATAGCGTAATCGCAATTTAAATCGCTATTCTGTGTTTGCGAATTCGCTATTTTGTACTTGAATGCCGATTCCGTGTTTTGCACCCGCAATTGCATTTTCGCAGCCATTGCGGGCGCAATTTCGCTTCATGAATCAGGCTGTATATCTTTGCTTCTGACTTTTACAGCGCTCCACTGCCTTTCGGTTAGGTGTGTGCTTTAAAATACCTCATAATGGTGTGAAATGCAGCAGGAGGGTAGGAAAGGAGAAGTAGAAGCAGCAACTTTGCATGAACCTGGGCCAGGATCTCGTGCCTCTCACAAAGACTAAAATGTCAGTGCTATGAAGGCACGGAAGCTCGATTTTCTGGGATCCATGTTACATCTGTCTTCAAGATAATCTTAAAAGTATCTGATAAATGCCTCTTGCAAGAATACTGTAGTAAAGGGCCAGCAGACAACAGGTAGCCAATCCCTTACTATGGAGGTATAAAACAGCAATTATTTTTCATAGGGTGGTTAACCTGTAGGCACTGGGGCTGCCTGAGCTGGGGGTTGGGTGATGAAGTAGATTAACATTGTTGTGAGGATTTAAGCATAAAAAGCATAAGGCTAGGGAAATATTGGATGGTTTTGAATAGACCCACTGTTTGCAGAAGGTCGATGTGATTATGTTAACTAAAGACCTTCAGCTGTTAAACAAACCGTAAAGCAGATTATCAATACATAATGAATAATTGATATTGTTTAAAAGAGAAAGTGTATTATTCTGTGCCAAACCACTGCTTATGAATAGGCGGCTGAGACCGCAGTGCCCAGATTCTATTCTATATGAAATAAAGCAACAGCTTTGTTTTGGAGTTTTAAACAGAAGGCAAATGGATCAGGTGGTGCATATGCACTTCAATGGCTGTGACATGGCAGTTATGTGTAATATATCTCACCTGTGTGAATCGTGGACTTCTACAGCAAATTTCTTTTCTCTGAAGTATAAATTCTCCAGCTGCTTCCACTGAAATAGCTGAGAGGTGAAGTAGAAGATATTTCTGTTACAATCATGCAATATATTGAAACTAATTCACATTACAATCACGTTGAAGCTTTTATATTTGCTCTATCAAGTAGACATTCAATGCATGCTCACAAACCCAAGAGACGCATGGTGACAAATACAAAGTTCAATTTTTGTTCTTACTGCTTTTCTTGTGATGCCTTGTTACACTGTGAAATTATCTTTTTAACATCTTTGTTTTTTTGGTTAACCTCCCAAGGCTAGATGAGAAGTGACATATAGGACTTTGTCCAGTATTGAAAGGCGGTGGGTGGAAAGGGAGATCTTCCATGACAACCCATCAGCTACTCAGTACTCCTTGAAGGGATGATGTAGTTTGTCTAAAGAATATCGGAGGTGGGGCGAGGTGAGGTTTGAGAGGTGGAGAGTGGTGATGAGCGGTTTCTTTGCACCCTTTGAAGGTTCTCTTTGAGCTGGCAGACCTCAAGTTGAGGGGCTGGAGTTTCCATAACGATAAAACAGAGGAAAAATTACCAGTGAGGTAGGGTTAGAGGGTGATAACAGCATGCCTTGCTTTGTAAATGGAGGATAATTGAGACAGAACAGCAAAATGATCTGAACCTAGAGCTACAAGGGGTGGCAGGGAGTGTTGTGACCTATGTTCCCTTTAGGCTTTGCCTCTTTCTGCGCCCAGACTGTCTCTGGGAATGCCCTGGCCACTTTCAGGACCAAAAGGGACAAAAAAAGGACATTTCGCCGATGCCACGAGGCAGGTGTGAATACTCCTCTTTTGGCAGGGGTGAAAACTCCTCTTTCGTGTGTGGCAGGTTGGGTAGGAGGCCCAGGACATGCACCAAAAACAAAGGGGCTGCTGCTTCCTTTAAGTTAAGAATTGAGCATTTCAGGAGGCCAATTCGGGGCAGTGTGAAATAAACAGGTTGAACTGGATTATTTTGTTTAAAAACTTGGCAAATACTTTTTTACCAAGCCTCTTTTGCGTTCATTATTGCATACAAGAGTTCAGGATGCCTATGGAGCACGGCTGGTTTAGGGTTGTGCTGTGTGTTCAGCAGTTTTCAGGCAACAATAAAAATATCAAGATAACTCTGGTGATTAAAGTTCCTGCTGGAGAGCGATGTATCTTTGTCTAGTGGTAGTTTTGACTTCTCATAAAGTAATCCACAGGGTTAATATGTCTGCTGCAAAGAAGGTGTACGATACAAATCACAGAACTGTATTTATGTGGATAGCTCGGTGGGTTACTGCTTATGTTACAGAGATCCTTTTGTTACTCGCAAGTCATAAGTTACAATCCTAATATAACCAGGTGACCTATGAATTGTTATCAAAGAGCTGCTTGCAAACTGCATGGTACAGGTTACAACTTTATGTTTTTTACCCGGTCTTTCATTATCTTAATGTTGCTAAAAAGGGTTTGTTTGGATGGAAATAGAGTCATCATCATCATCATCATCATAAAACTTTATTCGATTCGAAAAGAATCATAAAAGTGTACATTTGGAACATACAAATTAACAAATTGTATTTCATATCAAAAAGGTTCAGACGCACAGCATACATAAAGTCATAAGCACATTACCAGTAAACATTATATTCTATAAAAACACAGAGTTCAATAAAACATCTAAAAAACACAATCTAACATGTATAAAGTGCAGTGTGGATTTTTAAGTTACAATATCACATATACAAGTTGGTTAGCCTCTCACACTATCCAACCTAATTTTACAAACTTTTAGTTGCATATTTGCATATTCTGTCAACTAAAGAGTCTTATTAGTAATGCTAACTCCAACCACTGGGGCCAGTGCCAACCATGGGTAGATGAGAGAGGACAGGGAGATTAGAGATAGTTTGGGGAAGAGAGAATGGTAGGATGTAGATTGAAGAGAGAAGGGAGGAGGGAGGATGAGGGAGAAGTGGAGGAGGGGGAAAGGGAGAAGGAAAAGAGTGGAAGACAAACAAGCATTGAAAATGCAATAGGTCTCGCAATAGAAGAGTTTGCCATTTTTCGTTTTGCATATAGATGAGTGGCGTTGCGTGGATGAGTGGCGTTGCGTGGATGAGTGGCGTTGCGTGGGTGAGTGGCGTTGCGTGGGTGAGTGGCGTTGCGTGGGTGAGTGGCGTTGCGTGGGTGAGCGGCGTTGCGTGGATGAGCGGCGTTGCGTGGCTGAGCGGCGTTGCGTGGCTGAGTGGCGTTGCGTGGCTGAGTGGCGTTGCGTGGCTGAGTGGCATTGCGTGGGTGAGTGGCGTTGCGTGGGTGAGTGGCGTTGCGTGGGTGAGTGGCGTTGCGTGGGTGAGTGGCGTTGCGTGGGTGAGTGGCGTTGCGTGTGTGTGTGGCGTTGCGTGTGTGTGTGGCGTTGCGTGTGTGTGTGGCGTTGCGTGTGTGTGTGGCGTTGCGTGTGTGTGTGGCGTTGCGTGGGTGAGTGGCGTTGCGTGGGTGAGTGGCGTTGCGTGGGTGAGTGGCGTTGCGTGGGTGAGTGGCGTTGCGTGGGTGAGTGGCGTTGCGTGGGTGAGTGGCGTTGCGTGGGTGAGTGGCGTTGCGTGTGTGAGTGGCGTTGCGTGTGTGAGTGGCGTTGCGTGTGTGAGTGGCGTTGCGTGTGTGAGTGGCGTTGCATGTGTGAGTGGCGTTGCATGTGTGAGTGGCGTTGCATGTGTGTGTGGCGTTGCGTGTGTGTGTGGCGTTGCGTGTGTGTGTGGCGTTGCGTGTGTGTGTGGCGTTGCGTGGGTGAGTGGCGTTGCGTGGGTGAGTGGCGTTGCGTGGGTGAGTGGCGTTGCGTGGGTGAGTGGCGTTGCGTGGGTGAGTGGCGTTGCGTGGGTGAGTGGCGTTGCGTGGGTGAGTGGCGTTGCGTGGTTGAGTGGCGTTGCGTGTGTGAGTGGCGTTGCATGTGTGAGTGGCGTTGCATGTGTGAGTGGCGTTGCATGTGTGAGTGGCGTTGCATGTGTGAGTGGCGTTGCATGTGTGTGTGGCGTTGCGTGTGTGTGTGGCGTTGCGTGTGTGTGTGGCGTTGCGTGTGTGTGTGGCGTTGCGTGTGTGAGTGGCGTTGCGTGTGTGAGTGGCGTTGCGTGGCTGAGTGGCGTTGCGTGGCTGAGTGGCGTTGCGTGGGTGAGTGGCGTTGCGTGGTTGAGTGGCGTTGCGTGTGTGAGTGGTGTTGCGTGGTTGAGTGGCGTTGCATGTGTGAGTGGCGTTGCATGTGTGAGTGGCGTTGCATGTGTGAGTGGCGTTGCATGTGTGTGTGGCGTTGCATGTGTGTGTGGCGTTGCGTGTGTGTGTGGCGTTGCGTGTGTGGCGTTGCGTGTGTGAGTGGCGTTGCGTGTGTGAGTGGCGTTGCGTGTGTGAGTGGCGTTGCGTGTGTGAGTGGTGTTGCGTGGGTGAGTGGCGTTGCGTGGGTGAGTGGCGTTGCGTGGGTGAGTGGCGTTGCGTGGGTGAGTGGCGTTGCATGGGTGAGTGGCGTTGCGTGGGTGAGTGAATGGTTAGCTGTTGCTTATGCGACGTATAGCACTTAATACTAAAGTAGGCAGACCTTCTTAGCCTTTGTGAGAATAATAGCAAAATAAAAATAAAAACCAGATCAAGTCAAGGACGCAAACGGCACCATGCTATTGTTTATTTACTCAGATGATTTGCATAAAAATGTAACTTGTGAGCACGTTTCTCTAACTCTCCAATAATCCCATTACAACACTTTGTACAAATGAGATTGGGACTCATCCTTCCGAAGTCGAGAAAAATGTGCAACGCTGTGTTGAAGTTAATTTTTTTAATTAACAAAATGCAAATAATGTGGAGAGATTTCAAGTGATTCAGGAATGGGCGCCCTTGTAAAGAGAAAGTACGGCCGGCCTGGGCAGTGATAGGGGAGGAGGGAGGAGAAATGCGAGTCACGGCAGCAGCAGCCTTTGATGTGCCTGCCGGCCGGCCGTGAATAATTAGGGGGTGAGAAATGCGCTCGGAGGGCTGCCTTTGATGTGGTAATGCGAGGCAGGCAGGCAGCATTGTGCACGCGCTTTTTAGGGCTTGCGCAAGCGCAATGACCTAAAAAGCACATGCACTTGAAGGAATCGCCAGTGGAATCGCCAGTGGATAAACACTGGATAAGCCCCTATAGAGCTTCGCCAGCTATGCGCTGAAGCGCATCAGCAGGCGAGCCCTAAAAAGGAGCAAGGAGACAAGATAAAAACTTTTAAAAAGGGAGAAACAAGATATGGACAAGTGAGAGAGATAGAGTGGAAGTGGATAGGGAAAAGAAAAGTTGCGAGGAGGAGACAAGCGATTCATGATGATAGAGAATAGAGAGGAATGATACGTTGAATGATTAGGGCATAAGATTCAGTGTTGCTGGAGCTCAGAGGTGCAAGAAGCTCATAACTACTCTGTAATGGGTGTCCTTTAATTCCAACCCAAAGGTGAGGGGAGGCCAATATTTTTCTGGCTTAGATTTTGATTTTGGTAGCTTGCACGCTGCACATACTTGAGCATTAAGTTGGTGTTTGTCTTCAGTACACGCAGCCTTAACTGTAGTGCACGAAGCACCTTTATTGCCACACATAAAGGAAAAATATTACAGGGAACATTGGTTATGATTGAAAGTGCAAAGACTGGGGTAGGGCATAGAGACAGTAGTCTTCACACGGTGGCAAGGTTTTGGATCAAGCATATGTCATTTAGCAAATGTTTACTGACATTTACACCCAAAGACTCATAAATTCACATGTCAGATCGGAGGCTCTATACTTGCAAATGCTTCTCTAAAAAGAACATGTCTGGTCCTTTGTGCCTAGATTCCAATAAGTGAGCCACCTGCGATAACTTCAACCTGCAATGTGCTCAAAGACTGCATAGAGAGAAGAAGGTGCTGACCATGAATACATGCACTTCACTCAAGCCCGATATATGGGTTTATGTATGCAGACATAGCCTTTGAAGTTACACTCAGTTCTAAATTTCAGCCTGCACTAACATTGGGTGCTCACCAGTACTCGTTTTTGGGGCTCTGGACTTACTTTTCAGCATAAGACTTTGATCCAAAGCAAGAGAAACAAAGGCAGAAAAGGGAGACATAAGGGGGAAGAGAGAGATAGTGAAGAGGGACAAAGCGAGAAAGCAGACTACAAAAAGGACCTGACAGAGAAAGAGAAGAGCAATGATGGAAGAAAGAGGTATGAGGTGGAATTAAAGATAGATAGCCTCTGTATTCGACGACCCTGGCATGTGACACCCTGAACAGCAGGCTCCCAAGAAAAACTTTCAGCCCTTGCCATCTTTTCTACATCAATTTCATCTTATCAATCAACCAATCAAGAAACAAAACCTACTGTGCTCACATACGCCTATACTTGCTACAAAGCTACCATGGGGGTAAAACAACTGGAAACAACCTCCTGAGGCTGAGCAATGGACAACTGTGCATTGCACCAGAATGAAATAAACCACAGTGGACATGGCGCTCCACAGAGAACCATAACCCGTATGCCACTGAATGCCAGCCAATATAATCCATCACAGGCAATCCCTTCATCTACCTGCCCCATCCTTGCCTTGAGATACGACTCCTCTTCAAACAGTAAAATCACAGCCAAATACAAGGTCAACGACCACCTCGACTCCGGCCAACGAGGATGCCAGAATCGTAGATCTGAATGCGCTTCGTGATCTACAAATAATGGTAATGCGCTACACAAATGCGCTTAACATAACACAACACACTGGATTAAAAAGACATGCTTTTGGGTGCCAAACTGCTCCCAGGCAGCCACACAGAGAGCCATGCAGGCCGCATTCGGGCCCTTCCTGGTGTCAATCTGCATGCAACTTCTCCCACACCAGAGCACTGCTGCCCCCCGGAGGCCGGTTAGGTATGTGCACTCTCAGGACGACCCATTTACTTCTGCCAGGATGTTGTTACTCGTTACTGTCGAGGGACCTTAGGACACGCTACTCACTGCAAAGCGTAAACATTACTCCCCTCTGACAGATTCGTCAAATGTGCAGCTAACACGATTTTGCACCACACGATAGTGAACGGCCTGTGATTTAACAAATGCGACTGACAATCACTGACCTCGAGCTTGGCACTCTGGGAGAGGTGCCTTCTGGCTTAACACAGGGGTGAGGCACGGGCAGGAGGCTAGAGAAGCGATGGTCTCAAGTCGGGGCTCTCTAACTCCTCAGCTACGTGATTTGCAGCACAATCAACCGGGGTCACATCCCAGAAACTTTGGACTGGTACAAAAAAAAGTGCCGGTCCACTGGCGTGTGAAATACAGAAAATTCACACGAATACAGTAGAAGGAGCAAACTGGTTTCACACTATCTCTGATGTTGCCATTTTAAGAAGTAGACAAAAAAAGACATTTTTCACAAGTGGAGCACAAGCTGTTTGTTCCATTCCGTAGCGCACAAGCAGCAAAATATTGAAAAAATGATTTGACACGTTTTGTTATGACCTATAGAAATGATCCCCGAAAGTTTTGTGCAGAGCTAATTTGTGTAGGGACCCCTCCAAGTACGCAATCTTACTTATTCCAAGGGCCTACTGAGCAAGTCACACTACCTGCAAGTGACTACGGTTTGGGAGCAATCTTACCCTGAATGCAAATATGTTTCTAAATCACTCTTCGCCGAGGTATTTTACTGAGGGTGTTAAACAGAAGGGGAAATAAAACATTCATTCGGGCGCGCAGAACATTCACACAACTGCTGTGTCCTTCACATGGTACAGAACAGGCGTGCGCTAAATGATTTAGAGCCCCTAAGCACGTCAGCCTGATCGGTGCATTCTAGGCTAATAACACCACTCGAAAACACGCCTAGAAGATAAGCTTCGCGGCGCGATGTTAGTAAGTGGCTCCAGACCCCGCACAATGGGAACGGTCGAAGTGCCCCTGGGCTGTGAGTGCTCTGCACTTCTGCAGCAGCGCTTTAAAGCTTTGCTCGCTCCACGCCTGCCTGTCACAGCCATAACAGCGCGCCCACCCTCTTGCCTCCCACAACGCTGCCATCTGCCGCTTACCTCTTCACACGTGTCCAGCCGGCGTCCGCTTCCATGCCATTAAATCCATACAAATAAGTCCGGAAAGTGAAGTAAAATAAAAGCAGCGCGTGCCCCGTGCGCTTCCGGCGCTTGTGCCTCCTCGGACTGGTTCAGCAGACACCTAGGTGCAGCCGCGGCCTCCCTGCTCGGCCCTCCCCCTGCTGACACCAGCTGACATCACGGGCTGCACCCCTGCCCCTCCCCGCCCTCGCTCCCTCCTCGGGAGATAAGGCTCCTGGCACAGCAGGGCTGCCCCTGCCCTTGCCCGGGATGTGTCACGGATCACAGTGTGAGCTCGCGAGTGCGCCGAGCTCCCCTGCAGCCACTCTCACGTCACTGAAGTGAGCTCCCGGCTGCTGGCAGCGCAGTCTCTGCTCCACCCTGCTGAGACATCTCCACAAATGAGGACGAACCGGTTACACGGGAAGTGTAACCCTACACCGTCCGTGCGCTCACCTTCAGCACACTGCACGGGCCGGCACCGCCGGGGCGAGCCAGGCCCCTGTTCAGCGCCCATCAATAATGTACACGTCACAGAGGAGCTAGCTTTCAATGTGGGCATTCACACGAGCGCTGACAGGCGTCAGTCACTTGACACGGTCACTTTAGAAAGTACCCCGTACAGGGGCAGGCAACGCCGGCAGTCAAGCGCGCCCACTAGTAGGCGCTAGCATGGGGACATGTACCGACGGAAATGCGTGCCAGTGGGCAGCTGGGTTGGCATACAACAAGCGATTTGAATGAGATGGTAGAGGCCTGTTGTATTCCTATATGATGTCATTTGTAGAATTATGGCATGTCATGTAGAATGTACGAGTGTCAGGATTATGGTCAGTTGGATGTGATCTGGTTGGTCTCCTCCTGCCTCCTGTGGATGTCCAAGTTGTTTTCCTTCTGCATTAAATCTACTTGGTGTAACTTCACGTGTGGACTCCTTTCTACATAATTATTGGCGACGTTTGGGAAACCAAGTACTACAAGCCAGAAGAAGGACTTTAAAACAACGTTCACGTTTCAATTTTTGTTGTTCACGTAATTTAATGTGCGTGACATTGTTCTTGGACCAAGACTTTTATTTTCGGGATAAAATTTCCCTTGCATTGAAATATTTTTTTCAAGACTGTCCGGAATCGGTTGGAACAAGGCAATACGCAGAGAGCGCTTTCCAACCCGAGAAACCACGTTGCCTGTACTTTCTCCTCTGTGAGACCACGTTGTGGAAGCTGCAACTGTGAGTTTTCTACATTTAAAACTCAGAAAGAAAACTTTTTACTTACGTTTTCTTTCTCTCACCGTTGGACGGTGCATTGTTTAAATCGTAGCTGAATTCTGCGCTCGCTGCTCCTGTGCATCCGCAACACCGTGCCTTAGCAACGCCGAAGAGACTCCATTCTTCAGCCCTGCGTCTCGTAACTGTGACGAATCATCATTTCCTGACGCAGGATAAACGGAGTGCATTGTGGGTACTACCCTTTCACCTTCCTGACGTTTTACGTCAGCAACGTGCCACCATTTTTTTTTTTTTATTAAGATTTTCGGAAAAGAAATCTCCATGAAGCATCTCTCCCTTTTATTATAACTTCGTTATTTTTATTCCTTTTCATATTCATTTTTAGCGTTCTACCACCATTTACCAACAATTAATAAGGTAGTGAAATTTATTTAATTGTTTATTGATAATATTTGTTTAAAAAAAAAAAATGTCTAACATTGCTGCTCCACCTCACTTCCTTCAAACTGCTGGTGAGCCAAACATTGAATGGGATTTGTGGTACCCAATGTTTTTAGCCTACGTTGACGTTCTAGAAAAGGATGGGTGCTCAGCCAAACGCAAGTTAGCCCTTCTTAGACATTGCCTTGGTGGAGCAGGTATTAAGGAATTTGACAATCTTCCACCCATTGAGGGCTCTGGAGACATTGATGTTTTTGAAAAAGCTTCTAGACAAATGAAAATTCGTTTTGGCAGAAAAATTAATACAGTAATGGAACGCTTTAAGTTTTATTCCCGTGTCCAGAAACATGATGAATCGATTGAGGATTATGTCTCTGCCTTACGTTCTTTAGCTTGTTCATGTGCCTTTGAAACTATTTCTTACGAACAAGTCCTGAGAGATCAAATAATGATGCGTACAAAGAGTAAGAAAATTCAAGAAAGACTTTGGTTGGGTACAGAATCCTCTTTGAGTGCCGTAATTAACATTGCGAAAGGGATTGAACAATCTGAATTATTTGTTTCTGAGATTAGAGGTCAAATACTGAAGTCACAAGTTCCTGAGACTGAAGTCTCATTGGTAAAGAGTCAAACTACTTCTTTTAATTCCAATAGAGTTCCTCCTAAAAAAGACAATGACAAGAAATTTTCTGAAAATAAGAATGTTGTTGACAATAAGTTTTCTTACAGGAAAAATGCTTCTTGTTATAGATGTGGCAGTTCTAACCATTTAGGGAACTACAGGGGATGTCCAGCTTGGGATAGAGTGTGTGTCAAATGTAAAAGGAAAGGTCATTTTGCTAATGTTTGTCGTTCTTCCCAAAGGGTTAACTATATTTCTCAAGAAGAAGTTCTACATAGTTTTAACTGCATTTTGTCTGTAGATGAATCAGAACAAAAAGAATTTCCCTCCTACAAAATTTTAATTGATAACCAACCTATTCTTTTGATGATGGATTCATGCTCATGGTATTCCATTATTGGTTTGAATTTGTTTAAAAGTTTTTGGGGCGACAGAAAATTGTTATCTCCTGATATTTCTCCCGGTGGATATACTGGGCAGAAAATAAACATTGAAGGTTTCTTTTGGGCTGACATTCAGGTAGAAGATAGATGCACCAATGGGAAAATATATGTGGCCACTAAAGGTGTGGCTATTCTGGGATGGCCACATCAACGATTACTTGGAATTAAACTTGACCCTAATGCTGATCCCCCAGTTTACTTGGGTGATGCATGTGTATTGAGTATAAGTGATTTGGGAGATGAAACTCTCTTCGTGGAGAACACTAGAAAGAAATTTCCTGATGTTTTTAAAGATACTTTAGGGAAATTTTCAGATTTTAAACACAGAATCATTCTTAATGACAATACTATTCCAGTCAGGCACAGGGTTAGGAATGTTCCGTTAGCTTATCGTGAGAAACTTAAAGGAATTCTTGGGGATCTTGTGTCTAAACAAATCATAGAACCAATTGAATCTTTCCCCTGGGTTTCTCCCATCGTTTTATCACTCAAAAGTTCTGGCGAGCTCCGCCTGTGTGTAGATCTCCGCAGCTTAAATAAAGAGATTTGGATTGATAAACATCCTCTCCCTAACATCCATGAATTAATCTCCTCACTCACTGGTGCCACTGTTTTTTCCACGATTGATTTAGCTAGTGCTTACCACCAGGTCGAGCTACATGAGGAATCAAAGAAATTAACGGCCTTTGTAACTCCAGAGGGCACGTTCCAATACTTAAGAATGCCTTTTGGACTTGCCAGTGCTGCATCTGTTTTTCAGCGCCTAATGAAGGAGGTTCTCTTTGATTGTAAAGGAGCCATCGCGTTCCAAGATGATGTTCTAATCTTTGGAAAAGATCTTAAAGAACATGATCACAATTTACATTGTGTATTGTCTAATGTTCAGAAGAAAGGGCTTACTTTAAAGTTCAATAAGTGCAAGTTTAGACAATCGAAAGTTGAGTATCTAGGACACGAAATTTCTAAAGATGGCATTAAACCAAAATTCAATCATGTCAAGAGCATTACTGATGCTCCTGTTCCTTCCTCTAAAGAGCAATTGTTGTCCTTTTTAGGACTCACTGAATTTTATGGTAAATTTGTTAAAGATTACTCTACCATTGTGCACCCTTTACGGTCTTTGTTAAAAAAACAAGCAAAATTTGTTTGGTGTAAAGAACAACAGGTTTCTTTTGACACTTTAAAGGATAAAATTATCAATGCTCCTTTTCTTAAACCTTTTTCCGTCCATAAAGAATGTATAGTTTGTGTTGATGCGAGCAATGTAGGCCTAGGTGCCGTTTTGATGCAAAAGGACAATTTGGGAGAATATGTAGTGTCTTATGCATCCAGGACACTACGAGATGCTGAATTTAATTATTCCACAATAGAAAAGGAACTTCTTGCTTGTACTTGGGCGACTCAACATTTTCGTCAATTTCTTTGGGGGACGAAATTTACTTTGAGGACAGATCATAAACCCCTTGTCAATATGTTGTCAGCTGGTGGTGGTAGAACTCTCACTGCCCGTCTCGCCCGTCTTGCTGCTAAGTTGCAGGAATACCGTTGTGAGGTTGTTTATGTTCCTGGACGCTTTAATGTGCATGCAGATTGCATGTCACGTTTTCCTATTAGTGATTGTTCAAACAGAGATCATTCTGACGAGTGTGATGTAGCTTTTACTTTGTGTGATGTTAACTTAATTGCTGGGAAAGATCAGGAAAATTCTATTACCGAAAGTGTTTGGTCAAAAGCTATGCTTCACGATGATGTGCTTGGGAAAGTAAAGGTTTTCTTAAGGAATGGATGGCCTCAAGAAAGGAAATTGAGTGGTGATTTAGCTTCCTTTTTTAAGGTTAAAGATGAATTAATGGTTATTGATGATATGATCTATCGAGATGATAAAATTGTTCCTCCAAGTGATGTTAGAGAATCCATTTGTAACTTGGCCCATGAGGGCCATATGGGAATGTCCACAACCAAAAGAAGGATTAGAGAATTTTACTGGTGGCCTAGTATGGACGCCATGGTTGATAGGTGGGTTAGAAACTGTTCTCCTTGTTCTTTAAGTGATAAATCTGTGAAACCGATTTCTACAGGGATCTCTCCTGTTGAATTTGCTTTTGGACCTTGGAGAAAGTTGGGGATCGACATCATTGGTCATTTCAACTATCAGTCAGGGAAGGATATGTTTGCTGTAGTTCTTGTAGATTATTTTTCGAAGTGGCCCGAATTGAAAATCGTGGAAAAGGTCAGTTCTGAAATTGTTGTGGAATTCTTAAATGAAGTTTTCTGTAGAGAAGGTTTGCCTGAAGAAATTATTTCTGATAATGGGCCACAGTTTGTGAGTGAAGTTTTTGTTTCATTTTTAAAAGTTTGTGGTATCCAACATAAAAGAGTTTCGAATTATTCTCCTCAATCCAATGGCCAGGTGGAACATTTTAACAGGGTAATTAAGGAGTCTTGCCAATTAGCCGTGCGGAGTGGTTTGAAATGGAAGAAGGCCTTACAGGCTACTTTGTTCACTTATCGCATGTCTCCCAACTCTGTTACCGGGTTGTCTCCTTTTGAGATGTTACGCTGTAGGAAGGCAGGCACGAAAATTCTTCCTTGGTGGTTGAAGGCGAGGGACTCTGAATATTTGGAGTTAGATATGAAGAAAATTAGAGATCGTATTGGTAAATACCAAAATAAAATGTTACAGAGTTCTCCTCAGAAACCTGTCTCCTCTAAAATATCTGTAGGTGACTTTGTGAGGGTGAAGTTTGGTGGTATTATTCCTAAAGGTGTTTCCAGGTGGTCTTCTCCAGTTAAAGTCACTGAGGTCTTCAGTAAGGCTGTTAGAGTAGAGGGTGGCAAAATCTGGAATTTTAGACGCATCTCAATTTGCAAATCCAATATTTTAGAAAATAAGAATGTTTGCTTGGATGTAAAATCTCATGAAAGTGTGTCACTTCCTGATGCTAATTCAGGCTTTCCTGGTTCGCATGAAGTTTTTGACAATTTGCAATCATCTCATGCGTTTGTTCCCCAAACTTGTACTAATAATTCTTCTTACAGTTTGCTTCTTCTAATGTTGATGATGTTAGTTTCAATGAAAATACTCAAGATTGTTATCTAGAACCTGTTTGTGTACGCAGTAGTTCTCGTGTGAAACATTTTCCTGCAAAATTTAAAGATTTTGTATGTTCTTAAGTGGTTTTTTTTTTAGAGTTTATCGTTTTTTTTGTTTTTTTATAGGGGGGAGGTGTGTTGTATTCCTATATGATGTCATTTGTAGAATTATGGCATGTCATGTAGAATGTACGAGTGTCAGGATTATGGTCAGTTGGATGTGATCTGGTTGGTCTCCTCCTGCCTCCTGTGGATGTCCAAGTTGTTTTCCTTCTGCATTAAATCTACTTGGTGTAACTTCACGTGTGGACTCCTTTCTACAAGGCCCAGGTTTGGACGGCACGGGGAAGCAGGCATAGTTTGGCATGGACAGGAGTCCACGCGTTGAAATGGGGGCGCAGTGTGAGAAGACGGCATGACAGCCGGTACACAAGGTGCGGGCTGAACGGGGTGGCAGAGGAGGCAATACATACATGGTATGGGTTAGAAGGGGCAGGACACCAGGTATGACCGGAATACTATAGCAGAGAGCAGCCAGCACACCTGTAATGCATAGAAGGGGGGCTGGCACCAGGTATAGCTGGAAACGGAGGGTGGAGGACCGCGGGGCCAGGAGGTGTTTTTAAAAGGAAAGAGGGTGGGGGATGGGCACCGCACCAAATCAATGTATAATTGGGGGACGGGGGCAGTCCAGTTCAAGTTTATTTATATTTAGAAAAAAGTCTTTAAAACAATAAAAACATACAGAGATAAAATTTTACAGTCCCCGATGCCGCTCTATCGACCCTCTTCCCAACCCCAGCGGGGGCAGTCCACCAGTACGGTGTGAGCTGGGTCTTAAGGGGCACCAGACGAGTATGTTTTCGACTAGTAGAGAAATGCCCCAGGTCCGTTTTACAAAGAAGTCACAGGACACCTCACGTTTTGAATCGGTGGGGCAGACCAACAGGCGTGGACAAGATTGTAGGAAAAGTGACAGGGCACGTGTACGCTTTAAAAGGAAAGTGGGAAGACCTGGGCACCATGTGGAATATGAAATGGAGGGGCGGGAAACGGAAAATGTTCTGAACTGGAAGAGGCGCAACAGCATTCATGTTTTCACTCAGGGGGCATGGCCAACAGGCAACAAGCATGTCCGGAATTAAAAACCGAGACCCACGTGGCTACAGAATACAGACTGCGGGTCCCAAACTGTACACGACAGGGGCGCGGCTCAAGACGTCTTCTGGAAAACTGAGTCCATGGCCTCTGATCTCGTGAGTTGTGTTCACAGAAAAGAGCGCGGCTGAAAAAGGACAGGCTTCCTTGCTCGCAGGCGTTCCCTAGTGTTTCTGAAGCACAGGTAGGTTAAAGCAGCCTCATTCCCAGCCAAACTTCCAGTCCTGCACTCGGTGCGCGCGCGGGCGAGGGGAGGGGCGCACTCTATATTTTGGATACTGTTGTATATTTACCTTTCTTTTATTTCTATGCTGTACCACTATCCTTACCTGTGTTCTCAATTCCAGAATGTAGTTGGCTCTGTTCCCTCCTAGCGTTCTAGGTAGCGACAGTTTGTGCCTGGCCAGCTTGTGTCGTGGTTGCTTCCTGCTGTTCATCTACAATAAACCATGTTCATTCCCTCTCAGGTTTCAGCTCCAGTTGTGTCTGCTCCTGTGGATGTTTTGGTGCGGGGTGATGGGGGTGGGGATGCACCTGATCCCGTTCTCCCAACCCTGTTCCCGATTCCAACCCTCCTGTGTCTGCCTCCAGACCTCAGAGGTGCCGTAGGCCTCCTGCACACCTTAATGATTTCTGTTGTGATTAGTTTTAGAGGGGTGACGTGTGTCCATTTCAATGCTTAGTTTCACTGGTGATTCTTAATTGTTTAATTGCTTAAAATACATTACTGACATTGCTAGCTTTCTTTAGTTCAGCTAGCTCTCTTTAGTTTTGGCTAAGTTTCCTTTTCATGACTGTTTCCTAAATGCGTTAAGTTTCCTTTTTTTTTTGTGACATGTTTTCTTTTATATTCTACGGAAGGAGATGTGTTGTATATTTACCTTTCTTTTATTTCTATGCTGTACCACTATCCTTACCTGTGTTCTCAATTCCAGAATGTAGTTGGCTCTGTTCCCTCCTAGCGTTCTAGGTAGCGACAGTTTGTGCCTGGCCAGCTTGTGTCGTGGTTGCTTCCTGCTGTTCATCTACAATAAACCAACTGTACCTCTTCGTGGTTTCCAGCTTCATTTACCACAGATACCAAGGTGCGGGGTTGTTGTTTTCTCTTACAACGCACAGAGCCGCCCGCCGGGCTGTCGGAGCATAGCTTGGGGTGTGTTTTGAGTTGTTGCTTGGGGGACGTTCCCAACGCCAGGTATGTTTCGGCTTGTAGAGGCAGGGTACCAACCAGGTACCCTTGCAATTGGAGGCTGGGAGGCAGCTCGACTACATATTTACAGTTGAAGATTGAGAGAGAGGCACGACACACGATCTGTACTAAATCCGGGGGAACTGCAGCCTAATCCAGAGACAACCCACATTATTCACCCGCTTTCACACAAAACCAAACTAGTGATTTTTCAAAAAATGTAAATAGGGATTTGTCAAGCTTTGGGTATCCTGCCGCTGAGCAGGTGTGGGTGTGGCCTCGCCTAGGACGGGAGGGGCTAACCAAAGAGCAAGGTCTGCTCCTAGAAGGCGAGGAGGATGCTCGTGGCTCATGTATAGCGGTAGGTTCAGGTCAGGGGCGGCTCCTCCGCTAAGGCGGAGGAACGTCGCCCCACTGCTCTCAGGGCAGTGGAAAAAGGAAACATAAAATGATAATAACGAAGTTATTATCATTGTATTTTTCATTTCTGCGGGGCTGGGTGAGGGCGGCGCTGGTGGCTCAGGGAGAAGGAGTGGACTGTGCACACTAAGGGGGTCATTAGTTTGGCGAGCGGATCGCCACTGCCCGTATGGCGGTGGCGATCCGCCCGCCATAAACCACCGCCCGCTCTCCATTTACCCCCCGCCCCTATGGGGGTGGCGATCCGCCCGCCATAAACCACAGCCAGCTCTCCATTTACCCCCCGCCACATTACCATGGCGGGGGGGGGGGGGACCCCGGTGGACGGAAAGACCGTCCACCAGTTTTCCGCCCGGTCGCAGAGTCGACCGGGCAGAAAAGGTGCTAACATGGTGGCGGTATCTGGGAGACACCGCCATCCATATTAGCATGTCTGCTGGGTTGTGCCTTTCCGTGGCGGGCAGACGTTTTTCACCATTGGGGGCCCGTAGCGGGCTCCCTGGTATTCAGGGGGGTGGGGGTGCACATGGGGGGTACCTATGGTACCCCCCTGCAGTTCCATGCACAACATGGCAGGCACCGCGCGGTGCCTGCCATGTTGTGCATTGAAGTGCACACCATGCCTTCCTGGCATTGTGGCAGGCGGTGCTGACTACACTGCCCACCACAATGACAGGAATGCTGGATGGCATCCTAATGTCCCCAATGGGACCCCCGCCCTTATGTCGGGCGGTCCCTTTTTGCGATGGGATGGCTGGCGGACAAAGTCCGCCCGTCATCCTAATGACCCCTTAAGTGTGCACAACTGCTTGGCCGGCTATCTTGGGCCGGTCATGCGCACTCTGCATGTTCAGCACCCAACCTGCATTACAGCCTGGGTGGGGACTATGAAAAGGCTCCCTGTTCCAGTCTGAGCACTGAACCTCGGAGCTCAGACAATCACAACGAGCCGGTGTACTTTCGGACTCTTCAGCAACGACAGAGAAGAGACGGAGGCGCCCACGTCATGAGGAAGTGTTTTAAAAAAAAAAATAAATAATAATCCTCCCCACCCTGCCCCCCCCTGTCCCCTGCCAGCCGCCACTGGTTGTTCTATGTTTTCGGAGCAATGTAGGAGAGGGCCCTCTTGCCAGATGTGGCTCTGCGTGTGCGAGTAGGAGTCAGGCCGAGTGGAGGTGTTTGTGAAAGGAGGTGCGGCCATTGAGGTAGGCTGGGCTAGTGTTGTGTAGTGCTTAGAAGGTGCGAGTGAGCAGTCTGAATTGTGCATGCTTGTGTTTAGGGAGCCAGTGGAGTTCCTTGAGGTGCGGTGTGATGTGTGTACAGCATAAGACTGAGATTGAATCTGGCCACCATGGTGTGGATGGTTTGCAGTTGTCTGGTGAGTTGTTTGAAGATCCTGGTGTAGAGGGTGTTCCCATAGTCCAGCTCGTTAGTGACATGGGCATGGGTGATGGTTTTACAGGTGCTGTTCGGGAGTCATTTGAAGTTTCTCCTCAGCATCTTCAGAGGGTGAAAGCAGGAAGATGTGACTTTGTTTACTTGGGCAGTCATGTTGAGATTGCTGATGATGAGGATCCCAAGGACCCTGGCATCGGTGCTGGTTCAAGGTCAGCCGGCCACCAGCTGGAGGCCAACGGTGATGTATTCATTATGAAGATCACAACTTCTGCATTTTGGGTGCTAAATTTGAGACACTGGTCTTCATCCAGTTGGCTAACCAAATGGATCATGTATGCATTGGAGAGCGTCAGGCTGAGTGAGAATCCTTGCAGTACTCCACATATGAGGTTGTACGTGTCCGAGGTTAGGCGGCCAGGATGACTATCTGAGTCCTGCCAATCAGGAAGGAGCAAAACCATCGGATAATGGGTCCTTAGATTCCAATCTTGTGTAGACAGCAGATGAGGGTGGGGATGGGAAAGAATACTGTGTTGAATGCTGCAGAGAAGTCCAGGAAGATGAAGGCTGCCACGTCGCCTCTGTACAGAATCATGCTATGTCATATGTGGCGGTGATGAGGGTTGTTTCTGTGCTGTGTTTGGGCCTGGAGCAAGACTGTGGGACGTCAAGGAGTTGGTGTTTGCGGAGGTGGTTGGCGAGGCCTCTGTTGAGGAATTTCTCTGGGACTTTGGCCAGGTAAGTTAGCAAGGAGTGCAGTTTGTAGTTGGTGAGTGATGATGGGTCCATGGAGGGCTTCTTAAGTGGGAAGAACTGTGGCGTGTTTTCAGGTGCTTAGGAAGGCAGCTGATAAGGAGGTGATCAGAATGGGTATGAGTACTTCGTTGATGCAGTAAAGTTGTTCGGTGTAGGCGTTTTGGGAACTTGGTTCCGAGGGGGCTTGGGGGTGGAGCAAGACTGTGGTAATGTCAAGGAGTTGGTGTTTGCTGAGGTGGTCGGCGAGGCATCTGTTGATGAATTTATCTGGGAATTTGGTCAGGTAAGTTAGCAGGGAGAGCAGTCTGTAGTTGGTGAGTGATGATGGGTCAATAGAGGTCTTCTTAAGTGGGGAGAACTGTGGCGTGTTTTCAGGTGCTTCGGAAGGCAGCTGATAAGGAGGTGATCAGAATGGGTATGAGTGCTTCACTGCTGCAGTAAAGTCCTTCGGTGTAGGCGTTTTGGGAACCTGGCTCCGATGGGGCTTGGGAGTGGATGGACTGTGTGGTGGCAGTAATTTTATCTGAGGGGATGGGGGCCACGTGGTCCTGGTTGAGCCCTTAGTTGAGACGAGAAATTATATAACAGGATCTGTAGTGTCAGGATGAGGATCGAAGTTGCTGTATATGGAGTTGAAATTCTGACAGCTTGTTGGATAGGTCCTGTGGGGGTGTGATGCTGTTGGAGGCGGCCTTTGGTCCCAAGAATGTGTCACAATGGGAAAAATCTTTTTATTGCTACTGGAGCTGGCATTGATGTGTTCTAAAAGTGTGGTGCGTATGGTGTAACGGTGTTGGTGGTACTGTCTCAGAGCCGATTTGATTTTGTCTGCTATTCTTAGCTCCACTCCACCTCCGCTCCAGTTGTCTGCAGTGGTGCTTCATCATCCTGCGTTCTTCTGTGTATCAGCTGGATTCAGGTTTGGGTCTATTGGCTTTGCTGTGCCTGGGGGAGGCCACAGTGTTGACGCAGGGTGTGATCCGGTTGTTGTAATTATTAATGGATTCAGGCAGGCTGCTGTTGTGTGAAATCTAGTGGGCAGTAATGGCAGTAGTCCAGTTGTCCGTTGGGATGTTGTTAGTCTCAACAGGCAGATCTCACAGGGTTCGCTCTGTAATGGTGATGGACAGGAAGGCTGACCTTGACACGGATATCGTGAGTCCAGGTGATCGGTGTGGGCCTGTCGACTGAGATGTTGTTGAAGAAGGTGAAAATAGGGTCCAGAAGGTGGCTGGCAGAGTGTGAGGGGCCATTTATCTGTTGGGTGTGGCCGAGGTTTCTGAGATCATCTAGTAGTGATGCAAATTTTCGGTCAGTGCGTCTTCAAAGTGGAAATTTAGGACTCAAAGAAAGATGAAGGTGCTGGAGTTGAGGATGAGGGGATAGTGAAGTCTGCAATAGTGTTGGGGAAGTAGGTACGTGGTCCTGAAGGTTTGTAGATAAGGGTACTGCGTATGGAGTAGAGGGGAGAGCATAAGCCTGGGAGGGGGGAAGGATGAAGGAAACACGTAAGGAGCTGGTTGGGGAGGCAAAGGGAGTAAAATAACAGGAGACGTTTCCAAGAAGGGGGTGGGAACAATGCGAGAAATAAATCCAAAAGTGGTGAAAAAGCACCAGAAAAACAACAAAGGCACAGAGAGGAAAACAAAGAGAGTGAAAGTGGCAGAACGAGAAAAAGGCACATATCAGTGGAAAACGAGTGACAGGAGATACAAAAATGGCACAAATTAGCATAAAATGAGTGCAAGAACAGATACCGAAGCAACACAAATAAGCAAAAAATGAGTGAGGAGAGATACAAAAACGAAGCAGAAAGAGTGAGTGGAAATAGAGGGAGATGAAGAAAAGAGCAGGGAGAGAGTGAGTGGAGATAAAGTGGCAGAATGAGCAGAAAAGAAAGAAAGTAAAGACAGAGAAAGCAACAGGAATTAGCAGAACTGAGAGTGCCAACATAAAATAGCAGAGGCGGCAGAATCAGTGACAAAAAAACACAGTTTCAAAGGCTAAACAAACCTGACTGAAGAAAGCAGCATGGGGGGTTTATGCTGAATATCGATGCCCGGTGGAGCTGTCCTATGCAGCTATAGAGGAGTCTGGCCCCTTGGCCGTCACCTACCCAGCCGGTCATCTGACATTGTTTTTTTCCTTGTCGCCCCATCTATGTCTCTTTCCCTCCCCCTTCGATGGAACTATGATGACGCCCCCTGGGCGGATACCAAAACTGTTCTTAACTACAGCGGAGCCCGAGCAACCTTGGCCGATGCCCGGTGGAGCTGGCCTGCACAGCAATAGAGGAGTCTGGCCCCTTGGCCGTCACCTACCCAGCCGCTCATCTGACATTGTTTTCCTCTTCTCCCCGTTCGTTTCTCCTTCACTCCCCCTCCCTCTGTGATTCTTTGATTTAAACTGTTGTAACTATGTAACCTGTAACTCGCTGATTCAAATGATATAACTATGTATCCTGTAACTTGCTGATCCTCATGTAAAGCGCTCTGATACCTCCGGGTCTAGCCAGTGCTATATAAAACTTTGCAAATAAAAATAAATACATTAAAAAAATGTTGCGAAGTGCATCTCTCTGCCATGTCTGCTACCAGGTTACCCTCCTCGCTCCTCAGTGATCTGCCTCGGGCTAGAAGAAGCTGCGTGTTGCCATCATGGGCAGGGATTGGGCAGTGCCCTTCGGAGGGCGTCCTCTCTTCCACCCACTGCTGTCTGCCTGTGATCAGCAATTAAGAGCTGATCGCACTGCCAAGTTTGCCACTGCAGAGGTGTGGCAAAGGTGCCACGGGGCCCAATGTCAGCAAGGGTAGTGGTCACCGCCCCCGGTTTTGGTCATAAAACAGACTTCTATCACTGTGGTGCAGTGTGTTCCTCGCTCCCCAGGGTCCCGGTACCGCTGCACCTGCTGCACTACTGATACCTAAGCCTTTTCATGTTTTATAACTGCAAGAGGGATTTGTGTAGTTGTCTGCCTCTTCACCAATGAGCAACATTTTTCTTATGTGTACATTGTACAGAAACACTAAAGCTATTTTTTGCAATTGATTCTTGAGGGCTGGCGTGCTCTCACTTTTCACCTGGTGCCCTGCATAGTCTGATGTCAAAAGGAATTAGAACAGAGCAACCCACAGAACGGAACAGCTGAAGGTGAAGGGGAGACAGAAATACAACCCGAGCACACACAACAGCTGCCTAAAAACATACCCACACAGTGGCAGCCTTGGAAATATGAAGCAACAGTGGGGAGTCTGTTGTGATCACCAAAATCGCCGTTTTCAACACTGAGGTTCAACTAGATCAGATTCGGCACCCAAGGCTGAAGAGGAGCATGCAGAAGGACTTTATAAACAAGTCTTGGCAAAGCTAATAGGTCTAGGCCTGAAAAGGCCGAACTCTTCACTTTGCCAATGCACTTTGCCACTGGCAGAGGAACGCAGACGTGAAGATTCAGGGTGTCCGAAATTCGTGTATTCTGCTTTTGCGTAAGTAAGGCAAAATTACGCAAAATGCATATCCATCATTTTGTAGGTTAGTTTAGCGCAAAATACATCCTTGAGTAATTTTTTGACGCAAGGATGCATTTAAACAAGAGCACCTTGAACAACAGCTGTTGTTTCTGTGCGTTTGTGGTAATTTCTAACGCAAATTACTGCAAATTGCACTATTACCCTAACATTTTCACTGCCAACTGTATAAAATGAAACAATTTCGGGAAATAACACAGTTTGTTAAATTCACGCAATTACGTGACTTACACCAGCATAATTGCACTTTGCCCAATCCTTGTCAAGATGTATGTATAGACATTGGTGGCATTCTTAGATATGGGGTTTCAACTAAAAACCCATTCTAAAATGTCCACCCATGTGTAAGCATGAGTTGTGACGCTTGTGCTGTGACGCATAGGTGCGTCGTGACGCACGTGCTTGATGCATAACATTCGGTTGCCATTTTTAGTTTACAACTCTAACATGACAAATGACTATGTTAGAATGGTAATTTAAATGTTAAAAACATAAAAAATAGTACAGGCAAATCTTGAAAATGGCAGCAAGCGACCTGGCAGCACTTTGCAGCTGCCCGTCCATTTTAACAAAAACTTTTAAATATAAAGCAAAGCAACAAGGGGAGCGAACGTGGAGCGTTATCGAGTGGGATTTAATAGAGTGACCATAGGGGCGATGTGGAGTGGCCAATTATACAACACATCCAATCAGATCACTACGAAACCGAAATGCTCCTGGGCGGTACAAACACAAGAATCCTAAAGGAAAGCCATCAAATCATTGGCAGACAACAGAGATGGACAACAAGGCCATCAAATAATAACCAAATCCACTCTAAGTATATGTGTGTTTAGTAGAAACAACAGGTGTCACCAGTTGTCAGCTAAAGCTATCTGTAACCGAGACATAAAAATTATGAGCTCATTAAGACCTTTTATTATGTTAAAAAAAATGCTACTTTACATGAAGGAAATCATGTTTCACTCTAGACGGCTAATATTCAGAAAAAAGGGCAAATAATCGACTGACTTAAAATATAACAAACTTTCTAGTGTTTCTGGACCGTATCCTTATGTGCCACAATATGATGACTTACAGTGGAAAACTTATAGAAACAGCAAAATCTCTAACCAAGATGTTATTCATTTTAAGCAGGGTGTTTTTAATTTGGAGAGGCGCAGATAAGGATATCACATCACTTAATTAGCCAGATGTTCAAAAGTCACTGACTTGTGGAAGAAAGATTAAAATGTATAGATCAATCGGATGGGAGTTACAAAATAACCATCACTACTCTAAGCCAATAAAAATGCACAAAATAGTATTTTGTGACAGCCCATGTCACATCCTCAGGCTTGGAAGCCTTTCAGATGAATTTTGTTTGCCCTTTCCTTTTGCAGGTCATAAACACATGACCTTTCACCTACAAGTCTTGTTTGTTTATGTTTGTCGAATTACTTGAGGACATCTATGTTCTAGCCTGGATGTTAGAACGTTCTCTGTAGCCTGGTTTCCATTTCTGTTTTCCTTATTTTAAAGTTTGCTCTGTTTAGGATGTTCTAATTCTACAGTTCACCTGTGTACCTATCCAGAAACTGTTTGGGTCTATCTATTCTTTATCGGGTTGATATCCGGTAGGCTTGGCTCCCTTACAGAGTTTATCCTGACCAAGTCCAAACTTGTCGTACCGGGCATTAGGCGTTTCCCCAGGAGGCTGGATGGGCGAGGGCTGGATTTTGTTACTGGGGGACGTTTTTGTAGCAATGCAGCAGGTCTGAGAGCACCTGCTGCAGAGTTCTTGGTATATCCAATAGTTTTCAGGCAACTATAAAAGTGTCAAGATTACTCTGATGATTAATGTACCTGTTGGAGAGAGATTGGAGGTTTGCCTAGTGGCAGTTTTGACTCATCTAAAGTAGTGCAGAGGGTTAATAAGCTGCAAAGGACTTGAACCATGCAGATCCCAGAACAGTATTTGATGTGCATAGCTTGGTGGGTTACTGCCTATGTCACAGAGACCCTTTTGTTACTGTGCAATTCACAAGTTACAATTATAAGTAGAGCTCCCGGTTTTATGGTATTTATTTTTTTAATTTTCGTCTGCATTTATCCATATTTATTTTTTGCCCATTATATCTGTATTTATCCATATTTATTTTGTGTTTTGCATATATACGAATTTGTGAAACTGTACATTTCCATATTTATTTAACTGATAGACGTATACCCATACTTTGATGTCTAGCGTGTTTCAGCTATTTAAGCTGCCAAATATTACATAACAATATATCCACTGGTAAATACTAGCATAATACCACAAATGAATATTGACACATGCCGTTGAAGAAATTTCACCCGTTTTTAAATTTCCCATGCTGTTCATCTGCTGGCCTGTTGGGTTATAATTCATGAAATACCGCACATAGTCTCACTTAAAAGCAGCACAGTTTTTTGTATTTATCCACTTTTAAAAATAAATGCAGACAGAAAACACATTCTTTTCTGTTTGTATTTATCTGTAAAAATCGGTAAAAATGGAAAACAGGTAGCCTTAATTATAAGCTATCACAGTGAGCTATGAAGTGTCATCAAAGAACTGCATGCACACTACATGGTAAAGGTTAGAAAGTTACATTCCCCCCTCCCCCCAAAGTCTTTCTTTATCCCAATGTCTTTAAAAAAGGGTTTGTTAAGGTAGAAATACATTCTTATAAGTAAGGCCAACCCTAACCACTGTGTTGCATTCTGAATCCCGGGGTTGGGCTTCTCCAGACCAATCACTCTTAATAAATACCTATTAGTATGAATTACATGAATCCTATGCCTTTGTCTTATGTAACGTTTTCTATACACGGATTTACACATGTATGATTCATTGTCTCTGTATTTGTGTGTGATGCAAAGTGCTCCGACACCCTACACTGGTATGAAAGGAACTATGCCAAGGCGGCCAACTAGGGGGCGACGGGCCTATGGCGGGATGTCGGTCCCTGCCCATGGGGCTGGTGGCAGCAGCATATGACGCTGCCGGCACCAGCCTACAAACCATGCACACATTGGTTACCGGGAAACTGGTTCATGCCAGACCCTGTCCCTTTCAAAGCGGCAGCGGAGTGGCGAAGCGGTCTGTTACACCGCTTGCTGTTCCGTGGGATAGAAGCCGGCTGCTGCACTCACGGGGTATATCTTAACCATTTCTTTTGTTTCTCCTTTCCAGGCAGGCCTGCTGCGCTCTGCATTTCCGACATCCTCAAGCCTCGCATTCACCTTCTGATCTCAGGCCAGCAGGGAGCCACATGGGTTTGAGTTCACCCTCGCCTGACCCGTGTTGGAGAGACACGCATGGAGGAGCTTATGGAGGCTACGATGCACAGGATGTATGCCAGGGACTAGTCCATTGCAAAAAGAATAATTGATGGACAGAATGCAGACCAATGTCATACATTCACCCCAGTACAGAGATCTGGGCCCAAATCCATCGTTTTTTTCTCCGCATGCCATTCCAGTTTGAACCCAGCCATATGCACATCAGTCTTGATCCTGTCTATGGCTGAGTTGAAGGACCACCCTCCTGCGGGCGGGCAAGGAGAGGAGGAGGAATTCCCAGGCAGGCAGGAGTGGCCCTTAGGCAGCATTCCCCGGTACCCAGGAGAGCTGGGAGGAAGCACAATAGGAATGGGGGGAGAGGCTCCCTCTGGCCAGGCCTGAAGGGGATGTGCCAGGTCACTGTGGGCTAGGCGGAGGGGGCCAGGGAGAGGGAGTGTGCCTGCAGGGTGCCTGGTACAGTATTGCTGCAAGGTGCTGTGGCGGCAGTGTCTGGGCCCACAGCTGGGGGAGGGGAATCGGGCAGAGCGGCAATGGCCTCTTGGCGGTTGGGAGACTCCAGCGGGAGTACCCAGTCTGCCCGATTTAGTGGCCAATCTGGCAAGCGTTTTAGTGTGGCTTTCAAATTTGGGATGTTAGCTGCTCCTGCTTGGAATTGGGCCATGGCAATGGAAGGTGAGGATTTGAAGAAGGCCAAGAGGATAGTGAGTCACCTAAAAGGGTCCAAGCCGCAAGGGGTCTGGCCATAACGGCGGGGGGGAGGGTTGCACCGTGCCATTGGGGAGACACGTCACAGTAGCTAACTGGGCAGAGACCCAGGGGCCTCCTGTTATGGGCAAGTTCCTCCACGATCCGGCGCAAGGTGGTGCAGCAGCGATGGGAACAGCCCCCAAGCCTAAGATTCTTTGGATATAGGTATGACAAATCTGTTGCCAAGCCAAGCTTTTTGGAAAAGTACAGTCAGGCCGGAATAGTTTGGGTAAGCATACTGCGCCCAAAGTCAAGGAAAAGATTTGCAAAGGGGTGTATGTGGATATCTTGGATTTGCTCCTGGACAAGTTTGACAGGCAGGAATCAAAAAGGTGTAAACAGTGCATGCCTTTCAGGGACTCAGGCCACTGGCCTTACAAGAAGAGTGTGGAGGAGACTTTAGTCAATTGGATTAAAGAGTTTTCCATTTATCAGGCAATCTTAGCAGAGCGTTTCACTGGTTTGGGTGCCCAGCTGGCGTGTTACCAGAACAGGACTGTATGTGCGCACGATGAATATGACGGTGTGGGACGGAGGATGGAGGATTAAGGCAACTGCTAAGTGAGATTGGACGGCCATTTGAGTCAGTACCCCTGGAAGGTTTTGTCTGCTTTCCCCTGGGGGTGATGCCCAAGAAGGACCCGGGCGAATTTGGGTCAATACATAACCTGTCTGCTCCTAGGGAGCAGTCTTTAAATGAGGCAATTATGATACTTTATGCTTTGTCAGATATGCCTTGTTAGATCAGGCGATCGAGATGTTCCAAGAATTAGGGCTGGGTACCCTCCCTGGCGAAGTCAGACATAGAGTCTGCCTTTCTACTTCTCCCCGTGCACCCTCAGTATTTCCATCTGTTAGGCTTTCAGTATGAGGGGAAGTATTATCTGGGTAAAAATGCATGCCCATGGGTTGCTTTGTCTCATGCGCCTACTGTGAGAGGTGCAGTTCCTTCCTCGAGTGGGTGTTCAGGAGAGCGAGACATCGGTGAATGTTGCATTATTTGGAGGATTTTCTTTTCCTGGGCTCGCCTGAGTGCGTAGAGGAGTTGCACTCCTTTTGTGTATTGATGAGTGAGTTGGAGTTCGACTAGCACAAGGCTAGACTATGGGACCGTCAACTGTCATTGAGTTCCTGGGTATTGAACTAGACTCAGATGCTGGGGTGTCACAGCTCCCGCAGGAAAAGGTTTCTGCTTTCTCCCATGCTTTGCAGGACTGTTTGAGTAAGGTGAAAGCCATGCTACATCAGTTGCAGAAGACTATTGGCAGCTCAATTTTGATTTAAAGGTCATTCCCATGGGCCTCCCATTTTCGCGATTCATTGCACAGGTAATGTTGGGTTTGATGGCGAAGCACCGCCACACCAGATTGTCAAGCAAGGTGCATTCAGATATGCATATTTGGCTGGCATTCTGGCGAGATTTCAATTGCACATTGGTGTGGCCCAGCCCCGTCAAGACCAGTGAAGAACTGGGCCTTATTACGGATGCAGCGGGTAGCAAGGGTTTTCATGCCATCCTGGGCCCGGCATGGTGTGCGCTGTGCTGGCCTCCTGCCTGGGGAGTCAGGCCTGATTGCCAACACAGGTTTTTTTTAGCTTGTTCCCATCCTGGTGGCATTGTCCATATGGCCGGACCTGCTTTGCAACCAGTCAGTCATGTTTTGGTCTGACAACATGACAGTGGTATAGTGCATTAACCAGCAGGCTGCCAACTGTAAAATGATACTGAGGTTGTTGAAGGAAATTGTGCTCCAATGCATGAAACAGAATCTATTGTTTAGGGCCAAGCATATAGGTGAAACTATTCTGGCCTGTGGCGGTGAGGTCATGATTGGTGGGGCATTCACGGTACACAAGCAGTGAGGCCATGCACCAAGGGACGGGCAAACACAGGAACAGAAAGGAAAGCTCACAAGTTAACAAATAAAAAGCAAGCAAATGAGAGTGACAATCAAGTCAAGTAATGGTAATCAATGGGTGGGCTCTGAACGGCTAGGGAGTCGCTGATGTCCCAGGAATGTGAATACTTACTATTACCCAAACCCCACAATATTGCAACAAGCCCATTTCTTATTTATTTGGAATAGGGATCGTAAGACCTCTGGCTGTATTTATTATCATTTCACACACTATTAAAAAAACACAATTTATGCCTATTTTACACAGTAACCACATTATCTACATTTCAGCTTACAATTGTGATCTAGCCTCAACAAAGACTCTAGTACATGGGAATCACCTAACCATAATTAGTCTGTTCATGTGTAACCAACAAAAAATATTCTGTAACCATTCGGAGTGAGATCAAGATTGGCTCTGCCGGAGGCAAGATATGGACGCTGCGATGATTGCAGAATGGGCAGTGTTTCGAAATAGAGGTTGCCCCAAGAAATGGAATAGGATCTGGGGGGCGTGGAATAAATACAGGGGGAACATTTGCGACCCACCTTCTGATACGGACAGCTCTAGCTCTGATACGGAATAAAGCTTCAAAACTTTGATTTTGGTTACCAACCCATGTTTTGATTTGTAAAAAAGATTGCTCCTGTGTTACAGATGTGCTCTCGCAGGTTTCTGTTGCCGAACTACGATGCCTAAATTATTTTGGGTTTATATGTGTCACTGTATCGCATTGTTTCAAAATGCCAATAAAAATTATTTCAAAATATATATTAAAAAAAAAAAGATTGGCTCTGCCCGTTCTTTTTCCCCTTCGGGGGCCCTTCTTATTGGATGAGCCCACTTTCCCTCTCCCCGCCCTACAGGGAGGTCTCCAACCTCTCCAAATTCTTATGAAGGGGCCCAGCTGACCTTAGGATACCTACCGTGGGCACCCCCTACACCCAGGGGGTCAATGGATGCAGATGTTAAATTTGGCTAAACAGGATGCCGTAAAGGGCTTGAAGTGTCCCCCCAATCTTGACCTCACCCACAAACTTAAATACGACAATTCAAGAGAAGAAAAATACAGTTACTGTCAAACCAAACTAGAGAACAAAACCCATGATTAAACACCACACTTATGTCATGATCCATCAAACAATACATATTTGTTATCATTAAATAAAAACTCTTCATCGCCCTAAACCCCTATGAGCACCCCATGTGGGCCCCTTGCTCTGAGTTTGGTAAGTGGGTAAAACTTGAGCCCGCGCGGCTCCCAGTAAGGCAATGCAATGTGAGGGGGCCCACAACCTGCCGCAAACAGCATGTGGGTATCCGGGGCAATGGAGGCGTCCAGAAAAAAGGCAACCGTGTCTTGCCGCAAGCAGGATACAAGAGACCTGCTCGCTGCCGCTTAAATAGGGGCGGGATCAACACCACCTGCCCGGGGCAGCGGGTGCGCAAACCAATCTGTGCCTTCCCCAGCCGGAAGGACAGGGCAGCCACGCCCCTTCCATCCCGCTGGCCCCTGGCTCCCCATCATATCGACAGCTCTCCCTATGTGGGGAGAGCCTCTGTTAAATTCCCTGCAGGCTGACAATAGGTCTTTGAACAAACAGACAGCTGGCGCTGTCTGGTCGCTGAGAACTAATGAGTGTCATTGAGTCTCACTACACTCAGTGACTCACAATACGTCATTTCTAGGGGTTAAAAAAAATACTGCAAGCTTAATGCAGTAATTAATACTATGTTATTATCACGTTACTACACACAAAACCAATACTGAACACTAATATATAACACCACAACCAATGGCATTCTCTCATCTATTTATATCAAAATTAGAACCATTAACCTTTGTTCTGCAAAGCGGTCTGGAACATCGACAAGAGCCAGGGAAACACTGCAGAAAGGCTGCAGTACAATATTATAAAGGGAAGATCGAGTAGCACACCCAAGGGAGTCCTCACTACCATGCTGTGGGCCCTGTTGCAGCTTTGAGTGTAATGTATACATGTGAGATATGTAAACCATGTAGCACAAAGGGATACAGCCTTTACGTACTGTACGGGTATCTTCTCAAGTTATCTGCGTTAAGGTACGCAGAGGAAAAGAATTCCAGTGCTTTGCTATTAATTTTAAAGAAACGTATTAACCAAGCTTTTATTTTGGTAAATCAGGAAGTACATATACATACGCATATACATAAACAATCGAAGAAGACGTAGTTTGAAGCCAAATTATTGGTTTTGTTGGAGATGCAGTCAGTGAGCAGAGGAGCACAGTCCAGGGCTGATTACAGCAAGAAAATATATTTCTAAGATACACAGCTGCATTGTGTTAAATTAACAAAGGCGGGAAGTGGGGGAGGGGCGCGCGCATCTGCGTGCCCGCGACCGGTCTGGTGTAGCAAAAAGGGGCAAAGAGACTGGGGTCTGAGTCATGTCTTCTCCTGTCAGATACCTTCTGACAGTGATGAGTTTTTGGATACCGAGGCAGTAGCCTCATTACTCCATATTCATTTAGAATTTTGTAGTCGCTGTTTAGGTTGTCTTATTGGTGTGTGACGCTTTGTCACAGTTGAGGTTGTATCACATGGTCAGCTCAGTGATGGGCCGCTGGTAGCGGTCAGTAGAGTTTGCAGATATGTCAGCATGTTTCCTCAGAGAGTTTCGTCTTTGTCCGTCTAGAACCTTCTGTTAGTGTTGAGGTTTGGGTGCTTGCCGAGGCTATTATGCCATCGGGCAGCGGTGAGTTGTGTATCTGCCGGCGTTTTGCCTTCAGGCAGTGATGAGTTTTTGGATGATGCGTTGCTGGTTCAGTTTCGCAAGGTTAGCGCTTCAATGGGACGCGGGTAGCGGTCAAATGGGTTTGTAGAGATATCTGCAAGTTTCCGGATGAGTGGGTTTTCTTTTTGTTCCAGTCCATTGTAGAATTTCCTGTTGAGTTTGAGGAGATGATCGTCCAACATCTCAATGCCCAAGTCTCTGTGGAGGTCTGCTGTTCGTGTGAACATAGGTGCACCTGCTGCAATCCGTAAGGCCTTGTTCTGTAGTCTCTGCAGGTCTTCCCGAAGCTGCGGGCGGCAGCCACTCCAAACTGGTGAAGCGTATGTCATAGTTGGTCGAATTATTGCAGTGACTACCCGCACCTTGCTCTGCATGGGCATCGACTTAGTCTTCAGGAGTGGGTATAATGCAGCCAGTTTGGATGCTGCTTTCTGGCAGGTCTTCTCTATGTGGTTTCTCCAGCTGAGTTTAGAGTCCAGAGTCACCCCCAGGTAGGAGCTGCTGTTTTCCCATTTGACCTCGTCCCCAGAGACTGGGGTCCCTGCCCCAAGGACCTAAATAGGTCACCAGTCTCCGCCCCCGGCCCCACTGGAAACGAGTCACTGGATACGCCGGAAGTACTAAGCGGCCGGCCCTCCCCCTAGGGCCGCCGGGACTCTAAACGAGGTAGGGGCAGGGGCCGGGTCCTAAGTGCGCGCTCGTTTAGGCTTGCGCTTGTCATTGTATGCCTCTTTGGTAACATACAGTAACAACTTGTTTTTATATAGCACTTCATACTGCGATGTTGCCATTTCTAAGCACTGTAACTATCATGTCGCCAAATAATCCATAAATCAGTAACCGAAAAAGACAGGCATTGACATAAAATTATAGAATACATATTTTCATCTGGAACACAGCAGGCAGCAAATTCCGTTTACAACTTCCCTTTATCACTCAACGTTAATTAAACTTCCTTATTCAGAACACTATAGTAAATGCATGAGATCTCAAAAGCACAACTTTAAGAACCTTAACAAGACTAAATCAACTGGAAAAAGGAAGCAGGGATCACTAACATATTACCTATTTACCTCTAACCTTGGGTTCCAGAGTAGCGTCCTACTCGCCGCAAAAGCCTAGTCAGGGGTAGTAAGTTCTACATAAATACAATTTAGAATTACATGTTTAAGGACGCAAGGGTAGATTTAAAAGCCCCGTGCGCCACTTTTGCGTCACTTTTAACATGGGAGAAGTGACGCAAAAGGGGCGCAAGGGCCTGTAAATCTGGACCCCCTCCCCCCCCACACTCTCCCTCTCCAGGATGGCGCCGAAGTAGACTGGAGGAATGCAGCCAGTGGAAGGGATGAGACTGCTGCATTAAGTATGCGACGAAGGTCGAAAATGCACCCGGCCCCATCCTGCCACTGCGCACAGCCAGGGCTGCCATAAAGGACATTCCTGGGACGTTCCACGGACACTGACCCAGTCACCATGCAGCACCCATCAGCCAAACACCAGAACAATGTGAAACTTCAGCAGACTATAATTATTCGCAGTTTATCTGCGGTCAAACCTGCAATTGTAATCAATCACTCATTCGGTCCTCGCCAAACCCTCCATAAAACTAAATAGTATGCGGCCCTGCTGGATTCCACACTCCTAGGAGTGAAGAGTAGGCTTCGCTTCACAGCACTGGCGCCGTGCGAGGGGTCCAAGTGTCGGGGTGTCTGCTAAATCAAAACATCGTGAAATGCGTGAGGAGTGGGGGATTTGGTCGAGGGGACATTTCACACTTGGGGGTGTGAAAAGAGTCTGCAGAGTAGCAACAGATCTCCTCAGTGAAAGCAGTTTGACACCTAAAGAGACAAGAATCAGGAGGGTTGCTTAATTGATGTTTTACCTAAATGGCATTTGTTTACCTGCAAAGGCACCCTCTCAGACACTGTTGGCAAACCCTCACCAGGTCGGTTGTCATAACACTGCCCCAGGAAGCACGGTAGACACAGGCAAGGGGGCCTGCAGAAGGTGAACTCACCGACAACAGTATGTGTATCAGAGGTGAGCAAGCGCGGGCAAAGCACTCTGCAAGAGGGTAAGAACTGCGGGAGAGAGGGTGGGGGGATTTAAACTGATGACGAGAGAGTTACATACATACCGAGAGAGAGATTGACAGAGAGAGGCTACAAGGAAGGAAGACATAAAGAGGGATCAGGATAGAGAAAGAGTGGAGAGATAAAATAGAGAGGAAATTAAACAATTAGCCAAAGAGTTAGAAAAAATAGAAATAGATATAAACAGACAGATAGGAAGAGCATGATGGAGTGATAGAGAGGGATAATGGGGGGGGGGGGGAGGCGAGCAAAAACGTGAACATGAACATAAAAAGCTATAGGGTATGAGACAGAAATAAACACAAATGGATGCGGGGAGTGCCACATAGAGAGTAGGGAAGAAAGCGAAGGTTGAGAGAGAAATAGATAAGAGAAGCACACTACGAGATAGTGAGGCCATAAAAGAGCCTGCCACAGTACATATATTATCAGAGAAAGTGAGACTAACGAAGGAAACGTAAAGTCTGTACAAAGACAGGCTGAAGAGATGAGAGATAGGAGTGGAAAGGGACAGATTCTTGAGGGAGGGCGGGGCAGTGAAAGAATCAACCGATTAGGAGCAGGGATAGCAAAACATACGGGTTAACAATTGTCACGCACAATAGGCTCGTCGCCTAATCTGATTTTTGGGGGAAGACTCGATATTGTGTTCATATTTTGTGTGGCCTGTCCTCATTTTTCACCTCATTCCCTCCATGGAAACTTTATTTTCTACAGTTGGCTCGAAACGTCCACACCTTACGAGCACTGTCTCTTTTGATAGGCGTGAAACGCGGGACCTTGAATCCACACGTCTTTGCTCTATCCGACCCCCTCCCCCCATTCCTCACCCTCTCCAATCCTCAACCACCCCCGGGGCGCAGGGACTTCCGTCAGCTCCCCTCCTAGTGACGTGCCCGACGGCGGCTCACACGCTTATCACGAAGCGACGGTGGCCGGCACGCTTCCCTGGCTGGGCGGAAGTGGAGCACGCTGGGCCCGGAAGAGCGCCTGGCAGCAGGCGATAGTGAGTCACGAGACCTCAGAGCGGTGATACCGGGCAGTGAGCAATGTGTACGGAGGAGCCGCGTTCCAGCACACCCGTGACGTCAGCAGGTCACTGACTCACCCACCGACGCGCAGTACCGGTGTCAGAGAAACAGCACTACTATCTATCTCTGTTACCTCACAAGACCAGCAGCCCGTCCACGGAAACTCTCAGCCTCTCTCGGCCCTTGGACTCGCGATCAGGAGTTACAGCGTTGCACCCGCGATGATTTATTCCAGTCTTTTTATTAGCATAGTGACGTGACTGTATCAAGTATGGTATACGCGTTTTAAACGTGACCTCACTGTTTTGTTTATCATCAATGTTAAACTCACCTGGTACCTCTATTCTGCTTTTTTAGGTTCAGACAGTAAGCGGTGTCACCCATTGACTATCTGCGAACCTCGCAGAATGTTTCACTGACCAACCATAGAGGCAGCACAAACCGCACCAGAACGCCGAACTCAAAGTAAAATAGCAAGCCCCTGTGGGAATTATTCAGGCGCATTCAGGAGTCATTGGGGCTTCAAATGTAACTATCAATTGCAGCCTTTTACCACTGGTGGCCTAAGGGTTTACCTCACTGTTCGACCCAAAACGGACACAGAGTACACTACACGACTTTAGCCCTTTGGTCTCTGGGCAGCAAAGACAAGTAGCCCAAGGCCTTCTCAGGGAGGCAATGTGGGATAAAACTCAATTCAACATCTAATCACAATTAATAAATCATTGTTTGATTACTGAAGGAGAAAAACACTTTATTGCCGACACACAGCTAAAACCTACACAGGAAATGAGGTGGGCAAAAGAACACAATGCACATAGTTATCGGCAGGGAATAATTCTGTTTTGGAGTTATTCCAAGGTCCTCCACCTGTAGTAAGACAGAAATCAGTTAATAATAGAACTATGCCATCCAAAGGCTGACAAGCACTATCACCTCCTTCTATCCCATGCTGAAGTTCTGTCACTGCTAATGTAGATAAGGTGTTGTCGTTCTTATGTAACCTGTGTATAGCTGCCTCGTATTAGTTATTGTGCTGCTCCAACCTTGGTTGTGCAGAGTACCCCTAGGATGTAAAGCACCACCACACTGATGCACTGGTACGTAAGGAGGAGACACTGCTCCAGCTGGTGTGTGGACTCTGGAGAACAGCTCAACAGACTTAGCCCCAGCCCCACTGGCTCTCACAAAGGACCCCAAGGTGTCAGTTTATGTGCAGGTTCGACTCTTCACTTCTGAAGACGCAGCGCAGCAGAGGCCCACTTCTACAGAAGCTGCACATGGCATACTCAATGCAGAAAAATACATTTTTGTTGTTGGATCCCTTAGGCCCAAATTCAAGCCAAGTACCCAAACAACATCAGAGTACACCCGGATCAGAGCAGTGAGCTCGATGGAGGGTCTGGGATGCGCAACTGCATATTGTGGTTGAGCATTTCTTCTAGCACCAAGCCATCACAGGCACTTATGCTTCTTTACATGGAACATTGAATGCAGTTGGAATTTTATTTAGTGCCAAGCTGTCACAAGTGCTTCTGCTTCCTTTGATGAAACCGACAAAAGATTTTCCTTAGCATCAAGCCATCTGAGCCACTTCTGCTTTGTCAGGGAGTGAGCTGCTTCGCTGTGGGCATACTGCAGGTGGACCTGGGGCACAACGTTTCACCACATGGACTGGCGGTGCAGATTGCAGAGCAAACACAAGATGATGATGGACGAAGCGCTGAAACTTTTCAGACACTCACCCCAGTCTTAGATCTGGGTTGAGCCCATCATCGATGTTTAGCTCACTTCGCCACCTCAGTTCAGACCCAGCTATATGCAAATCAGTCTTGACCATGTGCCTCATGGAACAGTCCAGCCCAAACTGCCAAGTCAGGTCTTCCCTGGACCGGAAACAAGCATCCTGGGACCGGTTTCGGGGTAACACCCCTCATCAGCCAGGCTAGCTTGAATTCATGGCAAAGTGTGCAAGGGACCCACGTCTGGGCATACCCTGCCAACTTAGCGCGAACAAAGCAAACACAAGGAGATGATGGACGGAGCGCCAAAACTTTTCAGACACTCGCCCACAGCCACAGACCTGGGTTGAACGCATCATCGTTCTTTAGCTGACTTCACCATCCCAGTTCAGACCCAGCTACATGCAAATCAGTCTTGACCCAGTGGCTCATGGGAACAGTCAAGCCAGAACTGCCAAGCCAGGTCATCCCTGGACCAGAAACAAGCATCCTGGGACCGGTTTCAGGGTAATGCCTTACCTGGGCAACTGCAGGGCAACGCTCTGCCCTGCCTCCGTGCTTTTCAGACCTCTCCTCTTCGAGCAGCATATTATGTGGATTGCTTGAGTACCCTCTCCAGCTGTAAGTAGGCTCCTTTCTTTAAGGTGATTGCAAGGAACCTCTTCCTGATGGAATGCAGAACTTTCCAGGTTCCTCTTCCCGAACCTGGCAAGGGAAGTTGATAGCTAGATACCCCAAAAATGATATCCAAAGATCTTTTTTGGTCTCTGCTTGTGTACAAATTGGCAGAGTGTGTGTTTTTCACACCTCCAGTTCTGGAACTGATATTTTAAGGCAGTTACTGACTTGCGTATTCCTTCTAGGCTGGTTAAGCCACCGTTTTTGTCCTGTGGTTCAGCAAAAAGGTGAGGCAGGGTTGGGAGCTCCTTGTCAGGGTAAGCTAAACAAAAAGCACAAAAGATAGAAAATCCTCTCTTTTCAGCAACCTCCTACCATGGTGGAGGAAAGGCTTCCATAGAAGAATGGAGCAGGATTGGAACAAGGGTCTTCAATGGGAAGCTAGAGGCTGGTACATGATAAAGGACCTCAGGAATGCTTTAGAGATAGCCTCTTTCCAACCTTCATATTATGTACCACTGAAGTGCAGGAAACCAAAATAAAGTCCTGGGCTCCTACAGTCAAGCATAGCACATGTATCTACACATAATCATGGATGTGACATCAATGTTCCACATGGATGGACGGAAAAACCCCATTGCAGTGGACTGTCAGACCAATTTAAAGAGGAAAGGCCAGTAGGCTAGACACTTACCCTGGCAGGTATGAGGTAAAAAGACCTGTCCTGCAATGTACTCTCTTTTTTCCATCACTGCCAGCCATCCACAGCACTGTGAGCTGACAATAGTCATGCTCTTTAAATGACCACATAGCTCAGTTCTGGATTGTACAGAGTGCACCATCTCTGGAGTCATGTAGGGGACCTCTTCTATATTAACACCCCCATACTGGTAATCTAGTCCCCTGAAGAAACCCAAGAACATACTTAAAGTTGACACGTTCAAACATTTACTACTTTTATTACTCAAAAAGACATCAGCACACAGACGAACCAGCGTTAAGAAGCCAAACTGGGAACTTTACTATAACATAATGGACACAAATTTTGTTATATAGTTGATAATTTTTAATCAAAATTATGTAAAATAAGAAGTGATGTTCAATTGCAACTGAGCTTAAAGCGTGAGGGCTTAAGTTTACCTTGTAGCAGTGACCAATGGGAAAGAAAGCTGAAGGATGAGGCACACCTCAAGTGAAAGGAGCAGACGAAGTTGCTGCTGCTCTTAGCAGATTCTCTATTTGATGGTAGTTTAGGGTGCTCTGGCTATTGAAGTTAGTCTCTGAAGTAAAGTAATGAAAAAAGGAAGGAATAAGGGCATAGCAGGAACTAGTAAGGTTACGAGAGTGACAAGATTAAGGGAGCAAGACTGCCAATTTCTAGAAGGCATTACTGGGGTAAAGAAAGTTGGGCTAGCTAGGACAAGTTAGAGAGTAGGGAGAGTAAATTATGGTTTAGCCACAGAAATAACGGAAAGACTGGGCTTAGAAGAATATAGTTGTAATAGGTCAGGGTAAGTGATAAATGGGGTTGCCAAGGGGTGACAATGGTATTTAGGGCAAGGAAGGTAAATGCAAGAAAAAGCAAATGGTAACTTTGTTAAATGAGGTTGCAGCCAGGGTAGTCGTTCTCCTACATTGCTGCTAAGACCTGGAATGAACTCCCTCAACACATCAGGACTGCCCCTTCATTACTCAACTTCCGCTAGAGACTGAAGACCTGGCTGTTCAACTAGGAGCTCTGCTCGACCTACGTTGCTGCTCCAGCGCCTGTATACACTCACAGGTGATAAGCTGTGCCCTAAGTGACCTGACTGGTACAAAAGGGGGTGGTGATGGACGGGGCATCTGAAACAATCAAACACTCACACCCAGTCAACAGATCTGGGTTTAATCCATCACCGTTCTTTAGCCCACTCTGCCACCCCAGTTCAGACATGGCCATATGCAAATCAGTCTGACCCTGTGCCTCATGGGAACAGTCCAGCCCGAACTGCCAAGCCATGCCTTCCCTGGACCGGAAACAAGCTTCCGAGGACCGGTTTCTGGCCTTTCAGCTGTCTTCAGCCCGGTTTGCTTGAATCCAGTGGCAAAGTGAGCAAGGGACTCACGTCTGAGCATACCCTGCTAACTTATGGCGAACAAAGTGGTACAAAAGGGGGTGGTGATGGACGGGGCATCTGAACCAATCAAACACTCACACCCAGTCAACAGATCTGGGTTTAATCCATCACCGTTCTTTAGCCCACTCTGCCACCCCAGTTCAGACATGGCCATATGCAAATCAGTCTGACTCTGTGCCTCATGGGAACAGTCCAGCCCGAACTGCCAAGCCATGCCTTCCCTGGACCGGAAACAAGCTTCCGAGGACCGGTTTCTGGCCTTTCAGCTGTCTTCAGCCCGGCTTGCTTGAATCCAGTGGCAAAGTGAGCAAGGGACTCACGTCTGAGCATACCCTGCCAACTTATGGCGAACAAAGTGGTACAAAAGTTGGTGGTGATCGACGGGGCATCTGAACCAATCAAACACTCACACCCAGTCAACAGATCTGGGTTTAATCCATCACCGTTCTTTAGCCCACTTTGCCACCCCAGTTCAGACATGGCCATATGCAAATCAGTCTGACCCTGTGCCTCATGGGAACAGTCCAGCCCGAACTGCCTCCTTCTTTTACTAAGTGACCTGACAACATAACCTAACATAGTGAATGAATGAATAGCTTGATTAATAAATATATCAATCTATGAAATATTTAGTGAAGAATTCCATCGATTTACTCGCTTTTATTTACTGTACAAATGCTGCACAATGCATTTATGATACAATCTATCAAAATAAAGCAATAAGAATAGAATAGAATAGTCAAAGAATTGTACAATAATGCTCCTCATAAATCCTTTTAGGGCTGTGTGACTTGGAGAAGTTGGTGGAAGTAGGTCTTAGTAAAGTTGAGTTTTTTTTGTTTTTTCTTGAAGGTGTGGTAACATGTTTCAGTGATGGGGTTTAGCTATCAGAACCCATGTGCTAACCATGAATAAGTCGGAACTAGGATTGGAATCGTGCAAAGCAGAATCAATCAGTCATTGGGGGAAGGGAGTAAATTCACATCAACAGTAATGATTAAGTAGGTGAAAGGAATCCAGGGTGATAATGAGCTAGGCAGGGCAGAGTAGGCGTTATTGTGCGAAGTGGCAGTAGCTTAGGTAAAGTGGGTGTAGTGAGGGTCAAGTGTAAGCATAAAATGTTAAGTTGGGGGTCACCTGCATAAGGCAGAAGCAAAGGCACCATTAAATGGCGGAACCAGGTCTTTGGGTGCTTTATTTGCAAAAACCAACTGTGGAGGTAAGAACAGAACTTACTAGAAAGCTGCCGGATATCCTCTGACACTTCTCCAAAGTACTTTACATATTCTCAAATATTGCAGCTATGTTCGCATTTTCTTGCTTAACCTCAGACATTTTCCAATGATATCGTCCCAGTTTTCTCTTAAAAGTTTTCTCTTACAAGCCAAACACCAGCTGGGAAAACACAGCACTTTGTTTTATACTGCCTCTAAAGGAACACTACTCTCTGCAGAGTCACCACGCTGCAACTCTGGGCAATAGCTTGCTTAGTCTCCACAAAGGCCCCAACAGCGCTAGGGATGCCTGGTTGCACCCTGGGGATGCCCAGGAGTGGACATTTCATGGGGAAAAACCAGGAAGGGTTCCCTAGCGGTATGAGTACAGCGCCAGGACTCTCAGGAGTATCAGTGCGCTTTACAAGTACGTCTACATTTACATTTACATTTACTTTGCGACCTAGAAAACATACTGGCAGGTTTCTGACACAATCAACCATCATACACGCCTGAAAATGTTCAATTGTGGAGTCAACTATGGAAACTCCTTCTGAATAACCTTCTGAATAATAATGAACCTAGAACAAAGTATGTTCTGCGGCAGGGAAAATCACCGGTTCCAAGCACTCAACCTGATTCTCATGTTCAGGAAAAAGTTCAAAGGTCATTCAATTTGCTCAAGCAAACAGTGTATACTGGAGAAATAAGCAGAATATGTTACAGTAGGCTGGGTATAAAGTTATGAGAACCAAGCAACCTAAAACAAGGTCTTAAAAATATACACTCTCGTAAAACTCAGATGACACGTTAGGCCATGGCGAAACTGTATTCAATTATACCTTTAAATCAGCAATTACAAAGCAACGTGACGGTGGTTGAGCCTGTATAATGAACAGTTGATCTTCCCACATCTATTTTAATTAATCAATCACTTTAATTTTGGGTTATCAAGACATATAATATATGCAAACATGACAACAACACGTATTCCAATTAATAACTAATACAAATTCAACAGGAACTTAATCATAATAATATGAGTGAATATATTAGCTAATTGGCTATTTGAACTAAAAATACAGCAATATGGCACATTGGAAGACTAAAATAGACCGCAGGAGATAAAAATAGTTACTTTTCAATGGCAACTTTTATCTTTAAGTTAACAACAAATAGTACATTCATCCTACCAGGGTTTAATGTTTTGGGCAGGTAGTTCGAAATACTCCAAATCATTTGGAAAAGCGCGAACTATAAGGCAGCGCGCCATTAGGACGCGGGCCCCCTGGATTCCGGCCATGCCCTCGTGGCTCCTGGTTGAGGAATTGGTCGCTGCGAACGGCGAGAAGTACTTCCGGGGCGAAATGGACGTCACTTCCTGCCGGGGCTGGTAATGGGGGGGCGAGGGGGTGAGAGGGCGGAGGAGCTATTTAGGGCCCGTTGCCCAGGCCCTCGTCCTCTCTTCCTTACAGTGCCGGCCTCGTGTACAGTGGACTATGTGAATCTCCCACCCACCCATCCCTAGAGGTAGAGGTTGGTAAGGTGTAGGAAGTTGAAGTAAGAGTGGTGTTAAGGAGGCCACATAAATTGCATTACACGGTTAATGGGAGTCCTCCTGCATACTCCCTAGGCCAGCACTGAGGGGGAGATACGGTAAGCTCACCCCAGAGAGAATGGAGACACCGGCTGGGGGCAAGGGCGCCAGTTTACAAACTAGGGCATGGGGCATCAGCCCCCGGTTATTCCCTACGAGCCCTGATGGGCAGCCTGGTGGTGGGAGGGGTGGGCCCCTCAGGTGGCGGACAAGGACCAGATGGCAGGGGCTCACCTCTCAAGGACGCAGGTGGTTTGCACCTTGTGTGGTTCTAAGTTTGGGGAGGCGAGCCAGAAGGCCCCTTAGTGCTTGAGCGATAGAGAACATTCTTTGTTGATAAATTAAGTTCTGTCATTTCTGCTGATAGATTATGAAGTTATGGTCAACATAAATGAAAATATCGTTCAGCGATCATAGATGATAAATATATGTTGTATGAAATGTGAATTTTATTGATGATATATTGTCATGTTTATATGTGTTGGTTTATAATAAACATGGCCTCTTTTACCCACGGCTCTGGTCATCAAGTCTTGATTTGTGATTTCTGATGGGGGCGGAGCCGGAAACAACGTGGGGCGTCCGGGTCCTATGGATTTCCATTCGAAGTGCCTCAAAATTCCAGTACTCAGATTATTAATCACTGGTTCATGCGTGCACTTGAACATTCACAAGTAATCGGCGTAGGCAGGTTAGCCCAGCACCATGTGACTCTGGGCAATAGCTCGCTTAATCTTCCCGACGGCCCCCCAGCGCCTAGAGACCCTTACGGGTGATTGTGCGCTTAAAAAAAAAAAAAATGAAAAAAAAAGAAAAGAATTAAGATGTGGACCCACATCTCTACCATATCCAAATAAGTGCATAGCTCTAAGCTTGCCTCTTTGCCAGTATTCTGTGTGTGTGTATGTGTGTGTGAAGGAAACCAGCCACATTTTTAATAGCTGAAATGTAATATGTATTGTATGTTATGTACGTTTTATACAAGACACATTAAATACAACTGTTTATGATATACAATTATATACGTTTTTTTACAAAACACAATTATATACCATATTTGACTGCTGGAAAAGCATTTCCAACTTGCAAAATGAGTTTAGCAACACAAATCGGCTTGAAAAATATCACCAGTTCTTTTAGGGGACACGCTACTTTAAAAAAGTTACCATTTTGAGAACGCAGATGCAGGGATAGGGATCTGCTGTTCCATGCAGGCCGCCATCATTGTGTTTGAAGCTAATCATAGGGACTCAATGCCGGGCAATGTTGAGGTGGTTAATTTCCAAATGATGGAAATGTGAACACCAAGAGTCGAATAAGCATCATCACTCAAGGTGAGTAGGGAATCAAATATTCAGCACCAGATGCTTTATCTGTGTGACAGCTGTTGCTGTGTCAAGCCTTTTATTTTTCTCGTTGCCTCACATGTGGTATTGCACATCGAAAGACTTCATTCTACTGTGTTAGGTCTTCTCTCACATGTGCGCCCACCCTCTTCTTATTTTAGCCCACATCATATTGTGACAGTGTTTTTATCTGTCACAACTAGCTTCTCTTTTGGCATATTTGCTTGTTAATTATCTCTTGGGATCTCGTTCTGTTTCATCACTGCCTCAACTACTGACTCCCTGTTACAAGTTTTAAAGAATGCTATAAGTTGCCATTCCCTTATGGTCATGCGGATGGTCAAGTCTGGTGTTTCTCTGGCTGTCCTTTTTACATTTTTAATTTTCCTGGATTTAGCAGTTGTATTATTTCTTTTCTACAGATATTTGTTTTAATGAGCGTCACCACCCAAAGCTGTATTACTTCGGTATTACTATATATAAATGTGTTAATTTATTGTATTTGCGTGGCCTGTGCCTAGCCACAGGGGCAACGAAGCACTTCAAATGCATTATGAACTATATATATTAGGGAGGGAGAGGAACTGGGTTTGACATTTACCTATATTTTAAACACATGCATCTTTACTTTTCGGAAAAAAAACAAGTTAGGGTGAGTCCATAAGATGATTCCAGAAATCTGGTGCTTGGCAAGAGAAGGACTAGTTCACTCTTAGATTTTTTTCATTGCAGATTCAGTGGTTTTACTTCTAGTGCCGTTTCTTCTCCAGGCGGGTGTGTTCCTTTTATCCATCAAGCATTTAAAGCCAAGATGGGGGCTATGTGAGTGATAAAAGCCATTTTAAAGCGAAGTCTAACTCTAAGGGAAGCCAGTGGTAGTCTCTCAGACTCGGTATGATATCACATGATTTGTTAGTGCCTGTCACAATACGAGCAGTCTGATGATGTTTGGTTCTGAGAGGTAATTCAACAAGAGGGGTGCTGAACTGTTCCTGAAAGGAGGGGAAAGTTAGGTAAAGCTGGCGTGACTGAAGGTGTGAGTATTACACCTTTGGGCATCCATTTTGTTGGATGTATTTGCCTCACACACCCAGAAGGGTGTCATGCTTCATCATCGGCGGTTGCTCCTCGTCGGGGGGGGGCGGTGCAATCCCCGACGGGCTCACCTCAAAGAGGGGCACTTTGGCGGAGATCTTTTGTATCCAACTGCCCTGTGGTGAAGTGCGGGTGTGTGGGCGGGATAGCAGGTAAGCCTGGTGTGGTGATTAAAATGCAGCAGGGGGTGCCGGAAACCACTTTATTCTGGAGGTCCCCCTACTACAATTAAAACCGTGAAAATAGCTCGCTTGGTGTCACCTCGTTAGGTAGAGTGACCCTAGAGCCTTGAAGAACAAATGGTCAACATGTTTCTCGCAATTGGGTAAATCACCTGCGATTCATCAGGACCTTATAGGAGTGAAAAAAAATAATGATAAAATAACTCAATAACATGCCAGTGTCATGTATGTGGTGTGGGTATATTTTACCTCCGTGGAAAGTCCTATGCCTAATGGTCAGGGTCTAAGAACCACATGAGTGGTCGGCGGGACAGTACATCGGGGTTAAGCCTTCAGGTGTAGCTTAATCAGCCCGTGACCGCGTGGAAACACCTACCCATCTCCGCCGAGCTCGGTTCTGAGAGGTGCAATGGCTGACTTGGGCAGCAAGATAATATAGCATTGTCACCACCTAGACTCAAAAGAGTGGAGGTAGGAAAGGATTATTTTAACTACCTCAGTACAAGGAGTATGAAGGAGCTATGAAGATTCATAGATCGTTTATGGTAAAGTGATGAAGCATGTTAACTTGAGCTGAGGCAGGTGGGATGCCAAGTTCCATTAGCGATTCTAGTCTTTCTTGAACATGGGGCTTTATTTAAAGGAGAATGAGGACGTCCAGTTTATATGTATTTCCTGGAAAAAGTTTAGCATTAATACGTGTGTGTTACTTGAGATTTTGAGTCACTCTTGTGTATCATGTGGATACCGATGAATACAAATAAACGTTTTTATCCCGAAGCACTGAGTCTAGTGGTTCCATTTAAGGATTAAAGAGGGAGGGTGAAAGGGTGGGCCCTTGAGGTACACGGCAATTAAACAGTCAGGATGGAGACCTGAAAGAGTCAACTTTTACCAGTTTGGTTCAAGATGAGAGGAAAGAGGTAAACCATTAAGGTATCTGCTTCACTCCGAGGTAGATACCCCCATGTCAATTGTGTCAAGAATTTGTTTATTTAGCAGGGTCTGATACACCCAGATTTGAGGCGAGAGGGAAATGTGCTTTGTTTGAGAGGGAATAGCTATTCTGAGAACGCTAAAAACATGAATAGCCACTGGAAAACCTAATGGAGTAGATTGGGGTATGGAGAAGTTATGATGACTAGGTACCACTTCCATTCTTTTATTGCTAACACTAAAGTAATAATTCCGTTTTTTAAAAGTGCTAGTGGGCCCACTTGACAACATTATAGTAACCCTCTCTCGCGCCCTCTCTCTCTCAGTCTCACCTGCAGTTTTAGCCATGTCCTTAAAAAACATTATGGGTATACAACATTTATGGAAATGGTACAATGCCTTGCTCCAATCACAAGAGGTTATCAAACTACAGAAACGCCAGTGGTGAGACAGTGGATGCCTCTTGGTTGATCTTGCAAAATCTGAATGCCATCTTTGCCCTGGAGATACTCTGGCGGTGGGCTTAACTGTCTAACATTTCACAGGGTCTGCAGACAACATTTCAGCCGCAGGTATGAAAAAAAGTGAGCTGGATTTCTGGACAGAGTGCTTTTTCTGGATTTAAGTCACTCCAAAAACAGCTGTAGAATCTCTGTTCTTCAGATAGGGACAGTTCAAATTGGCCTAGTCTCATTTACACAGCACAAGGTCTACCCCTAAACCGATCAAAGTAAAATGTGGAAATTAGTTAATTTTCATAAGGGTATGGTGCTTTCTCCAAGTCTAACACCCAGAGTAAAGCCCCATCAGCAAGCTCAATAAGGATTGGCAAAGCCAATAGGTCTCTGGTGTTGGTAAGCTTGCATTTTTTTGCAAACATGTGCCATAGGCATACAAAGGCATTACATGTTTAAAAGTAACAATAACACTGTGTAAGATGACATGTGTACGGCTGCGAAAAAAATGAAGGAAAACATGATCCATAGCAAAAATAATAATAAAAAAAAGAACTTAAATGAAAGCAGAGGTTGGTTCACCGGACGTGACACTAAAGTGGACTACTCTTTTGGACAAGCAAAATGTTGCCTGAAGGCAGTTGACCCATAGCACCATGCAATATGTTGGTGGTGACCGGAAGCAAAAAAAAAAGTGTGTGTGTGTAAAACATGAAGCAGTCGAAGTTGTCTTGAGGCGAGACCTAAAAAATACACTGAGCCTTTCTATCTGTTCCTGTACTAGAATCCTTGAAAGGGAGAGAACTAGAGATTTCTCAAAAGACCACTGCTTCTATTTTCCAGTCCTTCTCATGCAACACTTCAGTCATGGCTGTGTCTCTGCCACAATAACGAAAACGTTCTGGATTTCTGAAAGGATGTTGTGACCGCCTTTCTCCCACAAGAGTAGAATTATATCTGCTCGTGCCCTTTCCTTTCCTCTGAGCCGCCCAATAGATAATGGAAAACAAAATACTCTTCCATCTGGTCTTACACGTTACAGTTGCAGGAGGACCGCACTGTATTTATAGCACTTCCTGTGCACAGAAGCCTTAATTTAAAAGTGGGAGGGATTAACATTCCCAATAATGGAACCTGCAACTTGCACGCCTCTGTGGCTCAACATGGCGACATTTGTATTCTGCATTGATTTACATGTTTTATTTCTAAAGGAGCGAGTTGTGAAAGATCATACTTCATTCATGTGCTTTCTATGAAACAAAGTGGGTCCCCATTAAACTGTACCCAATGTATTTTGCGATCTGGATTGCCAATCATTCAAAAACACTAGCAGAACTGGGCAAACAGCCAAGTGTTTCAAAGGATGTGCCAGTATATTTAATCCGCACTAAAGGTTCCTGGTCTGTGCTTTCAGGGCCACCCAGGTACAGAAACGACAACGAAAACAAGTCCACGTCGAAGTGGCAAAATATTACAGCACACGAAGGAAGCCTGAGTGTACTGAACACTCTGCTGCTTACTGGAATCTCGAGTAATAATAATTGGCAGCAAAAGGAAATTACAGTCCATTAGAAAAAGCACATTATACGCAAAGGATCCTGCTTTGGAAGAGAAACCTAAGTGGCCGCTTTTCTGTGAGAAAAACACACAAAGGCTCACAGACCTCTGCCTAATTAGATCAGATTGCCGAGAAGTCAGCAGGGTACCAGTTGTATGCAGGGCGGCCGAGGCCAAAAGAGGAGGAAATTGAGCAGGTATTCTTTTTGTATTATCCCACTTGCTTTCAAATGTAAATAATTTGGGACTGAATATGTTTTGTAGAAATGTAATTTACAATTTCAGGTGTAATAAAAACATACGCATCCTGTGTTGACAGAGCCAGCACCGTGACAAACTGCTTTACAGGTGCAAATCAACAGAATCAAAATTGTTTGTAGTTTACATTATTTGTGAATACTTCCTACATGTTTCCTTTTTTCCCCCACGCATGCATCTATTTTTATTTATTTTGCACTGTGGCTAAAACTAGAGGTGGGCGAGCCACTGAAAGCTCGAGCCTGATGCCTGGCTCTGGGTCAGCTGAAGGTCCTCTTGGACCCTCGAGCCCAAAACAAGCCAAGCTTTTGCCTGCTACCCACTAACCTGAGACACAAAAACAAAACAATTAACAATGAAGTAAAGAAGGCGAGATAAAGATATACACATCTGTTGGCTGAACTACACAATCTGAAACAAGAAAATCTGGTCTTGAAAGAGTTTCCCCATGTAAGCATACTGTGTGACCCTTGGCAAATATTTTATTGCACCGAGCTTCCTTTTTCTACTTTATCACATATGACAGCACCTTCAAATCCCTAAGTTCAGGATGGGCACTATACAACACCTTTTTGGGGGTTTAAATTGATAGATTTGAATGGTGCTCCGTGTATAGTTGGAATTTAAGCCATATATGTAGGTTGAACACGATAACCGACTTCCCTCTTAATCACTGGTGCAAAAAGAGCAGATGATGGACGGAATGCTGAACCTTCAAACATTCACCACCAGTCACAGGTCTGGGTTTCAATCCTTCGTTTTTTTGCATGCCACTCCATTCTAGTTTAGACCCAGCCATATGAAGATCAGACTTGAATCTGCTGTCCATGGGAACAGTCAAGCCAGGTCCTCCATGGACCATAAACAAGTATCCTGGGACCATTTTGGGGTTTCGCCCCTCATCACCCAGGCTAGCTTGAATCTGGTGGTGTAGCCAGACGTGGGTCCCTTGATCACCGTGCCACTGGCTGGGTCCAAACTGGAGTGGCATAGTGAGCAAAAGAATGATGTATTAAACCCAAATCTCTTGACAGGGGGTGAGTGGTTGAAAAGTTTCAGCACTCCGTCCATCATCTTTTTGTGTTTGTTATGTTGCCCTAAGTGGCCATGGGTATGCCCAGACGTGGGTCCCTTGCTCACTGTGCCACTGGATTCAAGCTAGACTGGCTGATGAGGGTTGTTACCCCAAAACCAGGTCTAGGATGCTTGTATCCGGTCCAAGGAGAACCTGACCTGGCAGTTTGGGCTGGACTGTTCCCATGAGGAGCAGGAATCAGATTGATTTGCATATGGCTGGGTCCAAACTGGGGTGTCGTAGTGAGCAAAAGAATGATGGATTAAACCCAGATCTCTTGATGACTGGGGGCGAGTGGTTGAAAAGTTTCAGCACTCCGTCCATCATCTTGTTGTTGTTTCTTAGTCAGTGGTGGCATTGTCAGCAGGGAGAGAACTATTTCTAAGTTCCTGTTTAAAAGCTACCACTTTTAATAAATGCCTTTCAATGCAGTGGTATATTCTCCAGTACTAAGATACAACACTTCCGCATGTTAAAGAATCTTTAGGAGTTTTTATCATATTTCTAAATAACATTTGTTGCACGATTTAAATGCCAACCATGTTGACGGCTTGGCTCGTTTTAGGGCTCTTAGTGCCCGACCAGACCCGTGGCTTGGCTCTCCCCGTTCATTTGTTGGCACACCTGCTTCCAAAACATACAATATAATTAAAACAAGCATTTACAATGCAATGGTTTCGCCTTTGTTAAAGTTTGAGCTTTTGGTATTGCTTTTGACGAATGGTCTTTTCTAACTTCTTTGAATTATGTGTAAAACGTTGGTGTGTTTTACTTTACACAGAAATATGGAGTGCCTCTCTGGAAAACACCCTCTGCACACGCCCTCTTTACACATGCCTTATCTTCACTTGCCCTCTCTACACATGGCCCTGTGCAGAGAGATTATATGGAGAGAGGCATGTGCAGAGAGGCTGTGTGTTGAGAGGCTGTGTGCAGTGATAGCGCATGTTGAGAAGGCATATGCAAAGAAGAGTGGGGAGGATACAGAGGTAGGGTAGGAGGGCGAAAATGCAAGGAGGAGTGGGAGGTCAGAAAATAGTGGGAGAGCAAGAGAGAGGACAGAAGGGAAAGGGAGGGCAGGAGTAAGAAGGAAGAAGGAAGAGAGGTCAAAAGGAAGAGAGGGCAGGAGAGAGAGGGAAGGCAAGAAGGAAAAGAGGCAGAAGGGAGAGGGAGGGCAAGAAGGAGTGGGAGGACAGGAGGGAAGGTAGGAGTGTGTGAGAGAGGGCAGAAAGGAGAGGGCGGCAGGTAGGAGAGGGAGGGCGGGAAGGAGAAGGAGGGCTAGAGGAGGAGAGGACAGGAAAGAGAGAGAACAAGAGAGAGATGGAGGACAAGAAGGTGAAAGAGAGCAGAAGAGAGAGGTGGAAAGGGAGGGCAGGAGGGAGTAAGAAGGCAGAAAAGAGGGATGGCAGAAGAGAGAGAGAGCAAGAAGGAGGGCGGAGGGAATAGAGTGAGAGAAGGCAGAAGGGATAGGGAGGACAGGAAAGAAGGAGAGCAAGAAGGAGGGCAGGAGCGAGAGAGTGCGAAAAGAAAAGCTAAGGAGTGCAGGATAGAGAGTGAGGAGAAAATGGGGAGGTAGATGGAGAGTGACGCTAGTAATAAACTCGTACCGGTTGTTTAATTCGGAAGACATGCTGATGCAAATGGGACATGTAGTCACTCACCTCTAACAGGTATGTGTCCAATTGGCATAGAAGCTTGAGAAGTGATCAGTGCAAAAGATGAAAATGGTACTGTGGCAAAAGGAATAAACACAAAACCAATAATAAATAACATTATTATGTGTTGGCCTAGGATTGTAAATAAAACAGGCAAGGACAAACTCACCTCCTGTTATAATGTCACAAAAGCAGGTGACACTTGTTCCCAGTGGTTTCAGGGAAAACACAGTTTGCAAGGACAATAAGTGTAAACTGCAACACAAAAAACCATAATGTACACATCAATGAAAACAGCGAGAGGCGGCCTTAGGATTTGTGAAATCAAAATGTCGATCAGAACAGGAAACCCAATATATAGATGACCGGGAGTATAGGCCGTTCTCCCACTCGTAAAAGGATATGGGGGAAATAGCAGGAATTATTTAAGAAAAAATCGTATTAAAGAACCAGAGGCGGGGGATGGCCATAAAACAGAGGAGCACCCCATGATATACAAACAACATACTCGCCCATATAGGTAATGGGACTGTTAACCTCACCTTGCAAGCACATGAATCCAAGATCCAGTGAGTAAATGGAAAAAAGAAGCACTTTATTCAGCTCCTGGGAAGCAATATAAGCTGCCAAGAAATAAGTGAAAAAAATACACGGATTCAGTGATAGGAGATGAACTACGTGAGTGCCGATACAATCTCAAGCGTGATTCAAAGCCAAATCCAAGATAATTGTGTGCCATGTAAAATTATACATTGACAATGATCGATCACTGGTCTAGAGGAACTTAAAAGCACGTAAATGAGATGTCGTACCGACCAACAACGAGTGGGTCGTGAGGCTTTTATCGGGGCAAAAGCCAAGTCAGCCTTCCCCCGAGCCCGATAGACATTAAATAGGCGATACTCCGTTAAGGGTACCTATCACAAATCTTTTTAAAGAGGAAAATCAAGCCCCCTTCTTACCTGGATCCTAAGCAGCGACTCCCGGCATGGTAACTGGGTAAGAGCGAACGGAGAGATCCTGAAGCCACACATTTTTAAAGCCGATGGGATTCCCGCATTTGAAAAGTGCTAATTAGACACGTAAGGAAGACGTAAGCGAATGCCTACCATCTAACAGGACGAGAGTGTACTACTGCAACAAAAAACGGACGACTCGAAAGTGACGGTCATATTGAAACGGGCTCATTTCCCTACATATGGCAGCCATGTTGTAGTGTACACCCAAGTCAAAATGTGCGGCGGCCATGTCATAATATCAAAAACGAATAGCAAGCCAAAATTATAAAGAATGAACATCCACCCAATCAGAAAAAAGTGAAGATAACCGCGGCCATGTAATCACGACCGAAATAATGCCACAATAAAAATATAACGAACAAGAATAGAAAGACATAAATACCGAATATAGCAGCCATATCCCAATGGCTGGGTCAGTAACAATTCCAAAACGCACTCGATTCTGCCCCACAACGGCGAAGGCACGGACAACGGCACAATAACTCCTTGTGGGCGTGTTTTTCGCCCTCTCCCCTTCCCATTGGCTGGAAGGTAAAATTCCAGCCAATGGGAAGAGGAGAGGGCGGGACTTAAAAAAAGACCCAGAAACGCCCCCGAATCGCGTCAAGGCGGGCCCTGAACTGAGTGACGCTCCTCTCCTCCAATGGCTGGCCAGCATTTACGAGGCCAGCCAATGAAGAAGAGGGGCGTGTTCAGGCCCCCATATTACAAACAAAAGATTTCGGCTCCGCCCACTGCTTACGCAGTGCGACGGTAGCCGAAACCTAAAAACAACATGCAATGTTAAAGCAAACTCGTTCTGAAAATACGTGTATTTGCATGATATGTGTAGCTTAAAACGAGCAATAAAGCACCAGAGGGATGTATACATTGAGGGTTTCTGGTGCGCAGTGCAGAAGCAGGGGACACACAACCTGGGAGAGTGGGCTGGTACAGCATCACAGACCATGGTTAACAGTGGAGAGGGGAGGGTGCTTACTGCCTAAAGCTCACAGGGCGGGGAGAGGGAATGGGTGTGGGTGGAATAGGAGGTGTGTGAGGCGTGGTGGGAGAAGGAACTAACTCTTCAGGGGTGGCCTGGCATCCGTGGTTACATCTGACCACCCACCAAGCTCCGCGTGGTGCAGAAACATTATATATTCTGCCCTATGTACAGCTTCAACAGGAAGGCGGCCGAATATGTGCCTGGCTTCCGTTTGCGTGCCTTACTCAATGAGGGCATTTCTTTGCATTTGAAATACACACTAACCGGGTTCATGCCGTGAGCAGCTGGTCTCAAGTGGAGATGGGGACACGAGCACAGGAGGGGAGGAAAATGTGGCCACCCAAGAGTCATTCAGACTCCACCTGGAGCAGCTGTCCGACTCCAGGAATATAAAGGGCAGGGAGAAGAGCTGTGGATTTACTGAAGGACAAGCCTGGTTCAGCCCTGCATAAGCTCACTGTTACCGCATGTTAAAATCGCCACTTTAGCACCTGCAACATTATTCCATTTCCATCAGTGCCCTCAATTACAAAGCAATCCCTACACGCTAGATTATTACTTGGAGTCAATAATATGTGTTACTGTTTCGGTGCTACTCAATTAATCGCCACCCTGTGAAGGATGAATGGCTAAGTCAGCCCACTTGCATTCTAGGTAGTATCTATTTCTCTGCAGCACGCGCATGAACCCACTATATTTCTGCACATATTGCATAGCCGGAGTTATGCTGGAATTATATCAACTCTCAGAATCACATACATGGCTCAACAGCCCTTCTGAGTCACAGACCCAAAGGAACTAATTTAAAGTACGTTCCAGAGTTAAGCGTCAGGTGAATGTATTACATACATGTACAGAAAAAACGAAAGTTGTTAATATGAATAGCTTAGTGTATTTATTCGTTCTTTGTGATCATGACCTTGTGCCTCTTGCTCGCCTCTCCTCTTCCCCACACTATATTTTGGCACAGCTAGCAGGTGGGCCCATACCATGCTTGACACCTTCAGCCAGCCCTGACGTTTTAGCCAAAAATGCTTGGACGTTGAGTTCATACTCGGCCCATGAGTAATTTCAATTACGACGGAGCAATCAGAGTAATTTTGGTAATTCCACGTTACTATTTGACGCGGAATAACAAATTATAACGCAATTACCCCTGCCTGCATAAGTAAGAGTAATATGGGGTGAAACAATCCTACAGCGAGAACACATTTAGCGAGCACACGCTCACTGTTCATGTTCTGCGGCATTTAGTGCTATATCTTAGCGCAAAATGCATTCTCAAGCCCATTTTATGGACACGAGAGGGCATTTGAGGTAAGAAATAGCACTAAACGCAGAATTACTCTTCTTGCGTAATTATGCGGAATCTCACAGAATACTTAGCTAATTCCGTCTGATTATGCTGCACATAATTATGCGACATACACCCACCCCTAATTCACACTTACAATGGTAATAAGAAAATGTCAAGTTCATAATTAAGGCTCCCGGTTTTCCATTTTTACGGATTTTTACAGATAAATACAGACAGAAAAGAATGTGTTTTCTGTCTGCATTTATTTTTAAAAGTGGATAAATACAGAAGATTGGGCTACTTTTAAGTGACTCTGTGCTGTCTTCCATGAATTATGGGCCATCAGTTGAGCAGATGGACAGCATGGGAAATTAAAAAAAAACAGGATGCAATTTCATTAAATAAGCCATGTGTCCACATACTTTTGTGGTATAATGCTAATATTTACCAGTGAATGTTCTGTTCTATAATATTTGGCAGCTTAAATAGTTAAAACAGGCAGACATCAAAGTATGAGTGCGCGTCTATCAGTTAAATAAATATGGAAATGTACAGTTTTACAACTTCATGTATCTGAAAAACACAAAATAAATGTGGATAAATACAGATAATGTGGGCAAAAAATAAAGATGGAAATGCAAAAAAAAAAATACCATAAAACCGGGAGCCCTATTCATAATGCAACGTGTTACCAGCTAAGATGCTAGGACTTCCGGAGTTGTGCAAAAAATAACACCAGGCCACTTGGCAGCCAGGTAATGAGCTGAACTCACCTGCTGCCCGCCCCCATGCCTCTGCAATTTTGATATATGGAACCTGTTCTACATAGTTCTCCTCTAAGTCACCGCATAATCTTTTAGTTTTAATATTTTTATTTGGGGCTTTTGTAAAGGGCTGATAATCAAGCACTGGGTGCGAAGTAGCGAGCAGCACCATAATACAGTTGCTGAAATTGATGTTGGTTAAGCAGTCATTCATTTAACAGCCACGGACAATGCCTGAAGCTAGTCCGCTGTAAAATATGTCCCCAACTAGATGACTTAGCCTTCAAAGTACAAGAGTCTTGAGAGTCTGGCTGAAGAGATGAAGCAGTCCTTTGGCGTCTGACAGGGCAGGACAGAGGCTACCCCAGAGGAAGCCTGTTGTGGAGTAGGTGTGTTTTCCAAATGTCATAGTGAAGAAGTGAGCCTTAAAGGCTCTTCTAAGTTTGCGGCAGTCAATTTCCAGTCTTAGTTGATGAGATAGGGAATTCTACAAGGAGAAGCCCTGGATGAGGAAAGATAGACCAAGTATATCCAGTACCTAGACGGTATGGCTCACAGTATGCACTATTTGGCAGACCTTAGGCTTCTGGTCAGTTGCTAAGGGTCAAGTAGTTCCTTTACTCTATTAATCTACTTCCCTCAGAAATAGGGCTTCATTATGAAATCTTCCTTCCCTCTTCTTTCCTTATTATTGTCTCCCGCTATGGTGTTTCTCTTGCCCATCTGGCTGACCACGTAGATGTTTATTCTCTACTTCTCAGCAATTTCGTCTTGGTTTCTCTTTGTAGATATCCATCACTCTCTACCCTTAAAAATGTAGTTTTTTCTGCAGTTCCTTTTGTACACCTCTCACTCCTTTGGTGTATATTTCTATCACTCTCAGTTTGTGTATAGTTTTCCTCAGTTACTGTGTGTAGGTACTTTTTTTGCTTTACATTACACCTATGTATATGTTTCTTATCCCATAGCCAGTCTCTTTCACTTTTCTTGCACCGGCGAGTAAAGACTTCAAATTTTCAACTGCAATGTCTTGTAAAATATTTTGAGAACAACATGTTTCATTTCCTGCTGTAAAACAGATCTTACTAGGCAAGAAATGATGGTTGATGCATTCACTTCTCTCCATTCCCATTATTATATGGAACACTGTACCCGCATGACACAAATACCCAGAGCCTTAGAAGTGGTCAAACAGGCTGAATCTTAGTGAGCGAAAATTCCGAACACATAAAACAACAATCATGATAAGTGGCATAAAAAACTGATGTAAAAAATGAAATCGGTGTATCCATGAAATGTGTGTTATTTATGTGACTTTTACATAACACTATATACCAAGTGGTTAGAGCAAATGCATTTTACAGGTTCTTGTGCAGAGTGAGCAGGCAGAAATATTGTTCAGAAGAGAGTGGCGGGATCGAGACGAGGAATTTTGGAACTCTTGAAAGGCACGCTGAACTGCGATGGTCTTAACTTGTTTAACCCCTCCCCCGCAGTGCTGGAGGGGAGGGGGGCGCGCACAACGCCCGCATGCTCATGACGAGCTTAGCTTGTCATGAGGCACGGCGCTCCTGCGCTCATGACGAGCTGAGCTCGTCACAGGTGCACTGGCTCCCGTGGAACGTTCAGCACAGCAGGGGAATTCTCTCCGCACCTGAGTGTTCCACGGGCCATGACGAGCTGAGCTCGTCATGAGCACCGGAGCGCCGTGGCTCATGACGAGCTCAGCTCGTCATGAGCATGGGAGGGGTTAATATATAGGCCTGGAATTAGGGTGATCAGATTTTGGAAAACAAATACGGGGATATTTCCCAAAAATAGAAGGACTACAATCAGCTGAAGTGCACAGAATGACAATAAGTCACCAAGGGAATACATAAAATGCAACTTTTAAACCCAACTGTTAATTAAATTGCTTTCTGATAAGAGCTTCAAGGTCATAGAAAAGGCTATGAACCAGCAGCTTTCAGCCTACATTGAAAACAACAACCTGCTAGATGACACGCAGTTCGGTTTCCGCAAACATCATGGAACAGAAACTGCTCTCATCAAAGCAGCCGATGACATAAGAGTCATCCGCGATCAGGGAGGAACTGCTTTGCTGGTTCTCCTAGACTTGTCAGCTGCTTTCGACACGGTTGACCATAAGATTTTGGTCGACCATGTCGAGAAGATGGGCATTACGCTCACGGCTAGGGATTTAATTGCTTCCTTCCTGACTAACAGAACTCAGGCGGTCACAGTGGGCCCTTTCCAGTCAGCTGATTTGTCGCTACCGTGTGGGGTACCTCAAGGCTCATCCCTAAGTCCGACACTGTTTAATATATATGTGTCGGACCTTGCTAGTGTCATCAAAGCACATGGGATGGGCCTAACCTCATACGCTGACGACACTCAGTTGGTGCTGGCTATAAAGGACGATGGACAGAAGGTGGCAGAGAGATTCCAAAGTGGGATGATGGCTATCGGTGAGTGGATGGCAAAGAATTGCCTGAAGCTTAACTCCGATAAAACGGAGGTGGTCATCTTTGGTAATCTCTCTCCAGCTTGGTCGGCAACTTGGTGGCCATCGGCCTTGGGCACACCTCCCAGCCCTACGGTCAAAGTCAGAAACCTAGGGGTTACTTTCGACGACCAGCTTAACTTTATGGCCCACGCAAACAAGGTAGCAGCTAACGCCCATTTCAAGCTGAGAATGGTAAGAAAAATTACACCTTATCTACCAGACTCAGCAGCAAAAACCTTAGTCACCTCCCTAGTGCTTTCAGCGTTAGACTACTGTAACGGTCTGCTGCTCAATGCTCAGAGCAGAGTTACCAAGAAACTACAGACCGTGCAGAATGCGTCCGCTCGCGTTCTGTCAAAAAAACCTAAGTTTGCACCTATCTCAGACACGCTCAAAAGCTACCATTGGTTGTCCATTCACAACAGGGTTAAATTTAAAGCTCTGTGCACAGTCTATAGGTCTCTACAGGATCAAGGACCTCGATTCCTCAAAAACCAACTGATTCCTTATAACCCATCCAGAACTCTTAGATCCACATCTCTCAACCAATTAGTGGTCCAACGAAGTCGAACAGTGTCCTGGGGCGACCGCTGTTTTTCAATCGCGGCCCCTAGACTTTGGAACACCCTACCTAACCATATAAAAACAAGCCCCACACTTCTCCAGTTCAGAAAAAACCTGAAAACATGGTTATTCAATCAGTGATTCTTTTTTCCGCACTTTCTGCTCATGGTGAGACATTGATGCACTTTTTAGCGCCGAGACGCCCAAGGGTAATTGTACGCGCTTTATAAATGCCATTAATAAATAAATAAATAAATAAATAGTCCTCCCTTGGGAAACATAAAAATGTTCCTCTCTCTGTTTTCAGTCGACCCTCTCTGAAAATTGGGATGTGAGCTAAATTTGCCAAATCAACCGTAACTGTCCCAGCAAATCTGGGACACCTGGTTACCCTACCTGGAGTAAGCTTCCGAAGTGGGGAAGATACCCTTGACAAGTTCTCACTGGATTGGGGCAGTTTAATATACAATGTGAAGCCATGCCAGTACTTCCTGGTGGATGATTTCCTGGTTTTGTCGATTTCTTGGCTATCTATGCAAGCTGATTGTCAATTCTTTTTAGTTGTGACCGAGGTTTCTCTATTACCGTTCCACTTCCTAATCGCCCCCTACTGAGTATAATGGGCTTGCTGAAGATCATAAAGTTATTGGGTACAACTACATTACAAAAAACTGTCAAATAAATAGATAACCGATTAAAGTCTTCTCTTCTAATGGTATTTTGCATGGGTCTATGTTCTCTGAATGGGTAAATTGTTGAACTGTAATCTACCTTGGGTGTAAATAAATTGAGTTCTTATATACCTGTAGCAATGTGAACCCTTGTTTTTTATACACTATGAAGCAAATGGACACAAAGTCACGGATCTCCTTCACTGAGTCCTAGTCCCAAGGGAGGTCACAGGACTAACAGTGGAGTCTCACCCTCCTCCCATTCAGAGACGTCACTGTTATTTTTTCCAATAACCATCCCTCCCCATAAGACACTCCCTTCCTGTCCAAGATATGTTCCCCAAATTGAAAGTCTGATGCTTTTCCTGGCCATCTGTCTCATCCATAGAGATTTAGTCTACTACAATTAGGATCCATTGATCCTCTGTCTCCCGGCAACCCTCATGAATCAACAATATGGATAATCTGTTTTTGAGGAAATAACTTAGGTAACAGCCACAAAGCTAGTTGAAGATCCTCATGCTATCAGTGTCATTCCTCCTTCTCATTTTATCATTCTGATCTATCAGATGCTTTCCTGTACAGGAGATGCATGTCTCTGTTGCTTACCTGCCTTTTCCCTTTAGCCATTTATCTGCTACCCATTGAGGAAATTGCCTACTATACCTCCCTGTAGGATGTATTGACTTTGTTCACCAAGCTCCCCTGAGTGGAAGCTGAGTGTATGAGGGGTAGTGCGTGGAATCATGAGGTATAGGGACAAGCAGAATATGTGGAGACCCAAAGGTGTAGGGTGTTTTACATGTTCAGGCACAGTCAGATGTCTACTGTCTCTACTTTCCTGCATGCCCTCCGGTGTTGTTCTCTTACCTGGGGACATTTAGCAGCCATTGTAATCCAAAAATATGTGTCTAGCCTAGATTCACATTAATCTCAATGGAGAAGGACATTTTCTTGTAGTCCACCTTCAATGGATCAAGCTAGTTCCAGCAGGATGGCCTGAGATACACTGGAACAAAGGGATGTAACCAAAGGCATGGCCACTGCAACATACCTCCATAAAAGAGATGGGCAGCCTGACCATCCCCCTGAATCCTATTTTGCGATCTGCGGTCTGCCCAAGAATCAAGAGCTCAACAACAATCCCTGGTTGGTAGGGAGGTTGTATGGCTTGACTACACACCACAGTGGATATTATGGGATGCCTGCTATCCCCAAGGAAACTAGAGTGACAGTGCACCTGTGGTAGTTGTGTGTCCTGGAACAGTATAACACCTATAGGAAAGATGCACTTTGTAATGACTAATTCCTTTCAGACATTTGGGGATAACTTTGAGGTTGAGCGGTCATTTGACTTGGGCCGAACTGCCACAGTTTCGGTCTCCCTTATAAGACTATGAAATAGACTTCAGCATTGATCAAAAGGCCTACTGCTGGTGTGACTGAAAGAAGAAGAAGAAGGCAGAAGACTGACCGAGGCTTGGAATCTGTCTTAATTCAAGCCCAAAATTCCAGGTCCACCAGCTGGCTTTGCTGCTGTGTGGACCTTGGAATTGAATAGTGTCGCCGCAAAACCAGAGACTACTGCCGCTATCCAACAAAATTTGCTGACGTGAGAACAAAGCTCTCACTTGCATCTCTTCATCTTAAAATTACTTAACCAACGAATGTACTTGCAGCATCCACAGGGCAGAATACTTGGATTTAGAATACTACTACCTCTCCTTCTGCTCACTTCATGTGAATGCCATCTATCCCTCACCCTCCTCCCGCATGGTCTATCTTGGAGCGAGATGCAACCAGGTAGCTCCAATGGGACCCTTGACCTGGTACAGTCAGTTTCAGCAGCGCATGTTTGAGCATCGCTAATGTGGGCAAACCATGGCTAAGCATCAGTACTCCGAGTTTTGAGAGAAGGCCAGATATTCTGGTGGAGCACAAAGGCCCAATGTTTGTGCTACTGAAACGTCAGTTCATTATGCAAGAAAAAGAAACGAAGCTCAATGACAGGGAGACCGCTCCAGCTCTCCAAGGAGATACTTCACTACCAAAACCACACTCGTGGTGACACATTTTCAAGGTGGTGGTGATGGAGCGAGATAGAAAACAAAATTTTGTTTAAACTCGTGAAGTCACATTTCCATAACATGAATAATAATATTAATGATTTGTGATATGTCGTGCTAATACAACTTAGATTAAACTTTACACATGGGGGGACTAACATGTGTGCTCATAAACGTGCATAATTGTTGCATCTTTTTGTTCGTGCAAAATAATAAAATAATTTATTGTTTTCGTTTTTGTCACTACTAACTGCTGCAAACTTAAAAGAAGCATGTGCTTGTTTTGCTTTTCCTTGTCTGTGTGATGTCATTTCTACTATTCTAGGTGCACATAAGTCTCATGGATTAATGAAGACTGGTAGATATAAACGCTGCTTTATTTGTTTGCATTTGCTAGGTAACATTTGATTAATCGGGTGGGTTAATTAATTAGTAAATCCTGGGGTGAATACAGAATCTACATTATTTCTTACATTAATACTTTTCTTGTGTTTGTTTTATACTAGAAAGCATAAGTTGCCTGCTTTTGGGCCTAGTTTGCTCGAGTTGCTAAAAGCTGAAATTTACTTCTGCAAAAGTCACGAGACGCCCATTCTGAAATAAAGTGTTCGTCAAAAGCTGCATTCACAAAGCAAAAACTGACGTACTATCATCATTCTGTCGGACGTGGCCAAGGTCGAAAAAGAACATTTTGTCAGCCCTTAACTTGGCATCCGCGGAAGTCAATTGGAAGCAGTGAGAACATTATTGTACATTTGTTGCAAACCTAGGAAGCTCCTGGTTGCATTCGGAAAGGACAATGGTCCTTAAGAAAAGTGACCTAATGGAAGATTTGAAATGTGGGTGACATGTCACTTGTCACTCTCAGCCAATGGGACGTCGAAGATTTCTGAAAACTTTCCTTTGCGTAGTTTAGTTAGTGTAGAAAGGTATAAAAAGTCATGCCCCTAGAGATGGGCTGGCTGCTGCTTTCTGACTTTCCGATGAGGGTGAAGTGCTGTCGGACATTGCGTGGAGCACGTAAGAATCCTCAAAGAACTTTACTTTAATTTCTATCTATTTAGCTCAGTTAGGGACTTAGGTTTTAGAAATGCTAAACTTTAAATACTCACTTTAACTTTGATTCACTTGCTTAAATTGTATTTTTCTCACGTTTCTTTACAATCATGCTTGCTTCAATGCTAATAAATTACTTTTATAAAACTATCAATTGAAATACCATAATTTAGTAAATAAAATCTTACTTTTGACAAACAAGCTGGTCTTGATTATTCAGAAGTGTAGGTTACTATTAGCTAGATCACGTCGCCAATGGTGGTCGTTTAAATAGTTAGGATTTGTTATAATGACAATATTCTTTCCGCTAATGTTTAATATTGTATATAGTTTGTAAATTAGGTGTATATAGATTTAATCCGACCACCTGATTCAGTAGGCCCAAATTATGTCAGGTTTATAAATGGGTCCATAGTTTGGTATAGAATTTTGTTTATAGGTTATGAAGTTTGGGTAGCGTTGTTTATGATATATTTTCTATAGGCCGCTGGATCAATTCTCTGGTAGCAGAAATTGATGGTTGCTAAGGGTAACCAAGGTAATATGTTGGTTGCTAAGGGTTAATAAAGTGTTATGGTATGGAAATAGGATCGATGTTTTAACACATGTTGAGTTTGTTATTCGTGCTATCTGTAAGCTATACCGGTATAGATTGTGTGGCGAGAAATTAGTCACGCAAGCCATCTGTTCTGTTTGTAGTGATATCGCCGAGTATCACAAGAGGTATCGCCGTGTACCATAGTGTTGTCGCCGTGCAGCACAGTTTTAGGGCTAGGTGTGAATCTTGTATAGTGAGGGTTTTCTAAGAAATTAGAGCAGCATGAGAATAGGGACAAAGCGCCTTCCATAAAACTCACTGTGATAAGAGTATTAGTTATATCCGAGCTTGAGTGAAGGGTAAAGTAGCGTCGGTACATGATTATCTATAAACAGGTTAGAGTCCTGTACGGGTACATGTTTCATATCTATAAACAGGTGAGAGCCCTGTACGGATAACGTCGTTATTTTGCTAACGGTGCATGATCTCTATAAACAGGTGAGAGTCCTGTACGGATTTCATGTGTGTTCGAAATTAGGGAAATTTCCGTGTAAAAGTGCGAGTCTGATTTGTATTTTATGTTCAAGTGGAACTCTTAGAACTGTCACTTCGCGGTGCGTTCAGAGGAAAGCGAGTACATAATTATACGTGTTAGAAGGGTGGGGTAAGGGTTACTCTACTGACAATTGAAAATTATCCTTAGTGTGAATAGCGCCGTCTATTCCGAAGTGTGGATACTTGAATGTATGTAAACTATCCTAAATAGTGAAACGAACAGATGATGTCCTTATCGTCATTGTTAAGAATTAATTTACACTGAAAAGTGTTCTTAAAATGGCGCTGTGAAAAGATTTTGTGAAGGAGGGGTAAGCGCCAGGAGTGAGAAACGAGAAACCGCAGCTGCTGTGTACGTCACAGAGCCGCGCTGGGATTGGGTGACCTACGTCACAAACTATACTCTGATTGGCTCTTGAGTCTCTGACGATCTGTAAGCTAATTGGTTCTTTAGGAAAACTCCATTTTTATTGGTTGAGCAGAAAAGTGACGTAGCTCAACTGTCATTGGCTTGTCGGTGTGTTTCGCGCACGGATTGGTTGTTTTGCGGAGCATCCCGGAAATATTTTACGAACGATTTTGTGAATTAGATTTAACTCTTAAAAATGAGTTATCATTTTAAACATGTTGATAAAAAGCCAACATTATTTCAGAAATGTAAAAATTTATTTTCACCTGACAAGAAAATTGAAACGCGAGGTGGTAAACTACTTCATAAGTATAAAACACCTGCAGCATACATGGAAGGTGAATATGGATATCATACTGTCTTATGGTTTGATAGTTGGAAACGCTATACTAAGAATGACGGTGTTTTAACTTGGCCTGATGATGGTTCATTTAACGTAAAAGTTTTGAGAAATTTACGAGAGAAAATGAATGCTCTTATTCCAAAACCGAGACCAACTCAATTTGAAGCTTTAGTTGAGTGGGAAGATGAGATGTATCAGTTACAAAGAGAAGCTAGTGGAATTAAAAGACCTTCTAAAAATCCACCTTGGAGAAGAGAAACTCATGAAGATAGATTGCGAATGTGGAGACAGGGAAACATGAGTGAAGGATTGTATTTAATACAAGAAATGGTAATGGGTACTCCTACAGGGAAATCTATGGAAAGTGAATCTGAGGATGCAGTTATGGAAGAAATATATACTACAGCTAGAAAGAATCAACCTTTGAGACCTCCTAGATCATGGTCTACTCCGGTGGTTTCTACTGAAACTTCACCGAGTGCACCTCCAATTAATGAAGCTCCTAAACTTTATCCAAATAATTGTGAAATCATTGAAACTCCTAGAAGACCAGAATTTGATAATGCTCGAAATGAAGGTAGACATTTTACAATGGCTCCAAGGGCAAGAGAAGCTCCAAAAGATTATACAAGAGAGGCAAGAAATGTTGAAGATGTCGATTCTAATGAATATTTAAGATCTAAAGAAGAATTAATAAGAAGAATGACAAAAGGCATGGAAGCTGTGACAGTTCCAGTAACGATTGGTCCTGTTCAGCCTGTATTTGACCAAAAAGAAACAAACAAGACAGGATTAACTATTCCTTTGAATGCAGAAATTCAAAAGGTTGCTGAAAAATTTTATTCAGACTTATCTGAAATAAACTCTTCTAGATCAAGAATGCCTGATTTAACCTTTAATGAGGATTTATCTCCGAAAACACCAATGGGTGCTATATCAGATATAGGGAGTCCTGAAGTCAGGGTAACCACACCAAAACTTGATGTGGCCAAATTAAAAGCGAATATCGAAGAATTAATTATCGGAACAATCGGTCCAGATAGTTTAAATTACTATCGAGATGATGAACTACTGTTCATTTGCAAAAGCATTCAGTGGAAAACAAAAAATAAATATGATCAACTAGAGGATCTAGCAGCGGAACTTGAAATCGATGTGAGCAAACAAAAGAATTTTGCGAAACATTACAGATTAGACTTTTCAGAAAGTGACATTGAGAGTTTAAACTCAATGGGAAGAATAGTACATATAAAAGATTTGATTGTTTATATCAAAAAGTTAGGAGAACTGAATAAGTGGAGAGTAAAATGGACGAAAAAGAAGGAAGATGAAAGATTGGAAAAATTGTCAAAACAATTTCCAATGAGAGAAATTGCAGGTGGAGGATATGTTCATGTCCCTTGGTCGAGACAGGACATTCTGTTGTTTACGAATGACTTTCCAAAATTGAGGGAAAAACCAGTGGAATGGTACAGACAAGTAGATAGATTTATCAAAGTGTCAAAAGTTCTGTGGATTGATTTAGATGGATTTTTTGACATAGTCGTTCCATCAGATCTTTGGACAGAATGCAAAATATCGATTAGTTGGCCAAAAACAGAACCTGAGCGAATCAAAGAAACAGGTGCTCCTAATCCTCTTGTGATGGATTTTTATGAAAAGGTGATTGTTTGGATGAAAAACAAAATTCCACCCAAAGAAGTCGATTGGGTTAAAATAGAAAGGACAGAACAGGAAACAAAAGAATCAGTTCATTCTTTTTATGAAAGACTACTGTTAATCTTTAAACAATACAGTGGTTATGAAAAACTAGATGAAAAGGATATGAGTCATTTTGTCTATAGATTTGTTTATGGACTAAAACCTGAAATCGGAGAAATGATCAGAAATAGCATTGTAGGATGGCAATCACTTTCTGTGGATGATATTCTGAGAAAGGCTAAGTATTGCAGTGATGAATTAGAAGTGAGACAGAAGAAGCTCAAGGAGAAAGCCATGTGGGCTCAGGTAAAAGTGGCTGAGCAACAGATTGCCAGCATGGGTAATAAGAACACTAATTTCGTTCAAACTGGAAATACAAACCAAATACAAGGAAAGTTTAAAAGTAATAATTTCCCAAAGAAATTTAGCCCAAAGATTGAGGAGTTGAAACAAAGATTACCTTGTTTTAATTGTGGCGAAATTGGACATTGGAGAGACGAGTGTCCTCATCCTCCTAAAAACTTAAAGAATCCCTTATTGAATCCACAGATGCAGAATGGTGTTGACCTGCAGCGACAGCTACAGATGCAACAGGGGTTAAACGAGTTAAACATTCAACGACAGTTGCAGCAACAGCAACAGCAACAGGTGAATAATCGTCAGGATCAATTGCCACAACCACCTTTTCCGAATTGTGGGGGAATTCAAAAATATAATCCAAACGTGGGATTTCAGGGAAGTGAACAGGTAATAAAACCGCAAAAACAGCAAAAACAGCAAAGAGTTCAAATGCAAAATGTTTCACAACAGTTTTTATTAGCAGAAAGTCAAGACAGTGATTCTGATGATTATTGCTGACGGTGCCCGAGAGAGGAGGAAGAGTGTGTTGTTGGAGCCACTCTTGAGGTTGACCAGTCTGGTCCTTTTGTAAACGGGAAAGTTAATGATGTAGACATCACTTTTCTAGTGGACACTGGTGCTACCCGTTCTACTGTTAGATCAGTGGAAATTGAAAACCTACCTCTCTCTGGGGATACCATCCAAGTTGTCGGAGTAAGTAATCAGCAAATTAAAACTGACTTAACTGATCCAGTTCCAGTTGAAATTGGAAATTACAGAGACAAACACAGATTTGTGGTTTGTAATAGTAGTCCAGTGAATCTATTGGGCAGAGACATCCTATGTAAAATGAATTGCAGAATATATTGTTCTCCTGATGGAGTTGAGTTACAAACAATGGAGGAAGATGGTTTATACAGAATGACAATGATGATGATGGAAGCAGAAGAAACAAAATTGTTTCCTGCATTTGAAGAAAAAGATTTGCCTGAAGAGCTCAAGGAAACAGTGAAATCTGATATATGGGATTTTACTGGGAATGAGATGGGTCTGATGAAAAACGTAGATCCAGTAAAAATTACATTGAAACAGGGAATAGAATTTCCTAACATTCCACAGTATAAAATGAAAGCAGAAACAATTGAAGGTATTACACCTATAATTGAAAAATTAATCAAACAGGGTGTATTAAAAGAAATGGAGAGTAGTCCTTGTAATTCACCAATTATGGGAGTTAAAAAGTCAAATGGAACATTTAGAATCGTACAAGATTTGAGAAAGGTTAATCAAATTGTCGTTCCATGTTGTCCTGTGGTTCCAAATCCAGCAGTAATTCTATATCAGATTCCACATGATGCTGAATGGTATACAGTCATTGATCTTTGCAATGCATTTTTTACTGTCCCCTTACATCCAGACAGTTATGAAATCTTTGCTTTCAGATTCCAAGGTAAGACCCTCGGATGGTCAAGAATCCCACAGGGCTATACAGAAAGTCCTTCAATCTTTAATGAACTGTTAAAAAGATCATTAGAAGACCTAGACTTACCTGGTAGGTCTACGTTAGTGCAGTATATTGATGATCTGTTGATAGCTGCAAAGACAAGAGAAAATTGTGTGACAGACACAATAATTCTGTTAAATCGCCTTGCAGAAGAAGGACATAAAGTGTCCCCAGCAAAACTACAGTTTTGCAAACAAGAAGTAAAATATCTTGGTCACAGAATTGCAAAGGGAAAAAGACAAGTAACAATAGAGAGAATAAAAATGATTCAAGCAATGTTACCACCAAGAACACAAAGACAGGTCAGAATGTTCTTGGGAATGGTTGGTTACTGTCGACAATGGATAAGTGGATTTTCAGTAATTGCAAAACCACTACAAAGACTGACAAAGTCAGATGTAAAAGATCCAATTATTCTCAATGATGCTGAGATGGATTCTTTTGAAAACCTGAAAAAGAGCTTATGTCAAGCTCCTGCTTTAGGTATGCCAAATTATGAGAAAGATTTTGAACTGTATTGCAGTGAGAGAGAAGGATGTGCATTATCTGTGTTGATTCAGAGACACGGAAATCTAAAGAAACCTATTGCATACTTCTCTGCAGTTCTTGATCCAATTGCAAAAGCATTACCAGGTTGCTTAAAAGCAGTTGCAGCTACAAGTATTAGTCTCGAACAAAGTGAGGGGATCATTATGGGATTTCCTGTGAAAGTTTTTGTGCCTCATTCAGTAGAAATATTACTGACAAGAGGTAAGACTCAGCATTTAACAAGTAGCAGATTGACAAAGTATGAGAAAATCATACTAGGAGCAGATAATGTTTCGATTTCAAGATGTTTGAATCTGAATCCTTCTACATTACTGCCTGATTCTGAAATTGTTGATGACATTGAAACAGAACATGAATGTTTAGATGTCATGGAATTCTGCACTAAACCAAGAAAAGACATCAAAGACAGACCTTTATCTGAATCGGATTTTGTCTACTTTGTAGATGGCTCATGCTTAAGATCCGAAGGAGGTGTCTTGAAAGCTTCATATTCAGTTTGTACAGTCAAAGATGTCGAAGAAGCATCATGTCTTGAAGGAGTTCGTTCAGCACAAGTGGCTGAATTAATTGCTTTGATTCGTGCATGTGAAATATCAAAAGATATAAGAGTTACCATCATTACTGATAGTCAGTATGGGTATGGAGTTGTGCATGATTATGGACAACTCTGGTCACAGAGAGGATACATGACATCAGCAGGATCACCAATTAAAAATGCAGTTTTCATTAGGAGATTAATTGAAGCAATACAATTGCCGAAAGAAATCGCCATTGTTAAGTGTGCAGCGCACACTAGAGGAATTGATTATATTTCCAAGGGCAATGCCTTCGCAGATGAAACGGCTAAATACTGCGCAAGAAAAAATTATTCATACAATCGGGAAAGGAGTAAAGAAACTGATTCAAATTCATTAATGCTAACAACAGTCGTAGAAACATGGCATGAGATTAGAGATTTACAAAATGAAGCAGATGATGAAGAAAAAGACTTGTGGTTAAGATCAGATTGTAGACCACGTGAAGAAGATGGAGTGTGGGTTTACAAAGATGGCAGAGTAGTCTTACCAAATTGCTTGATTGCTGACATGGCTAGATTATATCATGGTCCAGCACATCTGGGAAGAGATTCTATGGTTAGACTTTTCAGAGAAACATGGTTCAATACTAAGTTCAGAACTATTGCAGAATCTTTTTGTCAAAGGTGTTTGTCATGCCAACAAATGAATCCAAACAGAAAATCAGTGGTGGGGACAGGAATAATTGGTCGAGAGGGTGGTCCCTTTACCAGGTTACAAATGGATTTCATCGAAATGCCTTTACACAATTGTTTGAAATATGTGCTTGTAATTGTTTGCTTATTTTCAAGATGGGTAGAGGCTTTCCCTACACGACATTGTGATTCAATTACAGTAGCAAAACTAATGCTCAGAGAAATCATCCCAAGGTACGGTTTTCCAGTCACTATTGAGAGTGATGGAGGAAGCCATTTTGATAACAAACTGATGAAATTAATTTGCGAAGCTTTGAGCATTGAGCAGAAAATACACTGTGCATACAGACCAGAGGCATCTGGGGTGGTTGAACAAATTAATGGAACAATTAAAAACAGAATTGGAAAAATGTGTCTTGAAACAGGTGTAAAGTGGACTGATGCTCTTCCACTTGTTTTGATGTCATTAAGAAGTACACCAGATAAAAAGACAGGTTTGAGTCCTCATGAAATTTTAATGGGAAGAGTTATGAGACAAGCTTTTGTACCTGTAGGTAAACTGTTGAGCATAAATGACAGTGCTATTTTGGATTACTGTAAAAGGTTATCTGATATGGTAACTTCTGTGTCTAATCAGGTGGGAACTGAAGCACAATCAAACGAAAAGGTTTTGACACATGATCTGAGACCTGGCGATTGGGTCAGAACAAAAGTACATCGGAGAAGGAATTGTCTAGCTCCTAGATGGCAGAAGCCTAGGCAGATAATTTTGATCACTACTAATGCTGTAAAGTGCAGAGGATTGAAACGCTGGATTCATCCTAGTCATACTATTCCAGTACCAACTCCTGAGAGTTCTGATGTTGAAAGTGATACCACAGATGATTCTGATTCTGAAGCAGAAGGCGAAACAGAGGGTGAAATAAATCCAGATTCTGAAGATCGACAAGAAAGTCGACATCTGGAAACTGTACCAGTGAATGGAAAATTGACAAGAAAAGACTTGGAAATCATTGAAATAGATTCTGAAGGTGAAGAGAATCTGTTAAAGGGAAAGATAACTGAGGATTCGGTTGTCTCTATCGAAGACAAAGAAGCAGAACAAAAAGAAGTTTCAGACCAGGAGAGTATCGAAAGGCAGAGAACAAGCTCTGGAATAAGGAACAGAAATCCGAAATCTGGGAAGTTGGGGGTAATTGAAGAAGAGGAGGAAGACGAATTACCGAGTACCAGTAATGGAAAACAAAGTGAAGTTCCTGAAGGAGTAAAATTGCCGAATAGAGAAGTTCCTGAGTCAATTGAAATTTCAGACTACGAAACTGAAGAAAGTGACGTGGATGGTGAAAGTGAAAACAGAAAGAAAAGGACTTGGAAGTCAGAATCAAATAATTCTGAACCAAAAAAGAAATACGTGAGAAGAGCAGACTACTGGCCTGGTGGAAGATTGAGAGTCAGATTGATCAAGAAACCAAAAGAACAAGTTGAAGAAATCAGTAGTCAAAAGAGTCCTGGAAAAGAAGTTGGAGTTGGAAGGAAAATTGAAGTGGTGTCGAGAAAAGGAAAAAGAATAGTAAGACCAAACCAAAAATACAAGTCTCCTGAGTGGACTTATTTAGTAATTCCACCTGTTATTGACATATATGGTAGTAGTGAAGAAGAAGACGAAGTCCAAGAAATTAGTGACAATGATTGAGGTACAGAAATATTAAATTAGCAAAAGGCTGAAGAAAATTTGTTAGTTGACACAAGGTCGAAGAAAAACTGTTTAGTTGAAGAAAACTTATGTATGACATAAGGTCGAAGAAATCTTGTTTAGGGTTTTAAAAAAAAAAAAAAAACATTTTTTAAAAGGGGGGTGTAAATATAAATTTAGATTTTAAAAATGTTAATTTATTTTATTTTATTTTGAGGCTAAACTAACCAAAAATGCCTTATGTTAAGGAGAGCACTTCAAGGTGTTCTGTTTTTAAGAGATGCTGTAAGATGACTCTGGTGTGTCTGCTTATTTTAATTCTGCTCTGGTTGGTTTTAACTGTGATTATCCCTTTGGAGATGAACAGAGAATTACACAAAGTTAACATAACAAGCAAAGCTCTAGTTAGCCAAACTAAACATAGTGCGTCTGCAAAAGTTATTGATCATCAGCCTAACATTCATCAAGATAAATCAATTAGTGATTTTTCAAGTAATACATTCACAAAGCTATTGAGTGAATATGTTAAGGTAATGGATGCAAAAGACTGCTACGTCTGCGTTAAGTTACCTGCTTCTGTTTCTGAGGGAGTAACATATAATATGCTTCCTCTCACTTATGGTGTAACATGTAGTGTGTTAACTAGCTTATTTTATCAAACTGGACGCTTAGAATATTACTATTCAGATTTTGACGAGATTTTTGCAAATATTAAGATTGAAAACGCTTTAAATAAGCATAAGAAAGCAAAGCAAATGAGAGAATTTTTCCTAGTTACTAACGAACTCACTTATGAGTATGCTTATAAAAATAATCTAACTTGCAAATTAAGTGCTGAAGGAAAGAAATTTTTGAATATGGTTGAGGAGAGAAGAGCAATTTATAAGAGGAATGAATTAGTCAAGCAGACTAAGTCTAGATTCTGGCAGAAAGAGGATGAAAAGTTAAATGGCAAAATGCTTGAAAATATTGCAATTCACATAGACAAACCAGTTAGTGGAAAGCTTTGCATTAGGAGAGATAACACACTTTTTGATAATTACTTTGTAGGTGCAAGTAACTGTGAAGATACTTATCAGATTTTGGGAGGTTGGGGATTCAAAGGTGGAAAGGATCCAATCTTTCCTGGGATTTATTTTGTTTGTGGTGACAAAGCCTACTACAACCTTCCAGACCACTGGTATGGAACTTGTTATGTGGGAATTGTTTTTCCTAAAGTGTTTCATGTTGACAGAGATTCAGAAGGATTGTTTAAAATTCATAATTATGTAAATAGAGTTAAAAGAGAAACTTTTACTGAAGTTCTGGGAGATATTTTTCAAGCAGTAATACCTTTTGTTGGTATAACCTTAAATGCAGGGAGAATCAGAAAATTGTCCACTATAGTTGATAGATTATCAACTGACACAGCTGATGGGTTTCAATTAGTGAATGTTGAAGTTATTGCAATTAGATCCATGGTAATTCAAGATCGCCTTGCTTTAGACATACTCCTAGCAAAAGAGGGAGGAGTCTGTGGCATTTTACATGTACAACATTGTTGCACATATATACCTGACGAAAGTAAGAATATTGAAATGTACATCAAGAATATTACACAAATGCATTCAGAGATAATTCCTTTAGAAGAAGATGATTTTACAGGGAAACTTTCAAAAAGGTTCCAAGCAATTAAAAATTGGTTTCATGATATTGGAAGTTCAATTCTTGGCAAGATTTTGGCACCTTTGATCATAATAGTATTCATTTTTATTTTGACCAAAATAGGTTGTTTGTTACATAAAAGAAAAAAGCAGTTGAAAGAGAAGAAAAGAATCTATAAACTTAGAAAAGAAGAAGAAAGGGAGATCGAATTACAGGAGTTACATAGAGAGCGTTATGCTAATTCCAAAGATTATGCAGAAACAGACTTTTAGGATTACTGATACAAATGAATTTGAATCGATTTCTCGGAAGTTTAAATTACCAAAATTTTGGGTGCTGGTGTGGTGATTTGTTAATCACCAGATGAGGGAGTTGATGGAGCGAGATAGAAAACAAAATTTTGTTTAAACTCGTGAAGTCACATTTCCATAACATGAATAATAATATTAATGATTTGTGATATGTCGTGCTAATACAACTTAGATTAAACTTTACACATGGGGGGACTAACATGTGTGCTCATAAACGTGCATAATTGTTGCATCTTTTTGTTCGTGCAAAATAATAAAATAATTTATTGTTTTCGTTTTTGTCACTACTAACTGCTGCAAACTTAAAAGAAGCATGTGCTTGTTTTGCTTTTCCTTGTCTGTGTGATGTCATTTCTACTATTCTAGGTGCACATAAGTCTCATGGATTAATGAAGACTGGTAGATATAAACGCTGCTTTATTTGTTTGCATTTGCTAGGTAACATTTGATTAATCGGGTGGGTTAATTAATTAGTAAATCCTGGGGTGAATACAGAATCTACATTATTTCTTACATTAATACTTTTCTTGTGTTTGTTTTATACTAGAAAGCATAAGTTGCCTGCTTTTGGGCCTAGTTTGCTCGAGTTGCTAAAAGCTGAAATTTACTTCTGCAAAAGTCACGAGACGCCCATTCTGAAATAAAGTGTTCGTCAAAAGCTGCATTCACAAAGCAAAAACTGACGTACTATCATCATTCTGTCGGACGTGGCCAAGGTCGAAAAAGAACATTTTGTCAGCCCTTAACTTGGCATCCGCGGAAGTCAATTGGAAGCAGTGAGAACATTATTGTACATTTGTTGCAAACCTAGGAAGCTCCTGGTTGCATTCGGAAAGGACAATGGTCCTTAAGAAAAGTGACCTAATGGAAGATTTGAAATGTGGGTGACATGTCACTTGTCACTCTCAGCCAATGGGACGTCGAAGATTTCTGAAAACTTTCCTTTGCGTAGTTTAGTTAGTGTAGAAAGGTATAAAAAGTCATGCCCCTAGAGATGGGCTGGCTGCTGCTTTCTGACTTTCCGATGAGGGTGAAGTGCTGTCGGACATTGCGTGGAGCACGTAAGAATCCTCAAAGAACTTTACTTTAATTTCTATCTATTTAGCTCAGTTAGGGACTTAGGTTTTAGAAATGCTAAACTTTAAATACTCACTTTAACTTTGATTCACTTGCTTAAATTGTATTTTTCTCACGTTTCTTTACAATCATGCTTGCTTCAATGCTAATAAATTACTTTTATAAAACTATCAATTGAAATACCATAATTTAGTAAATAAAATCTTACTTTTGACAAACAAGCTGGTCTTGATTATTCAGAAGTGTAGGTTACTATTAGCTAGATCACGTCGCCAATGGTGGTCGTTTAAATAGTTAGGATTTGTTATAATGACAATATTCTTTCCGCTAATGTTTAATATTGTATATAGTTTGTAAATTAGGTGTATATAGATTTAATCCGACCACCTGATTCAGTAGGCCCAAATTATGTCAGGTTTATAAATGGGTCCATAGTTTGGTATAGAATTTTGTTTATAGGTTATGAAGTTTGGGTAGCGTTGTTTATGATATATTTTCTATAGGCCGCTGGATCAGTGGCTGCTACCACTCTTTTGATGACTCAGCAAGTACATAAAGGAATGAAATTATAATGCCTATTGCATTACAAAACTGCTTAGTGGAAGAATACAGAACCAGCTTCAAATATGCCAACAAGCTGAAAAAAATGCTTATCCTACAGCTAAAACCTAAAACCACAAGAACATGCGTGGCCCGGTGTGATATCCTATTTGTGTATCTAATGCTTACTGCGCTTGCAGAGCACGCTTTGAAAACAGGAAAAACTCGTCTTATTGTTTATATTCGGCATGCCTTATGTCATTAGTCTTTAAAAGCCTACAATGCAATCTTTATTTTGTGTTTTCGTTTGCGGTGGGTGTGGATTCTTAAAGTGAGGATGATTTTGTGGCGAAGTAACAGTGCGATTCAGGCAAGGAGCCCATCCCAGTGGTGGTTAAAGTACTCCCTTCCCTTTCCCATCGTGGAAAGGCATTTACTCCTGCCTTTGACAGGAGTACATTTCCCTGAGTTTTCAGAGCGAGAATCTAGCTGCCCACAAATTCAAGCTCCTGTCTGTCACTGTCCAAGCCCTCCCACCCGCCAGCAACTCACCTCCCCAACACCTAACACCAAATTCGCCGCCGTGGAAAATCTCCCATTGCAAGTACACTTTACGAAATACAATTCTGCACATGACGAGTAAAGGAACCAATACGTTCAATTTACCATTGCACATTGCTTCTTTTACACTCCAAATTACCTCTTAAGAGGCGCAAATAAGTTTGTGAATTGGACACAGAGCTCTGAACTTGGAAAATGGTGTGACATTTCAGGAACTAAAGGTTTACAGGTGTATTAATTAAAAAAATAACAAACAAGGGAAAACACTCCATGTTGCACAATTTTTCTTGTCTAGTACAACAACACACTGAGTAAGTGAAGTAGTTAATGTGCATGGAGTGAAGTAAACTGGTGCTGACTTACACCTGGGGCAGCACAAACATTGGAGAGTCAGCAGTGCATCAAACCAGAGGATGCGGCTCTTTGATACACTGGCCTCTGTGCAAGTCCCCAGCGGATGGGAAATAAACAGAGCTGCGCTGAGTTGTTCTTCACACATTTCACCTTCTTAGCACAGCAAGGGGCAGCTGATCAACAAGGCAAACACTGCCCTCATTACCGAGGACCTGTGATGGCACAGGGGGCTTCTTCACTGGCTATTTGCATACAAGGGCACGGTGCGCGGCAAGTTTGACTTTCCCACGGATGGGGCTCGTTCGAACAGAGTAGCAACACAAGTGGTCTGTTGCATTCATGAACAGCCCGACACCTGCAGGCCCAGGATTAGTGATGTCAACACAATGATTTTGCTGAATTTGTGAGGACACGTCACACCTGCGTGTGGCAACGCTCTGCAAAAGATTCTCTGGCAAGAATTGGTGCATGTCCTGGGTGCCACGTGGTATTTCTTTGTGCATCGATTTATTTTAATACCGTGTTAAAACCAACTATTGGGGTCACTGCTCTGGCAAGCACCACAAAGTACACATACAGTATTATAAAGTACAGTAGGCCATACTGTGTGTGCCACACAGGGCGAATTAATCACTTCAGGTGCAAAGATTGTGGCATGTGGAAAAAGTGAGGGCAAGGCAATCCTGCACAGGTCTAGCAGCATGGCTGTGATGGAAACCTGTCAAAGTTGAGAGCAGTGGAAGCAGTCCTACTGGGTGTATTGCTATTCTAACTCGCCCATGAATCAGCAGTGGGATTGAGAGCCATTCTACTCTCTCCCTCACTCAGACACACAAGGGCTGCGTTAAGGTGAAAATGGGACAGTTTCACATAGGGCGACTTTGTGGAGGCCGCCTGAAAGTCATGTCCTAGCGATCTGCACTCGTAGGTTCTTGAGTTAGAAGCCTTACAGGTACGACTGCGGCACAATTACTTTTTAACTTGTTAGAAAGGCCCATATTTTGAAACCCAAGCCAATAAACTCCTAGCTTCCCCACTCCATCACACCAGCAAACATGGCAGGTTGCAACCTCCACCAAAACTAGTAATGAACATGAAACGTGATGAGTCATTTTAGAGACAGCTTGAGCTAGGACTCCTGCACATTAATGAGGAGAATGAGAAGGGATTCATTCTTCGCCCCTATGCTTTTACATATTCTATAATTCCCCATATTTATACCAATCCCTTGTTTGATTTTTGGGAAGCATGTTGGACCTGAATGAGCGACTCACGCTTTGGCAGAACATTCAAGCACCCTTATGATAAGCTTAAACCTAGGATACACAGGGACAATTTATCAGCCTTTTGTGGTGGTTGCACCTGCTACTAAAGTAGCCCTGGTCTTCCCTGTAGTAATGTGGATCTACAATATTGTAACACTATCTAGACATGCTTCTTGGCAAAGTTGCCGAGCAAACACACAGCATGCACAATCTTCGGGCTGAAATACATAGACCAAAGCATCCTTTGAAATACGAGAACCTATCCACCATCCCAGCATAAACATAAGACTACCAAAAGAAAATATCAGCCTCTTGAGGTGGTGGGAGGTATTACTTAATTATTTTATTATTAGTGGCAGGTATCACTTTTCTTAATGGCTGTCATAAATGTCCTTAAGAGCTGAAAGTTTGGGGTAAGTCTACTTTATGCTTATTATTTTGGACATGTGTGTGCACATGTACATGCGTGTATCTTGGTGTGCGCGTGGGGCAGTCACAGAAGCAATGTCACTTTGTCTTCCCAGTTTGTACAGAGCTGAGAATCCTAGTGCCATTAAGTATGTCACTGGTACACAATCTGTAATTAGTAGCCCACTTATTGCACATTCTGTTTATGTGGTGGTTTGAACTATGCAAAATTACAAGGGCCATACCTAGGGCTTTAAGTGGGCCGGGTCTCACCGGGTCTCTATCGGGCTCTGTTTTGTGCCCTGGCACAGGTGGTCCGTTTTTTCCGGTCTGCAGTGACAGCAGGCATCGATGTGCGCTGCCCACACGGCTCACTTCTCACTAGTGGAGAAGTTACGGCATGACGTCATGGCAGGTGAGTGTTGTAGGGGAAGGGAAATCCTTAAGAGAGTCATTTTCTCTCTGGATTTCCCTTCCCTTTTTGAAACTCAGGAGCAGCAACATTGTCATGGTGTCACCAGGGCTTTAAGTGGAAGCTTTTTCAATATTAAGACAACAAGCCATAGTTGCAGCTTATTTATCTTATGCAGCTAACAACCATTGACAAAGCCAAAAGTCCTGACTTGTTGTAGGTATAATGTTACTTGTTGTGTCATGTATCTGGATGCAATGACAGAAACAGAAAATTACCAGTCGGGCGGCACACTATATGCTAAGCACAGATTTTTAGATACGTGTTTTTAAGCCATGCCCTTAATTACATTGGTCAAGCCCCTTTGAGAGACCCCCCAGTATTTTCATCCTACCTAAAGCTCTGGCCATCCCAATGACCAGTGGAACGGTGATCTCTGTGACCTACTTGCTACCTGTCCTATACCCTCTGGTTCACAGAAGCCTAGTTTCATTAGGACAGTGGTCCACAGAGAGCATTCTATCTTTCCCCTGGGTGAACTAGAGACTCACACTAACACAGCATAAAACAAGTGTTGGAGTATCAGCCCCCATGGACATTTCCTTTTCCATTGGCCGAAAGTGCCAAACTCCTCTTTAGTCTGGAACCCTCACCCCTCACCTCCCTCCCTAGCTACGCCAGTGAGTGCTGGAGTATTGTGAGAGACACCGAGCACAGTGAACTTAATAATGTTTACCATCCCATGGCGGTCACAAGCAAACATAGAGCCAGAACAAACCCTTGCAGTATGAAGGCATAACGTTCATTTTCTATTACATGTTCCAGGAAATAGCGCTCTGGGTAATGTGCAATAAAAAACTAAGACAAGTAAAGGTTGGCATAATTAAAGTGAGTATTATTGAAGTGTCATTATTAAAGTGTGTATTTGCTGCACGGAGGGACTGTTCCTCCTACCCAATCATAAGTAACTTTTAGCAAAATTAAGTCTGCTGTAGAAACGTGTGTAATAAAAGTTTCTCTAGTACAGTGATCTAACTAGTTAAATCCCAACATGCTGCTACGAGAAAACATTATTTACCATGCATTTTTTGAATAACAACAAAATATTTCAAGAGCCGTGTACAATTATTTAAAACTGAGACTGTTCCCTAAATTTTGCTCCTCCATACAGCTTTTTGCTAGAGTACTCTTCAAAATCGCACTTATCTTCCTCAATAAACTAGTGACTCTTTGAGAATGAGGCTTTTAGCAAACCATACACATTATTTTTTCCCCACTCTATTACACTGTACTCATTTAATAAACTTCCTGCATGTACACAAAATAACTGAAGTCACTGATTGTGCCATAGTCCCTTAACCAGGTTCACTGCTTCTTATTTGGTACACTCACGCTTTAGGGCCTGTATTTGCACACGTAAAGATGTAATTGGATGCTGTTCCTCAATAAGGACATGGTGGAATGAAGACGAAGTGGCCCTTATGCAGCACAATTTGACAAATCACATATAGTGTGTACACCCCGATCCACAAAGGGCCCCTCCACAAGTGTATCCCACCACTGCTCACACAGGTGCACCACCCCTGAGGCCCGCCCACTTGCGATGGAAAGCATATAGCTAACCGCTTATAGGATGTCCATTATTCCCCAAAAATATTTTCTTCGAATCCTATGCCCAAATCTGTGTCTATCAGGACCAAGTACAGACTTTCATTATGCAACTAAACTGTAAAACTTTTCTCTGGTTTATTTATTATTTTGAGGGAAGAAAGGATAGGGACACATTACAGATGATTGGTCATTTGGGGTTCATACTGCATAATGTTTGGAAAAGAAAATCAACTGAAAATTGCTTGCCTTACACTATAATGAACCAAGGTATCTGGCAGAAAATAATTGAATTTCAGGAGGAAGACGCTCAATCAGAAGCGCAAATTCTCTCAGGCTAGAACCCCCGCCAGATTTAGATAACAAAAACCATATTTTTTATTTATTTATTTATTTAAAATTTATAGTACGCAACAGCTACCCGCAGTGGGTTTCCCGGCGCAAGGGATAGACTGAAGAAGAAAACTGACATCAATCACGGCTATGAGAAGTAATTTTTTTTTAAAAAGTAGGGTTATCAGTTTTTTCCGAAAACTGAGCATGTTGGCCTCAGTCTTCGTGGCAATGGGCAAGGCATTCCAGAGTTTGGGGCCAAGATGGGAGAAAGATCTTCCACCCATCTTCACTAGCTTAAATCTGGGGATGACATAATCGCAGTTGGCCGATGATCTCAAAGTACGACAAGGCCTGTAGGGTTGAACCAAGCTTTGAAGATATAATGGGGCAGAACCCTGCTTGATTTTGAAAATATAGCATAAGGCTTTAAATTTAATTCGACTCGAGATCTTGAGCCAGTGGAGATCACGAAGAGCCTGCGTAGCCGAGGACCTCCTCGGGATATTACAGAGGAGACGGGCTGATGAATTTTGTATGACCTGTAGTTTCCTTACAGTCGCAGCATCTGCACCAAGATAAAGAACATTTCCGTAGTCCAGGCGAGATGTTACTAAAGCCTGGACTACTGTTCTTCTCGTGGCAAGGGGCAACATCCAGAGAATTCTTTGGAGCCATCTTAAGGTGGTAAAACAGATGGCCGCCTCCTTGGTGGCTTGTCGCCTCATAGACAGTCTGTCATCAATAAGGAAGCCCAGGTTACGTACCACCTGGACTGGAAGAGGAGTAGGACCCATGGTGCTGGGCCAATGTTGAGGGCCCCAAAGATCCTTCTGCTTCCCCAAGATGATGATCTCGGTTTTGTCACCGTTAAGCTTGAGGAGATGCCTCTGCATCCACTCAGCCACAAGTGACAAACCAATTTTTAGACCAGACACATTGCCATCTTCAGCACTGGAGAGCATACACATGCTCCTTTTCTGTATCAGCTCCAAGGATTTGGAACTCGCTACCACCCAAGGTTCAGTCTAACCCATCAACCCACGTGTTCAAAACAGAGGTGAAAAAGATCCTAATGGACAGAGTCCTCTCATATAATTAGGGTGAACCTGTCCACTGGGCACAGTGGCCAGCAAAATGACAGTAATACCAATACTGGGCAGAAGCACACGCAGCTCAGTAGAACCTACACAAACATTGCCCCCCCCCCCCCCTCCCCCCGAACCTGAAATAAAACTGACAAAAAGCAGACTCGTGGAAAACAATGACTCATAAACGCATAGCGGTCATTTAACAATAACTCTGGCACATCACAACATATCCTACTGGAATTTTTAAAAGTTGGTCTATGTTTTTCCTAAATGTGTTTTTTAACATTTTTGATTTATTTATGTATATCATTCATTTGTACAACGCTCTGATACTCTTAGGCATGTGCACGCTTTAAAAAACCCCACCAAAAACAAATATATAAATACAAGGATCTGACATCAAAAAAGACCTGACACACTTCCCTTGTGGGGCATGGAAGTCAATGCAAAGAATGCAAGAGCATCAGGGAACAGCAGCTCTTGAGCTTGCCACCTGGCTCGTCCAGAATGTACGCTTCCAGTAGAGACGACGCACAATGCAGTTAATGAAGTGGTCTCCCATACCGGAAAAAGCTTATTTGCATAAAAATAACTCTAAGGTGTACATATATTGTGATACAAAGTATAAAATGTACCATATAGAGCTGCAGACCTGTGGCTGCTTGCAGAGTTATGGCCAAGGGAAAACTCTAGTCATTAAAAACCTGCACTGGGGTTAAGGCTTGACAATGCCAGGTCTGGGAAGGTGATCCATTCCGTTTCAAATATAATTACCATAAAAATGTCTTGCATAGCGCTTCAGTTTTTCAGCAGCAATATCACAAAGGAATCACAATTTACAGCTCCAACAATCACCGATATTTGATTCTAGACCTACGATTAAGTCACCATTATGAATATACTTAAAACATTTCTCTCAATTGATGCAAAGGAGAAAACCTTTTATTCCACAAGACAAGAAGGGGTTGAAGTGAGAGCATGTGAGCACAAAGTGAAATCAAGAAAACTAATTAATCAAACACATTTTGATGACACATCCAAGCTTCATATTAAGGGGACATTTGGGAGATTTTAAAACGAAAAAACCCTAAACACTGCACATATTGGCAAATGAGAGAATTTTGATTGCAGGGAAAGGTAATACTAGATTACAAACTGCTTTCAAGTCAGACCTCGTGGATGTGATCTCATTGAGGCTGAGACATCAACCATCAGTCCCAACATAGGAGTTACTAATCAGTTTTCTAACTCAAGCACAATGGAGAGAGCACTAATTGTCCCAAGGATTTAACATGACCATACAGTCATACATTAATTCAGCTTTTGAGATGTAATTTCACCCTAAATCAGCTTGTTGAACTATAGGTCACCCCAACATGACCAAGGGAGGGCTGGGCCACGAGAGACCAGCACATGCGACAAGACAAGGGAGCAGGACACCTCTTTTGATTAGGCAACAGCTTCTGGGGCATAGGAAATTGACAGCAAGACGATGTAAGACAATGTAAGAAGACAAATCTCTGGTGGAACACATGACAGGAAAGGGAAATGGCACATTACAGCAGGCGAAGAGGAACAGATCTGTACAGATGGGTGGGATAAGACAGAAAGAGGTGAAGACAGGTGAACATATGACAGGTGGGAAGAGCAATAGGACACACTAATGGGTTGACTAGTGAGATACACCCCTGGGCCAGCGTTACAGACAGTATGGATCATGGCAGTTGAGAAGGAAAGTGCAGGATACATAATCGGGCGCGCTGTAGAACGGAGAAGCATGACCATTTGGAAGAACAGTGACACTCAAACAGAGGAGAGAAGATTTTTACTAAGACCAGGATGGTATTTATATAGCACAATATACAAGAGAGCAGTACACATGATAAATGAACATTTGGGAGTGACTACACACATCGCTTAGCTAGAGGAGGGAAACAAAGGAAGGGGAGAGAAGAAGTGGGGGAGAGAGAATAGAATGCATATCCTGGGAAGAGTGACAGAGCAAGGTGTATCACATGGAACTAGAGACACATGCGACATGATTAGCAATAGGGTTGCAAGCATTTCACGACAAGACTGTGATCATGATTCTAATATGGAAGACCAATACAGAGGAAGCCCTTCATCCTGAGAAATCATCAACAATTAATGAGAGAATAGCACAGGAGTGTTATGAAAAGGCACGGTGTAAAGGTAATTGTCTTTTTTATAGTACAGACTTTCAGTACAAAACGTAATAGCTTTATGACAATATATTTCAAAACAAAACCACCGTAAAAAGTGTAAACCAATGGAAGTGGCAACAAGCACCCATCTTGAGCAAAAGTACTTGTGGACAGTTGAACGCTGTCTACTCAAAAGGCAAGGCACATGTTTTTAAATGTAACAATTTCAGGCCAATGATATTTAATGAGTGAGGGTTAAACTGTAGTTTTCCTTTTAGCTATGGGTCAAGAGAAATGATTTCAGCAACTGATTCTTTGAACATTGTTTTCTGACCTACTACATTTTGGAACTACAACCCTTACCTTTCGAGGCTTCACCTTATCCTGTAAATCATACTGTCCGATTCCTTTATAACTTATGCCAAGCCACCAGGGGATTCCTTGTTTGTCCTAACAAATGAACACAAGTAGGGAAAGCATGAGGGTTTGACTTAATCAAGAACCATGCATTTTACCCTTCAATAAAATCAGCAATTCTGAAATAAGATGGCTCATGTACACATCTCTGCTATATGACATAATCGGTGAACAACATCACAAGACAACAACTTCTTGATTGACGTCTCAAAATTATGCTCCACAAAAGCGTTTACTTAATTTTTCGGGACTCCATATTTTGTGTTGTGTGTAACAGAACTGACATTAGGTTTACTAGGATGTTAATACTGCACAACAGGGAACCCCACATCATTTCTATACCATACTTACTTCCTTTTTGTGTGCTTTTTTACCATTCTACATTTTTGGACCGGTGTTTTGTATGCGTCGAGAGTATATCATGAATATTCAGTTTTACTGCCTGCTCTATTTCTTTCCAAAGAGGTCAATGCTTCTCATTTGGATGAAAAATTGAAGCACACCAGTTTATTGACCAGGCTTGTCAAGAAATTACGAGCACAATAACAATGCACGCAATTTGAAAACATATCAGCTACCATTTTAAGTATACTTCTCGAAGATTTGCTGTTCTGAATTTTGTTTGTTAGTTTTAAATGGATTGTGTTTGTTCCTTCAGACGTTCTGTCTCTTCCTGACTCATCAGGTACAGTACACAAAATATTTGAAGTTCCAAAATAAACATACCGGGTTGTTTATTCACATAACATTTCAGTTCTCGCACAGTACTTTTATCATGGTCAAGATGAAAGCTGAAAAGCTTAATGAAAATGCTGGTAAGGCAAGATGCTCTACATAAACATTTTTCTACAACTTGTTTAGCTTGGCCTGCTAAGTATTTTTTGTGCATTTGAGATGTGCCAATAGTTTTGAAATTGCATCATTGGCACTGAACCTGTAGAGTAATGTCTGCTACACTTTAAAGGTAGCGAGCCAATGAAAACGCGAGCCATGGTCGAACTTGAAGCCTAGCTCTGGCTCAGCTCGAGGTCCTGTTGGAACCTCGAGACAATTTCCAGCTGAGCTTTCCAGTGGCATAGCTAGCCACTCTGCTGCCTGTGGCAGTCGCTGCCTTTCCCACCCTGCGGTGGCCGCAAGAGCGGGGAATGGAGGCGGGTGTGCTGGCGCGATATTCCCGCGATTGCCGCCCCGCGGCAAACGCATGGAAGAGCGGGGGGTAAGGTGAGACCGCCAACCTCAAAATTCGTGCCGCCCAGGGCGGACCGTCCCCACCCTTGCTACACCACTGGAGCTTTCAAATGGCTTTTGCCTGCCTTCCTTCCTCTACCCTGGATGTGCCATTATGGACAGAGCAGACGACCAGGTTCCAGTCTCGGCTTCGGCTCAACATCCTGTGTTTCTAGGCAAATCACGTAATCTCCCTATCCCAATAAACAATGAATGGTGACCTTGTGTAATGTAACAAATGCTCATGCAAATTGCTCCAATAATTTCGAATGAGTTCCTGCTATATAAAAATTGCAGAAATGTGCACAAAGAGATAAAAATAAACCTTAACATACGGAAATGCAAATAGATACCTGTTTCCTGGCTGATTTGTACAAACTCCTTTTTCTTCAATACTGCGTCTGAAAGCCCTTTCAACTATGTCAGTTGAGAACACCAGTTTTGTGCTTGATTTAATAGACTTTAACGTTGCTATATAATAATCTGGGTCACGTACAGTGTTTACATGACAATTGTCTTGCCTCTTAGTGCACTAATGGTTCATGTTTAAAAACTATCACCTTTAATAAGTACTTCTCGGTACAGTCCTGTAATGTGGTTTATGGATGTCAAAGATTTACAAGTTAAGGAAATACATTTTTCTTGAATTCTGAAGCAACTTGATCATATTTAACGGCTGTACGACTGCACAACGCATGCAATTACTTTGCATGCCTTTGACACGCATTTTTTGCGCACATGTCTTTACAGCGAATATGTATTTTAAAATGCATGCCAATACCACACATTGTTTTTAGATTTGAAACAATGTATTTGTGGGGGGAGACCCCCCACCTACCCCAACTTACCTTAAATGCGTGGTGGTACACCTTTTCTTCTTTTTATTGGGACCAGTGGGCTCGTGATTAAATTGGATTTGGAGTACCATTGTGCCTCATTTTAGCTCTTTTTGCACAATTCCCCGCACACCTTACACCCACATCTACACTACGAGGCCCTATACCCACACTGCACCCAACTGCTTGGGACTAAAAGATCTCAGATAAAGACCACTCATAGGGTGATCATCAGACATTGCAGCGCCTGCCTGACGAGAAGCATGCCCTATGATGAAGCATGACACCCAGCCAGATGTGTGAGGGCCCCAAATCCCAAAGTGGGAGACACCCTTTCTCCACCAGAGGGTTAAGGTGTTAGACTGACCCAGCCTCTCCCTCTTCTTCTCTCTCTAAGGAACTGCATACCATATCCACTTGCTTATAAAATAGTAGAACATGCTGTAAAGTAGGCAAACACCTTTGCTCTAATAAAAGCAACATGCGTCTCCTTCTGAAACTCTTTTTGAAACTGCAACTTTACCACATCATGCCTTAAGCTCAACCTGGGAATCTTTTCTGCGTGCTAGGTTTTGGAGCATTTGCTAACCAAGTAAGAAATTAGTTTCAATGAAGGGTGGTTGGGCTCATGTCAACATTCACTGAGATGACCCAAAAGCAACTGCTCAGTGTAGTGATCCAACTCAACCCAGCACCTCAGTCAATTTAAGACTGGGATTTGTATTGAGGCTCAGGAGGAAATATTACTTTAAAAAGGATAGTGGACATCTACCTTCATAGCCCTCTTCATGCTGCTAGTTTTCCCAGAGGGGTTTGAGAGTTTCTTGATGGAGAGGCTTACATTGCTCTTCTGTCTACAATCTATAGGGAACTCATTTCCCGACTATTGGTATTTTACCCAATGCTAAGTAATCTCTTTGGCTAAAATTGATTTCCTAATCTGAGGCTCTTTGGCACAGGAATATGAAACTAGGTGGAAAGTACAATTAAATTGAGTGGTAGTGGTTGTGTCAGGCCACAGGTTATTAGGTTCAAAAGGCAGATTTTGCAGCTAATTAGACCATGCAAATGCTTCAAAGTCCTTTAGCACAAATAGCTGATGCATCAGGTTATTCTAAATACTGCTAACTAGGCATTGCCTTAATTATGAACATGCATGAGCCCGTCCTGTGGCTAAAGCAATATAAGATAAAATGCATTCACTGCGTGGAGAAATAAAGGCAATAATTACTATTGCTTGCACTAGAAAGCAGCAAGTTGCATCTAACAGTGTTGCACTTATCAATGTGTTTATATTGCATGAGCAGTATATATATATATATATATATATATATATATATATATATATATATATATATATATATATATATATTCACTGAAAAAACCATAGGTTATAGACCATATATAGTTAGGAATTAGCATTTACAAAACCTTGAAAATTCACTGAAAAAACCATAGGTTATAGACCATATATAGTTAGGAATTAGCATTTAAAAAACCTTATTTTACTCACACAAAACCATTGAAATTCCATATATAGTTAGTTGCACTAACTATATATCGCGCACCCGCAATCCACTGCTGATCATGTCACATATTACATCATTCATGACATGGTCAGTGACATCACTGATGACATCACTGATGACATCTCAAATGACATCACTGATGACATCACTGATGACTACATCCAGTGACTGTATAATTCTGTAAAGTTAAAATATGTCTTACATATTGAAGAATGAGTGGATGTATAAGTGTCTTGATGAAGGATTTAGTAGGGGCATGGCTGACTGTATGAGTGACTGATTAAATGTGTCTCACTGAGTGCATGGGTTAGTGACTAAACTGTCTTAATTTGTCCATCATTATGTCTGTTGTTCTGTAAACTGCTGCATGTGTTGATCATTAGCTATATGATTAACTGTATGGGTTATTGATTGGTTGCCCAAGCATTTGTATGGGAGACTGAGTGTGTGTCTGGGTGGCTGGGAGGTGTATGACTCTCTGCATAGATGTGTGAGCAGTTGATTGACTAGATGTATGGGTTCAAAAGTGCATGTGGAAACAGCTGTATGGGCGGTTGACTGTGTGCATGAGTGTATTGGTGAGTGAATGGATATCTCAGTGCTACATGTCAAAGTAAGTACATATGTAAAACACAGTACATGTGAGAGTTGACATATATAAATAACTGTGCATAAGAGCCAGTGAATGTGTGAGTGGCTGTATGGATCATTGTGAACTTGTATCCAGGATTGTATAAGTGAGTAAATATGTTTTAGTATATGTTTGAATAAGTAAGGTGTGTATAACTGTATAGTTGAGGAAATGGAGGTGTGATTGATTCTTTGCAGGACTGACTAAGTGTCTGAGTAACTCCATGGATGAGTGACAGTCTATGAGTGTCTGTTTACACTGAGTGTATCTAAGGTTATATTAGAGTCTGAAGAGGTTCATCGTATTATCACATGAATGATGTCATCAGTGATGTGATCAGTAATGTCAAATGAGATGTCATCAGTGATGTCATTTGAGATGTCATCAGTGATGTCATCAGTGATGTCATCAGTGATGTCATCAGTGATGTCATTTGAGATGTCATCAGTGATGTCATCAGTGATGTCACTGACCATGTCATGAATGATGTAATATGTGACATGATCAGCAGTGGATTGCGGGTGCGCGATATATAGTTAGTGCAACTAACTATATATGGAATTTCAATGGTTTTGTGTGAGTAAAATAAGGTTTTTTAAATGCTAATTCCTAACTATATATGGTCTATAACCTATGATTTTTTCAGTGAATTTTCAAGGTTTTGTAAATGCTAATTCCTAACTATATATGGTCTATAACCTATGGTTTTTTCAGTGAATTTCAATGGTTTTTTAATAGCAAATATCATAAGCTGTCGAATGTCAAGTACGTGGTAAGTGAAAACATTTTCGTGTTTATGCACACTGATCTGCTTTGAATGGTGCCCCCCCCCCCCCTCATTTCTATTAGGAGTACTCTCTCTTTGCAGATAGTGAAAGGTAGTTAACGCAGGCCTTTGCCCCCGTTGTAATCCGTCGTGCCTGCTTCTCTCTCCATTTGATTGATTGTTATCCAAGTATTTACTGTTTTAGAATTAGTTCTCTTTGGTTCATTCTCTATTTACAAACAAACACAGAGTCGCAATACTGTGTTTAGTCTTTGCAGATAACGAAAAATCGTGTAAAAAAAAAAGAAAAGGAATCGAGCAAAATCAGTAGGCCACTAATGGGATCTCTTTTTGACCTCGCTAAAATAGAAACATTAGGAACAACCCCTCATGACAAATACAAAACTAGTGAGATGAACTGAACTCCACACAATGATGGCTGCAAAACAGCTCGGCTCCGCCACCCACCCCGCCCAAAATAACGATAAAGAGCGGCTGCCATGATTGGTTGCGGAATGGCCACGACGGAGCTACGAAATGGTGCTGCTCTCATGCTAACCCCAGCTTCAGTCTGAAACATCCAGAAACACTGTAGACTACCAATTCGATCAGTTCCGGTAGCGCCCCAATGTAACCCGGTAGAGAAGAACTAGCCCTCCCCTCTTTGACTGATGGTTCTTGTTGCCTGTCCCTTCTGTTGTCATTTAACAGAACTATTTAGCCTGCTGAAAGGGGTTGTGTTCCGACCGCTGGTTGGTGGAGACATTTTGACTATATTCTGGACCTGCGTTGTCGCGTAATGCGTCATATGACGCGCCGCGTTAGCGCATCCGGAAGTCATCCGGGGCGCGCAGCGCGTAACGTAAGCATAACAAGTCATGTGACTTGTTAATAAAACTTTTCATTGGTTCATTTTACTTTTCTTATTGTAATGATGAAAGGCTTGGTCATATGACCTAAAAATTACGCTTTTCATTACTTCCGAACATTATTTTTTCTTAAATATATGTTATAATGTTCCAGGCTAATGTACTTTCCCGGAAATTTTACAACTGTCCTGCAAGTAAAATATATTCTTTTTTCGAGAAAAAGAGCGTTTCTTCGTCCCATGACGGAGCCGTTGAGCAAAAGAGGGTCGACCTGCTGTCTTAGTCGCCGATACGCCTGAATATGAGATTCTTATCGATCACTTTATGTTGCAGGAATAGAAAACACAACAGCCCTTGACCATTTATCTTTACTGCGTTCCTTCGTATGATACCTTTTACCCTTCATGTAATTGGTCTGCTTTATTTCACTTGCCTTTTAATGATTCTAAAACAGTCACTATTATTAAAAACTTTACCAATGTATATACTACTACCATGTTTTCTTTTAAAAACCTTTATTGTGAAAATTTCATTATACAAATACGAGCCTATAACCACGTGGGCCTGCCACGGAGCAAACTGTAATCGTATATGATGAATAGACATTTACACTGTAGAGGAACGTAACGGGCGGGCCATTAGGTTGCAAGAACTAAGGTGTCTAACAGTTACGGAATCGGTGGACGTACATTTTATAATTAAAATACGACAGGGCCAGTTACAATAAAATTATCTAGATATACATTTGCGGGCAAGTACCATGGGTGACGTTAATTCGAACTTTCAACAGTACAGTAATCAATAACACATCAGAACTTAATATCAATAGGGATGTCGAAATATTCAATCAATTCTCGTCCCCGCCCGCCATGTGCTTCAAAACTGCATACGTATCTCGTGATTTCAAGGTTCTGCAACCAGTACACAACAAGGAGTTACGAGTCCCATTTATTTCGGCGCCATTTTGGGCGAGGACGGGCAGGTCCAGGATATAGTCAAAATGTCTCTACCAACCATCGACTATGATGATGTTCATATGCTGTATTTATTAGAGTAACACTCATCTGTCCACATGAAATTAATTTGCCACAATCTAAACATGTCATTTTAATCTTTCCAAAGTTCTTCTAAATATTTGGGACCGTTTCCCTTGCCTCTGAAGCTCTCAGTGCCACTTCTTTGATGAATGTACTAGCAGGTCAGGGGTTCTCCTCCAAATCTCTCTTTTATGCAGCACTATAATTAATTGGTGCCACCTCTCCATATGACGATGCATGGTATAGTTACCACAACTATATATTTTTTCGGTTCCTCTGGAGAGTTCATCGTGGCAGATGAAGCGTGTAACGTACCAGGCATTTACCTTTTTTTGCATGTACAGGAAAGGAAAAAAAAATCGAGCGTCCGAGTTCTAAGGTGTCCCAGGGCCATTTTAGTGGACCAGGCCCAAATCCAAAGAACAGGCCGCCATTTTGAGAGTCCTCTTGCAGCCGCCTGTCGCTGTAGCATCAAGAGCAGCCGAAACTCAGCTGAATGGCAACTGAAACGGTAAAGGGGCGCCCCACTACAGCAGACGAGCCTCCACCTAGGAAGGCCCATTCACGCCGGCTCCCCCCCCCTTCGGGCACCCCACGCCGTTATTCGGAGCAGTATTGTAGGATGGCCACACCAGTGCGGCAACTTGCTAGACATCACCTCGGTGGTAACCGAATCTCAACGCCTTGTGGTGTCTTCTATTCAGAAAACATTGTTATGCTGCCTTCGACCTATTCGCCGCAAGTGCGCACACAACTCAACTGCATAGCTTGCTAGACACCACCTCGGTGCCATCCGGATCTTGGAATGTCAGCACCTTTTGGTGTCTTCTCTTCAGAAAATATTGTTGCGCTGCCTTTGGCCCCATTCGCACATCAGTCCGCTACTGACGCCATCTCACAGGCTAATGGGGCGCCCCACGCCGACTTTCAGCATTGTAGAATGACCACACCAGTACAGCCACTTGCTAGACATCACCTCGGTGCCATCCGGATCTCGGCGCCCCACTGCAGATGAAGTGCCTCTCAACTATGAAACCACCACGGTGACATCCGGATCTTGGCGCATTGTGCTGCCTTCGGCCTATTCGCACATCGGTCCGCTACTGACGCCATCTCACAGGCTAATGGGGCGACCCACGCCGAGTTTCAGCATTGTAGGATGACCACACCAGTACAGCAACTTGCTAGACATCACCTCGGTGCCATCCGAATCTTGGCATCTCAACGCCTAGTGGTATCTTCCATACAAAAAATATTGTTACGCTGCCTTTGGCCCCATTCGCACATCAGTCCGCAACTTAGACATCACCTCGGTGCCATCCGGATCTTGGCATCTCAGCGCCTTGTGGTGTCAGTCAGAAAATATTGTTGCGCTGCCTTTGGCCCCATTCGCACATCAGTCCGCTACTGACACCATCTCACAGGCCAACAGGGCGCCCCACGCCGACTTTTACCATTGTACGATGGCCACACCAGTGCCACAACTTGCTAGACACCACCTCGGTGCCATCCGGATCTTGGCATCTCAGCGCCTTGTGGTGTCTTCAAATCAGAAAATATTGTTGCGCTGCCTTTGGCCCCATTCGCACATCGGTCCGCTACTGACGCCATCTCACAGGCCAACGGGGCGCCCCACGCCGACTTTCAACATTGTAGGATGGCCATAGAAGTGCGACAACTTACTAGACACCACCTCGGTGCCATCCGGATCTTGGCGCGTTGTGCTGCCTTCGGCCTATTCGCACATCGGTCCGCTACTGACGCAAACTCACAGGCCAACGGGGCGCCCCACGCCGACTTTCAGCATTGTAGGATGGCCACACCAGTGCACCTTACTAGACACCACCTCGGTGCCATCCGGATCTTGACGCGTAGTGAAGCTGCAGCAGCTGCAAATAAGCTTCAGACAGTGTTACAACCGCTGCTCAGAACTCTCAACTATGACACCACCTCGGTGCCATCCGGATCTTGGCGCGTTGTGCTGCCTTCGGCCTATTCGCACATCGGTCCGCTACTGACGCAAACTCACAGGCCAACGGGGCGCCCCACGCCGACTTTCAGCATTGTTGGATGGCCACACCAGTGCGGCAACTTACTAGACACCACCTCAGTGCCATCCGGATCTTGGCGCGTTGTGCTGCCTTCGGCCTATTCGCACATCGGTCCGCTACTGACGCAAACTCACAGGCCAACGGGGCGCCCCACGCCGACTTTCAGCATTGTAGGATGGCCACACCAGTGCTGCAACTTGCTGGACACCACCTCGGTGCCATCCGGATCTTGGCGCGCTGGCCTTCGGCCTATTCGCACATCGGTCCGCTACTGACGCCGCCTCACGTGCCAACGTATTTTCTCCGCATTTTATACCCTATGCCGCATAACAGGTCATGTGACTTGTTTATAAAACTTTTCATTGGTTCATTTTACTTTTGGCTTCCTAATGATGGAAGGCTTGATCATATGACCTAAAAACAACACTTTTCATTGGATGAAAACTTTTTTTTTTTCCCAAACGATGAAAGCCCCACCTTGTTTCTGGATGTTTCAGACTAAACTGGCGTCAGCATGAGAGCACCACCATCTCGTAGCTCCGTCGTGGTCATTCCGCGAGCAATCATGGCAGCCGCTCCCCACCAGAAGCCTGCAGGAGTCGGGGCCCCCTAAACTTTTGATGAATTCTCAAGGCGGAGGGGACGCTTTCGAGAATGGGGTCCAAGACCTAGCAGACAAGCGTCCGATTTCCAAGGTGTCCCAGGGCCATTTCAGTGGACCAGGCCCAAAAAGGAAAGAGCCTGCCGCCATTTTGAGAGTCCTGTGACAGCCGCCTATCGCTGCACCGCAAGAGTGGGCGCAACTCAGCTGAATGGCGGCTTTTGACACAGTGGACCAAAAACGGACGGAATGGCAACTGAAACGGTAAAGGGGCGCCCCACTACAACAGATGACACTCCACCTGGAGAGGCCCGTTCACGCCGCCTCCCCCGGGGCGCCCCACGCCGTTATTCGGAGCAGCATTGTAGGATACCAAAACCAGTGCGGCAACTTACTGGACATCACCTTGGTGCCATCGTTCTGCTGCCTTGGAACTATTCGCACAACAGTTTGCTACTGATGACCCACCCCCCGCGACGCCCCACGCCGTTATTTGCTGGGTGGCAACTTACTAGACATCACTTTCGTGTCATCTAGATTTCGGCGCGTTCTGCTGCCTTGGAACTATTCGCACAACAGTTTGCTACTGATGACCCACCCCCCGCGACGCCCCACGCCGGAAATCTGGACGTTGTGCTGCGTTGGGACTATTCGCACAGCCGACCGCTACTTCGTTGTTTTTCCCTAAAAATGTTTATATGTTATTACTATTTTTGTTTTCTTGTATATATTTATAAATTATTAAAGTTTTATAATCTTACTACTTTGTCGGAGTGCTATATATTTTTAATGTGACACATAATTGTAAAAACTTTGATGTACAAAGAGTCATCCCTGGAATCTTCCGCTTCACGCTCGGTCCCCTCCCCAATCACAATACAGGATGGTTTTCAGATAATAGCAACGCTTCTGCTGTGACGGATCTCATCGAGTGTGGGCCTTGATCTACTATAACTCCTTTGAAGAGGGGTGATTCTTTACAGCTGTGGCCATAAACTACATCTGCAGGGCTAGCTGATAGCCTAGAACCGGCCTGGACAATCGGACACAGAGGAAAAGGAGTGTCAGAGGGTGCGGTAGTGAATAGGGCGAAAGGGAGGTGTCGGGCGGGCACAGGGTGTGATTCTCAGGGAAGAGCAGCGCAGATGGGGGGAGGTTTATTACCCATGCATAAGACAGAGAGCGGGGGTGACCACTGCCTGGGTGAGATGCTTGCGAGGGTGGGGAGCCATGCTAAGGATCGACAGCGTGCAGAGTGGGTCTGGTCAAGGCATCTAAAATGGCTGCCGTGCACGACAAAAGTGTGGCATTTGAAAAAAGACAAGATGGCGCAGACAATGTTTTTCAACACTTCCTGATTTCCTTCGAATCGAACGTTAACAGACGTTGGGGCATATTACCAAAGTTAAGCGATATTTATCCCTAACGATGCATTGCAAAGATTTTTTTACCGTCAGAAATTATCGCAGATAAACCTTGCTATTATCAAGGTTTATCGCAAATACGATAAAAAACGACCGCAATGCATTAATATCGCTGAAAACTCAGCGATATTCATGCATTACCGAGCTAATGCTCTTAGCCATGTTATCCACCTCCCATTGGATAACATGGCTAAGAACTGCTCAGGGCAGCTGTTACTTTTTGGAGATATTCGCGCTTATCTCGAATATTTCCAAAAGTTGATAATAGGAGATAGCGATGTTAGCGACTGTTTCCAGTCGCTAACATCTTGGCATGCCCATGTCATTAGTGATAAATATCACTCACATGCAAAGTGGGGCCCAAGATGGTCGCTATCTCCTACTAGCCGTCGCTAACTGGTGTTAGCAACAGCTAGGTAATACAGATATAATTTTATCTCCGCGAAGCGGAGCGCTGTTACAGATATATATCTTGTTTTTGAACGTTAATTTCTCAAAATGCACTGAAGCACATATATTGAGACCTAGCAAAGGCACATCGGGCTACCAGTCCCTAATATTTTACCAAGTTTCGTGCAAATCCATTCAGCCGTTCGATTATTATTATTATTATTTTTTTTTGCCCCGCGGGGCCCTTTTAAAACCTCCACATCAAACCTAGGGGGTCAGCGAGGATCTACTATGCCCCCTTATGGTCATTTGCCCCTTCGCTTTGGCCTCCTCTTGTCTCTCGATCCTACCGAGAGACAAGATGGCGGCCGCTACGGACTGTTTGGAATGTTTACAGACACCGGAGAGCCAATCAGCTTCGCTTCGCAAAGCTCCGTAACGCGAAAAGTACGCGAAGCGGTGCGCTGTTACAGATATATATCTTTTTTTGAACGTTAATTTCTCAAAATCCACTGAAGCACATATATTGAGACCTAGCAAAGGCACATCGGGCTACCAGTCCCTACAATTTTGCCAAGTTTCGTGCAAATCCATTCAGCCGTTCGATTATTATTATTATTATTTTTTTTGCCCCGCGGGGCCCTTTTAAAACCTCCACATCAAACCTAGGGGGTCAGCGAGGATCTACTATTCCCCCTTATGGTCATTTGCCCCTTCGCTTTGGCCTCCTCTTGTCTCTCGATCCTACCGAGAGACAAGATGGCGGCCGCTACGGACTGTTTGGAATGTTGACAGACGCCGGAGAACCAATCAGCTTCGCTTCACAAAGCTCCGTTGCGCGAAAAGTACGCGTCCTGGAGCGCTGCCCGGTCCGCTGTTACAGATATATATCTTTTTTTAAACGTTAATTTCTCAAAATCCACTGTAGCACATATATTGAGACCTACAAAAGGCACATCGGGCTACCAGTCCCTACAATTTTGCCAAGTTTCGTGCAAATCCATTCAGCCGTTCGGGCTAAAAGTGAGGCCAACCGCCCTATGGAAAAAACAATGTTAAAAACACGTTTTGGGACCCCCCTTTTTTCTCGACCCCCCCTGGACGAACCCCCCCCCCCAATTTTCAGGGGCTGCTCAGAAACAAAATGTGCCATTTTCCTGAAAATTTCAGCCAAATCCGTCCACAAACGCCAAAGTTATTAGACATAGAATTTTCAAAAAACCCATAGAGAAAAAATCCTAACTATATATACCTACTGGCGACCGCCAGTAGGTAATATATATATATGTTGCAAGGAACTAATTAATAAGAAAAGGGCATTAAAATGTTATGGGATAGTGGCCCATTTTGCTTACGGTTTGTCACTGTGTGTCCCTGGTTGACATTGAACAAAGAGGTGTCTTCTGATATCAGTCAATAATTGTTTTTGAGTAAATTAAGACCCCCCCTCTATACTTCTTTTTTTCACACCAAACATGAAGGAGATCTATTCTTTACTCAGAAAAGGAGAAACCGTCAGTGAACTTATGTTGCTTACATGACTAACACCTTGCTTCACGAAAAAGTAAATTCATGTTCTTGCACAAGGAGGCAATCATACCAGAAGTTAAGTAACCAAAATATGATTCATGGGCTATATGAATATATTTTTCAAATAGGATCATGTACCAGAACTTGTTAAGAAAAACTGACTGACCTTTACTCCATAATAATGAACTCCATACGTAGGCAGCGCTTCCACTATTGTCATGTACCTGAAACCAGAAACAAGGATTTTGAGAATATTCGTAAAATATTTATTTACTATATGACTAATGATACATGTCACTGTCCTAACTCAGTCAACTTAAATAACCATATTTTAAGAACCCAGCTGTGTATAAAGTTGATGCCGCACCAGATACATTGTTACCCTTCTAGTCAGCACACACGCTTGTCACATTCTCTTCTTCTTGCATACATTATGACAAAGGATTCGAGATCAAACCTAGACTATATACACTCAACTTCACAACGCCCCAGTGTTCCTGCAATGTCACTCGAGATGTGGATCTCCATATTAGAAGTCCTTTTCTTTCTCTTTTCTTTCTCTTCGCCATTGCTTTTGTTCACTTTTCATCTAACATTCTTCTTTCACATTTCTTCCTATATTTCTCACTTTTCTTAGTTCTTTCCTTTCTTCACAAAAATGCAAATAGTCAGCAGCTAATCAACAGAAATCGCAACACACACACAAAGGCACGCAGTAATTAAAATCTTATGTCAAAAATGCTTTGATTAGCACCTAATATCAGTTATTACTTAGTATTATTAAAGAAACACAGAAAAATTACCAAAAAACATCCTTCCGTTGAAGTCACAATATGGTTTTGATAGATAACCTACATCTAACTTCAATTCTGCAACTGTACAAATATAACACCATAAAGGTAGCTGCTACTAACCTTAGATGAGATCACTTGTACCATCACATACAATGTGACTAATAATGTCATTACTAGTTTTCCCTCAGTTGTTTTAGGTGGAGAAGCTAGGAAGCAATAATACTTTATAGGCTGTCCCACAGATGTTTTCACAGTAACGCTTACCATTATTAAATGCCCTTGCAGAAGGTAACAAATAACAGCGGGGCTTTACATGATGTAAACACCACAGTCTCGCATGGCTGCAAAAGTGACTCCAATACCAAAATGGTTTTATCATATGGGTGAGATGCGCGAAGATATTTTTCACACTGGGAATACATCTTCAAAAACTGCTACCACTTTTCATATCAATTCAGAATCAAAGATATGCGATCATATTTTAAATACTCACATCTAATACCTAAGAAGTCCTAATATTTAGACTCACTCACTCACACACACATACCTCCCCCCCCCACACACACACAGAGCCAACATTTCCAACCATGTGGGAGTACATTATGGAAGAGTTTTGAAATTTTGTGAAGGACTTTTTCCCTGCACTGTGAAATGTTTGGGATAAAGTATCAAGTATCTGGGCTTACCACAATAGCTAATCTACAGTTTTGCAGAGCAACAACAAGCATTTGGAAAACCACACATGCTTTACTCGCTCTGGTGTAATTCGCATACAGTCTGTGAGATGGAAACACCTGTCATCAAAAGCAATCCTTCTATGAACAGCTGCTCTTTCCTTTCTGAAAGTACCACCAAATGGTATATCTAGCCTTAAGGCGATGAAGGATATGCAAAGCACAATAAAAGTCTTGGAAAAGGGTACAGTTGCTTTCTTAGTTTAGATAAAGCTCAGAAGTGGCCATATAAAACAAATGAAGGTGAAGTAGGGGATATCACCATTTTTCTGTTAAAAAGAGTACAGCGACCAGAGGCAAACGTTATCTGAAACATGGGTGATATGAAGCCTGCACAATGGCAATATTCCAGATAAAGAGTCCATGACATAATTCCATAGGTCCCAATGCCACAAAGTAGCAGAACCAAGCTGTAAACACATGAAACCATGACAATTAAACCTGCTAGCTAGTTCGGGGCTTCGTTGTGCTTTGTTACTTTTACAGGCACCCATGGATTAGTGATTGGCACTCCTCTTGACTTGGAACCCTCAATTAATTAAAAGTGTTTAGCCAACCGCATCATCTTAACAAAACTACTATGTGCAGACTCATCATTCCTCTACCTGACTTCTGAGAAATTAAAAACATAATTAAAGCCCTTGAGTAACAGGTGCAATTAATATCATTATCATGGGTTTGATCAATTAAGAACTGCAGCAAAATGCAGACCTAGTCTACTTCACAGACCTGGTATCATGCACTTCAAAAGTCTTAAACACCTGACAGGAGATGAAAGGTCAAAACATTAATATTCCTATGAAGCACTACAGCTTCTGCACTCCTGTAATCGTTTAAACAGCCAAATCCTAACGTCTCTGTGAAAAAGACAGCCCCCACATACATGTTAAAGTAGCCAGTCAATATGCATTAGTGGTTGTACTCCCTCTCCTCCGTGGATCAGAGAGTTCAATCTATCTTGAACTGACGTCCCCAGGTTCCAGGATACATGTTTTGTTTAAATAGGGCATCATACCTAAATGTAAATGTAAATGTGGGATACTTGTAAAGCGCACTGTTACTCTACCCGAGTGTCCTGGTGCTGTAGACCGCTGGGGAACCCGTCCTGGTTTTCCCTGTGAGATGGTCCCTTTCTGGGTATCTCCAGGGTGAAACCAGGCATCCCCGGCGTCTGTGGGTGGCCGTTGTAGAGATGAGGCAAGCTTAATGCCCAGAGTTACCGAGTGTGTTCCCTGGTTAGAGTGGGCACTGAGGCGAGAATTATCGAGTCCGTTGACCCTGGTCCAAGACCCTGCCGCGTCGGGAATTGAACCCTGGTCCCGGGCCGTTCTCTGCTTACAGGTCTGCCGCCTCTAACCAGTGAGCCACACCTCTCCACCATACAGGTCTGCCGCCTCTAACCAGTGAGCCACACCTCTCCTACAGTTCAACATCGAAAACTACATCAAGCCTTTCACAATGTAGTCTGTTTGAAGTTTGATTTAGACTATATTAAAAATGGCAATAGGGCTCCTGAAAAGCTAGGAAGTTAGAACAGTTATCAGTGCCTAGTTAAAACTATATATGTCACATAAGTTGCAGAACTTGTCTAAATAACATTCCTGAAGTAGAATATGTTTTGTCACTTGTTAATTATTAACAGAAAAGAAGGTTTCAATTCTTGTTGGTTTGGAAAAAAATAAGACTGTGGTGGTGATTACACTTTTATAGGCTCAACACAAGAGAAACATTGATGTTTTTTAAGGGTTAAGGGATTTAAATATTTGCAGATGGCAGTTAAAAAATACACAATACTAAATTGGACAGTTCAATATCAGGGCAGGCAACTTATATACTTCTTAATGGTTCAGATCCGGCCCTACATCTTATCAGTCTAAGATTGAATCTAAAAGAGATTCACAGACGTATGGTCCAAGATTGCATTAAACAACCTAAATTCTACATGGTATGATAAAAAAGATTGGAATTCCAAATGTGCTTATCCAGCTGCACCCTTTATACTTATCAAATGAATTTTCGTGCAAAACTAATATCTTTTTAGAACTCTATGTCAGACCTGTTGCTACGCGCCAAGACACTCTTCGGTGTATCCGTGTGCGATATAAGTTGCTTCATCATCATCATCAACTGGTCTGCGAGTCTTGGTGGACAGAGTACATCTCAGGAACCACTAACACAGGCTAGTTAGCATCATCCCTCTTGAAATGGACACGTACATACCACAATTACAGTGCAATGATGAAGTCAGATGTCATACTGCTACAACCCCACTATGTTGACTAGCCTGCATTGAAAGTAGTAAAAACTGTGAACGACCACAGACGCAAAAATCCTTTCGTAACCGTCATTGCGGCTGGTTAGTAGGTGGATAACTTGACTGATGTGTCAGAATGACTCTGAATTTAATTTTTTGGGCTGGCGTACACAGGATATGTGTGCTGCCATATCTCTGCCCAGGCATGAAACATTGCTTAATATCCTCTTAATGCAATAAGTAATTTGCATAACATCATAAACATTTGGCAGCTCCAAGGCTCTCCCTAGATTGTTCACTAATGATTCTCAACATTTCAGAACTGTGAAAAATTCTTGCCAGTCCTTCACTTCGCATTTAAGGCAGGCTTAACAAATATCATTAAAGTCCTCATACATAGATAAACACATCTGATAGGAAATAAATATGCTTTGTGTCCGTACACAATTAAACAAAGAGTTATGGCGTGAGTGTTTATTTATTTATTTTGAGTAAGGCCTAAGTAAAACTTAGGTCAAAAGTGTTCAGCAGAACAAAAGCTTTTATCTGATCATAACTCCAGGAAATATAAAGAAGCATGTTGGTCCTAGTAGGGTTTCTTTTAACTCAGATTTTGTCAAGGAGAGTCAGAAAATACCAAAGCAAACCCTCACCTCTGCCTGCAAGTAATAGCAGGGAAAGATCTATGGGCCAACTCATAAAGGCAGGACTATGTGTTGAAGAATGAGTGTGCTTACACTGGCACAGGCTGTTCAATGGGAGGACGGGAACCAGGAGTTCACTGTCCACAGAAAACCGAGGTAGGGAAAACATGAGTCAAGGTAACAAACAGTTCATGCAATAAAATCGGCACTGCAGGAGCCAGAGCGCAAAAAGCTTCCGGAGTGCGGAATAAGAGCTTAGACCGAATCTGGACCTGAGGGGCCCCGCCAGATAATGTGCTCAAAGATTCTGCACAAGCATGTAAGAGTGGTGGGAAGGAAGTACGACCAGCACCGAGTATCAGGTCTATGGGTATGCAAAAGGAGCAGGCAAAGACTTCGTTAAATGCAAAAACAACAGTTGATGGACAGAATGCAGAACAATGTCATACATTCACCCCAGTACAGCGATCTGGGCCCAAATCCATCGTTTTTTTGCTCACCATACCATTCCAGTTTGAACCCAGCCATATGCAAATCAGTCTTGACCCTGTGCCCCATAGGAACAGTCCAGCCCGAACTGCCAAGCCAGGTCCTCCTTGGACTGGAAACAAGCATCCTAGGATCGGTTTCGGGCTTTCAGCCCTCATCAGCCTGGATAGCTTGATTCCAGTGGCATGGAAAGCATGAATCAGAAGACTAGTAAGCAGCTGAAAGCTGCTCAGGTGTGGCGCAGTACAACAGCGCGTAGGTACCAGCTTCCCCTAGAGATGCAATGCAAGAACATAATGGTCATTTTGGCTTTTATACACGATAAGCACTGCATTGAGGGAAAACTGCTGTGGGGACATAAGATATTTTTTATATACAACATTGGATGCTGTGTTCTCTGTTCTTGGTGTATATGGACACAGTGTCACTTTCACCCAAGTCATCACAGGCCAGTCCTGAATCAGGAAGTAGTGCGTGTGGCTGCTAGCGTAGAACGCTGCTACTTCTGCAAGTCATATTACAGGGATCCCAGCAGCCCCTGCTGTTGTCTGGAGCGACTGCTTGTCCACAGCCAAACATGCCTGCTTTCTCCAGTTTGAAAAAATTGTTTTGGCCTGACAGACTATTAGCAATAGTAGTCAAGCATCAAAATCTTTTTCACTCTTTTTTTGGGTAGATTATGTCTCTACGCTCCATGGATCAAGAAAGAAAGCCTCGCTATTTGCATAACATCTTGCCTGAAAAATAATATGCATACATGCCATGTAGAACCAGTGGGTAGCAGTATACCAATGGGGTTGCTGAATTACAGACTTTGTTGAGTAGACTGGATGCCACAAACATCTCCCACGAGATTCTTCAGCTACCCTCATATCAATGTTGCACACATTTGTATAAGGCATGCTTGTGCTATTCTGCAAATCTGGAATTGTAGCACTTATTTACAGATGTGGTGTGAGTGGTTGCCTCACTGAATATGCCTGAATCGGCAATGCCAGTTACGCTTTAGAGAACGGGGAAGGAAGACAGCACAGATTGGTACCCTCAGAAGACAGCACGCAGCTGCTCTTTCACAGTATACCCAAATATTGTCACTGCGTTGGGGGACTTCAAAGATTCAGTCATACTTCTAAACTTATGCTACCGTACTAAAACAAAAAACGTAGAAAGTCTGTAGTTGTGATGGGGGTACTTCCTTAAGGGATACTGTAAAACCACATAAGGTACTGCAATCACTTCAGTGTAATTTGCAAGTTAGACCTGAAACTATATTGGCCATGTCCAGGTTACAATGCAAGATATGTATATACTGAAGACTACAGAGGCTGGCAGTTACATGTAACAAACTGGTGTACAGAAATTCAAACATTGCATTGGTAGACCACCAGAACCACTCTCCACCCCAATTGCTGCCACTTGAGCGTCAAAATGAATATATGTCGTCAGAACGCATGCAATACATCACATGCCATTACAACGCGGTTGTTACAACGACCGCGTTGTTACATCGCATATGATTACATTGCAAGTCGTTACAATGACTTGCTGTAGGGGGCGCGCTGGACTGAGGAATAGTATAATTTACTATTACTACTCCAGTTTGGGCTGTAGGGGGCAGCAGATTGTTGGATTTACAATCCAACACCTTCTGCCCCTACAGCAAGTCGTTGTAACACATTGCAATGTAATCGTATGCGATGTACCAACACGGTCGTTGTAACGACCGAGTTGTAAGGGCATGCAATGTATCGCATGCAAACTAAACGATGTCTTACTGTAAAAATGCACGAACAAGTTTCAGTACGTTCCCTCCCTTCACTGCCCTGGATTTAAAGGAGAAAATTGAGTTTTGTGAATGGGTACAGCCGGTGAATTTGCGCACATCTAATTCTGCCATTTCACATCGCCTTCCTAAGTCTAGCACTGTGATGCGAGCGCAGTCTCGTAGGCAGAGGTGTTGTGAAATATGGGGACCGAAACCTAAGTACGTCTCAATCATTCCACAATTGTTAAATTCGAGAGCATTTAAAAAGAAAAAGTTCCTTTTAATTAGTAACTTTAAGGCAGTGTTTTTTGTGAAAATACCATTCTATTGAACATCATTGCAAATGCATATTAGAAGACAGGATTGCACTACAGTTGACTTCTTTTTACAAGCCAGTAGCATAAGTATTTTACACTTCAGATCCTTCTTCTTTTCGGTGGCTTTTTTGGTGACTAACATTTTCTGACTGTCATGAGCGTAAACTAGACTGTGCAACAAGTCAGCCATGCGATGTAAACAGAGCTCGTCATGTGGTTTAATAATACTTTCGCTAACATATAAAATTATTTAATAGAGAACTGGACAGTCAACCAGCATGGTGGCTTTTACAGACAGCCTGCACGACCTGTCCCATTGTGTTTCTTTCCCCACAACCCCATTTCAACTCCGCAAATGTTCATTTAGCTGGTCAACGAAATGAGCGATGAATGGCAGAGCCAGCCTTGTAGGGTTTTATTAAACCATTCGGGTTCTTCTCCCTCATCTTTTTTCTATGCACTTTACGAGCTGTTTTCCTACTTGTTTTTTTTCTGAAGACAACCTCATTTGTGCTATGCTCTCTCTTTTGCCTTCTGTTGATAGCTCCTTGTTGTAATATAAAATATATATATTTCTCTTTATATTTATTACCCGTATGCTGAGTACATGTGGCATTTTACCCAGAATATATATATATATATATATATATATATATATATATATATATATATATATATATATATATATATATATATATATATATATATATGTTAATGCAATACTTGGATCCTAATAAAAATGTTATAAAGAAAAAAAGAATTGAACGATGAATAATGCACATCCTAAGGGCATAGTAAACTGGCTCCTCTGTTCCACGGCACAATCGCCATTTGGCCATTAATGCCTAATTAGTTCCATTATTAAGAACTGGAAAGATGTGGTCGATCTTTATTGAACATGGGTCTGTAATTATTATTAATGATAGCACAGCAAAGTAAGGCGGCAACAGGGGGCGTGATGAGACATTGCAGCCAACCCAAAAAATGGCAAGGGATAGTCAAATTTGTCTGGGCTGGCAAGGTTCAGTATATTTTAATTTTCTAATGCTGATAAAAGGAGACAGTGGTTATCATCTTCGCAATGGCAAGGGCCATTAGGGTGTGGCCAAATGACCAAGAATCTAGCCTGAGGCATTGTGACCCGATTTAGGGCCTGATTACGAGTATGGCAGCATGGCGTCGGGTCCACCCCGCCGTTGAGGCGCCAAACCTGTGGTTAGGCCGCTCGCCAGATTACGAGCTATTCTTTTGTCTGGCAGGATTTTTTACTTACTTTTCCATGGCAGTGCCCCAAAAATGGGCATCACAATGGGAACGCCAAAAACAGTTCCTGCACGGTATAGACTGAGAAGTAGTAGCCAAGCAGGAACTGGGATGCATGCATACAGGAGGGCACATGTTGTGCCCCCCCTGCATGCATCCCAGGGCACAGAGGCACAAGGGGGCCCATGGCCCCCTTTGTTTCCTCTCTGCCACAATTTTCATGGTGGTGAGCCGCCATGAAAATCGTGGCGGAGACTACACTTGTAAATCGTCCGCCTGACCTCAGCAACACAGCAAGGGAATGGTGGTTCCATGGCAGCTGTGGTTGGGCAATGGCGGTCCAAAAGCCCTGATTGTAATAGGGCGGAGAGGAGCCCACCACCGACACGCTTCCACAAGTCTGGCGGTCCATGGACTGCCAGACCCGTAATCGGTCCCTAATGTTTTCCTACAACATTTCTACATAGTCCAAAACCAAAGTTAGTGGCCTTACGGATGTTGCCATATGGATTACCAGGCTTTCTCTGATTACCCTATTTTTGGTGTTAACGCACAAGGCACTCACTGCTCCTGTGGTTAGGCTGATGTAATGTAGCTGTTTATATTGTTTAGTCCTAACTAGAATTATAATTTGTGTGTCTACCTCTTACATACCCTTCCCCATCACACCTTTAGGAGCTACCTCCCATGACACGATAACCACATCTCAGTGGTCATCAAGCGCAACTTGAAAACACTTCCCACACAGGCAAAAAACAAAATCAACACCCTTGTAACTAAACACCCCACACTATGTAGCTTGCTATCCCTGTGGGTGAGTGCTTCATCCCTACACATAAGGGTAGCAAGCATTATACAAATGCTAAAATAAAACACAATACTGATTTTAAAAAATACTCACTGCACAATAGCTCTTCCTCTGGTTACCCCTTTAAGCTTTCTGTAGTGTTCTATCACCCTGTCCTCACTGAAAATCACAAACAAGAAAAGAAATTTAGAACGAGTAACAAAATCATTTTTGGCAACACACATAATACTGATTTAAAAGGTAAGAAAACATAATTGATTGCACTCGTTTTCTTCTCATAATACAAATGTGTGTACTTTGCCGCCTGACGTTTCATTTGGTTATTGCAACATTATATTAGAAGAGCGAGAAAAGCACTCATAAACCACGAACTTCCACGGTGCGTCATGCAATGGGTAAACAAAGAAAAATCACTTAAAAAAGTGTAACCCAATGAAATCTTATCGCCAAGAGATTCACGAAATGAGTTTGTCTCCAAAAGTACATATTTCGATAATAATGCGCAATTTATATGAGTAAAATGCTCCATCTTACAAAAGAAAGAAGTTCTAGTTGAGTGTCTACGATCTGTATGTATGGAATATATGTTACAATTGCATATGTGTACAATACAGCTGTGTAACAAATGAATAATGAGCGTGTCGCTGATTCAGCACTCCACCAAACCACTCAAATAAAGAAATAAACTTATCATACATATTGTGGAAGAAGAGTGGACTTGCCTAGGAGGATGGTTAAGTAGTGGCCAATGGCATGCAATATAAATGAATAAAAAATACAATCTTCGCAAAATGGGAGCCCAACAATCCCTCTAGTATTTCCTAGTGGTCCAAACAGGCACAAGTGAAGAGGTTTTTAAGGGTAGGAATTGTACGAAAAATGCTTTGTTTCTATGAACCCCATATATTTACATAAATACTTCATGACATGCATGATGTGTCCATGTAACTGAAGAGAATGTATGTCAGTAGGCAAACGTGTGTTGGTGTATACTGCTCATGGAGCAAGTTACTCAAATATCTCCACATTTTCTAATGTTTGTGAGCAAATCAATAGTGTCTAGAATTGGTAAGCTAGCTATGCAGACACATGACCCACTTTACAGCAAATAGTTGGATGCGATCGCCTAGGACAGTGTCTGCTTTTGAAGGATTAGTCCAGTTTACGGCGACCACCTCCCTCCAGGTCATTTTAGACACTATTTCCAGTCCTGGATGTTTGTGTGATTGAATAATGCATTCTGGCTGTACTAATCTTGTTTTACTTCCATTTAACCAATCAGGTTAAAACACATGAAACCAATGATTAGTGGGAGACATTGTCAGTAATGAGTGAGATGGCCATCCTAATCCATATTCTTCCTCCATGGACACAAACTGATAATCAGGTTCATTGAATAGGACTGGAGAAAGAGGCTCCTCAAGAAATGTGAAGGTGGGATGACTGGGAAAAGGCTCAAAGCACTATGTTTGTTACTTGACAGATTACTTTCTGGTGCAGTGGGAAGCAATGTAAGATATGCAGACCCCCAGTATCATTCTCTGCAAAGGGTGTAGAGACAAGGTGGATATTTTTGTCTGCTATCCATTTTTAAAGTTCACGAAAACAATAAAGCACAATTCAGAGCATAAAGTGAAATAATTACTCAAAGTTCACCGAAAGATCCTAAAAACTCAAGGGGTAAATTGTCTGTGTAAAAAGGCAGGGAATACTGAGGGGCAATTTGCTTTTGAAAAGAGACAATAGAAAAAGTATCGAATTTAGGAAAGGAATTACAATGGGGCTGTTTTTTCCCCAAGATAGTCTGGGCGGAGGTACTCAACAAGTTTACTCATTACACACAACCATGCACACACACACCTGTGATCTCTCACATCTTTGACCCATCAAATCTGATGTTCAGGAATTTGGATGTAACCGTGCATTATCATAATTGAAACTTGTGTCCAGGCCTTTTTTTAAACGTGGTCTCTCTGATAGCTAAGAAATTTGGGTAACATACATTTTAACTATTAAGGGCCCGATTCTGATGCGAGTTGGAAAGCATTCCCACCCAGGGCCTGATTCTGATGCGTTTAGGAAGGCCTCCTAATGGCATTTGCTCCTTCCAAATAGGATCGGGAGCGACCCAGTGCCCAATTATGATGCGGTTAGGAACATGTGCTCCCATTGAAGTCAATGGGAGTCCAACCAAATCGTATCTGGAAGCATCCGGATGCATCGTACTTGGTCGGTCGGACTCTCCCGATCCGAGTCGGTCGGGCGACCATTTCCAACCTGATTCGGTCGGGAAGCATTTCCAACCCGCATCAGAATCAGCCCCTTAGTGCATGTACATGACCACATCTTCACTCTGGCATGGTGTAGGAGAAAAGTAGAAGGATGTATCTGCTTTACCATTGTAGGAGGATATCCATAATTAATATTATTATTTTACATTTGTTTCCATATCAGCGTCAATGTGTTCCTCTGGTGTGCTTGTGAGTGTTGTTTAGAAAGTTGAGAAGTCAAACGTTTACACTGACATGTAATGTGGGTGTACAACGGATGAAGAATCACTACAAAACCAATGAATACGAAGATTAACAATCCTTCTAAAATCATCAAGTGTGTGAAACTTGCCTCGCTCCGAAATATCGAAAAGAGTAAACAGCTACTTACCCCTTCTTTGTGCATATTCAGATTTTTGCTGGGCGAATACAGTAATGTAAACCAGAAACATCAAGCCAATGCACTGTACACTAAGAGTTGAAAATAAGGATCAGGCTAGTTTACAAACACCTTGGATTTGCTATCTTAGAGGCCGATTCATAAGAGTAAAGTTATATATGAGTAAACCTACAAGCGTAACATCATGCTTACACTTTTGAGTAACTTTACTACTTTTGCCTATTCACCATTTATGAGTGTAAAGTTACTCAAAAGTGTAGACTTACATGACTCCACCCCAGAAACACTCCTGCAAAAAGGGGCAGTAGTATGGCCAGCGTCACAACAGACCAAACAAAGATAGTGAAAACCCCTCCCATAGAAAATAATGGCGACAACGACTTGAAATAGAATCCCATAGAAAATAATATTACATTAAAATATTTTATTGCGACTCATAAAATATATATATATTACATTGAATGTATATGTATATATATATATATTCAAATAAATGTTATTTAATCATACAGTATTTTAATAAACCATTAATAATAAATGTTACTTTTTTTTTAAATGAATTCCAATTAATTGTACACAGAGCTTTTTGTAATTTTGAACACATAGTATGTAAATACAAATATTTTACTTTAGGTGGGACTTTTTAAATAAATCATAAAAAAATGTAATATTTTTTAATTTGTTTAAGAAATATTTTAAAAATATATAAAAAACTGTTTAAAATTACTACAAGTCATTTTTGACATAGGTAGAAGTCTGATAAAGTATAGACAAAAGTGTAAATGTTTACTAAACTTTTTTAAAAAGTGCAAACATTTAAATTTAAAATGTCTAATGTTAAATCATTTTATACATTTATTTTAATTGTAGAACAATATGAAAAGTTGCAGCATTAATACATTAATTTACAGTCAAAATCTAATTGCTCTTGAAGCATTAAATGTTAATTATTTTTCTGAAGTTTAAATTATAAACAGAATTCCCACCTAAAATATCAAAAATAGCATATATTAGGTATTAAAAATGATTAGAAGTGATATATAAAATTGATTAAAAGTAATGTAATTACATTTTAATAAAAAGTAATGTTACAGTTAAGAACAGGTTATTAAAATATTTTAAATAAAATGTTTTATTCAAGATATTTTTAACTTTATATTAAATTAATTTATATTTTCAACTAGTTTAAAAGTTTTATTTTAAGTCCCTGCCACCGTTATTTTTTATAGGAGGGTTTTGCAGTATCAGTGGATTGCCAAGTATGGTGCTGAAGCTACTCCACCTCTTAGTTGGAGTATATTTATGACTGTTCCAAATCTTTTTGGTTCTAGTAACTTTAGAAGTGCAGTTTTTGAATAGGACTGGGCTTGCTCTTTTTTGGATGAGTGTGCGTCCTTACCTAAATCTCTCCTTACTCCTCCCTTAACCCCTCCTATTTTGTAGTAAGTATTCCCTATTTTTCAGTCACACTCGTCTGTCCTTCCCGCCATTTACAACTAAAACGGATATTTACGGTGGGGAGGCTCCATAGTCAGGGATGAGATCTTCATACAGAAAGACACAGAAATGTAACCTCTGCACGTAGGTTTGTGAGTAGCATTTTATAGTACGTTAATAGTAAGACTGTAGTACTACTAAACATACAAAATCCAGTTCCTGAATAGGCCCCACAATCTTCAGATTTGAATTTGTTATGTGTGGTGTCTTTACTGCCAACACAACCTCGAACATTTGGGAAGAAGGTTGATTCATACGTTTGTCATGATTTACCAGATGCACTGCTTACTAAAGATACAGGGGCATATTACCAAGGGCAATATCGCCGGTTTAGCGGGAAAAATTCCCGCTAAAGCGGCGATAATTTTATCGCCCTATTCCCTAGCTGTCGCTAACACCAGTTAGCGACAGCTAATAGGCGATAGCGGGCATTTAGGGGCCCACTCTGCATGTCAGCAAAGATTATCGCTAATGACATTCAGAGTGGGCGTGCCAAGATGTTAGCGACTGGAAACAGTCGCTAACATCGCTATCCCCTATTACCAACTTTTGGAAATAATCGCGCTAAGCGCGATTATCTCCAAAAGCTACCGCCTGCCCAGAGCAGTTCTTAGCCATGTTATCCAATGGTAGGTGGATGAAATGGCTAAGAGCATTTGCTCGCTAATGCATGAATATCGCTGACTTTTCAGCGATATTCATGAATTTCGGCCGATTTTTATCGCTTAGGAGATAAACCTTGATAATATCAAGGCTCCTAAGCGATAAAAATCATCGGAGCGCGGCGATATTTAAATGCCCGCTAACGAAGCTTAGCGATAATTATCGCTATAGCTTGGTAATATGCCCCACAGTTAGCTGCGTGAGTTGAATAAAAAGAACATCTCTTAATCAAGCATCTGCGGACTATTTGATATATGCTACAGAAGTAGTCATCATAACTATTAATCAACCAGATAGCTAACATTTTGTCTTCGCTGTGGGTATGTCACATATAAAATGACATTTCCATCACCTAGCATGGCAGTGCCTTAAATGGGTAGGCAATCTCCGGTAATTAGTACAAGCACTTCTTTAATTTGAAAGGGAAAGTCTCTCCACTTCTCAGCACTGTTACGATATATATTAATAGGAGAGTACCAACACTTTTCAGGAGCAAACATGTATTCTGGACAATGAGTACCAGTTCTTCCGTTTTCTATAAAAAATGTATGGAAATTGGAGGGTAGCCTGGAGACTGTCATCTAAGCGGTTTGGTGGTCTCATCTAGGGTGTTTGGTGATCCCTAGGTTCTTTGAAACTGTTGGGTTGCCAGTCACCTGATTTCTGCACAGGAGTCTTCAGAGGGAGATGTGCTGGGGTAGTTTTATTTGCTTTTCTGTTAGGAAAGAGAGGAATCTTGTCATCTTACTTACCAAGCAAAAATTGCATTGAAGTGGCTATTTGGAGATTTGAGTCAATTTTTATCTTTCACACTTTACACAAAGTGCCTCATTGCAGGTTTCTCAGTAATCCTGCTTTGGGTGAAATATGAGTCTTCATCAGAGTCCCTATTACGAGCTGTGAAGTAAAAAGTTTGGTTTTTGAAGTTTGGGTTTCTCCATGAACCAGTTAAATTTGGGCAGACTCTTTCCATGCAAAAATGCATTGAATGTCGTAAAAATTTGCGACAATCAGTGTACAAACACTGATTTCCTCACTAATTCACCATTCCATAGATGAAAGTACATAATAGTGCTGTTAAACGGAACCCGGCAATTACTGTAAATTGTGACACTGACCTCTCTCACTGGTTTTCCTGAGGACCTGTAATGAGGGCCACTGTATACATTTGTGCCTATTGTGCTAGTTTCATATTTCTTATTTCCCATAATAAAAACACTACAAGTGCCTGAGAGCATCGAATCCTTAATATTAGCATGCAGGAATAACTAATACATGTGTCTCTGCTCACGCCTGAAGTTAAGGGCATATCTTTCTGGAACCTACTGCTCAATCACATGCCTCACTCCTTCATCTTAGTCAGTTTTAAGGCAATGCTACATTTATCATCTGGAAGTAAGGATGGGGAAAGCCAGCTTTACGTTCAATACATACACTCGGCGCATCTTAAATCCATAACTGGAGTTGATCAGGTGAAACAGTGCATAAGGATTTTTGTTGAGAATCAATACCGCCTTTGCTGGACAGAAATCAATATTCTTAGCTGATCATTATTATTCAGGTTTTATTGCACTTGCAGTAGACCTACCAGTAAGCAAGGGAGGGGTGCTCCTGCAGTGTCCGGGTTGGAAGGGAAGGGAGGGCTTTCAAATCATTCCTTGCTTTTTCATCGCTGAAAATAAGAAGAGTAAAGGTAAACATGATGCAGGCATCCTTCACACAACTCTTTCAAGGTAAAACCGGCTAGGTGTAGCAGGCAAAACCTGGCTCGCTAGTATTGCATTACCACACTACCATGGAAACCGCTTCACGGCACGTTCTCTAGTGACAATCTTTACAAACAGAGTCATACACACCACTAGCATCACCACTATAGCAGGCAGAAACAAGAGTCGGCCATGGAGCTACACGAACAAAGAATGACAGTGTTTAGTGTAATGGTCATAACACCATGTAAACCAAATCTAGCTACACCCTAGGGGTTTGACACATTGAGGTCAATGAGGAGAATTTGGCATGAGTGCAAGCATTGTGCAGTGGGACAGATGACAGCAGCTCAAAGTCCTGGGATCACATATCTTTTGATTAAAAGGACTGCATAAAAGACACACTTTTCTAGTGATCAGATGCAAAACTTGCTAATGAATATGAAGAGAGAGCAACTCCTGGCAGGCTATGAATACCGAAGGCCTCAGTTTTTGAGGCCATGGAGGGAGCTGGTGGAACATGTCACTTACGCCTTAGGATATTATTTCTAGCTACTTAACATGCCGTAAGGCCTCAGTGAAGCCAACAATAGTAACACTAACTCCAGTTTTCATACAAACTATGTCTGGCTCTTCGTTCAAGAGCATTGCATTTCAGTCCCACACAAGGGGCTGTTCATGTTACAATCATTCTAATGAATTCCAATAGCTTTGCAAGTGGTTTCCACTACACACATTCAGGTACCAACCAGTGTGGGGCGCAAGGGAAACCACAATCCATAATTTACCACAATATTAAATAAATTCACTATATCACCTTTATCAACCTAACTTCATCTAAACACACAAACACGGTCCTTTAGAGACTGTATGAGAGAACAGGCATTTCCAAAATGCTAGCTTGATCATCATCTCCAGTCGTATGTCTCTACCCACCCCCACAACCTCAGTATTCTTTAAATGCATCTGTAGTTTTACTCGTATGAGTGTCCACCAAATAGCTCATCCTATTAAGATGCCTCACTCGCAGAAGTACCCCAAGTTCCCCACTAAGATATACCCTAAAAACAGCTGTTGCGCCAAAGCCATTTCAGTGGTAACCTTCTGATTCTGGTCTAATGTTGCCTTCGTGTCACTATTGGTACAAGGGGCAAGTGTGCACGTCATATTTTACACTGTCTTCACATTCAGTGAGTCTGTAATGCCCCTGGTGCAACCATGGAGCAGTGATCCTAATTTCTTCAACATAAAGTTGTCACTATTTGAGCGGCTACAATAACGATGCTGTTACAAGGAGGTCTCTATTGTGAGTGACAACAGATACCCTCACTGCTTCTGCCTTTTATAATAAGTTGAGGGAAAGAAAATGCCAAAATGCAGCAAACCAGAGTACGTTTTACTGCACCGCAGTAGTAAGTGTACCTCGGAATTTCCTTTTGTTGGCAGAGATGTGACCCACGGCCTAATGTTTTAAACAGGCTGCTTGAAAATGGACTGAGTGTCAAAATGTAACTGAGGTTACATAGAACAGGGTGTTCAGCGCTACTTTTAGGGGTGTCGGTGTGAGTCTGGACAATCCTGCCAGTGGCGATTCAAGGACCTTATTAGAGTGTGTACTACTTCCGGGGCAGGGGGGTAGGACATTGCTGTCATGCCTGCTTCAAACCTCATGGTACATAAAGGCCTTCTCAAGGTACTGGAATCAGGGCCCAAGGGGCTCACCTGGGGTGCGCCCAAGGAATTTGTCTCCACTCCTCTCTCTATTCTCTCAGTTTACTCTTATACTATGGTTATACAGTTATGGCTACTAATCTCTGGTGCGAGCTGTGGAGCGCACTGACAACTGATCCATATCACAGTGGTGCTATACAAGATTGTAAAGTAAATAAATAAATATAAACCTCTTGCTACTGCCTTCCCTTCTGTAATGGAACATCACCTTTGCTCCGCTACCTTATTCTATAACTTTAGTAAGTTTAAAAACATATCACCAATGGTAGTCATGCCATACTTGCGTCCAGTGATATTTTAACACGGGGATTCTTGTTAATCTCAATTACTGAACAGTCAAATGTTGAGCAAAAAGTATTTCCACACAAAATGCATTATATGTAATACATTAACAGCCTTCCTGTTTTCTTCTATGCTTGGGGATTTTCACATATTGTGAAGATTGTAGTCGAATACGGATTTTCAGCTAAGTGCAGCTAAACCACCAACATACCAACATACAAGAAAAATAGGAGGAAATATATACTCATATATAATAAGAACACCAATTACATGGATGCAAACTATGATTGAACAGAATTTTGACTCTTGCAGGGATGAGGTCATGATAAGCATCTACAGGGTCAAGCTGATCCCTCAGGAAAAGAAAAGGCAAAGAGCCCATTGTAGATGCCCTTTAAATCAGAGCATAGTGGCTAATCTGGACCCCATCTGCAGATCCGAAACCCAGCAAGGGCTCAGCGAGTCTGCTGCTGAAGTAATAGGTCCCTAGAGCCCTCGCACTTTGAAGATGTGCCCTGGCCCTTTGCACCACATGCTATGGCAGGCAGCAGCTTTAAAAGCAAGAAGCTATCCTCTCCCAGCCTAAACTGCAACAGTTTAATGCTCTTTAAAGTTATCCCCAGGATTTCTCCATTTATGTGGTCTATTTTGGAGATCCAAAATGCCATGTATGGTGATTCAAACAGCTGATTGCTCCATCTAAAAACACGTAAAATATCCGCTATTCTAGCCCAGTCAACTGATCAAATAGTGAACTCTAGCAAACTGGTGCGCCACGCATCGCGTGTGTATGTATGTGAGACAGAGAGAGAGAGAAGAGAAATGGAGAGTACATAAAGGTTGACTGTGTAATGTGGTCCAATACTGCCATCAAAGGGTTCTGATATCATAAATCACGACGGCCAAGTGGTTAATATATGTCTCCACAACCTCGAGAATGCAATAATGCACCATTTTACACATGGTATCTATTATTTTTTTTATATTACATGTTTATTACATGTATATGTATTTTTTTCCCACTGAAATAACACAAAGGTTAAAGTGACGCTACAGTTCGGTGAAAAGGTCAGTTAAAACAATGTATTAACAACACCACTGAGATTCAAAAGTTATAGTTATCTCAAGTAGCCATAGCTTGTGCCCTACAGTAACTATAACTCACATTCGAGCCATTCACAATGTTGTCATCAATTACGTAATTTCAGATGTTGCAGTCATGTTATCAATGATGTCACAGAACACGTCATGAGTGATGTAATTTGTGAGGTAATTAGCAGTGCATGGCCAGGGTTCGATTTATAGTTACTTTAGGGCACTAGTTACAATCACTTGAGATAACTATGAATGGTGAATCTTGATGGATTTGTTAGTTTAAAAGGTAATGTTTTAATTTAATTTTTTACCAAACTGTTTCGCCCCTTTAATCTTCATTGTTTCAGTGAATTTCTTTAATGTAAAGTAAGGTATTATTACTTTTCCTGACCATAATGCCACTTTAACCTTTGTTTTTTCAGTGAATATCTGTGATTTTTTATAACGTAAGGCAAGAGGTCCATCGCTGTGTGCAGCGTAGCGTTGGGCACAAAGGGGTCTATTGGCTTTATAAAGGGGGTCAGTGTGAGAACATATATATAATGCAGACCCTACTGGGTTTGTCAAAAAATCACCAACTACTATAATCAAATGTATATTTTATACATACACACATTGCAATGTTTATGATAATGACTGTCACAAATCAATTTCAATAAAGCATTTTTTTAAAGAACCATTAACATGTTTTTGAGTGTTCTTTTAACAATGTTTCAGGCTACAAAGTGCAGCCAATGAATCAACTACAAAGAGTCCATACACTCCAGCAGACAAGCATGCAGCTCCAGCTTGGAGTACTTTAAAAGCAATTGTAAGCTCTACTGGGGTTATGGATTAAAAAACAAAGGAGACTTAAAAAAAAATAGGGGGCTTCTGTGCTCCCTGTAGCCCCCACCCCACAACCTATAACAAGCATTTACAATGCAATGGGTTTGCCTTTGTTAATGTTAGAGCTATTGGCATTGCTCTTGACATTATTTTTATTTATGTTTTTTTAACATAAATAAATGGCATTGTCATTTACAATGCCACTAGCTTTATCTCTCCCAAATGACACAAACACACACAGAGCCCCCCCCACACACAGCCCCCCCCACACACAGCCACACAGAGCCCCCCACACACACAGCCACACAGAGCCCCCCACACACACAGCCACACAGAGCCCCCCACACACACAGCCACACAGAGCCCCCCACACACACACAGCCACACAAAGCTCCCCACACACACAGCCACACAGAGCCCTCCACACACCCACACAGAGCCTTCCACACACACCCACACAGCACAAGCAGGCAACAGGGGCACACGGAGGCACAAGCAGGCAACAGGGGCACACGGAAGCACAAGCAGGCAACAGGGGCACGAAAACGGAGGCACAAGCAGGCAACAGGGGCACACGGAGGTACAAGCAGGCAACAGGGGCACCCGGAGGCACAAGCAGGCAACAGGGGCACCCGGAGGCACAAGCAGGCAACAGGGGCACACGGAGGCACAAGCAGGCAACAGGGGCACACGGAGGCACAAGCAGGCAACAGGGGCACACGGAGGCACAAGCAGGCAACAGGGGCACACGGAGGCACAAGCAGGCAACAGGGGCACGAAAACTGAGGCACAAGCAGGTGACAGGGGCACAAAAACGGAGGCACAAGCAGGCGACAGGGGCACGAAAACAGAGGCACAAGCAGGCAACAGACGCGCTGCAGACACAAGCATAGAATGTACCATCTATAAATAGTTAGCATGTATAAATAATCACAAGTCGGTAGATCATTAGGCACCACTACAAATGTCTCACAAAGGAACCTTCTTATTTATTTTAAAAATCCTAAAAAATTAAACTTTGCATATTATTTTTCTTAACAAGCCCTCTAGGTGAAGTTGTGATCCTTCCTGAAAGGATTTCGTTGTAGTAAAGTAAAATTTAGTAGTGGGCGGAATTAGCATACTTAGTTTTTGCATAATTTCAGAAAACATATTCTGGGTGATTACTGACACAAATCCTGCGCTATATTTTAGCATAAAACGCGACGTCACATCCGTTTTAGACGCGACAAGAGTATTTACCTCGCACGCAAAAAAATAATAATAATACAATTGCCCCAAACAGCAGGCGTTTATAGTCTGGTTGTCCACATTGTTCCTGTGCACTCTCGGTAAATATACGATGTGGCAAATAGAGTAATTTCGGGAATGTTACATAAGAAGCGTATCAGAATTACGCAGCAAACGGGAAATTTCACTTTGGCCCTAAAATGAAGGTGTATGCCTATACTATGTACCGCCTGCTGCACTACTAAAGTCCAGTTCTGAGTGAAAAGATGGAAAATATTCTGTTTTTCATGAATATCTCATTCCAGTTAAGTTATTTACTCAGAAGAGTTGAGTAGTGTGAAAACTGGTTACAAACTCATGTAGACGCGGACTGGGTATTTTTCGACATGCATTTTGTTGTTCTTAATGCACATGTTTAGTTGTTTGTCAGTCTTTCTTTTTCCCATCAGTTCTCCCGGACCTACAGTCTGCCTGATTCCCTAGCTACAAACATGCCTGTGTGTTCCCTATTTTGCCTACATACCCTCCTACCTGTCTACCTACCTCTATGCTCATATTCATCTACCTGTCTGCCCCCAGGCATGCCTACTTGCAGACCTCCCTGCCGGTCTACCCATAGAATCCTGCGGGCATAACTGTCTGCCTACGTACACCTACCTCTACCTACCTAGTGCCCTACCTGCAAGCCTCCCCCTTTCTTTCTACCCACCTGTCTGCCTGCGCGCTCTAACTGTTTGTGTCCTCATCTACCTACCTCCCCATCAGTATGTGCCTCCATACCAGCCACCCTGCCTACCCATCTACCCACCTACCGGTCTGCCTGCCTTTGTGCCCAAGTCCCACCTACCTTCCTGTTGTTATCTACCTAGCAGCCTGCATATCTGCCCACTTTCCTTCAGAGTTGTGTACAATGTATATTTGTATACTTGTTGTGTCCAAGCTCACACCTACAGACACAGACACGTAGCTTTACGTAATCGTGTGGGAGCACGCACACACACAGCAGCAATATAATCATGTCCACGCGCGCGGACATGCAGGGTATGTACGCACGCATACCTGCACGTACATGTGCATATATTTATTTATGCGTGCATTTATTTTATTCCACACTCTGGAGCTAAGACCTGAGCCTGCATCTCAGAGCTGGTGTCAGGCTTCCCAAGTGTGGGATTTACTTCTCTGCTGATGTTGGGGGACGGAGGGGAGGGTGAAGAGGAGGGGTGGGGGAGAGGGATGCGGGAGGGAGGGCTGTGTGCGTGTGTGAGCCAGGATTCCGCTCGGCTTTCCCCTCTCTGCAAACTCACCGGATCCGTCAGCTGGAGGAACACAGCTCCGCTCCTGCCGTCTCTTCCCCCGGGGCTCCCTCAGCACACGGGAGCCCCGCACCATCCAGCACTTCTCCTCCGGGGCTCCATGCGTCTCGGGGCGGGGGCGGGACTTCCGGCCGGCCGCGAGCACTTCTCCTCCGGGGCTCCATGCGTCTCCGGGCGGGGGCCGGCCGGCCAACCACTTCCGAAATGACGGCGGCTGCAATGAGGGCGGGTGCCGTCAATGCCAGCACAGATTCGGGGGCGTTCCCGAGAACAGGCTTTCGGCTGACGTAGCCAAAAGCCAAAAATTCTCGGGAACGCCCCCGAATCTTGTCCGGCATTGACGGACAGGCCCGTCTTCCAATGGCTAGCCTCCATTTATGGAGCTAGCCAATGAAAGACGGGGGCCGTTCCTGTCTCCCATACCATACTCATTAGGTTTTCGCCTGCGCAGAGCGCAGCTTTCGCCAGGCAAAACCTAAAAAAAGGTTATTGGTGCCTCCGCCCCCTTATAGGGGTACCATGCAATTCCCCCCCAAATTTTTTTTAAATCTCTTGCAGGGCATTATGGGGCGTTCTCCTGCTGAAGCAGTGAATGTAAAATGAGTGGCTACTTTGATCACTTCACAGTAACTTCTTTATTTATATTTTGTCAAGCCTTTTCAAGTCTCGGGGAACCCATCCCCTGAGAGCCCATCACTTTTTTATTTGATGGTGAGGGTGGCATGCAGCCTTCCTCCCCCAAGCATTCTGAAGCCACAGGCATCGCAGGCCCCAGGACTGAAGCACTTAGTAATTGGGGAAATTAGGGAAAGGGCCATGGGCCCCCCTTCCAGAGACCTCGAAGGGCAATGGGGACCCCATCCCCAGGGGCTGGATTATTTTTGTGGGCAGGGTGCCTGTGCGCCCCACCTGAGTCATCCACTCGCTTCGGGGAATAACCAGGACCTGATGGCAGCAGTGTCCCAAGAAAGCCATGCCCTAAGACACAGCTTTTCCCTGCTCATAAGAGCGCCGACAGGAAAAAATGTAACTCTCTGCCCGTGCTCTTGTGCACAGGGAAGGACACAAGTTTGCTCCTGCTCCATGGGAGCAGTGAGCTTGCTGCTCTGCCAGGCAGGAGCTAACCAATGAAACCGACTACCGCTGCACGGGGATGGGTCCAGGTAGGGGAGCCAGCAGGGGCTTTTAGGCCCCTGGGGGTCTCCCCCACAGCCCCAAGACCTGCATTTGCTGTGGGTGTCCTGAGTGGGGAAAGGCACATATGACATTTTTGTATTGGTTGTGGCCCTGGGGGATGGGGTACCAGGTGCTCGTAATGGCTTGGGGAGGAGGGCCGATGAAAGCACTACATTTTAATGATAAGAAGAGGCCACAAGGAGATGGGGTCCCTGAGACCTTGTAATGGCTCTCAGAGGGGGAAATGTATGCCCACCTCCTTTTTAATAATAAAATGCAATCCCCGTACAACTGCAACTTTATTAAACCAAGAAAAATGATGCTCTATTATTGCAAATCCCTGTAAATAACTATTCTCAAGTTCAGCCAACCGCTGTTCTGCTGCTTTCAAATTCAACCCTATGATATTATCTACTCTCATCATGATTTTGAAATGGAAATATAATGAAGAAATGAAATGTTGATGGCAAAAATTATTAAGGACGACTGTCAACAATGTCCAATCAGCTCTCCATTATGCAATGGTGTGTCAATCTACATCATTGTAGGCCAGAGTGACCTGTTGGTACCCCCTTTATCCCAGTCATGGAAAGAGAGAGAGACCGTGGGAGGAGTGTACTGGAATCTGATGCCAAAAGAACTACATATCTTGTGTTGGGTGCGCCATCTACAAGAAAGAAAAGATGTATGCTTTGGGCAGCGGGAGGAAAGGGAAGCTCACACAGAGGCCCTGAATCCAAGTTGTACATTACTGGTGTAACAGTTACCTTGTAGTAATTTTGCATCAGTACTGTGAAATTACGAAGAAAATCACGCAGAATGGGGAAAGATGGGGAATTACAAAGTGGGACTGACTTTCCTGGTGAGAAAAGTACATTCCATGGGGTTTTAATGCATATTTTTACCACCTGCTTTGAGCAGAATGTATGCTAGGAGGTGTGGGATGTGGGGAGATGGGGGAGAGTAGGGGAGGGAAGGTGATAGTATTTTCTGGTGGGTGGGCACTGTGTCCTGCCATGTCAGGTAAAAATGGGACTGAGATTTGGCTGCTACTAAAGCCAGAAGCTCATTCCAATTTTCCAAGCAGTTTCACCAGCTGGGAAAATCAAGTCAGGTACTCCCATACCTGGAAACATTGGGTGTGGAAACACCTATTTACTCGGACTCAGGCGGAGCAGAATTCTGAGGTAATTCTGTTCTGTCTGACTCATAATCTGCCCAGAAGGTTTCAGAATGTCCCCATAAAAACATGATTTTAAAAAGAAAACAATGTCAGAAAAAGCTTTTATCATTAAATATGTCATAATGTACAACGTTAAAGTTTTGTCACAGACTATTTCACATTCATATAGATTAATCCTGCTTCACTACAATCCAGTTCAGATAATTAGAGCTCCACCATTGTTTAATCCTGCATGCCATAGCCCCACTACCACCTGCTGCAGCCAACTGATTCTCCACAACTTTGCAGCAATAGCATCTGATCATATTTTTACAAGACTAATTTGTTGATCTACAGCAAACACACTCTACTGCTTTGAATGCATATAATTTATTCCATTATTAGCTACACTACATTATCAGACAGTCAACTGGTACTTCACTATAATCAGTCCCCACCAACTGGTTTGCCTTTACTCCACAACCAGAGGTGATCATGTTACTGGACACTCTTAAAGACTAAATTAACCTGTTGTCTGGGTCTGCGCAAGTATTGTTGGCACCGTAAACAAATGTTTTTTCCTCCGTCCCACACCACCAAGACTAAGGAAACACTGGCTGCTTTTAGGGACAGTCTAGAATAGACTTACAGCCGGAAACTCAGGGTTTTGCTTAGAAATTCCTCACTATACAGTGGGCCCACCATGTTGCTCCATTATGCTCAGTCACTTCCTATTGTTCCCCTACTGCTCTTATCGCATACAACTGCTCTCCAATACTCTAAAAACAGATAACTATTGTTCATCAATTCTCAGACCAAATCAACCACTGGTGCATGGCCTGCTGCTCCCACCTACCTCTGATCCACGACTGTCAGAGCCAATCAATTAACGTTTTTCCAAACTAAATACTTTTGCATGATGTCTTCTCCAACCAAATACTAATCTATGACTTTGAGATCCAACCAATATTACATAACAATACAACCCAAATAACTACAGTGGTGCGAATTTCATAATTGATAAGTTCAATGACCTTCCTACTTAACGTGCTGCATCCAACCTTATTTTGACCAGTACAGAGTGCGCCTCCGCCCACGTCTCTGCGCTACAGTCACTTTCCATACTACAGCCTGGTTTAGGAGGTGGGCAGGCCATGGTGGGTCAGTGCAGAGATCAGCATGACAGTAGTTATTACTAAGGTTTGCAACGTGCCCTGCACAGTCACATAACAGAACCTTGGACAAGCTGTCTGTAACAACGGGGAACACATAAAGAAAATCCCTAGAACTTTCTGAGCTTGAAAAGTCAGACGACCTAAACCTAACAAGGTGTATAACTGGCAGTCCAGGAGTGCTCCAACATATATTTGACATTGGCAATATTGTTTTCCCTTCCTTTAAATCCAATGGGTCGGAGCAGAGTGTCTGGAGTACGACGAGAGAAGGCAAGAACCTTCACCCAGCAAACTCAAAATCTAGCCCTTGGTCAGAAAACATAAATATTGTTTACCAGGAGCCACAATTGAAACATACACTATTTAGATTGTCTCACCAGGCGTGGTACGTTACCAGGCGAGGCCAAAATCTGCCACATTGCTTAACTAAGATGCACTTCTTCTATAAAACACAACATATGTTGCTTTATAGCCAACCTGACTGCACTAGTTTGTGCTAACCCATTAACAAATTCCACAATTTCAACAAAACACAAAATGGATGCAACAGATGGAGTGCTTTAACTTCGGGATGTGCTCCATTCCGTCTCCTTGCAGCTTTCTTCAGCTTTGAGGGGGCTTCAATCTTGAAAGTGCAGTGATTCGACATCTGACCATATCCATGTAATCTGTTTCCTTTGAACACTCAGTCTTCAAAGCTCATCACTCCCTAATAAATTGTTACCTAGTAGATGAGGCCTTACTGACATAACAGGGCCACGCTAATGGGAACCACATGTCTACCACTGACATGCCATGAATCTGAAGTTTGCAGTCTCCACACTGGCCCCTGCTTGCTAATGTGGATGAAGAAGTAACTCACACTAAAAAATCCGACAAAGTGCTAGGCGGCACCTGAGACAAATCTGCACTATGGACATTCCAAATATGAAGTGAATACCCAACGCATATTGGTGACAAAGGAAAAACTTCAAAATGGAGCAAATGTGCTGGTGTTTTTATTAACTTGGCAGTTTAGCCCTGCTTCCTCGTGGGTTTTATTTGTGTGGTCTTCCTACAGTGTCTTTGTCTATATAATAATATAAACTTTGAAAGTTGACAGATTTTGCGCTTTCACGTCAATATTAGTACGTCTACCATTACAGCACATAGTTTGACAGATCTCTTGTCCCTGGGAACATTTCAAGCTTGCCCAATTATATATTTTAGCGTTATTATAAACTGCCAGAGAAATTTGCTGCAAAAAGCACAGGGGTTGAACCCTCAACTCGAGAACTACTTAAGCTGTGAATCGAGAGACTAACCTCTTCTCTCATCCACCAAGAGATCTCCTAAGTTCGGGCTTTTCAAGGAGACATTTTGTATTAATCATGACATTATCAGAACCACATCTGCCCAACAATTGAGACTGGCCGCTCCGGCAACGGCTCATGTGGCCCAACACAGTGCTTAATTTGTGCAGGGTGCTGCAGGTGGCGGTGCTTATTTTTGGGGACCGGGACTTACTTTTCATCATTAGACTGCTTCAAAACAAGAAGGGAGGAGAAGAGAAATGTAGAACACCAGCGACAAAGGGAGAATGCAAGGATAAAAAAAGAACTTGCTAGAGTGAAATAATGATATTGAGAGTGATGGGTCGTGGAAGAAAGTGATATGAGCTAGACTAAAGATAAGGATGTCTTGGTGTTCAGCAACCCTTGCAGCGCCAGCACTGGGCTCCTATGAATACCCTTGTCTCAAGATTCCACAAGACAGACTTCCCAGTCCACAACCTGTATTACCACCTCCTTGACCATAGTTCACACAATTGGGCCATATTGAAAGAATTTTACAGCACAGAGATGTGTCCACAAAGGGACACCAACATTGTAAAGCAAATAGATAAACAGGTACAAACATAACTAAAAGCCTCAGTGCTTCAAAGAATTTCTCATACAACAAACGGAACTTACTGACCATTGTATCCTCAATAGCCCTGTTTTGTACAGATAGCAAGAAACATATTAAAGTGAAAATGATTAGCACTTGCTTGTCCACTCTTGTTTACTCACCAGTACATGGTGATCCAGTTCTCATTTAAACTGAGAATATGGTAAATCTCTTCTCTAATAAATACCAAAACAGTGGAACTCTAAATAATTCATACACCATGAAATACTGTCCTGTTTCTACTCCACATAAAGGTTACACGAACAAGGCGATAGCAGGTATCATATAATGCCCACCTGCAGAACTACCTTTCAACATGATCATCTATATTAAAAGGCAAATGATTCTACTGGAGCGAGTTCACCAATGTTCGTTTGAACAATTGTCTCACCTGTAGAACCTGTTATCATCCAAAAAACCTGTACCTCCCATCTCTCCGAGGAGTGAGTCTCTACAAGTAGACAGGCGGTTCTGAGGATTCCTGTTATGGACCTCCACCCCCATAATCATCACTTTTTAGCAATTGCATCACTTTTATACCATATGCTCATCAATCACAAAGTAGCTGATAGACTGATCTCTTTTTTCAGTGTTTTGTTTGTATTGTGGCAAACCTGAACACTCAATTGAGACTCAATTAATATCATCCTTCTTTAAGGCTAAATGTCCACTTCAATTCACGAAACTACAACTTCTTTATATAGTAACATACTAATTTTTTTCACAACTACGATTGTATTTATGATGCACATTTATTTATACTCTTCTAACTCCTCTCCTATTTGATTATACTTTTGTTTTTATTTCCAGGTTTGTTGGATTGGTTTCTCTATGGAAATTCAAGAAAAAATCTCTGCGTTTCATCATATTTTTTTGTTTACTTTTGTTTTAGATATCCGTAAAGTGCAACACACTGATTTGTTTGCTACATCACAGTGCTTTGAGGGCATAAAGGGCAAAATGTGGTTGCAGCACACATTTGGCGAATCCATTAGTGGGGTCAGGTAATCCATTGGTTGCCTCTTTCAAGCTCATAGCTGATGGTAAAGCTTTGATGCAGCATGTACCAAATAACCTGGTGCTTGCTGAGTGATTGTCTTGATTTGCAGAAGCTTCTAATAGTCAGTGTTTTTTTTTTAAATGTATAGCATTTCGAAAATAAACACTTTACCTAATACCATGTGCCACTGGAAAATAAATGCGATTTGGGTGGTTGCAGCATTGTGTAGAGCAGCGGTTTTTAACCCTTTGACTTTTGTGACCTGCACTGAATCATTATTGGGGCCTGGGAACATCCAGTATGTTATTGGAAGCTGGCGACCCCCAGCCTAAGCAATTTCTATGATTTTAACTTCAAAACAATACACAAAAATTTAAAAAAAGAAGAAGTACTCGTCATAAGAATGTTCAAATATTGAAAAATGTTGTTTAATGCACAATTACATATAGAAAAGGGTTTCACATTTTCAGTTTTGCTCCTTCATTTGTATATATTGAGTTACTTTTAATTTAATATTTAATTTGATAAAACAGATGCTGACCCCCTCATTAGGCCTTGAGGACCCTCAGTCGTTCTTGGACGACATGTTAAGAACCACTGGTGTAGAGGATAGTGTTAGTTGAGTGATGAGTGGAGACAAAGACAACTGAAAAACAAATACTGCATGTACGTATGACAGCTGGAATCCAGTCTCCATCTCAGACTGGGTGATATGTCAGGGTTTGGAATGTATTTACAAATGATAGCGGAGCATCCCAAGGTCCCAGTTTTGTAACTTATGCCTTTTTTTCCTCCTGAGTCCAAATAGCTATCTGTACAATATAAGCATTGTGCCCATCTTGGTGCCGTTTGTCTCTTTTTATATACAGAGGCAATGTACATCATGACCCAGTAATAGTCCACCTCCACTCATAGACCTCAGCTTTCCCTCACATCACTCATTGCCTGTATCCTTGCCCTGCTACACCACTTTGCTGCGTTTTGGCTGTGTTTGCGTTGTGCAAATACCGCATACGTATATATTGGTTGTGAAAGGTAGGTTGATGTAGATTTGGATGATGCATACCCGGGCACTGTGAAAACATCTAAGTTATGGGTTAGTCAACCCTCTGCATTTTCATGGATGTAAAATTATTGTTTAAGCACAGCTCTCCCTCTGAACAGATACAAGGGAATGCCTTTAGTTTAACGTGGTATAGAGCCTGCTGCCTCCACAGACCAATCAGAAGATAGTTCAACATTTGCTACTAATACGTGGCATGCGCATCCTCCAGAAATTAATTGCACACCAAGCCAGAATGTGGACAAGTCTGATTCAAGATCTAAAAACCTTGGCTGTTGCAATTCTTGCTAGAATGACAAGTACATTATTCGGCGCCCGAGATTTGGTATCAACTGCTCTTACATGATACTTTCAAGTATGTTTCAATAATTGTTTATTAAGGTTTTACCTATATAACAGTAATGTAAACTGACAGCTTCCCTTACAGTTTACAGTAAGGTCTTAAAATCTTACGCTTTCCCTCACCAGACCCCTAAGCTTCTCCTCATGGCTTTGCACAGCACTTAAACAACACGATTGTATCTTCAGCTGTCACAGTTTTTCTCAGCCTCAGAGCAGTAAATACAACACGTGCCCTCTGCCTTCTCCAGGTTTACCACCCACAGTACTCTCAATTACCTTGGGCAATTTATACTATTACAGTGGCTTTCTAGAGAGCAGACAGCTGTACTCTCTATTCTCTGAAACTGACAACCTTTTTTCCCTAGTTTATATCCTGATTATACACTTAGTAATGACCTTTAATCTCCATATATTGTACCACAGGAATTTCCTTCTTTTCCCACAAAATAAGATCGCCTGTTTCGCTGCTAGTAAAAAAGGAGATTGCTTCTAATTCTATGTTTGATGCCATGCGCTCTCTCGTCTGCAACATACGGATTAGCTTTATCAAGCATATGTTTATTGTGAGTTAATTATACACAATTATATATGTAGTTATATAGGGCTTCAAAACCCATATGGGAGCGCAGAAGTATATTTTCAGACAGGCAGTACCTTACAGTGGGTGTGTGTGCTAGGTTGCCAGTGTTTTCATTGATACTATGTGGGTAGCTTTTTGGTGTTGTGTGTGACTGACCAGAGACGTGCTATTATCTTCTCTTGTAGCCCAGCACCTGAGTCTTTGTGAAGGTGGTGTGAGAGATAGGTGAACAAACTATAATTATAACTAGCACCACAGCGAATAGGCAAACACAGCGTCATCATAGCCAGAGAGCAACGAGTACTGTGTGGGGGTACACCCAAAAATGGGCTGTAATCAGAGAAGGCCCAGGAATCCATGTGGCAACATTATCAAGGGCAGCGATGCTGTCAAATGAGGAGAATGATGCAAACTGGGCAAGAATGGGACTTGGTGACATGAGCAGCAGCCATGTCCCTTGGTAAAAGATAGGGAGACTCCCTATTGCTGTAGAAACATATATCATGATGAAGAAAGAAATGGAGGAACAATCAAAATTGGCAACATGGCACACTCTTTTGACCATAATGTGGCTCTGCCAATTGCTATGAAGGTAGTCAAATGGCTATAAACATTGAAACAATAATAGGTGGGCATAACATCTCTACGAATGTTTAGTTTACTATTTCGCTGCAATCAGGGCGCCAGATACACTGTTAGGTATGTAAGCAAAATAAAATGTTGGTCTCTGGGAATTTCCTTATTAGGCGTCCACTTCAGATTTTGATTCAGTGTAGTAGCCATGAGCCAATGAGAGGCCAATTACTGAATGAAGCCTGTTCCCGCTTTAGGCCTAATTCTCAATGGTCAGAAGTGAGTGGAATTTTCTACTAACAGGAAGCAAGCACCTGCACAATTGGACACAAACAGATACCCCAATACCACAGTTTTTTAAAATCTTTTTGAAAATGCCCTAGTTGGCCCATTTGGCTGATGTTGTACTACAATACCACAGCAGAAAGATCAACGTGCAGTTAAAGTGTGATCGTAATATCAAATCTCACAATACCATCATTGTGGAGTTCACAAAAGTAAATCTACGCCTACCGTGACAATATTTTGGTAGTCAATAATAATGTCGTGCTTGCTTTGTTCGTAGGTCTACATTTCCAATGCAATATTGTGACACAGTACCCTCTAAATGCCTATCCCCTTTTCTTAGAAACGTGTGACAGTCCTCTATTTGCTGACTCGTCTACCAATAATAGATCTTCACTGGAGTGGATGTTTGCCCACTTCCGTATTTTGAGAACCTCTTACAAATTCCACTACTGGCTGCACTACAGCTTTTCTCCACACTTCTAACTTTTAACAATTGCTTCACGAGCCAATCAGGTTTCCACTGCCCCAGGATTTACTATTCGGTAAATCACAATTATTCATGGTCCAGACGATAACCAATGGAGGCAAACAACACAGGCTGTTATTGTTACCATTCGAGCGTACTTCCTGTTCACACAAAGGTCGGTTCAGACACATTAGGCTTGGTTCTTCTGAGCATCCGGGCACAGACTGGACGCGCAAAGCTTGTTTTCATAGTTCTCAGCTCCCATAAAGAAGAGTTTTATCCTTCCGATGATTTTGATCCCAGGATTCAGAACTAATCTATTATAAGGAAAGGACTCTGTCAACAATTGCTCGGGCACCGGCTTTTCCTAGAACATTTATGAAATGCCCCTGAAATAGTTTCAGGTGCCTGCACCAGGAATGTTGACACATCTGTGCACATGGATCGTTTTAAAAGGTCACTTTCATCTGGTCTGCTCAGACAATCAAGATAAGCGTGAAGGAAAAGCCCTGCAACACATGCTTCTGATTTTAACCTGGCTGGAAAAGATGTTGCCTGCTATAAACAAGCTGCAGCATCTGTTCTCTGGCGGCTACTGTCTGTGACTATGAACTAAGAGGAAAGTGTAAAATCACCTCTCAAACATGATATCCACTGCAGCAGGGGGGGGGGAATCCACCTTATCAGCGTAGAAAACATGCTTGCTATCTGCATATTCCTTTACGCTGAATTATCTTGTTCCAAAGTTGGTAGGGACTGTGCATGCCCTCTGTGGCGCTAGATAGCACTCCATTCAAGCCATATCCCTGCCCAGCAGAGGGCTTGTTGATTGTGTGTTAGGAGATGATGTGGACATCTTTCATTGTTCAGGCTGGTGAAAGCAGCTGCAGGCTTTCCGCGAAAGGTCAATGTGGCACAGCATTTCATTGAATTGTGATTTGTTAAGACGTTTTAATAGGCAAACGTGGCACAGCATTTCATTTAATTGTGATTTGTTAAGACGTTTTAATAGGCAAACGTGGCACAGCATTTCATTTAATTGTGATTAGTTAAGACGTTTTAATAGGCCAACTTGGCACAGCATTTCACTTAATTGTGATCCGTTAAAGCATTTTAATAGTAGGCCTTTTTGTGAATTATGAAAAGGAACCAGTGTGCTAGTGGTAATTGACAGGCATTCAAGCTTAATATTTTCATTTATTAAATTTGTGTCCTTGTACTTCTGCTGGCTGGTGCTGTCAATGTTTGAAACTCTTCTTCCAGCCCCACCAACTTTTCACCATGTATCCTTTATTTCTACCACCAACCTGCCCGCTAACTCTCCACAACAAGCCGACTGCATCAGCGAAATAAACCTACCTCATCCATCTATACTTGCACGGCGCAATACTTTTGAAGGGCCTTCTGCTCTGCACGAGGTACAAGAGTAAAGAATGCAAAAACAACAGTTGATGGACAGAATGCAGAACAATGGCATACAGTCACCCCAGTACAGAGATCTGGGCCTAAATCCATCGTTTTGTTGCTCATTCCATGCCATTCCAGTTTGAACCTAGCCATATGCAAATCAGTCTTGATCCTGTGCCCCATGGGAACAGTCCAGCCCGAACTGCCAAGCCAGTTCCTCCCTGCACTGGAAACAAGCATCCTAGGACCAGTTTCGGGCTTTCAGCCCTCATTAGCCAGGATAGCTTGACTCCAGTGGCGTGGAGAGCACAGGACTCACGTCTAAGCATACCCGCCCGACTCAAGGTGACAAATGCAAAAACAACAGTTGATGGACAGAATGCAGAACAATGTCATACATTCAATAAAAGGATATAAGAAATATGAGCGGATGTAATACGTGCTCAGAGAAATCTATAAATCAGAACCAGGAAAGAGCTCACCTGGGTAAGTTAAATGAAACCAATGAGTGGGACATAATAGTAAAGAATGTTTTAAAAATCTGCGGTTCCCCTTTTTCCTAAAAAAAAATTCAATTTTTTTCCCCCCAAAAAAAGTTTATTGGTGTCTAGGAAATAGCATGAAGACACTGTATACCAGCGAGGAACCACTATGCCTGTTATACTTTTGCCCTCAGTATCTCTAAGATGAGGGAATGTAGTAATAGATTACTAGGTTACCAGGAAGAACTATATCTGGGATTGCAAAATGTTAGGGGTTACCAAATATTAGGATATAAGTCAAACAGTCATAGAAATCTAAGTGCAAATGTTGTAAAAAATAGTATGGGCCTAATGATATGTATTATGATATGTTTTTTGTAAATTAAATTAAGCTGCGAACGAGTCCTTGAAGAAGGTGCAGGATAAAAAAGAGGCACAGAAACGCCGCGTCGACAATTTCGTTCCTATGAAAATCCACTGATTAGTAATTATGATGTTGTAAAGTTTGTGTGAAATATTGCTAGATCAGCAATTTTTAAAGAATACTGAATGTTTTTTAAATTTCTGAAACTTATGAAAAACGTTTGTGTATATGATTTTAGTGCAAAAATATGTTCTAATCAAATTTTAAAACTTTCCAAATAAATAAATGAAAAATGTTTTTATAAAAATTGTTTTATGTTTTTCATGGCCCTACATACACTTATTTGTAAATTTGGTAACCGGTGTAACATTTAATTCCCTCCCATTGACATAAATGTCCCCTCTCGGGATCCTAACACCATCTATGACGTATTGAACTCAGGAAGAGGAACTCTGTTTTTATAAAATACATTCACCCCAGTACAGAGATCTGGGCCTACATCCATAATTTATTTGCTCACTGGGGTGGCATGGTGAGCAAAATAATGATAGATTTAACCCAGATCTCTTGATTGGGGGTGAATGTTTTGATTTGTTCTGCATTCCGTCCATCAATTGTGTGTCTTTTGCTTTCTCGCCCTAAGTGCGCCAGGTATGTCTAGACATGGGTCCTGGGCTCACTGTGCCACTGGAATCAAGCTATCCTGGCTGAAGAGGGGTGAAACACGGAAACCGGTCCTAGGGTGCTTGTTTTCAGTCCAGGGAGGACCTGGCTTGGCAGTTCGGGCTGGACTGTTCCCATGAGGCACAGGGTCAAGACTGATTTGCATATGGCCATGTCTAAACTGGGGTGGCATGGTGAGCAAAAAAATAATGGATTTAACCCAGATCTCTTGACTGGGGTGAATGTTTTGATTTGTTCTGCATCCCGTCCATCAATTGTGTGTCTTTTACTTTCTCGCCCTAAGTGCGCCAGGTATGCCCAGATGTGGGTCCTGGGCTCACTGTGCCACTGGAATCAAGCTATCCTGGCTGAAGAGGGATGTAACACCGAAACCAGTCCTAGGATGCTTGTTTCCAGTCCATGGAGGACCTGGCTTGGCAGTTCGGGCTGGACTGTTCCCATGAGGCACAGGGTCAAGACTGATTTGCATATGGCCATGTCTAAACTGGGGTGGCATGGTGAGCAAAAGAATGATGGATTTAACCCAGATCTCTTGACTGTGGGTGAAAGTTTTGATTTGTTCTGCATTCCGTCCATCAATTGTGTGTCTTTTGCAAGAGTAAAGAATAGCACCTGCAAAGTAGTGTTTTACCACAATATTGAAGTTTGAAAATCAAGCACCACTTATATCGACTCCACGTTATTGCCTACCATTATATTGTCAAAATAAGTAGATGTGAAGTTAAGAATACTAAACTTATAGGGCCCAATTCACAGAACTAACTTAACACAAAATCCTAAACTGGTGAGCAAAAGAATGATGGATTTAACCCAGATCTCTTGACTGGGGGTGAAAGTTTTGATTTGTTCTGCATTCCGTCCATCAACTTAAGACAAAATACTAAACTTACTACCATTTTGGTTTTCACAGTAGGCACTTACTAATTTTGGTATTTACAGAAGGCATTTACTCATTTTGGTATTCACAGAAGTTAGGAGTCCTAACAAATCTGTTCGTTCGGAGAGTACCTCTGGCGGACCCTACCAAAACCTTAATGTGGGTTTTGTGCCAGCCCATTGCCTAATACTGGCCAACAGTCTTGTCACTCCATTTGCTTGCTTCTTATTCAAAGTCTTTCCTTCCTCTTTTTCTGTTTGTCCTTCCGCCAGAGCACAGCCTGTTTACAATCCTTTTGAATGGATTACTTGTATCCTTCCACTGTTCACATTCACAGAACTACTTCCTTCTATGTCTTGTTATCGGAATTCCATGTGAGTTCCTTTCTGTTGTCTTTTTCCATTACATAGCCAACATCGAATACCTGCTCCCACCCCAAGGGCTCCTTCTCCCCAAACCCTAACCTTTTGTCTGTTGCTCCAACCATCTACTCCCTGTTGCTTCCTCCTTATAAGCTCCAACCATCTGCTCCTCCATTGCTATCCCATCCCTCACAGTCCTTACAAGAAAATATTTTTTTCAATTTTCTGGACGGCCTGCTAGCAGCCATTTGCTACCTTGCTGCTCCACTTTCAAAAAAGCTGTTTTTCCAAAAGTAGAAATGCAATTTTATTATATAACACTCCAAGTAGCATCCACTATCTTGGATGATCATACAGAACAACATGGCCACCAGCAGGGTCACAGCACCCTAAGCCAAGCAGCTGTCCACAGTACATACAGACTGGGCTCCAGAACTGTCCAACATAACTAATTCATTGACAAGTATGGAATGCTTCTAAAAATATGGTACAGTTGTATTAAAAATCAATATTTATCTGTTCTACAAACCATTCGATGTACCACCTGGTTAAACTGTATTTGTATTAATGATTGATAAATAAACTACATTACTGCTACTACTACTATTTACATAATATCCAAATGGAAGGCATGCTCCATTAGTTATTGATTGTGGCAGAGTCTGAGGACCCAAGTCAAAGCTGAGTGCCGTAATCTAGCCTGGTCAATAATTTCCTACAAGTATCCTATTTCTTGAATAACACTGCTATGGTAAATAAGACCATTCACATCAGGGGCATACATTCGCAAAATTATTGTGTTAGAAGGTATGTTATTTTAAGGTGCAGCATTTCATGAAAATATATTATGGGCACTGTTGTGGCGACTATGCTTCTCCATTTTGAATCCAGGAGAAATACAAACTTTCTGTTGAATACACTAAAGTTAAAGATTTACCGAGAGTCGTGATAAAAGAGTCAAAAAGAGTCATCACAAATTCCAGACATAATTTAAATCGCGTATGGTGGTTCCATACATATTTTAATGAAGCCAACCTTCAGTAGCCGCGGCCGGTAGTGGGAGTACCGGCCGGGCGGTGACGTGGGGAGGGGCAGGGTGGGGGGTAGTAATGTATGGATTACGGACTTTAAAAGGTAAGTAAACATAAAAATAAATAAAACGAATTTCTTTGCACACACTGCATCACCAAATGCGATGCAGTGTGTGCAACGAAATTCGTTTTATTTATTTTTATGTTTACTTACTTTTTAAAGTCCGTAATCCATACATTACTACCCCCACCCTGCCCCTCCCCCTCTCCACGTCACCGCCCGGCCGGTACTCTCACTACCGGCCGCGGCTGCAACCTTGATGTTTCTCTCATTACTTTTCCATGGAAATTATGGTTGGTCATCCAGAAAGCTAAAAGGTAGATACATTTCCTGTAAATTCACAAATATCTTCTTTAATCATCGCTGAAAAAACACCCAACATGCCCAGTGAAAAATATTTAATTCTTTCAACAGCAGCAATCTGTTAGTTCTTCCACACCGCTCAAACGACACTGCACAAGAGTTCTAACGGCAGCTAGAGTTCTAACATTTTATGATAATGTCAAAAGTTAGACACACCCAAACGCCATGTTGCTGGAACAAGAGTGCATGAATTTAAAGCCTTTGCAATAAAACAGGGTGCAGGAAACACATAAGTGGTTTAAATGTACTATAAAATAAGTGATTTAACCGTACAATTTAAATTTAAAGCAGATTTGAAATGAGCTGTTTCACAAATGTGAGGTGAACTATTCCGTTTCACTCACTTATGGATTAATATGGTTTTAACGGTCTAAAATTGCTTAATAACAGTGTTCCCTACCTACATACCACATCCCGTGTACACGTTTGCTGCCCAAGGCTATCCATCCACTCATGTAATACCCCCTCCATTTTAAAATAAATACAGGAGTATTTTGGCACACAAGCAAGGCCTGTTAGTATTCAATTGTAATGTATAGAAGTAGATTATTTTACTTGGTCAGACAATAATTTGCGAACAGATCTAAGGTTCAATATGGATAGATATGTGCTCAAATGGATGGGGAGACCCTGCAAAAGGGTTGCTGTCTGTACAATAAATCTTTTTGCACTTCTGATTTTTCTGCACTTTTATTATGTATTTGCCTGCATCTCTGCTCGACGGCTTCAAAAATAGCTTTTATGAGTAAAATATAAACAATTACTATGAACACATTTAAAAATTGGCATTTATATTGGCTCTACCTCGAGGAAGTGCTGACAATGATGGGTATGGGTCAGCAGTTCGGGCGCTTTGTTCAGGCCCTATACTCCAACCCTAGAGCCAGAGTACTTATTAATGGGACCCACTCTGAGACATCTCCAATCCGAAGAGGTACGAAATAGGGCTGACCCCTATCCCCGCTCCTGTTCTCGCTGGCGATGGAACCCCTGGCGTTCCTCATCCGCGCAGATGACTCGATCCAAGGTTGGACATGGGGGAGTCACCATATTGACAAAATTGGCCTAGACGCGGACGATGTCCTGCTCTTCCTGGCGGACCCGGCCGCTCCCGCCTTAAATGTCTCCAATCCCTCCAAGCCTTTGAAAAAGATTCTGGCCTCAGGTTTAACCCGGCAAAATCGACTCTTGTACCTCTCCATCTCTCTAAGGAGTGCTTGACTGGTAGACCTCCCCGTTAGACGACAATCATTTAAATACTTGGGTATATGGATCGCTCTACTCCCTGAATTAGAATGGGCGCTGAACATTACTCCGCTTATCAAAAAGGCTAAGGAAGACCTCCGACGTTGGCAAACCCTGCCACACAATCCACTCGGATGGGTGGCACTATTTAAGATGATGATTCTCCCTCGATTCTTGTACATCATCCAAAATACCCCCTTCCACTATCCCCGGAGCTGGTTCAAAGAGATTGATGCCATGATCACTCGTTTTTTGGGGGGTGGGGGGGTGGGGGGGAGCACGTATGGCTCTCACCCGATGCTGCATCCCATCCTTTGATGGAGGCATGGACATGATGGACCTATATCTATACTATTTAGCCACCCGACTACCTGTCCTTCATGACTGGTTTACTGGAGGATGGTCCAACCCGGCCTACAGAACCGAATTACGGGACATGTGCTTCCCCCAAATCCAGGCCATCATGTATGGATGCCCCATTCCTAAAACACTAACCAACTGTGACTCAGGCGGTCTTCCGGGCCTGGAGCTCTGCCCTGCGTCACATACAATGGGACACCAAAGGGAGTCAGCAAACGCTACTTTGGCAGGGTGTGTGGTTGGCTGAGGTGGCGGCGTTGCAAGGCTTTAAACACTGGGACCACATTGGCATTTTGCAGCTGGATGACGTATGGGTGGGAGATCACATAAGGACCTTCCAAGACTTGCAGGAACGCTTTACCCTACATGCCTTACAATTTTACAGATACCTGCAGATGCGACACACCCTCAATGCGCACATATCAACAGGCACCACACTCCCCAAATTCAGCCCACTGGAGGCGCAGGTCATGATGGGAAACCTGTGGATGGGCGGAATACCGCGTATATACCATACCCTCACAAACAACAGTCCTACAACACTTGACTCACTTAAACTTCGGTCGGAGGGATGGATGGGCCCTCTGGAGGACGAAGATTGGCGGGACGCCCTCATGGCCCCCAAGACTGTCGCTGTCTCCGCCAGGCTTCGACTCGTCCAAATTTACTACCTCCATACCACATATCTCACCCGAAGCGCCTGCATGAGGCGGGGCTGCATGCCTCGTCCGAATGCGCTCGCTGCGGACAACAACCAGAATACTTTTACCAAATGGTCTGGTCTTGTCCTCGCCTTATAAAATATTGGGACAAGATAGAATCTGAACTCACATACATCCTGGGTTGGCATGTACCCCATGACCCCATGCACATCCTCCTGGGTGTTACAGAGGGCCTAGACGAGTCCCAGCCGGACAAATTATTCTTGAGGACGGCCATTATGGTAGCCAAGCGCGATATCGCCATGGCCTGGACGCAACCTGACCCCCCTAAAATAGCTAAATGGCGCAGAGGTGTGGACTGGTGTACCGCTCAAGAGAAACCCTTGTTTGAAGCCAGGGGATGCCCAGCCAAATACCAAAAGACATGGGGTAAATGGACAAACCAACTGGGATAATGGGGTCCATAAATCTAGCTCCTTACTTCTGATGGACTCCTAGTTTTACCATGTGATGTGCTTGATCTCTGTGCATGTTTGTATAATATTATTATCAGTATACTTGCAAAGCCATATATATGACCCGCACGTCGCTCAGGCAAATTGCCCGCCTGGCGGACCTGCTATCAGGCTCCATCCAGGCAATTTTCCCAGGCCCCCTCCACTATCGGGCCCTCCAACGCCTGAAAGCGCACCATCAGCGCAAAGGTCTGTCATGCGCCTAATCTGTGCCACTCACCATGGAGGCGAAAGAAGAAATAGCTTGGTGGTTGACCCACAGGGACGCATGGAATGGACGGGCGATCTTCGGCTCTGTGCCTGATGAGGTCTACTCGTCTGATCTCTTCGCGTCGCACCTCAACCATCAGGGACCAAGGTGGTTCCGCTGGAGACCGGATCCGCTGGCGGCGGCTACAGATACGTTCCTCCAGTACTGGAGTCAAGAGAGGGGTTACACCTTCCCTCCATTCTCAATGATCACGAGAGCGGCGGCCCAGATCGGTTGTCAGGCGGCGGAGGTGGTAATGGTGACTCCTCTTTGGAGATCGCAAGTTTGGTTTCCGGTTCTACTGGAACTTTCTTGGGATTCTCCAATCCAACTCCCCGTTTCCTCACCTACTTCTGAATCCGGATCTCGTACATCACCACCTCATTGCTAAGGGCTCCCTGCAACTGATGGCGTGGCGGCTTTCAGGCAGCGCTGGTAGCTCCCAGGGCTTACAACGACTGGCTGAAGTCTTCCTGTCAAAGGCATGGGCGGACAGCACCACCAAGCGTTATCGTTCCGCCTAGACAAGATGAGTTCGTTGGTGTCTTCGGAGGAACCTGGATCCCGTGGTTGCACATGTTGTCAAGATCCTAAACTTTCTGGCTGATCTGGCGGCAGAGGGTTTGGCGTATTGCTCAGTCAATGCGATTAGATCTGCAATTTTAGCAGGACACGTCCCGGTAGAAGGGGTTCCAGTGGGGGAGCATCCTTTCATTTGCAGGCTGCTGCGTGGTATTTGCCTCTTCTTGCCTCCAGAACCACGCTATTCGACCTTGTGGGACGTTAACTTGGTATTGAACCTTTTTCTATCCTGGCAACCTAGTAAGTACCTCTCTGAACTCTCAGCTAAGTTGATGATGTTGCTATGCTTGGTCTCCTGCAGGAGGGCCTCGCACGTGAGGGCCTTGGACATTACTGCTAGAGTTCTATCCCCAGACGGGGTCGTTTTCACGGTGGGTCGTCGCACCCAGTCGCTCACTCGCACGGTTTCATACCTGCCGTTTCCCGGTGTCCCAACATTGTGTGTCATGAGTTGTCTCAAGGCGTACGAAGAGCTGACTCAGGAATTTCGTCCTACGGCGAACGTCAGTTGCTTATCGCTCTAAAGAAGCCCCACAAGGCAGTCTCTTCCCTCACCATAGCCAGGTGGGTGTGATGGGTCATGCAAGAGGCAGGCATTGACATGAAAAAGTTTGGGGCCCATTCGGCCCGGGGGCCATGGCTTCTAAAGCCTTCTCTTTGGGGGCACGTCTGGAGGACTTGATGCGAGCAGCGATTAGTCCTCAGACTCGACCTTCAAGAGATTTTACTTCAAGCCAGTAATAGAGGTCGCTCAGTTGGTGGTAGGTAAGCTTTAAACTAGCATAATCTGAGCCTCCAGTCCTGACATAGAATGGAAATTTGCCTAGCATCGTGTAGATAAGTTTCAATTCTATTAAGGACACCGAGGCGAGGATTATCCCGCCCGGGGCACTTACAGTGCAAACCCTCCCCGTATGGAGGTAAGTAACCCATTTATGCCATCCAAGGGCTTCGAAAATAAGTTGCAACTGTCATTCCTGCATTTTTCAGTTTTCAGTGATGGAAAGTTTTTAACCTATTGATGGCAAACGGTTTTTGCTCGGACTCTTACGCTGTCACTATTTATAAGGAACGACGGTTCAAAACAGGACCAGTGAGTTTGCTGTTGGCGTGACTCGTGCGAAGAAAGAGGAGGCGAGGACAGTATACTGGAATTCATGGACACTATGAAGGGACTCTGCCGTTGTGGCTCCCCCTATGGTTCATGGGAGTTGGTGCTTTTTTCTTCAAGTTAATGGCTGCTATGAAATTTGGGATAAAATAAAGTGAAGAAAGAATAAGCATAATCCTCGCCTCTGTGTCCTTAATAGAATTGAAACTTACCAACGCAATGCTAGACAAATTTTCATTCTGCACAGATTGTAATTTTAACCTTGTCCAAAGACGAGATTAACAACTGTCAAATAGTCAAATGGGAATGCGGTATTTAGATGTGTGTGGAAATAAACAAAAAAGTTACTTCTGACACAATTCCGTTTTTATGGTCCACATCAGAAGGAGGTGTCAATCTCAGCAGACTAACCTGGATAATCTCGAGTGAAAGGCCCCTGGTGTGTCTGAGGCATACGCTTCTAGGGCCAGATGTACGAGCCCAAATACCGGTCGGGATTTCGGCCGTTACCGACCGGTATTTAGGAATTGGCATGTAGGGGCCATTATTTTACAGAATCGGTAAATTTACCGATTCTGTAAAATACCGAATCGGTAATTTTACCGATTCGGTAAATCCAAATGTAGGTGACACTCCTGAGAGTGTCACAGGCCCTTAAGAGTCGGTATTTTACCACACAATCCTATTGTGTGGTAAAATACCGAATCCAGGTGTGCATGCACATCTGTGCATGCACACTGTGCAATGTGACACACAGACATGCGCTAAGGGCATGTATGTGTGCCACATGTCACACATGCCTTTACTTCAGGTGCTAGAGGGTGTCAAAGTGACACCCCCTGCACCCATGCAACATTCGGTATTTACCGATTCGGTAATTACCGAATCGGTATTTCCCATTGATTCCTATGGGCTTCACAGCCCATAGGAATAAATAGGAAATACCGATTCGGTATTTACTGAATCTGTAAATACCGAATGTTACCGATTCGGTATTTCTAAATAAAAAATTTGCTACATATCCCTCCTTCATATTTACCGATTCATAAGTACCGAATCGGTAAAATTCGGTATTTATGAGTCGGTAAATGTCCCTCACCTACATCTGGCCCCTAGTCTTTTCAAAGGCCCTTCTTACAGTTCTCAATTTTATGTAGATGGCCCTTTGGCAAGAAAGAGCTGACCCACTCTAAATTTTCCTCTTTTGAACTACAAACAGAGCACTACTTTTTTGACCAAGCAGAAAAGTATAATTTCACTTCTATTCGGAATGTTTATATAGTGTGGACAGAGAGTTCACCTACAGCATGGAATAGGAGTTAATCCATTTTACATTTAATTCGCTGCATTTTTTAATATTTTCAAATGTGTTACATTCAGGTGATGTTTACAGCTGGGCCCTTATTTATTTTGTCACTAGATGTATCAATGTGTTTTGCCTTGTTTAAAAAGGGTGGTGCTTGCTTTAGATAATGTGTTCAGAAACTTACCAGGGCTCTGAAGGATTTGGTGTTTGGAGGACAAAACACACAATGATTCAAAGTAAACACACTGCATAATCTTAAACAGAACAGAGTCCAGTCTGAGGCTGAGCTACATACTATTTTTACATTTTCCACCACACATTTCCAGATAAAGACACTGGGCTAAAATAGCAGGAAAGGAAGTCACGCTGTACATGAAAAAAGTAATCAACTCTGAGGCTGGAATAAAGGAAGGAGTAAAAACGATGCAACCAAATGAAATGCAAAAAAAGAATGAAATGCAATCTCTTCACTTGAACCATGATTCCATGCAAGTGCGTGCTCATCATGTATGTAAACTCTGTGTGTGTGTGTGTGTGTCTACAAGTAGGAGCAACAACTTCGCAATACAATGTATTTCTAAGACTATGGTGTGCCTGACTTGTAGTATTTTCTGCACAGTTGGTGTCATGGCTTGTATGCCACAATTATGTCAAATGCACACATGGGGGCGCATCACTTAGATGTGTGTAGGAGGCAATTATTTTAGTGCTGGCTGAAACGAGGCACCTTAAGTTAAGTGATACAACATTTTAATTGGAGCTAAAAGTACACAGCTCCTCAGCTGAAATACAAATCTAAAGGTTACTTCCAAATTTCTAACCACAGTATCTCGAGAGCCAAGCACTAGACTACATTCTACAGGCGGAATTAAGGTTCAGGAAATAAACATATAAATAACATAAAAGAAAGATACTAATTAATTTAACACATCTTTACCCTTAAAGGAAAGAAATAATGAAATATGTGCACATATTCAAGCAGGCATGAATATGTGGCAATGGAGCTAATATACATAAAGTAATTACTCAAGCAATTTCCAAGAGGGATTCAAATCCCTGCCCAAATGTTCTGTCCTACAGGCAACACAACCATACTTTGAAGACCCGATTTACTAAATTACCAATACAAGTTGCTGCTATATTTCCACTTTTGATCAAGCTCATGCTCTTCTACCCCCAGTATTGCCATTTTCAGCCATACTAGACCCAGAATTATCATCCGAGCAAGATTCATCTTTAATCCTTTGGTATCCACCTCACTAACATGTATTTGAAAATATATTTAACATCCCAGGTTATAGTACTTTGAGTGAACACATTTTAACTTTTCACTTTCACAGCTTCAATCACTTTGCCAAATACAGAACAACCTTTCCTGGCCTTTCTGCTTGCTGTCATAAAACAATTTTGAGGTCTGCTGTTTGAATTCCACTCTCCCTTGGCGCTAGATCTTAAGTTCCTGTGTTTCTAATTCCTCTGTCACATTCTCTAAAAAGCACCATTGAAACATATTTGAAACCTGAGTCCCAGCTCTAAATACGTACTCCTTTACAGTGTTGTAGAATCCTATAAGATCACAATTTTCTTCTTACAAAGTCTTGCAATGAATATCCACATGATGCAATACACTGCATGTTATCCTATAGAACTCTACTAAAGCACTGGATATTGCACTGTGGGTCATACAAAGCTGACGCAATAACTCCAACATTGTGCTCTTGCAAAAGTTCTTTCAACTTAGCGGGCCTGCTCACCGCCTATATTCCTACTCATCATCTTTGTTCAGCAGGTCAACACCTGTCAGTTGTCCCCCAGGTTAGGAAGGCTCGCTCCAGTGGGCGCTCTTTTCGTACAGTGACAGCTAAACTGTGGAATGACCTTCCTGTACATATCCGGAGTATGGATAACTATCTCACATTTCGGAAAGCACTGAAGACACATCTTTTGCCTTCTTTTTAGGTTTTGTAGTCCACGCCCTTCTGTCTTTCTCTGTGGCTCTTAATGGCCCTCTGGCCTTTTTTCTTTCATTCATCACGATGGGCTCCTTGCTGTTAGCGGCCTTTACTTCTTTTAGCGCCGGGACCCTACTTTGCTGGGGGAGCTGCGCGCTCTACAAGTCAGCCTAACATAACATAACATAACATGACTCAATCGAAGGTAGATGGCCCCCCTTTTATTTGTCACTAGAGCTTCTAAAAAATGTCCCCGTAAAGAAATCAATTACAACACTCATGATATCTTCACCAAATCTGATTCCTGCTCATTTCGAGTATTCATCAACCAAAAACTGTAGAAAAATGTAAACAATGAAGTAAATTTGAAAAAAAGATCAGATATATCAGAAGCAATTCTGTCCTACACATGCAGATGCCATTTCGCAGGCATTATTTGAGTAGTATCAATCTTCAACATCCTGTTACTTGAAGTACATACCATAACATTATATAACTGTTAGTAAGCCTGGCCATCTCTTCCTGGCCTCAAAAATCTACTTAGCTACATTTTAATGCCAACATACTGCCCTTACCTTCAAGTGAACACAATCAAAAATCTTTGAACGTTCACCTTCAGACTGAATTAACTTGCCTGGTCCATTTAATAAAAAAAGAAATATGCAACCAATATACAAGGCAAGGGTTAGAAAGTTTTCTGCACTAGGCAGTATATACCAAAGATGTAACATGGCCGTGGGACTGATGGCTGTAGGCTGTGAGAGGCAGCAAAGTGCACATGCTTGTCTCAGTCAAACGGGTGTTGCGTCATATCATTCAAGTAAACGCGATGGACAGCTCAACACGGAAAACTTCAACACTAATCTAAATTAAATGAATGCACAAAAGCTACCATAATGATAACTGTATGTCGGTATTGCACCCTTATGCGCTGCTTCACACCTGAATTACTGATCCGGAGGATAGTGCAGAGATTAGGACATGGTAGAAAGTAACCTATGAGAAAGACATACGTCGGAACCACTGCAACTCTGAAATACCAAGGGGCTTTAAGATGAGTAAAACACAATTATAATTGACACTATAAAGACAGCAAACTGCAGGGGACCGATCCTCGGAGCAATTTCCAATATAATGATACTTCTACAATTCAACTTTCGAGCAGAAATAATACTAGAAATGCTATACTAGCATTTATGAGGTTTGGGACTATGTTTCATTTAACATTAGATTATACTTCCTATACAGGGATAGCAAAGACTCCGCACCCTAAAGGGCATATTATCATATTCACTGGGCTTTTTGCTTACACACTCTAGTCAACGGCGTTCAGGTGTCGGGTTCCAAAGGGGTAAAATCCATCTGCCTTTTTTCGTAGACTTTCTGTAATCTGGGGTTCATGCAAAGCTGCTTAGTTGGTTTCACCCTTCAATGTGGTGCCCAAGTCAATTCAAAAAGAAACACTACACAAAAGTACAAAGGGATCAGAAACCATTAGCAGAGGTGTCTATTCCATCGGGTGCTCGGTTTAACAGGCCCTCTGGTGACAGTAACAAGGGATTACTGGACAAAGTTTGGGGGGGCTACAAAAGGATCTAAGGTTTGAGTGTAAATAGTAGCTTGGAGTGGCGAGTAACCATAAGGCATTCCAAAGATTTGGGCACCTGTATTGCAGGGTCACATGATGCTGGGCAGGTTTTCTTCTCGAATCATCATCCATTCTGGTCTCAGTATAGACAGCTGCTTTTGGCTTTGTCTCTCCCAGCCAGGAGAGCTCCTCTTTTCACTGGGCAGGCTGACTCCCTGTCTTCACAAACCAGAAGGAGCTGTCTTAAAAGCCTCCTCTGGGCGCAGAATGCAGCAGATTCCTGCCTTTGGCGTGTATTTCGTGGAATCGGTACTTCATTGCTTCTTTCAAAGGCCAAAATGAGTACAAATAATTGACTCCAGACGCTAAGTCTGTATGGCAAATTCGTAGTACTAGAAGTGGCCAAACACTATATCATCCAAACATTAATTCCCACTCGTCAATAAGAACACGAAGCATCTTTGCAGAAACCGTATTGTACTGGACCTTTGAGTAACAAATGGGAAGGAGGGGGATTTGAATTAGGAAGTCACAGGCCAGGCAGCCAAACTGGAATCAATCTGTGATTGGTGGCCCCAGAGGCTGCTCCAAGAACAAGGAGCCAAAATGGTCACAGCCTTACAGCAATGACGCCCCATCTTGGAATATGTACGATTTATCCTCACAGAGTGCACCGCTCTCACAGCACATGGTCCCTATTCCTACCAAATGTATTTAAGCACCACTGCACAAACTCAGGCAGAAGTGAAAGACATCAGTAATGGGGGAATTCACAGACTACCACAACAAGAGAGTCTGTGAGCAGGGTTTCCAATGGTAAAAGTAAAGAGGCATGCATCCAAACAGATCCCACCAACCCTGAGTGAACAACAGCTTGGTGAGGGTCAATAGCTTTCATCCTGAATTGATAACAAAAAATGGATTCTGTAGGAGCAAAATCATCAACTATATTGAGAATTATTTGAAAAGCAATTATATCATTTGCTTCTAGAGACGCATATGTTTGTTTTGCTCTTTAAGCAGCCTGCTCGCTTCCCTTCATCTTCTTTGTGTATTCAAGAGTGAAAGACTGTTGGTGAACTGCTTCTTTTTTATGTACATGAGAGAAAAGTAAGAGAATTGATTAATGCGTTGACACCTGAACTTAGATAGCCACATATAGCTTGAAAAGAATGAGGAAAACTATTTTTAATGCCAAAAGAGACCAATATGAACACTGGACAGGGAAGGCTGTGGGATCAATGATCCTTAGTAGAATATATCCTCTACAAAGCTCGTAGGCGAACACTTCCGGTGCTTCTTCTACCATCTCTTTAGTGTATATATTACTCAGTGGTCATTGCAGACATTGAGACGATTCCAACGTATTCATTTTACCTCAAAGAGTTTTGGAATGTCTATTTCCTTTAGCACAGGCATGGGTAAAAGAAGGCGATGTTTACAAATACAACTGAAATAAAACAAAATATATGTGTTCTGACCTTAAGGAACAGCAACATGTTTAGAGGTTGATAACAAGTGAGCTCCCATTTCGAGACGAGAAAGCATTACAAGTGCCTACATGTTATTGCATCCGGATGCAGGAAACCCCGAGCACAGTTCCACATGCCTAAAACAAGTGGAATTCAGACCTGAATGGCCTGATAATAGGGGCAACACACAAACACACATGCAGTAATTCCACATATTGCATGTCGCAGTCCATTAGTGATTCCTTAATCGCAGGAGCATGGTTAAGATGGGGTGATGATACTTCATGGAAACTGTAATTCAGGATATGAAATTAGCATGTCGCCAATACCGTGTTGCTCAGGATAACCCTTTTAGAGGCCTATGCCTATAGACTAATGCATATGCTACAATACAAGGGGTTTGGTACTGCAGAACAGTTATTGTACGTTCCTTCTAAGACCAAAACGATCTCTACATTGACAAATACCTGCAAACGAGCTACAACTTCGTATCAGCAATCAGTGATATTACAGAACCAATGAATGTGTCCTCATGTAATGCAACTGGTGCTATGTAAAGCGCTATGATGGATGTATGACATTACAACGCATGCTTTTACCACGCATGCCTTTACAACGCTGTTTTTACAACGCATGCCTTTACAACGCATAGTGCTTTGGGGCGCTGGATAGTGAATAGTTTAATTTACTATTCCAACTCCAGTCCCCGTGGATAGTAGGGAAGGTGTTGGATAGTAAATTAAACCTATTCCCAATCCTAGAGCGCCCCCCCAGCGCAATGCGTTGTAATGGTTTGCGTTGTAAAAGTTGCGTCGTAAAGGCACTGCGTGGTAAAAGTTGCGTTGTAAAGAATGTTTCCCGCTATGATACCCGATTCGGTTCAAGTTCGCGCTATATAAACCTCTGTTAAAAACAAAATTAGGCTTGGACACAGGGAAAAGGTGTGTTTACATATTAAATGGTGATGTTATCACACCGCAGTCAGAAGCAGGGTGTTATGGTGGCGTTACTTGGAACACAATGGAAGCCAGGACTTGCTGCCTTGCTGCATTCAGCTCAGAATCTGCTGGATTTACAAATATGCAACCGCTGCAGTCTAATGGGTACCTCTCACACAAGCTCCTTCCTTTCACAAATTGGGCTTCCCGCCCCAGTAATGATAAACTATGGCTTCTGGCCTGTCTGTCAACCAACAGGAATTCATTAGCTGTCTGTGTTATGTTACACCAGTCAGTTGTTATCTTAGCGGGCCTCAGGCGGGGCTCAGAATCCAGCGTGTCAGCTATTTCAAGAAAATGGAAAATGATCCTCCGCTGATAGGTTGACAAAGAGGGAGTCGGGTCGAGCTTCATTCACAGAAGTTCTGACGTGTAAAATGCACTTTCACGCCATTGAGAGTGGCACATTTAAGAGTTTGTTTTAGTGCAGCGCCTGAGCTGCAGACTTGGGAGCGCCAGCTACCAGTTTCATAAGGTCAAGTGTGAAGCCACACCACCACTGTGAAATGAAACAATGAAATGTCACACACTCGACAAAGATCCAGAAAGATTTGTTAAAATCACACAACGTAGTGTGCATCATTTACATGTGGTTATAATTCAGGCAGTGTCAAGGCTACTTGGTATGTGGTGTTGGTCCATCACAAAGAATTAAGACATACAAGTTGTTTACCGAAATTCAAAAACAATCATAAAACACATTGTACTATTATACTATAAAACCCTGCATCGTGGAAAAATATTCAATTAAAACACAAGCACATATCAGTAGTAGAGTATAGTACATGAATCCCTGTAATAACTGCCTTTGATTAACGTTATTACAGGCTGTTGTGACTACACTGCTCATCTGTAATGTGAAAAAATACATAGCAACCCTTTTATAATAATTTATTAACGTTCAGTCGTGAAGTCACAATGCCTTCTGTCAGAGCCAGCAGACAATGTGAAAGGTAGGTAACTAAGCAGAAAAATAACTGTTGCTTAAAGGAACAAAGTCGCAAAAAGCGCCTCACTTTATTCTGAAAACGTTCCCCTGTAAATTTGCTTTCATTAACTAATAGGGACATGTGTGTTAGTATACTAATTTACTGCACTGCTGGAATACTTTATAAGAAAGCAGGAATGCCTCTAATTCTAATCTAAAGCACGGACTTCAAATGTATCTACATACATACCTGAATATGGTTCAAACAAAAAATTATTTAAAGGACAATTGTGGGGAGCGGTAGTTTGTGTGTGACCATGAAATATAGGAAATAAATTACCCCCTTTAATTTCTAAAAAGTATATTGCAAGTCTCTTGGAAGGTATGTAACCACATAAAGGAACCATTGTCTTTGGCCTAATTCAACTCTATGGTCAAATAATGTATCTTTGACTTGTTAGATACTTTATCGCATATATAAGGATTTTTTAAATGCATCAAAAAATAGCATTTTGTTTTTGACTCACAACGAAGGTGGCATCTTCACTCTCAAGGGTGTTCGAATATGGTACAGACATAATACATGAAATAGACCTTGGACTGCCAAAGCACAGATAGCTAATTTTCTTAAAGTATATCTCTTCTACTACGAGGCTGGAAGAACTTACGTGTGAAATCTAGGTAGAAGGATCTAACTAAGCGAATAACCGAGTTGGACTCATACTAGCTAAAGTAGAAACCCCTATCACTATCTTGATACAGTGCTGTAAAGCGTGATCAAAACATGCCTTTATGCCCCACTCTCACTATCAATCTTATTTTCACCAATCCAGAGAAGGTCAGCAGCCATATTGTTATGCAACATTAAAAGTGTGTTTATGTTTGGAGCACCCCCTAGTTTCTTGCATTACAACTGTCCATAAGTTCTCCCCTGAACATTCACAACCCACACCGATGTCCTGTTAATTTGTCTACTAACGTAACATTTTAAATCAACCCTCCTTCATTCTCACTAAAGGGCTAATATGAAGGCATCTGCTATACTCTCCGAGGCCTTTACCTATTTTACCTACAGTTTTTCTCCAGCACACCTAGGTCAGAAGGAGTAATTTGTTTAGTACTTATAATTGAAGAAGACGTTATTTTACAAAGAGGACCAGATTTCAAGGCCCTAGTATTCACTGAACCCATTACAGAATTGAGGTGACGCTAGTTGTTTCCATTTTAATAACAATTGTCACTGTTCGCTTCGCCAGAGGTTTCCATAAAAGCTTACTAGAGAAAGTTAGCACCAGATACTTATAGTCTTTCAACACCTCAACACAATTGCCCCAGAAGACCAATTAAAACGTGGCAGTTTATTCCGCCTACTGAAATCAATCTTCTGTTTATTTCCAAGTTGACCTTCAGAGAGTAGTTATTACAATATCAATGAAGCTAAGCTAAAGGTCTCTGAAAACCGAATGAAGTTTGAACCAACAATACACAACTATCTCTGTAGAGCAACATTTGCAGGGTCACCTGGAATTCAAACTAATTACCAACCAATAACAATGCCAACAGGAGCCTGGGCAAATGTCATCCTAAGGCTACAATTCTTAAACAATTGCATTTCTCTTCACAATGACTGTTTCTACACCAGTACAACAAACTGAAACAATAACACAGAAGAGTTCTGGGGTGTCCTCATTACTCAACAATGTATTGACTCCGTCGTTAATACTCCAAAATGTTTGAGTGGTAACTGAGCCAAAGTGAAAATACTTTAAGTTTAGAAGATAATTCAGCTACCATGGTTATTCTGTCCTTGATACTAGCTGGTTGCACCCACTTCTAGTGCTCCTGACAGGGTGTTTAAGCTCTGAAATAATTCAGAAACACTGCCAGAAGACAAAAGCAACGAGCCAGTGGACTGGCTCATTCTCATCTTGAGCCACCTATCTTTGTACACTGCCTTGATCAGACCTGCTAGCTTTCTCCTATTTTCTCTATTCGTCAATGCAGTGTTCTAAGGAAGGCCTAACGTATACTTCTGTGAAAATGTGTTGCTCTGTGATGGCTTTCGGATCGTTTATTGATGCTCCTACTTATTATAGATCTTCTGCATCTTAATGGAGTAGTGTGCAATTTTATCTTGATGAGCCGCAATAAACAACATCCGATTCACACATATTTCCTCTAGAGAAATCTAGGAGTTGCCACTCAGCACCTTAGATTTGCACTATTCATCTCAAATTATATTTACAAACTGTTGATGTGGAGCAAACCAGAAGATGCTTTGGGCAGCTCATATATATTTAATCCAAATGGAAATCCAAAAGATTAGCCCAAGTGTATCATCTAACTATCCAGCATCTCCAGGTTTTCCTCCACTGCAAATCATTGCAAATATGGTTTAAGAGGGCTTCACTAATCAGAAATGCTCGCCAGCATCTACTAGTTTGCCCTAAAGGAGACATTTGATAACATGCCACATTATTGTACTATATAGGTTAAACCAATGCTGTGAAACTTACACTAACATACCATACTTACAAGAAACAAAAGGAACTGCATTGAACCCAGTATGTGTGCTTTAATTAATGTTGTTGCTCAAGCTCAATGATTAGAGCTCTCTTATTAAATACGAAACCACATCTTGGAATCCAGTCCATGGGTCCTGGGTAAAGAGGATTTCAGAATGTCAAAATATGTCCAAACTGAAGTTCATCTGCAGTTCCTACCTTTAATGATAGAGCAAATGGCTGATAATCTTCCCAACTGTAATCGTTTATTCAAATACAACAATTGCCTATGCCACCTCAATTCATCTCTCTTTTGGGCCATGTCATAATACTCCTTCCACTGTTCTCAATTATTATTTTACCTTATCTGTGCACACATTTTGAGGGGCTATGAAGTGAGCATCACCACACTCGCCAATAATTACAAAACACAACATAAGTCATTCCTCAGACATTTTTCATGATGCTCACATTTGGGCATTTCCAAATCAGTGTCTCAAGGTAAATCTCTCAACATAATTTAATTATGTAGCCTTTGCCTTTCAAACATCAATAGAACATACTTTTAAAGCTAATCCCTGTAACAAATCAAAATGGCAATTAATCGAGCCAAGACACTAACCCAGATTGTTGACTCGGTCATCGACTCGCCATCCTCCTTCAGCAAACAATGAGAAAAACTCAATTGTCTCTTTAATTGTAAAGTTTTATAACATACAATCCTACCTTGTCTGGCCTAGCTTCAAAGAAAAACATGCTACTGACCTTTTCTTCACTATTTCCAGTCTTAAACCCTTTAACTACAACGACATCCCCTTACCATTTAACCTATCTAATAAGATGTGCTTCCACCTGGTACTTAACTGCGCCACCCTTATCCTTTACCACCTGACCAATCCAAAGAGATGAGCTTCCATCTCTAATGTAACTGCTTCACACTTATCAATCTTTCTCTCACTCAAGAAGTGTTGGCGAGTTCTTTATAGTGGCTTAGAGACACCCCTCTTAAAAAGCATAACACTTGCTGACCCTATGTTAAAAAATTACACTCAATCTGAAGGCTATCCTTTCTGGCTGAAATCTTGGAAAGATGTGCCAAAAGTCAGTTAAATCAGCTTCCAGAGGACAGCAATTTACCAATCGATTTCCAGTCTGGTTCTACTGCTGCTTGGAGTACAGAAGCACTTTCTTTGCAAATCACCGATTGTGCTCTATGCATTACAGATCATGGTGCCTCATGTCCGCTGTGATTTTTGAACCTATCTGCGTTTTTTTAAACTGTCAGCCTAATATTCATACTCACACACTAAAGAGGAGCATGGGTTTGAGGGTACAGTGCTGAATTCGTTTAAGTCCTACCTATCCAATTACTCACAAATGCTCAAAACTGACCTTTCTCCAACCTGTTCCTCTATTTATTTATTTGAGTTTTAGGGGCAAACGATGAGGTAAAGAAGAGTGGCATCAAATGAAGGTCTAACGGTTGTAGGATCAGAGACTTCGAGCGGATGGTCATAACCCATTTAAGGTAAGATCTCAAGGTGTGCCTCAGGATTCTGTTCTAGTCCATGCTCTCTTTAATCTTTAAATTGAACATTTAGGTGACGTCATTTGAGAGTCTGGCATTTCATATCACCATTATGCTGATGACACCAGCTCTGCCTGAAGGTCTATTATTCCTCTGATAATACTACTTCTGCTTTGAATCTTGACAGAACACAGACGCAGATGACTGGTCATCTCCGATTTCTTCTGAACCAAACAAATTCTCCATCGTTTTGTCACAAACCAGCTCCACAGATTCTACTAAAATTCTTGACTGCACTCCGACCATCTTTGAGAATGTGAAATCATTGGGTTGCACTCTTCATTCACACCTTTAATTGCAGAAACACATCAATAGCCAGTAATGCAATTAACCAGCTCAAACTTTTCTGGGGGATCAAACATTCTGGAACATGACCTCAACGACATGCTTGTTTTGCCCGGACTGGTTATGGTAATTCTGTTTTTACCTAAAACCAACAATTCATCTTAGAACTCTTAAAGCCTATTTACAGTCCACAGTTCAACTTGTATCAGAGAGCAGTCGCTCTGATCATATTATCCAGGTACTACACTGCTTAGTTACCTATTGATTGCAGAACTCAGGGGCAGCACCTCCATTTGAGTGGAGGAGAGACGCCGAACAAGTCCCCAAAGCTGAAAAATAAAACAGTAATAAAATGTATTTATTGGTATTTTATTTTTCAGCAACCCATCCTGAACTAAGTGCCAGGACGGGGCGGGGCCAGGGCTGCCGAGTGGCAGCAGCAGGGAGCTGTGACCCGCCTCACCACCACTCTGGGTACAAGCCAGCCGCCACTGGCAGAACTACATACAAATTTGCTTGGTTAGTACAAACATTTGTAGTCACTGAGCAACCTCCCTTCTTGGACAAGAAGTTGAAGAGCTCACGGAGCTCACATGGACTTTAGAGTTTAGTTATTCCTTTTCTACAAATTCATATTTTGAAATCTTAAATAAGAAATACGTGCAGTACACCCAAAGTCTAGAACTCCCATCCGTCAGCTATTTACACCACCTGCTCTGCCCCTAATTAAAAATAAATAAATACATTTAAAAAAAAGAACTGAAACACTTGCTTTTCGATCACCACTTTGGCCCCTTCTTCTTTTAATCCCTCGTTCCTTGGACTTTTTCTGTGCTTGTCATAATTATTTCACTAGTGGGTATTTATATTGATTTTATTAAATTACCCTCTTCTTGGGCGATCAACTACAAATCTGTGCATATTACTTTTGAGTGTTTGATATTTATTCTATGCACATTTCACATTTTTCGTTTATTCATGCATTTTTAGCTTTTAGACTGACATTATTTTTCTAAACAAGATGCTGTTCAGACACTTAAGTGGTTATATTTTTGGACTACTGCATTATTATATGGGTATCTGATATGCACACTGTTGTGTGTGCTTTATCTCTGCTCTTTTGGATTTTCCTTCATATCGCGGGTCAAGTTTGGCTGCTGTTTTTAAAGCACTCCAACACTTATGTCCCTGGTATGTGCTAAATACACTCAAAAGAATCAGGTGCACTACTTTGCTACTTCACTACTGGCAAAGTTTTTTGAAGTGATTCAAAGCTTGCTTTCCCGCTCTATCAACTGTGACTCCGAGCACATCCACATAGAAACTTGAATTTAATGAGAGCAGCTACACTAATGGAGAGTGGAGTGGGACTGAGGGCTGGACGAAGGAGGAGGAAGGGGAAGGAATAAGGATCACAGAAAGGGGAAACTCCTTGCAGTGATAAACGAAGCATACAATAGTTAAATGGTACAATTTGTCTCACAAGCCCACAAACTTGTTTATCCAAAGAAGTACCCATACTCTTTCTAGAAAATCCTTTCAAGTGGGAGCACTTGACAATACTTTGATCTCCAGACAAGTGTATAGAAACAAGACTCTCACTAGATGTTCTCTACCAGCTTCAATTTCATCAGAGCTTTGGACTCTGTTCTGGTGCAGCTTCGCAGCCAGTGAAGGTATTCAGAACATGCAGCAAGAGCGTGCATGCAACTGGTATGCACACTACGGCTGCAACTATGGTAATTCTTACAAACACTGTGCCACCGCCTAAACAGGAGCACAGAGACAGAAAGATCCATGATCCTTTGAGGATACAAATCTCCAAGGCAAATATGAAGAATAGCATTGAGGACTAGATGTTGAGGCAAATGCCTAATGCATGCAGGGGTTTGTTACAGTTGGAATTACTTGGATGTTTGTTGTACAATGAGGCAGCTGTCAATATATTTTTTATATATATATATTTTCTTTTTCACATTGTCGGGACATTTCAATAATAACAAGTACCGACACCATGCTGTTGGCCTGGCGTCTAAGTCCAATGGGCACTTAGTGTTGACAATAACCATAAACAACTCAATTCCCCCGTGCCACCCTCGACACCTATCACCTTTGACCAATGTAACATCAACAGTAAGCACCACCTTATTGAGACCTTTACACTAGGCCACATCACACTCATGTTCTTCAGGACACACCCTGGCTTTGGCTCCCACTGTCGTCCAATGAGTCTAAAGAATAGTATTGAATCAATTTACCCCACACCTTATGGAATTTTTTCGTGGGAAGTCCCTTCTGGCATATGTTACTTTTCTGACCACCATATACATATTCACACCCCTTCGCCATTACTGCATAGTCGAACAGCCCCCCAGTATCGGGCTATGTCCCTTTTGGCCATGATCAGACCAAGGCCACATAACTGGTCCCGGGCCTGTTACAAGTCAATATCATTTGGGATTCCCAGAAGGAGAAATTTAGGGTCCATCGGGATCGAAATCCCAAGCACCTCACACAGCTCTCCAGCAATGGCTACCCAGTAATCTTGTATGTGGGGGCAGCTCCAGATCATGTGGAAGAAGGAGCCGTCCTCTCCCTGGCACCTCAGGCAGTTCGGGCATTGGCCCTTCCCATGGCATGCAGTTGAAGCTTGTCATAGTACACTCTGTGGAGTATTTTATATTGGACCAGTCGTAGCCATGATTTGATTGCTACCTCCCTCGGGTACACCAACGCTGCCTCCCAGTCTATGTCCTCCATTTCCCCCACCCCTGTCACACAGCTCTCCTGCAGCCTGTGTAGGGAGGGTATCTGGCATATTATCTTTGAGGGTTTGTATGTTGAAAGCGCTTAAACATACTCCTAGAGATAAGTCACTGGTAGCCAAACTGAGGACGAACTACGCTAAGGTGGTGAAGGAAAGGAAAAAGATTATAAAAGAGGAAGCCTGAGACTCCTTAATGGACTCTACTACCCTTAAACAAAGCTCTAAATTCGGGTCAATAATAAATAACCCCCTTTTTGCCCAATCTAGGAATACAGATCTTGAAGTAAATATCCCAGAAGCTGACTGGCTCAAACACTTCTCAGCAATTTATGGTAACAATGAAGTCATTGAGACATTCCATATGCCCTACCACCCCGATTTGCTACCTAAACTAAAATTTAGTAAAACTGAAGTTGAGGTGGCGATAAAAGGGTCTGCGGGGAGTAAAGCCCCTGGTCCAGATGGGGTTCCTTTGGATTTGTATAAATTAAATTCAGAGATGTGGGCAATTATATTAGCGAATGTTTTTAACTGTGTATATGTTGGAGGTTTTCCCAAAACATGGGCATGCTCAATCATAGTTCCTAGTTTTAAAAAAGGGCAAAGAAGTGACCCCAAATGCTACCGTCCGATATCCTTGTTGGATTCCTCTATGAAGATTCTGGGCAAAGTTTTGCTCGCCAAAATTAACAAGTGGTCATTGGAAAATGACATCTTGTCCAATGCCCAGTATGGTTTCCGTTCAGGAAGAGGTACAGAGGATCAATGTTTAAATTTACATCTGATAACTTCTAAATATACAAAGGCAGGAAAGGGGTCAATTTTTGTGGCCTTCATGGACCTGTCAACAGCTTTTGACTTAGTTAACAGAGCCAAGCTGTGGTCCATGTTGTTAAAATTGGGCCTTGACCCACCTCTTGTCCATTTCCTGGCTGAACTACATAAAGATTTAAAGGCTTCTATTAGAATGAACCAAGAAGGGAATTGTACAGCCTGGTTTAAATCAAGCAGGGGTGTGCGTCAAGGCTGCATCCTCGCCCCTATGCTGTTCACTTTATATATAAACTCTTAAGTGCAGCACCTTTTAACTGCTTCTGTGGACATACCGCGTGCAGGAGATACTCGCATCCCTGTTCTCCTGTACGCGGATGACGCTGCACTAATAGCCCGGACACACCTGGGCCTTCAAAGATTATTAAATACTTTTAGTGATTTTATGTCCTCGCTTGACCTAGTGGTAAATAATTCTAAATCGCATGTTATGGCATTTGGGGCTGTAAAAAATAACACCAAATCCTTTTTTTGTAACGGCGAAGCGATCACTAATGTCAAAGTTTTTACTTATCTTGGAATAATCTTTGATACCAAGGGGAGCTGGCTCCCACAAATAACAGCTAAAACTAAAGCGGTGAGGAGCTCGGCAAATGCAATCACAAGTTTTTCAAGGAGACTTGGTGGGAAACCAACTGGTGCACTATTAGCCTTGTACAAGGCAAAAACACTAGCAGTAGCAAGGTACGGAGCAGGTCTGTGGGGTTATGCGAAAAGTGAAACCATCCAAAGGGAGGAAAACAAGTTCTTTCGGTCTATATTAGGGCTCCCTCAGTCGACAGCCACTTTTTCAGTTCATCAGGAGCTTGGTTTAGGGTACATTGCTGATATCCTTTCCATGGCTCCTATTCTGTTATGGATCAGGGTTTGGACGAACACCAACTTAGACTTGAATCATAAAATATTGATGGACTGTTTAAAACTTGATAAATTTAAAGATATTGACTGGCTGTCATATATTCAAAAATGTTCAATAGATCTTGGTCGCCCTGAGATCTTTTCCTCCCCTCTGGGGTTAAAAAAGGCAGACCTAGATTGGGTCAAGTTAAACTTTTCTAAAATGAAGGGCTTGGATCGAGAGGAAAATGAACTAATTAAACCTACGGTCAGAGCCCATTTTATGACGATCACTTGCTTAGTCATTCAACCGTACCTTGCTGCTGTAAATATCCCTTTTCACAGGTGGCTTCTGGTTAAATTTCGTTTTAACCAGATTTACATGGTTCTCTGTGACAGTCATGGTTGGTACAAGCCTGAGGACGCACCTGTGTGCAAATGTGATAATTTTTCCATACAAGACAATATGCACCTAATGTTGTTCTGTCCATTTTATAATACTCCTAGACAGAAGTACCTGGTCCCCATATTGAAATGTAAAGCATTTTTACAGGCAAAACCAGCTCTTTTGTACTTACAAATGTTAGAATCACCCTTGATTATGTTTAGTGTGGCCAATTATCTTGTTGCTGCTGTTAGGATTAGGAGGAGGAGAATGAAAATCTAATATTGGGGCCCAAGCTGGAGGTTAAATTGTTCTTATACATGGTAATTTTATCTTGTAAATATTTTAATGCTTTGTTTTAAAGTTTGTATATATAATGAAATTCCACTGTATGAATTTTAACGTTTCTGTAAATTGTCCTTGATTGTAGCATGCTTTTATGATTTTTAACTAAATCGAATAAAGTGGTTTTTGACTTGACTTGACTTGACTATGCAAGAGATATCGCGCCCTTCCCAAGCGCTTTGGTCAGCAGCTTCCCCTCTAGTAGGGCATATTCTGGGATACCTTCCCCATGGACCCCCCTCTGCTTGCCATGTGTGTCTTATTTGTGCACATTTGAGAAACTGAGTTGCGTTCATCCCATATTTAAAGTTGAATAGGTGAGAATGACATAATATCACCTCCCTCAATGAGGCCTCCTACCTTGGAGATACCGATCCTATCCTAGGCCTCAAATCCTTGTAATTTTTGTATCTCTAGAAGCCAGTGCCCCTCTCTAAATGGTGTTTCTCTCGTTGGTCTGCCATGCCAGCCAATGGCTTTTATGGCTCTATCCAGGCGCAAATGTAATCGAGGTGTCCAGAAGGAGTTGTTGAATCCTTCTGCCGCCATATGGAAAGTGTAGGCAGAATCGTTCACCCCATTGTACCGATTCCAGTCGAAAAGTTGAATGCTCTAGGGGGGTGAATAGCCAATCATTAATGTTGATGAGGTGGGCTGCCCAATTGCAGGCTCTGTGGTCGGGCAGGGCAAGTTCACCATTATACTAATTACGTTGGGTGGGGTGTTGGCCAATCCATAACAAGGTTCGCATGTAGCCCTCAATTTTAGCAAAGATCTCTGGGGGATTCTGGTAGTACGTATTCTGCAACATATATAACAGTTTGGGTTACGAGATAGTTTTGAACATGGTGGCCCTTCCCATGATTGTGAGGGGGAGTTCCCTACCCAGCATCAGGAATATGCCTATAATACTTAAATCCCCATATGTACCAATTTGTGGGCGGTAGCGCACAGATTTATCCCAATTAATCCTCTAACCAGAATAGCTCCAATAATCCTCGACCAGGTGGCAAATCAAAGAGCAGGAATTCGACTGGTCTGTGATGTAAAAAGAGAATGTCATCCTTGTAAAGCGAAATATTTTCTTCTGGGGTAGCTGCTCCCCTGACAGGGAAGCTGTGGATCCCTGGATGGCTGCGGATTGCACATGCCAGGTATTCTATGGTGAGCGCGAGCAGGAAGAGGAATAGAGGGCAGCCCTGCCTCGTGCCTCTACCAAGGGAAAATTCAGAGGACTGCACTCTGTTCACTCTGATTGTCTCTACTGGTGCCTGATATAATAATTTTACTCATCTCCTGTAATGGGGGCCAAGCCTGAACTTGACTAAGATTTGTTCAAGGAAGGGCCCGTGGACTGCGTCAAACACCTTTTATGCATCTGGCGCTAAAAAGATATGTGGGTCGGGACGGTTTTTAATCTTATTTAGCCAGTTATGTGTCCGTCTAACATTGCAGCGTGTCAACCAGCCAGGCATGAAGCTGTACTGGGCCCTATGGATCAGTGGTGTGATCACCTGCAGTAGCCTAGTGGCCAATATTGTGGCCAAGATTTTAACCTCCGTGTTAAGTAATGTGATTGGACGGTATGAGTCACATCTCTCTGTAGGCTTGCTGTCTTTGTGCAGCACCATTATAACTGTCCGCCCGAGGTCTGGAAGGAGAGTGCCTTATTTACCAGCCTCCAAAAACATATTAATGGTCCCAACAGTCCTACATAGTGTTTATGAAATTCTGCCGGGATGCCATTGGGCCCCAGGGTCTTTTCAGAATTGAGTTTTGCCCTGGCCTCTTGGACTTCTACCAGTGTTATGTCCGTGTCAAGTAGGGCACGTGCCTAAGCATCCAATATGGGGGTACATATGGCTGCTGGGTATGTTTCGAGCTGGGTTAACTCTTGTAATGAACAGGCTTTATAAAAATTCTCATAGTAGTGGGCAAATGCCTTAGCTATGGCTTTGTCAGAATCTGCACATTCTCCCTGTGGTCCGACTATTCGATGCACCCATCTGGATTCCACCCCCTTTTAACCAAACCTGGCGAGGAGCTTCCCGGACTTATCACCGCAATCATAAAACCTATGTAAAATAGACAACAATTGGGCAATAACCCCGTCCCGTGCCAGAGTTCGATAATCTCCCCTCAAGAGTTCAATATTCCTAAGGCTGCGGGTGTCCGGTTCTGGTCCTAGGTTCCCCTCAAGGTATAGCAACTGACCTTCAAGCCTATAGTCCTCTTTTTCTTCTGGGCTATCAAGTTCTGAGCTCAGTCCCGAAGGACCATCTTGTATGCCTCCCAAAGCACTACCTTAGGCGTGACCAAGTTTTAATTTTCTTTAAAGTAAAGCTCGGGGTCCACCCTCAGTCCGACTGCTACCTCCCGGTTCCTTAAGTCCCATGCAATAAGTTCCCAGCCCATCCCTGCGCTGTGTTGTCTACCTGGCTTCACTAACCATGGAAAATGGTCTGAAAGGCCTCGAGCCAAGTAATCCGCATGGTGTATGGTACCCACCTCACCGGCCGAGCCAAAGACACAGTCATGGTGGGAAAACACTCTATGGGCCCCAGTGAAGAAAGAGTACCGTTTGTCGAGAGGGTGTGCATTACTCCAGAGGTCCAAGAGGCCCAGTGAGGCTGCGAAGTGCTCAAGTGGGGTTTGTTTGTACAACTGTATTTGTAGTCCCTGATTTGTCTTGGTCAATGGCCATAACATCATGAAAATCTCCTCCCACAAGGTGTATGGAGGAGTCTGCTTCCAGCAAGATAGCCGTTAACTTCTCCAGTTTGGGGGGCCTGCAGTATAGGGGTCGTGTAGACCCTCGGCAATATCACATTCATAAGTCACCAGAATTCCTTCACTCCCACATATCTACCTAATGAATCTATCCACTGTTTTGGCCACAAAGTCACACCAACTGTTCTGCCGCCGCAAGTCCGGGTCCCAGTCTGCCAACGGGCGCAGGGCGGGACCAGTGGCTGTAGTAGGCCGCTGATCGACCCGGGCCCCAAATCACCTCTGCTCCTGCTAGGTACCTCCAGTTCCTTCACCAGCTAAGGTGCTGCCAATAAACTGCTGAGAAGGGGGTCAGGATGAAAAGGCCTAAATATTAAGGGTTCCAGTCACCCCCCAGTAGGTCCCTCAGCCCTGGCACACCAACCTGGCTCCTCTCATCGAAGGACTCAGCCCCAAATGTGATGTCCAGGTCGCACGGGCCTCATGGCCCCCACTCCATAGGGAAGGAGGGAGGAACAAGGCCCGGGCTACCCCTCCTCCCTGCCACACTCGAGTCCGCAGGCATAGGGTTCCCCCAGCCATCTCCCGGGAGCAGGCCGCAACGGGCCCTGACTCACCCCTGCCTCTGCTGAGCTCCGCCAGTGTAGGTCGCGGTTGGTCATCTCTGGCATCTCCACTCACTAATGACTGGCTGTGGCGAGTAAAAAGGGGATCTGATGTCTGGATATCCTGGTGTTCCAGGCCCGCCTGCCTACTCTGGCGCGATTCGCTGGCAAGTTACGACCTGCGGGGGGGTTATCACCCCTAGTCAGCGGCGTCCTCCTATCGCCCAGTCCCAGACCCGCCTGTGAGCAGGTGGTAACCCTGGCACTTCACTGACTCCAACTCGCGTCTTTCAGGCAACGGGTCACGCTCTCAACCACTGCTTAGTGTGCTTGGCCCAGCAACAGGTACTCTTCCCCCACGTCACGAGGCCGGTAGCGGCCCCAAGGACCATTGGCGGCTCTCCCGCTCCTCGTCAGCCAGTCTGCAACCCAGATCAACAGCCCCTACGATCGGGGGCAAAAGGAGGCTTGGAGCAGAGTTCTAGTCGTGGGACGTTTAGGATGATGCAGGATTAGATGTAGGTTCCGCACAGAACGCACTCAAGGAGTGTCAGACTTATGTTGCGAAAAACTAATGAAAACAAATTGTTTAAAAAATTGATCTAAGGGGCATAAGAGTTTCTTCTACCTAAGCTTGGCAACAGAACACCATGTGTTAAACACTTAGTTAGTACCAAATTAGTATGTGGCTCTTAAATTCAGAGTCTAAATCAAAGAGAACATGCTTCAAAATGAGTGTTGATACTCTGGCGCAAGGTTTACCACATCATAGAGCAAACTGGGAGTTTGTGATCTGGGCGCTTTACATCCCTTAGTAACAAGATCATTTTTTTCAACATGGCTTCGTCTTGGATTGGCACTGTGATGGCAGCTTAAAGAGGCCTTAAAGTAGCACCGACCCTATAGTGCTTGGCATTATTGACACTCTGACCTATTCCACCACACAAATTAGGCACAATTTAAGTGGGAGCATAAGTGACAAACGATTAGGGGGATCCAGCGATCAGGGACCGATACTTTTTCATAAACATAGGCCCATTTACACTGCCCAACTAATCCCTTCTCACTGGGGTTCAGTGTGATACAAGTTACTCAAGGGCATGGAGCTGCAATTGGATGAAGTGAATTTAGGATACTGTACTTGAATGTTGAGAAAAGGGGGTGAGTTGCAGAAAACATGGATGCTTGGTATCAAGGAGCAAGAAGCAAATGCAGGCATAGAAAAGCAAAAATACATTACAAACAGGGTCATCCCAATGTGGTGCAGGAAAGCACAAACTAGTGGGGATGGAAATTGCCTAGTGCAGTGCCCTTTATGAATCAATTGTTACTCTGATATAGACATATGCACAACATGTGCCAGGTGGTTTCACAACTATGAACCATTTTGCTGAAATCTGACAAATAAAATGCTTTTAGATTTAATTGAAAATGCAGATGTGTCTTCTCAGGAGTTGGAACCCTAACCTAATCAACACAAGGAGAACAAAAGTTAAAGGCTGAGTACAGTTTTTGACTCCTACTGCCAGCATACATTAGTACCCCACTGCAAGAATTTACAGCTAAGTTAATGGTAATGTGGCCTCGTTTGAATCATGCATATTAAACAGGGGATCCTGGCCAAATCCGAATGCTGTTTGTGAGGCTTGGCGCTGTAAATTAAACATTCGGCCACGATTAGCCAAGAATTATAAACGTTTCAAAGGACGCCCGAGCCCCCTCCCATACCAGCTGAAGGAGAGTCTAGTAAACACAAACCAAGCCTCTGCCAGCCACAAGTAAAACATTAACCCACCCGCTGCTGGCCTGCGGAGTGTGTATTTGTTCAGCAAGTTGTTCCAGATAGAAAGCTCGTGTCTCAAGTTCAAAAGCTTTATGGTCACCACGCCAGTGGGCAGGGCCCTCCAGGAGTCTGTGCAGCGAGGCGGAGCAGCGACTCAAAGTCTCACAGGTCGAGAACAATGCAGGCAAGAGGTCAAGTGCAGGAGGGCTGGGGCCTCTCCGAGGCAGCTGCAGAAGCAGGCAGCAGAGGGAACGGCAAAGACAGCTGGCAAGCTGCATCCATCCCACTGCTCACATCAGGGCACCACAGACATACCCACTACTCGAAACTGATATTTATTCTAAAAAGTTGCACCGAGCCCACCAGGGCTGCATCTGTGCTTGCAAAACAGCAGGCTGCTTTTCACCGTTTGGCCTTGTGAATAGGCAAACTAAACAGAATTCTCAACCTGTCAATGTTTTAACGAGGACAGGTTCGCTGGCACGGCAAGGCTGGTGCAACTCAACTTTTTCGTGAAATGTTTTGGAAATGTATCATTGTGCTGTATATAATTGCGTTTATATAGCCCTTACTACCACCGACAAGTGGTTTAAGAGCGTCATGATTGTGATTAAATATGAATGTGAAATACGGATTTGTTCCACCAACAGAAAGCCACTCGAGGGGGTGGATAAAGATGTTTACAAATAAATCCTACTCGGAAACAAACTGTAAAACATGTTTTTCTTGTTACTTATAGCAAGACAGTCACATAGGTCTGCATTACATTCAGCAAACATTCACATTTAAATTAAGGACTTGCACCCAGCGTTGCATGCACATAAGTAATTCAATGATAAATGGTATTACCTGGTGTAGTCTCCCTTGGCTTCCTGCAAATGCAACAGCAATAAAATATAAAAACAATGTTAAATTATTCAGAATCTGCTGGACAACACAGGAACGGAAACTCAGTCTAGCTGTTGTAGTGTTCAGCACATACTTAATTGATTTAAATAAATAAAACGGCTGCACTTGACCACTTATGCGGAAACATCAGGACATTCTCATTGACTTGAAAGAAACCCCACCAACTAGCTTGCTAATCCTGGGTAAGCACAGATGGCATTGTGAAAATCACTGCTATGCACAATTGTGTCTATTCGCGTTAATCAACGTGATCACTGCAATGAGAGCACGCGCTGTCCACAACAATACTATTGCTTTCCAGACAAATGCAACAGGGTCACTAACCCCGAACAAGCCTAGTTCAGCATTTCTCATCACGGAAAATATTGTATTTTGTTAACATGCAAGTTAATAATTTGAAGGATCCTTGTGGGTGCTTCTGTTTCAGTGATGCTGAAGCATTGAGTAGAGTTATTTACGCACACTATGAAATAAATAAAGACTACTATACGGCATAAAACAAAATACGTTTCCAACCATTACACCTTCATTTTTACTGACACATTCTGCGCGGGTTTTATACTGAACAGTGAACACATTTTAACACTCAGAAGGAACATGTTCTAGTTGTCATGTTTTACTAATGTAGTTATGTTTGTGGGAGGTGGCGAGCGCGACTATTTATCATGTTGCTTGACAAACATTTTCAGCTATTTTATTCGGAGGCTGGTCGCATCTGAAGGCTGTTCTTAAAACACAGGGGGTGCTGCATCGTGTCCGTGCTAAAGTGGGAAGGTGTCAGGTACATTCCACGTCAGAGGGTAAATAAAAGAGGCAGCACTTGCCGCGGACACTTACCTGCAGTATCAGGGCAGCTAGCTTGAAGACCGTGTTGCTCTCAACCTCGATTTGACCCTGTAGAAATAAAAAACAGAAGAACTCAGCGACTCCTGCCCGGTAAACCCGTGCAGCAGAGTGGAGCCTGTCACAGCTCGGCACCTTCAAGTTCGGCTTACTTGCAGGCTAAACCATTGCGCAGCCGACGGGAGGGGGAGTCGCGGAGTGAGGGGGTTAAACAGGGCGCGCAGCTCGGCGCTGAAACGCTGTCATTACTCCCAGGCGAGCCTTTCCGAACAGATGACTCAGGATAAATTTAATAAGCGGTTGGCTGCAGAATAATTCCCGCTGTTCCCTGTTATTACCTTGCCGGATGAAAGTGGCCGGCTCTGCAGGTTTCACCCTCGGAGATCGGCCTGCCCGAGTCCGAGATAATATTTCTCCGTCCTGTCAGGATTATCCTTAGACATACACAGACACACACTCGAGCGCCGCCCCCACCCGAGGAAACCTAAACACACCCAGCGCATTTCACCTCCAAAACTCACGACTGCACTCTACTTTGTTGATTGTTGATTTCTGTTAGGAATTATTTCTACACAAGCAACAGCGCACTTTCTTTTATTTTTTGTTGTGTAACGATTTCTTTTTTGGGATTTTTTATTGATATAATGTGATTGTTCCCTTTTTAATATTTTAACTTCTATTTTTATACGTTTCTATATTGTTAAGGTTTTAATTGACCAAACATAAAAAAATTACACTGTACACACTTGTTGTATTTTTGTAAAAGGGAAAATGAAATTATTCTTGCACATAAACGTTACTAGTGTGCTATTTGGATCATATTATTCATGTCTTTTGTTAGGGGGAGTGTTTCAAAGCCACTTCAGTGTCAACTGGCACAAAAGGTGGCCAGGAAACTCATTTTCAGTCTTTTCTGTTCCCGCTGCTTCCCTCAAGAAAGAAGGCCCCGAGCAGTGCACCCCGTGTAACAGGATTCTAGAAGGCCATGGGGATAACAATGACAAGCTTTCTACCGCAGACTGTATTTTAATTCTTCCTGACTTCTTGCAGGACAAAAGACTGGTTGAAAAATTGACATCCTAGCCCAAGGGCATGTTTCCAATGGATAGATAGCATTATGTTTTTTTTTTATTTGATGGGAGTGAATTGTACAGAAACCCCACTTAGTATCTTCACTTCACTTCTCTTCAATGATACAACCAGTGGCGGGGTAGACTACTTCAACACAGAGGATAAACCAATTTGAAATAAACTGGGTGACATTTTTAAACACGGAGTAGACATTTTCCCAGAGAGATTATTGAACACCAATCCACATTGTTTGTTCCTAGTTGCAAGAAATAAGTGTAGTTTGTGAACAGAATACAGTTTGTTTACCCATCAGGCATGTTGGCACTTCAGGATTTCAGCCTCCAGCCCACAATAAATTAAACGTACTTACCAGATATGTGAGGATTTACCATCCTTACTTGTTGACAAACACCTCAAGCAGCAGGGTTTAGTTGCTAAAGACGGTTTTGAGCTTCTCTATAATTATTTATTTTGCAAGGACGCATAAGTGTACTTATTCTTAAAGGAGGCCATATTTCTCTCATAGAAGCATGATTTTGTTAGCATTAACTCTAGTTTCATAGTCAGAAACTAATGATAAAGACACTTGCTGATCTAGTAGTAGGGATTTTAATGGAGTTTGCAACGCTGTTGCTTCCCACATCAATCTCCTTTAAACCACCATGCTACCCCAGGACATAGAATTAGAAAGCCACTATAAGTGTCTTAAAGAACAAAACAGCACTCACAGAGAACAGGGGCTGAGAAACTATGCATTTAAATATCATTTACTTAACATCTTTAACTGCAACACAGAATGGCAACCTTTTGCTTTTGATTTGCCTCCTTCTAGGATGGTCTCATATCTTACGTTGCCACTTAAACCCATGAGGTGACAGGCATGAAACCCACTCTGGTGCAAGTGACATTAGGGATGAGCACCACGTCTGTTTTTCACCTGAAAATGACCAGTGAGTAGGTAATAAAAACTACCAATAGCAAGCGGTTTTTGCACCCATTATGTTCATGCTATATTCCTATGAACAATGTTTTGTATGGGATGTTGCCATCATTTTGAAAGATGATGGTAGCTGCCTGTTAAAAACCTGGCAATGGAGTTCCTGGATTCAGTCCAGGCCACTGTTGCACTGCTATGATCACTCAAAATGAGTGTAAATCCAGAATTTCAAAAAGTATACAGACTATTTCATATTAATTCGTTACTTGTACACATTGTAATCATGCATAAGTTCACAATTTAACTCATTTTCATTTTATTCAATTGATAGTTTCATATATAAATTCACAAGAAAGCGCAATATGTGACGTTGTTGCAAATTCACAAGCATCTACATGTAAACAACAATATGATTATACGCATCCCAATGCATTTCGGGCAGATAACAGTGCCCTTCTTCAGGGGAATCTGTGAAATGATATAACATAATGTAAGTATCTATTAGCGGCAGAATATACATGGAGACATTCTAGAGATTGTCAGGGTTTATCAAACTCAACTATCTGTGCCAAAGTAACTAAAACAGTGTTTGCAAACATGAGCAAACATAACGAAATGTGGCGTGACCCATTAAATGCGTGGGTGGTGATTGCTTAAGCATGAAAGCTTACTCTTCATAAACACAACAAGTGTAGTGTGTTGTGTCCTATCTTAGTATCCTTAGTCGAAATGTTAATATGTGCCAATGCAATTTCATGCTTCAAGTGACTCAAGTTTAGTGCCATGCAGGTCTTGACTTAGTTAGAAACGGTATCAAGCAATTATGGTGGCCCGAGGTGAGCATGCATAAAGTGGAACTTAGGCGCTTATGGAAAGCCTTACTTCAGTGCGCTAATTCCGTTTCCGGATATCAGGAGATACCCTTCTGCGGTTCCAGCTCTATTGTGGATAAAAATAACCCAACATGTTTTAACTAATGGCCATGAGGTGTACTCCCATATTATTAAACAAACAGACAGACGCGATTACCGTATAGGCGAATGTGCACGATCCTCTGTGAAAAAACGAACAACACGGGTCAAATAGTTATCGTATGCTACTGAGGCGGTGCTCGACATATACCGTGTGCCATTGTTGGGCTTACCGTGAATGTTAACCGCGGGTGCTCTTCAGCGTAAACGACGGTGCCGGTATGGTGGAAAACGCTAACAGGAAGTGACTATTTGTGTGGTGAATAATAGACATAAATGACGGACCGCGGTAGCGCCATGTTGGGAGAGTGAATAAAGCTACAATCTCTACCGAACGTGTAAACTATTCAGAATGTAAAAACCCAATTGTACACAATGTGTCGGTCCATGTCCACTTCATTGCGAAAAGCTCTATAATGATATCTGCCACTAAACGTGTGCACAATCTACTTAACTAAGTCGGATACTAGGCTCTCTGTCAAACAAAGGTAAACACTAATGACAGACTGTGATAAAGGTTGTATCACCTTGGAAGATGAATGGATGGAAACATTTTGCCTTTAAAAACATTGTGATACTGTTGGAAAAAATGGTCAGCTACATATTTAGTGCAGAAACTTAAGTGATAAATTAAGTTAAATTAAAGAAGTCACAGCAGAAAACGCGGAATTGCTGGTGTAACACTGAGCAGTATTAATATGTAAGCACTAGTCTGCAGAATATGTCAATTCATATCAGTTGCATTAAAAAACCACTTACAGGTACAATGTGGAAGAATCTGCCACTGCCGGTGTGCACAATCTAGATGATTGAATGGAATAGAATATACATGTGGTTACATAAAGCATGACAGTTCAAACTTATCATTGAGCCCTGTCGGTGTCAAGGTTTGTAAGAACCATATCCAGTGTGTCTCACGTTGCGACAAGAGTTTCGCTCGGTCATGTTCTGGACTAGATTCAATGGTTTGGAGAACCCCGAATCTAAGTTGGGATATGTTGTGTTTGGCAGTAACCCAATGCATGGCCAGAGGAGAAGTGGTGTTCTGCGTGCGTATACGGCTTTTGTGCTCTGTGATTCTTATGCGCACACTACGTTCTGTTTTGCCAACGTAATATAAGTCGCACGGACATTTGATGTAATAAACTACGAAATCACTATTACAATTTGTGGTGTGTGAAAACGTAATGGTTTTGCCCGATCTTGGGTGGTTCATTGACTTGCCAGTTACTGCATTATTACAATTAGAGCAATTGTAACATTTATTGAACCCTCTATGCGTGACCTTGGGTTGAGATTGTTTTTTGTTCAAGATCTCCTTCAAATTACTTGCCCTTCTGTATGCAAATAATGGGGGAGTGTTGAATATTCCAACGAAATCAGGTTCCGATTACATCAGACTCCATCGATTAAGAATAATCGATTTTACTTGTCGTGATTGGGTTGAGTATGTTGATACGAAAACTTCTCTAGATGAGGTCTTGGTCATTTGTTTCTTCTCAAGAAGTGACTCACGGGTCACTAGTGCAATTCTGTCAGTGGCTTGATCTAAAACAGGATCAGGGTAACCTCTCTGCCTGTATTTACTTTTGGCGACTTCAACCATCTGCAAGCCCTCACTATCTTCTGAGTGGATCCTTTTGATTCGGAGAAACTGGGAGTACGGGAGATGTTTTTTCAAAGGCCAGGGGTGAAAGCTATGGTACTGTAAAGCGTTATTCCTGTCAGTGGGTTTAGTGTAAATGGAGGTGGTTACCTTAGAATCTGATAGTTTAACCAATACATCTAGGAATGCTATTTGCTCATTGGAAATGTGGTGGGTGAACTCCAATGGGACCTCTATGGGGTTTTCCGGAGCTCCCAGCTATGCGAACATCTTCATGATGAAGTACGAGCAGGAGAACATCCTCTCCCGCCCACAGTGGAACACCAAATTGCTTATCTATAAGCGCTACATCGATGATATTTTCATCATGTGGCAGGGCACCAAAAATGAGTTGGAACAAAATATTCTGCAACTTAATAGCATCAACCCTCGGATTCAGTTCACCCACCACATTTCCAATGAGCAAATAGCATTCCTAGATGTATTGGTTAAACTATCAGATTCTAAGGTAACCACCTCCATTTACACTAAACCCACTGACAGGAATAACGCTTTACAGTACCATAGCTTTCACCCCTGGCCTTTGAAAAAACATCTCCCGTACTCCCAGTTTCTCCGAATCAAAAGGATCCACTCAGAAGATAGTGAGGGCTTGCAGATGGTTGAAGTCGCCAAAAGTAAATACAGGCAGAGAGGTTACCCTGATCCTGTTTTAGATCAAGCCACTGACAGAATTGCACTAGTGACCCGTGAGTCACTTCTTGAGAAGAAACAAATGACCAAGACCTCATCTAGAGAAGTTTTCGTATCAACATACTCAACCCAATCACGACAAGTAAAATCGATTATTCTTAATCGATGGAGTCTGATGCAATCGGAACCTGATTTCGTTGGAATATTCAACACTCCCCCATTATTTGCATACAGAAGGGCAAGTAATTTGAAGGAGATCTTGAACAAAAAACAATCTCAACCCAAGGTCACGCATAGAGGGTTCAATAAATGTTACAATTGCTCTAATTGTAATAATGCAGTAACTGGCAAGTCAATGAACCACCCAAGATCGGGCAAAACCATTACGTTTTCACACACCACAAATTGTAATAGTGATTTCGTAGTTTATTACATCAAATGTCCGTGCGACTTATATTACGTTGGCAAAACAGAACGTAGTGTGCGCATAAGAATCACAGAGCACAAAAGCCGTATACGCACGCAGAACACCACTTCTCCTCTGGCCATGCATTGGGTTACTGCCAAACACAACATATCCCAACTTAGATTCGGGGTTCTCCAAACCATTGAATCTAGTCCAGAACATGACCGAGCGAAACTCTTGTCGCAACGTGAGACACACTGGATATGGTTCTTACAAACCTTGACACCGACAGGGCTCAATGATAAGTTTGAACTGTCATGCTTTATGTAACCACATGTATATTCTATTCCATTCAATCATCTAGATTGTGCACACCGGCAGTGGCAGATTCTTCCACATTGTACCTGTAAGTGGTTTTTTAATGCAACTGATATGAATTGACATATTCTGCAGACTAGTGCTTACATATTAATACTGCTCAGTGTTACACCAGCAATTCCGCGTTTTCTGCTGTGACTTCTTTAATTTAACTTAATTTATCACTTAAGTTTCTGCACTAAATATGTAGCTGACCATTTTTTCCAACAGTATCACAATGTTTTTAAAGGCAAAATGTTTCCATCCATTCATCTTCCAAGGTGATACAACCTTTATCACAGTCTGTCATTAGTGTTTACCTTTGTTTGACAGAGAGCCTAGTATCCGACTTAGTTAAGTAGATTGTGCACACGTTTAGTGGCAGATATCATTATAGAGCTTTTCGCAATGAAGTGGACATGGACCGACACATTGTGTACAATTGGGTTTTTACATTCTGAATAGTTTACACGTTCGGTAGAGATTGTAGCTTTATTCACTCTCCCAACATGGCGCTACCGCGGTCCGTCATTTATGTCTATTATTCACCACACAAATAGTCACTTCCTGTTAGCGTTTTCCACCATACCGGCACCGTCGTTTACGCTGAAGAGCACCCGCGGTTAACATTCACGGTAAGCCCAACAATGGCACACGGTATATGTCGAGCACCGCCTCAGTAGCATACGATAACTATTTGACCCGTGTTGTTCGTTTTTTCACAGAGGATCGTGCACATTCGCCTATACGGTAATCGCGTCTGTCTGTTTGTTTAATAATATGGGAGTACACCTCATGGCCATTAGTTAAAACATGTTGGGTTATTTTTATCCACAATAGAGCTGGAACCGCAGAAGGGTATCTCCTGATATCCGGAAACTGAATTAGCGCACTGAAGTAAGGCTTTCCATAAGCGCCTAAGTTCCACTTTATGCATGCTCACCTCGGGCCACCATAATTGCTTGATACCGTTTCTAACTAAGTCAAGACCTGCATGGCACTAAACTTGAGTCACTTGAAGCATGAAATTGCATTGGCACATATTAACATTTCGACTAAGGATACTAAGATAGGACACAACACACTACACTTGTTGTGTTTATGAAGAGTAAGCTTTCATGCTTAAGCAATCACCACCCACGCATTTAATGGGTCACGCCACATTTCGTTATGTTTGCTCATGTTTGCAAACACTGTTTTAGTTACTTTGGCACAGATAGTTGAGTTTGATAAACCCTGACAATCTCTAGAATGTCTCCATGTATATTCTGCCGCTAATAGATACTTACATTATGTTATATCATTTCACAGATTCCCCTGAAGAAGGGCACTGTTATCTGCCCGAAATGCATTGGGATGCGTATAATCATATTGTTGTTTACATGTAGATGCTTGTGAATTTGCAACAACGTCACATATTGCGCTTTCTTGTGAATTTATATATGAAACTATCAATTGAATAAAATGAAAATGAGTTAAATTGTGAACTTATGCATGATTACAATGTGTACAAGTAACGAATTAATATGAAATAGTCTGTATACTTTTTGAAATTCTGGATTTACACTCATTTTGAGTGATCATAGCAGTGCAACAGTGGCCTGGACTGAATCCAGGAACTCCATTGACATTAATTAAACTAGGGCTCTAGCAGAATCCCTTAGACTGCTGCACGCCACTGTTAAGTTATTACACGCATAACAACTAGTTATAATCAGATTAATTAGTTTATCGAGTGCAAACGCTGCTGCGTTACCCCTCTTGTTAAAAACCTGGGGCAATTTATTTTATTTATTATATTATTAAACGTATAATGCGCACAGCTACCCACAATGGGTTTCCCGGGGCTAGGGACAGACTGGAGAAGAACTAGCAGAGTGACATTGCAATTAGAGGAACCTCCGACACTACTGCTGAAAGAGCCAGGTTTTAAGACCCTTGCGAAAACGGAGAAGATTACATTCCGTTTTCAGGGTCATGGGTAGGGCATTCCACATCTTAGGACCCAAATGTGAGAAAGAACGACCTCCCATTTTAACCAGCCTAAAGTACAATTTGGGCTCAGTTCGTAATGAAAGCATGTGCTAAAATTGATGCAATGCAAATATTGCTTACGCCTATTTTAACAGTTAATCACTAACCAAGATAACTAAATTAGTATCCCATGACAACTTTCTTCTAGCTTGCACCACCATGCCAAAGCAGAAGGGTCAGTGACAGAAGTCCATCCAAGCAGTGCAGAACACTAAACAAGACATTCTCCCTTCTCACCAGCCATGAGATGAAAGTACTTAAACACCAACACATGAGTGCAGGAATTTAAGTATCATAAATAGACATTCATTCAAAACAAACCAACAAAAGTGGTCAATTCTGTTATTGGCTAGCTGCAGCGTGGAGGCAGGTGGAACGTCACCCCTAAACGTATACTTCTATAACATTTGTCTGAGCAAACTTGTAAGGCAATGGTCTACAGTAGACAATGTTGCCCATCACTTGTCCAATGATATGCTCTTAGGGTTATGGAAGTACGGAAGGAATTGTAATTCTTCTAACATCTTATTAGGTAGTACACTCCAGTAGAACTCTGACTTTTTAACATGGAAGAGGACAAAGACACGTTTTCACACCTTGCCAAATTCCTTAAATGCACTCTTGATGCCCTGCACAAACCTTGCAGCCCAAACTAAATTAGAGCTAGGAAGCTAAAAAAGCATGTGTAGGATTGTATGGGCATGTCGGTGTCAAAAGGTGGCTGCATTGCCAGTTTATGAAATTTGTTTATTGTGTACGGGATTTCTGCTTACTTCCAATCAATGGATATTTCATCTCTTTAATCCAGAATGTTGTTTGCTAATTGGCTGTACGTCTTGGCAGTTACTGCCTTTGCAAAAATATGTACATCACTTGCTGCATCTGTTCTTGGCGTACATAGACCAATTCTCTTTTTTGTTTTACTTGTTGGCTTGCCACATCCCTCTAAAGTAAAGAAATTTCCCCTTCTGTTGCCAAAAACACTGGACCTCTTGTTTTGCCTCAACACAGACAAATTAGCTGTTATATTATGCAGATTTGTTGAGTGCACTATCACAGAGTGTTTACTGGCACTGAGCAGGTGTGTGTGTAGACACACCTAGGGCCTAGTAGGACTACTGGAAAAGCCAGGCCTTCAGTTTCTAACAGAATTCAGGAAGTGAGAAAAAGGCTCTTATGTGTAGCAGGGGTTGTTCCACGCTTCAGGAGCTCATCCATTAATGAGGGGTATATCTTGGGGGAAGGGGCTTGGGACTTCACACTCTTGGAAATAAATATCTTAGTGGTTTGGAATGGGTGTTACCGTGTCTGTGTTGGATTTCCTTAGTGTGAGCAGCACTGCTGACACACAGGACCATATTACCCGTAACCCTAGAAATGTTTCTTCACTCCAATACCTCTTCTCTCTATCACAAACCCATGACAGGCGAATACAAGGATTCCGATTAACACTCTGTGAGACCTGATGATAACAGAAGAAGCACTGATGCAGTTAAACCCTTCCCACTGAAAACTGTGCTCTCATCCTTTATGAATGGATGCAAGAAGTTTTCACTTGTTTAATTTTGATGGTAAACATGGTTTGTCAAAGGCTCACATGTAGTTATGTAATTCCCACTCAACATAAACAATCTTGATTGTTTCCCACCACCCCACATTGTATAAAGTGCTCCGTTGCTTCCTAGGTAGGGTCCCGCTATACAAATACCAAATACATACATACATAGATTGTCAAATTATCTTTGCTTTTATTGTGGTGTGGAAGTCAGGGAAAACATCGATCGTTCCTCGTTCAATGGTTTTTCCAGTTCTTGGGAGAAGACGAAAGGTGTGGAACATGACAAAAGCACAACGTCTCTCTTTGCATGTATATGGTAGGTATCTGCAGCAATTTAAGGTTGGGGTGACACTACTGCTTATGTACAAATGTTCACTGTAAAGTATTCGGCTGGGACGTGGATATAGGAGTACATATAAATGAAGTACCTTTCATAAAATATCCTGCAGTCTCACTCACAAATTAAAGAAAAGTAACAGTTTTAGTGCTCCTTTGTGGCAAGTCCCCGTTTGTGAGCCCTTCACCTGCACACTGTCCTAACAGCATCAGCCCTGTCCATCCCCACCTGCAATCCCTCTCTTCCCCCCTGCCGCTTTATAGGTAAAGAATGTCCTGCTCCTGAGTGGAAGGACATCCTGCAACTGAAAACAGCTCAGTTGTGTCGTAAAACTAGATGGGAGAAGGCAGTAAGCATCACTAGCCTTTGATAAAGGGAAGTGTGTGTGTACACACACACACACACCCACACACACCCACACACCCACACCCACACACACCCCCACACACACACCCTACAGGTTAAAGAGTTCTGTAGGATATGCTCAAATCTTCTATTAATTTATTGATAGCTTTTCGCAAGCTCATTTTAAGGCCTCTATGTATAGACAGATTTGAAGAGCTGTAAGAATGTAGTTTACTTTTGAGAATATTGTGTTTACACCCACTGACACCCCAACACTCACAATACTCTGCAACCATATTCAATACCTCCCACACCCCTTTAGTATTACTCCTCTTTACCAACTTGAGGTCTCCCACACATGCTCACCATACTATGGTCTTAGCTCTGGCATTAGCAAAGGCCTTTTGATTAGAATAATAGTTTATCTGTTTTTGTTTAATTCACATTCTTCTTCCACCCACTAAACGTAAAGCATGGGGCAGATGGTCAGACCACTTCAGGAAATAGGCTAATTTCACTGTGAGTGATGGCATTTTGTTTCTTTCAGAAGGAGCACATCCACACATAAAGTAGTTTGTTTCATTGTAATACACCACTTTGGCAAAACAAAACAAGAATTGACAAATTCAAAAGGATGGCGCCAACACCAGACTATATTAGTTCTGTCAATGATTATTTGCAAACTCTGGCGATGTCAGGAAGTCTCAGATTCATGCTCCCAATGTATGGACTTAGGTAGATCCCTGGCATAAGAAAGAAGCAGTCATAGTGAACAGATTCAAACCAGCATAAACAGGCAAAAGTGATATAAATGTCAAAGTCAATTTAATCTTAGTAAGCCATGCAAGGTCTGTGGCAGTAGCTGGTAAAATATATCGATATTAGAATAACAAGACAGTTCTTATCTTCAGTCATATGTAGTGTTTCTAAGAATGTCACTCAGAAGGTAACCTAGTAAAGTAAAAATACTGTGATAATTAACATAATTTGCATACAGTGGACCTCTGTTTATTTAGAGCGGCAAAGTGGGGGAAAAATGATGGGTTGGAATGCTATGCAGAACGACTGCCAGTGGTATAGATTGTTTGCAAGCATTCCTCCCATCACCTTTTAGTGTTTGAGATACACATAACTTTCTATTCACCAAGGAGTGAATAGAAAGTTAAACACATACTGAAATTCCATGCCAGGAATCAATCGAATCATTGACAACAACAGGGGCAACCCTATACACCTGAACCAGGGGCAATCAATAATTGGGCCTAACAATGGTTCAAGTTATCAATATCAATGTTCACAATTATTCAATAACAATGCATTAATGAAACAGAAAAAGAAAGAAAAAAGAGAGAAAGAAAAAGAAGAAAAGAAACCCCCCTATAAGAAGTATTAGAAAAATATATACTTTTTATTCAATACATAGTTAAAAAACAATCTGAGATAATGTGCTCAGAAACATACACTATTACATAAAGAAATTAATATACAATACACAACCAGTCAAATGGCAAACCGAAGGAATTACACAGCAAGGGGTGTTCAGGACAAAACTGAAACAACAACAGGCAAGACGATGTGTCCTTCATTAGTTATGGCCACATATACGTCAACCGCGTTTCCACCTTTGTATAATTACACGGTCATCATCAGGACAAAATATTTTTCAAACTGACTGCCACCCCACATGATTTCACAGATTTCAGTGGTATACTGCATATATATCGAACGACCAAATGATTCAAGTTTTTTTTAAAAAGATGCCAGATATCCGATCGCTGCGCACAGAATTTATATTATTAAACTTATATTGCTCAAAGCAGCTTCCTGACTCAGCTGCCGTGTGAGGGACGTGTTTCCTTTACGCCAAAGTTAAGCACACAGAAGATTTGAACCCTTGGCTAAATCCGCTAAAGTAATATATGCAGCCATGAAGGAGATGCTTTGAGCAATATAAGTTATATGTGCTGCAACTTATGGTTGAGAACTAATTGGCGTGGCACAATTTAATAATATAAATTTTGTATGCAGCCCTTAATGTGAAATAATATCACAGGAATCTCTCAAACATATTTTTGAGATTTTTTGGTTAGGGTGAAAGATATATCAATTTTTCTGCGATTTGGACATTCCCTAACCAGATTAAGAAAATAGAAAATGCATTCTCTAATCAAACATGACTGTGAGTTCTAGAATAATTTGAATATCTTGATATTAGCTGAATGGCAGCGAAAGAGATAATTGATATAAAAAAAGCTCAGCAGTGTGAGGGGTTCCCAACAGAAAGAAGCTTCTCTAGGCAAAAACAGCATGTTGGATATTGGGGAAGAGAGCTACTGCTTAACAAGTGTTAACATGCAAGAAGATTGTTAACTCATGAAAATAAATTGGAAATAAAACCTCCCTGCCTTTGTTGTAACAGCTTTACATAACTTACTCACTTCACATTTATCTTCCTTCCACCATTAGAGCTCTGGAGATGCAATCCGCACCCTTAGCAATTAGAAAGTGTTACTGGGCGTGCTGCTCTATGAATGACCTATATCTGATACTGCTCTGATAGTGCGCTTTTAACAACTTGAGTGCCTTACCGAATCCAACTTCAATTACAGAATCTACTTGATCTGTAAAAAGCTAAAGAATAACAAAATTAAAACAATTTAGCTAAAACGCTTAAAGGACTGTCCCTAGATGGAATGTAGTCCATTTAAACATTTACTATTATTAATTTCATACTTGTTTGCCAACATATTGGAGGGGAAGGAAGCACCTTTTCGAAAAGTTCCGGCCGAATTTTCCTCTGTTTCTGTCCTCAGCTGTCCCCGCTTCACCCCGAGTTTACCACTGGGTGCAGCAATGCCTCCCACACACAAAAATGCATAATTTCCTCTTATCTGACATCTTGAGTGCTGATTTTGAAATACTTCTGGCAGAGTGCAGACACGGCCCTCCATCCTCCATTTCAAAGTTTACCTGCTCACCTTCTTCCTATTGGGACCCACCCTCCATGGAAAGTGGGTCAGACAAGCTCCCTATAATGGCCTGCAGCCGACATGTATGTCACCCGCCTCAGTGTTCTCTCTCTAGTACTGATGCGTTGAACCAGGAGAGGGACGCAGGACAGCATTGATAATTTTGGACATGATAGTGCAGTCCTGATGCTCTGCAGACTCATTTTGTAGCAGTCCAAGTGCACCAATCGGATATCAGCACCTCATTGCCTCTATGAGCTCAGAGCTGATTCAACAACTGCCTGTGGGGCCAAAGGGGGCGGTGGCCATCTTCGGATCAAGCTCTCTCTCCACTGCCATTAAACAGAAGAAGGACAGACAACATCAAAGAAACTGGGGTGGCCATCTTTTATTAACATGCAAAACGAAGAAGGACCTGATGCAAGCAACACTAGAAACTAACAAAATACCCACTATAATTTTACAGTGAGCATCTGCGAACAATCATGCAATTCCAATTCACATGAAAACTTGCAGTTCACCTATCTAACAAGTAGAATGGAGAAATATACTTATACTACTCAGAAGCCTCACCCTATCCAGAAGCCCCAAATCTCATAACATTTTCAAGTGACCATCTTGAGTGGGTGCTGACATCACCAACATTGCTACAAAACCATGCGTAGCAACAATACAGATCCAATCTTTGCACTAATCCTGAGACATTCCTTAGATTACTATCCTACATTTTAATACTGGCAAGCAAAGTCCTAAACCACCATAAATATTTCTGAAGAACTATTTGGGTACTAAGATACAAATCTTAATTATGCAGTGTTCTTATATGAACAATGTTTAAACTGCGCCAACACCCATTTTGTCTTGTTCTCCATATATAAAACTGCAAAAAATACGATTCAGGGCGCTTTAAACATGTTTGCACCAAAATCTAAGGGGTATAGTTACTAAGATTTGATACCATGTTTGGGTAACAAAAGTGATGCAAATCGACCTTAAATATTTTTTTACCTATTTACTTTTCAGCACGAAACCAGTTCTGCGCTGGAAAATAATTGGAAAATAACGCAAAACAGCGTATAGCGCTGCTTTGCATTACTTAGCGCCAAGGGGGCATTCCATCGGTGGTGCAAGGGCGTTCCCATACAACAACCCAAGGATTTTTATGCAAAACTTTATTTAGTAGACAGGGTTTTATCGCAAAAACCTGCACCCATCTCAAATGAGCTATGAAGGGGAAATGCTTTCATTTCTCCTTTCTTCTCCGACTTTGCATGTGTGCTGCACTGTACAGCACACTAACAAAGTGGGAAAAGGTTTAAAGTAAGTATAAGCATAGTATTTTGAACTGGAAGGGTATACTTCTATTGCAAAACCGATGCTAGGGTCACAGAGACATGGTTCTAAGGTATGTCCGTGGTACACAACAGCACATTTCTGCGCCAGCGCTAGGGAGAGGGGAGGAGAGCTTTCATTGTGCTTGCTGGGAACTTCCATAAAGGCAAACTCAGCAGAAGCATGGAGGCCAATGGAGCGTCATCAGGGAGTCCAGGATTAGTACTAGGTAAGCGGAAGTGGACTAAATTCCAGGTCTACACACAGGAGGCACCACCGCCCAAAAAGTCCCCCAAAAAATGTGGGCGAGCTGCAGGATAGTTCCAGCTTTTATTTACAGCACCAGGCTGTTAAGCAGATGCCCTATGCCGATCAGAGTCTAGTTCCCCTCCTCAGAGAAGAGCCAGAAAAGGACCTCACCCTAGGATGCATTTCAGAGGTCTCTGCCCCTAAGACAAGATCAAGGTACATCTTCCAGATTACTGATGAGGTGGGAAACTATGTTGATTCTCTCCAGAGAAGACTGAAACCCATAGAAAAGCAGCAATAAAAAGATGAACTGGAGTTATCCTCAGTGGGTAGCACTCTTCCACAATTTTATAAATTGCCTTTCTTAGACAAACGCAAATGTTTACTATCAGCTATGGATAAACGTAACAACAGGCTCAACCCTAGTGCTCGCCAAGCATTTAAGGCGTGCACTTTATCTAATGTCCACGATTGGCCACATCAGTGATGACTGCACACAATATTTACAAGCATTAATGTATGCCCCAGCCTAATGGACTTCAGTTTACATGAGGATGTCAGTACGCAACTTCTCTGGGTGTGCTGGGTGATCCAAATAGTACAAATAGTTGCCACCACCCAGTGCTTGGCAAGAGGGGACATGGAGGGTCTAGGTCTATGGGACTAAAGGGTGTAGTCCAATTAAGGTTCCCACTGTCAGAGCTCAGCTAAAGGGCGATGCTGATTGCCACCAATTCCAAGTGTCCTTAGGGTTTAACGGCCGTGTATGTTGTTGCCAATAGAAAGGGGACAAAGGAGGAATGGTGGGGATGGAAGCTCCGCACAGCATGTTGAGGACTTTCATCTTTGTAATGCCCCATGACCATTAAACCTGTGTGTGGTTATGTGCCAGCACCAATTCACATACACAGCACAATTCACATCTTTTTGATTCTATATAATTCGATAAAATGAAATTATGTCTTTCAACAACATTTGAAAGTTTTTTCAAATCACATTTCATACTGACTTTAAACATGCAAGTGGACCATGTGCTTAAAAGTAACACACACCCTCTACACGGTTTTCTGTGCTATCCATACTGACAAGAGCTTCAGTGCACCTCAGAGGGACAGTAAGCGATATACAAATGTTGCAAGACCATACTATAGACTAGAGGGCCCTTGTGTAGTATTTGAAGTGTGTTAAGATCCAGCTTACCTATGTATATAAACTTTTGGATAACGTTTGATGGTGTAAATAGCGAGTATTCTGTGCCACCCAATAGAAAATTAATGGTTCTTTGACCTGTGTAACTTCCGCTTAAAAATACTTCGTGCCGCTCTCGCCCGGAGGTCTTGGTGTGATAGATTAATCAGTAGGAAACGTCTTGGTGTTTCCACTCAGTAACTTTCCAAAGCATTGAATGCCCTGCCACTTTACCTTCAATCAGGCAATCTAATGTGCACACAGGTAGCACACAAAAGGCCTTGTGGTTTACACCATTGTGTTTGAATCTGGAACAGGAAGCTCGGTGTACCTGTAATAAAGTTAGAAGTCTGTTCCTGGCACTCGAATCCGAGCCTTCGACGTGAATTATTTTCACTTTTCTATTGAGGAGGAGTTTGCCACCTAGTGTGCTACATAAGCAGTCGCCTAATGTAGATCTAATCACTTTCACGTACCTGTGTGGGCAATGTCAGGCCCCCTCCAGCCTTCCATTCAAGTTTTGTCAAAGTTATCGCATTACTCATTGTCTCAAAGTTACTGCTTATTCCAGCGTGCAGGTACATTCAGTTTATCAGCTGTGCTTTGCAAGTTTCTGACAATAAGATTTATTGCTTAAAGAGGTGTGTTCCAAAACCAGTCTGCCACTGGTTGATAGGAGCATAGTCACTGTAAAACCCTGTGTAGTTAAAAGTTTGGCCTGCTCTGACTCATCTCCCTTCATGTTCACATTGTCCTGCACAATCTCCTCTCCTTTAATATCTCTCCCCTGCGACTACAAGTTAATTAAAAAAACATAACCATGAAAAAGTGCCCTTGAAGTCTGGTATGGCAACACAATTGATCTCGAAAGAAGTTTATGATTTGATGAATCTCTTATAATGGATTCCTACTTTGCTGGGTGATGAAGTTGTCCTGTCTGACCGTGGAATCCAGGCCAAGGAGTTTACATTCAGACTAGGTCTGAGTTTCTTGTTTTCAGTTCCAGTTGCGGCGACCCAGATTGTGGCAAATAAAATGAAATATTTATGCACCTTAAATTCTAAACGTACATTCTCCTCCATATTGATGGATAGTTTTATGGTTTTATCTCTGCGTCACCCGAATTGAAGAGCTTTATTGATAAAATAGGGTATTTTGTCCTGGTCAGCGGGATTGAGTCTTCAAGTAGATGTGCGCTATGTGAATGTAGTTGGAAGTACTTTCTTACTCTCAGATAATATACTGTGTATCTAAATGTCACATATTATTATGGAACTGCTTATCAGACTTTCGATTTGTTCAGTGCCAAATTACCTCTTGTAGTGATAGTGTGTTTTACAAATTTATGTTATGTTACGTTAAATTACATTACCTTATATTATGTTAGAATACATGATGTTATGTTAAGTTACTTTGACGACCATATTGGCCTTCGATTTATAGCTGGAAATGTGTACACACACGCATACACACAGTGTGATATAAAAATTTCATTAAAAATCAAATTTAAAATATTAACTTAAAAAATATGGAGTCTAGAACACCTTACCTTAGACTAAGAAAAAGAATATTAGGGAATGAAAAACTATGTTAAAGAATGGTAATCTGCCTTTCGATAGTGATTGAACTATCGCTAGGTCTAATCACTAACTCCAGTTTCATACCTTCCAAAAAATGTCTTTCCTACTACCGTATTGTACTGTGTTTTTTCCTTCCACATGCAGGTGGAGACAAAAATCTGCATGGGCATACCCAAAAACCATATGTATGATAAGCAACCACCCTTCTTCCCACCAGATATTCTACTCGGGTTAACGTTAGCAGATCGCTAATTTCACAAGCGAGCAAAAAACGTTCAGCTATTGGCTTTCTTCAACCAGCCTCTTTCTGCCATTGGTGTGAGACTTTGTCAATTACATATTGTCTCAGCCCAGTGGAATATTTATCTCTCACATATTGGTTTTGGATGGTCGAGTGTGCTCTTTTGCCTCCACTTGAGGGCTTGCCTTGAAATGCATGAGGGATAACTTTCCAACTGTAGCCCACCCTCTCCACTCCTGTTGGCTCTCTCCTGTGTGTCTAGCTCTAGTGGGCTAACACTGCATCTTTTAGCACATTAAACCTAGACATGTTGACTTCGCCTGCGTGTGTTTGTGTTATTAACACCTATGGAATAGCGTGCATTTAAAACCATGTTCACACAGGACAGGACACCATAGTTAGTTACTCAACCTAGTTGTTACATGACCCTTACAATCAAGACAAAATTATATCCGAAAATAAATGTCTACGAAACAAGTGCAGAGGAGGGTACTTTGACCTCTGAGCACAGCTGTTATGCATTGTAAAGCATGATCTGATCCCATATATTGATATCTGACCAGGTCGGTCAAAATTATTGCATCATTAACTTCTTTCTGTTGCAAAAACTATCACATAATACTTGTCACTTTGACCTTGCAATACTTTGATTGCAGTTTAGGAAAGAGTACAAGTGCTGAGAAGTGCTGAGAAGGCATGTCTTGTGTTGTAAATGGTTAACACAGAACGGATAACATGTTGGGTGTGTGCACAATAACATTTGTCACAGAACGCCTCTTGTCCAGTCAAGGGCGTGTAAAGGCAAGTGCTCTACAAACGTCAAATGATATTTTATTGCACCTGTAATACATTGATTTGCTTTCACAATGGAAAGTGACAAACCTGTTATGGAGCTCAAACAAGGTGAGCAATACAGTTGATAAGGGAAGGTCAGAATGGGTGGCAGTCACGTAGGGCGCTGCAACACTATTTAATCCGCCTAAGATTCATAGCATTTGCCAGTATTTTTTGCAGTTTTTTTATCACTACATGTCAATTAACAGTACAAAGAATTCTTGTGACCACATCTCTAAATTATGAGGGCTGAAAGGCACTGCGGCCACAGTTGTGAAAGTGCTAAGCTAAGGCTCGCACAGCTCTTGAGATGACCTGTCTTCCTGACACACACCCCGTTAAATACCCTTTCTTACTGTGGAACTAATGCAAACTACAAAGTTAAAAGCATAGGTTTGTTAGCTATTTTGCCTTTCTCGGCAGCACTCTCACAGCCAACACACAGAAAGCATCCTCCAATGTTAACTCAATGAAATCCCTTCTTCGGGCATATTCAGCCCGAAGGAAAGATTACTGCTAAGGCTCACCTTGATCCAGCTAATAGAACATTGGTATGGTATGGCTTTCAGGATCTTCAGGAAGTCTTGCTTATAAAGATCAGACTATCTTCTCTGTGATGTATGGGCTGCTGAATGGATCCACCTAGTGAAAAGTGTGCTCTGACTCTTCGATCTACTAATAGTTTCCACTTCGATAACTGCTATCATGGAAACGGGGATAGGCAAAGTCAATTGGCCTCACCTTTTAGTTTTGCCAATGGAGTCCTACTGATAAATAGAAAAGAAGAAATAGTTATAGGCGATACTGATCAGCATAAGCATGCATGCATGCACACATATGCATCATGACTCTACGGCGGTCCCCACATGATGACGTACATACACACTTGCATCACTATGCATGCAAGAGCAAACGTCATGATCCTGCGACCATTTTGCTATTTTTTTTAAGTATACTGTTCCAAAACGTCAAATGCCCATTATAGAGCCGTACATTAAAAAAGATATGTGCGAAGCCAGAGCAAATTTTAGCTGCCAGGCCCTTTACAACGGAGTAAAAAAAAAAAAAAAAAATATATATATATATATATTCATATGAATAACACCTTCCTTCGACAAGAAAGCAGAGGCCAGAGGGGGGTTCTTTGGAGAGACTTTTATTTCAATGGTGCCAAAGTCAGTGGCGGCAAATGCATTTCGGCGTGCGGTAGTGCCTTCCTCAGTGCCCTTCACTGGCTGGAACCCTTCAAAGTAGTACGACAGTCCTGCCCCTCTTTTGATGTAGCTGAGGGTGACGTGCTCCTCCCCCAAGCAGTGATTGCTCACCTGTCGATTGTTGCATGAAATGGCAAACTTCAACTCCCAGAATGCAACATGTTTTTGAATCTGAGCCGGCGGTTTGGGTGGAAGTACCGGACTGGTACAAGCTTCGTCCTCTAGGCAGGCTGTAGCTATGTGCCCCAGAGAGTAGCACCAAAGGTCCAAAAGCGCCTCCTCCGATCCCCTCTTTGTGCTGATGCGGCCCCTCTGACCAGGTAGCAACGAAAACGGGGGCAGCTATGTAGTTACACAACACCCTGGCGGAGGTAAAATACCTCTCTCCGTTTTTGCCATCCCAGGCAAATGAGGCGGACACCGGTTCTCTCGATCCCTCGAGTCTCTGACGTACTGCGGAGCAGTGCTGTGCCTGGATTAACCGGATCACTTGTGCATCAGGGCCATCTTTGCTGCGCTGCAGGCGGGCGCAGAATATACGAATAACACCTTCCTTCGACAAGAAAGCAGAGGCCAGAGGGGGGTTCTTTGGAGAGACTTTTATTTCAATGGTGCCAAAGTCAGTGGCGGCAAATGCATTTCGGCGTGCGGTAGTGTCTTCCTCAGTGCCCTTCACTGGCTGGAACCCTTCAAAGTAGTTCGACAGTCCTGCCCCTCTTTTGATGTAGCTGAGGGTGACGTGCTCCTCCCCCAAGCAGTGATTGCTCACCTGTCGATTGTTGCATGAAATGGCAAACTTCAACTCCCAGAATGCAATATATGCATATATATGTATGTATATGTATGTATATATATATATATATAAATTACATTGGGTGTGCTGCATTGCAGCGATGCAATGCTGCGCGTGCAATGTAATTTGTTTTATTTAATTATTTACTTACTTACCTCCGTTCGGCCGTATGCCAGAGTTTACTACCACCCACCATGCCCCTCCCCCGCCCGCCTCACCACCCCGCAGCACTCCCTCCAGGAGCCGCCACTGGTCCTTTCCATCATACTCTGCTGCTCGACATCAGACATGGCTGGCAAGTAATAGATACACCTTAAGGGACTGTACTCCTGGTCTTGCTCTCTCTCGAACGTTTCCTCCATGTGCAACAAAAAGGTCAATTTCATCTTGCCTTGGAACCTTGTGTTTTTCATCAATCCTATCCTCAGATGTAGCATACCTTTGGGGAATCTCAACACACATCCAGAAGCAGATTTCTTTTTCAGTGTTATCCTGGATTTAAATAAAAGATAATCTGACCTTACATTTGTCACTGTACTTGGTACTCGGCTGAATGTCTTATATGGTCTCTAATCGCCAAATTCAATGTAGACAGGTCACTTGAAAGTAACCACTTAACACCTTAACCGCAGCGGCGATTCCGCCGTGGTGCAGGGCGTTCCATTGAGTGGGCGTGGCCACGTCTGCCAACGGACGTGTGCAGCACTACGGAGGTAGTGCTTGCGACGCCCGTTGGCCGACGGGCGCAACAAATGGGTTAAACTCAAGCACATCAGGCAACACATTGATTTAACATCGAGTTCCACTAGCAAATTTGCAATATTTCAGCAAGTTCTCTCATTTGCCACCTGCCATCTAGGCCCCCAACATCCCTCATGAAGCCAGTCCACAAGGAAGTATTCAGAGTTGGCCCCAGTTTCTACCCCACAAAAAAGCAATGCAAGACCATATTGAAGCGCAGAACTTCGGAAGTCTCATCCAACATAGTAAGCAATATGGTAGGCAAAACCATCAATAAACTTACTGAAAAGTCAGGGTCTATGGAGCACTGGGTTGAGAAAAACCAAGAATAGTGCTATCCTAAATGGGTCCTCTTCAGTGTCACACGATATTCAATAATATCTGAGGCCATGAGAGTGCATGTCTTGGGAGGTGTATATCAACTTACCTTTGCAGGAAGTGGAATATATGGTGGAGTGGCACAGCAGTCTTAAGGCGTGGTCTAGTGGTAGTACCTAATCTTACTTCAGAATGCCACAAACAGCCTTTTTAAGTGAATTGGTGTTGCTCCAGGGTGAAAAAAGGTTTTGTGATTGGAGCTCTGAAAATCCTAAAACTTCCTAGAATCAGAGTAAGAGGTAATTCAATCACTCAATCAATCAATCAATCAGCATTTGTAAAGAGCAACAGTGTCCCCATTAGGGGTATCTGGGCGCTGTGTCTTCATTGAAGAGCCAGGTCTTGAGTCTCTTGCTAAAGTCTGCCAGCGAGGGGGCCATACGGTCTGAGTGATGGTCTTTTTGGTGTTGGTTAGGATACATCTGAAGATTCTGCAGAGCATGCGAAGAGTGTTAAAGCAGTAGGAGGCGACTGTGTTAACTTGTTGTTTCATGGTCAGTGGGCTGTCGAGGATGATGCAGAGGTTTCGTTGGATTGTCGGTCGGTATGGGTGTGGCTCAGAGTTCTGCAGGCCACAAGCTGTGGTCCTTTGCAGAGGTGTTCTTCCCAAAGATCAGTACTTCAGTTTTGTCAGAGTTGAATTGGAGGCAGTTGTCTCGCATCCATTTTGCTAAATTGTCATGGCGTTGAAGAAGTTGGTTTGGCATTGGCGGAGTTTTCGGTGAGCGAAAGGATCAGTTGAGTGTCATCTACGTAGCAGATTATGGTGAGTCCGTGGGGTCGAACGATGTCTGCGAGGGGGGACATGTAGATGTTGAACAGGATGGGGCTGAGGGATGACTCTTGTGGTACGCCGCATATGATGTAGTTGGGTGCAGAGGTGAAGGGAGGCAGTCGGATGCTCTGTATGCGTCCTGTAGGAAGGATATGATTCACTTGCGGGTGTTGTGCCATATGTATATATTGTGGAGTCTGTTGATGAGGGTGTTGTGGGAGACTGTGTCGAACGCCGTGGAGAGGTCGAGGAGGATTCGGGCCACCATTTTCCATGGTCGAGGAGTGTTCTGATGTCGTCAGTGGTGTTGGTTGTCATGAGCCTCAAATGACTAAAAGAACTTCATAGAGTTTTCATTTTACTCATTTCTCTGTGTGAGAGAGCCAAAGTAGGTGATTTTTAGGACTTGCCTACCAGGCAACTTTAGCTGTATTGTAGGTAAAAACTTCTAGCAGACCATACCAAAAATTTACAGTGGACTTAGAGCCTGCCCATTGCTTACCATTGGTTGGTTTTCTTGTCACTCTCATTTGCTTCTTATTCAATGGCTTTCCTACCTTTTTTTGTGAGACAGAGTAACTTTTTGACTATCCTTTTAATTGGCTAACTTGCATCCTTCCACTGTTCCCATTTAGTGAAGCTCTTTTATCCTTTACTTCCAGCATTCCATGAGAGTGCATGTGTTTTCCAGCTCTCTTTCTCTGTGCTACTTCCCCACCAAATACTGCTCCTCTCCACTCCCTCATCCCTCTCCTGAAGCTTATCCATTGCTTTCCACACTCCTCCCTGGCATTTATTTTTTTAAAGGACTGCCACAGCCCAGTCGCAAGCCTTCACAGTCTATATTTTGTTTTTTAATGTTACTTTTGATTTTTTGTTATAAGGGCCCCGGCTGCTGCCAATTGACGTAGGACTGATTTCACAGTGCTAAATGCATTTTCACACCACTAAAATTGCATTTTTTATCTATCGATTCAAAGTGGCACGCAACATTTTGGAATAGATGAATAAAGAAAATGGTGCCTGAATCATTCCTTAGGCATGTACTTGCGTTATGACACATGCGTGCAGACATCTTTACGGATGCACGTGGCTATGGAATGATGCAGCTGCCTGCAGCAAGAGCATGTATTTTTTTCCACTTATTATTTTTGCTGCACAGCATTGTCATAAAGCATCTTGCTTTTCATTAGCAATGCCAATAATGTAATAAGGCAAAGCATTTTGGCTTTGCCAATGCTTGTTGTTGAGAGCAGTGAAAAACCTACGCCCCACAACTATGAGTGGGGATATTTGTAAGCGCTTCAGTATTTAGCAGTGTTGCTGCACATCACGCTGCCTTGGAAAGAGACATGGGGAGGCTGACATGAAAGGACAGCGAAGTAGCCTTCATGGACATAAACACAGCACGCTACGAAAAGTAAAATGGAGGTGTGCAGGAGAGAAGGCGCATATTAAGGCCTGCAGACAGGCGTGGCATTGCTTTGTTGCCATATCTGACGACATCAAAGCGAATAAGCAAAATAATAGATCCCAGTGGGGATCAAGAGGATTCTTGGGACCGGCAGAGAGACAGCCCTATAATCTGGAGGCCTCACGAGGAGTATTCTGAACCACGTCACCAAAGAATAAAAACAGATTATACTTAGTCCAGAGATGGGCTAGTAAAGATCATGTGGCACGAACTCATCTCTTTGAGGAGAGGCTCAAACCACATGGAGATTTAAAAACAAAGGAGGGTATATGAGTGGCATTCAAATACCTGGACCCAAAAAAATAATAAATCAAACAGGACACAGAGTAAATATGGGAGGAGAGTGAGGGTGGGGAGGTGGGGTTTGGACGGAGGGTACAGAGCAGGGCTGGCTTTAGCACTGATGGTACCAGGTGCAACAATCTTTTTCGGCGTCCCCCCATGACCTCCTGCCAATCTGGCAAAAATGCCCCCTCTTCTCTCCATTTTCCCTCTCTCACATTCATTTAATTTGTTTTAAAGCACTGGTAAAGGCTGGCTTTACTAATCCACTTAGCTATCCACATATAATACAGATCTGTTCTTTGCAGTAGGCATATTAACCCTTTGCGCTACTTTATGGCGAGTCAAAACTGCCCCTAGACAAAATTCTGATTTCTCTCTCTAGCAGGAACATTACTCACAAGAGTTATCTTGCTTTTTTTTAATTGCTGCCTGAAAGCTGGATGCACAAGGAACTCTGCAGCAGGTCTATTTAAATCTTAAATTATTGCTAAACCCCGCGCCCTCCTTAGGTAAGTGCCCCTACTCCAGGTCAGCGTCCAGTGCGGTTGCACTGGTCGCACCACCCTATAGTCGGCCATGGTACGAAGCATAAATAAATCAAAGGCATAGGACTAGATAGCAATATAGAGGATCTTGTGAGGCCGGATCGGTACCGTCTTATCCATGTGAGTACCCCAACATGTAACAAGAGGCCACGTTGCAATGTGGTTGTCAAGTATTGTTTTATTCTTTTGCTATGCTATAAACAGGGCTACTTCTTGGAATACCTATTCTCTTTCCAAGTGTTCCTTCTCTTTTCTCCCTACATCTCATTCTCTTTCCTTACTCCTCCTCATATTCCCAGTCCTTTCTCTGTGGGGGCAGAGCGTCTCATACCCGCCGGCTCTTCGTCATCCTGCAATGTTACAAGTGCAACATATGGGCTTGGATGGGCAAAGTTTGGGGTGATCTTTAGTGTATTTTATGAGCAAATGTTTTAAGTCGTTTTAAAATATTAGGTTTTTCTATTGTGAGTTAAGTGCGTTCAGCCAAACCTACACACTCAATATCTTTCAGGTGAGTAGAACTTGACAAGTTTTCACCACTACGGGAAAGGAATGTGTCATTAAAACCTGCTTTTCCTGACAGTGTTTGCAGTAGTGCAAAGAAATCTCACAAAATGTCAGCGGTCCATGGTTACAAAAGTTGACATTTGACAACAGTGTCCTTAAGGGAGTTCATCCTCTGGTTCGCAAGATCTGATGCAACTTTTGAGCAAATAATGCCGTAAAAAGTGTAATGAATGCATGTAAAAACCACCCAGCAGAAGTGGTGGGGATAAAAGTTAACACAACTTTCCACCCGATGTGTGAAGTAGTACTTAAACCAAGGGTAACGCTGCAGACAATGTTGTTTTTGAGCGTCAGGGACAAGAATGCTAATAAAATAAACTTTATTTACCTGGCACCTGCTCTCTGACTGAATTTCAATGAACCTCTTCAAAATGTAGCTTTTGGGAAGAAAAATCCTGTGATCAAGCTGGGGTGAGTGTGTGTGGGTGGGTGGGCAGGCTCGTTGGGTAATGCAAAAATGATTTTGATCAGCTATTAGTTTGTTTACATTCTGCTCTCTCCGTGAGTGTGTATTATTCTTAAATATGCCCACTGGTTGATTTGTGCCCTTAAGGGGAATGTAATTTGGCAGACAGTGTTGAGCTATTTCTACGCGTATCAACAGGTATATTGTCTCCCTCTTTTTCGTGGTAAGGTAGCACATTTCACAGTGAATTATGATTGCGCCTAAGCAGAACAACAGAGAGGTAGTATGTGCTGGAGACAGCGAGCCAAGAACAGTCCAAGCTTGTGCTTTTATGCAGTCTCACCAGTACCAGCAATGGCAAGCGAAAGAGAGAAAGATTTGTACCCGGAAGTGCGGCAGTTTCTTCCCCTCACTGAAGTACAATTTAGCAGAAACCATGTTAGAAGGAACAAAAGGACAACAATGAGTAAAATGTCATTTTCTAGGTCTTAAGTTTGCAAAAGACCTCTAACTAAACGAGGCCCAAATCCCTTCAGAGTTGCCATTATTGTTATTCGTTTGTTGTGGTGACTGGATTACTGAAGCTGGACTATAAGGCACAGTGCAAAAGTTATCAATGTTGGCAGTAAATACAAAAATCACTTCCAAAGCTCAAAGGATTTGTTTTGGCACTGCACATAGCATGCTGACACAAACTCAAACATGCACAGATCTACACATTCATAGAGGCATTTTCACAAGGTCCGAGGGACATACAGCCACAAACGCAAGATGACCTTCAGGCAATATTAAATGCACACCTGAAGTCAGCAGAAAGCAAAAGGTGATGCGTATCAGCAGAGGACAAAAGAGCACATGCATGAGGGGAGCACAGGAGAATGTACAACAGGGGAGCACCGAGTGATGTGCCATCATGGAGCACAGAATGATGTGTACCAGGGGAGCACTGGGTATTGAGTCTCAGGGGGCACTGAGTGGTTGGTGACATCCTAATTGCTACACTTGGTCCTGTCCATGAATTGTGCACCGGGTGTTCGGGCAGGGGGGGTCACTAGTTGCTGGACAGTTATGGAGACCAGAGCTGTACTCATTATAGGGAAACAAGATGATGTGCAGCAGCACACACTCAGGATGATGTACAAGAGAAGCATGTGGTGATGTATATTATCGACCACATGTAAGTGGGGGGTAAGACCTAGAAGATGGTGGAGAAGGAATCGTTACGCCGACAGATCGAGCTGCTGCAGAGTTTGCTCGCTCTTGCCTGGACCTTCTTCTCCAGCGTGGTACCTATTATCGGCGTCTTTGCCGGTTACCTGCTGCTGTTTGGAGCTCCCAAGTTGTCCGTTGTTGCTGATTGCTGGGCTTTCCCTCACCACCGCGGAGCCTGCTTGTAGCGCCCAGTGCGCTGCCCTGACATCGCCGGTCTCCTCCCCCCGCTGCAGCCTCTGACCACCAGTGCTGCCGCCGAGCGGGGGAGTTGAGACCACAAGCCCCAGAAGCCTCCGCGACCTGGACGGAAGTCGCGTCGAGGCTGAGCGCGCCAGGAGGCACACAAAAAGGGGCATCCCTTGCTGGGGAGTGGGTGCGTCTTTGCCGGTTACCTGCTGCTGTTTGGAGCTCCCAAGTTGTCCGTTGTTGCTGATTGCTGGGCTTTCCCTCACCACCGCGGAGCCTGCTTGTAGCGCCCAGTGCGCTGCCCTGACATCGCCGGTCTCCTCCCCCCGCTGCAGCCTCTGACCACCAGTGCTGCCGCCGAGCGGGGGAGTTGAGACCACAAGCCCCAGAAGCCTCCGCGACCTGGACGGAAGTCGCGTCGAGGCTGAGCGCGCCAGGAGGCGCACAAAAAGGGGCATCCCTTGCTGGGGAGTGGGTGCGTCTTTGCCGGTTACCTGCTGCTGTTTGGAGCTCCCAAGTTGTCTGTTGTTGCTGATTGCTGGGCTTTCCCTCACCACCGCGGAGCCTGCTTGTAGCGCCCAGTGCGCTGCCCTGACATCACCGGTCTCCTCCCCCCGCTGCAGCCTCTGACCACCAGTGCTGCCGCCGAGCGGGGGAGTTGAGACCACAAGCCCCAGAAGCCTCCGCGACCTGGACGGAAGTCGCGTCGAGGCTGAGCGCGCCAGGAGGCGCACAAAAAGGGGCATCCCTTCCCGCGTCGCGGGACGCGCGCGGGCAGGCGCCGGGCTAAGCCCGGGCAAAGGGCGGGCCGTCTGAGGCCGTCCGAGGTTGGCCACGGTTGGGCTGGGCCTGGTCCCTTGGTTTCCTGCCCCGAGATCGAGGTCTCTGTGCGCTTTCACGTAAGTGTTTGCTTAACTTTGGTCGTGCGTCAACAGCATAATGCCTCCTAAAAAGTTACCCACACCCAGCAACTCTATAGAGAACTACCTGGTACAAGTCGTTGAAAAAATCAACTGCGACAGGAGAGCTTCGCTGGGCATAGACTCATCCACTCAATCCCCTTTTATAGACATTGAGTCAGAGGATCCCTTTGGTCTTTTAAGCACTTTTAGTACAATCAATGATACACCTAATCCATTTCCGGACACCAGTATTATCCAGCCTAGTGGCACTGTCGCTGGTCTTGAAGAGCGTAGCGCGCAGGAGGCAGCGCTAGAGTCAACTACTAGTCTTGAGCGTCATATTTCCCCACTAGTACCTGTTCCGGGAAAACGGGAATGTCTAAGATCAGCTAAAAATAAAGTGGCTGACCTCCCGAGGAAGCATTCTGAGGAAGACGAGCTAGACTTGACCAGTGAAGCTTATTTCACACTTACAAACGCCCAATTTAACAAATTACTGGCCATGATGGACTCTAAAATCAAAGGTGTGGTTAAGCCTCTGGTCAGTAAAATAGACAAGTTAACATCGGAGGTCAACCGACTGGAAGGTCTATTACAACAAACTATGGCTGAGATAGGAAAACTCCCTGATAACGTCTCTGCTAAGATAGAGGAATCTTTAAATAAATCGGTATCCACAGCTATCAGCGGACTTATTCCTACCCCCGCTTTAAACCCACCACCAACAAATTACATTACTAATAGCACTCCTCCTGGCGCCCCCCTGTTTGCACCGATCTCTGCTGCTGTTGCTGATGACCCATCTACAGAAAAAGGGACTTTCGAGCTTGTGGTCGAAGCTTCCCCACTGGTACTTGTCCTTGCCAATGTTCCTCCTTTGGCTCAAGGAGAGCGGGAAACAACATCTTCTCTAATTAACAAATCTTTATCATGGCTAACCAACAACATGGTAATTACTCCATGGGGAAAACAGCAACTCTCCCAAGAGCTCGTCAAAGCCAGAAGGGTCCAGTGGATTGGGGACAGGGTGAAAAAGTTTCAGGGGGAGTGCGTCGTTCTACACTTCTCTGACCCTGGGGTTCTGCCTAACATCCTACCTAACATCCTACCACCACAAAGGAGATCAACCTCTATAGTTCCATTGACTCTGGATTTCTTCTATCCCAGAAAGGGTAGTGGTCCTAACTCAAGCATCCTGAGAACCAAATGGAACATTGTGACTAAAAGAGGGAGGAAGGATGTTGCGTCTGTGGATTGGGGCTTGGGGCTGGAAAATCGTTTTTCTGCATTCTCTAATTTAGATGACTGCGACTGACAACCACCTATCGGTAACCCCATCCCCTTGCCCTGCGCTGATAAAAGAACTCCTGACGCAATCAGTAATTTAACAACAGGCTGTACCCAGGGGTATCCGCTCAATGATCCTCCGGGTCCATCAAATGCAATTACCACTAACCAGGCCAATGGGGGCAGGGCGTCACATAAGCCCACTACACACCCCTGTTCTCCTATGACACCTATCTCGAAGGAAGAAACAGGCTGTAAAATCATTAGCTGGAACATCGCCGGAATTAGTACAAAAAGGAGCGACAACGAGTGGGTCACCTTTGTCGCAAGTCACGACGTCATCGCCCTACAAGAAACTTGGGACCTGTCTTCCAATCAATGGTTGGACGGCTTTGCAGGCTTTTCAGTCGTGGCCCGCCCCAGTGCTGCAGGTAGAGCGAGGGGAGGTCTCTCGACCTTTTTTTCTTTAGACCTCTCTGGCACGCTGAAAAAAATTGATTATGATTCCCCAAATTGTCTAATTGTGGAAAGGCAAATCTGCCCATTAAAAAGCATTCTGTTCATCAATTTCTACAACTCTGTCAATAAGGAATTTGGGGGCAATAACATCACCCAACTGGACGCATTTTTAACCGCTTTTATCCAAAATTCCCCCTCCAGCCATGAACTGGTGTTAATGGGTGATTTTAATATTCACCCCTGTAATCTGGGTTGCTCCGCCCTAGGAGTTACGGAGGCTTGGGAACAGGAGGGTCCACACTTCGAACATACCAGGCGTGGAGAGGATCTGGAGGATTTTCTGGCCAAATTTAACCTCCTTGAATTCACAGCAGGAGAGGGGGTTCCTAGAGCATCAACGTTCAAGGGCTCCCCCATGGGTTCTGTTATTGACTATATTTTCGTGACCTCTGCCATTTTTAAATGTATTATTACCTATTGTACTGTGTTTTCGCCTTTTAGCGACCATAATCCTGTTTCCCTGTCCATCCGCTGGGGGGGTGCTTTGGGACCCATGCCAGGGCATTCTAAACAGGGCTTCACCCTTCGCACAACAGACCAGGGCAGGCGTTTGAAATGGGGGAATGTGGTGGCAGATGAGTTTTACACTAATATCGGTCAACAGATTGAAGAGCACATCAAAATCTGCCAAGACCCGACCGTGCCAGGTAATGACACCATGTCCGCCTTTCAATCAATATGTCATGTAGTGGCTGAGAATCTTACGGTATCAAGGGGTAGGGGTGAACAAAAGCCGCATAAATGGTTTGATTCTGCTTGCACCAGGGCCCTTAGAGCCTTAAAAATGGCCCTTAAAGCACAACCTAGGGACAGGGTTTTGGTTTCAGTATTGAGAAAAGAGTATAGGGCCGCCACAAAGTCCAGAAGGGATAGCATCAAGCAGGAGGCATGGGACCAACTAAACGACATTAACATCTTGAGAGACAGCAGGCAATTCTGGGCTGTAGTAAATCACCCTTATTTTTCAGATTCTCCAAATCTAGATACCGATTGTGTAATACCCGACGAGAAGTGGCTGGCCCACTTCAGCTCTGTTTATGGTGAGTCTGGTGCCTGTTCGCTGCCACAAAACTGTGCAGGTTTTGTGGCCACACCTATACAATTTAACAGTGGGGAAGTGGAAAAAGCAATCTGTGCCACAACAAAGAATAAAGCCCCCGGCCCAGACGGGGTACCAGCTGACTTTTATTTACACTCCCCCAAATTCTGGGCTGGTATCCTGGCTAATGTGTTCACAGCCGCAAACACCTCGCCCCCCCCAAATACATGGGCTACGTCCACCATCGTGCCAATATTTAAAAAGGGCAGAAGGGATGATCCAAGGTGCTACCGGCCCATTTCTCTCCTGGACTCTGCTATTAAGATCCTGGGCAGAGTCCTTTTAGTGAGATTAAGAGATAGCCTGGAGGATTGCGGTGGCCTGGCTGATATACAGTATGGCTTTAGGGAAAAAAGGGGCACGCTAGAACAGTGCTCAAACCTGCATCTTCTGATTTCTAAGTATACGGTGGCCAAGGAGGGGACCTTGTATTTAGCATTTATGGACCTCTCCTCGGCCTTCGACTTGGTCAACAGATCGAAACTTTGGGAAATCCTAACTAACATGGGAATTGACGCCGACTTGGTGGCTTTTATAGCTTCTATGCATCAGGATTTATTCGCTGCTGTAAGAGTAACCAAAGAGGGAAGATGCACGTCAAGTTTTAGATCTCTACGGGGCGTTAGGCAGGGATGCATATTGGCCCCCCTGTTGTTTACTATCTATATAAATGACCTAGGCAAGCATTTACTCGAGGCAGCATGTGACGTACCGCGTGTAGGAGAAGCTAAGATCCCTGCTCTCCTATACGCGGACGATGCTGTACTCATTGCACGCACAGGGGTATGTCTCCAAAAATTGTTGGATGCTTTTGGGACTTTTATGGACCGGTTGGACCTGAAGGTTAATGCCTCCAAATCGCACACCATGGTTGTGGGGACACAAGGGAAAAGTGGCAAGAGAGGAACTAAAACCTTCTTTTGCAAAGGGGAGACTGTGTCGGGAGTTCCCGTGTTTCCATACCTGGGAGTGCTTTTTGATTGCAGGGGTACCTGGGGCCCACAGATACGTGCAAAAAGCCTAGCGGTTACAAGATCATCTAGGGCCATCTTAAGTTTTGCTAAAAGGCTGGGACATAGACCCATGAAGGCCATCATCCAGGTTTATAACAGCAAATCCCTTCCCGTGGCCTTGTATGGCGCCTCCTTATGGGGTTATGCACGACTAGAAGAAATCCAGGTAGCCGAAAATAGTTTTTTACGTTCAGTCCTGTCCCTCCCCCAATCCTCCCCGGTTTTCTCCATCCATACAGAACTTGGTTTGGATTACATCCAGGACAAACTGAGACTGGCCCCATTAATATACTGGCTTAAGACTTAGTTAAATCCTGAACTACTATTAAATCACACGATCATGAGGGATGTGATGAGTTTAGAGTATAGTCACAAGATACCATGGATGGCGTATTTGCACAAATCTTTTAATGAACTAGGTCGTCCAGATTTATTCACCTCCCCTTCGTGTATCACAAAGCAGGATGTGAGTCTTATAAAAAAACAGTTTATGTCTAGGGCATACATGTTGCGAGAAGAAGTCGAATTATCAAAACCATCTGTTCGAATGCATTATTTGTCACTCCAGTCACCTGCAATTGAACCCTATTTATGTTTCGTCACTAATCCGTTCCATAGATTTTTGTTAACAAAATTCAGATTTAACACTATTCATTTTTATTTGGGCCATTTTAATACCTGGATGAAACCTGAGTTAGCGCCCCCCTGCACTTGTGACAATTTTTCTGTTCAGGACAGTTTACATTTTGTTATGTTTTGCGATTTCTTCTCCGACCAAAGGAAAAAATACCTGCTACCAGTCTTAAGAGAAGCGGGCTTCTCCCAGGTGAGACCAGCCATGTTATATTTAAAATCACTGGGTAACATCTGTATCACTTTCGCCATGGCCAATTTTCTTGTGGCAGCAACCAGAGCCAGAAGGGGCATGAATTTGGAAAACTGATGTACATAATGTGTTTTTTAAATATTTTAACGTACTGATTTTCGTCTAATTAACTTGCTCATAAAATGATATTGTTTAATTCCTTTTTAAATTGTAAATAATACTGTTTTTATGTACTTTGTATGATTTTAACAAATCGAATAAAGTTAATTTGACTGACTGACTGACTGATTAGTAGGAGGGCACATGGTGAAGTTAGAGACGTCTCAAGTTTTCCCATGTCAGGTGTAAGCAGCTCATTCAGACATGTGCTCTTTCTTTCTAGCACTTGTACCATATTTCACATAAATAATGCAGGGCTACAGGTACCAGAATTCAAAGAAAAACAAGCATTTGCAATGCAATAGGTCTCGCATTAGGAAAGTTTGAGCTATTGGTATTGTAACTGACACATTTTTTATTTATGTGTTGGTTTTGAAAATAGCGAAATTAATAGCTTTGTCATTTACAATGCCAATAGTTATACCTTTCGCAAATGTGACACCTATAGCATTTGTAATGCAATATGTGTTGTATTTACGTGAGTTAGATGTATTAATATTACAAATAACAATGGTTTTTATTTCTTTTAAATAATTAATACTTAAATTAAAGTTATTGTAATTTATAAGGGCAATAGCTTAAACTTTTGTACATAACTTTTGTAAAGATTATGTTCAGTGTATTTTATTGTGACGAAAATCCAAGAACAGAAGTGAAATATTAAAAAAAAATTGTGACATTTGTAATAAAGCTTGAAACATTGAGAGAACATATTTGAACCAGTTGTTGTTGAATGGTTGCACAGATTGATGCTGTGGTGGCGCTGAGTGATGATGTTGTGGTGACGAGTGGGGGCTAATGTGTGAGGGGGCAGTGTGTGAGGGTGCAGTGTGTGAGGGGGAAGTGTGCGAGTGGGCAGAGTGTGAGCGGGAAGAGTGTGAGGGGGCAGTTTGGAGTGGGCAGTGTGTAAGGGGGCAGCCCTATAATACGGAGGTCTAAAGTAACTATTGTTTAGATATACTACAGTTTATTTATAGTAGTAATTATTAGTAATTTTATTATCAAATACTTAACATTATGTTAGGACTGTCCAAAATAATATTTCAGCCCAATACTTTTCTATAGCGAGTTTTATTGGAGCCTCTTTACAACGTTGGTACGTTTAGCTATCAACAGTGCCCGACCCCTTCTCTTGTGCAGTGATCTCACCAGCATGCCAATTATTAAAAAGCATTGAAAACGCAATAGGTCTCGCCTTTGATTAAGTTAAAGCCATTTGCTTTGCTAATGGTATTGTATAGCAAAGCAAATAGCTTTAACTTAATGAAAGTAGAGACCTATTGCATTTTTCAATGCTTGTTTCTGTCTGCTGACAGAATGGGACGTGGGTGCTGGTTGACTTACCTGCTGCTGCTTGCTGCAGTGTTCTCTGGATGCAGTCGGGCTACTGGGCTGTCCTCTGTCCAACGTCCGGCTGCGCAGTCTCCTGGCCTGCTGGGAGCCGCGTTTGTTGGCGGATGACCACTTGTGGCTGGGGCACCGGTCGTCCCGGCCCATCTTCCTGTGGCTGGGCTGATCAGGAGGACGTGTTATTGATGCTGTGAGGCGACTCGGGAAGGTCTTGGTGGTGCCCCTGGAGTTCCTGGCTGACCAGTGTGGTCTTTCCTGCATTGCGGCCATTCCACCCTGGTGGCACCTGATCTTGTCTGATCTCCAATGTTAAGCAGCGTCGGGCTTGGTTTCTACCTGGATATGGGACCGTCTGGGGATGCCATGTGCTGCTGGCTTTTCATGTTTGCCAGGCACTGGCCTGATGGAGGGTCCTTGGCTGGAAGAAGGCACCAAGGGTAGAAGAGAGGCACAGGTGTGTCAGGATGCAGGGTGTACAGGCATGGTGCACCAAGGGCAGAAGGGAGGCATGGGGTGTCAGGATGCAGAGGGTACAGGCACAAAGGGCAGCAGGGAGGCACAGGGGAGAAGGATGCATGGGGTGCGGGAGGAAGGCCCCAATGGCAGCAGGGAGGTACAGGGGAGTCAGGATGCAGGGGGTACAGGAAGGAGGCACCAAGGGCAGAAGAGAGGCACAGGGGTGTCAGTGTGCAGGGGGTACAGGAAGAAGGCACCAAGGACAGCAGGGAGGCACATGGGTGAAAGATGCAGAGGGTGCAGGAAGGAGGCTCCAAGGGCAATTGGGGGACACATGGTGAAGGGATGCACAGGGTGCAGGAAGGGAGCACCAAGGGCAGCAGGGGGGGTACAGGGTTTTCAGGATGCAGGGGGTTCCGGAAGGAGGCACCAAGGCCGCAAGGAGGCACATGGGTGTCAGGATGCAGGGGGTACAGGAAAGCAACATCAAGCGCATCACGGACAGAGTGAAAGGATGAAAGGGGGACAGGAAGGAGGCACCAAGGGCAGCAGGGAGGCACAAGAGTGAAATGATGCACGGGGTAGAGGAAGGAAGCATCAAGGGCAGCAGGGAAGCACAAGGGTGAAAGCATGCAGGGGGTACAGCAAGGAGGCATTAAGGGCAGCAGGGAGGCACAGGGGTGAACAAGTGCACTGCGAACAGGAATGAGGTACCAAGGGCAGCAGGGAGAAACTGGGTGAAATGATGCAGGAAGGAGGCATCAAGGGCCGCAGGGATGCATGGAGATGAAGGATGCACGAGGAACAGGAAAGAAGCATCAAGGGTAGTAGAGGGTACAGGAAAGAGGCATCAATGGCAGCAGGGAGGCACAAGGGTGCAAGGATGCATGGGGTACAAGGAAGGACTCATCAAGGGCTGTAGAGGCGCACAGGATGAAAGGATGTAAGTGTTGCAAGGAAGGAGGCTTCAAGAGCAGCAAGGAAGCATTAGAGTACAGGGATGCAAGGGGTACAGGAATGAAGAAGAAGGGCAGCAGGTGATGGAGCGAGATAGAAAACAGAAATCTGTTTAAACTCGTGAAGTCATACTTCCATAAATAAATTAATAATGCTAACAATTTGTGCTATGTGTATGCTAATTCAATCTAGTTTAAAGTTGCATTTTCACAGAACACGCGGGAAACTAATATGTGTGCTCATAAATGTGCATTATGTTGCATTCTTATGTATGTGGAAAATAATAAATTAATCTTGTCTATTGTCATGTCATAACTAATAGCAGCTGTTTTTAAATAATGGCATGTGCTTATTTTGCTTTCCTTGTCTATGTGATGTCATTTCTACTATTCTAGGTGCACATAAGGTTTTATGGATTCATGAAGACTGGTAGATATAAAATGCTGCTTTATTTGTGCTTTACCGCTAGGTAATTTAGACTAATGGGTTAATTATTAGCAATGATGGGAGGCAACAGAACAAACTGTATTTCTTTCATTAATTATTCTTTGTGTTTGTTTATATAATAGTTTTACAAGTGAAGCTTAGAGATGACTGCAGGAAAATAGTACACTTTTAAAAGTGGCGCAGGAGAGGTGGCGCAGAAAATTGACGCTCATTGAAAAGAGGCCTATTGATGAAAATGGCTCAAGTAAAAATAATTCTGAGAAGGATGGAAAAGGCCTCTGAGCTTTTATTTTGAAAGGTTTTGGAATGAACTGCTAAAAAGATGACTCTTTGGAGAAATTTGCTAACGTTTGCTAACGTGCCACGGGAGTTCAGAGCTGACTGGCTCAAGGTTGAAAGGAAGCTTTCGCTACAAAATGTAGCAGCCTAAGGAAGAACTGCCAAGACTCCTAAATGAACAATGAACAAGTGAATTTGCCCGGGCATGTAAGAAGGAGGTGTCACAGTTTACTGTGGTACGAGGTGGCTCAGCCAATGGAGAACTAGAATTCGTCTGCTGGAATGTGAAAAATAGTTAGATCAGCTTAATTTAGGGTATAAGAATAGGTTCAGAGAACAGATAGTTGGCTTACGCTCGAGAAATCTGGAGGACGATGTTATGCTGATGGACTTTACACGTGAGGAAAGGTGTTTTTTATTAATTACTTTATTACTAGGTGATGAGGGTAGAGACAGAGATATAGTTAGGATTTTGGAAATGCTTAATTTTACTTATTCCTGCTAATGAATAATAATTCTTGATTTTTGCTCTTTTTATTAATACTGAATAAATCTTTCTTTATGACATTTTCTAATGCTTGTTTAATAAAATACCAAAACCTAAGTTTTCCTAGATGTGTTTAAATAAACTTTCTAAATTGACAAGCTGGTCTTGATTATTGTGGATAGTTTAAACAACATATTTAGATCTTATCGCCTCATGATTCAGTCGCTCTATTGTTGATATGGGCCTAGTGTTGTATTGTAAGTTTGGTGGTAGTAGATAGTGTCATTTGTGCAATATTTTGGTGAGAGCGCTGGATCAATACATGGTAGCCATCGGACGGTTTATATATGTTGTTTTTGACATACATGTTACATGCATGATACATATATGTTGGTAAATTCATAGGATTACATTTTAACACATGTTGAGTTTGTTTATTTTGTGCTATGTGTGTACCGGTACAAAAACTGTGTGATGAGAAGGTAGTCATGCAGAATATCTGATCTGTTTCTGTGATATCGCCGAGTATCACTGTTGGTATCGCCGTGTACCAGAGGTGTTGTCGCCGTGCAACACAGTGTTGTTGCCGTGCAACACAGTTTTAGGGCTAGGTGTGAATCTTGTATAGTGAGGGTTATCTAAGAAATTAGAGCAGCATGAGAATAGGGACAAAGCGCCTTCCATAAAACTCACTGTGATAAGAGTATTAGTTATATTCGAGCTTGAGTGAAGGGCAGGGTAATGTCGGTGCATGATTACCTATAAACAGGTTAGAGTCCTGTAAGGGTACATGTTTTATATCTATAAACAGGTGAGAGTCCTGTACGGATAACGGTGTTATTTTGCTAACGGTGCATGATTTCTATAAACAGGTGAGAGTCCTGTACGGATTTCATGTGTGTTTGAAGTTAGGGAATTTTCAGTGTGAAAGTGCGTGATTGTTTTGTAAGGTATGTTCAAGTGGAACTCTTAGAACAGTCACTTCGCGGTGCGTTCAGAGGAAAACTGGTTCATATTTTTACGTGTTAGAAGGGTAGGGTAAGAGTTGCTCTACTGACAATTGAAAATTATCCTTAGTGAGAATAGCGCCGACTATTCCGAAGTGTGGATACTTGAATGTATGTAAACTATCCTAATTAGAGAAGCAGACAGATGAGTTTCGTTTTATGTATTCACTAAAATGTACCAAAAGTAATTCTAAGGTACTTAGGAAAGTTCAGGATAAAGTCTGTACCATTCTAAGACTTTTTATGATGATGTGCAGTGTTTAAATACATTTAAAAGCTCTGCACGCTAATAAAATTCAATTCAAAAGTGTTCAGCATAGTTGAAAAGTATAAAAAGGTGAACTGTGCTATTTTAAAACATTCAGGAGCATTTTGGAATGTTCTGTGTTAATTAGGCTATAATTAAGGTATTCCACGTTGTTAAACATTTTAAGTAAGTAAAAAGTGATCAGTATAAAATTTATAAACATTCCTCGCTTTAAATATAATAATAAATTGTTTTCCGTAGTTTAAATTCATTAAAATGTGCCCCGATCGAAAATTGTAAGGGAGGGGCTGGTTTTGGCGAGTGAAACAGTGTGAGGAGAGACTGAAGCTGCAGCAGCTGCTTACGTCAAAACAACCGCGCTCTGATTCGTTGAGGCCTAAGGCTCGTCATAGGGAGAAGACGCCCTGATTGGCCAAAGACGTCAGGAGTGTCTGAGCAAAGCCGCGCTCTGATTGGGCTAGAGCGTCGAGCTATAATTCAGTAAAAATCGTTTCGAATTATTAAAAGTAATTACACGTTAATAGTTGTTATATATCACCACAAATCTTCTAATAGTTTATAAAATAAATTGCCCTTGATTTAATTTCTGCCTTGGATTGGGATTTTGATAAAAACGAAGCGTGTTACATGAGCGTGAGGAGACAGACTGTGGTGGAAGGGTTTCCCTCGCTATAATAATACTGTTGTTAAAAAGAGGAATATTAAAGCTGGTAAAGCTGGTGCGTGTGAAAAGCGTAGCGCGCTGTTAAAAATCAAATTTTGCGAGGGAGGGGCTGTTTGCCGAGTGAGAGGCGAAGGGGAGAGCTGCCAGCTGCAGCGGCTGTCTACGTCAGCCGCCGCGCTCCCATTGGTCCAGAGACCGACGCGTCATAGACAGAGCCGCGCTCTGATTGGGCGAGGCTCCGTGAGCTGCGCTCTTATTGGGCAAGGCTCTGTGACTGTGTGTAGGTGTCTTATAGTTGAATACAGAAATAAAATACTGCTTTAGCATCTTTTTCCTCGACGCATTAATGTTATAAAGAGAGAAGCCTGTAGTAGATGATGCACACGAGCAAGTGCACTTTAAATAAAATTTGCATAAACAAAATAAATTAAAAGCGACTACGCGCTGTGTTCAAATTTGATTTCCCAAAAGAGAGGCATAGCACAGGGAACTTAGAAAAGCAATAGCAGCACCGGAGTGTCAGGTAAAGCTGTGCTCCGATTGATTGCGGTGTCTGGAGTATCGGGGCGAGGGAGCGCTCTGATTGGCTGGAAGATTCAGCGAATGACAGCGAAACCACCCTGTAATTGGTTGGAACATCGTCAATGGCGCCGTGATTGGCTGAGGCAGGTTACCCATTAAAATATTTGCAGGAGTCTTCTACGGCTGTGTTGTTAATGTCACAACTAATGTGTGACAGGCGTTGCGCGTAAATTATAAAGGAAAGAGGCTGCAGTGGCTGTAAATTTCGAAGCCGCTGTGCGCTGGTTGGTTGAAGTCTCAGGAGTGTTAGAGTGAGGCCGTACTCCAATTGGCTGAGGCGCGCTATTGATTTAAAGTAAATGCCGAATGCATTATAAATTGTAAATATTGCCGCTTTAGATTTTTCCCTTTAGCCGCGCTATTGGTCGTGTCACAGCTGATGTGTGACGAGCGCGAGGGAGACTGCACTAGCAGCAGTGTGCGTTTCAGCCTCATATTATGTGTTGAGCTGGTATTGTAGGTGAGGTGCTGGGCGCAAGGGGAGAGAGGGACTGCAGCAGCGGCATAGCGTTGTGGCTGCAGCCGTGCTGTGATTGGCTGAGGCGGTGTGGACGGCGCTGTGATTGGCTGGGCGGGCTAATGCTTCAGAGTAGATTGTATTGTTTGGGTGGCTCCCGAGTGGAGTATTTAGAATATTAAATTAAAAGTGCTTTAGTGTAGGTGCCCAGAGCTGATATAAAATAATAATTTTAAGCAAGCAAATAGATTATAAAATTTGGAACATTGGGAATTAATCCATAATATTAAGGAAGATTAGGTGTAGGTTACCACAGCAACTACTGTGGTATAAACAAAATTAAGAAGTTGATTGACAAATTAATTAATAAAAAGATTGTGCAACATTATTAAATAAATAATTATTTCTAAATATTTTGCTAGTTACTGTAATTACTGGTGTAATTAGGAAGGTTGCGCTGTGTTCAAGGTGGCAGCAAGACATTATATTTAAATTAAGGCAAACAGATTAGGGTTTTCTTTTTTACAGGTATATGTTGCAGAAGGTGTGTAAGTGAAAAATAAGTACATTTAAAACACATGTGATTATATGTTGGTATTTAATGTTATAAATAAATATTTTGCGTTGCTACTGTTTTTTTGCAAATTGATGTTTTTCTTTACAGGTTAATTATAATTAGTGATACAGATAAATTAGGAGATATATTAAATTGACTGAATTATAAGGTTTTCTACACCTGATAGTGTTAAATTAATTTATTAATTGATCAGCAAACGCTGCAAGGCAAATTTAAAGAGTATATTTACCAAATTATTTAAAGAAAATGTCTTCCTTGTACAAGAAAATGAAAAAGGTTGTTGCTAAATGTGAGAGTAAATTAAAGATTCCCAAATTAGCGAAAATAAATAATAAAGGTGTCAGAGTAGAAAATGTTGATCAGTGTACAATTGATGTTGTAAATATGGATCAGAACAGAAATTCAAGAAGACCCCCAGAACAGGTTAATACAACGCCAAAAGTGTCAGATCAGATTGATAAAGTGCCAGCTCAGACTTCTACTAAAATTGATGCGACAGAAAAGCATGATGAAATGCCTAGTACTTCTGGAATTAATATTCCTGATTATGTAAATTCATCAAATGATTTAAAGGAGTCCATGAAAATTATGGAAACAGAGATAGTCCCTACACTTAGAAAAGATGAAATTAGTTCCGCAGTTTTAAAGGTCCCATTAACTGAAAAGGTTTATTCTATTGTACTTGAAATTGAATTAGTAGGGATTGCAACCAAGCAAGAAACAGAGATGACTTCAGTTCTAGCAAATGAGAAGTCTGATACTGCTCTGAATGAATTGACACAGCCTGATGAGTCAAAATTATGCTCAAAGGAAAAGGAGATTGAAATAAATAAGCTGAATGAACAGCTACAAATACAGCGACAGGTAATGATTCAAGAGATTGAGATGGCTTCATTGCCATTGCAAATTTTTGTTAATGAACAGACAGAGAAAACAGATACAGGATTAAGTAAAGAACAAGAAAACAGTCCACAAAGAATAGATCTACTTCCAGTATGTTGGAATAAAATTGATGTTCTTTTGAGTGAAGACATCAAAGTAAAGGACACAATTGATAAACAGATTGAAACATTGACTTCTGCAAGTTCACTTTTCAGAAATGCAAATTTAATTAAAAGGTTGATTGATGATATTCAATTGGCAGAAAGGTTTGCTGTCGTGATATGTGCAGCATACAAAATGAATGATGAACATGCTTTGAGTTCACTAATACTAACAACTGTAGTTGAAACATGGCAGGTAGTCAAAGATTTACAAGATGATGCAACTCATGAGGAGAAAAATACATTGTTGAGAAACACATGGTTGAAAACAGATTTTAGACAGCGAGATGAGGATGAGATTTGGATACACAAAGATGACAGAGTAGTTTTACCAAATAGCATAATTACTGATATGGACAGAATGTACCATAAAATTGCAGAATTTCTTTACCAGAGGTGTCTGACATATCAGCAAATGAACACAATTAAGAGAACAATTATGAGATTGGGAATAGAATTACAGGAGAGTGGTTCATTGACCAGATTACAAATAGATTTCTGTGAGATGGCACTGCATGACAAACTGTGCTACATTTTTGTGATTTTCTGTTTGATTACAAAATGGGTTGAAACATTTCAGATGCAACATAATGATGAAATTACTGCTGAAAAGTTATCAGATAACAGAAAACATATTGAAAACAGACTGTTCCATTGTACAGATAGAATAGAAATTTCAGGTGTTGAGGAGCATGAGAATATTACTATAAAAGTCAGAGATGCAAAAATGTGCCTAGCTGCAGGTACAAAGTGGACAGATATCCTTCCACTTGTTTTGATGTTTCTGAGAAGTACTACTGATAAAAAGACAGATTTAAGTCCACGTAATATTATGATGAACAAGGTCATGAGACAGACATTCATACCAGAGAAAAGAATGATGACTATCAATGATAGCATCAATTTAGAGAATTGCAGGAATTTATCAGATGAAATGATCTCTGTGTTTGATGAAGATGAAACTGAAGTGCAAACAAGAGAAAAAGAGCAAGTATTTGATCTGTTACCAGGTAAAAGGATCAGGAAAAAGGTTCGTCTAAAAAGAAATTATCTAGCGCCAAGGTGGCAGAAAAGGAGGTCAGTCAGTCCTGTCACAACAAATGCAGAGAAGTGCAAAAGACTGAAGAGGTGGATTGACACTGGCCATACTTTTCGTGTATCTACATCTGAAAATCCTAATGAGGATAAAGTCATCATTACTGATTCAGATTCTGAAGAAGAGCCTGAAAAGAATCCAGATCTTGAAGATCGACAAGTTGGTCGACATCTGGAGAACATGAATAGAAAACAAGCCTTGATTGAAAAAGACTTGAAAGTTGTGACTGAAGACTCAGAAAATGATGGAAATCTGCCAGAAAAAGAAGCAGAAGAAGAATGTGATCAGATTGTGATTCAAGACCAGGAGAGTATTGAAAAAAAAAAAAGTAGCTCTAAATGCAGGAACAGGAATTCTGAAACTGGGAAGTTGAAGGTAATTGAAGAAGAAAATGAATTGCCAAGTACCAGCTACAAAGATGATGTTCCTAACGGAGTGAAGCTGCTGAGTAAAGAAGTACCTGAGTCCAGAATGAAAATGTCTGACACTGAAACTGATGAGAGTGATGAAGATTTTCAGATAAGAAAATTCAGAAAAGGAGCTTGGAGAACAGAATGTAATGTGACCAAGCGGAAGAAGAAATTACCAAGAAAATGTGATGAATGGCCAGGAGAAAATGAAGGCCTAAAATTCAAATTGAGATACAAATCAAAGAAAAAGATTGATGAAAAATCAAGTCAAAAAGATTCTGTAAAGGAAAGTGAGGCAGGAAAGAAAATAGAAGTGATACCTGTAATGGAGGTAAATAGACACAGTCAAAAAGTGATTGAAAACAAAAATGACAATGATTGAAGTACATATCTGTTAAATTTTAGGTTTTCTGTTTTTGGCATAAGGCTGAAGAAAATGTGTTAGATGACACAAGGTCGAAGAAATTCTGTTAGCTGAAAAATTAATTTGTGACATTAGGTCGAAGAAAAACTGTTAGAAGGTTTTAAGAGTATAAAAAAAAATAAATAAAAAAAAAAAAATTAAAAAGGGGGGTGTTAGAAATTTTTAGAAAATTTAGGATTTTTTTTTACAATTTTTGTTTTATTTTTCTTTGCAAGCTTAATGAAAATACATTCAACAAGTTCAAGATGCTCAATCTTTAAGGGATGTTGTAAGATGTCTCTGATATATATGTTCCTAATAATTCTGCTTTGGTTAATTTAGGTTATTGTTTCTTTGAGAAATTAATAAGGAGAAGTTTAAGGTTAATATGACAAGCAAGATACTGACATTTTATTAGTTATAGTTTTTGCAACACTTTTATTGAAGCTTAGTTGTATGTTACACAAGAGAAAGAAATAGAACTAGAGGGGTTTCTTAAAACTCAATATGAGAATTGTAGATAAACTGATGAGATAAGTCTTTAGAAATACTAATACAGGTGAAATTGAATCATGTTCATCTTTGATAAAATTTTTGCTAAATTTTGGGTGGTGGTGTGGTGATTTGTTAATCACCAGATGAGGGAGTTGATGGAGCGAGATAGAAAACAGAAATCTGTTTAAACTCGTGAAGTCATACTTCCATAAATAAATTAATAATGCTAACAATTTGTGCTATGTGTATGCTAATTCAATCTAGTTTAAAGTTGCATTTTCACAGAACACGCGGGAAACTAATATGTGTGCTCATAAATGTGCATTATGTTGCATTCTTATGTATGTGGAAAATAATAAATTAATCTTGTCTATTGTCATGTCATAACTAATAGCAGCTGTTTTTAAATAATGGCATGTGCTTATTTTGCTTTCCTTGTCTATGTGATGTCATTTCTACTATTGTAGGTGCACATAAGGTTTTATGGATTCATGAAGACTGGTAGATATAAAATGCTGCTTTATTTGTGCTTTACTGCTAGGTAATTTAGACTAATGGGTTAATTATTAGCAATGATGGGAGGCAACAGAACAAACTGTATTTCTTTCATTAATTATTCTTTGTGTTTGTTTATATAATAGTTTTACAAGTGAAGCTTAGAGATGACTGCAGGAAAATAGTACACTTTTAAAAGTGGCGCAGGAGAGGTGGCGCAGAAAATTGACGCTCATTGAAAAGAGGCCTATTGATGAAAATGGCTCAAGTAAAAATAATTCTGAGAAGGATGGAAAAGGCCTCTGAGCTTTTATTTTGAAAGGTTTTGGAATGAACTGCTAAAAAGATGACTCTTTGGAGAAATTTGCTAACGTTTGCTAACGTGCCACGGGAGTTCAGAGCTGACTGGCTCAAGGTTGAAAGGAAGCTTTCGCTACAAAATGTAGCAGCCTAAGGAAGAACTGCCAAGACTTCTAAATGAACAATGAACAAGTGAATTTGCCCGGGCATGTAAGAAGGAGGTGTCACAGTTTACTGTGGTACGAGGTGGCTCAGCCAATGGAGAACTAGAATTCGTCTGCTGGAATGTGAAAAATAGTTAGATCAGCTTAATTTAGGGTATAAGAATAGGTTCAGAGAACAGATAGTTGGCTTACGCTCGAGAAATCTGGAGGACGATGTTATGCTGATGGACTTTACACGTGAGGAAAGGTGTTTTTTATTAATTACTTTATTACTAGGTGATGAGGGTAGAGACAGAGATATAGTTAGGATTTTGGAAATGCTTAATTTTACTTATTCCTGCTAATGAATAATAATTCTTGATTTTTGCTCTTTTTATTAATACTGAATAAATCTTTCTTTATGACATTTTCTAATGCTTGTTTAATAAAATACCAAAACCTAAGTTTTCCTAGATGTGTTTAAATAAACTTTCTAAATTGACAAGCTGGTCTTGATTATTGTGGATAGTTTAAACAACATATTTAGATCTTATCGCCTCATGATTCAGTCGCTCTATTGTTGATATGGGCCTAGTGTTGTATTGTAAGTTTGGTGGTAGTAGATAGTGTCATTTGTGCAATATTTTGGTGAGAGCGCTGGATCACAGGGAGGCACTGGGGTGAAGGATCTATTAGATACTACAAGGAGGTATGAAGGGCAGCAGGGGGGCATGGAAGTGAAGGATGCATGGGGTACAGCAAGGAGCCATCAAGGGCAGCAGGGGGGCACAGGGGTGAAGGATGCACGAGGTATAAGAAGGCAAAATCATGGACAGGGAGGAACAGGGGTGAGGGATGCACGGGGTTCAGGTAGGAGGCATCAAGAGCAGCAGGGAGGCAGGGGAGTGAGGGATGCACGGGGTTCAGGTAGGAGGCATCAAGAGCAGCAGGGAGGCAGGTGAGTGAGGGATGCATGGGGTTCAGGTAGGAGGCATCAATGACAGCAGGGAGGCGGGGGAGTGAGGGATGCACGGGGTTTAGGTAGGAGGCATTAATGGCAGCAAGGAGGCAGGGCAGTGAGGTATGCATGGGGTTCAGGTAGGAGGCATCAAGAGCAGCAGGGAGGCAGGTGAGTGAGGGATGCATGGGGTTCAGGTAGGAGGCATCAAGGGAAGCAGGGAGGCAGGGGAGTGAAGGATGCATGGGGTTCAGGTAGGAGGCATCAATGGAAGCAGGGAGGCAGGGGAGTGAGGGATGCATGGGGTTCAGGTAGGAGGCATCAAGGGCAGCAGGGAGGCAGGGGAGTGAGGGATAAATGGGGTTCAGGTATGAGGCATCAATGGCAGCAGGGGAGTGAGGGATGCATGGGGTTCAGGTAGGAGGCATCAATGGCAGCAGGGAGGCAGGGGAGTGAGGGATGCACGGGGTTTAGGTATGAGGCATCAATGACAGCAGGGAGGCAGGGGAGTGAGGGATGCACGGGGTTCAGGTAGGAGGCATCAAGGGCATCAGGGAGGCAGGGGAGTGAGGGATGCATGGGGTTCAGGTAGGAGGCATCAATGACAGCAGGGAGGCAGGGGAGTGAGGGATGCATGGGGTTCAGGTAGGAGGCATCAATGACAGCAGGGAGGCAGGGGAGTGAGGGATGCACTGGGTTTAGGTATGAGGCATCAATGACAGCAGGGAGGCAGGGGAGTGAGGGATGCACGGGGTTCAGGTATGAGGCATCAATGGCAGCAGGGAGGCAGGGGAGTGAGGGATGCACTGGGTTTAGGTATGAGGCATCAATGGCAGCAGGGAGGCAGGGGAGTGAGGGATGCATGGGGTTCAGGTAGGAGGCATCAATGGCAGCAGGGAGGCAGGGGAGTGAGGGATGCACGGGGTTTAGGTATGAGGCATCAATGGCAGCAGGGAGTCAGGGGAGTGAGGGATGCACTGGGTTCAGGTAGGAGGCATCAATGACAGCAGGGAGGCAGGGGAGTGAGGGATGCACAGGGTTTAGGTATGAGGCATCAATGGCAGCAAGGAGGCAGGGCAGTGAGGTATGCATGGGGTTCAGGTAGGAGGCATCAAGGGCAGCAGGGAGGCAGGGCAGTGAGGGATGCATGGGGTTCAGGTAGGAGGCATCAATGACAGCAGGGAGGCAGGGGAGTGAGGGATGCATGGGGTTCAGGTAGGAGGCATCAATGGCAGCAGGGAGGCAGGGGAGTGAGGGATGCATGGGGTTCAGGTAGGAGGCATCAATGGCAGCAGGGAGGCAGGGGAGTGAGGGATGCACGGGGTTTAGGTATGAGGCATCAATGGCAGCAGGGAGGCAGGGGAGTGAGGGATGCACTGGGTTCAAGTAGGAGGCATCAATGACAGCAGGGAGGCAGGGGAGTGAGGGATGCACAGGGTTCAGGTAGGAGGCATCAAGGGCAGCAGGGAGGCAGGTGAGTGAGGGATGCACTGGGTTCAGGTAGGAGGCATCAATGGCAGCAGGGAGGCAGGGGAGTGAGGGATGCATGGGGTTCAGGTAGGAGGCATCAAGGGCAGCAGGGAGGCAGGGCAGTGAGGGATGCATGGGGTTCAGGTAGGAGGCATCAATGACAGCAGGGAGGCAGGGGAGTGAGGGATGCACGGGGTTCAGGTAGTAGGCATCAAGAGCAGCAGGGAGGCAGGGGAGTGAGGGATGCATGGGGTTCAGGTAGGAGGCATCAATGACAGCAGGGAGGCAGGGGAGTGAGGGATGCACAGGGTTCAGGTAGGAGGCATCAAGGGCAGCAGGGAGGCAGGGGAGTGAGGGATGCATGGGGTTCAGGTAGGAGGCATCAATGGCAGCAGGGAGGCAGGGGAGTGAGGGATGCACGGGGTTTAGGTATGAGGCATCAATGGCAGCAGGGAGGCATGGGAGTGAGGGATGCACTGGGTTCAGGTATGAGGCATCAATGGCAGCAGGGAGGCAGGGGAGTGAGGGATGCATGGCGTTCAGGTAGGAGGCATCAAGGGCAGCAGGGAGGCAGGGGAGTGAAGGATGCATGGGGTTCAGGTATGAGGCATCAATGGCAGCAGGGAGGCAGGGGAGTGAGGGATGCACTGGGTTTAGGTATGAGGCATCAATGGCAGCAGGGAGGCAGGGCAGTGAGGTATGCATGGGGTTCAGGTAGGAGGCATCAAGAGCAGCAGGGAGGCAGGGGAGTGAGGGATGCATGGGGTTCAGGTAGGAGGCAACAATGACAGCAGGGAGGCGGGGGAGTGAGGGATGCACGGGGTTCAGGTAGGAGGCATCAAGGGCAGCAGGGAGGCAGGGGAGTGAAGGATGCATGGGGTTCAGGTAGGAGGCATCAATGGCAGCAGGGAGGCAGGGGAGTGAGGGATGCATGGGGTTCAGGTATGAGGCATCAATGACAGCAGGGAGGCGGGGGAGTGAGGGATGCACGGGGTTCAGGTAGGAAGCATCAAGGGCAGCAGGGAGGCAGGGGAGTGAAGGATGCATGGGGTTCAGGTAGGAGGCATCAATGGCAGCAGGGAGGCAGGGGAGTGAGGGATGCACGGGGTTCAGGTATGAGGCATCAATGGCAGCAGGGAGGCAGGGGAGTGAGGGATGCACTGGGTTCAGGTATGAGGCATCAATGGCAGCAGGGAGGCAGGGGAGTGAGGGATGCATGGGGTTCAGGTAGGAGGCATCAATGACAGCAGGGAGGCAGGGGAGTGAGGGATGCACGGGGTTTAGGTATGAGGCATCAATGGCAGCAAGGAGGCAGGGCAGTGAGGTATGCATGGGGTTCAGGTAGGAGGCATCAAGAGGGAGGCAGGTGAGTGAGGGATGCATGGGGTTCAGGTAGGAGGCATCAATGACAGCAGGGAGGCAGGGGAGTGAGGGATTCATGGGGTTCAGGTAGGAGGCATCAATGACAGCAGGGAGGCAGGGGAGTGAGGGATGCATGGGGTTCAGGTAGGAGGCATCAATGACAGCAGGGAGGCAGGGGAGTGAGGGATGCACGGGGTTCAGGTAGGAGGCATCAATGGCAGCAGGGAGGCAGGGAGTGAGGGATGCATGGGGTTTAGGTATGAGGCATCAATGGCAGCAGGGAGGCACAGGAGTTCAGAGAGGAAACAGGGGCCGCCAGGGGCACTGGGTATGCACATGGTACAGAGATCCAACAAGGGCAGAGATGAAGTATGAAGGGCGTTGAGGAGGCACAGGGGGCAGCAGTGAGGCCTGGGCCCATAATCTAGGCAGAGGAGTGGAAGGGGTGTGAGGTTGCACGGGGAACGGAACAGCTCCGATGGGAATCACAAGTGACCAAATACCTGATACTGGATCCATTGACTGTCACGTGTGTTTCTAGAGATCCACTCGGCTGCTATGGTGACAGCGCCTGCCGAGACTGGAAGTGCTTATTGTTGCCTCCTTGCATCTGTCGGTCTCAGTTGTCATCTTATTTTTAACAGTAAAGATGCCCCTTGTTTTCTCTGCTGAGCATAGGGGGTCCGTTGTTAGACATTCTTCTGTCAGGGTGGATTCAAGTAGCAACTTTTTGCAAGTCATCAATTGGAACTTTCACCGGGAAGGAGGTCTGGTGGCGAGAGGCAGCACAAACGGGGCACATGCTAATATAATAGGACCAGTGGATCCACAGTCAAAGAGAGTGAAGATCAGACGGAGAGGTGAGGGGGCAGCGGTGGAGAGCCAGAAGAAAAGAGAATAAATGTCAGAAACAAAATGGAAGGCTGAGTAGAGGGCCAGGGGCGTAAGGCAACAGCTCGATCAGAGGTACAGGGACAGGGTAATGATATTAAAGAGCAATAGGTTTGGACGGAGGGTAACATACAGTTCTATTCTAGGCTGGCAACCAATTTAAACCGGGTGGTGGAGGGATGGGGTGGACGGCTGTCAGATTTTAAGGACAACTAAGAGCCGTCTAAATGATTTACATTGATCCTGGATTAACTAAAAATCAGACCCGGCCTTCCTAGACCGACGTTGGGCACCCATGTCTAATACAGCTACAGAGTAAGGCTGGTTATATTCGAGAAAACAAAAAGCAGCGTTAGACTTTCAAGTCTGAAACCATTTTACAATTAGTCTTCTAAGGCACAATGGTTTATAAGACCATATGGTTCCCCTCCAGAGACAGTGGTTGTCTGCAAGCGAAGCTGCGCATTCCTGTGACAAAGACTTCAAATACGAGCATTCGGTAGCGATGGCGGCACAAAGAGGCCCCTGTGGGAGGATGCAGGCCATGTAAAGAGCTGCTAAATTACAGCGTCTCAAACCTGCAGGATGCAGGAACTGAACTAATGATAGCTTTTAACCTAACAGTTTGTTAATCACATTTGATTTTGAGGCCGATGTTTCTGGCGAGAATGTTTCCCCTATCGGTTTGTGAGACAATCTTTCAGGTTTTCCTAGTGCTTTGTTTGACCTCACTTTGAAGTTCTGTATCAGAGCACTTTCCCTTATTAGCCACTATACCCAGATCCCCCCATTACATACCTCGAGTCTGTGGGATTCACGGCATTAGCAGAGGGTCCTCTTAAAAAGTAAAAGAAAGGAGGACCTGAGAGCCATGGAGGGAGCAGAGCTGAAGACACACGTGAGCACTCAAATGACGCTGCTTCCCTTTACCAAGGAGGCCATGCAATACAGCAATGGAGCCAAGTACTGTAGCTCGGGAAACAAATCCTGTCTGCAGATCGGGTTCACCTGCCTCCTTCCCTATGGCCTGCTGTGGAGAGACAAGCATGCAGGAACACGCCACAGCTCCCTCCATGATCCGCCGGCCTAAAGGTCTCGGAAAGTGACTGGTAGGGCAGGTGTTATATCGGCTAACTCACCTTCACGAGACAGCAGGCTCCGGCGCTGGGCCGCATCTGAGGCGCACCGAGCTCGTGCCTGCGGTGGGGCAGCACGGACGGCAATCTCCGTGAAGGCCCAGTGCAGCTCCCAACAGCCACCGTCATGTATAATGCACAGCACCCCTGGCGAGCCTGTGACCCTTCTGCAGGCAAGAGACATTGAGTCCGGAAGGCAAACAGCACGTCAGGTTGCAGGCCCTGCTGTGAACGCGCAGTCCCTGACGCACACCCGGTCCCATCAACTGCGTATGATGGCAAGGCATGAAGGCCAAAGTTCGCACTGCTACATTTTTTTTTATTTTAGCATTACCAGCTCTGCTGTCTGAGAATGAAAACAAGAATGAAACGTACCGGACTCCGAAGGTGTGGGGGGAGGTGGGGCCTTGCTGCTCCGGGGTTTTTCACTGCTCAGTGCCCAGCAGCCGTCCTGGTTCCTCCTCTGCGGCGATGCCTCGCTCCTACCTCAGACGCAGCTTCCCCCTGACGGTCTCGGACCTGTCCCCAGTGGCCGGCTGTGGAATTGCAGTTCACTGATCATGCTACGCAACCGCATTTTGTTTTAAATACAGGTATTTTTCAGCTTCCCCTGTTCTGCCGTTTTAGTAAGCATGCATGTCATTTGCACAGGCTTTGGGCGGGTCTCCGGCATAATTAAGCATAATTAACCAGCAGGAACACAGCCCGCCGGCGAACTGCTGCACGCGCACCAGCGCGAGACACCGCAAAAACGATCCCGTTCCCCAGGTTCAGGCGTGAGAAGTGCACGAGGTTGGAGTGCTCGAGACGCCGCCGTGAGCGTGCACGCAAGCAGAGGAGGATCGCCGGAGAAGACATGGAGCCAGATGCCGATGCCGAGACTGACCTGCTGCGGAGGGAGAGGGACACGAGGAAAGGGCCCGGTGAGTGGGGGTGTGTGGTATTGGGGGGGGGGGAGAAATGTGTGTGTGCATGTGTCTGAGTGTGCCGCTTAGTTGTAAGGGGGGGGTGTCTCTGCGCTCCTGTGTGTGTGTGTGCGCGTGATTGAGAGGCGAGAGGCTGACTTGCTGTGCACAGTTGGAGCAAGAGATGTGCACGGCTGGGGGGGGGGCGGGGCTGGGCGTGCGCGCCCACGGTGTAAAATCCATGCGTGTGCACAGATCTGTCTCCCTTCAGAGGCAACTCAATAGCAATAGGTCGAGAGAGCTCGACCTAAAAAGATACTGGAACAAGATAACCTGTTTAAGCCTGACCTTTGCAAGACAAACAAGGGCATTGCTAGACTTTCTTTCCTAGTGCATTATTGCTGTTTTTGGATTGATACCGTGGTCAAAGTGGCCAGCTCAGTACTAGAACTTGGTATTGAAATAACATACGGAGAGGTACCCAGATAAACAGAACTTAAAGCAAGTGAACATTAGTATTTCTTCTTTATTTCGATATGCCAGGTTCCTATCACCTCTTCTCGTCAGGCTCAACCAGCAACAAAATTTTTGACCTCAGTCCAAGTGGTGGCTCTCCGCCCTTGGGAGTTCGCCCACCCCGCCGGATCACACACGGAACCTCTGCATATCATCCTCGACTCCTCCCTCAACATGACCCGTCAGATCAACTCCGTTGCCTCCACAAGCTTCAACTGCCTTCGCATCCTCCTCAAGACCTTCAAATGGATACCCCCCGAATGTAGGAAAACCATCACCCACACACTCATAACAAGCAGACTGGACTACGGCAACACCCTCTACGCTGGAATCAACAGAACTCTCCTACACAAGCTCCAAACCATCCAGAAAACCGCAGCCAGACTCGTCCTCGGAACCCCACGGCACGAACACAGGACCCAACACCTACGAGACCTCCACTGGCTCCCCGTTGAGAAGAGGGTAACCTTCAAGCTGCTCTCCCATGCCTACAAATCCCTCCACAACATCAGTCCCAAATACCTCAACGAGAGAGTCTCCTTCCACGTACCCAAGAGGAACCTCCGCTCCGCCGACCTCACCCTCGCAGAGACCTCCTTACATTCACAAAACCAGAACAGGAGGAAGAGCTTTCTCCTATATCGCAGCCAAAGCCTGGAACAAGCTCCCAGTCAACATAAGACGCTCCCCCACCCTGCAAACCTTCAGGAAGTACCTCAAGACCTGGTTCTTCGACTGAACTTGAGCTGCACCCCCCCCCCCAGCACCATGACACCCTCACGGGTGAGTAGCGCGCTTTATAAACCCCCTGATTGATTGATTGAATGACAGGCCTTTTGGTACCAAACATCAGTTACTAAACAGTGTCCGTGACTCCATGGTGACAGTAGACATGCCATAATGCCCCCAGTGAATGCAGTACTTAATATGTAATCAATTAAGTACCAGGGCCCTTTTTGGAAGGTCGCTTCAGCCTGCACCACCCATACCCTGCCAGCACTGCCAATGACAATACCAACATACATCCTAACCATCGCACTCCTACAAGTGTAACAATTCAGACTAGTTCAGGCCACACAATGCTATAATAATGGCATGAGAGGCTGGTATTATTAATTTTCAATGTATACTGACTTAATAGAAACGGTTGTTGTGCCCATCTCAAAAATAAAAAGACAGTGTCACCATGTGGCCGACTGCTACTAGTGCCGGTGCTGACAATTAAGTGACGTGCCAAGCACTGGAAACCACCAGCACAAATTAAGCAATGAGTGAATGAGTAGCTTTTCCATACAAGTACTCAGCTAGTCAGGACCTGGTGCTGGGATTTCTGCTCCTTTGCCAATGTTCAACAATAGGGTGCAACAGACAGTGTTTATTTTATTTTATTTATTTATTTATTTACTTGAGTTTTATATAGCGCTGGCTAGACCCGGAGGTATCAGAGCGCTTTAAATAAGGAGAGTTACATAGGTTACAAATTACACATTGTTACAGAAGGTACAACAGTTACAAGTTACATTCTTAGGTTAATGGCGTGTAGGGGTGAGGGGGTATTGTAAAAGGGGGAGGGGAGGGAGAATTAAGCGGAGCATAGGCATAAGGATAGACAAAGCAGGCAGGTGGAGAGGATTTCAGGGGAGAGAGGAAAGGAAAAGGGAAGGAAGCCAAAGAATGAAGGAGGGAAGCGGAGGTGGAGGGGGTAGGTGACAAAGCGTGGAGACGGGAAAGTAACTGTATCTGACTTCCGGCTGGGTGGGACAGGAATCATTCTCAGTCCTCAGTCCTCAGTTATGGGTGATTCCCATTTTCACGGTGGTCTCTCTCAGCGGGGTCGCTGAGACTCTAGGGCATATGATGCTGGATCCCTCCCCAACAAGGGGGTGGAGTGCTTTGGTCACAGGCACACTCAGAGGAGTGAAGGAGGGAAGAGGTGGGCGAGGGGGTAGGAAACCCAGCAGGAAAACAGTGTCCAACGTCAGGCAGGGCAGGAGACAGCTCCCAGTGGGAAGGGGATCAGTCCCAGTTCTCCACTATGTGTGACACCCTTGTCACTGTGGACTCTCTCAGAGGGGTCTCTGAGACTCCTGGGCAAAGATGCTGGATCCATCCCCAACAAGGGGAGTAGGAGTGCTTTGGACAAGGGCATAGTTACGGGGGTCATTTAAGGGAGCCAAGCTGGTAGAGAAAGGCACTCTTTGTAAAAGGGTCTAATGGCATTGCCACCCCTCAATGAGCAAAAGCCTTTAGTGTTACCCCATAAAGCAAATAGAGCCTAATATACATTGGACCTTAGGCTCCCGCATTAGGGGGTTGAAATAGTGTTGACACTCCCACGAGAATCAATGAGTCTGACACATTTTGCCACTTACCCAAAATTAAATATTTGGCTTTGGATCATTGGATTTTGGTGGTCAAATGCTTGCCTCACCACGGAGATCCTCAACTGCGATTTCTGTAATTGGGTGACAGATGCTCATAGGATATTTATTGGGTAGAAACCAAACTACACTTGGATATACCCATAGGCTGATCACTGGCAGGTAACCTACTGCAGTTGGACCACACCAACATTATTTTTACATCCAGACGACAGGCCAAGAACTAGGTCCCCTTGGCCCAAGGGGTAAAACTTTCTTCCATCGGTCCAAATGCTTTAATTTCTGAAATCACCATGTCACTTAGTGACTATCAAGGTAGAGTAAAATCTAGACAAGAAAATATTCTGCAACCACTTGACAATGTGTTTGCCTACAGATACACATAAAACACCTGAGTGACCAATTGCACAGTTTTCCCTACTTAAACTTCAACTATACTTGAACCATAGGTATTATTTATTATTTCATGTATTTATAGAGCACATGGCAGCACAGAGGGCTTCCCAGCGCAAACACAGAAAGGCGAGAGCAGGCACCAACAATTCACTAATATAGTCAGGCCTTCAGTTTCTTATGAAAGATCTCAAGGGAAAGGGCAGTTCTGACTCTGAGGCAAAGCGAATTTCAGTGTGTCTGACCTAGGTATTTGAAAGAACGGATTCCCTCCATCGCCAATTTCATTCGAGGGATAGCCGCAAGGCCCAAGCTGAATATGCGTAAACACTTAGGGACATACGGGGTGACCAGACTGTTTATGTAACACAAATACTTCTGAGGCATAGCCTTGTACATAAAACACAGTATTTTGAACTTTACCTGTTTTAAAATGGTCAGCCAGTGAAGCCAGGCCACACAGACAGGTGGAAACGGAAACACGCCACGGACGATAGCAAAGAAATCTAGAAGTGGTGTTCTGCACAATTTGCATTCTATTAAAAAGGACTTAAAAATTCCCAAATACACATTTTCATTGTCCAGACGCAAAGTTATTAGAGCATGCATCAAATTCTTTGAGCAGAAGCAGGGAGGAGCTGCAGAATTTTACATAGGCATTTAAGGAGCCCAAGCACGTGCCAGACACCTTGTAATCTGGGAACGCCATCCTGAGTCTGCTGTTCAAGCAGAAGTCTACATCTTTTACAACCTGCTTAGTGATGGGGACCAGACCTAAAGGCTCTGACCAGTCTGACGGCCAACCAAGAGCTAAGGTTGATTACCTACCACTAGCACCTTGGTTTTAATGCCATTCAGCTTTCAGCATTTGTCTAATACAGGACATCCCCCCTCCTCCTCTCGTACATCACTTACACCATGAAAACTCATGTGGCCCATAATCTGAGCACAAAACCGGTAATCTTCTCCGCACCACAATATCCCCCAAAACAGGTCTTAAGGCACCTTGCCCAAGCTACACCAACATCCAATGCTTCCTTCTTGTCTGTCCCAAAGCCCACATGCCAGGAAGAAAAATGGATGTATCCTAACTGATATCCAGTCAGGACAGGGTAAACTCTGGGAAAAATCTTCTTCAATACAAAGGTCTAGTCTGTTGACTTTCTATCCTAGTATAGACAAGAATTGGGCTGCAATGAAAATTCCCTGACATTTAAATAAAAATGCAAGCTTACTTCAAATCCAGAGATTAATTTCCCGCTGACACCGGAATCTCCGGTGCATCCCACAGCCAGCGTCCTCAGGAATCAAGTTAATGACTGACGCTTCGGGCTCTCCCCTTATCATCCCGACCCTGAATCACACGCCCACAAGCGGCTTCCAAAAATCTTGGTGCAAGACAGGCGGTCTGCTTCACTCCAGATGCCCTCACGCGCTGGATGTCAACCTCTATTGCAATGGCTAATTTGTATCCCTCTCCTATTACAGACGCTAGATACTCGGACTTCTAGAGCACACTTACGCTCTCTTCCACAAATTTCGCTGCTCACACTATTCTGTCCTGATGAGGATCTCAAGTGTATAAGATCGAAACGCTTTCGACTTCTCCAACTAAAAACTCCATCACTGTACTCAATTGATTTAGGAGTTTTTATTGTTTTTCTCAATGCGATGAAATTTTAAATGTCACCACCACTTCCCCCACTTCACGCACTTTCACGTTATGTGTGAGCACTGGAACTATCACTGACATATATGATACTCTATTTATGATGATAATAAATGAGTTGACATTGCAAACCTTGTGTCCTAACATGTATTAAGTATAACAGTCCCTTTGGGACTCTTGATGTATTGTTTCATTTTTGATTAACACTTTAATTGAATCATCAGTAGCCCAGGCTATCGGAGGACTTTTTTTTTTGGCCCCTACTAGACCTCTGTTCCACACACCATCTTACTTCAAATCCAAGCACAGCAAAGAATAGATGCAAAAATAGAATATTATCATGAAAAATCTGCCAAATAAAAGTGAAGGAGTCATTATTCTGCATACAAACTTTACAAGCACCTTGTACCTACATACCAATTGTTCACCAGAATGCGAATATCTCCTATTCAAACACCAAACTTTAGCTCAATGAGTATATATTATGTTTACTAAAATACCAGAAACCACCTCAAAACACCTCATTCAAAGCAATTTGTTTTACTTTTGCCTCCATCCTAAGGCAATGAGCCCAAACCTTGGAAATAACGCACCTCATTATCAACCCAACACTCCATCTTTTGCACAACGTTGGCAACAAAACCATCTACAAACATCTACTACTACCATGGAGTCTCTATCTTGACATCCTTTTCAACATCACAATTTCAGAACATTGTGATTCCAAAAGGCAACTTCATCCAAGAGCTCTGTGCCTTGAAAAAGCTGAACGTGGACACCATAAATATTCTAATGACAACAATGAAACTTACCCATGAAACCTTCAACTCTATGGCATCAACAAATTACAAGATTCAATGAATGGTTACTATAAACCTTTGCCACGATCCTTCTTGGCAAAATAAGTTACTATCAAATAGCACCTGACTGCCAAATGATTCAACAAGGAGCTTGCAATACTACAAGCCACTAACAAAGCACTCAAACATAAATGGATGAAAAATTTAGAACAGGACAGTAGAAACCGATACTCCCATAAATGTCATACTTACAGAGCAAACAACAGAAAAGAAAAAAGCAAACATCAAAACTCTGACCTCACCTTTGCCTTCTGTCAGGCAAAGGTGAACTTCAGAATCATGTCTGATTGTAAAGGCCATAGATCTTGAACTACACTCCCTTTTACAACTCAAAGTTACCAATGAATAACCTGCATCCCAAGCGAGAATCACAAATATCCAAACTACTCAAAGAAGCATTTTGAGAGTGATCTGTTTCTTATCAGATCAATCATTAAAATCGCTGAGCAAAAAGTCTGGACCATGAGCTTACCTATACTCATTGGCTAACTTTAAGCAAATCTTATCTCGAAGAAGCTGCAGGAATGATTACTAAACCCTATAACTGCCAAAAGAGTTCAAATGCTAACCTATTCAGTTGCTGGTAAAGACACTGGTCTGGATGCAAAACACCCAGCAAACTAGAGGCCAATAGCAAGTGGGTGCTACTTAGCTACACAAATTGAAATTGCAGCCTAGATCTAAATGTGGAATTTCGCTGAAAAAACAACACTCTTTCAGATCAACAGATTCCACTGTAAAGGACAGAATCTATCCTCATCTCTACATTTGATGCACTAAGAATGCAGGTGAATGCTAATAGTGTGGCTGCCCTGATACCCCTAAACCTCTCTGTCACTTATGACATGGTGCACCACCCAACATTACTGATCAGACCAGAAAATATGGGCAAGAACAAACCTTGGATCAACTTATTTGTATCTTATAGGAAACACACCATCTCCCTGCCACCATTTACTTCCAATCAGTACAACTTGGATATCGCTGTCCCCCTTGGCTTAAATATCTCCTGTCTCCTTTTCAGCTTCTATTTCAGCCCTGTACCTGACCTGATTTAGTTTCTCAGTCTGTTTTGTTGGAACTATGCTGATGACACGCCAATCATCCTCAAACTCGAGAACATTAATGACATAATAATCCAAAGCAAAAATCTTTGGATACGAAAACTAGGAGACGTCCCCTAGCCTGCAGCCCTAGGAGAAGCACCCCACTGATAAGGACAACAAAAAGTCTAATTTTAGATGCAGATCTAGCTCTGGAACTGCAAATCCCTAATACTCAATTCCTCAGCAAATAAGGTCAGAATCTTAACACGGGTTTAGCCCTAGTTAAGCTTCCCCTATAGAGTCCAATAGACCGTGGCGCTTGTGCTCTCTCCAATGGACTACACAAACTGACTAAACCTAGGAGCCCAGAAATCTATCGAAAATAAAATAGTGCAGGCACAAAACTGAGCTGCTGGGCTACTTATACAATTGAAATCCTCTGGCCACATCATGCCGGATCTTATGACCTTGCACTGTCTTACCACATCAACTTGAAAGCACTGTGCATTAAGCACTGCTTGTATTAGGGGCAACATTTCTACAGTACAGAATTTGAGACACACTGTCCTAGGCCAAGCCTCTGATTCAACACACTCCTGCAGCTGAATGTGCCAGCGCCATGTCTGAACAAGACCTTCTAATTGGGAATTCTTTCTGAGTCTTAGCCAACAAGCAGTGGAACACCCTCCAGACATAGATAAGGAAACTAGAAAAACATCATATTTTGGGAGGGCATGAAAACTTGGCTGATCGGCATGGGCTCTCAATGATTCCAAAACAACCTCCAGGAAAACAGACTATCAACCAAGAGACACAAAGCAAATTGTTTGTGACAACTACAGTAACTTTCCGGGGAAATAAAGATTCACGAAGTATGATCTATTTCTCTTTCAGATAACCTTTAAATACACGGAAGGGAATTATCAGTACCACAGTCCCTGCAACACGACCAGCCATTTCAAGACATGACGCTCCCCACACAATTCTTCCTACACTGGTCAGGCAACAAAACATATTTCTGTAATCAAACATTCAGGTCTACCTTTAACCACTCCAGGAAGTTTGAGTGGCTGAAAGCCATACTAGGGGCAATTGTAACATAAGACACTGTAACGTAACATAACATAGCATGACATGATAATCTCACTCATTGGTAAAGCCACATTACATTTACTGCTTAAAATGAACATATTATACTTTGTGTTTAAATTATTAACCTGGATTCCTATTTGACATGTTCAATTAAATACAATGGGATGAGATGAATACAACATATATGTGATTATCATTCATCACATACTTCTCCGCTCTTCAAATGTTCATTACAGGATAGTTCTTATTATAATTCCTCTGTATTTTGTTTGGCTCATGAAATCATGGACTAGGAGGGCAGCAAGCAGGGAAGACAGGGCAAGTTACTTTAAGAGCACTGCCTGCTTCTCCTCCTACAGATCCCCAGTCTCTGTTCTTCATTTAACCTTGTTTAGTGTTTCCTATTTACTGCAAATAACTCAGGAACCAATGATAGCTGGTGACCTGTAGCTACACGAAGGAGCAGTGCTGTTGTGTGGGCAGAAGACCAAGGGAGGTCCAACCTAAGTAGATGAGCGGGGCAGTGGGCTCTACTTCCGCAGCGCCAGGCAGTTACCAGATATACTGTCTCTTGGCTCCTCTAGTCCCTCTCCACATGACCTTACTCATGCTGTCAAGTGGCATGATGGCGGCTCGTCTGAGAAATTCTGACTGGAATCTGTGACGCTGGCACAAATATATCATCATATAGCACCAATCTAGACAGCCATCTCTGGCAGGAATCTTCACATTGTTTGGTAGCATCAGGGACATATGATTCAAAGCTAATATGACTAACAGCTCTCCCTGGCATATATGACGGAAGCGCCCCTGCCCGTAATGTTTTCGGCACATCCATGCATAAATGTTCTCAGCCTCCCTGGGCATAAATGCCAACTATTCAATTTCAAAAACGTTACAGTACTGCCAACCCACATGATGCCACCATGTGTCACAAGATAACAGTTCTCTTTGCACGTCACCCAGGTGAACAGTCAATATCACACAGTGTGCACAAGGTGAGCTGCTACATATCGCAGATTTCCAGCTCGTGGTTGGAGGCTCTGCACGGTTGACGTCCATTAAGAGTTTTGCAACTTCCTGTGACTTCGACGGAAGCCTCAAAATCATTTGTTTATATTTTTGATGCAGTAGGAGGGTCTCCCCAGGCAGTTCTGGACTTCAAGACCTCCTTCAACAGGTCTCCATGGCTTGAATGGCAGTGATGGGCTCCAAGCCCCATCTCTCTCCTTGGCACATCCCCTCGAAATCTCCTCCTCTTAATCTCACAAAATATATTTTTTGTAAAGGTTGGCAGCTCTAATGTTGACTGCATTCCTTCCCGTTATTTTTTGCCGCAACCTCGTTAACTTTAAAGTTATGGTCTTTGCGAATCGGGCTCACAATCACAGTCTTGTAAAACTGGTTGAAAGGTTTACTAGCCCTGAAGTTATATTCAAGAAGACTTAGCCAGCTCAAGGTAAAGCCTCTTTCACAAGCCCAATGAAAACTCAGGGAGTTGTATTAACTACAATATGCCTTTGTTTAGATTTAGGTGTGCTACTGTGAAAGTCATAGGCTTCCTGGTGCAGCAATATTGCTGGGGTCAGGCCAGTCGCAAGTCTACCAAAGCCCAGAACCACCCTCGAGAACTGAAACCAACTTGTTATATTATGTTATGGATGTTTTTATAGTCGCTAATCACCCATCAGGATATCTAGGCACTCTGTAGCAGGTGTGTAAAGCCAGCCCTGGGTGCTTATTCAAAAAGCCAGGTCTTCCTCTTACTGTTGATAAAATCAAGAAGAGAGGAGAAGGCTCTGATGTGTTGTGGGTGGTAGTTCCAAGATTTAGGGTACAGGTACGAGAAGGTGCGGTCCCCTGCTCTGCTTCTATGAATGCGTGAGAAGTGTGCTAGTGAGAGACCAGCAGAGCTGAGATGTCTGGAAGGTTGGTGTAAGTGAATGCGGATGTTCAGGTAGGCAGGAGAAGTTTAAAGTGCAAGCGTTCATGTATCTGGAACCAGTGGAGTTCCCCAGGGTGTGGTGTGATGTACTCGGCATGGAAGGTTGAGTATTAGTCTAGCTGCTTCTTTTTGGATAGTATGCAGTCTTTTTGTGAGCTGGCTGGTAATCTCTGCATACGGGATGTTTCCATAGTTTAGCCTGCTGATAATGAAGGCTTGGGTGATCCTCTCCCTGGTGTTGTCTGGTAGCCACTTGAAGATTATCTTCAGCATCCTTAGCAGGGGCGGTGCCTCCGTGAGGGCGTAGTGTCGTTGCTCCACTCACATTTTGGTCCCCTGACACCAAATTAAATGTAGTCAGTCATTACAAATATTTTGAGTTTGAGCCGCTGGGCCGGTTGAACTAAGTGAGGTCGAGCCTCGAGCAGAGCTACTCCAAGGAAGCCAAGCCACTTTGGTCCTGAGGGGGTGGTGCTTAAAACTGAAACAATGTTGCTGTTGCACCCGTACTACTACTGAAACCAGTGCACGTTCGTGCACATGTCAGGTTGGACGTCTGCCTTTCTCTGGCCAACCTGACATGCCCACTAGGCTTCTCTCACAGCCTCACCAATGGTGCACATGACTGAGCCAGACGTTCTCAAAGCCGCAGCCCCCAGTCTCAGTAATGAACTGTGAGGTTCCCTGCCCCAGCCAATCCTGTCACTGCAGCAACAGCAGTAGCAGCATCAGGATTGGTTTACAGAGACGCAATGTTAGTAGGCGCTTCTGAACTCTTGTGCACGTGACCTAAGGCAGAGCGGGGATGGGAGGAGGCTGTCCCTCTCTCTCCCTTGTCTTTTCATGCAGCACACGACAGGCGTTGGTTGGTAATCCGAAATCTTCCTGAGTTCAGTGAAACATGGGAACTTCAGCTGAGTCAATTTTCCACTTTCCATTGGTAAATGTAAATTTTATTAGATTAGTGGGTGATCGGTGACCTGCGTGGAAGATACAACTTCAATTTGAACAGGCAAGGGTACATCGCGTCTAATCATGCAAATTAAAAGTTGATCATGTTTACAAAGAAAAAGTCTCTCAGTCATAGCTGACAGAGGATGTATGAACATTCAGTAAATGGAAGGAAGCACTCCTCGGATCTGCGTGCGAGTTCAAAGTCATACATAAGAATCCTTGCAGTGCTGAGTCACGCTTTTATTTTATTGAGATTGACATAACGAGTTCTATTGAGTTCGGCAATAAAACAGGCTAACGTTATTTGTTAAATGAGGTTTATGGTGCTGTCCGTCTTTTGCTTTATGACTGCCTCGCGGCACTACCATATGTAGAAAAGTGCTGAGTGAAATGTTTGAAAAGTTCGAGGGTAGTTAGTTACAATACAATTATGTATTGCTCCTACTCCTGAAACTAGTGGATGCAGGGGAGCTTGCAGCACTACTAGGGGCCATGTTTTTACTAGGCATAATGATTTGTGCACTTGCGCACTCAGCATACATTGGGACTGCGCATAGCCCTTCTTCAGCCTGCCTGATCTCTGTTACAATAAAAGATCTGGGCTTGGCGTACTACAGTGTGGTGTGCCAGCAGTAATCCCTGGATTTAAAGTGCTGCAGTGTAATGATTAGTAGGGGAATTTGGAACACAAACGTATTGTGCTCATATGCTAATTGATGCATTGTTTATACTGTAACATGATACTACAAATGTACTAGTATATGGCAGTGCTTTGTTCCACTGACTCTTATTCTCTGGTTTGTGTGTGCTTCGTTGCGTAGCTCTCTTTGACTGAGCTTATTTCTTGGGTTTCCAAGTTTAATGCTGTTTTCCTGTGCTTGCCAAACCATGTTTTGCACACTTTACCCATAATGTCCTCCGACTATTATTCTCAGGATTGCACACATTATTGTGTTGTGTCACATGTTATGGTAGTGTTTATTTATGTGCTGGGGTCCTCTGGTTAAGCATTAGAGGCTGTCAGCAGTCTTCAATGAGTGATAACATGAAGAGGTTAGATCTTGCACACTTGTTATAGTTTGGTGTGGCAGTTGACTCCTCACTACTTTACAAGTCCACAAACCGCCAGTGATCCTTAGTGCGTTGAAGCAGACCGAGACCACTGCATTGACTTGGGCGTTCATGTCCAGTTGTTGTCTATGATGATTCAGAAGTTGCTCTCTTATGAGCAGGGGGTGGGGTTGGGTTCAAGGCCTGTGGGCCACCTGGTGGAGTCCAATGGCGAGGCTTTCTTTACAAAGACTAACACCTCAGTCCTGTCCAAGTTCAATGTGAGGCAACTGGATTTCATCCAGGTAACTACTTCTGTAATGCACTTGGTGTACTTTTTCCTAGTGTTGGGTGTTTTGTTTGAGAGGGCAGTAACAGTTTTGTTTCATAGCCCTACGTGAGGATGTTTTTATGTTGTGAGCTCATATGACGTTGGCCAGTAAGGTCACGCAGATGTTGAAAAATACTGAGCTGAGCGAAGAACCCTGTGGGACTCAGCAAATAAGATATTGTTCTTGGGGTAAACATGCTGACAGTTTGGGTTCTTCCGGTGAGAAGGGGCAGATCCATTCGAGGGTCTCTGGATACCTGCTTCGTGGCGTCGTTGGATTAGGATGGGGTGGGAGACAGTGTTGAAGGGCGAGGATAGGTCTAGAAGTATGAAGGATGCAGATGCAGTTACCCCCCTTTCGAGGATTATCCGGATATCAGCTGTTTCTGCTATGTGGGCTCAATCCTGATTATGCAGTGTCAAGAAGCTGATGTTTGATGAGGTGGTTAAAGAGGCTCTTGTTAATGGCTTTTTCCAGGACTTTAGGTAGTTAGAGAAAGAGGGATATTGCTCGGTAATTGGCTAGTTTGGTCGAATTTCGATGCGCGCACTGCATCACATTTGGTGATGCAGTGCACACAACGAAATTCGTTTTATTTATTTATATGTCTACTTACCTGTTAAAGTCCGTAATCCATACATTACTACCCCCCACCCTGCCCCTCCCACTCCCCACGTCACCGCCCTGCAGTTACACCTACTACCGGCCGCGGCTGTCTGGTCCATCTCTGTTAGGCTGTACCAGTGTCCAGTATGCTGGCCCCACTATGGAGGCTCCTCTGAGTTAATAGATGTTTATTGTAAAACTGACTATGGCGTGGTTTGTCCAGGTGGCCATTCTTGGGGTGTTGATCATAATGTTGTCAAAAGATGTGATGAAGGGGTCTAGGGTGTATCTGGTGGTGTGGGTGGGCTCTGTGACACATTGACTTAGCCCCAGTTCCTGATGTTGTCTAGAGTGGCAGCTGTGTTGTGGTTGGTCGGTCTTTAATGTTGGAAATTGGGGTCTCTTAGGAGGATAAAAAAACTGGCATCAGGGACTAGAGGCGTGTTGAAGTCTATGATGTTAGTTACAAAGTTGGGTGCCTGAGAGATGGTAGACTAAGGTTCCATGCAGGATAAAATATGCTGTGATTTGTAATTTGA